>NC_091028.1:13877500-15077500 GCF_041296385.1 Aphelocoma coerulescens | reverse complement strand
CAAACAATCTGTGATCAATTATAAAATTAGAATTTTTGTCATGAACCAGATTCCCCACTAATGTAAATGAACAGTTTGCTCAGTGTGCAAAAATATTCAGAGCCCGCTGTCAGTTCATCTGCATTAAGACTTATTTTAAACCATCCTGTAATGGCACTTTATAGACATGCATTTCAAAATAAATCTCTTAGCAAGGTGATGCTTCTGTTTTATGTAATCATGTCCTTTTTATAACTAACTTACTAAACTTATAACAATATTTAATTTAAAATATGAAAGACAAAGAGGAGTATTTTAAAGGTTTATGATTTTTAGATGAGGTAAAACACTTTATCATCAGAACAGCTGTCAGAGCCAAACCTCAGCTCTCAGCAAAATGGGCTGTAATAACCAGCTATTAGCAGCAGTGTCAAGAGGTGAGTGCTCCTGACACAGCTTCCTAGACGGTGCTCTGTCCCATGCCAGCCTACAAAAGGAAAATGAAAAACCCAGTATTTTCCTGTTGGCTGACCCTTTCCTCCCACAGCTTCCTTTCTGAATAAAATTTTGACATGAACAGTTTTTTAAAAATAATAAAGGGCGGCAGGAAGGGAGGAAGGAAGGAAAGGAGGAAGGAAGGGAGGAAGGAAGGAAGGAAGGAAAAGTGATGTGCACCAGTACAGTTCTGCTTACCTTTACAGACTTTGGAGGCTGCTGATACGCTGACTGCCATGGTAGGAAACTCACTGAATATCTTTACTGAAGACTAAAGAAATCCCACAGATGCTCTGGCTCCTAGGGCAGTAACCAGGAGAGTCTTTTCTGTTATCCACACACACAATACTCACCAAGACAAACCCCTGCACCGCCCATGGGGCACAGTCCCACTTCTACACCAGACTCTCTATGACCCCTGTGACAGTGGGAGCACCCAGCACCAGGCCCAAGAACAAGGAGCAAGCAAGAATCAGTAGAAAACATGCAGAAACATCAGATGTCTCGGGCTCTTTTTCAGAGACTTCAACCCACCTCGTCCCCCTTCACCACGCTGCTTCAGGCCAGCTCAGCCCTCACCTTCCAGTCTCCTCCCGCTCTTCCCCGCTTCCCTTTAAAACGGCCAAAGGAGTCTTTAGAACCCCACAAAAGAGCCAGGGGCTGTGCAGACATCTTCTCGCTCTTGCAGACCCCAAAACACGACCCCAACCGACATGAACCCAAGTGACTCGACCCAGGCTCCTCTCGCTCCCGACCGCCCCGGCGACCCCCGACAGCCCCCGGGCAAGCCGCTTCAGGGGCCTCGGCGCTGCGGGGCCGCGCCGTGCGGGACGTGCCGGGGACGGAACACCGCAAAGGGCAGACGGGAGAGAGGCTGCGCTGCGCCGCAGGGCTCGGCCGGGGCGCTGAGGGGGACGGGCAGCGCGGCACTGGCCGCGACCCCGTGGCGCGGGGGTGGCGGCGGAGGGGCCGGGCGGAGCCGCCTCCCCTCCGCGGGTCACATGAGAGGGGCGGGCGGCTGGGCCGAGGCGGTGGCGGCTGTGGCAGGGTTGGGCGGGGAGGGACGGGGCGGTAGAGCGTAGCAGCAGAGAGTGGCGGCACTGGTAGTAGCAGCGGAGAAGGAAGAAGAAGAAGAGAAGAAGGAGAAAGAGGAGGAGGAAGAGAAGGAGGGGAAGGAGCAGGAGCGGCCGCGAGGCGCCGAGCGAGTGGAACGAGTCCCGGGCCTCCCTGAGCCGCGGCCGCCGCGGAGCGCCCTGCCCGCGATCCCAACATGGACGAAGAGGGTGGCGGAGGTGGCGGCGGTGAGTGCGGGGCTCGTGCCGGGGGGACGCGGGCCCTCAGCCGGCATTGCGGGCGGCAGGACGGCAGGAGCCCCTGAGAGCCGCTGCGGCCGCGGCCCCTGCCGCCGGTGCTGCCCCGTCCTGCCGGCGCCCCCGGGCCGAGCCGCTGTATCGGCGCTACCGAGCAGCGCCCGGGCGGGGGCCGGGCCACAATGGGGTCTCTGTGCCCCGTGCCCGGGCAGGGTCTGGCGGGGGCGCGGCGGGTCCCGGCGCTCCCGGGGGCGGCAGGGCAGGGCAGGGCAGGCGGGTCCCGGCCCCGCTGCCGTGACAGCCCCGCGCTCGCTGCTGCAGCTGCTCCTCTGCTGCGGGAGGGGAGGGGGCAAAAGATAAAAAAGTGTGCGTCTGGCGGTGTACGAGCAGGGAAAAGAGTAATTAAGCTCTGCGAGGTCTCTGTTTGTGTGTGTGTCATCTTAATGGAGGCTCGGTGATAATCACGGGGTGGTTCAGCCAGTTTAAACGAGGTGAACTGTTTCCAAAGGCAGCGGCGTTAACCTTGCCAGATACTACTTTTAGAAAATCCGGACTCGCATGTTGGGGAAGCTTTTATTTGTATTTTTTATCTTTTGGAGACGGGCTTGCGCGCTGCCCCAGTTTAAGGCACTGCAGACGTGCCACACGCTTCCCTCCTTTAATTTATAATGTGTTTTGCGAGTGCGTGTGTAAAGCTGCTGCCTGAAATAACCAGTTCTTGTGTATCATCAGCGATAATAGTGGGTGAGCAGGAGCTGATCCTGCCCTGGGGGAGAGGGATCGACTGCATGGCCTGCCCTATATTCAGCGTGTCTGTGACCGTCTGTGCCGTGGTGGTACAGAAGGGAGCGATGGGGGTATATCTTAAACCAAATGCTAAACAGGCGGCCTTTGAATGCATTGGCTGATCTTTAAATAGGTAAAGTAAGGGCTAAGCACTGTGTGATTAATAGTTACGCGGTACTTGCTAATTCTAAATATAATTACCCAGAACTCGGAAATCAAGAGGGTGTGGTGTTTGTTTTGACAACTTGAAAAAATAATGCTATGATGAATCAGAGAAATAATTCTTCAAGCAGTGGGTTGGAAATGTGGCCATTTCTCAGCAGGCATTTCTGCTTGTTTTGACGGTGGTAGACTTAACTCTTAAAAAAAAAATCTGAAAAAGGAAAGCTGAAGACAAAACAACTCAGTCCTGAAAAGTTATTATTCGAAGCAGTTGAACACTATAATTGTAAAGAGCAGAAAGCTCATTTAACTCAAAATATGTTATTTTTACAGTATTATGGACTTGCATCTATAGTTCAGGGAAACAAACGTTTGTTACTTGCACTAACCCTGTGTAATGTAGCACTTAATCGCGTGCAAAATGTAAACTAGAAAGTGGACATACTGCTGAATTAATCTTTCATAAGGTGTTAAGCATTTCAAAGTTGGATTTTCATGGGAGGACAAATGCTCAGGGCCTGGGGAGGAGACAGTCTGTATTTAGCTAAACAGTGATTCTATAGGTGAAGCCAGATTTGTACCTCTAGCATGCAAGGGAAACTAACATCACTTTAATAAATGTATTGCTTTTTTGGGTCAAACTACAGTATAGTTTATGTTCAGCTTCATTGTAAAGCAATCTCAGACAAGTAAGACTGGAATTTTGTTTTGCAGTTGGTGTATATGACATTTTGCACTGACTTCTCTAAGTATTGTACTTTATTCTTGAATAGAGACCCAGTCTCGTTTTTTCTTAGACATTGCTGTCAGTTTGGAACACTAGGATTAGTTAGGTCATTTCTAGCTAATGAATTGGCAAGCTGTTATTTTGTTTGGGGTTTTTTTCCCCCCCTTTTTTTCTTTAATGATAGGAAACGCGTGGACTTGACGGCCTGTTTTAAAACTCTTTATTGCTGTTGAGTAATGAGACTTGTCATACCTGAGCAATGAGACTCCCTTCGGATTCTGACCAGGGCAGTCCCGTGTTTTGAACTTCTGCAGGACATTCTAAATCCTCATAAAATTGACATTATTGAGTGGGAAACTCTTACAGCTAAGCTTATCACTGTGCACAGGTACTTTAGGAAGTGTGCAAAATTATTAGGCTGCACAGAGTCACCCTAATTAGAGACTTGAACTAGATAAGCATGTAAATATCTAGGACATTAAAGTGTGATTCAGAAGGTAAGCTGCTATTCCCAGTTCAGCTCTGCCTGCTGCACTGCTCTTCAGTTTGATTTGCATCCTATGCTTCAGTTCTCTTATTTGTCAAATGGGGTCAGTTGTTTTACCACCTCTGATAAAAACTGTGAATGAAAACAGAGCTGTGTAAAGTTAGAATTTATTATTTTAGAAGCACTCGATGGAAGAGAAATGCTAATTAAGGGAATTGTTCTCAGTACCTCCTTCTCTTTTGTATGTGGAGCTCTAAACAGGGCCGTGCATTTATATTGTACAATCCACTTCCACACAAGCCTCCCATTGATTTCGGCAGAGGCTCTGTGCATGGATTATTGATGCTATATGATCCGAGTCAGTTGGTGTTTGGCTCAACTTTCTTTTGTGTCCTGGTTAAAATATCTCTGTGGTTCACTCAGTCCAGGAAATTTCTCCTCCTCCCTCTCCCCACTTGGTTTAAAACCACGTCTTGTGTGATTTGAGTGGCTTTTCTCACAGGCTCACAGTTAGCTGGTGGCGGTGCCAGTGACCGGGAGCCTTGCGTTCAATAGTGCTCTTGGTGTGGTTGCACAGTGAGTGAGTGATCCTCTGTGAAAGGTCAAAATGTATAAACAGTCAGTGCTGGAGGCACAGGATAGAACTTCTGTTTGTTTTCTGAATTTGACTCTAGTCATCCAGCAGGTTTTCCATCCCCCAAATTCAATTTTGTGCCATTCCTCTAGAAAAAGACTGCAAGATTGGGTACTTACCAGTTTCTGTGTGTTTGTTTTATGCTGTCTCAACAAAGGGCTCTAAACAGACATGCCAGAAGGTTAAAGTCCTGCTTCTACTTGACAAATAGACCAAATTATAGCACTAATTATGCCATTGAGGTTTCCCTACTGTTCCCCAAACTCTGTGCTTTATTTCTGAATGTTGAAGCTCTTCTGGGTCAGAGCAGTTGGGTTGCCAAGCTCTGTTGGTTGCTGGCTGTACTTGCCAGCGATGGTGCCAGGTAGCACGTTGGATCTGTGATGAGGACAGAATGTAGACAGTCCTTCATTAGGAGAGACACCAAGAGACCTGATCGTTGTACAGAGAACTCGGGAGAGTGGATTTGCTGCCAAACCAGACTTAGCAGGGTGACTTCTGTTCTTCTGCAGGGCAAAACAGTTACCTACTTACAGGTAAAAGCTGTTAAAAGTAACAAATGACCCAGATTTTTCTTAGAAAAAAGTTTTTAAATTGATTAAATATATATATTTATATTTTAGACATGAGCAGCCTCATCTCTTCTTTCCATGTTGTAATGTCTTTCAAAGGCAGACCTTAAAGATACTAGAGGCCATGTGGCCTCCTCATGGTTATAGACATTTGCTTTGCATTTAAGGCTAATTCTGCATGTTTTCTTATTTTATGAGTTTCTTTTATTATAAACAAATGTGTTTTAACACAGAAGAACGTTAAATATGTTTCGCTCCCTACTCATCAAAGTGGATAACTTGTACCAGTAGTTTTAAATAAAACATGTCCCAAAAGTCCTTCAGAGGAGGGCTTGTAGTTTTAAATAGCACTTTGGGGAAATCCCAAGAATATAAAAAAGCACCTGAGTTTTGGACTGACCACTCCGCTTGGTTCTAGGGAGTGAAAAACAGCAGATACAGAGATAGTCTATTTATATAATTTAGCTTTTTGTGTTCTTTTACCAGCTAGCAGAGCTTCATGCTTAGTCTCTTTTTGCTAAATAGGTATTTCTTCATGCTAAACTAATCTCATATTTGTTCAGATTATCTGTCAGCTCAGTAGGATCTTAATTTTTACCCCAAAACCGTTGACTGTTTTATCACTGCAGTAAAAAATATCATAATAAGGCATTATGTTGTACGTAATAGTTATTTTTGGTGGTATCAGAAAATGTGCTTGTTAATTGCAGTAACTTGTTAAGTTTTTCTTAGCCTAATGTTTGATATTTTTAGCTGTGACTTGGAAGAAAATGTGAAATTTTTGCTGATAGAGTTTCCAGAGGTGGTTGGTTGCCAAACTTGGTGTGTTGTTATATAATGGTATTTGGTGGCATGCTCAGCAATGTAAGCGCGCCGTGGATTTAGGGGAGCAGCGTGCCTGTAACAGCATCTGTCTGTACTGTCACAGCTGGGAAAGAAAGCTCTGGGATTTACAGGCAGGAACAGAGTGTATTTTGCACAACAACGGCTGGGAATCCCAGTAATAGCCACATGAAAGTGGGCTCCCCGTGGGCCACTGTTACCAAATGGATATTGCAATCTTTTAATACCACTGGAGTTCCAAGAGCTTTCACCAGTTGAAGGGCTGCAGAAGGTGACAGCATAGTGATTTTCAAGATATATTCTGCAGTTCACATAAAATTTTTCAATCCCATCATATTTATTGCTTCCCCTTCTTTCTTTTTATGATTTTGAACGCTTTTTCAAGGGAAAAATGAAAAAAAATACTTTCCTCCATTTTCTTCCTTTTACAAGGGTGTGTAGTGATAGGACAAGGTGTAATGGCTGTAAACTGAAAGAGGGTAGATTTAGATTAGATTTTAGGAAGAGAGTCTTCGTTATGAGCCTGGTGAGACACGGCACGGATTTCCTAGAGAAGCTGTGATTGCCCCATCCCTGGCAGTGTTCAAGACCAGGTTGGACAGGGCTTGGAGCAGCCTGGGATAGGGGAAGGTGTCTCTGCCCATGGCAGGGGGAGTAGAATGAAATGAGTTTTGAGGTCCCTTTCAACCCAAACCATTCTATGATTCTGCTTGCCATCTTTTTGTCCTGTAAGTCTCTCCTTTCCTAGTACAGCAAAGGTTTAAAAAGCTTTTAAAATGTTTCACTTAAACTGTAGCTCCATCCTACCTGCTGCAATCTTTTGCTCCATTCTTTGCCTTCCCAATGCAAACATGGTTTAGTCTGATTCTTTATATGCCCCATCTTTGACTCCAAGGCCAACGTTTGAACTACCACTCGTCTCTTTTCCTTGTTGGGAGTCATTGAATGAGCTGTTTGCAGTCACTCTCTGAAGAGTATCTCCTGGAGGTTTTTCCTAGGTCCTTTCCACGCTTGTCCTGACCCCTTGTACTCAGTACATTCCCTTCTTCCTCTTTGTATTGCCAGCTGCCTCTAGTATTGTTTACTATATTTTTCTTTTTGAAATCTTGCTGCTTTTTTTTTTTTCCCCTTCTTTGACTGTTTTTTCCTCCCCCTCCTGTCTTACTTGCTTTTTCATTTGGAAGATGATCTTTCTACTTCCAGCTTTTTTTGTGAAGATGTGCAGGACCCTGTGCTTGCTTTAGCGCTCTCTTCCTCTCTACATCTTGTTTCTGGATAATCGAATTTGCAAGTAAGAGTGGAACTATCGTATTTAAACTGATGACTCACAGCTTATACTCTGTGTGCTCTGGATCCAGTACCATCTGTCCCAGCTAAAATGTTGGCTTGTTTGACATCCTAAGAGTGTGTAATTGTCATCTTAAGCTTAATGAGTCTAAAACAGAGCTCTTAATGTTGTTTCCACCCACTTCCTCTTTTTCATGTCTGTGGACGCATGCTGGCATCCCGAGTGGTTATTGACAAGGAAGTAGTGAGATGTTGTAATTTATTGCTTCTTAAAAAATAGTCTGTAGGGAAGTTGTAATAAAAATGGCAGTGAAAGGGCAATGCAAAAGTATTGACCTACTTATGAAATAAGTTATGTTCTTCTATGCAATATTAATTTTCCTGTTGGAATGCACAAATAGATTTAATCTGGTTATGGGATCACATTTTCTGTAGACTTCTGCATGGGACCAGGGAGCACACAGTTTAGCATTTTGTGATTATTGAATGAATCTATATGGATTTTTTTCCTTCTTTTTAAAGTAATGTGATGGTTAATGATTTCTTCTTTGCTTTGTCTCCCTGCAGTTCATGAGTACTTAAGCACGTACAAAAGGATTGCACTAATTATAGTGAGGAGTTTGGACCTAATGACCATGTGCTTCATTCACAGAGGATAAAAATAAATGCTTGGCAGCTGGATTATTAGGAAAACCTGTCAATGTATAGAACTGTGAGACAGGGATCCCAGGGAAGTGAAGAACACGTGGTGTTTTACTTTGTTTTACAGAAGCAAAAGAGAAGTTGTGTGAACAGATGTACTGTTGGCATTTCTGACTTCACTGTGCATTCTTTTAGAGCAATATGTTGTACTGGAAAGGTGTATGAATGAGGTAGTAAGAGTATTTATTTATGCCATTTGTATAATTTTAACATTAGCAAATTGTTTTTAATTGCATATGACTTCCTTTTTTCGATTTCAACAATTTCATGGGAAAACTTAGTACTGCAAATTTTTTTGGACAGCAGTGTTTCCTCTTAGTGGGATAGACATACAAAATCCACTAAAAAACCATGTGTTTTGTGGTCCTCTGAGATTTGCCTGAAGAAGGAAATGGCTTGACCTATTTGGTTGCTATGAAGTAAAAACATTCTGTTCTCTCTCTCCTTTTTTTTTTTTTTGTGAACATCTGTGTCACATTTATTTCATTACTTTCTGAGGTTCTTTAAGCACATTATTTGCTAATACGAAGTTTTATTTAAGGAAAGTAAAGTGATAAATATCTGCTTCCACAATTTCATTGAATTTCTGATATCTGCTCATGAATAGGTACAATATAAGTGGGTAGGTTTTCCAGTCAAAGTTGACACGTTGAAAGGCAGACAGGAATGTTATCTCGTATTTATGAGGAAAAAAGTGTTTGGCAAATTCAGTAGGATCTCATGAGTTAACAGGAAATGTTGCATGCTGGAACCTTGGGAAATCTAAAGCCTAATCTCATCTAGGATTTGAAGATGTTTTGATTTAATTTTTCAACAGGTTGGCCTTCTTAGTCTGGTTTTAGTGATTAGCCTCATTTTCAGATGTTTATTATAAAAAGAAATAGTTATCTTATGCCAGGTATATGGAAGAATTGAAGCTTATTCTTTTATTTAGCAGCATAATGGAAATTGTCCCAAGGAGAATAGATTTTATTGATTTTACTAACAATTCTTCTGAATTCCGTAAGAAAATCCTTCAAAAAGAATCTGAGATCAGTCCATTTGTGAAAGTTGAATCTGAATTCAGATCTGTCTTTTGCTGTCATGTCCAAGGGCTTGGTTGGATTTCGAGGAGTTGCTATTGTTCTTGCAGGTGCCGGTTCTTAATATAAAAATGGAGAAACCAGTATTGACTTTTAGCTGGAATACGTTGAGTGTCTTAGCAAAACAAAAAAGCTGTGTGGAAATGTTGAGCCGTGAGTCTGCTGGTCTGAAGGTATGGAAGAGGCTAACAGTAACTGTGGGAATTAGTTTTGGTGTCTCTTCTATCCAGCTGCTAGTTTTCACTCAGCTTGTAGGAACATCTTCTCCTCAGTCAAATGAGATTGAAATTGAGTGCTCTGCTAGGCATACTTTGGCAGAAGGAGCTGATGGGTAGGAAAACAAATGTGTCCAATGTCTCTGTGCTCACTCTTGTTCTCACACACATGCCTGCACAAAAAAAGGCTGAAAAAATTTGCATATGCAAGTAAGGGAACTGCCTCACACTGTTTTCTCTAAGAGGCACTGTGAGATGTAATGTCTTAATGATTCACCTCTACAGTTTGTACAACTGCCTCATTAGTGTGACTTCTAGAATGCAGATTTCAATTTTTTTTTGTTTTAGTATCTGATTCATATTGCAAAATACCATTCATGTTGTTTTCTTGTTGAATTCAAGTATTCAAGAGTCTATTTGCTGTTACATTTTTGCTTTCATGTCTTGAAGATATCATGTTCCTTAATAAGGTCCTTGTTTAGCTCACAATCCGTGTTGTCTGTAGAGTCAAATTCTGACATAAACAGATCCCATTGCCTTACTACAAGAGAGGGGGAATTCTCAAAAGGGGTATTTGTAGTTGCATTGGATACTATAAAATAAAGAATTATGGTTGCTTGAGGCAGTGTTTCTTATATTCAGTAGCTGGATTCCAAGTAAGGGGTTTTTTTGGTTTTTTTGTCTTTCTTACTCAAGTAAGTTTGTCGTAATGAGCTTCCTGCCCAGTCATTCTGTGCACGGAGGAATTTTCCCACCAGACCATGTACTCTGAGTACAACTTTGACCACTTGCAAAGTCTGTGAAGCTGCTGCATGTTTTTGTTCCAGTGTCTTGCAACTGCCCAGCCAGGGAATGTGGAGGAAAGTTTTTTTTCCCCAGGAAGTTGAGGTTAAACCACAGTGGCCGTAAGAAGAGATGGTGGCTCTGTTCAGGAGAAACTCCATTCCTGGGGAAGAATTTTGCAGGTTAAATGTATTCTCTAGCCATGAAACTCCTCATGTATACAGGACAGGGGCTGGGTCCTGCCCAGGAGCATTCTCAGTCTTTCTTGAGAAGATCAGAAGGACCTGACCCCTTTCTTGTTCATGTGCAGTGTTCCTCTGGCTCCAATCCAGGCAGGAGCTGCTGTGTGCAAGCCCTGCGTGCTGATGATCCATTGTAGTAGATCTGTGAATAGATCTATGGACTTCACTGCGTGGGGTAGGTGAATGAGCATCTTTCTGTTGCTTTGTGGTTCTCTCTTTACATTTTTCTTATTTTTAGTTCAATTTTAAAATTTTTTTTTTCTTTTAACTGAAAGAGTTCTGCTTGGTACCCACCCAAAACAAGCACTTTATATTTCAGAAGTTTGCCTTCAAGAGCCTCTATCAGGCTGAAATAATTCTTGATATAGTCTTGTATTTTGTAAACCCAGTATATACTAATTGGGGAAAACTCATGTTGCATGTGGTATCTGTCATGTAAATGCATAAATGAGTAGTCCGTTTTATGGAAGTATAAGTTTATAGACTCAAAAGTAACTGTGTTACTTTACAGAACTTTTATTATTATCTAACTTCCTCTTCTGCAATTCAGTTTTGACCTACTATACCCTTTTAGTCATTAAAATTATCATGTCATGTAGTTGCAGCATTTTTAAGCATTCATCTGGGGAGAGGGAAAGTATCTGTGCTTGTGTTCCCACCATCTCTAATCAGCTGTGCCACTATCCCTGATTTGCAGTTTGTAGATTAACTATTTTGTAAGTGGAAGTTGAAACTGGTAGCCAAAGCTAGTCAAAGTTTAGGGAATTGGCTCTTGTGTCTGTGGAAACATTTGCAGTCACAGAAGGGAGAGATTAAAAGGTTCCAGGTATATGTGAGGAGTTTATTCTTCATGTAGATGTTGCTGATTAATTCTGTAGTCTGGGAATCTCAGGCTGGGTCTTAAGCCTGTATTTTATGTATTATGTGTGGTCAGCCTTTCTAGGCAGCTGACATTTCAGTGTGCTGTGCATGTTTTAGCAAGGATAGATGAATGGAACATATGGATTCGATTTTTTTTTTTTTTGGCGATAGGAAGTGGATTTTTGTGCATTAAAAATAGTAACTTTCTTTTTTTAAATATCTGAGCGGAAGCTTCCCCACTCCCAGTGAGATTTTTTTTTTTAATAAGAATACATGTAACTTTCTTCACTCTCATTTTGTGCAATGTAAGCTGGAAAGACTGCAATGTTTAGTCTTGGTCTTGTACCAATAAATGACATAGTATCACATGAATGTTTTAAAAGATTAGGTGATATTTTATAAGAGCAAACATAAAAAAAAGATTGGTTTAAGTCCTTCCGCTGTGAATTCACTGATATTCAAAGTCAAGAGAGTATGCATTATGTTATTGTTCTTATTCTGCTGAAAACTTTATTTCTTTTCCTTTTGTATCTTCTACCTGAATGGTAAGCCTAGAAAAATAACGTGTTATGAAGGGGAAAGGTTGGGTGGAATTGGTAATCCAAATTAAATACAAATAATACTCTCAAGTTTATAGAGCCTGTGGGTGGGTGGACTTGGCAGATCTATCCATTGTGGTATGTTAGACTTGAAAGAGCATATGGAGATGATTATTTTCTGGCATTTTGTAGTAAAAGTTTTTGAAGAAGGAAGTTTTAATTTTTTTAATATTTTTTTCTTTTTTTTTTAGAAATGAGATGAAAAATAGGAAGAATAACATTTTTTGCATTGAGTAGTAAAATAGTTTGTTGTAGTAGCATATGAAAAAACAATTTATTCGAAGGTAAGCTGCTAAAAGAAATTCTCCTACTGTTTTCCTATTGGCTGTCCTGTTTTCTGAAAGCAGCCAAAGATCCTGTGCAGCTGGGACTAATACAGGATCCAGCTGTAAGTTTTTTTTATTGTTGTTCAGATGTCCGGTGATGGTCAGATCTAAGTTATTGTGTGGAAATTCAGTAAAGGAAAAGGGTAGGGTGGGAAAAAAGTGACTCTCCATAAAAGTATTCCAGTAAAAGCAACAGGAACTAGGAGTATCCATTTCAGAACTCTGCCATAAATCCCATTCTGAAATGCTTAAACGCCTTCAGATTTTGCTGTAGACTTTTAAGTCATCGAAGAGTTTTTGGTTAATTTTTTAAGCAGAAATGAAGTTAGCTGGTTGGAATGGGAAGGTGCCTATTCTTTCAGATTACTTAATGGAAGAAGATGCTGTTTGCTCATTCGTAGCACAAGGCTTTAGTCCCTTTACAGTATCGGTGCAGTATGTAATGCTACCACGTGGAGTAGATCAAACAGGTTTGGTTTTACTAATTTCACTTACTCTGTGTTTTGCTGGTCTTCTACAGAACCTAAGGATGTAAGAAGGGGAGAAGCCTAATATTTTTCTATAGAATTTGGTTTACCTTTGGTATATTTGGTGCTTCCAACTCTCTTTTAGGTGTCTGCTTCCTCTCCAAATCTTCATTCCAAACTTAACTTGCCGAGGGAGTCCATCAAATAGCTGCCTGAATTTCAGAGTTCTTTTACTGTTGCTCCAAACCTTTAATTTTGAATGTCATCACTCAATCAGTTTGTAATTGCACTAGTCTAATTTAAGAAGTTTAATAACAATAGTATACAAATTATAAGTCCTGTTTGACTGAAAGAGCTAGCTTCAAATACTGTAAGTGATATCCATCAATACTGACAGTGGCATGAATTTTAAACCATAATTACTGTCTCAAACATAACCTGGATATTGCATTTCTTTTCAACCTTAGTTACTAATTTTTTTTTGTTGGAGGAAAAAAAAGAAAGAATGAAGATTTATGGTGAGTCTGTTGGCTGTGGGATAGCCTGGTACTTTACCCCTCAGTCCTAGAACAGAATAGCAACAACTTACTTTCCTTCCTGAGCAAGTAGGAGCTGATCTCTGGCTTCAAAGTGGAAGTGAAATGTGGACAAACACTGTGCTTTGAAAGCAAAACGCTTCTAACAGAAAGCAGTTGCAATGCAGAAACATCTGTGATGTCCTTTTACATACAGTATTTTAAATGAACACCATGCAAATAATTTGCTTTACTTTTTTTTTTTTTTTTTTTTTGGACAATTGCAGGAATTAAGTAACCAGTACGACATTTTATCCTTGTTTAATGAGAATGGTAGTCAGAGTTCTTTTCTCCCAATTTTTAAAGGCTGTGATCTTTATGTGAATTGCGAAGTGCCTAAAGGAGTCTCTTTCAGTTGTTTTCTTGAAGTGCAGGTCAACTTCCAGTGCATTTTGCAAAATAGGTTTTATGTAGACTCTGCCAGTGTCAAAGACTATTGAAATACAGCAACTAGAATGAGAAACTTGGCTTACAGATTTGCTTTAGGATGTTTTGGCTGTATTCATGACACATAAGGAAAATTAAGAAAATATTTGTGTCTTGAGAATAAAATCTGCCAGCTGAGTTGAAGAAAGTAGTGTGATAATGTCTTGTACCTTGGAAGGAGAGAGAATACTGCATTGCAATTATTACTGTATTGTATTTTTCTCTGGAGCTCATTTGGACGTAGGAGATGATTTTCTAATGTGATGGGAGAACATCAAAAGGTCCTCCTCCCATTGGAGGAATAACAGTACAGCAATTCTAGTGAAGTTTTGGCTTTTCACTACCTCATTTTACATTTTGAAGAAAGGGTTTCCTGCTGAACAAACACATGTTAGTCTGATAGCATTTTCC
Organism: Aphelocoma coerulescens; assembly: GCF_041296385.1. Classification (NCBI taxonomy): domain Eukaryota; kingdom Metazoa; phylum Chordata; class Aves; order Passeriformes; family Corvidae; genus Aphelocoma; species Aphelocoma coerulescens. The sequence goes on along the minus strand of NC_091028.1, from coordinate 15,063,529 downwards.
TGTATTTGAATTGTGAACAGTCAAATGACTCAAAAAAATTTATGTTGAAGTAGATACAGGGTTTTACCATAGAATATGTGCATACAATAAATCTATTCAACTAATCAGTCTGCTTCCTTTTTCTCCCACCCCCTTGCAGCTGGAAGTTCATCAGCTTCTGCTACTATATCTAGCTTCCTCTTGAGATTTTCTGGGGTAGAGTTAACAGTGGTGGCAGGCATTAGTGAACAATGTCGTGATTATATTCTATGGGTCTGTTATAAGTTGTCATTTTCCATTGCTGCTATTTCTAATGGAAAATATGTCATCTTTTTAGTATGAGCATATTATGTGTACCATGCAAAGTTGCATGCTGCAGGGTTTAGTGAAAGCACATACATCATCATTAAATCAGTATAAAATATTTTTAGATTTCATTAGTGACCAATTTGGCATTTAAAATGGAAAATTTATGATAAGGTTTTGTTTTCATAAGATCTTAGCTAGGATAACACAGGATGGCTAGACTTTCATTGTTAGTTTGTAATTAATTATGCTTTGAGGTTCTTTAGTGTATGTTACAACATTGTTTTGAGGTACAGCTGTGGAAGAATTCAAAAAAAGAAAAATTAGATGCTTCCAGTTGTCTTATCAGTTGTGAACTTCATGATAAAATACTTGCAGACAGATCTAATGGAATCTAACAGCCTGATTAAAAACTTCTGTAACTGATTTTTGTTGATCTATTTTCTCTAAAAAATCACAATGTAATCTTTCAGAACCAGCTCCTGGTCATTTGGAATTACTGGTTAAACATCTGCAGGGTCAGTTGGGTACGACACTTCACTGTTCTGGTCGAGCTTCAAATACTTACTTCCAACAAAGTTTCAAGGTCCACTTTATTGAGACATTTAACAGATGGTAGAACAGATGCTATGATTGAAGAATCTTTCAGAAGTAGTTTCTGTATGATTTTCAAGTGGACTGTAGACTGCTGCCTGTGTAGATGTATGTCAGGATTATTGGGGACGAAGGTCTAGGCTTAAAGTGCCACTGCTTTTATTACCAACCACTTCTCTAAATGTTCAAGAAATCCTTAAAACAATGAAGAGTTTACCTGTGAATGGTATTCTACAGGTGTTTTTTACTTGCTGCTGCATTGTCCATGTCTGTGATACACAGAAGAATTTCTGAACTGCATGAATAAGTTTTCCCACTGTTCAATATGTGAGCTGTGTTCGTAGAGCTGCAGACACTGTTGCTACAGACTGCTTAACAGAAGTTATAGCTTGGTATTTCTGGTTGCCCTAAGGCAAATTTAGGATAATTGCAAGTATGTTAATATGAGTCAGATTTTTTCAGTCTTACACAAAGTTTGTCTTTGTATAATGAAAGCTTGTGCCAGGTAGAGCACTGCTCTGAAGGCACTGCCTCTTTGGAAAGGTGCTTAGCAGAGGCTACATCTGACCACACCACTGTCAATGGGATTGGTATGTGCAGGTGAAAAAATCAGGATTTACTGTGGGTTTTACTCATTTAGGAAGTGACATCTTTTATTGTTACCTTTTGTGCCATGTTGAGGGGTAGCAGAACTAAAACATATAATCCTACTCAATTGTTTTCCAGTCAACAAAAATGTTTCCTATTTGAGCCCGACAGGATGAAATGGAAATCTAAGAAAGAATGTGTATTAATAGGTGGACTTAAAAAATGAGATTGAGGGTTTAATCCCAGTTAGTTGCTTACATTTTGAGGGAAAATGCTGAATCTCAGAGACATTGAGAGTAATAAAACTAAATTGCTTAGATCTTTGATCTTTTGTATGGATATGATTTTTTTCTTGTTAAGTACTTAGCTGAGAAAAATGACAGAGTTATTTGAAAATAAAGTACAAAAGATTATGTGTTCAGATTATTTTTCACTGATCTCTTTAAGGAATGCAGTGATTTTGCCAGTAAGGGGCAGAGAAAACAGCTTAGAAAGGGCAATGTAATATTTCAGCAGATTTAGTTGAAACAGTTGGGGAAAGTTTAAATAGGAAGAATGTATTTATTCAAATGAGTTTTTGATCAGAATGCCAGGAAGTCTGCCTGGAGTATGAAAGATCTTTCTTTTTGTAACATATAAGTTATGTCTGTACTTAGAAGAATTTCAGCAGATATTGAATGTGCTCTGTTTTGGAAGTACGGTGAGGCAGATTTGGTATGACTGCTGATGGTCTTTTGCCAAGCAAAGAATTGAGAGTCCAGGGGTGTGACCCTACGGTAAGTGGATCCATCCAACAGCCTTGTTATCAGTGGGCCAGATAAAAAGCTCTTTTATATCTGAATTAGTGACCTGTCAAGCTAATTGTTTCATGGTGTGATGGCAGCCAACAATTCACAAAAGCTGAGTATACTCTTTTCTGAGGAATCTGAAAATGCTTCACAGTCTTAAGCTAAGCTTTGCTATTCCTTCACCAGTAAATCTATGAGTAAATTCCTGACTCTCTCCGTGCCCTCTCAGACTTCAGGCAATGGGACCAATGTGCCTGTTGATGTTATAGTAAGAAGCTGGAGTAATTCAAGCCTAAGATATCCAAGAAGCAAGATACTGTATTAGCTGCAGTGCATCTCTCTCCAAGTACTGCAGCTCAGTGGTTTCCATAGCAGGTACCGGGGTTACTTTTTTTGGAGGAGACTGCAGGAATTTCAAAGGCTTACACAACATCAGACATCAGGTTGTGCACAGACTTGTGCATCCTGCAGTCTGTCTTGTTTTGGGTGGATGTGAATGCTGCTCGAGCAGTTACTTGATAGATGAGCAGTCCTGTGTGGCACTCTGTAGCTGCGTTTGGAGACATTCCTCAGGGAAGGAAGATTGCTTTCAAATCCGGCAGTTGCTCCACCTCCTTCAGTGTGCAACTGATCTTGGAAAATGAATAAATAGAAAGCTTCTGCAATAAATACTGTTCTGAAATCTAACTCCAGAGCTGTGTCAGGCAGGGATGGGGGAAGGGGAAAAATGAACTTTGCCTTGCTTTTTCTGAAAATTGGATTGTGTGCTTTAGAAACAGCCGGCAATCCTAAGTAACAGCTAATGCTCCTCACTAATGAGTGCAGTGCTGTGAGCAGATCCCTTATTGCCAAGAGTAGATGTTACTGGAAATTTGTGATGGAAAGCCTGTCGGAACCCCAACTGTTTTGCTGGGAACACGGTAGGTCTGATGAGCTGTGCCTGAATATCGAGCAGGATTTGGGGGTATTGCTGGCCGCTGACCACACGGTCTGGGCTCCAGGACCCCCCTGCAGCTGCTCAGCGACATTCCTGTCAATTTTCCGCACTGCTACTCGAAATGGATCTGACAGGAATGTCTGCTACTACTCTGGTGTGTTTGCTTTTCTAGTCTATTTTCCAAGGTCTATCCTAGGAAAAAATGTAGGTGCCTGCCAGCCAACCATTTCCTCTTGCCAGTAACTCAGGGTGCCTGAGGAGACACAGCCCTTCTGTGAGGGTAAAGCTGAAACACGTTGCTGCAGTTTTACTCTTTTTTTCCTTCTCATACCATTTCAAAATCTGAAGGAATCAATGTTTTTGTTTTCCTCATGCAAGGTGTGATGAAATGATCTCTGCTTTCAGAAGGAGTTGTCCCATCCTTGGTCTGAAGCTGGATCTTGGAGCTGATCCTGCAGCTGAAAGAAATCTAGATTGGCAGCAGGACATGTGTGGTTAGTCCAGTTGTTCACAGGGACTACTGGGAGTTGTGTACCAGTGGGAGATGGAGTGTCCCTGCTTTCCTTTTCATCCACAAACCATTCTTGGAATGGTTGGGAGAAAGTCTTGTCCTGACTGCCAGGGAAAAGAAGTTGACAAGAGAGTTATTTGCTCCCCTGTCAGTAGTTTAAGCTTTGCCTCACCCTCTACAGAGTTGCTGGGAGTCATCCCAAATCCGCTGAAGTGAACACAGAACTGAATCCTGAGTAGTGGCTGCGGTACTTCAGGCAATCCATCTTCTCAGTCTGTATGGGCTCCCACTTGTTCCACCTGTTTTCCATCAGCAGTCTGAGCAGGTCACTCTCCTGTGCTGGTCATCTGAAGAGTTGTTTAAAGCTAAAGTGTCTTTTAATTCCTGTCAGTGTTGCTTGTATACTTGGCTCAATCAGAAGCGAGCTGTGCTGTCATACTCATGGGACCATCCAGTCCCTTTCCATCCAGTTCTTTGTATAATTCTGTCTAGTAATACGCTACAGTTATATTGGGCAAAATCATAAATGCCCCAAGTTAGAAAGTACATCCTGCTTCTATTGTGTGGCTTAAAAGATCTTACTTGTGGAAAGCTATTGCATCTACACATTTTCATTTCAGAATTTTCTCTTTTTGCTGCAGGCAAGCAAAATCCACTGCTCTTTTGCTGCCCTTTCTTTGCTCTGTTGTGAATGAAGGGTTTCAGTTAAAGACATGATATCTCTAATGTGCCACTTAGCTATGCTGTGCATAGTTGGCATGGTGATCTGTTCCTTTCACCTCCTAGATAGTGTTGAGGGGGAGCCCTGATTTCCTTCCCAAGACTCCCACTTGAAAAGTGGCTGTTGTTCTGCATTGCAAGTGGATACATAGTGTGCTATCAGCTGTTACCCATGGTCTCCCCTGGTGTTATTGCAGGATCATTCTTTTGCTCAGGGGGTGCTAAAAATTTTTGTGACCTGGATCTTGCCATGAAAGTGTACAAAAGAAATTTAGAATTTGCAGACTTTAACTCTGTAAAGACTAAATTTGTGTTCATGCATGCTATAATAATGTACTCTAAGCAAAGGCTTTCAAATGCAAACAGAGAAAATTTGTTTGATTTCAGCTATGGCACTACATAAATTCCCCATTTGTTTCTCCAGTTTTGCATGTACGAGGTGCTCCACAGAGAGAAGATTATTACTGAGCTCTCCCAAAATTATTTATCTGTGAGAGTCTGCCTTGCAGCATACATAATGAGAAGGGGAAAAAAATAATTTGTTTCTGTTTAACAGTATTTTGTTGGTTTGATGCAGTGTAAAGAAAAGGCTTGAGACCACTTTCTTTTGGAAGAATGATATCTGTATTTATAGTGGTGGTATTACTACACAAAGCTGATTCTGATCACCCTTCTCATTATTTGCTGTGCAGAAAAGAAATCAGATGCAATAGTTTTCTTAAAAAGCTGAAAGCAGAGTAAGAAAAATTTAAGGCAATGTAAATGCCCCACTATCCCTAAGCCAGCAGGACAATACAAGACTGTGCATTTTTGCTTACAGTGCTTGGCACTGGACAGCATTGCATTAGTCCAACATTACTTCGATGTTACTGTTTTCCATGTTGGAAGAGGACTGTGATGTTAAGATGTGACAGCGTGTAGCTGTAACACTGAAATCAGAATGGTGATTCACCAGAATTCCTGAATAGTAATTGGTAACTGATGCTGATGAAGGCACTTGTTATACTGGATAGTATTTCCTGTGTCTGTGCTAATCTGTTCATAGCCCTCTCTGAAACACATACCACTTCAGTGTGGCAAACATCTCCCTTTTAAATTTTCACATTAGCTGGCATAAAATTTTTCTGCACTTCTCAAATATGCATGGATATGCATATTTTAACACTTTGTATTATTAATGCAAGTATTAATGTATTTGGGTAAGAGACTTAGAATGTTAAGTTAAACTCAGCTTTCTTTTCATATTCAGTAATTTGTATTTACATATTTTAGAAAGAAAAGTTGGCCTAGAAGCATCTTCTGATCTTGAAGCAAGAGTAGGGTAACTTCAAAAGAAAAGTGCTTCTGAAAGGAAATCCATGCTTATCTATTATTAATATCAGGTTGAACTACTTTTAGTATTTTGAGAATACAGTCTGTAAGGGTGGGGTTTTGGGCCTGAGCTAAGCTGGTTTTAGGGCTGGCTAACCTCAAGGGGGTTGCTGTCTCCTGTACGTTGGTGCTGCCAGGGGTTTCTGCTGTGCCTGTTTTGTTGTCTTGGGCAATTCTGTGGTCCCTTGGTGCATTTGTCCTGCTAAAATGGGAAAAAAAATCAAACCCAGAAAAAACAGGGTCCAGACATCAAGTGGCAAAGCAATGCAGGACCATGCAGGAGCAGGTGCCAACTCATTACCTGTGAAATCTTCCTCAGACCTTTTTTCTTTCTCCCCAGGTGATGCTCCTTTATTCGATTCAAAGTGGCTCTTTTATTTAATTGTTGCAAAACACTTGGTTTCCTAATGGAAATACATAAAAACATTGAAATAAGACACACTATTGAATTAAAGCAGGTAAATATAATGTAAATGTGGCCTTCAGTACTGCCTGCTCAGGAAAATAAGAGCTTGGACAGTAAAAAAGAAATAATTAGCTTAAACACACCCTGCTATCTAATGGCAGTATCTGTGTCAGAGGCCTGGTTAGGAGCTGAAATGCAAGGGAGGTTCCTCTCCAGTGTCTGTGGGTATATCTGTGTAGGAAGGTGAAGATCTGGAAGTTGCTGTAAAGTGCCTCTTTGTGCTTTGGTGCCGTTAAGAAGGGCAGCTCATCGCTCCCAGGCAGGATTAGCAGCTCATGCGAGAGCTCTGCGAAGCCTTTATAGTCCCTGCTCCCCTGCACAGCTGTTGGCGTTCCCTGCACACACAGTTTGTAAAGACACATCTGCTGCTGACTCCTCTTCCTTCTGTACTCTACAGACAGAAACATTGGCAGGTACCATGGCTGGGCATGGCAGCGGTGACATCTGAAATCAGATGGTTTTTGGGAGGCAGGTAAAATTTTCCTTCCCTCCAAATCAGTGTTATCTGGACCCTGATTTTGCACGATTTTGCAACTGCCTGCTTTCTGCTTGACTAGAGATGCTAACGCATTAACAAATTATGTAATAGCCTATTTCTGACTGGAACAAAAACATAATCTTGCCTTATTTGAAGTAATCCTTATGGATTATAAGAAATACTGTTTGTTTTTTACAAGAGATGATTTCACACTTGATGCTGCTGGACCTTTTCTATAAAGAATAAAAAATGTATTTTATATTTCCAATTTTTTATGCTTTTGTCTGTTTAAAAAAACCCAAACCATACACAAATGTGTATTGCTGATATAATAAACCTGCTTTGCAGTGGAAATAAAAGGAAAAAAATCGTGAAGGTGTAGCAGGTCAGAGGGAAACGATTTCCTCTAAATTCCTGAAAATGTATTTTTATGTGGTAATAGTATTAATATTTTTGAGGTTCCCCCCCCTCCTATTATTAGAAGCACAAAATGATTATATCTTAACTGTAACTTTCCTCCAAAGTATGTCCTTATCCTAGAGAAAAAAAAATGTTTTCAGGAACGTCTTGTAATGGTGTGATTACCAGCAGCTAAACAATGGGAGTGATGGATGTGCGTTGGAGGTTCTCTTCTGGGTTTGGCCACTAATGTGATTTCTGGCCACAGAGTCCCTTGTGATTGAAAACTCAAAATAACTCTGCAAGCCATGGATTCTGTCCTAGATTCCTCATACCACCAACTGGTGATTTTTTTTGTGTGTGTGTGTGTGAAAGGATATTGTGTACAGGATTATTTCCCCTCTTAATGCAAGTGTCATTGCTCCTATGCTGGAACACGCTCAGCAGTGACTAAAAAGCAGATTCACATAGTAAGGTAGTTAAGGAAGCAGCTAAATCCAGCTGGTTTTACTGATTGAATTTAATGTAGATACAGTTTGTTTCTGCACTATGAAGTGAATCTATTCAGAATGATGTCCTCCTACGAAAACTTGTATGGAATTTTTAATAGCCACAAGTAGTTGGAGCACTGTTTATACATCTTGTCTGAAAGCTGGAAAATGTTCCTGTAATCAAGTTTTTAAAAAAGGAAGCATGTAGGGGGAAAGGAAGAGAGAACAGCCTGAGAATATCCGTTGAGGCAAATGTCCTGAGACAATCAGATTTGTTCTCAGGGGTGAATGTATATTATTTTAAAGGCCAGAAGAAACATGTCTACCCACTTTGTGTATGGCTGAGAAAGGTTTGTTTAGTTTTAAGCCTTGCATTGTGTAAATATCTTTACGCTTGCAAGATGTTTCAACTGTACCAAAATTAAATTCCATCTAATTGTTCTTTGCTTGGAATGCAAATACTGAAGACCACTAATTTGAGACTGACACAGAAGGAGGAAAATGTTTATCTTTATGAAACCAAGAACTTAGCTGAGCAATGAGAGTCAGGGTGTTTTATTGCTTTGTAAGTGGGGTTACAGAATTAGTGTTTTGTCTGTGTTAGATATTGTTAAGATGTTTGCTTTCTGCTGGTTGTGGATATTTTACTGTGTCCTCTTGAGAGATGAACCCTGAAGTCAGGTGAAGGGGTCAAGTGAGATTGCTTTAGCCTTTGGCTGGTGACTGGCAGTCAGAAGGCTAATAAGTGAAGTTAAGCACAGGAGTTTTGCTTCTTACGATACCATTGGAGAGCTGGAAGAGATTTACATTTTGCTGCTGAAAAAGATGAAGGTATCATAGTTATGGACTACGGAAGCACTAAATTTCTCTTTCCTATTATGGGATTTGCTCCTATTTTCACTAACCTATGGAAACTTTCTTTGCAAGCTAATTTGTTGCAGTTCTTTCTCAGTCTCTAAAAGTTTTTGGATATTTTTGGTACTTGCTAGCTCAAAAATGCTTCATATGGAGAGTTGTGGGATAATGTTCCTCTTCGGATATTGTACTTGGGCTGCCCATAGTGGACAGTTATTTAACCAAGTGGCATCACAACTGATGCACAGTACACTGATTTCTGTGGTGAGGTGCAGTTCATTTGTTTTCCCTAACATGGTATAGTAAACAGAACTGTATTAGAAGTGTGTTCCAATAAGTGTTGGTTTACAGGATATTAATTTAAGTACAGTTAGTTCAGTTGCAGGACTTGAACTCTATAGGCCAAGTTGGAATATATTAAATATTTTTCTATTTTTTCTTCCGTTGGTAGGAGGAGTAGTATTGCAACATATATGGTGTTGTGTGTTTGTTTCTTTCTGTTTGGCCAAGAATATAATTTGTATTTTCAACAACTTTGTTCCTCATAAATAAAGTATCAGTAGTATATTGACTTTCTATTTAGTAGTACCTGAAGCTCTGACGTTCTAGAAAAAGGAAATGCTCTCCCTGTAAGCGAAAAGGTTTTCACAGAAATGACTTACATTAGAACATTAGAACTGTCTTTATTTGAAGATTAGAAGATAGCATGAAAGCATGCTGCAGCTGTAGCTTGTTCACTGTACTGAAATGCTTTTGTTCTTTTTTAGTATTTAAATGTTCATGCTAACTCCTCCCATCCTATCTACTTTGTGTTTAGATTGGTGAAAGACAAAAAACCTCAGAAGTGACTCAGAGAGGACAGCTAGAAAATTTGTTTTACAGAACAAATACATGATATGTGCTCCATGAGTTGTTCTGTGTGGAGAATTATGTGAACACAAGGTTGAAAAATAAGTGCTCTTGCTGCTGGAGGCAAAAGGGTGGCCTTGGGAGGGACCTTGCCAGAGCAGATCATCTCTTACCATGTACCTGCAGTGTTTGCTTAGGACTGTAAAGATGTTTTAGTGCACCATTGTGTGTTGCCCTCCTATGTTAATATTTCAAAAGCCTTAATTGAAATACAGAAATACTGTTAGCCTTTGTTTTAAGACACAGAGTTAAAACAGCAGGGACAGCAGACATAAAGTCATGCGGCCTCCTGGAGCAGACACCTTCCAGGCTGTAATACCACATGAAGTCTCTTCAGAAGCTTTCTTTTGGTGCATTCATTGTCCCACTGATAAGTTTTCTACAGCATAAACAGCAGCAGTGGAGAAGGGAGGCAGTGATGGACAACCAGTAGAAGGATGATAATAAGGCAAACATCTTCAGTATCCCACAGAGGCCAATTCATGTGGCTACAGGACAGTGCACTTGGGAGTGATCCTGGAGAGTCAATCATCCCTTCTCGTGCTGGTAGTGTGAGGGGAAGGAAAATACTGTCTATACCAAGAGTTTCTAGAAGTTGAGCAGTACTGTAGCTCCCACTCAGTTATATCCTGACTCTTCTATTCTTCTCAAAAGATACTGAAATATTTTGGCTCTGGTATTTAAATACTGTTATTTAAAGATGTTGCATTAATGTCCAGTTCTATCTAAGTGCTCTTCAAGTACAGAATCTTGTTTTCCAGCAGACTGCTTGTCTTGTATCTGGCAGATAAATACTTGATGCTATTGCCTAATGCAAAACATAGTCTGACTCCATTTAGCTTTTTTCCTGTCTAACAGCATCATTAATTATACTGTGAGGCTTGTCTCTACTGTGGCTGTGATCAGAGGAGAGGAAAACACAGCAGACAGTATTTGGGTGCTGTAGGAAAACACTAAGGTGTTTGATTTCTCTTTTTTGTGGGTTGCTCATGCATAGAAAACTGTTACAATTCATGTTGATTCCAAGAAAGCAATTTCACTTGTTCCAGGTATTCCAAATATGTCCCAAGGAGCCTTCACTGCATGGTAGAGTAAGTGAGAAGAAACTGCAGTACCTCTCACTGGTGTGCAGTTTTGGGAAGGGCTTGTGGTAGCAGCTAATCCAGAGGTTTTGTAACTCAGCTTGAAGAAAAAGCAACACCATCTATGAGTTCTGAATATTTAATGCTTAGAGATGATTTTCTGTTTGATTAGTATTTCCAGTTGCCAGCAAAGGTGAGATTTACCAAAACATCTTGCTGCAGCAAAGAGTTAAAAACTTAGCATCTCATTCTGCTACTGTAAAACTGCAGTGTAATTTCATCTACAGTACTGCAGAAATGCTTTAAGGCTATCAGAATGTGCTTCCTAGCTAAGAGTGTGATTATATATGGTTTGCCTTTTTTATAATCAACACTGGGTAGCTATATTGATTTTTTTTTAATCAGTTGTCACTTAACTAGTTGGAATATTTGTGGTGTGTGTATGTACACAGTGTGTGTATAATCATTAATTCTCCTTGGTTTAGGGTCTCAGAGTAAACACATAAGACAGAGATGTGATGTAGGCACGTGTATTTATAAGGTTTGATGTGAAAAGACTCCTACCACTACCGCATGCAAGAAATTTGTAGGAGTGGGTGTCTTTCTGACGAGATGAAGAGAATAAAAGCAGGTAAACATATTGAAGTCTGGTATTTCTTCAACAGAAGACTGTCATTTCCTAAACTGAAAGTAATTTAATCATGTTTGTATCTGGAGTAGTTAAATGAAATAATTTGCCATAATTACTTCATGTCTAACAAGGTCTGTCGCCATTTGGATTTTGTTATGATTAGGATCCTAAAAGGAAAGGAGCTTAACCACTGGATGTTGAAATAATCAATATATTTCATTATTAGGATTCGAACAGAAGCTCTGTTCCAAATGTGTGCTTAAAACTCTCCTCTCAAGCTGAACTTTTTTTTTGTAATCCTCTTGCTACAGTCTATTATATGTGTATAGAACATAAAGTAGTGGCCTTGGCAATCCCAAATGACTACATTTGTTGTGTGTTGCTCTTTCATATCTTATTAATTATTTTTGTTGTTCCATTTTACTGAGCTGGAAGGAAAAGCTGTTCTGTAATTAAGGAGCTATTTCCAAGAAAGTGGGTAGCATTAGAACTGTTATTATAGGATCATCACACAGGAGGTGAATATTTGTGGTTGGTGTCTAGTGCTATACAAATGAGCAGAAGTAATTGCTGTGCAAAGAAGCTTCTTGCTGGGGAGCATCAAGAAAAGCAAAGCTTTTGTGCAAATCATCTTTGGTGGTTGCTGGTTGTCAGAGAGACAGGGTAAGGGTAGGGTGAGTGGCACACACACACGCTTGCATCCTCAGTAGCAACTGATTTTTATGAGCAGGGTCATATATTTGATTTAGCATGGCCAAGGAGAGACCTAAAATTGACTTAAATACTACAGACTCACCTAAATGATGTTCTGCCAAGCCCATGTTCGTGTTAGATAACTGATTCTGCTGCTGTATTTGTATATCCTGTGGAGAGGTACTTGGTGTTGTGGGTGTTTGTTGGGTTGTACCTGCCTGCACCTCTCCAAAGCAACCAAATGAAGGGCACTGCTGGGATAAGTGATGTCTGAAGTCAAGCACCAAGATACACATCACTGGCTATTCTTTGGCTTTTTTCTCTGGAAGATAGTCATATCTTCTGAATCATAATTAATTTACATGAAGAACTTTAGTATGCTACTGATATAATAGGAATTATACCAGACTTGAGTTCAGCAATTAAGCTGTAGAGCCAAATCTTGCCACACTGTGTGATAACAAGATTCCTTTCATTGTCTGTTTTTCTTTTGAAAGATACATTCTGTTCATAGTCATTCATTCAATTACCTTACTTAGGGTTTTTATAAAGCAGATTACAAATAGATTAGATTTAGGTTTCAGTTGTGTTGTTTTGATTTGTTTGGGTTTTTTTTTCCTGAAAATGATGTAAAAGAAATGTCCTGATATTTCATGTAAGCTTATTTTTCCTAATCAGTTTATTAAGTTTTCTGTGATGATGAGGTATGTTTGCAAATGCTAAAGAATTGTACGTTTTGTTCTGTTCCAGTGCCTGATGACCTCTCCATGGAAGAAAGAGAAGAGCTTTTAAATATTCGTCGTAGGAAAAAAGAACTGATTGATGATATTGAGGTAATTGATTTACTGGAAAGATCCTTAGAAAACTGCTTCAGTAGATTAAGTTACAGTAAGCTGCAGACCTAGATATGAATTTCAGGTAATGGTTTTAAAAGCATATAAATGACTTAAGCTAAATACTCCCAATTATGAACAGGATTTATGCATCATATGTGTGCTTTTAAAAATACTAACTTCAGAATTTATGTAATGCAATATGTGCAGATGTCCACATTTGGTTTGTGTAATCAAAAACTCATTAAACAGCAGATTTGCATCCAGGATAGGAGCGAGTGAGAAATGTGGGTAAAGAAATCTTATTAATTCATAATGGAAGCTTGGTCTTCGTGCTCTGACACGAGCACTCACTGGGAGTGCAGGTTCATGGGTTTAACAGTCATTCAGTTGTGGTAAAATCTTTAAATATCTAAGGAAGCCCTAAGATGGTTCACTTTTCTTCTGGTAAATAACAAATATTAGAAAATAGAACCTAATTATCGTATTATTATATGATAGATGTTTTCAAAAGGAGTTCTAGTGTAGGTTAATGTATTGTCCTTTCTTCTTTTGACAGAGATTAAAATTTGAAATTGCTGAGGTTATGACTGAAATTGATAATCTGACTAGTGTAGAAGAAAGGTAAGTAATGCCAGCATATGAACATGATTCAGTAAGACCTTGGTCTTCCAGGAACAGCAAGTGAAAATACCTTTCCCATGCTAAACAAACAATGGATCCACCTTTATTTAGTCTGTTATAAAGTCTCTAAAGCCTGACTTTATCCCATGCAGGTGTGTCATTTGTTTGGCTAGAGAATATGTTGGATAGTGTGTAATATTTTACTGTCCAGTTGATAAGGATATGAGTCTCTGAAGCTGCAGTCGCTTAAGGGATTTGAAAATAGTATCATAATTTTCTCCATTATAAAAAGTGAATGTCTTGGTTTTGTAATGGAACATTCAAAGTAGCCAAAATACAATTTAAAAGCTCATCCAGAAGTTGTTGTTTTTTGTAAAAGAGCAACTGGTAAGTGCTTGTTTCTTCTTTGTCTCCGTATGTAGCAAAACTACACAAAGAAATAAGCAAATAGCCATGGGAAGGAAGAAATTCAACATGGACCCTAAGAAGGTAGAGAAATTTTTTTCTACTTGTCAGAAATCAAGTTTCTGCTTGTAGTATGCTCTGTGACAAATGCTTTCATGTTTTTCTTAAGAAACATTTCTGATAATGTAAGTTCACAGGCCTTACTGCATGTCCTGTAGCACACGGAGCAGAGGGTTAAATTGGAAGCAGTGGTCAGGTCATGTGCCAGTTGTGTGCTTCTTTCACTTCAGCAAATCTTTGATAGTGGAGGTTACTTAACAATCAAATATGCCAGGTATTGATTGACCTGGCTTGCTTTGTACCTGATAGAGGTGCTCTATGTTGATATGTCAAATATAATTAAAAAAAATTTTTGATGTGTGGTTATTAGTGAGGCCATACTTTTTATTCTTTAATGCTCTCCTATTTTTATCTTTTGAAATGCCTTTACCATGTCTTTTAATTTGTTCTCATGTAGGCTTTTGTAATTGGATATCTAAAGTCTGTTTGTGGAAAAGGCACGTGTGAACTTCTGTATGTGTGTATATGTATATACATATAGGTGTGTACCCATCTGACTTGTACAAACTTGGTTACCAGTTTCAAGAAATCTGCTCTGCATTTAACCAAGAAGTAATGCAGTTCTTCTTTCTGGAGTGCCTCTCTGTTTCTTAAATAGTTGTTAATTTTCTGGAAAATTCAGGGGCCTGCACATTCTCTTACAGACATCCCCTACAATAAAAGAGCTTCTTTGACATATTTGACCTTTAGCCTTTGCTTTTCATTTTTCATCTTCCTTCCTTTGTTTTACTGTCTTCTATTGTTTGTAATTGAGATTTTGAAATTGTGAAGAGTATTCTTTAGAGTCTTTTTGGAAATCATTTAGCATTTGTTTTTCTGTGTTCTTGACATGTTTTCTTTCCAATTGTATTGAATTAATTTACATTTTGGTGCCTTTTCTGAAATGTTCCAAGTACAGTGATGGCTTCTGTTCTTCAGACTGTTTTAGTTTGCCAGAAATTCTCAAGTACAAGAACCCTTTCTAAACTGCTGGCCATGTCTTTTATTTTCCGTTTTGGTGACTGCCTAACTTCTGTTGAGGGCCAAACCCCAAATATCCTGGTACTTTCCTGTTGTCCTCCAGCTCTTTCAAGTCCTAGAAGTTTGTGGCAAAGTCACAGGATGATGTCAGATGCTTGCATTCCAGCATTAACTATTTTTTATTATGGTTCTTCCTGGATGAAATTATTTCTATAAATAGATGCTATGGCCATATTGCTACTGCAACATAATTTAAATGTGGTAAACAGTCTTAGAGTAGTAATTTCTTAATAGTGCCTGTGATCAGTGGTGGCTGCAGTAGCTGTCTGCTCTAAAGCTGGGTCATGGTGTTGTTTGCAGCTTCTAAGTTAAGTTACAGACAGCTCAAGTATACATCCTTCTGCTGCTGGGAAAAGCTACCTTGGGTTCATTGGGAAAAGGTTTTTTTTCATTCATAAACAGGAGGGAAGATGTATCTGGATTTAGGAATGCCAAAGAACTGGGGTAGTAGTACTTGGGTTGAATCTACCAAGTTTCCTCCTTTAAACCAGGTAACAGAGGTCTCTTGTTTTTGTATAAGCAGGAACACAGTGGGGTAATTTTCTTTTATCATTGTATTTGAAGATCTTTACACATTCTAATGTGTGTGTAGAGCAATTCTGCCTTGCTCCCTCTGAAAATAGGTGTGGTTTATGTACTTCCATGATGTCATGGCAGGTACCTGGGGGTTTGGATTTGGTGAGCTCATGTGGGAAGGGCTGTAATGGTAAAAGTTTGTAAAACACTTCAAGAATCCCTGTGCACAGACAAAAGTGGTGCTTTAAATTGTGCAGTGCTGAAGTTGGTACTGCCTGTGTTGGGCCCAGGAAATGAATTCACTGTGACAAAGACAGGGTTTAAATAACTGCAAAATTTGTAATTGAACTACTGTAAAAGCAATGAAATTCAAAGCAGATTTTGCTGCAGTGATTTAAAAAAAATCCATGCAATGTTTGTAGGGAATATTAAATATGTCTGTAGCCGTGAGTTTTGTGTGGGGAAGTTAAACTAGTACAGCTGTCATCTGTCTCCTGTCAGTCTACAGAAAGAAAATTTGCATCAAGACAAAAGATAGTGTAGGAGGTGATGGGGGTTTGCTTGGCCTATTTTGCCATTTATTCCAGATACTGAAGTTGTTGTCCCAGACAAATTCCTTTTCCTGTCTGTTTGACTTCTGGTTCTTTAACATCTTAGGAATAATTTTTTAAAAATCCAGGAAAAGGAAAATTAAATTGATTTTTGCAGTATGGTAAAGTGTCTGCTTCTGTGCACAGAAGTTTGTTTTCCATACTTCTAGTCAAGTCCATTATCAGTAATTTGCACAACTTCAAAACACCTATTCAGATCAGTCTGTTTATACTAATCATGAATAATATGGTCCAGGTGTTGAACAGGGGAATCTGCTGTTTCTGATATCAGAGGAAAGATTCGCTTTCGATTGTCAGAGATGAGAGCTTTTTGGATAACTTGATATGGGAAAAAGCATTATGTTTTGTAGTCAAATATTGTACAAATAAGCTTTGAAGGGATCAGTTTTGAGGAAAGCTCAGCAATTTCTGGTTCAAGATATAATGGATATATTTTTTGTAAAGAAATCATATCTGTTATGAAATGACTTACGAAAATATTAAGTTGTCAGAGTACCAGCCTGGCATCTAAAGTTTTCAGATTATGATAAAATTGTTTTGAGAGAATTGCATTCCAGACTTTCTAAGGAAAGCATCAAGCTTTATAACATCACAGTTCACTTTCTTTGTTAAATTAGTCAGAAAACTGACTTTTTTTTTCTCAGAAGGGTAACCATTTCATTATTAAAAACTAGAATTAACCAAACAGAAGGATAGTAACTTTTTTGAATGTTACTAGAGGGCTATCTATGCTATATCAAAAAAAAAATGCAGTTTTTTCAGTTGAAATGAAGTAAATAATACTCCACTTGCAGAAATTGAAAAACTAGTATTTCTGAAATTCTGAAATATTCTAGTAGAGCATATTACTAATAATTTATTAACCTCTTTGGTACTTGTTTGGAATCGAAGACATTAAGGTTACTTAGAGTTTCCATTTCTGCTTTTCACCAGCATGTTGTTACAGTTTGAAGAATTCAGCAGGAGTAGCAATATCTGTGTTGGGATCTGTGGGCTGTAAAGAGCATGGTTATCTCTGCATGACCTGCTCAGTGTCAAACAGCGTCCCTTCCATCCTTTCCATAATCTCTATATAACTCTCAGTCTCCTTTCTTTGCCGCTTTGCAGAGAGGTCTCTGGGCTTCCCTAGAGTGTGCCAGTTGTAGGGCAGTAATTTGTGGAGGAATAGGAGTCCTGGGGCTTGATCAAGTACCCTCTGAGGGACAGGGTAAGACTCTCCACCTGCCTTTGGTAGCAGCCTGACTGAGCAGCCCTTTGTGAGTAGTGTAGCTCCAGTCCTTTGTGAATAGTTTAGTTCCAGCACAACCAGAATTCACTGATAATCCCAGTGTCAGCATAAACTCTTTTAAACCGGTTTCAGTATCTTCAGCTGTGACTTCCTTCTGCAAGTAGTGGCTTGATGTATTGGGTTGCAGTTTGTAGATTATACCAGATGCTTTATTTTGTGTCATGGTGGTAATTAAGCTGTTTCTACGTACCTCTTCATTATATGATTTTGCAGATTACAGCTCTGCAGACATTTGTGCAATGTTGGGAACAGGCCAGCTCACACATTAGCTCCAAAGAGCAACATTCAATCATTATTCAATTAATATTTGATCTCTCTGTGGTTTAGGGATTCAAACTGCCACCTAGTACTTCTAGCCTTAAAAATGTGTTCTCATTTTCATCTTAAAACCAGGACTAAATATTGCTCATCTAACAGAAAAGCATTTGTTTACCATTTTATTAAAAGATATAAAAATCTGTCAGTTAATGTAGTTCTTAATGTGCTGTGTATATGTCTCAGCTATGTATATGTGTCAGTATATTAATACCAAATGTTACGAGTGATGTTTACATAAATGCTTGTGGAAGAAGACATAACATTCCTTTTCCTCTGGAATTGCTCTTCCTAGGGAATACAGTTTCTGATAGAAAATGACCTCCTGCACAACACTGCAGAAGACATTGCACAGTTCCTTTATAAAGGAGAAGGATTAAATAAAACGGTAATTGGAGATTACCTCGGTGAAAGGTAAAGTAGAAATATTGGAACTTTGCTCTTGAGCTCACAAAGCACATGTACAGGTTTTGGGTACCTTTCACAGGCTGCATGAAAGAACTGCTTGAGTACTCTGAGATCTGGAAGAGCTACAGTGGGGATGTAAAACTGCTACAGTATTGTGATAGGTTTTCTTCCTGTTAGGTTGTTATTTTTAAATGGGTACATTGTGGAATGATATTTAATTAACCATAACTTATTATTTGGAGTAAACCAAAGCATTTGTCTGTAGTGCAGTATTTAATACCATGAGCTTTTAGAATGTTTGAGAGTTGTGTTGCAACACTACTGGTAACTCAGTACTGTGTCCAGAGAAGGAGTGATTTACAGTCAGTAATAACTGACAGTAGAGAAATCACTTATGAAAAGAGGTGCTTCCTGGGACAGTAGTTACAGGCAGGTTTTGGTGTAGTCACTTCCCTGCATGCAGAAGTCCCTTTGCTAAGAAGGCGTCTCCAAGGGCAGCTGCGCCCAGTGCTTATCAGTCCTGGTACAATAAACATGCAGTGTGCATTTTTATGCACACTGTTGCAAAACACAATCAGAATGCAAATGACTTGCATTGCTGTGCAACCCAGGAACTGATTTTAAAAAGGCAGCTGAGAGAGGCAGCAGTGCAGTGGGTTGGAGTGTGTGTATGGACGTGCTGGCACACGTTCCAGTGCCACTTAGGGAGCTCTCGAAGGTGACTCATTTAGGATGTGCTCCTGTGGTGATGGGTTGTGGCAGGTCCCTTTTGAGACACTCTTCAGTCTGGTTCCAGCATCAGTGGCGTGGTTTTTACTCAGCAGTTTCCTCTTGGCTTTCATAGGTTCAGTGAAAGTTTTTACTGTAATACAAGCATTTTGAAAATAGATCTTTGTTAGGAAGTCACTGTGCAGAGTATGTAGACATGTCAACAGTTCTTATACAACAGAATTATGTCTGAGGACATTCTCTCTTTCTTTGCCACCCCCTCTCAGGGGCCCATCATAAATTACTTCTGTATTCTAGCTAAATATAGCTGAAGACAAGACCAGGTTAGTCAACAGAATGAAATATTTATATAACATTGTTCCATAAAGGATATATTCTAAATTACTGACTTTTACAGTCAAACAGCACTCAGCAAACTGAAAAAAGTGAATGTAAAAATGGAATGAGATAACACTTAAAAATATAGCAAAAATAATAATAAATGAGGGATGAATTACATCCTAAAAAAGAGACAAGATTTCTTTCTATGTGGGTAACTCTTCACTTCTTTTTTTAAGTGGCTTCCTGGAGCATTTGTGTTATTTGGCTTGTGTCTTGGGAGGTGTACCCAGCACAAGTACTGCATGCCTATAAACAAAATAAGTAATTGGCTTAGAGTAAAAACATACCCCTTTCAAGTGCTCTTTTATTACACTCTCATGCCACTTCACTGAAAAGTAGTTGCCCCATTGAATTGTGCATTGCTAAATTTGATGAGAATTGCTTGGATTTGCTGACAGAACTGGTGTGTTTTTCTGTAAACAATGTGGGAATCTGCTAATGAATGAACAGTTGGTTTTAAGGTATTTCCTCCTGAGTGTTACAGGTTAGTCTGACTATGCAGTTAGTCAGCAAAGCAGCAGCTAATTCCTGGTGGGTGCACACCTTTCTGTTTTTGGGTGGAGGCTGATACACAGCATTCTGTCTTGGTGATGTATTTAAAGCACACCCTAAGGATTATAAACCTTTATTCTTCTGGCACATGAACTCAGGGATGGTGTAGGCCAGGTTCTGTCCATCCACATAGTTTTGTGTTCATTAATGTTTAAATGTTTCTTCTGCATTCAAGCACTCTTGTATTAAACAAAGCATAATTTGGCTCATGATTTACATACCAGTCTAAGAGATGGGTGAGAGGAAGTCCATTCAAAACCTATTCTGATTTTACTAAACTTTGTTGTACCAGTTTTTGAGAATGGAGTAAGAGCCCAGTACATGCTAAGCAGCACTTCTAAAAAGCTGTTCTTTTTCTTAGATAGACTCAATAGAAGCAATAAGTTTTTGTTTCTTATCTTTGTACATAAATTAAGATATTGCTTTAATATTTTCTGTTCTTAGAGTGGAAAAAAGGTCATTTGCTTCTCATATGTTGTATGGCTAAGGAAATTAGTTTTACATTAACCATTGTTTTAAGAATTCATGACAATTTCTGCAAAAGACTTCTTGCTGAATAAATTTCTCAGGTATCCTCCTATGTCAAGGCAGGTACAGTAATAATAAATATGAAGCAAAGAAGGCAAGGCTATTTTTTAGGTCATTTAAATAAGCAGTTCTAAAATCAGTTCAAATGTACTGGCTTTTGCTAACCTACCAGCAAAAATGGGCGAAGTACTAGTGTTAAATATTAAAATACCTCTCAAATAAATGTGTAGATTTTCTGATGACTTGATCAGTATGATTGTTTATTTCCTTATTTATTTTCAGGAGCAAATCAAAGTATCTATCAAGTCTTTAAAGACCAAAATTGTAATCGTCTATTTAATTTGTCTTTCACAGAGATGAATTTAATATTAAAGTTCTTCAGGCTTTTGTTGAACTCCATGAGTTCGCTGATCTCAATCTCGTACAAGCCTTAAGGTGAGTAAGTTCTTTCTGTTTTCTGACCTGAGCTCCGTTTATCAAATTGCATGTTTATATGAGTCACTGTGTTGATTTATTTGTAAAAAAGCTGCTCTACAGCTCAGCACAACTGTACAAATTACTGTGCAAGTGAGCAGAGACAGCTCTGTTTAACCCTTCTGATGGCTTGTGTGTGTGCTGCCTTTGGGGGTGAAAACTCCTGATTATTTCAGACAAATACATGCAACTAAAACAGCTGTTACTCCTTGGTGTGCCTGCCATATGTGGAGATTTGAAGATCTGTTTTATATCTTAGCACAGAGATAGGTTAAAAAAGAAATAAACTCTTTACTTAAATAATTTTCTTCCTCCTTTTCTTCCACCTCAACTTGTCCTTCTGGGCAGGGAGGGGGAGAAATCCTCTGACCATAGTCACTGATTATGTTCAGTCACAGAGAGGTAAACTTTGAAATGAGTGATTTCTTTCTACTTCCCTCAGTTTCCCACTTGTCATGTGAAAGAAAGTGTGATTTCTTAGTTTATTTTTTCCCCTTGCTATGTGAACAGTTCCCTTGATTTATCTGGGATGCTTGCATACAGTGACCTTGTGAGATCCCTTCTCAACTTGGTGAAAATCTGTAACAGATTGAGCAAATTAAGTTGGCTTAGACAGTTTTGCCTGTTTTTTTTGCCGCGAGTGACTCCCTCCTGACACCAGATAAATGGAAGTGTCCGTGTGATCTTTGTTTCTGGTGCAGTGCCTTGTGATGTGGAGTCAGAACAGCTTTGCTATGGTTGAGTGATGTGGTGATGATAACTTGAGCTGCCTGAGGCTTGAGCCAAAGAAGCCTTTTCTGTGGCTGCTGAAGCTTGTCTGGGAAGCTTCGTATTCCTGTCTCTTTTACCCAATTTGATGTTAGGTTTGACTTTCTTCTTCCTCAGCAGCTGCTACTATTAAATGTTTGTATTTTGGTAGCTTACAAAATTCGTGATCTGGGTTGGAACCTTGCATGAGGTGAGTAAAGACAGTATATAGAGCTGACAAAGTAAAGATGGCCTGTGACACTTGAGTATAATGTCCTGAAATGAAAACTGGTGAAGACAGGAACAAATGGTTGTTATATGGCATCCAGTGTACAGGGAATAGTGAGAACTTGTTTTGCATGGCAGAGCATGTAACTTTGCTGGTTCAGATCCTGGTTTAATTCAGATAATTCTTTTGCTAAGAGATAAAAGAATAAATGATGAAATTCATTGGAACATTTTAGTGCCACCATGTGCCAAAATAAATTTGTGAAGACTTCTGTCCTGTATGCATTCCAGTGTACCTCTGTGTAGAAATAGTTACAAAAGTCAACTCTGTATTCCAGTTCATGGTGCTAAGCAGCAGCAAGATCTGCTGCATGTATTACAAAATTACTGAAATGATGGCATGAGTTGCTCTTTTTATGACCTAGGTCTGATTCTTGTAGGGTGAGCTTACAGTAGACAGGCAGCACCTCTCTAAGCAGTGGGGTTTTCTTGTTGTTGTTACCATTTTTAAAAGGTTTTGTATGAATTTAAGTAAATATGTTAAGTCTTTCTGTATTCCTTGTTTCTCTCTCCTTACACCAGAAATATTTTGTGTATTGTGTCTTTTTACATTGTGAATAAAGTCTAGCTGACTGTTCATTGCTTTCTGTAGCCAGGAAACCCAGGGAGGGTTGAACTCATTTTTTTTCCCCCATAGCATTCTCGTGGCAAAAATGGGATGCATACAGAAAATTGTTTACTAGGCTGGAAAAAAGAGAGAGCCTCAGAATATGAACTGCCATATTATCTTGCCTGATAGCATGCAGTGTTGCTGGCTGAGTTACTGGGCTAGCCATCTGTGCATGTTGCTTTATAATAGCTCCTGACTTGTGTGATGAGAGATTGAGAACATATTTCTAGGACATTCTATATAGGCACTGCTGATTTTTTTTCTTTTTCCGTTTGTTTTGGGTTATTTGTAATAAATACTTAGTATGTAAATATTGGAATGAGTCTAACAACTATTCTTCCCTTCTGTAGGCAGTTTCTGTGGAGCTTCAGACTCCCAGGAGAGGCTCAAAAAATTGACCGTATGATGGAAGCTTTTGCTTCACGCTATTGCCTTTGTAACCCAGGAGTCTTCCAGTCTACAGGTCAGTCACAGGAAACAGGAGTTCTTAAGGACTTGAATGATCCAAATCTAATTTTAAATATATATGTGTATGTTCTTCTACATCTGATGCAAGGAGATAATGGCCAGTTTGGAAGTTGAGGATAAAATAATATGTGAAATGAGGAATACCTGGGAAGTGAGAACATGTGACTGTCTAATCCAGGAGGTGCAAACTTATGGTCAGAATGCATTTTCATTTATAAAACTTCACAGAACTGCACAGGATGCCCTGGCATTTTTGGTCTGTTTGGTTATATACACAAATAGTTTGCTCTTGATCGCTTAATTTGAGGATTAGATAGGATGGGAAAAGGTTGGTGTAAAGCAGGTCTGTAGCTGCTAGAGAGGAAAATAGCTACTGAAAACAAACTGCTGAAGATGCAGGCACAATTTTCCTCTCTGTAGCAGGTTTTCATCCTGCTTTTTCTTGCACAGTCTTGTACTTGAATTCTGGGAGAATTTACTATAATCATAACCATGGCAAGAGGCATGATAAGATTTCCTTTGTCATCTTCTGATATTACCCAGTAGTGCTAGCTGCCTGCTGAATGCCACGAAATTGAGTCAATGTAATTTTCAGTCTTTTTAAATGCAATCAAAATATTATTTTGAAGAGATCATTCTTTCTCTTTGGAGAGAGCTTTGGAAGTACTTTGAGTAGGAGGAGGCTGATGGACCAGGTTTATTATAGCATCCACCACTATGATTTAGGCAAAATCTGTGCAGAGAACATTTTGCCCAACACTTCAGCGTTTGAAGTGAAATGTTAATTTAGGGTGATAGCAATGATTTCATAAGAGTTTAATTTTTTTTTTATTCTCATACAATTTTCTTATACTTGTTTGTTATTTGAATTGTAGCTTTTTTTTAAATTGGGCTTAATTCAACAGCTTAAAGAAAGATTTTAGACTTTTATGTACAGCATTCAGGATGTTTTGACTGTTTCTTTATCAGTCAGGATGAGGTATATATTAATTTTACGGGTTTGTACACACAGCACATGGGAAGATAAACCACTTTTCAAATCTGATTTCAGATACATGTTACGTGCTTTCATTTGCTATCATCATGTTGAATACCAGCCTGCACAACCACAACGTGCGAGATAAACCCACAGTGGAGAGGTTTATCTCCATGAATCGTGGAATTAATGAAGGTGGAGACCTTCCAGAGGAATTGCTAAGGGTAAGTTAGGCTGGGTAAGACAAAGCCTGGCTTTGTGTTCGTGATAGCAGACTTAAAAGCATGTACAACAGTTCTCAGGAAAATTTGTCAAGGGAAGGCAAGGGAACATTTTCTAGCATGTGTAACCATTTGAGTAGCTGAAAGAAGCATATTCTGATATTCACAGCTACTTTGAGCTAGTTCTCCCTATATCCAACCTTTGTTGAGAACAAGCTGTTTCAGAGTAAACGCTCTGTGCATCTCTCAGTAGTTTGCTTATGGCAAAATTATTGTGGAATTGGCTTCTTATGAAAAAAAGTAGTATTTCTAGATAAGTCAGAAAAAATAGCAAAAATTTTTTGTTTTCCTTATTGCCTCTCTTTTTTTTTTTTTCATATGTCTTGTGGAGCTCCCTCCTTGAGAAATCAGTATAAATATTTACTGCTGTAAGACAGTGTGATGGGCTACACCATTTTCTGAAAACCCAGAATCATTTGGGAAAACTTGTACTAAATGAGACCAATCCTGAAACCTTTGAAATACTAAATGCTGAAAATAAAATAAAATTGTTGTTGCTAGGAGTGCTTAAGAAATTAGTAGTGAAGAGAGACTTGCTTAAAGTAGTTTAAAATCATTCATGATCAAAATAGAAAACAAAGATTGACAAGGGGTGGTCCAGAATTTTAAGGAGATATTTCCTGTGCTTTTTATAGAAATGGTCTGTGAAGCAATAAGATATCCTGGTTGCATTTTCTCTTAAGACATTTATTAATAAGGTCTTTTTCCTCTTTTTTTTTTATTTTTCTAGAATTTATATGAAAGTATTAAGAATGAGCCATTTAAAATTCCAGAGGATGATGGAAATGATCTAACGCATACATTTTTTAATCCAGATAGAGAAGGTTGGCTGCTGAAATTAGGTTAGTCACAAGGGCAGTTCTGCTGCTGTATGTTTGTTCATTGTTAGCATGTTTGCTGCTCCGTGTCTACCTGCTTTCTTGTGAAGGTAACAGGTTGAACTTTGTATTTAAAAACGTGTGAACCAAAATAAGTAGCTCCTTTGCGTCTGAAGGCTGTTACTTCTTATTTTGCATACCCAAATTAGCAATCTTGTTTCAAACTTCGGAGTTTTATTTCTGAGATCTGAGAAATAAAAACTCGGCGGCAAAAAGGAAACACCACATGGTATTTACCACATGCTGTGACTGATAAATAACAACTAAGTCTCCATAAGGTCACTTCAGAAAACTGTGTGTGATATTTCAACACAGTTTTCTGTGTACAAAAAAAGGATTCCTCTTCAAATAGTTACTTTTGTATGTCTTTTTTTTTCCATATTATTTGTGAGTTTCTCTTGGTTTGGTTTTGGCTATGATTTTTTAATGAGTGGTTTAAATGTGCCTTCTTGTTTTCCTTATGGCCTATGACCTATCACCTTTCTGTTCTGTGACTGGCTGTCTCTGCTTATTCTGCATTAGGAGGTACGTATCTGATTGCTTTCCAGTCCCCTCTTCTTCAGTTGCTCATTCTTTTTATTTTCTTCCTCCTTCCTCCTGGATTTTTTCTTTTTTCTTTTTTTTTTTTTTAAATATCAGATTCGTTGTAGCATTTTGCTTTTTCACTCAGTGTCACTAACAGTGTCATCAGTGGTGCTCTGGGGGACTGGCATGTCAGTGTCTAACTCACATGCAAGTGTGTTCAGCAAAAGAAGAAAGCGTTTACATGTAAAGCAGAAAAATAAAGATGACTTCAGCACACTTCTCTCATTCATGGAAAAACATACCAAGGAAAGAATAATCTCTGCTGAGAGTAAACAATGTCTTACTCTGTCATGAAGTTTCAGAGTGGTTATGTTACTTGTTTGTCAATGATAATAGATTATTGAAAGATTGATTACATTTGAACTACAGTTGTAAAAGCTGTTCTTTTTCCTGCTTAT
Organism: Aphelocoma coerulescens; assembly: GCF_041296385.1. NCBI lineage: Eukaryota > Metazoa > Chordata > Aves > Passeriformes > Corvidae > Aphelocoma > Aphelocoma coerulescens. The sequence continues at coordinate 15,037,696 of NC_091028.1, read as the reverse complement.
TTTCCTTTTTAAATAATACATTTAGCTCACTTAAGAGTCTTAAACGTGCTTCAAATTTACCTCAGGTATTTCAGTCTCCTGGCACTGCAAGGTGCCTTTGTTTTTACAGACTCTTGTAAAGTTGATGGGATTCACTTTTTCACTTGACCTTAGGGAATTTTTTTCCTATATAAAGGAGACTGACACTTTGTTTTAACAGTTGTTTTCCAAAACAATAAATTTTTAAGATTTAAACACCAGCACACACTTCAGTAGAGTCAGTTGTTGGCCACTTGAATGTGTTAAAGTGGAAGAACTTTGCACTTGGAGAATGGTGACTGAAGTCTGAAAAGGAATGTGTGCTGGGGTGCACGTGGGGAGGATGGTGGAAATAGAGCCTGGATAGAGCCCTGGGCCCACTCTGCTGATTGCACCTGGAACTTGGTAGTCATGCTCGTGCTGGAAGGAAGTGGATGTGAAAAGGAAGCATTTGGAATTCATTCACATGCTCTGCAATGTCGTATTCTGACCTCTGTGCTACAGATGCTGTGGAGCTCCTTTTCTAACTACAAAAAGCAAAGCTCTTGCTTTTTGACCTGTATTGGCTCAGCTGGCACAATTTCAAACATGACTTTGCAGCTTTTCTCCATTAGGTAGCATGAGATGATGGTTAACACAAAAGCCTTTAAAGCTGATGTAGGTAGAATATGCTTCTTGGAGAAGAGGTTGAGTATAAGGCTGTGCTGTGCCTTTGCTGTTGCCAGTGCTCCCTCATAGACTTCTACACATAATGAGAGTGCAGGCAAGTGTGAGTGTGTAGAGGAGTGACAACATCCTCTGTGGAAGAAACTGCCCATAAAATAGATCTAATGAAAAATAGAGGAACCAAGAAATTGAGGAAGCAATGACTTAAAGTAAGTGAGAGCTGCCAGGTACTTCTGCCCAGGCTGTCTCTGGCTCTGGTGCAAAGTCAATAAACCAGAGGTCACAGGACTGAAAACTGTGCCTGAGTCTTTGCTGTGTGGGATGCAGATGAGACACAGAGCACAGAAAACCCAGTAGTAAAAGAGTGTGTGAAGCAGAAGGGTGTTACATGCAACACTCCCACAGTGTGAGGGTTATTTGAATAAAGAAATGAAACGTGTCCAGAAGCCTCCGGTGAATCAGCCTGGGAATGCCTGGAGCTGTGCTTCCATGAAAGACTGCATTTTTTTTTTCATCAGAGACAAACTCTGGTACAGACTAATACATTGCTAGTTTAGATGCAATGACCAGAAATAAACCTGGCAGTCTTTTTATTCCCCCCCCCCCATTTTATTTCTTTCTTCTCCCTCGAGTTTCCTATTTGCTAGGAGTCTTAAACTGTATGTTGAGAGTGCTGTCTCAAGCCGCATCGTTTGCATTTTTACAGTCCTTTCTGTTGGGAAGCACTTCTTGTGAAATGGGTAGGGCTTCCTTCAGTTCTAGAAGATTCTGATATTAAAAAGTTGTGTACTGTTGAAATGCTAAGGAGACAAACTCCTCTATGAGGGTTTTAAGTGCTCAGTTGTGATAACGCATAAAAGCTGAAATAGAAAGTTTTAAAGGAAACTATAAACATTACTAAAGACTACTTGCAGGCTCTGAGTATATCAAGACAGTATTTTGTATCTGGTGTTTCTCAGAGTCAGTTCTTCCCATTTATGCAGTTGTGCCCTTTTTTTAGTATTCCATCTCTCACTATATTGATTTTTCTTTGGGCAGAAGATGGATATCGTGAAACTTTCATGTATTGTAAAATTCATCTGTCCAAAAGACCACTCTGGGTTTTAGAAGGCTGGGAGGGTGCAGAAAACTTTTGGAGAGTTTGCTGCTCTGAATTGTTCAGAGGTGACCATGTTAAGTCCGAATGCCAAACCTGGCAGCCAGACAGCAATTCTGGTTTTATCTATCTAGACTTAGCCAGTGCCTATAAATAGACATCTTTATCTTGGTAGACCTAAATTATCATTCAGTTCTGCATTGTTTGAAGCATGGTGTAATGAAAATGAATGCAGCAAGTTAAAAACTGAAACCTGCTGAGTGCTAGTGAGTCCTCCTTGGAGCAGCTTGACACATTATGAGCTTTCAGACTTTTCTGCATAATGAGTGGTGTTGGTACCATGAAATTTTCTGCCATCCGCTCTAAGGTATTTTGAAATTGTTGCCTATGGTCTCTTTGCTAGTGCCCAAGTTAGATCTGTTTTGCACAGGGAGATGTTTCCTTGCCTTAAACAGCTTCTCTTGGCAAATTTCTTGGTTTGTGTAATATTTTCTTCTCATTTGGAGGAAACTGTGACATTATTCCCCCAAACTGGAGAGGAAATGATTCCAGCCAGACACATGAGTGTGTTAATTTTTTCTGCCAGTCAGGCAGTTACGGAATGCTTGGAGATGGTCCAAGAGCTTCACATCCGGGCCTGTCCCGCCAGTGGTGCTTATTCCAGCACATCTGTCCTTGGGAGGATGTTGTTTCTCTTCCCTGATCTGGGGGGAGAGAAGAGTGCTGGGTGATCAGGAAACCGGTGCCTTCCGGTACCTGCTTGGCTCTTGTGGTGACTGAGCCTCTTCCAGGTCGAGGCAATCAGTGCTGTGGTCAAGGGAAAATGCTTTTTAAAAGAAAGCCAAACTTTGATCCAACCAACTGTGCAGTTGCTGAGTCTTTTCTGTCTGGTGATATCTAAATGAACTCAGGAGGAGAAAAAACATTTTGGTGTATGCATCTCCTTCAGCTCTAAAACTTCTATATAAATGAGCTGAAGATTTGGGTAGAATTTTCTAACTTTAGATACCTTGCTGCCTTTAGCCTTAAGGCCTTTTTTACTTAGAAGATTTGTTTCCTAAGTCATTGCCAGTTGTTTTTCCCTTTATTATAGATGGTTTCTTTTACCTTGTTGCCTAGTTTGTACTTTGCTCAGAGTTAAAAAAAATAATCCTATGTTGAGTTACAAAGGTGAAGAGGGTTTCTGTTTCTGTACATTTTGCCTTGTAGCCTTTTCTTGTAGCTTACTTATATTTCCACATACTGTGGAAGATACCATGCTTCTATACTTCATTATTTGAGATGTCTGTGCATTTTTGTAATCAGCTTGATCTTTCAGAAGTATGTCACTTATCTCTCCATTTCTGTAGATGTTTATGGATTCATACTCTGGTTTTCTTGATCCTCTTCTGCTAACTTAATTCTTCCCAGTCTTAATCCTTAAAAGGCTGGGAGCTGGAATAAGAGATGAAGTATGGTACTAAACCCTTTGTTGTTGTTTTGTGAGCCTACAGCAATCTCAGCCAAGGACAAGAATGTTTTGTTATCACATGTTTTTACCTATTAATGTCATGTGCAGAGTTTACAGTCCACAGTGCCTTATCAGCCAGCTGCTTGGGCTGCAGCCCATTGTAAAGGCATATTAAATGTGTCTTATGTGGTGACCCCTGCAAATTTGATTAGTACAGATTAGATTTTGAGCTTTATTAGAGTTTCTGTGCTGTTGACAGCTGCAACTCAGTAATGGGGTGGGGAGACAGAGACTTGCATGTGAGAGTAGTTCCTTATCCTGCCAAAAAATCCTGACTAACTGCTTTTTTTTTTTTTTTAACATTTTTCTTTTCTTTGGAAGAGTAACTGATAGCTTGGTGGAGCAGGGACTTAAGGTCTGTTTTCATGACTCCCATGAGTGCTGTAACCCAGTGGGCTACTGGCTGTTTTAGGGAAAAGGGAGCAGTAAGAGGGTTGTTGGAAATGCTTACTCTTTGTGGCTTCCCTTGAGCTGGGAGATGTTTCGTGACAAAAGCTTCATCAAAACTGCAGCATGATTACAAAAGGTTTCAGGTTTGAGAAATCTGGCTTTTCCAGAGAGAGGGGATGTTGTTGGGAAAACATTCAGCAAGCTCAACTGCTGTTTACTGCTTGGCAATTCATATTGTTCTGGGAGTGTGTGTTTTAGGTCTGTTGTTTCTTTCTCAAATTATAAATAGGTCTTCTTTTAAATATATGGTTATTACTGATTTTTTTTATTGTGTTTTGGCATGATATCAGAGTTTATGAGAAGCACTTTTGTTCAGTTTAAGCTGCTCTGTGATAGTAACCTGTTTCCCTGTTTGATTCATTCTCTCTCCTGAACTGTTTTTCTGCTAGAGCTGGGCAAGCCATGACCTCTGATAGCTGATATTGACTGTTAGCCTGGAAAACATGGTGATGTTTTAGGGCCATAAAAATGTTAAGTGATGTTAATCTGCTAACCTTGGAGAGCAGAACGTGACTTAAAGCCATGGCAGTTGGTCCTGGGTTATGTGAAAACGAGTCACGTTGAGGTGGTGGCAGGGAGTGCCCTGGCAGTCACCGTGACTCGGCGGCTGCTCTTCCATTGGTCTGCAAGTGAGTCAAGCTGGAGTTCATCATTCCTAGCCCAAATACTTCCTGATACTTGAACCAGCTCTCGGTCAAGGTGCTGGGGAATTTTTCTAGTGACTTACGTGCCAGTTTGAACATCTCTGCAATGCTTTATTTACAGATCTGTCACAGTGGTTGTACTAAAATGCCACCAGTTCTTCCCTCACTGTCTCCAGTTCACTCAACCATTCATTGTGTCACGGCTTCTGCATCTTGCACTATTTTGCCTTCACTTATTTCACCACACCTGCTTGCAGATTAAATTTTTCTTAAGATATGAGTGCATCTGGTGGAAACAAAGTTTATTGAGTACATTGAATGTTGCAGTGTGTTAGCACTGGGTTATTGTGGAGGTCATGAAACCCAGCAAAAGGAAGGTACAACGTGCCACATACTTGGTCTGCAATGCAAATATGCAGTAGATTGGTATCAAGAAATGTCATGATATCCCTAGAATTGTTCTTTAATATGATTTGGATTTCTGTATTAACCAAAAACCCAGCTATCTTAAGCAGAACAAAAAGATTAAAAAATTATGCTTATGTCTTAAATTTGGTTATATGACTTGGATTAAACTGGGTGTCTTGTGTGTATTAATGGTGCTCTTTTATGCACAGGTGTTCAATAACAAGATCAACTATTTTGAAATGTTGGCTTAATGCAATTAAATCACTGCTGAATGGATGATGCACAGGTGGTGACATAATCCTGAAGTCAGATAACTATGTTGTATCTAAACCTTTAAACTAATAACACATGAATGCTTTATCTACAGTTGTCCTTCTTGGAAATGAGTTTTAAAATAGTGTAATGTGGCAAGCCAGGTGTGTTCTGAAGCAGCCAGTGGCAGCAAAACAACTGAAAGGGCCAAAGCAATACTGTTTCTAAAAAGAAACTTGCCTACAGGGTGACATTAGCAGGTGTAAAGAAAAAGAACTCTGTGGTTGCTGTTGTCTGAACTGTTAATGAAGGAAAAATTGGCATTTTTGGAGCAGTAGCTATTTCCTCTGTCAAGTGTACTCAATGATATAATAACCCATGAAGATGTTTTAAAAATACCGAAAGACAACAAATTAGTAAATATGGTATATTTTGGCATAGGATTTGCTCCTCATTGATGACATCATATTTGTTCTGTTAGTGATGTTCGTAAGCACCTTATGCACTTGACATTAAATCTCCAAGTAAAGACACATTCTTAATCACATGTCTGCTTGTGAGTGGAGTGACAGGAAGGTGGTAAAGTGCCCTTAATTTTATTGATGGGACCCTTCCCTTGCCCCAGCCAGGCTGTCCAGGGGGTTGCTCCTGTTGCTGGGAGCCCGTTGCTGGTTCTGCAGCCAGTGCTGGTGTGAGTGAGCAGCTGTGGGTGTCAGCCCAGCCCAGGGCTGGCCTCACTTGGGCTCCCTGGCAGCACTGGCTGTGTCCAGCACTGTGCAGACTTGGTATTTTTGGTGCAATGGACATGAGTGAGGGCCTGGACAGAGGGAGCAGGTCTGGCCACTGATGGTTGCCCGCAGCTCTCGTGGCTGATGGCACCTCCAAAGCTGATGCTGCCTCAGGACAAGTTGCAGTAACATGTTCCTTTAACCTCCCTCATCTGTGCCTGATCCATTTACCATTAAGCAATTAAACCATACTTTGAGAAATAAGCAAAACTTAATTATTTCCTTGCCCGTTGTTGAAGCCTGATGGCAGCACATGTTTAATTCTGGAATCCTTTTGTTTGCAGGGGGAAGAGTAAAAACATGGAAACGGAGATGGTTTATTCTGACTGATAATTGCCTGTATTACTTTGAATACACAACAGTGAGTATATATCATGGTGAATTCTCTTTGCAATCAAGACATATAAGTAGCCAATAATGTGATATTTTCCTAATTTTTTAGGACAAAGAACCTCGAGGAATTATTCCGTTAGAAAATCTTAGCATAAGAGAAGTTGAAGACCCTAGGAAACCAGTAAGACAGTTTCATATTTATTTTCTAAATGAAGATAAGTAGACCATAGGGAACTTAATTGTACTGTTAAATGAATTTATTTGTCAGTTTTGTTTTGTTCTTTCAAATTTATTACTTCATTTCTACCCTCCAGAACTGCTTTGAGCTCTACAACCCCAGTCATAAAGGTCAAGTAATTAAAGCATGTAAAACTGAAGCTGATGGTAGAGTGGTGGAAGGCAACCATGTAGTGTACAGAATATCTGCTCCCACCCCAGAAGAAAAGGAAGAGTGGATTAAATCTATCAAGTGAGTTTAAAGTTTTAAATGTCGTTCAGAAATGAAGTGTAAGCTCTTTTCAGAGTATGATACTGAGAGAATTTGTTGTAACTTGTTTGAAGAACTCTGATGGGGCAATGTCCTTGAGGATTAACAATGAGCTCTGCAGGGTTGATGGATGAAGATACAAATCTCCTGTTACTCTCTGGTCCTAAAGAAGTATTGCTGCTAACTCAAATGAGGAAAATAGGATTTACTGGTTTATGCGAATGTAAAACCTTGTGTGAATTGTCTTTAAATCTAATTTTATTGGATTCTTATTTCACTTAATTATTAACTTCAGTAACGTGTTTTTTAAGCATGTTCACAGGCAGCTTTAAACTTCCACAGCCTGACTTTATCTTGGAAGGTGTGTTAACAGACCCACTTAAAAGAAATAAATAATAGTCAAGATGTGAAGATGTGAACTCTTAACAAATCACAGCTGAATAGCATCTTTTGCTAAAGAAATACTTGTGGTGCTTAGAAGTCAGCCATCCATCTTATTAAGAATGTGGAGTCATCCACAAGGATGAGAGGTTTTAGTTTTCAAAACCAGGTATTTGTTAACCAAACTGATGATTCCTTTCTTCTCTTCCAGAGCAAGTATCAGCAGGGATCCCTTTTATGATATGCTGGCAACAAGGAAACGAAGAATTGCAAATAAGAAATAGAACATGATCAGCAGCTTGTAAACCTGCATCAACCAACAACTGAGCATACAGTGGAGAGATACAAGAAATTGGACAAACTAAGTGAAGACAACTGTAAATTTTATATATATATATATACATATATATACATTTTATTATGGCATAAAAACTTGGCAAAACTTTTCAGGGTAAACAGTTACTGGCATATAATTTGAAGCAAGCTTCAAATCCCAGAGAATGATTATATTGGAACTTAATTCAACTGAACACATGGAAGCCTTGTTTTCACTTACATTAGCGACAACTCCAGTTTACTTGGGCTGGGAGGGAAGGAGTCCAGGGCTAACACTAAAATGTCCTCTACCTGTTACCTGAGCACATTTCCCATAAAAGGAGTGATTATAAGACTTTGAGTTCTCACTAAAGTGCAGCGCCAACAGTGGAGCAGGGCATGATCTGGCACTGCATTTTCCTGTAAGCAGAAACCTCACAATCCCAGTGTCAGTTTTCAAGCCATGAGTGTTTCACAGTAACAGCTGAGTGCAGCTTTCATTCAGGATTCCTCTCCCACCTTCATGGAAATAGCTTTTCTTCAGAAACACAGTGACTGGCAGCTCAGTAGGTACCTCGTGGTGCCAAAGGGTTTGTCAGTGTGCACTGAAATACAGGCAGGGCCCAGCAGCAGAGGTTTGAGCCTGTGGCCATGACACAAAGTACAGATGTGGTCTGGTGTTTGCCAGTGGGCTAAAACTCACTCCTGCCTGCTCATACACTCACAACAAACACTAGGGTTTAATGACTGGTTTAATCTGGTTTTTATACTGTAATGTCCTTCTTACATTTGAGATGATGTAGTTTGATTAACACTAAGTTACTACTAAAGGAGAGAGATGACAGGGCTTGTGTGATTTTAGGCCTTGCGTGTGAAAACACCCCCAGATAATTTCACATGCATTCAATGTTTTTAAAGGGAAGAGCCAGGAAGGTGAACTGTCTCTGTAAGATGCAGCCCTAGAGAGTTAAACAAGCAGGATTCGTTCCTTTGCTTGATAACAAACTTTGGGCATACAGAGTTCATGCAAGTTCATACAAGTTCAGCATTTTTATTGCATCCTTAGAGGCAATTTTCAGATTTGTGCTTCAGCAGTTAAAATTGGAAAAAATAGACATTTTTACTGAAAAACAAAGTATTACACATTGATTGCCTGGTGCAGCTAGGCTTCCCCACAGGCACGTGTGTCTGTCTTTGAAACTTGTGGAAGATCTTTCTGTGGTCCTACTCATGGATCTTTCAGGAACACATCAAGTGCTGCAGCAGATTTTACTGCAGTGCTTTTCTGTTGATAGCACACATACTGTTCTTAAGGTAAAGCCCCTAATTCTACAATGGGCGCAGAAAGTGGGAGGTTTTGACTCTACTGCTTCTGTTACTACTCAGTTTGGGAAAAACTTGTTGAACCTGAGCTGTGCCTGCTGTGCCAGTGGATGCTTTGGAGACCCAAAATGTTAAAAGCAGCTTTGCTTGTTGGTTACAGGAGCATCTCTGGGTCGGTTGTAGCAAGATGTGCTGCACTGGCAAACCCACAGACTTAGCAAGTTGATCTGTTTGAAATCTCCTTTGAACTGTGAGGGAGAGTCTGTTTCACTGCTCTGTCTTACTGATTTGCCTTGTTTTGCATGGGGTGTCAGCCGTGTGAGTGTTTTGCTTTATTGCATGTTTGCAAAAGAGGCTGAGAGGAGAAGAACAAAGTAAACTTTCCTACATTTTAGGTTTTCCCCAGGGTGTGTGGAACTGCTTGGGTGAATGTTTAAATCCAAGTGCTTCCAAAGGAATACAACTCAGCCAGAAGAGATAGAATCCTTGAGTAAGTGTCAGTGTGGGGATATCTTTGCTTAATGGAACACATTTAAACTCTTTATAGAAATGAATTGAGTTCTGTGTCCTGTGTTTGCAAAGCAGCACAATGATGGAGCTGCTGCCAGCACTTGTTTTGAGTCTTCTGTTCTGCAGTGACATTTTGTTTTCAAGCACTGCCTACATCAGTCATAGCTGTGGACAAGTAGATTTGTAATGCAAATAGTGACAAGCCAAATCAGTGGTACTAGAGAGCATAAAGGTGAAAGGCAGCAAATACAGTATTTCTGGAGAAATGTGAGATTACAAAAGCATTAATAAGCCATGAAGCACTTTTGTATCAATTCTTATCTTCTGAAATACCACCTTTGAGGAAATCTATTTATTTAACCAGGTGAGGATGTCTGCCTATAAGCATGAAGGAAATGCCTTGAGAGTTCATTTGCTGTATTTAGTTTGAAGTTCTTATATCCAGCAGAAATAATTATTTAGAGTAACATGTAACTGAGGCTATTATAGCAGGAGATACATTATTTCTTAGCATTGAAATGCAACATCCTAAACAGCTACTTGTGGTGCTCAATGTATCTATTTAATTTACCAAAGCTAATGGAATAGCGTTTTTGTGTGTGTTTGTATTTGATTTCAGATTTCTTTGTAACAGTATTAACAGGGAGTGAAACTGGCCCAAAATTTCCACTGGCCATGAGGCCAGTAAAACAAAGTGGCTTGTGAAAATTTTGGCCATATCAGGTACTATCCACGAGGGTGAAGAAAAATCTCTCAACCTTTCCCTTTTTTATTGGGCTTCAAGTCCAGGGGTGGCTACTGAAAGTGGCTGCTCAGTGGCCTAAAGCAGGATCTGTTACAGTTTGGCCATGCTGAGGAAAAGTCCTCTGGGGACAACAGATTCTCCCTTCCTGTTGCACTGAAACTTGGGTGATTCTTGAGCTCTTTGCTTTTGACTCTGCCCTTTACAGCTGCAGGGGCAGTGAGAGCCACGGTGCCAGTGCAGCTGGAAGGGAGCTGTACACAAAACTTAAGCTCAGCTGGACTGACTTAAATTTTACAATATTCTGACAAAATAAGCTCTGTGTCACTTAACATTTAGAACTGTTTTAAGCTGGTACAAAACTGAACCTTTATAAACTGAGCAGCATTTATAATGCTTCATATATAAAAAACTGCATATTTTTAAGATTTATTACATATCTATGTAGATATGCTTGCTGGAAAAGCTGGGTCTGTTGTAGACCAGATGCTACAAATTAAGACTTGTGGCTTACCAGTTTCATTTCTATATTTTCTTGGAAAATGTTTCTAGCTAGAGTTTAAATATAAAATGTAAATACTGTACAGGTATGTATTGATATGAGTATTACTTGGTGTACACAAGTGATTTGCATGACAAAATATTCTGTATCAATCATTGTTAAAACGGTGATGTTCTTATGTAAAGCCACAGCAATATTAATGTTCTCATTTAGCATTATAAGACCTGTTGCTTAAATCTGTCAATTTTCTCAAAAATAAAGTGTGTAACTGTACTATCATGTATCTCCTCATTTACCAGGAATAGATGAGAGGCAGTTGCTGACTCTTAAGAGGTTAAAGTTTAATTTTATGACTGCTCTTGTAAATAGAAGGCCTCTTTTCCCTACCCCTTAGGCACAGTAATTTGAATTACCAGGATTAATTTTTCAGAGAAAAAATCCTTCAACTGCAAAATGTTTCAGTACAGTGTGTTACCACAGGAGTGTGACTCCAGTAAGAGCTGGTTTCCCTTGAGAGCCACCCTAAATTGAGGTATTTCATTTTGTCAGTTCCCTGCCAGGAGTTTCAGTCAGATGTGAGGGGCGGAAACGGATCTCTGCTCCTGGAGTAGATTAATTAGTTTCCTCAATTAGCATTTAGAAACAGGTGCTGCTGCTCCACAGCTCTGGGGCAGTGTCACCACGTGCCCTCCCTGCTCCAGAGCCAGGTGAGGCTCTGAAGGGAGGCACAGCAGCAGCACAAACTCCTTGAGACACTTGTGCTGGAGTTACTCATCAGACAAAGGACACACCACCAGATCTTGGAGCCAGAGGACAGAAGAGGAAAAAAAAGCCAGATACAGGACAGGAATGTTGGTTACTTTGCCATGTTACTTTATGTAACGTCACATCACTGTTGCCATAGGAACATTATGCAGGTACATTATGGTTTGGCTTTGTGGTGTTCTCCATGTACTAAAATACTTTTAAGTATTTAGTGAAACATTAACCTTGCTCTTTTTTACTGGGTTTTTTTTGTTGTTTTTTTTTTTTTATTTTGTCACACACAAGAACAAGCTCCTGCTGAGCTCCCAGCCTGGTGCCTGGCTGGGGCAGCTTTAAGTTCAGAGGAGAAGCCTTCTGCATCGTTGTCTGGGCAGCTGCAGTCCTGGGCTACTGATCTTCACTGGCTCACATCAACAGCATCTTCTCCCCTACACTGAGAGGAAAATGTGACTTCTGGAGTGTCAAACATGCTCTGACAGCTGTCAGCTCCCATGACACAGTGCACATTAAATAACTCAAGTAAAACTCAAGTAAAAATCCATTTTAACTTTGCTGTATTTATATACTATATAAATTTTACATGCTATATATTTACAGTGGGGCAAGTGCTTTTTATCTTTAAAAAAACAAAGATCAAACTTTAGACATCTCTGAACAACACAGCTTGTATAAACCAGACAGATTATTCAGATGAACTGTATTTAATACAGGTTCCCCACTCATCTCCTGATGCAGGACCAGTGAATAATAAGTGCATCACAGTTTGATAGCATTTAATAATAAAAATAAAAATCACAGTATGAATTTGTCTGTAACTAGACACTTTAGAGAGACAAAACAGACAACTGAGACTTAAGACAAATGACAGTATATTAAGAAAATGTAATAAAAACATATGGAACAATATACAAATAGTCTTGAGAGATACATTCAGAACTGCATATTTGTTGTTTCACAATGCCGAAAACCAGAAGATTTTCTTCAGATCTTGAATATAACTCAAATGTGAAGTAAATTAGTTTCTAGTGTCAGACCACAGAAAAAATGAAGCTCTTGCAAAACTTGTGAAGTTTTAAATAAGTCTTTAAATTAAATATACAGACTGTCAGTTGCAACTTTTATAATTCCTGGTCGCTCTTGCACCAGATGTCTTAACTTGGAGTAACATTACATGAATAACATAAAGTCAACCTGAGTCTGTAATTAAGCAGCATTTGAGATGGTCTATTCCAGGGCATTATCTCAGCACAGTGAGATATTTATGTGGTAATTTACAATGTTCAGCAGTTGTAAAAAGTTTTCACCCTTTTGGATTAGAAGTATATTTTAAAAAAGAAAGTCTCAAGTTAAAAACTAAAAAAAAGTTCTTATATGGTAAAATTCTGTACAGAAATGTTAAGCACCACTTATGACTGGATTTTGTCTTGATGGTAATTGATAATAAATTTTAAGTTTTGATGGTCAATATCGGTAATGTCAGGTTTGAAGGTAAGAAGTCGTTGAAGGTAAGAAGTCATTGGTTTTGATGATGAAAAGTTGTTGGTTTTGAAGGTGAAGGGTTGCTGGGGTTGGTGGTCAGAAGTCGTTGGGGTTGGTGGTGGGTTCAGTCTGAGTATTGAAGGCTTTCATCAGTCAGCTCCACATCTGAAAGGCAAAAGGAAGCAAGGTCAGGCTCTGCTGTGACATTAAACAGAAAACTCTCAGGCTTGATTTCTAAAAGGCTCAAAGCTTCCCCAGCTCCATCTGCTCCCTCAGTTCAGGATCCAACCTCCTCACACACCAACTGCATCCCCATTCTTGGCTGAGGCTGGTGAACAGGACAGAGCCACCTGCTTTAACAGCAAGTGCTGGACCTTGGCTGAATCCAGTTTAATTTAAGGTCTGCCCAAACAGCATTGTTTAGTAACAATCTTGTGGTCAGGCTGACCACATCTTAGCCACAAAGGCAGAGCCCTCAGAAATTTGCTGGAGAGGACATGTAGGGATGTAGGAAGGAACTGCTTCAAAGCTGCTCCTTCTCCCATCCTGTGTGAATTTTTCTTAAACCACAACTCAGCACTAGCTGTTTTCATCCTTATTAATTCCTTCAGAATAACAGGAGTTGTGGTGAAAAGGCACAACCTCACAATTCCTCTTCAGTGGTTCCATGCCTGTCCCTGCCTTGTTTGAGAGGTTCAATACTCTAAAAACACAGCCCAAGTGGCCTCTTTTGAAAGCAGCCTTCATTGTTCAGAGACTTCTACTTGAGACCCATTAAAAAAAAAAAAAAAATTGACCTTCCAGAAGATGGAATTAACATCCATGCACTTGAGGAAATACTATAATTCTCAAGACTTGAAAAAATTGCTTTTGCCAGCCCTTGTCTCCCCTCGAGTTGTGAGGGGCGAGTTCTGCAATGGGCGAACGGCTCCTTGCCCTGCACAGCCCAGCACCCCCAGTGCCCCGAGAGCAAGGCAGGACATTGACACTAAACCTGACTGGTGTGGAAAAACCCGAGTTTGCCATCTGCTGGCCAGAAAATCACTAAGGCCAAACCCCTATTGATCACAAGCATTTTGTTCTGTTTAGTTCCTGATTTATCAGCTAGATAACCTTTTAGTGCAATAAGGGTTATTTTGGACATGAGTATTATAAAAGAAATCTCTTTTTACAACATTAGGATTTGAAAGACCTCAACTCAGTTCTTAAATTTTCCTTGTTAAAGAATAATGGGTGAACAATCAGCTTTCCCTCCTGACCATTAACTCAGTTCTTAAACCATGGGTGGGTATAAAACATAGAAAATTTGACAATAAAATTTGCTTTTGGATAGTGAGCTGTCTTCTTCAGGGATTACTTCACTTATCTTCGAGTAAAATAGATAGCTGGGGGATTGTTTTGGTTTTTTATTAAAATAGATGGATAACTGGAACTGGTTTATGTCAGATAATAGCCATTTAATAAGGTTTTATTTCTATAATAAACACTTCTGTTCAGCAAAAATTTCATGGGAAATGTTGTCAAGTTTGATTTTAGATGTTGAATTCGTTGCAGTATGCAATCATCTTCATTGCATAATTTTAGAGCTAATTAATTTAATTAATTTATCTACTGTGAGCCCAAGTTGAAATTATGACAAGCAACAGCTGAGAGCTCAGTGTAAATTTAGTCAGGCACACAAACTCATAGGCAGGTTTTTTGTAAGAAGCACCAATCAGACTTTCTAAATATTAAAAACTGGGGAAGAGCTGTTTCCTCAGCCCACTTGTATGTATTGTTAAGCCTATGCTAACAGAAAAAACCCACAACTGAATAAAACAATAGCAGGAATTTAACACTCTCCAGGTGTTTAATTGTGAAGTGTCCTCTGGAGGTTTGACAGCTGTGCTTAGGAGAAGGCAGAGCTACACCTGGACCAACAATATTTCAGTACCATCACCAACTTCTGTTACTCTGAGTGAGCAACCAGCACTGTTTCTGTGCTCTGAACAGCTGAATGTAGTATTTTACTTAAATTACAGAATGGTTTGGGTTGGAAGGCATCTTAAAGATCATCTATTTCCAACCCCCTGCCAGGATAGTGTTTGGAAGCCATGATAAAACCCAGGGATTTTATCACACAAGCATTTAAAGATAGTTATGAATAACCAGGAGTCCTGCCAGCATCCCAGGGCCCCTTACCTCTGACATACTCATTGGATGCCATGGAGCTGTATTTCTTGCTGTCACCTGCACCAGAAGGCTTCTCTTCCTTGTAGGGTTGTTTACTGCCCTGGTTTCTGTATTGCTCACATAAATGGTCATCTGCAGGATGGGATTCTTCCTTCTTCTCCCATGTTTTCTTCTGGAAACGAGGATCTAAATATTCCAATAAGTCTTTCAGTTTCCTGTCGTGCTTCTTCTTTTTCTTCTTTTTCTTATGTTTGCGATTGTCATTGTCAAAGTGGAGCACAGAGCAATCCAAATCATAAAGTCTGAAGGAAACATGCAAGTTAAAAATAGAAAAACAGATGTGGCACTTGATGTATATATGAAATGTTATTTATTTACCACAGGTGACGACTTGCAGAGTGTCTGCTACTTTGTGGTAATTTCTGCACATCTAACTTAATTTAGATGCAGCAACCTTAAGCCCTCAGAATGAAGGACAAGAGGTCCTGGTTTGTACACAAATCATTAACAGGCATATGGGGAATTAAAAAAAAAAATTAAAATTGTAACCTAACCAAGAACGGTGTGCAGATGTTATTCTGACTACATTGTCCAGCTCTAGTGTTCTAACACAATTCAGCAACATCTTTCCTATCTTCACTTGGCCAACCTAATGACATGATCCCGTCACATTATGACAGAAAAGTTACTTAGAAACACGGAAAAAAGGCAGACATGAGAAATACCCAGAAAATAATTAGGAAAAAATTGCTGATTATGCTGGAATCCTTGCTTACTTGTAATCCTTCTCTCGATGTTTATCTTTGGACTTCTTTTTCTTCTTGACCTTCTTATACTTTTTGATTCTTTGGTCATCTATCTTTCGGCATTTCTTTTCTATGTCACTTCCACTTTCTTCTTGGTGGGAGTATTTTCTTTTGCTATTTCTTAGTTTTTCTTTTTCATTTTCCCGGGAAGAGTCCTCAAAATTTGAGTGAGCTGCCACTGGTGGAAGTGTGTGCCTTTCACGAGAGTATTTTTCCGAGTGCTGCTGAGGTACTGAACAGTGGTGGAAGTTTGCTCTGTGGCTGCTGAAGTGATGCACATCCTCCTCTCGGGAGAGTGTGCTGTGAGCCCATCTGCTTTTGCAATGATAATCCTTGTGTGACCTGCTGTAAGCTTGGCTCAATTTGTCATAGTCTTTATCACAATGAGAGGACTTCCTCTCCCTACCATCCCTTGTTCCATGGGAGGAATAATAATCATTGTAGTATCTGCATTTTTCCCATCTCCGTGGTTCATCTTGATAGTATCTCTCTCTAATCCAAGGTCTGTCTCCTTTGGAATAATAATATCTATTCCTGTCTGGATCTGTCCTTTCTCTGCTTCGGGATCTGTAACGAGAATATTTTCCTGAGCTCCTGCCGTTACTGGGACTGTTTCTTTCATTGTGGGAGGATCTGTACTTGCTCTCACTGCAATACTCCTGCTTATGACGGCTTTGCTTGTTTGTTTCCATGCTGTGAGAGCTCCTCCTCCTGTGGGAATGATCATCTGGTTTGCTTCTGGTTTGCCTCTCCTTCTCCTCAGTGTCTGAGTTTTCTCTCTTCCTCCGGTAGTGCTCTTTGTCAGTTCTTTTAGAGTCGTGGATTTTTTTCTTATTTTTTTTCATATGTTTATCATCTTCTTCACATATTTTATTACTCAGTCCCTCATCTGCTCTAGAAAATTGACTTTCCAATACTTTATCCAGCTTTGTAATAGAGGAGTCATTAACAGGTGGTACCTCTACATAGTTATTAGAAATGTCCTTTGTATCTTGGCATTTATCTGTAATATCTAGAGATGCAAGTTTTTTAGAACTACATTCAATGTCAGGCTTTATAGAGGAAGTTTGCCCTAATTTCTCTTTGCTCTCAGGAGACCCTTTCATGTACAAAGGATTTTCTTTTGAAATGAGTTCAGGTTCCTTTGATCTTCTTAGTTTGTCTTTATCTCTGATGTCTTCAGACTCGCACTGCCCAAGAAATTCACCTTCAGTATCCAAGGATTTTTTCCTAACCTTGTGCTGACCATTAATATTGAGATGTGCATTATCAGCTTTTGTTATAATACTTTCAGCAACTTCTTCTTTGGTAAAAACGGTTTCAGAATCTGATTGAGTAAAAAGTTTCTCAACCTCACAGCTAAAGTTGGAAGAAACCTTCCTGGAATCTTCATAGGCAAACAGTGCTTCCATCACTACAGTTTCCATAAGACCATCACTGTCAGAAGATTTCTGAGATCCAGAGACACTGCACAAAAACAAAAACATATTTTTGACTTGAAAAAGTCCATCTAAAAGATATTAGGAGTAAAATCTCCTAAAGTAGAAAAAAAAATAAAATAAAAAAGAAATACAAAAGGTGGCTAATGCAAAACTTTGGAAAACATTGTCCTTAGAAAACTATTCTTACACCTCCCTCTGCTCCCATGGAGAGTTTTTCTTTTCTCAATTCTTCAAGTCTTGCCATAAAAAACCCACCATTTTTAGGCATTTTTCAAATAACACACAAGCAAAATTGAGAGAAAACCCCCCTGTTTTAATTAGAAACCCCAACACATCCATCTCCTTCCGCTTGCAGCTCTGAATCACATCAGTAGCCAGAACAATGATATTTGCTCTCCCCCCAATTAGAAAAAAGGTAAACACACAGATCTCCCACTCTCTCCCAAACGGGAGAGCAGATTGTGGGAATTTACATTCACTCATCCTAGGATGCAAAAAAGGGAAAGAGGAATAGAAAAAGTATTCCAGACAATGGAAGAAAAATGTAAAAACATCCTGTGAAAGTTTTACAGGAGTAAAACTGTCTGCCTGTATTTAGTATCAGAATAATGTGTGCCCAGTGCTGATGTTTGCAATACCACATGTACAGTGTGGAATTCACTGTACTGAAGTAAATCTCTTAAGTAGTGTTAGTAGAGGGGTAAAATAATAATAAACTTGTATAAAATCTTGTTTTAATCAGTGTGTACTCATTTTACCTTTTCTCCTCTGACAAGCTGTTCAACTGGCTGTATGTAAGAGATTCTAAGATACCTTGAGGATCTGGTGACAAAGCTTTAGGCATCTACAATTAAAACACAGAAGTTAACAATCAGAAAGAAAAAGCTATTTTTAGTAGAAAACTACTGTTGTTGACAAACTTCCAACATTAGATGTTAAACAAGATCACACTGAGCTACCTGCACTATTCCCACTTTACACATCATCCCCCACTTCGCCCAAAAATGTATTTTATGAAACTTATGAAGTCTTATCTCCCTGAACTTCCCTTATGTTGACATATGTCATGTGTCAGCTCAGCTCTGCAAATTCAGTGGGATAACAGCACAAAGGGTTAGAATGAAATCTGTGCTGTGTTTTCTTGGTATTCCACACTGTAGTGCTCATGAATATTGAATACATCACCGGTGAGGAAGTCCAGATGAACAAATGTAACTCACCGTTTCAAGCACTCCATTTGCTTTAGAGAAGAAAATCTCAGAAGGTTTAACAGGTTGGACTTGGCAAGTGGAATCATCAAGTTTCAGTCCATTTTCTTTATATTCATTATCTAAACTAATAGCACCATTTAAGGAATCAATTTTTGGCAGCTCATGTTGGGATCTTTCTTCAGCATTCTGACAGGACGAATGGGAATTATGCAATGTACGGACCACCTTCCCAATCAGAATTCCATTGGAAGATATGACGTTGCAATTCCTTTTAAACAAGCCCTTGGACTCCTCGGATTTTCCTGAAGGTTCTGCACCGTATGGGACTGTGGTATCAGAACAGAGCTTAGGGTTTCCATTCACTGCTGGCTCAACAAAGATTTCATCAGGAACCTCCTGCTTGGAGACATTAGTAGCAACTGACACTGTGGCTAGGTTTGAGGTAGGCTCTGCTGCGGAAGAGTTTGTAATTGTGGCTGAAGGAATGGGCTTCAGATCCTCCTCCTCCACAGCGCTGCTCGGACACTCCGCCTGCGACACCGTCTGGCGTGTGGGCAGCTTGTTGTGAATACTGATCGTGATCTTCTGGGGTTTTGAAGGGTCTGTCATTGAAGGCCTGGAAATGGCCCAGTTTTGAACACAAGCTGTTGGTGGAGCTGAAGATGGCCTTTTTACAGCAACACCAACAGTACTGGGATCCTCTTTCAAGGGTCCATTTCCATTTAAGCGACTGGAACTCTGGATTTAATGAGATTGTAAGATGGATATGTTCAAACACAGCATTGCAAGGTTTACAACATTGAATTCTCACATTAAATGGTTCTACAGATTGCCTCAACACCTAAGAAGAAACCTCACCTCCCTTCCAATATAACTGCAAGTCCAACAAGTGTGTGTAAATCCTGCTTTTGGTATCAAATGAGCATCAGTTTTGACACCCACCCAAACAACTTAACATTGACTAAAGCTATCCCAAAAAATATTTATTTTCCTTTTAAAACATTCTCTGACAACACTGGAATAATTCTGCTGGTACCCAGGAACAAGACAATTTTTTTTCTATCAGTGTCTCAACTAAAGTGACAGTGATAGGGACAGGGCAGATATTTACTTTGTAAATTTAAATTATTTAGGCATTAATAGACTACTTAAATTGTCTCAAGGGCACAGCTCTCAGTGCTTTAGAAAGCTGAGCTGGAAGAGTAAAGTAACAAAGTGGCAAGGCTGCACAATTTAGGATTAGCCACTGTTTGAATAACTCTGGCTCCAGCATGAGGGCCGTGAAAAAACCTGCAGTGTGGAAGGGAAGAAAAAACTCAAAAAAACCCCCAACCCCACATCAAAACCCACCATCATTTGGTGCTATAATGTGCCCTGCTCCAATTACCTTGATCATGTGAGGAGGCAGGCGTGGCCCCATAAATGCAGCCTGCTTGCTGTTGGCTCCGCGCTGGCCGAGGAAGGTGCGGGGATAGGAGGGCGCGGGCAGGTAGAAGGCTCGCTCGCCCAGCGTCAAATCGTAGCGCCTTGGGAGAAAGGGCACCTTAGCTCAGAGCTTTGCTTTCAGCCTGCTCCCGGATTAAACCCCACCCTATAATCTCACAGCAACAGTGTATATGACATGCAAGACACATGAGGAAGATTTAGCCAAGACTACAAACTGAAGATTAGATAATAGTCCCCCTACAATGACTTCCCAGAGCAATGCTTCAGCCTCACACCATCTATGGCCATGATTTCTCCTTTTCTCTAACGTGGCCAGCTACAGAGAGCAGATGTAATGCAGTGTACCCAAGAGCAGAAGTTTAATGTCAAGCAACGAGAGATAATAAATGACACGGGGAATTTCCACTTTGACAGAAGTATACAAACAATAATATTTTCCTAGGGTGAAAAGAAAAAGACTTGAACACAAGAAAAGTATCACCAACTTCACAGTAAAAATATCCTGAGCACATCTGGTGTTTGTTATTACCTGATATAAAAAAGTACATAAGCTTGCTGATTGAGAACTGTTTTGATATCAGAAAGCTCTACTGAGGCATCATTCATTCGGTACCAAAGTCCATTACCAGCCTGCAAACAAAGACAGAACAGCTTCAGATGAATTGCATGCGTTCCAAAGGACATCACAGATAGAGCACTACAGAACAAAGCACACCAAAGCAAACAAAGCACATGATGCAATGTTTTCCCCTAAAGCCAGTGGTTACCAGTAACATTTTGATTTCTTTGCCAGCACATATTTTACCCTGCTAGGAGTTGAGCTGACACCTACCTTTATGAAGCAGAGATAGTGTCCAGCATTACAGTTGAAGCCACTATGTACAAGAACTGCATATAAAGCATAGATGAGGGGTTCTCCAATGGATTGGGACATATATGCTCGAAGATCCAAATATTCAGGGTATTTTACATCCTAAACACAGACAAAGATTCAAACATTATCCTGAAATACTTCAGAGAACAGCCTGAGAAAAACATTTCTACAAACACAGACTAGGGACTTACATATTTTTCGATTCACTTAAAAATGCCTATTCTCAGAAACAACATTTAATAACTTAAGCTGCAGGGAGCTATTTTCTACAGAATTAGCTCTTTAAGGGTAAGGTATGTTCTTATGGTCACACAGGAACTTTATCACAATTAAAAAAGAAAGAAGCAACCACTGCTGCTAAGTTGTTGTATCGATTTCTCTTACACGTACTGCCTGAAAATGTGAACAACTTTAAAATGAGTATTCATCTTTGGGAAACGTCCCATTCTGAGAAGATAAAGTAGCATTCCAGCTACAAACATACCTTGTTGATCTTTCCACCTGTAAAATTTGCAAATCTTTTCAGTGATATTGTGAGAACATTGGAAGAGCGATGTATCGTGTATCTCTTTGATGCTGGAACCATCTTTTTACACCTTTAAAACAAGCACAGACATATTTTTAACAGTATATTCTTTTCTCACCCAGAAGTCAAACAAGTTTTCATCTCTCACACATGCTTATGCTATTTGAATTATATTTGTTTGTGTAATATGTTAGACCTTTTCTTAAATCCATAAACTGCATTTCAGTTTTTTTAAGAGAGAGAAGATAGGACATTAGAGACAGCTCTACAGAACAAAGAGTAAAGGATTTAGGACATTATCTCTTGATAGCCAAATAAACGTCTGAACATGTATCTTTCTTATGCCAAAAAGGTAAGGCTGTAAAAAATGTAAAAAAAATCACTGGAAGGAAACAGTCAGCCATTCTGCAAAGAGGCAGACACTGGACAATATTGAGTTTTCTTGAACTGAGGTTGCCTGTAAAGACACTGAAACCCTCTGCAGTCTTTCAAAACAAAATTGGTAATTTTGTTTGTTGCACTGCACACTCAAAGGAGGTACAGACTAAGTCCTGAAATGCAACAACCAGCATAAAGACTGAAATATGTCACTTTACATTGTGAAGAAAAATACTGCTGAGAGCTAACAAACAGAAAGAATTTAATAGCCTCTTTTCAAACTGATGTCAAAATACAAGGCACAGAATTCCAAACTGATGGTGAAAGTCAATGTAAAAAAAAGACCCACCAAGACTACAAAAAAAAAAAAAAAAAAAAAAAAAAAAGGTGATTTATAAAATTCTGTAACTTGTATTTAGAGACAAAATTTTCAGGCAGTAGTCTTTACTAGAAAAAATAATGGTAGAAAACAAAAAGGAAACAGAAAAGTAATATAATAGCTTGCCTGCAATGGAAGTGACATTGTATGTATACCAAACCTTTCTTTTCAAACTCACAAAAAGACTAAAGCTTCTGGGTTTATGTGTGACTAAGCTGGTGTTGCCTCCCACCCCAAATCCTTGTCCATGGCCCTGTGCTCCAGCTCACCACTTCCTATCAGACATGCCTTTTAACTTCCAGCCATGAGTATTTTAGTGTGCAACTTCACCCTTAGGAAGGCTGACAAGCCCCAGCACAGACAACATTAGGAATAAAAGTCTAATGTGAGCAACACAATTCTTATAACCTATTTCCAAATATTCAAACAGAAACATTAAAGTTACTCACTTAGAAACAAATGCATTATTTTCCAAGGTTTGAATGATTTCAGTATATTAGTTGTGTAAACAAAACTAAATGAAACAGCAAGCCATGTCTGTCTTAATGCTAAACAAAGTCAAGAGATAACTTATCCTCCAAGTCATGCACTGCATTAAACGTGTATCTTTTATTAAGGTGTAATTAATAATAATCTTACTTGCTACACTTATAGCTATTTTCACCGTCCAGTTGTTCTGGTTTCACAAATTGTTCTAGAGCTCTGGTGACAGATGTAACTGCCTGGATGAGTAAGAAAGTAGAGCACTAAGTCACAAGAAATGCAAAATTTCAAGCACTTACAAGCACTATACAAGAGAACCTTGCTAGTTCATACTTAAGCGACCTATTGTGAACAGCAAACACTGTGAAGGAGGAGACAAACAGAGTTCATTGAGCCTTTACCTCATTTGAAAATGATCCTACTTCAAAATAAATAAATTTTGCAGTGCCAGACTATATCTGTGGTATGCTTTGGCACCAATAATGAGAACAATCAAACCCATCAGTCTGACAATAGATGTATATTGAAGTAGAATAATTGAGAAGTATGATTGTATCACTGTTTGTGTAGACATAATTATTATTTTTCCAGCTTAAATCCAATCCAAACACGGAGAGCATTTCCATGGCTTCCACAGAATAACAAAGTCCAACCCACCCACATCCACCACCAAGTTCTTTTGTTTCAACAAGATATGTTTTCAAGGAAAATGACTTTATTTTATGAAGCTCTACAGGCCTTTACACATCTCAACCCATGCTCACAAAACATCCTACCTTTATATCCAAAGTAACGTCGAGAAATGGCTCGTACGTATCCGACACTGCTTTGCAGTTCAAGCACTTTACTGGAAACAAAACACAAATGCTTAACATCATGGGAATGAGACTAACTGCATGAATTTAAATTATTAGTACACATTACTTTAGTCAAACTACAAACTCCTTTGCTACAGACAGACAAAAAGACACAGATCAGTTCAGAAGACAGTAGATTTTTTTAAAAAGTACCTCGAGATCTTAGATATCCTCCAAATATTTGATAAATAAGCGTGGTGGCTTGAGAAGATCTGTCTAACCTGGAAATAAATTAGAGTCAGACCTCAGAAGACTGAAAGCACAGAGTTAACTCCGCAAACAATTTTTGGTTTTATGAAAACCAAGGACATAGATTTTAATTCATGATAGTAAATAAAGTAGTAAGAGGGGCTAGGAAACATTTAAATTTAATTAGTTTATGCTTACTTGGTGCTTCCATTCAAGCAAGCTTTCTGTAAAGCATCAACAGTGAAGCATAAGAATTCATGTGCATCCTCTTGACTGCCAAAATGGAAATGTTTTCCTATTCCTAATAAATAAGAATGTTATTATATATTTATTTCTTATAGAACGAAAGAAAACACACATTTCTAAAATATCTCTTCTTTAAAGTATCAGAATTATTTATATGCATCAAATAACTCTTTGAAAAACTAAAAACAAAACAAAACAACAAAAAAAATAAAGCTATATTACTTACTTTTAAGGCCATTGATAACAGACGTAGGTTTGATGGCATTATTAGAGCAACACAGGACCTGGTTGATGTGACTTTCCATTGTGCACATCATACAGAATCCTTCTACATGACCTAGACAGTGAAAGAAGACAGCATCCCATTCCAGTCAAATTTGTATCTTTTCAGCAATGTACATTTGACTGATTCCAGTAAAATGTACATTGCTAAAAAACAAACCCACCCAAAAATAATAATAATCTAAGTTGTGGGTGCAATGTCCACTCTCTGTGTTACATTCCCTTCTCCTAAGGTGTCAATATCCCAACAGTTTTGTGGCATTTTATTATGCAGAACTGTACAGAATAAAACTCATAGAATCACAAACCAGGCTGCTCAAAGCCCCATCCAACCTGGCCTGGAACACTCCCAGTGGAAGGTGTCCCTGCCCATGGCAGGGGACTGGAACTAAATCATTTTGAAGGTTCCTTCCAGCCCAAACCATTCTACGATTCTGAACTCATTTTCATATGGGAACAAAATGCAATCAAACTTCTAGGAATACACATTAAGATACCATACTAGAAAGCACAGAGGTGCCTTAGGAAAAAACCACATTTATGGATATAAAAAGAAGCTCCCCTAGGCTTAAATAAATTCAAGTAGAAGAACAAAATTCAAAGAACACAAATTCCAGCATTTAAAAAATACAAACTTAATTATTTAGATTAAAATCAGCCTAAATTTTAATCCAGCCCCATCCCAAATTTCCATTTGAGTTCATAAGATATTAGTTTGTAGCGCTCTCTAGAATGTTTGGGTTTTTTAATGGGTCAACATTGAACATATAATTTATCACAGTATTAGTGCACTGCAGTATCTCAGCTGTGAACACTAAGAATCTTCAACGCCAACATCCTAAATTTTATCACCTTTCCACCAGCAGGAAGCCCAAATGCCAAATGTTCATCAAATGCCTTACTTTACAATGTACTTTATTATTCACATGAAGCAAGAAATGATCTTTTCTTTAAGTTTTACCGTGGCACATTAAATTAACAAATTCACTTTATATGCCTCCTATAATTCTGAGCCTCCTGTTAGCAGAATCACAGAACCATTTAGGCTGAAAAAGACCTTTAAGATCATGTTCAAAACCTGCTTCTACAGGCAAAATAGGACAACTAAGAATTTTCTGCACAGAGCCACTGTTTTTCTTTCACCTCTGGAGCTGTCCAACAGATTTATAAAGTACTCACATGACTTGGTGTGCTCAAGAGAAAGCATGTAATTGGCAAGAGGAGGCGTGTAGGTCAAACACTGGAGAGTAGAATTAAGGAAACATGTGTTGCCGAGGTTCTGCAGCCCAACTCCAACACTCTGTGTTTGTTGCCAATCCATACAGATTTTCTCAGGTGGAAAAAGAATTCTTTGTGGCGGAGCAATCCCATCATTAACAACTGCAAGAAAATTGTCTTTTAGAAAGAGTTGTATTGTTTTTGTTTTAAAGCAGGTATTTAAAAGGTAGGATTCTGTAGGAGCAGCCTGAAGAACCAGCTCTACTCCAAAACACAGCAACACATGATGCACAGCTTTAACACTGCCACGTGAATTTGCTGGTCAACACACTGTTTGGGACAACAATTTATTAATCTGTTTTAATTCTTCTAATGCAAGACAAACTACCACTCTATTCTAATACCTGGTTTCTTTATATATATAACCTTTAATCTCTTTATTAATTAAATTACTGGTTTTTTCCTTATTGTAACTTCAACCACAAACTTACACTTGTGGTTACACAGTAAGAAGAACTCAGACAGACAAGCAAGTAAGCAGCACAGAAAGTAACCCTACAGATATCAGATCTCTTCCTGGGCAGTGTTATTATTCAAAGACTTGTGAATAATGGAAGCCATGAATGGTAAAATGTACTTTTCTCTCCAGAACAGAGGAGACCTAGGTACATCTGCGCACTATGAAAAGCTCCCCTTATTTGATTATACATAAATTAAAAATACTTTACAAATCAATTGTAAATAGATAAAACCAAGTTCTGCAACACCTATCCCTGCAGCTGCCTCAGGGGATGCACAGAATTGAAGTCTATGGCTGAACTCTTGATTCGTTGTGGTCCCATTTTATAACAATGCAACAACTAAAATCTGCTTCTACTTTGGTTTTGTTTTTAAGAAAAAGGAGGGAGGACAAAAGACACTTACCTAGATCTCTTTGGGCAAAAGGCTTTGATTTTTGAGAAGATCTACAATAAATATGCCCCCCAGGACCTTTGTCCACAGAGACTTTGTTTGGATCTTCTGTAGGAGGTACCCGGCCCAAACTTGCAGTGCGTGATGTCATTTTTTTAGTACGGGGTTTCATAGATTTGTCAGACCGTCTTGAGGAAGATTTTTTAGACTTTGAAGATTTTGGCTTGTTAACTATGGTCATTGTTCATATCTGTAACAAGGCAAAAGTTCAGTTTGGCATAAGAATGTCCAAAATATTCCAGAAAGGAAAGACTAAGAGAGATCCTGTCACTTAGCCTCAAAGAACTTGAAGATTCGAACAGCTAAAAGTGATTACAAACAAAGGAACAAACCCAAACCTAAAAAAAAAAAAAAAAAAAAAAAAAAATTCCACCCAACACACAACTAAACGCACAAAGTAGAATTTTCCATCAAAACTGTATCAATATTGCTTTTAACTTCTGCTGAGCTAATGACTGATGGGATTTCTTACACTTTCATGGGATTTTAAACCACTGTAGTTACCAAGACCTCCTTCCTAAAAGAAGCTGTGAGCAGTGGAACAATCAAGTGCCGGCCTGTTGAGATCCAGCAGGAATTCTCTGGCCAACATGTTCTCGCTCCTGGGAACCACATACCCCTGATGACACAGAGGATGGGATATAGCTCAGAAATCTTGGGAAAGGAGAGCAAGAAAACACTTGCAAATTCATTTCCACCTGGGTTTCTTCTGCCCTTCCAAGAAGTATTTGTTTGGATACAATTTTGGCAGCACTCCTTGCGGTATTTTGCAGCCATCACATTTACAATGCTTACTTGTCAACCAAGAAGTTGAATTAAAAAGTATCTTTTTCAGTTCTAGTTATGTGAAGCTATTTTACCAGGGAAAAACAAAAGAGGAATGTAAACTATAAAAAGAAAATGACGAATGCAAAAGAAAGCAAAAGAAATCCTCAGCCCTCAAGAATAAAGGCAACTGATATTAAGGCCTTTATAAAATGCTGATTATGTTTCAAGATGGTACCTCTTTAAATATGTCATTGTGTGTGCATAGTAAGCTGCTGAATAATTACATAATTAACTATCAACTCCTATATATGAATTTTTACTACTATCGTACTATATCACATAGGGCCTTTATAAGTTTAGGGAAACTATAAACTTAACTGAGGGTTTAAAGTATAACCTGCTTTGTAATCCTGAAATAACTGAGAGAACAAAGCATGAAGCAGTTCAGATTCATAGCACAACTTGATTGCTAATGATAAAATTTTGGGTAGATGACACAAAGCAAGTCAATCAGAGAACTTCTAGGCCCACAAAAGACAAATTATGTGTGGAGCCTTTAATTAGATTTTCCCCCTCTAAATTTTCAATTCCGAATCTACTCTGTGCCCACTTTCCATTTTAGAGATGATAATACACAAAAAAAATGAAAATATACTAATTTTACTGAAAAAATAGGACATCCTTTTCCATTTGAAAGACTAAGATGACAGTTCTTGGGCTCAGTGATTTTCAGGTAAGATCCAGACTTCAAATTGCAGATACCAGTGACATCTCCTTTTCCTGATGGAAAGGGGAAGGGGTTCCAACATCATATTTAAAACTCGTTTGCAAGACAAAAACCAAAATCAAGACTGCAATGAAAAGCAAACAGAAGAATATTATCACAAACAGGCTTTGGCCTTATTCTGACCAATGAGGGATCCCTCATGTACTTTTAAACTTATTTTTAACAACCGAGTAGCACACTACCAGATATCAAACAGTAAGACACCTGCAAATATCAATGGATGGCAAGAATAACTCAGATCCACCACTTTTAAAAAATGTCAATATAACTAATTTGGATATAACATCTCTTTGATGAAGTAGCACAAAAATTACAAACACAGATATTCTTCCTCTCCTGCTATTCAATGCATGTACAGGTTCTGTTCCTGTACCACTGCTGAACATAAATGCACATTGCCATGTGTACTGAGCGTTTTTTCCCTGTGCTATTCCCATAACAGACTTCTCCCAGTATGATACTGAAACAGAACAAAACAGTTGCTTTCCTCCCATTTAGCGCGTTGCATCAGGGTTGTTTAGACTCTTTTTTCGCAGTCTCATCACAACACGCATCAGTTACGACTTGGATCTAAATATTTATGTTTGGTCTCCGCTTTGCATACAATAAATCACAGCTCAGGAGGGTTTTAGACAAGATCCCGTTCACAGAACCGCGTTCAGCCAGGGAGCATGATTGCGCCTTTATCTCAGTACAAACCAAACGTTTCCAGCAGCGAGTGTAAAAAAACAAGAGCGGCACACGGCAACGCCGAGGCACAAACAAGAAGCAGGAGGCAACTACTCCAGCAGAAGCCCAGGCAGAGCCACCTCGCTACATCACCGACCGCACCGCACACGCCGCCGGGAGCAAAACAACCCGGGGCAGTGCGGAACACAAACACACACCCCCCGCGCTGCTTTTACTTTAGTTACAAAATGAAAGGCAGCAGAGGCAAAAGTAATTAATGAGTTTACCCTTGCTCAGCAGGCGGCGGGGAGCGCCCGGCGCGGGACAGCTCCGAGCTGCGTGTCCCGGGGCCGTTGGCATTGGCGGGACCGAGCCCGGCGCCGCGAGCGCCTCGCTCCGGGCGGCCCCGAGCCCCGGGACCCCGCTCACACCCGACCCGCCCGCCCCGGCAGCGCCAAGCCCGCGGCACCGACCCGGCTTCCCCCGCTCTGCCTTTCGGAGGGGTCCCGGCTCCCGAAAACGTTCTGACACCGACAGTAAAAGGCCGCTGGCAGGGGCAGGGACGAGCACCGCAAGCAACATGTCCGCGCTCAGCGCGGCAAGAGCCCAAACACACACAAAACAAAACCCACTCCGACACGCAGGCGAGGGGTGCCGGGAACCGGCCCTGAGCGAGCCCCCGCCTCGCCCTTCTTCCTCACACCTCACACCCGCCAGACCCCCCAGCCCCGCGGCTCCCCGCCCGTGCCGTGCCCGCCTCCCGGCCCCGTGCTGACCTGTCCGGGCCCGCGTCCCATCCCGGCCCGGGGGCAGGACCGCGGCGGCGGCGCCCAACGGCGGCTCCGTGCCCATGGCAACGCGGAGGGGGGGGGGGGGGGCGGCGAACCTAGCACGGAGCCCCCCGGGCACGGGGCGGAGGGGCCGCGGGAGCCGCCACCGCCGCGCCGAGCGGGAACAACGCGGGGCCCGGCGGGGCGCAGCGCCGCTCCCGCCGCGGGACGCGGGGCCGGGGCGTCCCGGCCGCCCTCCCGCCCGCGCCGGGACGCGGGGGAGCCACGCCGGGTCCCCCGCGCCGACAGCAGCAGGAGTAGGAGGAAGGAGAAGTGGGCGCCGGCGGGACCCCGGCGCGTAACAGAGAGGGCGGGCGCGGAGGCACCGCCGCGCCGGGAGGGGGCCGGTCCCGCCGGCCCAGGGGGTGGCGGCGGCGGCGGGGCTGGGTCCCTCCGCCGCGTGCTGGGGACGGCGC
Organism: Aphelocoma coerulescens; assembly: GCF_041296385.1. Classification (NCBI taxonomy): domain Eukaryota; kingdom Metazoa; phylum Chordata; class Aves; order Passeriformes; family Corvidae; genus Aphelocoma; species Aphelocoma coerulescens. The sequence continues at coordinate 15,008,076 of NC_091028.1, read as the reverse complement.
CCCGCCCCGCCCGGGGGTCCCACCCCCTCCGGCTGCCCGCCAGCCAGGAGGGCAGCGGCCGAGCGCCCGGCCCGCGCCCCGGCGCGGTGGGCTGGGCTGAGCCGGCTGCTCCCGCCGGTCGCTTTCCCTTCCCTTTCCCGGGCCGGCCCCTCCCCCCGGCCCATTGATTTCCAGGCGGGATGCGCACGCGGTGCCGCTGGGCTGTGCCGGGGCCGCCGCCGGGCCCGGCGCTGCCCCCCAGCCCCATTACCTGGCTCGGCCCCGCTTGACTCGGCGCTGCCGGGTCCCCCTCGCCGCAGCCCCCGCCTCAGCCCGGCCCGCTCCGCCTACTGTTACAGTCCGTCGGGGAACAATGACGTCCCTCCGCCGGCCTCTTGCATCCGGGGCCCGGCGCCGGCCGGGCAGGCGGGCGGGCGGGGGGAGGAGAGGAGGCGGCGGCGGCGGCGGGGGGAGCAGCGAGCGCCTCCGGGTCACACGGGGACCGGCACCGCCCCTGTGCCGCGGCCGGGAGCCGCTAGAGGGGGCTCGGCGACCCCCGGTCCGGGCGCGGGACTCACGCGGGCTGCGGGCGGTGTCGGTCCCCCTGCGGAGGGGAGGGGACGCTCCGCTCCCCGCCGCAGACCTTCGGTATAAGCTCCTGCCTGTCCGTCCCCGCCTCCCGGGCCGAAGGTTCCCCTCTCGGGTTTATCCGTCCGGTTCATGTTTTATCGCTCCGCGCTCAAAGAGAGGCCATAAACGCTGGCCCGGCCCCCGGAGCCGCCCACAGGGAGGCGGGCGGGCCCCGCCGGCCGCAGCGGAGGCACCCGGGGCCCCGGCACCCGGCATGTGGGGGGGCAGGAGGGCTGCGGCCCTGCGGGCGCCGCCGCCCGCCATCGAGTACCCTGAGGAGAGCCCGGAGCCGCGCTTTGACGGTAAGCAGGGCGGCCATGTGGGCGAGCGGGGAAGTCGCCCCTTTCCCCGGCTGGCAGGGAGGGAAGGAAGGTAGAACCGCCGCCTTCCTCTTCCCGTCCTTCGCCACCGCTCTGCGGTAGCGGTGGCCGCGGGGGTGATGCAAGAGCGTGCAGGCCCTCAGCAGTGCCCTGCCCTGAGGCCGCCGTGGGAGCTCCCCCTGCCTCGGGCACGAGGCGCCTCGGCCTCCCCGGGTAGCTGCTTTCCGTGTACACTTGAAAAAATTAATTAGGTTCTTAATTAGCGTCTTAAGCTACTCGCTCAGTGGCAGCTCGGGTGCTGGCTCTGTAAGCCTGGGTTGTACATAGTTTTGATGTTTAGGTGAGTAGGTGTGAACTGAGACCTCAGTTCATTCGTCTAACTGTCCTCTTTCAGAATCGGATGTGCCGGCCGAGCTGCGAGTTGCAAACGGGTCGCAAAAATTTGTGAAGTTCACTTCGACCATCCAAAACCAGCTGCTGCTCGTGTCACTGCTGGAGCATCTCTGCCACATGTACACGCACAACCCCGTTCACTCCAGGTGTTTGTTCCGAAGTTAGTAAGAGGAGTTCATTCCTGTCTCTTAACCTGCCTTACTGCAATACGTACCAGACCCTTCTGTGCAGAGTTACAGTGTAATATCAATGCAAAGCTGTAGGTTTCATCCTGCTGGGACAAGAGTGATTCTCTGAAGAGGATGAATACCTTGAATCAACTAAATTGGCAATGACAACTTGTCTTATTCTTGAAGACAGTAACAGAATATTGCTGTAGATGTAAGAGTCAGGCAGTTCTGTTCCAGCTAGATCCTGTGAGTTGCATCATGAGAAGGGCAGCAGGGTAAATTATAACTGTTAAACGTGATCTAAAAATGCAGGTAGAAGAGGAATTTAATAAAATATTTATCAATAAATAGTTGTAGTAGAGTCTTCACTAAATATTTCAAAACTCTGCAAAAATCTGAGTAAATACCTTTATAAGCTATTTATTTTGCCATAAAGTCATTCAGGGAGCTTGCATTTTTAAGTGTGAAGTGTTACTTTTAAAATACCTTTTTGGTGTGTGACTTATCGTGGGTATTTCATTCATTTAGACATATACTGAGTGCATTTAAAAATGCATATCCAAGGGTTTTGTCCTTACTTTACATGATTGTAGACAATAAAATCTAATGTGTTGTTCATAGCTAAAATTTATGCCATTTATAACAACATAGTTGCACCCATCTCCAGCATTTTTTAGGTTTTGTTTGCCTCAGTTGTTTTACTGCAACTGAGAGAGATGAGGTGCTTGGGGAGGTGGTGGAAGAGAGTGACTTCATTCTTTATTATGAGTATGTGCACAAGTGTGTGGATTTGCAGGGGAATTAAAAAATCTTGACATGACCACTTTTAATTCTAATTGCAAACCTGCTTTGAATTTTTCTTTTCACTGATCAAAATAAGTCCAAAGGTAAAATGTAAGTGGATGGGAGGGTGTTTGTATGATTCATCTGCTGCAATGAGGAAGAAGAGGAGATGCAGTTGTGACACTGAAGGGCATGGCAAATAATTATTATGCAAAGGGATTCCCATAGAGCAGCTCTGGTTTGGATTTAATTAGTTTTTATTGCTAAGAGTACAGGAACAGCATTAGAGTAGGAGCGATTGTTGAGTTTTTCAGACATGTTATCTTTCAAATAAGATTTCTTGTTTAAAAACTTTGCATGGTCTTATTGGCTGGCTTTATTTAATGTTTCTCTGACCTTTCTCTGTTCCTTTGTGCAGTTCTTCGTCAGGCTTTCACAAGAACAGGCTTGCTCTCCCCTTTTGCCTTCTGTGATGAATTTAGTACTGTAAGACTGCAGCACAACAGAGCCATTGCTGAGCTGATGAAAGCAGCTAATCAACAAATACTTAACGGAGTAAGCTTTGTTACATGTCTTTGGCAACCTCTGCAGTAAGGAGCTTTTGTTTGGGGAGTTCTTTTATTGTTGGATTGGGTCTTTTTAATAGTTATACAAAAGAACTCCTTAGCTGTTTGGGATGGCATGCTCTGGTTCTATAGGTGGAAACCAGTTTTTGAAGCCATCAGTATTTTGTACCTTAATAAATAATAATAATAGACCAAGTTAAAATGTTTATAAACAAAGGCAAGGTGGTGTAAGTATTGCTACAGCTTTTTTTGACAGACATCCATTTTCAACTTGAAACTGTTGGTTATGTTAACACCCTCATATTTACATTAGTGGAGGGTGTATTTTGTGTACTTGTGTTTCAGGCTGAATCAGACCTATTTGCTTATCTTGCTGCTTGAACTAAGCTAGTTAATTTTGTTTTAAGCACATTTTAGAGCCCTCATTTTATCCTGTTTGCCAGCAGAACTCTAAAAGGGCAGTAATCTCTCCAGCAGAGAGATGTTAACAGATTACCAGTGGGATAATAATACTTTAATTTGGTGAAGCTCTCCGCAGCATGTGAATGCCTGGCTGTAACCTCATTTTCTTCTAAGAAGGAGGTTGCAGTTTCTGGTTTGATTAAGCTGTCCATGCCACTAGCACAGTAGACATGTTATTCTTTTTATATGGCATATTTTTATGTTGGATTTTGTTGTTTCATAGGAACTTGATAATGGAGAGTCTCATGCAATTGGGTATGTATTCAAGGCATGTACAAATACTAAACTAACTCCTTCCTTAAAGTTCTGTGCTCCACTCTGAATTTAATCTATACTGCATATCATATTTTGGCTCTGCAACGTAGAAAAAAAGGTAGAAGTTTCTTCAAATTCTCAAAATGTTGTGGTGAAAATTTATTCTTCAGTGTAACTCTTGGCATTCACTGCCACTGTTCAGGAAAACAAGATTTATCAGGCATCAACATAAAAGAAATAATCTGAATACTTCTGCTAAAATAGAGTATGGATTTGTAGCACATGTGCATGTTCTTGCAGTCTGCTGGTTTTCAGTATTCACTGAAACTCAGGCTGGTACAGTATGGTAATGTCAAGGTACTTCCTTCTTCTTTTCATAACGTGAATAATATTTTTAGAATGTGTACAGCTGTATCTTACTTGTGAGTTGTAATTTAGTTTAATGCAGCCTAACTTTTTTGATTAGGGAAAAAGAAGTTCTCTTTGAAGCACAGACTTCACGATACTTGAATGAATTTGAAGAGGTTGCAAGGCTAGGAAAAGGAGGATATGGTAAAGTATACAAGGTATTCTTTACCTCACATTTAAAACTAATCTGTAACTAGTTTTTGTTTGGAATTTGGAGTTACTGTTTCAGCTGCACTATCAAATGGTTTTTTGAATTGAAAAGGTGCAAATCTGTACCTTAGAAGGAAGCTGGTGTTTCATTTCAGAAGCTGCTCAGTTGTAGTTAGTTTTGCTTGTCAGAAGCAGGATATATCAGATGTTTTACTTTGTGTATTTTGACCCTTTTAAAATGAAAGAAAACTTCTTATTGCACATGTGAAGTATTGTGTTATATTGACTTTGAACAGCCTCAGAACTGATTAGTCTCCACAATCCAATGCTTTAGTTGTGGCTGCTTGAAAAAAAATGAGCCTTAATATGAACATAAACTGTCAACATTGACTTGGAATTGGCTTAATTGTATTAAGGACTTGTAGTGCATGGCCAGCCCAAGGTTTCCCATGAGGTATGTGCCATGTGGAAATGACAAGTGTGGTCTCACATATTTATTGAGGACCTGTTAAGCAGTTATTGGACCTATCAGTATCCCTATCTTAGACAGCAGGGGCCTAATCCCAGTTTCATTCTCTGATGCAGGTGATACTCTATATGAATGGGGTGCAGAAATAAAATTTTAGAAAATAGTGGATTCTAAAGGATTTAATTAATCCAAGCACATTAACATCTAATTTTCTCCTATTGCAATTGTTTTCAGGTCAGAAACAAGTTAGATGGTCAGTTCTATGCTATTAAAAAAATTAAAATTAAGAAGGCTACAAGAAGAGATTGTATGAAGGTATTCTTCTTCCTGTGTTTTGTCCCTGTTTTAACACCTTGTTGGCTTTAGCATATTCTGTTCTAATTTATTAATGTAGCTAATATTTCCTGATATATTAAAAATACTAATACAATTTTTATGCATTCTGAGTTTTTAAAGGTTTGAGCCAATCAATACCTAGTAGAAAAAAGTAAATGAGAGGTATTTAAGTCCATTAAAAGAACTGTATTAATTACCTGAATGTGATGCATCTCTGCAACCATGAAAATCAATTTGTTTTAAAGCTTTCAAATTTTCTCTGTTACTGTAACAATTTTATCTGTTCTTTCTCTGTAAGAAACTTATGTTTTGTTACATTTCGTGTTTCTAAGCATTCAGAATAAAGGACTGTCACACTGTGGGGTTTTTGGTCTTTTTAGGTGCTCCGAGAAGTCAAAGTGCTGGCTGGGCTGCAGCATCCCAATATTGTAGGCTATCACACTGCTTGGATGGAACAAGTTCAAACAGTACATCCAAAAGGAAAGTACAGCTCATTGTGTAATTCTTGCTTGCATCTTGCAGCCTCTCTACTATTATTTGAAGGAGAGTATTACTTCTCTGATAAAATAACTAATTTTTTTGGTGTATCGGCTACTGTCTGTAACTGTTGAGAATTTATCTTTTTTTGTGTTAATTTTATACCTTCTTCTCGGTTTTTCTCTTCAGTTTCTTTGTTCTCAGCTCTTTCCACACTCTGTCCTTTGGTCCCTTTGTAACCCTAATCCATTGGTCCCTGTCTAGTCCTTTCCTGGAATGCCTTTAGCAGTTAAATCTTTTGATCCTGTCTTAGTGGGAGGTTTGGTTATGCTCTGTATAACTTTATTGCTTTCCAAGTCACTGACTTGATGCCCAGCCAGCCCAAAAACACCAAAGAAAATGCATAAATGCATAGGAAGCTGACTGCAGAGTAAAACAGGCAAAACTTTTTAACCAGTGATCCAGAGAATCTCGAGGGAAGCAATTCTTTAATGCTGGGGGTCTTTCACAAGTATTTAATGGTGGTAATGGAAGTACATAATGAGATCTATAGGTAGGTTCTGTGGTACTTAATGGTTTCCCTTGTGTTACAAGATTGGTGTTTTATATTTGCTTCTGTGTGCTAAAACAGCTTTTTCATATAAAAATGTAATTTTGATGACAATTATTTCCAAGATATCAAGTGTCTTCAAAACAGCAGCAGTGTGATGTGAAGGGTGGTGCCTTTTGGAGCTGCTTCTTTAACTGTGTGTTATTCTATACATTGTAAACCCTTACTTTGAACAGGCTGACTTCTGAAAGATGAAGTCTGAGTAAATATCTAAGAGAGCCCAGTTAGTGACTTTGTACAATGTATATTTTCTTTCCATTTAAAGAAAAATGAAATACATATTAGGGTAGCTTCTTAGGAAACTTAACAAGCCTCTTTTGCAGCAGCAGAAATAGAGGTCATCTAGAGCTATGCATAGGTAACAAAGTTAAATTCAGTGAGGTGCTGTAGCTTAAATGCTAATTTTTAGTTAAAATGTGCATGCATTGTTTGTTTTATAAAATACAATATTTATCTTTTCATCCAGCAGGTAAAACAATAATGGAGTTGCAGCCATTATCTTTGGAGCAAGAAAGCAGCAAGTGGGTATTACAAATCTCAGTGTCAATGTATATTTGACTTTAGCTTCAGGTGTGTATCTGAGACATTGCTGTCTGGGAGAGCTCTCCGAAATCCCTGCTGGGAGAAAGTATTAAAACAGCTGGAGCCTGCACTGACAGTTATGTAATCCTGCAGTTTGGTGTGGGAAAGCAGCTGAACTCTTACTTGGGAGTGCTTTTTGCAACTGGGGGGAAAAATAATCAGTATGGTGTATCACAAAGAGATGGTATGAAACTGTGTACTTACTTGGATTTCTCTCCCTTTATTATTTTCAGTGACCACTGTCACATCCAGAGCATGGAAAGTGATAGTTCAATTATCTTTGCTGACCTTACCTCACAAGAAAAGAAGTCTTGTGACAGTACCAATCTTAAAAATCTGGGTGGAGAGTCAGTGCAGAATATGGATATAAGGAATGACTTTGCAAACAGCAATAGCAAAGAGTGTGTGAAACCAAATAAATGTGAATTATCCATAGAACTACAAGAAGACTTTGTACAAAATGTTAACAGTTTGTCAACTGATGGGGAAAATCATTCAACACAGGGATCTCATTCCAGTCTGGATCAAGATGCTAGCACTGAAAGCCAGTCCAGCTCTGAAAGTAAGTCCTACTCTGAAGAATGCTCCAAAAACGAGGTAGCACTCTGTGGAGAGTTTGAGGTAAATACAATTCTCTTTAAGTATCCTTAACTGCTGTCTAATTTTGTGGTGTTTTAAAAGTAGTTCAGTGGACAGGAAAAGAATGATTCATAACAATAAATTTAAAAGGATTAAATGACTGCAAGTAGAGCCAAAAGTTCAGGCAATTTTTACTTAAGTGGGTGACATCATTACAAGGAATGTAATGACCAGAGGAGCTGGCAAAGCTCAGCATCTCTGAGAAACTTCCCATGTGTTTGGCACCTTGAGTCCTTTCAAAGCACCTGTATGAATAAAAAGTGCTACTGCTACATAAAACAGCCCCATCAAACCTGAAAACATTTAGCTTTCAGTAATGATGGCTAAAGCAGCTGTTATTGGTAAAAGTGTCTTGGTCTGTCCTGTGGTGCCCATGCAGTGTAGGAGCACATGGGAAAAAGATAAAAAGCAGATTTGAGCAGGGAATCACTTGTGCTTCTAAAGCCTTGTTAGCATTCATACCATACCACTGATATGTTTTGTATAACACAGCCAGCTCTGGAATGCTTCAAGCTTTTGCTATCACTTGGAGCTCCCTCTTGCAAGAAACCCAGTTTTAAAGGTGTCTGCTTGAGTTGTCCAAGTTATCAGATGAACTGGTACATTATCAGAAACTGAGATACATATTCATGGTAATAAATCAAACAGTTGGACTCACAGGTCTTTTCCAGCCTAAACAATTCTGTGATTCCATAAAATTCCATATCAAGAAATTGATTTTTTTTTCCTATTTTATATTAATTACACTGGAATAAACGTCTGCTTAGTATGTCCAGTTTTGTTAGCATTTATCATGTAACAATTGTTAAAATTTGAGAAACAAGCAAAAAACTCCCTGAAACTAGATAGTATTGTTGCACCTGCTTCTTGAGTGCAGTAGGTTACTAATACTATACTTGATGTCCTTTTGGCACCTGTTTTTGGAGGGGTTTTTTGTTTAATAAATTTTGGGTTTATTTAGAGAAAATAACTAAGGAAATACTGTTCATATTACTATGGCAAAATTATGGACCATTATTTTTCTGTTAGGTGGAGTATCATTTGATGCTTCATATACAAATGCAGTTGTGTGAAATATCCTTGTGGGATTGGATTGTTGACCGTAATAAAAGATGCAACAAGAGATCAGAGGACACTTCAAGTAAGATTCATCACTGTCTTATTCATTGTAAAGCAAATAATTTTTTTTTTGTAATTTGAAGTGCAGTTGTCTACTTTTATTTTACTTTAGCAGCTTATAATACAGATCTTCATTAAATTCTTTATTCACTTTATCAAATAGCAGCTTGTATTGAATTTTTGTATGATAGATGTTGGTAAAAGAATTGAAATTCTTCAGTTTTAGACAGCTCTTCAAAAAAGAATGACTGAATGCCTGAGGCATAGTTGTTACCAGGGGAGATCAGTGTCTGGGCAATACTCCTTACTTGGAATTGAGTTTTTTATTGACAGAATCTGCTGCTTCTCAGAAAGTGGTTAAAGGCAAATTTATCTGCTGTGGAAAATACATCATTTGATCCAGACAGGTTACAACAAACTTAAAGGTTTGTTCTCAGGAGTCAAAAATCCTATGCAGGCTAATCTGTAATAGGTCAAAGAATGTAACACTCACTTTTTCTGAGTGACCAGGGGGTTCTCATGCTCTCATACCAAGCAGTCATCAGTAACTGTTGACATTTGGAGGAACGAGTCTAATGCTCTTAAAGCGTTAGAGACATGTTCCATTCTCTGGGGTGGTTGTATAAAAGCAGCATATGCATATCAGACTGTAAAACAAACTGTGTGATTAATGTTTTATCTTGGTTTTAATCATTATTAAGGTAAATCTGTTCTTCTCTTCATTCATAGAGTCAGGTTTACCAGCAAACTGTCAGCTGATTTCCACTAATCCCTCCTGTAATCATAATCTTGTAGCTTTCATAAGCTAAAAGATGATGTTCCTGGTCAGGAAATGACAGAATTACTATGGCATTTGTGCTTGCAAAATGCTGGTTTCACACATTTTCATGGAAATGGTGAATGTTATCATAGGTTAGACATGAAGAAACAGAAATCCAAATGCGAATAAATTGCTAATGTTTAAATGGACAAGATGTGGGTCATTAGAGCAAGAAGACAACGTAGTTTATTAAAATAGTAATGTGGAAAATGGTCAAAACAAGGAGATGCTAAGTTTATTTAGGACCACTACAGCCAGAGGAGATTGAGGGATTTCAGAGGGTAGCACAGCAGCAGAAGGATTAGGAACCAAACAGGAAGAGTGCAAAGCAATACAGACAGCATGTCACCACATAAATTAGTACAATTTTATCTGGAACTGTATTTTTCATGCTAGGTCAGGACTGACACGAAAGTAAAGAGTTTGTTAAATTCATAATCAAATAACTATCTGATGGGGTTTGGAAGAGTGTTTTCAGGAGAACCTAGGTTCATGTTCCTTGAACTTTCCTTTTTGGAATTTTGATCTTAGTGACTTTTTGCTGATTCAGAAATAATATCTTGAGAGAAGCATGGGAAAATCCATATTTAAAATATGCACATTCTGTTAAAAATTTATTCCACAGCACAAATAAACAGAATTCTACAAGACATACCACCATAAACTTACATAACTCAGTTAAACTAGCTGAAATAAATTAAATTGTTTTAAGGTCCATACCATCTCGTGGACGTTCGCTGGACAACGAAAATTTTCCAGGAGGTAGTAGAAGGAGTTTGCTATATCCACAGCATGGGAGTGATGCATCGAGACATTAAAGTAAGTCCATCAAATTATTACTTGAGGTTGAAGAAAACAAAGACAATTTACATTATGGGAAAATGAAAGCAACTTTATAGTTGCATTTGAGATGACCTGGGCTCTTCAGAATTTAGTTGTTACATATGAAAAATTACATTATCTCCTCTATAGCAGTACCATACTTTCTTTGCTATCAGCATAGTAGTGATTTACACTGACTTACAAGTGGATTTTAAGCTCTGGAAGTGTTTTCTCCTTGGAAGCCATTTTCCTGTCTGAAACAGGCATGGTGAGATTGGTTTTCCTTTGTCTCAGTCTTTCCTTAACCAGGGTAGGAACTTAATTACCTAAAAAAATTTTCTTTTAGGCAAAAATAAGAAAAGCCCCTTGACTACACCTCAGTTTGCTAACTGCATACCAGTTAGGTTTTGGAAATATGTTCCAGTTACTTGCTTTAAAAAAAAAGACAACCCCCTTTGTTGCAAATAATTGCTGTCTTTCTAGAAGTTGCTGCATCCTCTAAGGAACCAAAATTATAGATGTCATTAGTGACTGAAAGTTTTGGGTTTATTCCTATTAACAGTAATAAAGAGCAGACTTTAAAAAATACCACTTAGAATGATTAGAATAGGATGCCCTTTATATGTTCCCTTGAAGATTTTTGCAACTCTAAGAATACTTTTGACTTCCTGGCTGGCTTGGATTGAAGCACAGGTAGATGAATCTCACTTCTGATCCACCCCCACCATTAAACTGATAAACCTGAATAGCAAGGAGGTGAATGTGTGTTTTCCTACTTTGCTTCCTACTCAGGTTTTCTGCATCTGATACAGCAGGAGTATGAAGAAATCATGATTATTAGAACTTCACATGTGGAAGCTGGGAAGTACTTGAAGTCACAATCTTCATTCAGGATTAATTTTCATTTTCCTGTCAACTGTTTCAGGGTGAACAGGTTTCAGTTTGCCTTCCCATTTAGCATTATCATGGCCTTATTGTCCAAAGTCCTGGTAGTTGTATAAAGAATTCCAGAATTCCATACAGTTACTGCAAACCTGTTTTTGAGCCAGTTCTCATGGTTTTCACCATATATTCTTCTAATGGTGATTTTGCAGGTATCTTGCAGAGACTGTAATTTCTGTGATAATATTCTAAGTCTTTCAGCATGTGAATTTCTGAGAACAGAAGCCCAGTGGGTGGGTGTCCTGGAGTATGTTTTAACTTCAGTGGATATGAGAAGCCTAGCAACTTGTTCAACAGTGCTGCATCTTTTAAATTTGATCTGCATTGAGGATAGGAAAAGAATGGAGATTGCCCATCTCTTGTTAAACTATTCACATTTCCTTTATACTCTAACAGAAGACCAACTATTTCCTTTCTGCCACCTGAGCAAGTTGGGTTTTTTTTCTAGATACATAATGCTTGCATTTCTCCTCCTTAGTGGTCCTAAAATCAAAATATATGGAAAAAAAGCATTTCAGTTTTCTGAGTCAGAGCTCTCAAGTCTGTCATAATTTGGCTTTTTTTTCATAGCAGCTTCCCAGAACCAAGTAGCATATTGCAGCTGTGCTCATCATACAGAAAAGTCTATTTTGGTTTCTTTATGTCTGGCCCGATGATATTTAGTCATCCTTCCTGCTACATCAGTTGGTCAAATTTAGTGTCCACTCTTGCCTGTTCCTGTCTACTGTTCTGCAAATTTCCCAGTTTCTGTTGGGGGAAAAAAAAATACTTCATTTTTTCACTAAATCTTGGTTTTTTCAGTTTTGTTTTTCTTCCTTTTTTTCTAGATCCTTGTTCTAGGTCTGTGGTCTTTCAGCCCAAATGGTGTTGCTAACACGATTTGGTATCAGCAATAACTATTTTTTCTCTCTCACTACTCAAAAAAGTGAAAAAATCATCTTATACCTGTGAACTGGATTTTATAGCCTTTGAAACCGCTGAAATTACATAATTCTTTATATAGACACATTTTTAAATTGTGTTGTCTTGCAGCCTAGGAATATCTTTCTACATGGATCAGATCATCAGGTAAAAATAGGTGACTTCGGATTAGCCTGCAAAGACCTTCTTTGGGATGATGCAGACCAGTGGTTTCAGACAGAAAGGATAAACGGTAAGAGAAGAAAGTTTAATGGGTTTCAGTGTTTAAGTTTCTATGGTATTAAAATCAGTAAACTGTTACTTGCAAGGGTAACAACACTTGCTAAATCTCAATTGCCTTTCAAAGGACTGACACATACTTCAGGAGTTGGGACTTGCCTCTATGCCTCACCAGAACAACTGCAGGGATCTCACTATGATTTCAAGGTAGAGAACTTTTTGTTCCTTCTTTTCTCTATTAACACGTGGTAGATAATAGGAATAAATCAAGCCTTTTAATGGGCAAATACATATTTGATAAATACATAAATATTCCTCCTGTCAGTCCTAATGTTTTTGTTGAAACATGGATTTCAACTTTGCCTTCTCATTTGCTATTAAAGCAAAAATTATTTTTTTAATCTGTTGAGAATGTATATAGCTTTGTGTTCCTTTAGTAGTGTCATGATATTCCTCATATCATCATGAAACTTCATTGTTGTTAAACGTTTTCATATGATTTTATGAGAAAGAGAAGCATACCAAGTTAAAATCACAGTTATCCCAGAACTTTCTCTCCACCCCATCAACAGTCAGACATGTACAGCATGGGTGTTATCCTGCTAGAACTCTTCCAACCATTTGGAACAGAAATGGAAAGAACAGAAGTTCTTACACATTTAAGGACAGGCCAAATTCCTCACACTTTCTACAAGAAATGGCCTACTCAGGCCAAGTACGTGAAACTCCTCACCAGTGCGAGAGCTCCAGAACGGCCAACGGCGGCTCAGCTTCGGGACAGCGAACTCTTCCACACCACAGACCAGGTAAGTCATGCCAGTGACCCCAACCCTTACAGCATAAAGCAGCACAAAAAGAAAATGCCCTTTGTATCCCTGCCACCATTACATTTGTTTGGCTTTGAACTTAATCACACATTCCTCTTAAGAATCTTTTTCTGATGACAGTATTTAGGCCACTCTATTATTTCTGGTGTCTTTGCAATGAGATAGCTGGTGCTTAACTATAGGTAACTTTCTGAAGACTGTACAGGTGACAGGTATTTTCATAGGTCAGAAAAGATTTCAAAGCTTTCACATCTGCAGATTCTTCTAATCATTTTTCCTTTCCATGCCCCACTGCTTTGTGGAGTATCAGGAATGTAGAATAGCTGAGTGCTGCTGCATTGTGTGTGTAGTGGATAGCAAACACAATTCAAGTAGGTCAGTAAGGCTTTATCTTTGCTTAGCTATAAATGAAGTAAACTGACTCTAATTTTCAGGTTATTTCTAACCTTCAAGAGAAGGTGAGACAGCAAGAAGAAGAAATAGAGAAGCTGAGGGAGACAATAAGACAGCTTTCTGAAGAGCAGGATGAACAAACGAGACTAGGCTCTCCTGTTTAAGTACAGGAAGAACTAACTTCTATTGTGTATTAAGTTATATAAAATGTTTCTTTTTTACATAAAATATTTCAATGCATTTTCTTTTTGCTGTCTGTTGTTAAAACGTATCTTGACCAAAGGCTCCTGAGAAAGGAATCATGTTGCAGTGGAAAAATTAAGAGCACAGCTTGTATTTACATAGGATTAATTTCCATACCTTAGCCCCATTGAACAAATACGTGTTACACAAGAGTTACAAAAAAGGAAGGTCACACCCAAAAGGCAGCTGTAATGCTTTTATTAATTTAGGATTCTGTCCAACTGTAGTAGCTAAAATACATCTCAGAAAGGAGTCAAACATTACAGCAGGCATGAGGTGGAGTAAGATTAAAACAACATCACTGCAGAGTACAGCTCACTTGAGTAGCTTCATCACAGAGCTGAAAGGTGCCAGATTCTCACAGGACTTCATCCACTTCTGCACGTTGGCCGGGGCAGTGTTGGCAGTGCCCGTCTGCCGCAGCGCGCACCACGCCACCACATCAGCCACCGTCAGTTCATTGCCCACCAGCCACGAGCTCTTGCCCAGGGCAGCGTTCATGGAGCGCAGCACTGCTCCTCGCTCCTTGCTGCTGCCTTCTTTCAGCTGGAAGATGGCTGTGTCCACCCAGCTGTCAATCAGAGTGGAGGTAACTGCATTGTACTTCTGGCCAAACAGGGAAAAGAGAAATCGAGCGATGTTCCCCTCTCCTTCTATAGGGCACATGGTTTGAATGCTAAACTTCATCTGGGGTTTGGGAACTGAAATTAACAGGAAAAGAAAAGTGAATACAGCATAGTAAAGAAATGAACTAGAACATGATGCACATTTGTGATGCCAGCACCACTGTTAACATCATTAACCCGAGGAGCAGTTTTCAGTCTCCTGGGATAAAGAGATCACTTTTTGAAAACTTCAGCCAAATCTCCCCCATAATTTCTCTTCTAGCTACCTTATTTGTAGAAACTGAGAAACACTTCTATTAGAAAAAAATCCTGAAGGTACAAACAACCCTGTCAATGCCCATGTGTATTTTAACAGCAGTAACTACAAACAAGAACCTTCCTCTTCTGGCCCAGCATGGCTCACAGCTATGAAAAGAGAACAAACATGTTACCTGCTTCTTCATATCCACCATGTGTCAGCACAGGGATACCAAGGCAGCTGTTGGCAAGGGTTTAGCACAAGTTTCATTTTCTCACCTATTGTAAAATATTGATCTACAGCTTTCATTCTTACCATCCTTCCAAATCAGAGTAAAGCCCAGCTGATACTCATGACGTGGCTGCTTCTTAGTCTGCTCTCCAAAGCATTTCAAGAGGTTTTCTGGCACACTTTTCACTGATGAATGTGTGTGAACAGCTGATAGTATTTTGTAGCGTTCACAAAGCAGACTGTGTATCACTAACAGTGACAGTGGAGGTAGAGAAGGATTTGCATTGATGACAACATCTTTGAGGGCACCATAATCCTGAATGGAAAGTAAAACATTCAGCAGTTAAGACACATTCCAGATCATACTCATAAGTATTGCTTTTATTTGACACCAAAATGTACAGTCATGCATGTGTATATCTGAAATTCTAATGACATTCAAGTAAATCAGTTCAAGCTTGGATATTTAAAACTCGTTTAAACCTTTAAACATCCGCCTTCAACACGTAATTCAAGGACATGACTGAGGTAAATTCTACTCCCAAGCTGAAGCCAATGTTAAAGTTTCCAGTTTAGTAACAAACAAGAAACCAACTGTTGTAATTTCAAGATCAACTATTCTAGCTTGAAATTCTATCCAAGTGAGCATATATAGTACTAGTATTTATAAATGTTTGTATCTATAATCTGCATGGCCAAAAGGAAATGGTAATTGTAGGTTGTATATTGAGTTCTGAGTATCCCAGGTTTTAATGCTCTCCTTCCAACCCTGAAAACTGAACACTGAGAAAGTACCTACCAATGTACCTACTCAACTAGACTTACCTTTCCAAGCATCAGATCTAAATCTGCTCCATTTGTTGTCAAAGGAGAAAATTCATCAGTTTGAATGATGTTTGTTACATCAAAGTCAGCATCTGGGGTTTGTATCATCTTGGAGAGCCCATCCACAGCACTCTTCAGTTCATACAAGCGCTTTAGAATCTCTTCCTGGCGGGATTCAAGTGCTTGAAGTGATGGGTCAGCCTCTTCCTATAGGACCAAGGCCACATAAACGTTCACTCAGCTCAGTGTCAAAATAGTCCACAGCTCCCTTGAAATTAAGTTTTGAAAGACTAAACACATTCAAATAGCCAGACCATTGTGAATGTCATGGGCTTATGTCTATCAGTTGTCTGTTGCGTGGTGAAGTGACATATTTAATAAATTCCTGAAATCTTCCTGCTTAGTATATTTTTAAAACCATTTGTTACAGCAAACTCTGTAACATAGTCAAAATCAGACAGAGCTGGCAGTGAAGTGCGGAATGATGACTGAAAAGTCAAAGACAGCTTGTAAGGTTCTTTTCAGCCCAGAAGAGCAGATGGGGAAGTTTGTGCTACAGCAGCCAAACAAGGAAACTTTTTGACTAATCAGGTAGTTAATAAAAGTAAAAAACCCTGTAGGTTTAGATGGATGGTGTATCGTATGGATTCAGTCTTTGTTTCAGAGAATATAAATTAGAGAGGAAAAAAAAGACCATGGGCTTTGTCACATGTTAATACCACTGCAGCTTTTTATCTCAATTACCTCACAAGCATCTCATCTTACAATCTCTTTTAAAAGAAGACAAAAAATATATTCCTGTGGCAGGTTTTACGTCTACAAACAATAACGTTAAAGAAAAATCTTCAAATAGCCTATTTCTAAGCATCCTGAAGGAGGATTAACAAAACCCAAACTATCATGGATGAAGAGATAGACATGGTATCAAAGTAAAATCTTTATACCCACTTAACACAATATGCTCAAAGACAAGAAAGACTCCTTAAGCGACCATTATTTAGTTAGAACACAAGTCCATACTTTGCAAGGGGAAGGCATTTAGTTAGCATTCCTGCTAAGTTCTGCCCCGAAGTTATTCCTATTCAGTACCTCCACCATCAGCCTGGGTGAGGGCACA
Organism: Aphelocoma coerulescens; assembly: GCF_041296385.1. Taxonomy (NCBI): domain Eukaryota; kingdom Metazoa; phylum Chordata; class Aves; order Passeriformes; family Corvidae; genus Aphelocoma; species Aphelocoma coerulescens. The sequence goes on along the minus strand of NC_091028.1, from coordinate 14,991,504 downwards.
GCAAATCCCTGATGGCATCAAGCCTGAACTGGCCACAAGCGGCCTGTGAGAATTCCATGCATTTCTGGCACCGGAGCGAGGCTGCTCAACTAGACCTATGTAACACAGCATTTTACATTTTTATCTTATTTAAGGCAAAAGAAACTGAAACTAGAAATAGAGGGTGTGTAGCTGGCTAAAACCCGAGCTGAGCCAGCAGAGCGATGATGCAGCAGGACGGAACGAGGCCTGCTGGGCACTCTCATGGACTGCCAGGCTGGCAGGGAGCTCGGCACGGCCATTCAAACATAAAAACCACGACAGGGATACACGCGAGAGCCAAAAAGTGAACTACTGAAGGCTTTAAAAGCATTACGGAGAAATTCCTGAAAACGTTGGCTTCATTTAACCCTCCGACGAGCCGCTTACGGCGAGGCGGAGCCAGGGCCCCTCCTGCGGGCTGAGGCGGTGGGACTCGGCTCCGTGAGCTCTCCGGCAACGGAGGCTCCGCCCGGTCCCTACCAGGAGCTGGGGCTGCCACCAGAGAGAACACCGGCCCGGCGGCCGCGTGGCTGACACCGCCAGGGCGAGCACCGCGGGCCGCGGCCTGAGCAGGTCCTTCCGCCCAGCCCTCGCTCCTACCTGCGGCGGCGGCGTGGCGGTGTCGGCGGCGCGATGCAGGTTGGGCACGGGGTACATGCAGGTGGGCAGGTGTCCCGGCAGCACCCCCGCGCTGTGCAGCGGCCGCACCTTGTACATCGCGGGCATGGCGGCTCCCGCCCCGCCGCGCACCCGCTCCGCCGCCACCGGCCCGCCCACCCCCACGCCCATTGGCGGAGCGGCGCGTTACTGACACTCGCGACACCCAATGGGCTGCGGGATGACCGTCCCGCCCTTCTGCCATTGGCCAGGGTTGACCCCCACAGGGCAGCGGGCGGGGCTGAGCCGTCGGGCCGGGGAGCGCAGGCGGTGCGGGGCGGGCGCGCTCCGGCCGCTCCCGGCGCTGGCGGAGCGGGGCGGGAGCCTGAGAAGAGCGCGGCGCGTCCCGCCCCGCCGGGGCCCCGATGGAGGCGGCTGCGCCCTGGTGAGTGTGTGCTCCGATCCGGCACCGGCCCTGGCCCCGGCCTTCGCACCCCCCGCCCAGGCCGCTTTGCTCCCCTCACGGGAGCCGTGCTCCTCGCACGAGCCGTACCTCTGTCGCCGTCGCGGTTCCGGCTTCCCCTCAGTTCCTGGCTCCCCTTACGGCTGTCTTGGGGGAGCCTGAGTGGGGTTTGCTGCCTTCTGTCACCGCCCTGGTTTGCTGTCCCTCTCTCCCCAGCCCGCAGCCCGCCGGGGCCATCCGGCCCATCGACCGCGGGTCTGTCCATCGTATCTGCTCGGGCCAGGTTGTGCTGAACCTCGGCACTGCCGTGAAGGAGCTGGTGGAAAACAGCCTGGATGCCGGAGCTACCAACATCGGTAACTCTTCCTCGATTTTCATAAATTTCCATAGATTTTTAAAGCACGTCTTTTTCCTCAAAACCGAGTGCATGTTAACAAATCTGGGCTTATACTTTCTGTTAGGGCCAAGCATGTTTGCAGTGATCTTACACCTTAGGTTAATAAAAATGCTGATTTCCAGGCTCCAGCTGCATTCCTAGTAGCACGTGAGATTGTGTTATTTAATTTCTAGCCCTTTTGGCCACTAAAAAAGTGTGTGGGCTGTACAGCAGTGGTGATCAGGCTGTGCCAGCTGGCCTTAGGCTAGCACAGGGTAAAGGCATGGCTGGTTTCCATAGCTCCCAGGATGGTGGCTTGGGATAATTGGGAAAACTTCTGTTCTGGCAGAAGTTCAGTGAAGCTTAACTACATGGAACTACAGACCAGTTTGAATTAGATTGACCTAACTTTTGACAGCTATCAGGATTTGTTTGTTTGTTTGTTCAATTTTGACACGGAAAGCTGTTACTTGAAAAATTGACTTCAAATGAAAAATCGATACCGATCACCGTATGTGAACATAAAGAATTAAAATACTTTGCAACTCAATTTTGTAGATATAAAACTTAAAGATCATGGAGCAGAACTGATAGAAGTTTCAGATAATGGAGGTGGAGTGGAAGAGGAAAACTTTGAAGGCTTGAGTAAGTTGAATTTTTTTTTCGTAATTTATATTTGGGCATTTTGAAAGTGGGTTTTCAATAAGAAAGCCACTTTTTAAAAAAAGCAAATTTCCTAAGTTTAATTATATTTAATGCATACTTTGCTTTTATATAATGCATGTGTGATCTGCGAGACTTGAGCAACACTAGGCTGGTGTTCTGTAGTGCTCTTGTAGTTATAGTTCCTGTAACTCAGAAATAGTCTTTGGTTTCATTGCTTATTTAAGTGCCACAAGCAATACAAATAATCACAGAGGAGAAAATTCTATAAATGTCCATGTGGATTAATTCTTGTTTAATCACTGATCGTTGTTGAAGGAATTGAGTTGTGTGTAAGTGACTGCTTTGGGAAGGTGAATTGTAAGCTTGAGTATTTGCTGGAAGGAAGCTGATGTTGCACTGACTGTCTAACTTCCATTTGCCAGTTTTAGATTGCACAAAGTGGGAGCAGAAACAATACCATCTGAAGAATCTAACTGGCCACTGCAACAGGAATACTGGCATTTATTTTTTGATATAACAGCTAGGAATCTTTTCACCTTAGGTTATTACTCAGTAACTTTGGTGTTCAGTGTACATTATTGGTGATCAGAAACTCACTCTGCTGCTGTTCCAGGACAGTGAAAGTTCAGGGCTGCTGCTGCTGGGTCAGTTTGTTACCTGGTGGCTGGTGCTGAACTGATGGTGGGGATTGAGTCCTCCTCAGCTGTTGTGGGGGACTGGGCTTATGCCTGTCCTCTGTCCACCGTGCACAGCACAGGCTGCAACTGTTTTCTGGCAGGGCAAGATCTGTGACAGGTACAGCAGCAGCAGAGACAGGTACTGTGTCCTGCTCTGAGGCATCTTGGAGTGCTTATACCAATAATGCTGAATGAATCTGTGGTGTAAGTGTGGGATAACAGGTGCATCTGAGGATTTTAAAGAGATTTTGTTTATAGGAAAAAGGGAAAGCAAGCAGTATTTTGTCTTTAATCGTTATGTAAAGTCCAATGAATAATACAGAAGGTTTTTTGCTTCTTGACATGCATACAAAATCTACTTGCATAGACCAGTGTCACTTTGAAGTGAAATATGTATTTGAAATATCTTTTTCCAGCTCTGAAACATTATACATCAAAGATACAAGATTTTTCTGATCTAATACATGTTGAAACATTTGGGTTTCGAGGTGAAGCTTTGAGTTCACTGTGTGCATTAAGGTAATTAATATTATTTGTTAGTAGTAGAAAGTTACTATGTGCACAAAAACACGACACAGTTTACCATTATTGATAAAATGAGGCTTTGGAAACTTCCAGTTCCTTACTGTTAGGTCAGTTTTGAGAAGTAGGTTGCACAACATCCTGAGTCCTTTCCAACCAAAATTATTCAATGATCCTAAGCACCTAATTGGTCATTTTATGTACAAAATTTAACGTTACTTAAGTGTGCAGATCTTTACAGGGTGGGAGTGTGTATTTGCATGAGTATTTGATCCTCTGATGTAAAGCACTGTAATATTTACGTGCTGATTGTTAGGCTGTAACTCATTAAAACTGTACTTAAATTTCTTTCAGACCAACTATACATTTTAAATCAGCTTTTGTACACAGTGCTGTGGTATCTTATTAGAATGAGGAATGTAGTGTTCAACAAAACTAGATTTTAACATTGAATTTTATAAGAAAGGAATGAAAGGGATACAAATAAGAATGTTTGTATTGTAGCTAGGAAAATGTTACACTACTCTGAAGAGCAGGTTCTTAGTTGTTTATGGTGGAGAGTTGTTTTAATTAAGTTAATAGTATTGCTGTCATTTCTATGCTGATCGTCATGAGGAATAGGTAATACAGTGCTCAGTGAATAATTCTGTTGCTTCTTTCCTTCTGTTAGTGATGTTACCATTTTTACCTGTCATAAGTCAGCAAGGGTTGGGACTCGTTTGGTGTTTGATCACAATGGCAAAATTACTCAGAAGACTCCTTTCCCACGACAGCAGGGAACAACTGTCAGCATCCAGCAGTTGTTTTATACGTTACCAGTGCGGCATAAGGAGTTTCAGAGAAACATCAAAAAGGTAATGCCAGAAATCCTCAATTCAAAGGAGTGTCATACCCCAGAATTTATTCACTGCTGAATGAATTCAGTTTTCTGTAGAATATATTGATTACAGACTTGTCATGCCTGTCTTACATCTTAATCAAATCAGAAAAGTCTTCTTGTGTGCTTTTCTTCCATGCTTTGCAATATTTGGGTTTAAAGGTACATTTTCAGATTTTAAGATATTGAAAAGAATCCTTATCATGCTCACTAACGTATATTTTAAAACCAGGGACTGCTGTGTTGTGGCCAAAATATCAGTCTTGTAAACATCCTGTTTATTTTTAAAGTACTATTTTTCATATATATGTATTTTAATTTAGTTGGTAAAGATTTTAAGAACTATAAAGCTCCCCTCCCCCACTTGTTACCTGCAGATATTGAATGCTTTGTGTATACATATATGTTTTAAAATGAGAAATTTCATATAAATATGAACTTTCTTTTTCTTCTAATAGGAATATGCAAAAATGGTCCAGCTGTTGCAGGCCTACTGTATTATTTCCAAAGGAGTGCGGATTAACTGCACTAATCAAATTGGCCAAGGGAAAAAAAGCTGTGTGATATCCACTGCTGGAAGTCCCAGTTTAAAGGAGAACATTGGAGCAGTATTTGGACAAAAACAGGTATTGCTTTTATTATTGAAAAGAGAGATAATGTAGCTGTATAGAGAGGTTTTTAATGTCTGATAAAGTGTGAGGATGGAGTGTTGGCCTGCAGCACGCCCTACAGGCTGACAGGAGAAACACCGCAGCCTCCACGGCTGCCTCTGGAAGTCCTGGATCTGCTCAGAGATGTTTTATGGAAGAGAAATGATTTAGGAGATGGGGTTATGGCTTAATATCTCTCTGAAACCAGTTTTAAGAGCTGTTGTACCAGCAAACGGGCTGTATGTCACAACAACAAGCAATTTAAAAAAATCTTTAAAATGGTGTGATGTGAAAGTCTTAACTGGAGAACAGAAAACTGAGGTGCATCCATGTCCAAACCAGCACAACCCACAACTGCAAGCTCCTCCTATGAAACTAAGTTTTATTGGTGTTCTGGTTAACCTTTAAATGGGATTGCAGTCAGCCCCTATAAAGCTGTAGACTGTGATGCTTCCTAAGGAATAGCTATAAAAATAATTGTTATCCTCTAGATGAGAGCAGAGATGAAAGAAAGCTCAAAAGCATCTTCCCTACAACTGTATGTTACAATCATAGGAAATACTGAGTGGTTGACAGCTGCTGGCTGTTGATGAACACTTTTTCCCTCCACAGTGCCCGTGCAGAGATCTCAGAGCCTGTTCATGCTGTGGCTGAAAGATGAGATGGAAGATGTAACTTTGTCTTGCCACGTGGCACCAAGCATAGCTGAAAATTGAGTTTTATCTGAATAGAATGTTTAGCTTATAGCCTGTTTTTTAATATTGAATACTTAAATTCATAGAGGCTGCTCTAATGACAGAGAAATAATAGTGGCATGACTGGGAAAATGTTTGTGGTAAACATAACTGTTCTTAGGGAGCTTGTGATTCAAATAACATGTTTTAAAATAGTTTTGTTGTCCTTTCAAAAGAAACTTCTATTACTCTTTTTGCCTGTTTTTTTAGCATAAAACTTGTTTAGGTCATATGTATGTCAAACTGTCAATTATTTTGTTGTTCTGTCTGTGTACATTTAAAGTAAGGGTCTGTGAAATAACTAAGGCACAGGTTGTGATATCAAAGGATGAGAGCAGCCATTTATTAAAGGCATTGTTCTGTTTCTCAGTGAACAGTGCTGTTGTCTTCTACTAGGTTTGGATATTTTAAGTATTTGTCTTGGTTAGCCAAAACCCACCATTTTCTCAAATAAATTTTAAGGCTAATAAATGACAATAAAATAGAAGGGAAAAATCTATGTAGGTTTGATGTTTCAGTACCTTCCCTTTTTTTTTTTTTTTTCAGTTGCAGAGCCTTATTCCTTTTGTTCAGCTTCCTCCTAGTGAAGCTGTCTGTGAAGAATATGGACTCAACTCTGCTGAGATGCCACAAAATCTGTATAGGTAATTAGACAAGTACAAACCACTGTTGCCTGTGGCATTTTACCATAAACCAAAATTGAAAATAAAAAGTAAAAGAAATAAAAAGTTATGGTTTATAGTATTAAAAAGAGCCAAGAACAGCATGGTACATATTGGGATGCAGTTGTGTAGTAGTCTTTGCCAGATAAGAAATTGGGAGAGGAAATGTGTATATTCATTTTCACTGATGCTGTATAATAGTGTTTCCTTAAGCCCCTTATAAAATACTTTCCCTTTAAACATGCTTTTCTCATCCATTTTACCTTACTCTTCCATTATTTATCCAACAGTATTACTGGCTTCATTTCTCGTTGTGATCACGGTGTTGGAAGGAGTGCAACAGACAGACAGTTCTTCTTTATCAACCAACGTCCCTGTGATCCAGCAAAGGTGAGGGCTTTCTTCTTCTATCATCACACCCCCTAACTTGTTCAATATTCTCTGAAAACTTCAGGATTAGCAGCTCATGTGCATGCTTGTTTCTTGGTGGTACAAGTTCCTGTGTCTCAAGGTGCAGTCTTAGTTGTGTCTATTTGTGTGAACAAAAGCTCAATCATACAATCTGTTTTAGTACATTAATTAATATACACTGGTGCAAAACAGAAGATAATAGTATTGAAGTTTACTGTTTTTCACCTTTTTTGCAGGTTGTCAAGATTGTGAATGAAGTTTATCACTTACACAATAAACACCAGTATCCGTTTGTTGTCCTTAACATTGGGGTAGATTCTGGTATGTTCTGAATAATTTTTAGTAACTTCAGTAAAGGCTATTACAATTTACTCTTCAATGATGCTTGTATTTAGAGAATATTGTAATTTTCATCTGCATGACTTTCTGCCCTCTGGGGATTTTTTAATGCTCAGTTGGTGAGGGAGAAAGAAGGTCTAGCTGTGGTTCCACTGTTTTTCCCCTCCACTTTTTCTGTATTCAAAAGTAACTTCTTATCTTAATTGATGAGGTAGAGGTCAGCTTAAACACAAGAAAACTAGTGTCATGTTTTTGTTTGCTGGAATGTTGAGACAGTTAAATCTGATTTGCAGACAAAATGGAAAACAAACCAGAACTAATTCTGGGCAATAACATTTAATTTTATTTGTAAAGCAGTAATATTTTTCTTTTCTTTTTTTTCCCCAGAGTGTGTTGATATCAATGTAACTCCTGACAAAAGGCAAATTTTACTTCAGGAGGAAAAGTTTTTATTAGCAATTCTAAAGACTTCTCTGATGGAAATGTTTGGTAGTGATGTTAACAAACTGAATGTCAATCAGAAACTTCTGGACATTGCAGGTAGGACACAAAATGTGGAAGTTTTGAGTATGATATATGGCAGAGAATTGAAGATGGAAAAAAGTGTTTTTAAAAACCCAAAGAAGAAATGAAAAAAAAAAATTAAACAAAAATTAAGAAGGACCCTAAGTTATTAAGTGATTGTTATGGAAATGACACATGCCAACACAGCAGGATTTACAGTCAACTTTATAAGGAAAAAATTAACACAACATTAATGATAATGCTTGCAAAAGATTTCTCCCAAGATACTGGAAGAGATCTATTTTTTTATGAAAATGTCTTTGAGAAAAAATGGTTAAGGGCTCATAAACAAAAAAATATGAAAATTAAATATGAGTTTATTGGATTTTAAACTTTGATTCTTGTATGACATCTACAGAAATTGATGATTCTCTTGTGACTGTACAGTCTTTCAAAATCGCTTTCCTGAGTTAAGATCATCTCATCCTCTTCCTTTCATTAACTGAGCCCTTTCTAATTTTCCTTTTTGCTGACATACAGAATCTGTTATTTTAAATTAACCTTTAGTAAAATCCATGTGTGATTGGCAGTTGGTGAGATTGAAGTCCTCTAATGACCTGCAAATCCCATATACTCTAAGTGCCTGTTGTGCCAGCTCCTTAACACTTTGTCAGTGGAATTTTATAGTGACCATGAAGTGTAAGAGCAATTCACTTTTCATTGTCGCTCTGCCATTAAACTCTTTTGATAATATAAATATAAATAATTGTGCTGATTGGACTCGTTACTGTTACAATTTAAAAAGAGACTACAAATTCATTCTTAGTAACACCATTAAGTGGCTTCAACATGTACCTGTTTCTGTGTTTGTTGTTAGTGCATTTCAGCCCCATACTCATTGTCTGAAGCTTCAGGGCTCCTTTGGGCAGTTTGCTGTTTTTCTACCTCTTTTCATTCTCTTTGTTAAAGCACATCATTTAATTCACATTTCCAGCTAACTTTGTATTCTGATTTCATTAGGCAACTTGAAGACACTTCCTGAAGAGACAGAAAAGCCTCAGGCAGAAATACTGTCTGACTCTGAGACTGAAAATCCAAGTGGTGAAGGCAAAAGAATAATGACTCTTGCCAGATTAAGGGAGTCGTTCTCTCTCCATCAAGGAACAGAAAGTAATTTTCAAGGCTCTAAAAAGGTAAAACAGCAGCACAGTTCCCCTAGACAAAGGTTGCTCGATTCCACTGGGAGTACTGTGAAGATTCAAAAGGCTGTCTTGACTAAGGAGGCTGAGAGTTGTCCTAAGTTTGACTCAAGGGTGTCAATTCCAAGGAGACAGTCGAGAAAATTAGAAGATTATGCAGATTCTGGCTTCTCTAGCATTTCTGAGTCAGATGCTGGATGTAGTACACCAGAAGCTGGAAGCTGCATCAATAGTGAAAGTGCAATTAATTCTAAAGAAGAATTCTGTAGCACGGAAGAACAGATTCAAAAAGAATGCCTTGAAACTGCTGGATGTAGTAAGAAGTCACTGGACTGTGATGTTCAGGTCTTGGGCACTGAACCCAAGTTAGATCAAGTGAATGACTGGACTGATCAAAATGAGTTCTCTCAAGAACCCAGTAGATGTTCCCCAAGAGTAAAACGTTTTAAAAGCAGAAACTTTAAAAGTGAAGCAGATGATTCCAAGGCAGGTAAATATCCTGAAGTGAAGAACACTACTGTTGATGTACTGGTGGAAGTTAAAAAGAAAATTGTGCCTCTTGAATTCTCTATGAAGGTTTTGGCAGAAAAGGTAAAAAAGGTAATACAACAACAACAGAAAAATACAGAAACTGAAAATTACAGAAGATTTAAAGCAAAAATTAGTCCTGGGGACAATAAAATAGCAGAAGATGAATTAAGAAAAGAGATCAGGTATTTCTGCTTTCACTTGCTTGATATATTTTGTTCATCAGCTAATAAAATTGGTTAAGAAAAAATATAAGACTTTCTTGGGAGGTGGGCAGGAGACTTACATGTACCTGTTAGTTTTGGGTCTGTTTTTTATTTAATGTCACTAAAAAGTTTGTTTGATGAGTTATTTTGCTGACAGAGCAGCTACTTGAACTAATTGCAAAAGAATATGGAAAAAGACACTAAAAAGGCCACAAACATCATAGATTTGGCTTAGATCAGCCTTGTAAATTGCAGTGCAGTCAGAGAAACACCAAATTTCACGACAGATAACAATGCACTGAAAAGACTGCATAGCTCATATTTCTCCCTTGTGTGAATGAAATTTGGTGAGACTTACCTGGAAAAAATAAGTTAAATTCAGGTGTAAAAGTCTGTGATTTGTTAGTATTTGGATTAAAAAAAAGTGTTAGGAAAGTCTTCTAAAGTCTTCTAATCAGGAAAAGAGGGCAAATATGTCAGCTGCCTTCAAAACCATGATGCCATCTTCAGTGTTACTTAGTTGGACTATTGCCATATTGCCTGCTTCTAATTTTATTATCACAAATGGGGGAATCCTGAACAAGTCCTGTCTTAATGATGGATTGTGTTCTGCCAGTAATGGCCTCATCAGTCAGTGAGAGATTCTCAATAACTGTACTTTTTTTTTGCATTTATGTCCTGCTTAAATGAGATTTTCTTTTTTTTTAAATATAAAGTGTGTTCTACAGGGGAGAAAAAGAGGTTTTTAAGTTTTACATGGTAACTGATATGGTGTAATTTGTAATCTCTTTATATTTTTTGTATACAGTAAAGAAATGTTTGCAAAAATGGAAATCATTGGCCAGTTCAATTTAGGGTTTATAATAGCAAAGTTGAATTCTGATCTTTTCATAATTGACCAACATGCTACTGATGAGAAATACAACTTTGAGATGTTGCAACAGCACACTGTTCTCCAAGGTCAGAAGCTGATAGTGTAAGTATTTTCAGTGTTTTAACAATAACATTTTTAAAATTAATTTGGTGTTTCAGAAGGATATCTATGATTTATATTTATGTAGCATTTCGCATGTTCAGAACACTTGAGACTAAAGTGGTTTTTATATTCTGTGTTTCAAAGAGTCAATCCTCACATGAAATATCAATTCCATGGATGCAGTTGTAGCTATGCAGCAAGTCAGTGGTCAGATTTCCCAGTGGGCTTTCATAGCAACCCACAATTAGGTAGGATACTGGAAGCTGTTCCTGCAACAAGGAATGCTGCCCAACATTATTCTGCTGAGTAATGCTTGGAAGTAACTGTTCAGTAGTGAGATTTTTTTAACAAAGCAAAGTGAAAAGTTTTACCACAGAGCTCTATGTTAAGTATCTCTAGGTTGCTTCTGAAATCTGTTTTAAGTGCTCTGCACTGTGTAGCTGTGCAACACCATCTTTTTCTCTATTTCAGGCCTCAAAATCTCAATTTAACGGCAGTAAATGAAACTGTATTGATTGAAAACCTGGAAATATTCAGAAAAAATGGATTTGATTTTTTCATAAATGAAAATGGTGAGTTGGGACCAGAATTGCTGGAAGTAAAAGAGTTCAAAGGTTTAATCGTACTTATTATGCAAAAATTCCCTTGGGTGTTATCAGAAACTTTGAGATAAGATGCATTATTGTATATGGGATATTTGTTTTTTAAGACTTACAATTCTGTGGTCTCTCTGCATGATTTAACAGAATGTTGTAGATTATTTGTCTCTCCAGCTTTTTACAGAAGCTTTTGAAGACTCTTTGGAGTCACTCTTTGGCTATATGACTGGATGTGCATTTTCTGGATATGTCACATTAAAATCCTTTTGTTTTATTAGTACACTTGCAGGGATAAATGCAGGCAAGCAGTAAATGTAGTAATTTAAAATAAATAGATACCATTAGTAACTGATCTTCTTTGGTTTCCTTATGGCTTTAGTACTGACTTGCTTTGTTCTTTTGAGCAAATTCTGGAACCTGCAAGCTCCTTATTGTTTCCCTTATACAGTGAGGATAATGAAAATGCAGTGAGGTACCACTGTGCTATCTGGGAAGTCACTACACATTTTTTCCATAGTCTTCATTCCAGAATATCACAGGGTTTTTTTGGTCTAAAATGCTATTAATTATCAGTCTCTTACCATCATAAATCCTTAGTGATTTTGTAGTCCCATAAACTCAAAATAGTTTCACAAACCAGTTGTTCTTTGGAATTGAAGGGTTTGTCAGAAAGTAGATCTTCCTGCTTTTACGTTTGCAAACAATTTTTTTGTTAATGTCAGAAGGGCATCTGCCATAGTTACCACTTAGGTTAGTTAATTATCCATCAAAAGATTCAATTTAAGCATTGGTATATACCCACATCACATCATATTAACGTTTTAAAGTAGTTTCTCAGTTTTTCTCTCAAGAAAAAGTAATTTCCTGTATTTCTCTGTTTCTTTGTTATCGCTGCAAACCTTCCAGCTCCTGTAACTCAAAGAGTTAAATTGGTATCGTTGCCAACAAGCAAAAACTGGACTTTTGGTCCACAGGACATAGACGAGCTGATCTTCATGCTGAGTGACTGCCCTGGAGTGATGTGTAGGCCCTCCAGGGTCCGACAGATGTTTGCTTCTCGAGCTTGCAGAAAGTCTGTAAGTCCTGTGCTGGATATTTGTGTTCAAACAAATAAATGCCACGTTTCCTGATGCAGTGTAGGTGGCTGTATCTGTATGTGTATTGCAGGGCAGGTTTATTTACTGCTGAGTGTCAACAGCTGATATCCTTCCATCTGTTCCTCATGTTTATCTAGTAGAATTTGGGGACAACTTCTGGTAGTTTTTCATTTTGTTCCAAACTAAGTCATTTATGAAGATCGTGTTAGCTGTGTTTTGTCTTTTGGTTGTCTGGTAGGTTTTTTTGCTTTTAATGCCTTGCACAGAATTTATTTCCTGTAGTAGCTGAAGTACTGCTCTGGTTCGTGTCAGCTGGCAAATGGAAAGAGGAAATAATTAATTTTCTTTCCTTTACTTGCAGGTGATGATTGGAACTGCACTGAATGTGCAGGAAATGAGAAAACTGATCACCCATATGGGTGAGATTGAGCATCCCTGGAACTGCCCCCATGGAAGGCCTACTATGAGACACATAGTCAGTTTAGACTTGATTTCACCAGAATAAGTCAGTGTCTGTTTATTAACATTTTTATTTTTAATTCTTGGCAATATTTTGAGCTTTTATCGTGACTCTCTTATTTTGACTAAAAAAATTTTAGCCAGTCTTCAGAGCTGGAAACAATAGCACTTGAAGGCATTCAGCAGGGTTTCCTCGTAATCCCTGTCGAGTCATCAACACAAACATCCTGGAATTCATGTAAATAACTTCTCCCTTTCTGCAATTTACTGTGTGTTGTACTTATCTGAGCAGCAGTCAAAACTTTTATAAAATAAATATGTTTATATATAAAGATCAGGAGTAGGTGAACCTCATTTACAGCCAATACACTGATTCTTAACATGAAGTGGCATGTGAATTTAAATACCTAGGAGTGCCATAAAATAAATACTAGCTTTCTGTGTTTATACATCATGTCTATCACAATTTTAAAGAAAATGAAAATGATACACAAGTTAATTTTTTTTTTTTTGCTTATACCAAAGCTGGGTTTCATTAGATAATGACTTAGAGCTTTAACATTTCATTTAATGATTAATTTACTGGTATCTGTGTTTAAGGCTTAAATAGAATAATTCGTCTGGCATCTTTACTTTTAATTAGCATTGTTCCCTTCCGAATTCCAAACTTGTTTTTCAAGAACAGGGATTCCTTTTCTGACAATGAATGTCTTGCCAGTCAGGTCAGCCCAAATTCTATCTCAGTACAATCAAAATAGTTAGAAAACGGGCTTTTTGAATCAGAAACCATTAAATTGGTAAATTGGCTAAGCTCTTCCAGTTCTGTAGGACCTGTGTTTATGGGTTATGTTCTCTTCACACTCCATTTGCTGCTGATGGAGGGGTGGCCGTGATGCTGCTGCTGTTGTTCCTCCAGTGCTCAAAGCCGTCCGTGCCGCTTCTCGGAGCAGCGCGGCTGAGCGCGCCCATGCTACCCGGCACGGCTGTGGCCAAGGACCTTCAGCAAATGGTCGGTGTTGCGTGCCGAGCCGCGATTCCGCAGTCCCGCTCTGCCCGGCTGGAACCCAGCCCGGCGGGGCCGTGTCCCCGCGGCAGCGTTGGGATGGCTACGGCAGCCGCGCCGCACTGCGCCTGCGCGGGCCAGCGGGGCTCGGCACGGGCTCAGCCCCGGCTCGGCCCCGCCGTCCCGCAGCCAGGGCTCGGTGAGGGCTCGGTAAGGGCTCGGCACGGGCTCGGCCCCGCCGTCCCTCAGCCAGGGCTCGGTGAGGGCTCGGTAAGGGCTCGGCACGGGCTCGGCCCCGCCGTCCTTCAGCCAGGGCTCGGTAAGGGCTCGGCACGGGCTCGGCCCCGCCGTCCTTCAGCCAGGGCTCGGTGAGGGCTCGGTAAGGGGTCGCCACGGGCTCAGCCCCGGCTCGGCCCCGCCGTCCCTCAGCCAGGGCTCGGTAAGGGCTCGGCACGGGCCCGGCCCCGCCGTCCTTCAGCCAGGGCTCGGTAAGGGCTCGGCCCCGCCGTCCCTCAGCCAGGATTCGGCACCGACCCGGTCCCGCCGTCCCCCAGCCAGGGCTCGGCACCCGCCTGGCCCCGCCGTTCCGTGGGACGGGCTTGCCACCGGCCTTCCCCCGTTCTCCCCCGCTCAGGGGCCGGGGCTGCGGGCACCCAGCGGTGCTGAGAACCCGGCGGGGGCCTGAGGCTGTCCCTGCCAGCCCTCGCCACTGCAGCATTGGCGGGTTGGGTTCCTGCGCTGCCAAGCGGTGATACCGGCTGCGATACAGGCAGTCCTGTAACCTTCAGGTAGCTCTCAACTGGCAAAATAACTACAAGCTAGAGTGGTTATGCTGTGCTGCGGTTCAATCTGCAACACATAACTTGGAAGACAAACTAAATCAATCAGAGTAGTGCAGCTGTATCTTCCAAGAACTTGCTGAATGCATATCTTTGAGAAATGGCTTTCAACTTTTCCATGTAATTAAATCTAATAGACACCTACAAATCGAGTAAAGGTGATGTCCATGTGGCAAAAGTAAGTCTACTGACAACACTTCCATCACAGCGGTTGTGATGGAAGACTTGGAGGTAATTCACAGACATTGCTCCCTGTTAACCCTGTGGCCTCCCTGCCACAAGCTGCCACCCCTGCCTGAGGAATTGCTGTTACAGCAATAACTTAAATACATGAACATATAATGACAGAAATACTGGTGGGGTTTTTTTGTTGTCTGTGTTTTGGGTTTTTAAACTAGTTTATGAGGTAAAAATACTTATATAAGACAGAAGTAAATTTTCATTTTTCAGAAGGAAAATACACATTGAGACAGTTCAGTAGCTATGCCAAAAGGCAAGAAGAAAGATGTCAAGAAGAAAGATGCCAAGAAAGATGGTAAGAAGGAAGCTGGTGAGAAGTCAGAAGAATCTATAGGTCCTACAGCTGAGAGTAGTTTAACAACGCAGCCAGATTTGCAGAATGAATCAGTGAGTGAAGAAACTCAGGCAATTCCAGAGGCACCAGACAAAGAGGTAGAGGTAGAGGAACCACCAGTCCAGCCTGTTCCCCCGTTCCATGAGGAGCCTATTCTTGCTCAAGTGATTATAAAAAGGTAAACTTCTTTCAAATACAGCAGTGAAGTCAAGAACTCTCATTTAAGTATCTCTGCTGTAGCCAGTCATACAAACACAGATCTGACTCTTTATTTGAAGCAGAAAATTGGGTTATTCAGACCTAGTAGCAGTGACACCTTAGGAGACATACCTGTGGAATTCTGCTGCCTTCTTGCATACTAGAGTGCTGCTCATGCTCTCTGCCTGCCAAAACCCTCATTGTTTTAGCTTGTTCACCTTCAGTGAAGTTTTGTTAAAGTATATAGATGATGAGGAAAATATATCATGTAATCTTTAGTTGCTGCTGCTGCCTTTTAATGCTTAGGGCTGCTCATATCCCTTCAGAATATCCAAAACTGAGCAAGCAGGTGAATGGCAATGTTAACAAAATCCTTTTGTATTTCAAGGGGACTGTATGTAATTTTCATATTCCAGCATGCCTGGATGTAAGGTAGTAAATGCTACCAATGTGACTTTTTTCCTTAATTGGTGGAATTATGGGTCTGAGGCAACACAAAAATTACATGGAATATTACAAGGAAGGTTCAAAAAATTGGAAATTTTCTTGTAGTTCATTATTCTACACAAGATGCAACAGCTGACCTCTGTGTAGACTGGGGTAAATCAAAGGTCATTTATTATATGTGATTTAGATCTATTAGCAGTGACTTGAAATCTTCATCTTTAATTTGTTTTCTTTGTAGCTATGAAGGTGAAGAAGTTGATGGATTCTATGAGGGTGAAGGATTTATATGTTTTGAGGGAGGAAATACATACAAGGTGAGTGTATAAATATAAAAAAAAAGGTAGTAATGGAATAAGTTCTCTCTCAAGAGCACTGAGAAGCATTGAAAGCTCTGTTAGTTTCTGGCATTAAAACTCTTGATTTGAAACCAGTAGTTGGAGGGGAATTAACATGTCATTCTTTTGAAATCTTACAGTTGCTGTAGGCTCCAGCTGGGGTAAGAATAAATCTGCAAATGATGCTATTCTCTTCATTTTGAAGGGTCTGTTTTCTGAAGGACGTATGGATGGACAAGGGACTTACACATGGGCTGATGGAGTAAAGTACGAGGTAAAGTACAATTTAAGGTATAAGTGAACACAGTTGCAGCCAGTTAGATGTGCAAATTGAAGGAAAGTAGATAAGTTGCAGTAATTGGTACAGTACAGGTGGTAACTGCGGAGCTGTGACAGGAATTTCAATCACAAGCCTGACTTGTCCCAGGAAGCTGGGGAACAGAGAGTCTTAGCTTTTAACGTTGTAATTTAATCTTTCAGGGAACATTTATTAAGAATGTGCAGATGCTTGGTGGCCGTTATACCTGGAGTGATGGCAGTGTTTACGAAGGATCAATCAAAGATGGACTTAGGCATGGATATGGATTTTTTAGGAGTGGTACTCGTCCAATTTCTTACCATGGTGATTGGTGCAATGGCAAAAGACATGGAAAGGTCAGTAACAACTAAATGAGAGGGTGGGCTCGGGTGATGCCTTCAAAACTAGCAAGTGTTACTGTGCAAAGATTTTGCAAAAGTATTTTGTTCTGTTGCATGGTCTTATGCTCTGTGGAGATTTGTTTCTCCTAGGGAGTTTTTCTGAGGTTGTGAATACAGTTAATACTGTAGACCTACTGTTGGAAGTAAAATTCTGAATGGGTCAGAAAACTGATCTACCTCAGAGTGAGTACTGTAATTAAGATGCCAAGGTTAGCTCTCTTAAAGTATTTCCAAGGGGTTTGTAAAACATTGTAGACTTTGATGTAATGTAATAGGATTTTTCTTTTGAACACTTAGTGTTTTCTAAGGTCTTACCTAATATTAATCAAAAGAGCTTGCTTTTTAAATTTAATTGTATCCCTTCAGTTGCTTTCAGTACAGTGAATCAAAGTGACTCTAAGTATTAGAACGTGATTACAAGTGTCCTATAATTTGTATGTGGTGTTTTATTCATGTAGATGAATATTTAGGTATTTAAATTGACTAAACTCTTTGTTTCAGGGTGTAATTTATTATGATGAGGAACATAACTCCTGGTATTCAGGTGAATGGGTAAATAATGTCAGAGAAGGACAGGGATTGAGACGGTAAATATGATAACACTTGTTCTTACCCTCACATTTTTTATTTTATGTGTCTTATGTTACAGTTTCTTGTGTTGTTTAAAAGGGGTACAAATGCTGTCATTTCATAGTAGTGTGTACCTTTTGCAGTGGAATAAAAAATGTACAAAGTGCTTTGTGATAACAAAACCAACTTTCTTTTAAGTTTATTTTTATGTGCAGTATTTCTACTGACTATTTGCACAAAATAGCTAAAGACAAAATCCCAAATCAGCTGTGGTTAACCACAATTCAAGATTTAAAACCAAACACACTCAGTTGATTTGAGCAGATGGAGGTGCCTTATGAGTAAATGACTTATCTATAGAGTTACATATAAACAAATGTTTTTAATAGCTATGGCAAAGACTTTTTGGGAAAAGGAGCTGGTTAATATTTTTAGTGATTTCTAAATTAAAAATAGGAGGTAAGCAGTGGCTACTCAAACCTCTGTATCCATGTCATAGTGAGTCAATTTTCAATTTAATGCTTATATTTAGCCTTAATAAATTCTAAATTTATTAGCAACGAGGTTTCACATAAACCTTTCATAAGATCAGCATAGAATTTAGTATGAATTAACTTTAGTTGGTTTTTTGCAGCTACAGGTCTGGAAATACCTATGTAGGTCAGTGGAAGAAAAATCTACGACATGGACATGGAAAAATGACATGGCTGGCAGCTAATCAAGAGTATACAGGACAGTGGGTGTGTGGCATACAGGTATTCATTTCTTCCCCAGAAACCTTTCTTTAGTTCAGCATCTGCCCACTACTCTAGGAAAGCTAAGTAGGGAGTTTTGTGCAATATCAAAGGAGCTTTGTACGATTTTTGCCAGTTGAGATAGCAGAAACATGTTCTTTATTGTAAATTGATTCTCATGTTAGCAATATTCAAATTGTTAGAAGGCTTTGATTTAGTCTTATAAAATCAAAATTTAATTCCTAGTGGAAAATATAAACATTTTTCAATTAAAAAAAAAGGTAAAGAAGTGTTTGTGACTTAGCTTGAGCTATGACTTCAGCAGTAGGTATATGTGGCAGTTTATTTCTGTGTCACCTGTAAAATACTAGACCATACTGTTCCCTCTTGGAAAAGTTTTATGATGGAAGACAATTTTGTGGCATTTTCAGTTCCTTCCATTTATTATTCTGTTTCAAAAAGAATGTGAGCTACTTGCTCTGTCTTTTCACTCTGCTTAAAATTGTCAAGGAGTCCAGCTTGTGTAACATCCTGGCTCTGTGGCATGGTGTTCCTCACCTGGCTGTTCAGCACTATGGGAGAAGGATTCAGGGAGGAAGGGCAGGTGTCTTTAGGAGTCCTGTGGTAGAGCTTGCTCAACTATGTGTCGATGCAGTGTATCCTCTGGGTGCTTCTCCCATGCACCTTTGTAGGATGTAGTTCTGTGCCTGCTTTGAAGTGCTGCAGCCATTAGCTGGGGGCTTTTATTTCAGAGAATTGCCAAAGTCTGGACCTATTTTTTAAACACACCTTTTTTTTCAGCACGGATTTGGCACCCACACATGGTTTTTTAAGGCAATGCATGTGTCTCAGAATCCTCTGCGGAGTGAATACATCGGGGATTTTGTAAAAGGGAAGCGCCATGGACGTGGCTTGGTTATATATCCTAGTGGAGCAACGTACAATGGAGAATGGGCTTGGAATAAGAAGCATGGCAAGGTGAGTATTGACAAAAGTGCAGACAACAGCAGAGCAAACTGTTCTGCTCTGTATAGAGGATCTCTAGATTTCTTTACAGCAAACTACATTCAGTTTGCAGTGTGGATAGAATCCCCACACAAAGGGCAGAGAGTCCACTGAAAGCAGTAGGAGTATTTCCAAGGACACAGGTTGACTCTGTGGTTAGATGTGTTTTGTGTGTACAAAGACATACATTTCACTGTGGAGATTTTCAGTGCAATAGGTGCATCTTGAGTTTTGCAGTGGTTGGTCAGAATTTCACAGTTCCACAGCGAGCTAATGGATTTCAAGTTGTCTTTGCACAGAGAGGTTCTTACATAAAACAGCCTTTTGAAAAAACTCTGAGTGCCACATATGCAAACTAAGGAGTGCAAGCAAGTCCTTCTATATGGGGGAAAAATACTTTTCAAATATATATATAGGCAGTTCTTTATCCCAACAATGTACCTATTTAATGGGTGACAAAATGCATTATAAAAGAGGGTAGGAAAAATTATTTTTCTGTATTTTATTTCATATATTGCATTTTAGCCAAGATTCTGAAAAGGAAATTGGACTGGGAGCATCAGTGTTGCTTTTTACCATCTTTGTTTTACATTATGTTAATCTGTCTGTAGGGTGTGTTTGTCTCCCCGAATGGTCAAGTGTTTCAAGGAGAGTTCATAGACAATCATCCAGTGGAATGTCCTGCTCATCAAGGGGCTGCTGTGAAAGCCAAAAAGAGAGCCACTGGCACAAGAAGGTGTTCTGGCACTAGTGAGCAAAACAAAATTTTACTTAACTTTGCTTAACAAAACAAATTTTACTCAGTTCACATTTTGTTGTTCCGTTTTCTGTAACATGAAACTGTTTGTACATACTCAAGAATCAGACATATTTCTTCAAAGAACTTAGATAAAAATGGAGGTCATGGTTTTTGCTTCCATGCTGCATTTCCTGTGAGTGACACTTGGAGTGGAGTGACACATGCACACCACATCTTGTAATGGATGGAACACTGCTGTCTGAAAGTTTCACAGCTTATCTGCATTTCCTTTTGGTTAGAGGTTGATTTGACAAAATTGCTCTTCAGTTGTTGTGCTGTTGGTTATGAAATCTCTGCTCCTCACTATGAAGGAATTTGTTGTTCCAAGTCAGTAATATAAGAAGGAATAATACATGTTTTGGTTTTTTGTGTGTATATGTATTAAACCTTGTTTTAGTTTGTTCTAACTTATTTTATTTGCATGATAGAGAAGACCATAATCATTAATACCTTGGGAGAGACTTCTATTCTGAAATCAGATACTGAATTGGATATATCTTTACTGCTTGAGTTGTTGCCAGTGGAAGACAGAGAGGAAGAAGTGAAACAAGTAAGAGTCTACTGTTTAATACTTGCAGTTTTCCCTTGTATTGTGTTTCATATTATTTTATTTCTGGTTTATTTGTGTTAAAGTAACTCTTTCCATTAAACAATTATTCAAAAATCTGAAGGCCATGAAAACAGAAAAGCAAAAAAAAATAGGCAATTAAAAAAAAAGAATTAATTGCCTCTTCTGAGCTTCCACTAAAAAAGGCCAATTAAAAATAGGTTAATATATCTGGAAAGGCATTGGGCAACCAGCTTTAGGTACTCTGAGGTTTGTCTGCTTTCAGAGAATAATTTATTTTTATCAGTCACCAAAACCCATGTATTAAAACTACTTTTGAGTAATGCTTTTGTGAACACTTAGCCAGGGATATGCTCTTCTAAGTTGCAAGGTCAAATAATTATCTGCCTTGTTACAGGATCAGTACAAACTGATCTCTGCTTGCTTTGAGATGATGCTGAAAACATATCCTGCTTTATTTAGGTAGAATTGGCTGTGTTGATGCATATTTCAAAACTGAAAAAAGCCTACCACTTCTACAGTGTCTTAGGCTACGGTCATTCTCCTGACAACACTTACACCCTGACTAAGCTGCAGTTTTGGAGGTTTCTGAAGGACTGCGAGTTTCCTTTCTCCTCCCTAACTCTGGCTGAAATGGATCGGCTGTTGAGAGGTTTGTATTCCTCCTGATCCGGGTCTAGAATGAAAGAATTTTAATAGTAAGCTGTGGAGAGTTGGGGTGGCAAGGTCTCCTGGCAGCTCAGCTCTGGGAGTTGTGGCCCTGAGTCAGTACCTCTGTGCCTGTGAGTTGTGAGAGGATGAATTTACACATCTCTGGGCACTTCTGGTCCTTAGGTGAGAAAATACGAAATCAAAATACAACATAAAAAATTGCACTGAAGAGCCATCTGTTCAAAATATGTATTCACCCCTGGTCTTGCCATTACTATTACAGTTTTAAGAGAGAGAGAAGTAGGAGAAACAATTTTTTTTCTCAGTGTTCTTGACTTTGGTTTGCATGTAGAATGGGGTTTTTTTTCTTCCATAGAGCCAGTTAATCAATCAATTCCCTTTAGACTTACAGTGTCCTTAGTATGTGAAGGGTTTAACTCCAGCTTTGAATCCCCTTTTATTTCTATATATGCTGAGTGGGTGCATTTCTAGAAAGAGAATGGTCCAAGATCCAGCTATAGGTGGACAGTTCTCCCTTGACCTTTATTTGGAAGTGCTGTGTTGTCTGGTCAGAGTCTTCCAGGAGTGGTGTTACACTGTGACAGGTGGAGATGGAGAGGATAAGAAGGGCTGACAAGTCAATATGCCTATAAGCATTTTAATGTACATGAGAACAGTAGAGATTTGTTCTTTTTAATTTTTTAGGTGATAAATCATTTGAGAGTATACATTGTCCACATGAGGTATTGGTGTTCAGAACATTTTTATCCTACCTTGTTCACCTGGCATTTCATATCTATCATGAAGAGTACAAGTAAGTTTCATCTTTTAGTGAAATTTATTTCAGTGTAATCAGCTTGAACCTTCCTTGATAAGAATATTTTTGTTTCAACTCTAGAGACGAAGTTCCTCATCTCTGTAAGTGTTTCTTAAAAATGATGTCCAGGAATGTTCTGCCCTCTGCCTGTTGTGTCCAAGGTAAGCAATGCTATTTTTTCTGTGCAGAATTCATTAATTAGTACCACATGCATTACAGTTTTATTGTAACTGTTATTTTTTCCCCAATTCATTTTGAAAGGTCTCTTATTTTCTGGTGAAAAATTCACATCTTTTGCCATGAGCTACATTGACAAATGCTGGGAAATATACAGAGATTTTTGTAGACCGCATTCCAGGCCTCCATTTGAACCCACAGTGAAGATGAGGCAATTCCTCTGGATGTTGGCTGTAATAATCTAATTTTTTTTTTGTTCTGTGTGATTAGATGTGCTTTCTTTGTTCAGTTTGTATGAGCCTTTTAAAATAGTCCCTGTGGCTTCTGCACAGTTGAAAAGTAGGAGTGAGGTTATTTGTGCAAGCTGTTCAAGGAACAGTAAAGGAACAGTTGTTCTACTGTTATTTACTATTATTTATGCACTTTTTCAGGATTGAATTCTAATTTTGTACTTTATAATTTCATATAATCAAATCCTAGACAAATGTGTTTAAAGAATAGAAATATTTTTGCTGGTCCCCACTGTGTCTCCCTCTGCCCCCTCTATAAAATGTATATAGGAACATGTTCTATTGTTAGAACTCAGACTGACAGCTATTGAAGTAACACAGTAAACCATTTCAATAATGTATTTATTACAAGAAGAACATGAGGTTGTTTACTACAATTCAGTAATTTGGGACAGATCAAGATTACTATGAAGGTAGAGAACAATTCCCACTGATATGCCAGGGGTTTGGGTACCGTCACTTTATCAATCCAAGCAATTTTTCATGAAGAAAAATCAAATGGAAAAACTGTAATTTTTAAATATTTTTGTTTATGAGCTTTCACAAGTTCTTTTGTAACACTGCTTTTGCAGTCTAGGGAAAATTCCCACAGGCTTCAGTAGGACTAGAATTTCACTCTTTGTTAATGACGTATGTGGAAGCATCATTTGAAACCACTAGAAATTTTGGCACAGGCTTGAAAGGGAGGGAGATTAGGTCCATGTGGGGAATGCCTTAAGTGCTGTTAACACGTAACATTTATTCTTACCCAGGATTTTAAACTTCTCAATGAACAATTAACTGCTTCAAGAGTTGTGGGAATATTTGTCAAAGTTGGTGCCTCCCTACCTCATATCAGTGGTGTCAACCTGGATCTGGAGGTGTGTATGGAAAAAACCCCACAGTTCATTGCTACAGGAACAATTTAAATTGCTTTAAAAACAAAAACCAGTGCAGTGTTTTAGCTCAATATGACTTATATAAAGTGTAACAGATCATATCCCCTCCTGAATTTTTTAAGCTTTGGCTGTTTCCAATTTTTCTTCAGAAGAAGGGATGTTTGACTGGATAAATGAGGCCAGAGAGACTTCACTAGCACTTCTGAGTTCTTTGCTTGCTCAGGTACCTAGGCCTGTTAATGAAGAGATTTTGTAAAAAGGAACTAATTTACCACTGCATTTGTTTTACTCTAGATGGTTTTTCTGGAATTTTTTGAAGCTCTTCTTGAATGTGCATTGGTGTATGTTACTGAGGATATGATCCTGGAGAAAGCAGCTCAAGATGATCAGAAAAGAAGTAGCATTGAAATCAAGGAGTTCTCCAGGAAAACTTCAGCTGTGTCTCTCCCAGAATGTTCTCTGCCCCAGGTAAAGTTGATGCAGACCTGTTGAGTGTTACTGTGTGTCCACTTAGAGGGCGAAGTCAGGCCCTGCAAATGTTCTGTTTCCTGTCTGTGGAAACCAATTTCTTCTTTTTCCATAAACAATCATTGGATTGGGTCCTTCTGCTTTTTCTCTTTGTTGGTACCTTAAATTGTAACATCAGCATAGGCAATTTTAGCACATTTGCACATTTTCCTAGATGACTATATATACACAGAGTACTTCTGAAGGGGAACTGACAGATTGGTTGGCTGGTGAAAGATCTGTCTCTCCTGCATTAAGCTGAATGTCTAAAATTGTCCTGTAAAAACGGCATTCTGTTGTATGTAGCAAGCCTTGCTGTTTGCCAGCAGTTAAGCTGTCCTCTTTTTCTTTTTGCTAAACTTCTGAATAAGAATTTTATAGGTTGTAAGATGCTGCCTGTGACACTGGTGCAATTTGGGTAAACAGAGTAGTTGAAGGCATGAATTAGAATTGTTATTGTTTGGAATTATGCACAAGATGAAAGTATTTTTGTTAATTCAAAGAGTATTCACAAACACATAATTTCACAGCCTCTGTAGGCCAGTAGTGCCACTGTACACCACCACTTCCCATTCTTTGGCCAGTTGTTCCCACCCTATGGACCCCATTCCATTTCATCACTGCAAGCAGTGACACAGTTGTACAGTGAAGTGGTCCAGTTAAAATAGTAAAGAAACAAAAAGAAAAATCTTAATTTAAATGTACTGCGGGTAAAATTCTTGCATTACATTTCATTAGTGCACCTACAGCAGGAGTGTAATTGGTACAGACATAAGTGATGACATTTCTGAGGCCACTGAACTGTATGCTCAGGAGCAGATGAACAATAGATGAACAATATGTAGAGCAACATGTAAGAACAGAGGAACAGGTCAAAAAACAGGAGCTTTCATTCTCTATAAGGCTGTCTTTCCCTAGCTCTGAAATAGGATAATCCTACTTGCCTGGCTGGTATCAAAGGTAAAATGTTACCTGGTGGTACTTGAAAAGGTGAAACATCCCTGCAGTTTAAATGTTTTGAGATAGGCATGATTGCAGGATGCATTTGGTTGGCAGAATGCTTTGTAGATGGGAATTTGCATGACTCAAAGGGACTTGGGATTTCACTTTGTAATTTGAACACAGACATTTAGTAACTGAATTTAAAACTTCTTGCCAGCCACCGAGACCTTGTGAAGGCACACAGCTTGCTTGTCCACCTTCTCTACTGGGTGAGTACTGTATAAAGTGGCTATAAACCTACAAAGTGGCTAGAGGAGATTCACTTTTTCTGCAACTTCCAAAACAATTAAACAGGAACTGATCATGGAAACAGCTGATGTATTGCAGTTACAGAGGGCAGCTCCATTCAGTATGGCAATTATGACAAGGTTTATGTTTAGCTTTCCATACCTGCTGTACACAGCTGGGCAAGTTGAAATCTCTGAATCTTCTGTGCTTTTTAATTAGAAGCTATCACTTTTTCCTTAAAAATAACTTTAAAGGCTTTTTAAACCTTAGTTCTTCCTGTTCCATCCCACTCATTTGGGCATGGAAACAGGAGATTGAACTCTGCATTGTGCCTTCATTAGAAACAAACTTTTCATCATTTCTTAAATATTTTAACCACAGGTCTGGCTGTCAGGTCAGATGACAATCTGTATTTGTGCAGAAGATCAAACTTGGTATTTCACGCACAGAATTAAAGGCTGAGTAGTTTTAATTTTCTTTATTTGCAATATCAGAAACTCTTCCCTCATTTCCCACAACTCCTGGAGAAAGCAAATATGATGTGTCATTGCCCAATGAGGATGTAAAAGAAGAACAGGATTCCTGTCCAGAAAAGGAATTGACAGATAAAACAGTCCTCCTGTTTTAGAACTTAACACACACACACAAATCTCTTGTAGCTCTTGCATTGTGAAGTTTTAATTGTATATGCAGATTTCAGCTTGTCACAAGAGGGCAGTAAATGAGCATTAATTCTGGAGAAAGATTTGTAAAAAACTTTTAAGTATTTTTAAAAATAAGAAAATAAAACTTCATTATTAAATGAGACATTTAAGGACCAACTTACATAGTTTCCTCAATTTTAAAATGCTGCATTTTATTTGTAGGGCATCTATAAGCTGTAATTTGTATTTACTCTATTGAAGCTCAAGCTGCAAGCCTGTCTGTGGAGTGTCCTGGACAATAAAATGCATTACTGCTATGTCCTGCTTCTTTTACTTAATATAAGAATTATTATTAGTGGTGTGCCACCACTAGCTGGGATAAGAGGCCTTATGTTAGGACAGGCCAACATTCATGCAGAAGAGATGTCAGTAAGAGCACTTTGGTATGTTGAAGGTCCTAGATTTTTGTACCATCTTCCTTCCAGCTGATTAGCAGATCTCATCTGGGTTGTTTTTTTGTATTTGTTAAATGTTTTCTGCTGATACTGAACTCAAATCCAAGGACAAAGGTAGACAAGGATCTCTGTAGTCATCAGCTCTTTTGCTGAAATCTGATGGCTGAAAAGTTACACATCTGAAAAACTTTGTTCAGGGCCCATCACCTGGGCCTGGCCTGTTTCCTGGCCTGTTTTCCGACATGACAAGGGACACTGGCACACACCTCTGTCCTTTCAGGTGGTCATGTTTGTTCCTCCCTTTCCCTGTGCACAGGAGTCACAGATACTGAACTGTCATCAGGTTACTGCAGAAGACCCTTATCACAGGATTAAAGGGAAGAGTTCATTGTCTTTTTGTGCCATTTCAAGGGCCAAATCACTGAAGCCTCACAAAAGGGCCACCTGCTTTCAGTTCAAAGTGTCTCACACCTTTCATCTTCTGTACCATGCAGAAGTCAGATTTTCCCCTTGCAGAGTATCAGAGCTGAAAGACTGTAGTCCAAACCACATTTGAAACTGAAGTGCCCTGCTAAATAAACATGTTTAATTTACATGTTGCAGATGAAGCAAAAGAAGACAAAGATGAACAAGACGAGCTATTGAGTCTGTGGAGGTGTCAGATGCAAACCTTTTTCACAACTAAGTTCTTCCCTGCCTTTGAGCATGAAATAGTGCTGAGGGAAAAAATAAAAGAAGTAAAAAAGGAGGATGCTGAATTAGCTGGGCTGAGAAAGATCCAAGCTGAGGAGCTGGCAAGGTGAGTGTTGAGTCTTGTCTGGCAGTACTGTTATCGAAAATGAGAAGTGTGCTTAAGAAAGTATAGCATACTGTACTGGAAAAGAAACTCACCCAGGTATAATTAGTAACGTACAGATTGTAACTCACGTGCTTTTTGTTACTGGCTGGAGTAACAAAGACAGGCTGCTTTCAGGTTACAAACTTTTAACTCTGGTATTTCCTGACACTTGCGTCCTGCTCTGTGGAAAGGCAGTTAAGACATATTTGGACTTGACGAGGTAATTAGAGACTTTCTGCTTCTCTACGCTGTGACACTTCATACTACTTGTACTATGACTAGAGCTGTAGTTGCTTAGCCAGTATAAATCTGTCTCCCTCCTCTAGCAGTACCTTAAATTCAAATTTTGTTCACGCAGACTTATTGCTGAAAAAGAAGAGGCAAAAAGGCGAGAAGCAGCTGCAGCAGAAAAGGCACTTGCAGAGTTAGAGAGTGTCAAAACGCTGAAAGGAAAGCCCAGGAGAGGAGCCTTGTCAAAGAAAGATACGTCCAGGAGAGGACCCTCTCCCAAGAGAAGTCTCTTGGCAAATAAAGAGGCCCCCAAGACAGAACCTTCATCATAAAGAGGCCCACAAGGCAGCACAGCCTGAGGAGGAAGAGGCAGCACCCACAGGTACCAAGCTCCTGCTGACAAAATGTAAAATAAATAAATAAATCCTCTGCTGGCAACTACTGAAGCTTCAAGAAAGTACTATCCAAATAAGGAAAAAAACCCCAAACCAAAACGACCCTAGAAGACCCTCACTTGTAGGAAGCTGTAAGCATGGTTCAGCCATATGCACAGGAATTGCTGGTTTCAGAGGGAAGAGTCTTTTACACCAGGGTCTTGGGTAAGTGGTTAACTAGCAGGAAGTCACATGATGCAAATGAACACAGATGCTCCTAAAGTGTAACAATTATTAGTTTTATTTTTCAGCAAAATATTCACATAACCTATCAGAATGGAATGGTACAGATGAATTCAGACTGGTTTTTAATTAGTTTGCACATAAACATTTTTAAAATTTAAAAATTTTATGGTCTGTTTACAGATTTTAGTACAAATTTTGATTCTTACAAAGCAAGTATTGCTTTACTATTGTCATTATTCCAGTCAATAATATGACTAATAACTTCTCATGTTGAACAAGTGCCTGACATTGACATCTTCAATAAATCAGCCCTTTGCAGATCAATCCAAGAAGAAAATATTATTAAACTGTGTTGCACAAAGTTTCTTCACTTCTTCTGTTTAAAAAAAGAAAAAAAGATACATCAGTATGGTATTTTACAGAAACCTCCTCAAGAAAAACCCTGGGGATTGTCATGGAGAATATAATTAAATTCAAACAGAAAAAGCCCTAAGAGTTTCTAATGTAGAAATACACCTAATGTTGCTGTCTTCAGTAGGAGAAAGGCAAGTCTGACATCTCCCACTGCCTGAAAGCTGTGTTGTGTCTAAGTGGCTTAAGTGCAAATGATGGGCCTCTCACCAGACACTGCAACAGCAGCAGACTTGGCTTAACAGAAGGAAGTCTATTATAACCCCCTTTTCAGAGAAAGGAGGAATTAGGGTATTCTGTTACAGTAAATCAAGTCTGCAAAATGTTCACTTTGTGTTATTTGGCAGACAACACTTTCTAAGTTTATCAGGCACAGAAATAATCATTTACTGCTTCTGTATGCTAGGTTTGATGCTGAAACACAGTTATAGAAAGATTTCCAAGTTATGCAACTCATTCCTCATTTTAAAATGTAGGTTGCTAGGCTTTGGTCCTGGAAAAGGACCAAATTCTTTCCCATTGTCTAAGCGAGCATAGTGCCTCCTGTTAAAAGAGAACCCTAGAATTCCTGCAAGTAAGATTCAAACAGATTTTTAGAGAAATAGCAATGTAAAAGCTTATTGCATCTTAGTGGTAATTCTCACTCTCAGTCATAGTAAATCATTCTCAAAACCCCACTAGAAACAAGATAGCGATGGATGGGGATCCCTGACAGGACAGCCACAATGTGTAAGTAACTATGCCTGGATCTGACAGATAAAAAGTCAGATGTAAATATATTCATCTCTCACCTGTAATACACTTTTTAAATTACTCCTAAACTAAGCTCACAGTGCTGTCCTCTATTATTTGAAGGAGGAAGGATGACTGATTAATAATTAAGAATGCCTGCTGAATATTTATGATGTCCTTTCACAGCTGGTAGTAGGCAGACTAAAACCTTAGGCAAACTCACCTGCTCTATCAAAGATCAGTCCCTCTCTAGATTTCTCATGAGATGGTTTTATTACTTCTCTAGGGACACACATTTTAGGAGTAACTGTATTTGAAGGTAATAAGAAACAATCCTTACCATTAACTTCAATCAGATTTACATTTTTTTGATTCAAAATAACATACAGTTCTCGCTGGTCAGACTTTTTCCCAACTACCCAGTAATCACTCATTGCCTTCACAATAATTTCCTCATCTTCATCAACTCTGAAAAAAGTTTTAAAAAGTAAAGAAGGTGGCAGCAAGTTCATCTTCAACAACTTTATCTGTAATCATTAGGACAGCTCAATGTCAGAAATGTTGTGCAGTGTCAAAGAAAACATCAGTTCTAACTTGGCCATCATTCAGTCCAGCATGAAGGCTTCATAAATGGCTGCTTAGGACATCCCCAAATCAGTAATTTTTTCATTAGCCAAACACTCCAGTGCTCTGAAGAAAACTCCTCCATTCTGGCAAGGACACACTTCACAGAATGAGGATTTGCCACACAGTGACCAAATACAGAAAGCTGGAGATGGGTTGGTGATCCCAAGCTTTCACTGAACTGTTAAACCTAGACCTAAACTATGCTCAACAACTACATATATTCTATAAAGCTGTCACTAACCCAGTACTTCCATAACATGATGACACATGCTTTTTTTCATTTACAGAAAAGTTAAAACCTTGTCCTTAAGCAGAGTGGGAAACTTGCTAGTGCTAATTAGAGTATCAGGCATCCCAATCACTCAGCATTGTCATGATCTTCATTAACTTTTGTAGTTACAGAGGGTCTCTCCCACTTTGCAGTGTGATACCCATTGACAAGAAGCCACTTATCTTCTCTATCAGCAGCACTGCAGTAACTGCAAGGTTTGCATTTCATCCATTGTCCCACCTCTAGAAGCCACCAGCTGTGTCGGGGCAGGTATGACACAGGCAGAAGCAGGTGCCCCTGTCCTTTATACTGCTTTCCCAGATTAGACAGACTCTGGTGCTTCCCATCCCATTTGTTATGACTACTCTGAAGCCTCCAATAGATGAAGTATTTTCTTGGATAGAGACCCTGGCCCTCAATTTTAAGTTATTTTTTTAAAAGGACAGTAGAAGGTTTTTTTTTAAGATGGACTATTTCTAGATCAACAAAAAATACCAAACATGAACAGCCAGCCATCAACAAAAAGACTGGAAAGCTCCACTACTTTGAAAAAAACCTAAATCTGCTTGGCAGTAGGAGTTACAGACTACTCAATAGTTAAGCATTACCTGGAGAAGTCACTGTTGATGTCACCAAGAATCTTCATGAGGTCAGGGTGAACAGATGCAAGTGATACGCTGGGTGTTTTCCTCATGTGAATGGTACTTTTCTCTGCCAAGTTCATGTGATTGAAATAGATGAACTTAAACTGAGGTTCCTTCTCAGCCCTAGAAGATTTAAAAAGAAAAAAAAAAAATTGTGGTTTGTGAATACCAACATGTTCTATAAGCACAGGCCTCCTAGAGATTGGGTAGTGAGCCAGTGCAAAGCTAACTTAGCCTGGAGTTATGTTCACACTGAAGGGACTTGTGAGATTGAACTTCATTTTAACACACTTTAAAAAAAAACAAGACAACCAAGCCTGCAGAACCAGCCAGTGTTTCCCTTTCTGCCACTCAGGCTGCCAGTAAACACTCACAGGGGAGTCTGAAGGCCTTGTTCCACTTCACAGTAGTAATTCATTTGCATTTTTCTAATGAACTCGTTTTTTTCTCTGGCCCCATTTTGTTCCTGCTGCTCTCCTCTACGCCAGTCCAAGCTGCTTTGAATGGATCCTGGGTCTTTGAGCAATAAGTCATCTTCTATTCATGTAGTTGTTATTTGTTACAACCATCATTTGTGTGGGCCAAGCAAGAGACTATTTTCAAACTCCTGCCTTAGCAGTCTTCCTCCATTTCCTCTTTTATGAAGTTAATATAAAAATCTAGAGCTGTAATTTTTTGTAGAAGTCACAACAAATTCAGGCTGACCAAAAACTGGCTGCAGAACTGGTACTTGAGGCAATGCATTATTTAGAACCAGGAGATACTGTGATGACACCACTCACCTTAACAAACAACCAGATACCCCTGCTCTCTGTCACCCACATGCATTAGTGTCAAGGAACTGTATCATGTTTTCAGGACACCATGGCATTAAACTTTTAAAGAGTTAAAGCTGCCAAAGCCAGTCCCAGATGACATTTAAAAACCCCAAGTTTAATGATTTAGTAGATTGGCACAATTTCAAGCACATCCTATTCTATTCTGTGCGATTTTGCTGATTTGGGATGGTACCACTAAGTTCACTCACACACCCATCTTTGGTTGAATTCCTCTTACGTTGCCATATGTGGTGCTGTTCTTGCTTCCCCAGCTAATGAATCTATCAAAAAATAGATGCAATTTTATTGCAAGCCAGCTGTAGTTCTAAGTGAAGTATGAAGCAATAAAATCCTTTTTCTTTTGACTGTTTTTTGTCCCTCAAGTAATTAGCTTAGTCCTGCAAAATAGAAAACAAAAAAGACCTTTTCTTCCTCACCAACTATACATGGCAACATTTCAAGAAGCAGTAACTCTGGAAAGTCCTCAGATGTAAAGCTTCCACTGTAACCAAACTAAAATTCCTAAAACTAAATTTACTCACTAAAATTCCAATTTCAGCCAGACAATAAACATTTGTTCCTAAATTAGTAACATCTATTGTTACTTCAAAGAGACCCAGATATGCAACAATATGCACTTCAAAAACAAAGATACAGAAAAGTAGACAAGCATTGTTTTAAGTACACCATTAATGCTTTCAAAATTTGGGCTCATGTTACCATTATTTAAGCAGTTCATTAAATCTAACTTTTCACCAACTAATGAGGGAATGCAACAGGCAAAGAAGTGTGGTACAAACCCTGATATTCTCTTGTTGATGTTGTATTGTTCACATATGTCTGATGCCAACACTGTGAGCTGAGGCCCAACAATGCTGTCCAGTTTTCTGCAAAACTCCAGCGTGGGTGGAATTGAAGCTGTGTCAGGCAGAGAAAAGGGAGAGGTGAGATTCTCTTCCCACAGCTAAAGGTACAATTTCTGTAGTTGTTTTCTTTAAACATCAGTGAGAGTCCAAGAACAAATTTCTCCCATAATTAAAACCTCAGGGGTGATTTTAAAAGTGGCTACTTGAAGCAGTGTTTAGAAATTTTTTTGTGTGAAGTGAGTTACTTATACCACTGGAACAAAGATGAAAGACTGATAAAAGGACTCATGAAAAAGAGACTCAAGTAACAAATTAATGTGAGTATTTTTCAAGAGTAAAACAAGCTGCACGTCGAAGTATTTTGCATAAAAAATCTTGGCAAATAATTGATGCTAATAGGTACTTACCATCAATCATAAAGCAGACAGCTGCACTCATGGCCTGGAACAAAACAAAAGCAAAAAAATCGTTTACAGCAGGTTACTTCAGCTAACTCAAATAAATGACAATACTTCAGTGAGGTCACACACAGGTGAGAAGAAATTTAAAAATCTTTTTTAAAGGTAACACTTCAACAGGATAATGTTTTTGCAGTCCTGCACAACACAGGTTAGCTATGATTTTAAAATTCAGCCCAGTTAACAGTTTTAGGGGAAATATACAACTTGCAAAAATGCACTTACACAAAGATGTCTGCAAGAGACTCCCATTTAATGTAAAAAAATTTTTTTGTTTGTTTTATTGATTAATCCTATCTAAAACCAGGCATGAAATCACTTACAGCAACTGAAGGCTGGTATTTTGTTTTAATAAAACAATTGTTTGCTTTGGACAGGGTACAGGAGAGGCAAAAAGAGAATTCAGGGTTTAAAGCTTGTTCCTAGAAATGCCAGTTTTCTGTCTCTTTGCTTTAACCTGGCCTTATTCATGCACCTGTCTATACAATTCCTAAGTACTTCACATCATTGTCACCTTCATTGCATAGAGATTCCTAATTCTGTGGAGTAATTGCAGAGGAAACTGTACTACCTTATAAACAATTAAGTGAAGCTCTTCGTAAGTGTCATCAGTGTTAACAAATATTTTGGGGAAACGGCATTTTGTCTCTGGATCATTGAGATTTAAAGGTCCAGTAAGAAACCTAGAAAATAATTCAACAGGTGAGAGGTGATGAATTTTTGTATTTCAGTTTCTTGAATTTAACAGATGTTCTCCAAACCTGCAATTCTCGTGATTAAGGATGTCCAAACCCACAATTACTCAAAATAATGTTGTCTGCTTGTTTAAGTACAGAATTCCTCATTGACATGCTGACTACAGAGGAAAAACAAACAGATAAATCCTAGATTAAATCTACACCTTTGTCTGGAGTGCTTGACCGAAAAGAAATGATTAGAACAATTCCCAAATTTATCATACAATGCATTAAGAACAATGGGAAGAAAAATAAATATGCAGGAATGTTAATGAAGCATTTTCTCTTTTTTCCAGAGGTCAGGTTTTACACTGCACCAACTACTGTGCAACCCTCTGGAATGAACTGTGTGTGGAATATGTACTCAAAATACACACACTCCTCCCAAATGGGGGGAAGAAGCAGTGACAGTAAAGCAAGACCTACCTTCCGTAGTGTTGTAGATTTCCTGGCATTTCAGCACGTATTGGAGAATCTCTTCCTGCTAACTGAGGGGAAAAAGAACACACAGGAAAAACCAGCTTAGAGGCAGAGAGAAGAGAGAGATTCCTCTTTGGTATTTTAGCCTTTAGTACCAGGTAAACAGGAAGAAAAAACCAAAACCACCCAACCCACCTTCCCCGCCAAAAACCCCCAGCCCAACTACCTCAGGCTCCATGTGCCTTGGAAACAGAGATGTCGTGAGATATTTGTACAAAATTCTCATGTCATCTTGCTCCAGTCCACTCCTAGAACATTGTGGGGAAAAAGAAGCAAATTATGTCTGTGCTGCAGTTCAGACCACACATTTTCCTCTAACTAGCTCAGACCAATGCCTTTCTTACTAAATGGTAGCCTGACTCATGTTTTCTCATTTTCATCCAACTCTGTCACTAATTTAAAAGCTTCTCTATTGTGACACTTACTCATAGGATTAGAAATTGAAGACACACAAAAGATTTACTGAAGTACCTACCAGATAAGCTGGTCATTGTAGAGAAATGCAGTGTACTTGACTATGTTCAGGCTTTCTTCCATCCTATTAATAAATGACTGAATTTTCAAGTAAGTCATTTTATCCAGAGGAAAGAAGCTGATTCCACAAAACACATCCAGCAGATCACAAGACTGTAAGTGCAGTGTCTGCAAGTACTGAGAGAATGACAGTTGGCTTTTAGAATTCAGAAAACTGCCAAGGTGTAGATTTAAATGACAAATTTGAGTCTAATGCCCAATAATCTGGACTAGCAATCAAAGAAAAAAAATCCTTCCAGCGCTGCTTGCCTGACACACTCCTTCATGTGGGGACAGACTTTTTACAAAGGTTTGTAGTGACAGGACAAGAGTTTCAGACTGAAGGAGGCTCAGTTTAGATTAGATATAAGAAAGAAGCTTTTTACAAAGAGGGTGGTCACACACTGGCACAGCTTTCCCAGAAAGGTGGTGAATGCCCCATCCCTGGAAACATTCACAGCCAGGTTGGACAAAGCTCTGAGTAATCTGATCTAGTTGAAGATGCCTCTGCTCATAGCAAGGGGTTGGCCTAGATGACCTTTAAGGGTACCTTTCAACCCAGACTATTCTGTGATTCCATGTATGAGTGCATGAATGTGATTCCAAGTGTCACTTTGCTTTTATTTAATCATTATGACAACAGCTTTTAAGGAAAGTTCAAGATCTTTTGAGAGTATAAGAAAGCAAAGCCTATCTTACTAATATTTAGTTTCAGATTCAGCTGTAGAAATAGGGACAGATAATTAGCTTTCAGTGTGCAATGGAATAAATAATTTCTATTATTCACTTTCCTGATAGACTGTAACCTTTAGCAAGAGATTTCAAATGCACTGTCAAGTGGTCTGTTGAAAGATGCTTTATCCAATGGCTCCCTCTACAGTCACTTCACATTACCAAATGCCCACAAGTAATGCAGACCAACAGGCTGACAGATCTCTGCCACAGCTTATGTCTCTCTGTTTTAGCGATAAAAATCTATTCACTTTCTTTTTTGCCAAGGTCTATTTTTAATTTAGTCTGGACAGAAGCACACACCAGCTCATCACAGTACTCCTTGTGCCAGTGGTGTTTATTCTGGAGTCTACCACAAGTCTTACAGAGAAACAAGCAAGACCCTCCCCAAATCCACAAGCAAAGACTGTACTTTAGTTTACATTATCACAACACTGTGCTATTCTAAAAATCTGTTAAAAGAACAAAATTTTAAACACCTTTTTGCAGTGTCTATGCTCCATGGTTATCAGATATTCACATCTCTACCACAAAAGCACAAACTGCTGACAGCAGTCCTGTTTCCTTCCATGCAAACAAGAAAAATGGGGGCAGGCAGGCACTTTTAAAGTGTGATGAAACTTTTCATGCAGGAACTCAAAATTCTGCCAGATGTGACTACTCAGTCAGTTACTTTATGTGAAAAATAGGTTTATCTTTACATCCTTTCACTAAAATATGAGCTTTGAAACAACATTCTGAACACCAGTTATAATGCATGCAGTATTTCCTGAAGCCTTCTCAGGACTGGCTACTAATTCCACTTGGGGGGTAGAGGAGGGGGAGAAGTTAAAAATTTCAACTATTCTCTATTTCACAGCACTGCAGGACTTTAAGCCTGTGCATGCAGCCTGCAGAATCTCCACCCATGGATGTTTTCAATTCTCAACCACCCAAAGCTCTGGGCAGGAGAGTTTAACTTCAGTGTTACCCTGCTTTGAGTAGGAGGCTGAACTGGATGACCTCCCCAAATTCCTTCTAACCTCAATGATTCTTCAACAGTCACTCAAATTGATCTGCACAAACTGTTATCACAGTAACCAATTCAAACATCAGAGCAGAAGTTTGAAAGAAAGAACACAATTCCATCAGAAAAAAGATCCAACAGTTAAGTTGTTCCATCAAGCCACAACCGTGCTTGTGGTTCAACTCCACTTAAAGAACCTACTCTGTCAGAAAAAGCAGGAAGTATCTGACAAAATGAGAAATCACATACTTTGTGTTGACTCTACATCTTTTCCACTGCCTGTGTGTTATAGTCACACTGCTGCCGCTTTTTTTTTGCATTTTATTTCCAGTGCAGATCACACTGTATGTGCCCTAAAAATTAGGTCTTACCCGATGGAAGAACTTCTCTAGTCTCTCCTTTAGAACTTTCACACCCCCATCTTCCATGGCTTTCAGGAATGTACCATTGAAAAGCTAACAGTTTAAAGAAAAAAAAATCAGTGAGTGGGGTAATCATTTACAGTAATTTCTTATAACTTGGCTATGAATATAGATTACAACACAGCTCCCATTCCTCAACATACTCCACATCAATCCAAATGTATCCCTTCTTTAGTGAAAAAACATTTAGATTTGCACAGGCCAGGTATATATGGCAGCAGAGGCAGAATACTTATGTGAGATTGAAGTATCTCATGCTCTTGTTTTGTAAAAGGCCTTGAGCCTCCAGTGTTAATCCTACCTTGTACATGCTGTAGCACTGCTGGAGGACTGAACTATAAACCTTGTCCTGCAGGAAAGAGAGCAGCATATCAGTAGGAGCTATCAATTACAAGTATTTTGGCTGAGCTACACATAACGTGTTTTCAAAGAGCCAGCTAAGACACAAATTGGAGAAATCAATCTTTGAAAATTTAAATGGCATTTTCAGTCAGCATCTAGAAATGTCTCTTACTTATAAAGTATGATTTCAACAGAGGGAGTCCCTTCCCCCCTCACATTTAGTACCAAAACCACTTTAAGAACTCATGCCAAGGACTCCAGTTACAAACAGTCCTTTTCCCTGAGGCCAGTAGTCAGTGACAATGAACCTCTTTCTGGCAGCTCTCTCTTCATCCAAATCAAAGGCTGAAGAACATGGGACACTACAGCAGATTTTATAGGGCTGAGATTTTAACCCAGATGAAAAAAGACTATTTTATCTGGCAAAATAGAGTCCCTATGACACCAATCCTTTTCTTAGGACACAGAGAGGAACAAAAGTAATGCACACCATAATGAAAAGGGGCAGGATAACCAACCAACTTTTTAATTATTATCCCACCCTGCCAAATACCCTTCTGGTATACAATTGAACAGACCTAATGATACTGCAGCTTGGACAAGAAATCCCATCATAGTTTTGAGCTCTTTTGGTTTTCCAGATTATTAGTAAATATTACTAGCAGTCTCAAGAAAGTAGTAACACGTATACTTGCACCTAATAAAAACACATAGATTTAAGAACTTTATTAAACAAACATCCTCAGAAATATTCAGCTACTCCAAGCTAAAAGTCTCACAGCTGTATATTTCACCAGTGTTTATGGAATGATCTTGAACTGTTCTCTGGATAATTCTCTTTCTTGTGCTCTTCTTTAAACTTTACTGAAAAGTACTTTGCCCTTTTTCCATTTATGGAGATAGATATAGATATATATATAAAATTAATTTGACAGCAGTTCGAGAAGAATCAAACTAAGATATTTCTAGAAGTACACTTAAAATACAACACAACTCATTACAGAAAAAAGGAAAGTTCATTATTACCAGCAATTCTTCTTCCTGATATTCATAGACTGGCTTTCCATCTTTGTGTTTTTCTATTATGGGATTCCGTACAACCTAGGAAGTGGAACAGGCTGGTATTAGACAATGCAGAATGCATTGAGAACATTGCAGGATGGTGTTTTAGGAATATGCATATCACATGCATAAGTACCATGACCATCCAGAAGTTTTCTTCAGGTTCATGGAAAAACTGTCTATTCTTCTGTGTATGTAGGGATTTTGCAGGTTTTGTTGGGCTAAAGGTCCTGGAAAGAAAATATATATGTAGATACAGATATTCATACACACTCACAACAAGAAGACATACAACTGAGATACTTAAAATACAGTGCTTGTACCAAAACAGTGAGCCATGCAATCAGACTTCCTACCTCGTGAACTGCACTATAGCTTCACATAGCCCCACATTTCTAATTTTTTCATTCTTTTCTACTTCATTTGGGTGGTAGAAGAGAATCTTCTTTTCTTCCTAAAATTCAAAAAAAAGAATCCAAGCAAATGCATTTTTAACAGAATCAAAGAATATTGAGTTCATGGTTTGCTTGTTTTTTAATCCCTTAATTACGTAAGCAGAATTTTATTTTGTACCAAAATAAGCTTCTGTAATAACGGATAAAAGGCATATTAAGCACACTTAAGCAGTCAATCATCCCATGATATGTCAAAGTACTTCATAAATTGAAGGCTATTGAAATCACAGGCCCCAGTCATTTCTCAGCCTGTTCAAAGCAAGGCGAGCTTCAAAGCCAGCTCAAAGCATGGCAAGCTTCAAAGGCAGCTCAGATTGCTCCAGGCCTTGTCCAGTCATGTGTTCAATACCTCCAGAGATGGAAATTCCCCAACTTTCCAGCCCTGCTCCGGTGTTAGATCTCTTCACTGTGAAGAATTTTTTTTTCTATCTCATCAGAATTTCCCTTCATCCATCCTCATTCTTCACTTCAAGAACCCAACTTCATCACGTGCCGCCATCCTTTAGGCAGGTGAGACTGCCCTCTGCCCCCTTTCCACATTGTCTCTCCTCCAGGCTGCACAAATACAGGTTATCAAAGGCTCCTCTGGTACGCCACAGACTGCATCCCCCTGACTGACTCAGGGGCTCTCCACCAGGCTATTTCAGTTTGCCAGTATTTTTCCTACTCTGGGAATCCCTGGAGGAGCCACCAGCAACCTCCCATGTGCTGGACAGAGGGGAGGCTTGGCTGGACCTGCTGAGCCGCCCTCTCTCCCACAGCCACAAGCGCTCGCTGCTGATTCACGTACGACCTGTTGTTGTTCACAGACTCCCTGGTCCTGTTTTGCAGACCTGCTCCCAGCCAGTCCTCCCTGACCTGCCACGCTGAGCCAGATTATTCCACCCCACACACGGGACTTCGCTGAGCTCCACGAGGTTTCTGCTGGCCCAGTCGGCCTCAGCTCGCTGAGGGTCCCTTCGAACAGGACCTCATCCTCCAGAGGAACAACAGCTGCCCCCGCTCTGGAGTCACCCAGGAGCGTGCTGAGGGCACGCTCAGCTTCCTCATCCTGTCACTGCCAAGCATGTAAGTACACTGCTCTGTTCAAAAACTACTGAAGCCGAAGATTATCACATGAACCACGCAGTATGCTGTTACCTAAAGCTAGTGACTAGAGCTTCTTGACTTCCCTTACTAAGAGACACAGTGGGGAATAAACACTAGCAGTAAATTGAATGTAACTAAGCTAAGCAGTAATCTTTCTACCATATTGCATCTACGTCGAGAAAGTTATTTTTAGAGAAAGTTAAAGCACCAGTAAAACAGTTGCTGACTGTCCAGCTCCTCATCTACAACATACGCCCTGCTGCTGACAACACCTGCGGTTACGGTTTCTTTTCGGTCTGCAGCAGTGACAGACCCCAGTAGGGACGGCAGTCGTCCCCGGCCCCGCGGGTACCCGAATGCCGGGTGCGGATGCGGCAGCCGCGGGCCGGGAGAAGCCGCAGCTGCGACCGCCTTTGTCCGGGGCCGCTCCGCAGGGACAGCGCCGAGCCCGCAGCCGCTGCGGCCCGGCCTCGGGCACGGAGGGACCGCCGCGCCTTCCCCGCATCCCCGGGCGCGACATCCCCCCGGTACCTCTCCCTCTTTGGGCCCGAGCTTGGGGTTGTAGATGAAGAAACTGAGGAGGGTCGGAGCGAGCTGCTTTTCCTGGCCGGCCGCCCCCGCCGCCGCCGCCGCCATCCTGAGCCTGGGGCCGGCAGCCGCCAGACACCATCGGGGATCGGCCCGAGGCCGCCGCGGCACCGGCCCCGCCGCGCTTCCAGCGGCCCCGGCCCGGCCGCGGTTCCGCCTCCGCGCCCCGGAAGCGCAGCAGCGGCCGGGAAGCGCTCCGGGCCCAGGCGCCTCGCAGCGCCCCCAACGACGGGCGCGGGAACGGCGGGCGAGGGAGCCTTGCCGGGCTCCCGGGGGCTGCCAGGCCCCGCGTCCCCTCAGCCAGAGGCGTGCCCGGTGTTCCCTCAGCCAGAGGCGTGCCCGGTGTTCCCTCAACGAGTGGCTTTGCCCGGCGTCCCCTCAGCCAGAGGCGTGCCCGGTGTTCCCTCAGCCAGAGGCGTGCCCGGTGTTACCTCAACGAGTGGCTTTGCCCGGCGTCCCCTCAGCCAGAGGCCATGCCCGGTGTTCCCTCAACGAGTGGCTTTGCCCGGCGTCCCCTCAGCCAGAGGCGTGCCCGGTGTTCCCTCAACGAGTGGCTTTGCCCGGCGTCCCCTCAGCCAGAGGCCGTGCCCGGCGTCCCCTCAGCCAGAGGCGTGCCCGGTGTTCCCTCAACGAGTGGCCTTGCCCGGTGTTCCCTCAGCCAGAGGCCGTGCCCGGCCAGGACCGCGATTCCTGCTGGGGTCCCGCCAGGCGGGGAGCTCCGGGCGGTGGGCCGGGGTGTGGCGCGGTGCCCGGGCCATTGGACCCCTGCTCGAAGCGCAAAAGCACGAGCGCTTCACTCCCCTCTGGATCGTTCAGAGCTGCCTGGCAGCTGGAAAAAGTAGAAACGCTTTATTTTTAAAGGTAGAATCCGACATTTGAAAGATGAGATCAAGTTTGAGTATGTGGAAGGAATTGGCATGCAGCATCACTTATTGCAGGTAATCCTTTCACCACACATAGCTATATTATGTCTACTCTGATTATTTTTCCATTTTCTGCCTGGCACATTTAAGATAGTGGCATTTAACTAATAAAATAAGCTTTTATATTACTTTTCAATTCCCATTTTAATAAAATTCAGTGTGAGCTAAACTAGAAGTAAAAACAGCTACACGGTAAGAGATGTATCACTTTTCTTCTCCATAGGAGTGTGAAGTTTAGGCATCTGAATAAACTAAGGTTACATAATTGCTTAAATAAACACTTGGGTAAGGTATAAAAGATATCATTGAATATCTCATCCCACCAAGTAATTTAGAAGAATGTACTGGCAAACTCAGTTAAAGTTGTGCCAAATTAAATCTGAAAAAACCCAGTATTTCTTGAGTTTTTCAAATTTTTTTTCCTTTTGTTTTTATTTCAGTTCCTATCATCACTCTGAGCTTATATTTACTTTCATTGCCAGTCAGTAGCATCATTCCAGATAGTCCTCAGCCTTAGCAGCTGGTATATTCCTTGAGAATCCAATCCAGTGCAGTAGCAGCATTGTGTGGAACAGAGATGCTGTAAGACTGCAGCAATTTAATATTTAATGTGTGTACTCAAAAACTGAGCGGTGTAAGCCAGAGAGGGATGACTGCTGTTTCCCCCTGGGCTGCTGGAGTCAGCTCCATCCCATCCCTCCTGCCTTGTGCCATGGCCGGAAATCCTGCTGGAGTCATCTCCATCCCATCCCTACTGCCTTGTGCCGTGGCTGCAAACCCTCCCAGTGCCTGGCCTGGAGGAGGCTGGTGCCTTGTGAGGGAGAGGAGGCATGAAACAGAAGTGCTGGCTCACCTCCCCTGGCCTTGCTGAGGTCCTCCGGGCTGGCTCAGCACTGAGTTTGGATATGTGAGTTCATGTGGATGTGTGCAGACTCCTTTCCATGGGTGCAGAGATCACCACTGCCTTGGGTGTCACCTTTCCTGCCCGCACAGGTGGCGTTTAACCCAAACCTCTCAAGAGTGAGCAGCTCCTCCTGCGCGGCCTGGACAGGCAGGAGTGACACAACAGGCTGAGCCACACCACAGACAGAGCATTTCCAGACAGTGCCAGCCAGTTTTCGGACAGCTGTAGGAAATGTTTCCAAAGCTGCAGAGAGAATCTTCTTTATCATTTCATGGTGTTTTCAGAGAGGTCACAGCAGAAGGTGACTCCTTCCCCTTGCCAGCAAAGCAGGACGAGGGAAGGCCCTGCTGTGCTGAGCTCCGCAGCCTTTCCCTGAGCAGGGTCTGAGGAAGGATCAGGCCAAATGTGTCAAGGTGAGGTATCCACATACAGTAATTCTTGTTTGCTACCCTACAGCTCTGAGTTAAAAATCAACAGTGTGTGCAGAACAGGCCTTTCACTGTGATCTGTCCATGTGAAGGCT
The DNA here is from genome assembly GCF_041296385.1 of Aphelocoma coerulescens. Lineage (NCBI taxonomy): Eukaryota > Metazoa > Chordata > Aves > Passeriformes > Corvidae > Aphelocoma > Aphelocoma coerulescens. The sequence goes on along the minus strand of NC_091028.1, from coordinate 14,949,229 downwards.
GCAGCTCACTTGAGACAATTTCTGGGGAGATCCAGTCAGGATTGAAGATATCAAACAAAAGGAGCCAAGTTCCACTCCTTGCTTGTGCTCCACTGCAGGCAGGGGTGAGGTGGTGATCAGGCCAGAGGGAAAGTTCATTTGCTTATACTACTCACTTAAAGCAAAACAGGGGAATTCTTAAAATTGGCAGTATTGATAGTCAAGTTAAATAATTTCTTACCAAAGAAGTCATAAAACAGCAGGGACTGTAGATTTTTGTTTGTGGTGGTTGAAATGTTTAGATGTGTGTTTGTTCAGGACTTAGTAAGATGGAGATCCTGGTCTGTGACTGGGGTGCCTGTTTACTGCTGCAATACAAGCACTGGTGCAAGGGACATATTGTGGAGGTACATAGAGTTGGACACTGGGTACTCACTGTAAATGGGGATTGCTGAGGAAGGGGTTTCTGTGTCCAGCTTTCCCTAGGAAGGGAATTAATGTATGTGTAGTGATTGCTGACATACAATTCTGCTCAATGCAACCTCATCGACATTGCTTTTGGTGGAAGTATTTGCGAGAATCTACAACGAGCAAGTGATAACAGAGTCAATTAAATTATTACATTTCTAATGTACACATTAACAGGGCATGAAGAAACTTCGATTGTGGTTCCAATTTCATCCCATCTTCTTAATTGTATGTGCAGTAACACCACACCTTGACATTTGCAAAGTGGCATCAGATCACCCCGAGTTTGAAATGTGATTCCCAGCCCATGATTATGTAAAATTAAACTGCTGCATAAGTACATTGGGAATTTGCAGGACAACCCCTGCATCAAGGGACAAACAATTAACAACTTTATGAGTGCTTTCCAATTTATTTTTAAAAATACATAGAAGTAAGATATAGTATTGTGTAGACATATGTTTTGGTTTGTTGAGCCTATTTCTGGATACTATTTTGAGCACTTCTGTCAGCTGTGCAGTAGCAGACTTCACAAAAAGGTATACCATAAATCACTCTGGGTGTTAGAGCTGACAGCTTTAAATAAATACAGCTGACAGCTCAAATAGCTGTTCCATTGACAGAATGTGGTCTAAATGTGTTAACAAATGTGTAGACTCAGCAGTTTGGGATTAGTTTAGCAAATAAATTACAAAACAATGCTGTGATCCAGCAAAAAGCACAATGCCCGTGTATCCCTGGTCTGCACGCTTTGTTAACACTGCAAGAGGCCTGTGGAGCTGTGTGGGAAAACACAACAGTGCAGCTGGAGCTGGGCTCCTGCTAAGACAGCCTCCACATCCCCCAGACTTCTTCTGTTGTGTGTGATGTCAGGGAATGTGAGCAGCACTGTGAGTGTCGTGGTGAGTAATGGTTTAATAATGGATGCATTTGCTTTGCAGGACCAGAGATTTCATAAAGGAAGACAGAAACTTTACACTAGCTTGGGTTATGATTAAGAATACAAAGTTACTAGCAACTGAAAAACTGCTTTCGTGCAAAACTTGAAGTACTGAAATGTTTTTTTTTTGTTTAATGTTACTAGCCTGGGTCTGAAGAAAAGCTGGTAAGAGAAGATGAGGAAGGGGCTAGGCAGTTAAAAGAATTTCAGCTCTGAAGATGGATTATATTAATATGTCAATTATTTCCATTCTGAGCACTGCAAGAAATGAAAATTACATTAAGAATGATGCCGCAGTTTGACATATTTAAGGCATGGAATTTTTCTGCTTAGAGGTTGAATAAGGCTACAGGGTTTTTTTATATTTTAATTTTAACTGTTCACAGACAGGGTAGACTGGCACAAGGTATTAGGGGGTACATGACCTGAACATGGAATGGCACTTCTGAGACCTGTATTTTAAGGGAATCATAAGTATTCTGGTGTTTTCTATAATGTATCTTTATAGTAGTTGTGTCTAGTGAATAATTGTACTATGCAATGTACAAGTGGCAATTCTGATAACCACTTGCAACTTCTATTGCAATCTGTAAGCAGGACTGCCAGTGATGGGTGATTTCTGACTGCTACCTTTCATGTCAAATTGTGGTGAATGTAGTAGATTAATTATTATTTCCACCCTATTAATTAAATATGTACTTATAGTGAGTACCCATATCCATGTGTAAAATGGGGGTTAAATATGGTCAGTATATTTAGTTATTCCTTCCTTATCAGTCAATAAAACCCTGCCCAGGAGCTTTCTCAATTACAGGGGCCTGCCTGAAGCACTGGGAATTCTACATGCCATGTCTCTAGGAGCTTTACCAATGATGTGTTGGTTTATGCTAGGGAGCAGACAAGTATCTTTGTCAGTGAATAAATCCAGTTTGAGTTATGACTATCACATGTTTTACAAGAGTATTCAAAAGTATGATTTAATGTTTCAAGGATCCTGGGGAAGTGATGTTTTAACTTTAAGTGTTTCTTCCTACAAGTCAGCAAGTTTTCTGTTACTTAAATCTGCTGGGGTAGGTGCTGTACTACTGGGGTTTTTAAGGTAACTTTTTTCCTGGTGGAAAGCATGGAAAGACTCTTTAACTGCAATACTTTGGATGTTTGAGAAACCTCAGAATATCTTGAATAGAGCAAGTGTATTTTTTTCTGCTTGGTGACCTGCTCCAGCATCCTGATGCATCTCAGTGGAGAATAACAAAATTTGTACTTTGCCTCTGGGTTTCTTTGTTGAGGGCACAGTGCAAAGGCTGAGACACTGAGAGGAACTAGAGTTCAGAGTGCAGCAGCACCTGGAAAAGTCTTTATTTTACAGGCATTTGCCTGCCTGATGTAACATGATTAGTCAAGGTCAGGACACTTAGTTGTCAGTGAAATGCAGAGCAGTTTGTTTGTTACTTACATGCGAACTACTCCAAGACCCTTCTGTCATCAGACTGATTTCATTGCCAAGAACACACTTTATTTCTTGTGACTATCCTGTGACATCCATCTTATGCTCTGAGAATGGCCATGGGTCAGTTCCTCATGGGTCAGACCCTCAGCTTGTGTAAATCTGAATAGCTCTGTTTAAGTCACTGATACTCTAGAGATTTATGCCAGTTGAGCATATTTCACAATGTTAAGAAGTAGTATCAAAATTCAGTGTTCATTTTTTATGTTTGTATTATTTCTTCACAATAAAAGTGTGATGACCATATTAAATTCTAAATTAAAAAGTAGACATGTACTGAGTCTACCAGCTTACAAACAACTTGTATACCAAATTAATCTGCTTGAAAACATCTCAAAATGATACAAAAATTCTGTTTTTAATTGTCAACTGTTAAGAATTGTGGATTGCTATGAATATGTTTTTTTAAAAGGCAATTGATGTTTCTAGCCTGGCTTGCCATTGCTTGGCTCCCAAAAGAGTAGGTAGCTGCAGAGAGCACAGAGGAGAAATCAGGGAGGAATCATTATGGAATTTGTTTGGGTTAAGGTATCTAGGATGTCTCAGAGGATGGAACTGCATGAAATTTGCTTCACAATGAGTACAGGAGAATTTAATTTAACTGCTTTTGCTGTGATGATGAGGATGTTTTAACCAACAGAAATTTTTCAAGTACTGTTTTGTTAACACACAGGCTGGGAGAGAGCAAAGGCTCAGCATATGGAAGCATTAACTCTATGGACTCTGTGGCTCTGGTGCTCTGAAAGATGCATGGTCCTTGTCTCAAGTCCATTCAGACTCGTTAATCTCTTGCCCAGGAGTAGCTGGTTATCTCATAAACAGTTCTGTTCTGGGTTTGGTGTTTTTGTGCACAATTACCAGTATTCATAGAGACTTTTGGTAAGGAAGAAATGCAGTTAATTTTGAATGTAGTCGTATGCAGCAAAGGAAGAAATGCACTGGAACTGCAGTGACTGAACTGTTCACTTTGCTTAAAGGCTTCTGTTGTGTTGTGATGCCTCTGCAAGCTGCATGTGTGTGACCTGCAACTTGCTGATGTTGAGAAAGTAAGTGAAGGTATAAATACTCCATCAGAGCATCCAAATATCTCCTTTTCTGATGAGTGAATAGTTTGCTCATAAAAAGACATTTCTTCGTCATCCCCAGAGATGGATGTGAAGGACATTTTTAACAGGTCAGTCCAGCCCACCAGGGAGAGTACGTTGGAGCTTTCTCAACATGCATTTTTACAAATTCTTCCTCCACACTTTCAGTCCTCCCTGTTGAGAAAATGAGAAAATACCGCCAAGAAGATATCTTGCTTCCCCTCTGCTTCTTAAAACCTCACAGTTGTCTGAAACATCAAGTCCTCATAGGCTTTCCTTTTAATTCTCTATGCAGGAAAGCATGTGGTTTCTGCTTTCCTCATCTATTAATTAGCTGGTGTAAAAGAGTGGTTTGAAACTGCAACAACCTCATGCAGAAGCCACTTCTTAAGCAAAAATATATGACTGCTTTTCACTTGGAAGTCAGTGAGAGATTTTACCCTCATCTATCTCACAACTGTATCTGAGCTCCTAGTCTTTAGTGAAAATCTGAATGTTCTGAGAATTTAAACTTAATCCAGAAGGCCGAATCCAAACAGAACTCCCACTAATTTCAAAAGATGTTCCATATGTGAGGATCTGATAAATTCAAGATCTTGGAGGGATTAACACTTTTGGTTTAAGAATTCTCATGTTTCAATCTAGGAGTCAAAAAAATAGACACAGGCTACAGTATATGTTTACTTTTTATTGGATACTTTTAAGGGAAGTGTCTGCTAAAGTAGAGGTTAGAACATGGTAAATAGTCCACACAATGAAAAAAATCAGTAATCAGTGTTCCATTATGTTGCTAAGTCAGTGAAAAAATAACAGACCCTGTCAAGATAAATAAGGGACTCCCAGTTTTCAAGGTTTTGGAGCGTCCTGTGCAGATTCATCCCAATTCTATCTTGTTTGGTCCTAAGCCTGCACCATTTCCTGGAATTCTGTGAAAGATAAGAGAATATTTACATGAAAGAAATATTCACATGAAAGGATTAGGAGTAAAAGATTAGTGTCTTATCAAGAGATTTAGAATAGGAATGAACAGAAAACAGTTATCTGATAGATGACCAGAGAAGAAATGTGTGGACAAGAGGCATCACCTAAACATCCTCTTCTAAACAACACACGGAAAAAACAGTGTTTTGATGACACTTACAAGGAATAATTAAATACTCAGGGTTGTTTTGGCCTTCTCTCTGCATAATACTGATCTTAGGCAAAAATAATGGAATCGCTTATAGGGAATTTAAGTAAGAAGCAGGTAATAGCTGAAGTGAAAAAATGATAAGCGAGTGTGTGTGTTTTATTAGCTGTTTATAATGCTTCAGACATTGAGAAGTGTTGATTTAGAGCACAGGCTAAAGCTAAAAACACTGGGCAGTTCTATGTGGTATGGTCCTGGGGTGTTGAGTTGTGCAATAAGATACTGTTATTTTAAAGATCTTTTAAATGTTTGGCTTCCGTGAATTAGAGTATCTGATCAATCCCATCCCTGAGTGACTATATTAATATACAGATTGCTTCATAAATCATGTGTGTTTATTCTGGCATAGTTCCTAAGGAACTGTGTTTAATTCCTTCCAAAGAAAGAAGCAGAAGAGTTCAGTGCTGCTGGTGCAGTGAGCCGGGGAATCTGCACGCCAGCACATTCCCTGCATGCTATTCCCTAAGCCCCTTTCATGCTCGTCTAGGCAGCTCGCTGCTCTCATGGGGCGAGTTGCCATTAGCTGCAGGCCTTTTGTGTGTGTGCTTTGTCTCCAAAGCACGGCACAGAAGTACAGAATTAGGAAATCAGGAGGTTTCTGCACTGTGCAGCCATTATACCACACCAGTGTTTCCACGCGGTGAGTGCAGTATGCTGCTTCCTAAAACTGCTGCTCCTTCCTGTCTGGTCCTTAACCTGCCACTGGAGATAGACAGCATCCATCCCTGCACAGATCCTGTTGTGGGATCTCATACTGGGGTAGTGTCACTTGACCATTCTGTTCTTCTCATGCAAAACAAATATGGAACTACGTGGGACGTATTGAGAATGATTTCAGTGCCCAGTGGAATTTCTGCGGGGCAGTAGCTGCTGGAAACGAGCTGATGTGTGAGCTGTTTGTTCTCCTGTGTGCAGCTGTTCTTTTGTCCTTGATTTTACATTTGTGTATTCCAAGTGATGCCAGCGCTGCCTTACATTAGAGTAAGTGGGAGGAGACATGAGGGGCAGTTCCTTTCAGAACTGGAAATATGGGAGTGAGTGGCAACAGGAAAAGTTCCTTAGGGTTTTTTACTTGCTCATGCAAAAGGAGTTGCAAAGACTAACCTATAAGATCGGGGACCATTTCCACCCTTAAACAGGTTGCTACTCAAGGGTTTCAGTAAAACCAGAGGATACATTAAATGGACCTTCAATATAAAAGTGAATCCCACATCACTACAAACATCCTGAGGTGTCTCGTTCTGTATTTAAAGCAGGTAATACCTTCAGCCCCGATTTTACCATCCCCATCATGATCTGCAGCTGCCAAAAAGGTCTTGGTTTCTGAGGTGGTTAACACTCTGGCTCCACACTCAAACCTCTGAAGGAAATACCTTGGAAGGAAACAACCTGGATTTAGATTTTCAGGCCATAATATTTTTTATGCTTGTTGTGTAATCAAACAGATAGCTATCTCTAAATAATTTACCACTATAGCCAAGCCCTTCAAACACTGTTTGACAAGCTAAATCTTAGTTGTATGTATTTCTGCTTTGTAAGTGCAAACCTGATTAAATTGATTCTGTCCACTATGAAAATCCAGCCCCAGGGAGCTCTTTTTTTCTATACTGAGCATAAAAGGCAGGTATTATTAATTTGCTTCTCTCTGTAGGGGTTATCTATTTAAATACACCTTTTACAACCTGCTGAAGGTTTTATCAACATTTAGCATAAATTTTGTTCACATTTACTGAAAGTTCTGGAATGGAAAAAGTGCTGATTTTTTTGATAGCCTCCAAGTAGTCAACAAAATCCTTACTTGAGCTCATCTTCCTCAATAAAGCCACTTTGATCATTGTCGAGAATCCGGAAGATCTCCTTGAGCTGGCTGCTACTCTTTTTAGACATCCCACTGATCTGAAAGAATTTTTTGGGACTAAAGGAATCTGGAGCTGAAAATAAATTAATAAAGAAATTAACCCCAGACCACTGTGTTCACTGTTCCTAAACGGTCTGAGGATGCTACTGTGTTACATTTTAATTGTTCTAAACAAGACCAGTAGGTGAAGCCTGTCAAGGAATGAATGAATTTGCCATACTGCCCCACAGCCTCCTAAACATCCCACAAAATCATGTGGGGATGCTCCAAATTGACAATATAAACCAGTTATGAACAAACATACTGTGACAGCTGAGTAAAGAGATTACAGAAGTCTGTTTCAAGTATGCACTTGTTCAATATTTCTTTGGGAATGAGTTAAACTTGCCAGGTGTTACACAAAATAATAGATTTTGAGAGTTTTAATTGTTTTCTCACCTTGGCAGTCCCGCAGAGCAGCAGCGATGTCAGAAGGGCTTAGAATGTCTGTAAGGCTCATTTTAAACCTGCACAAAATAGAATATTGCAGAGTTTTGAAATGCAGATGCATCTTACAAAAAATTGGGTTTTTCCATGTTTTGAAGATATATAACGTCAACAAGAGTAGATGAATCTCACTGATCAAACCAACATCTCTGCTATTCCTTAACAAATGACAAGGTTTAGTACATCACTTCCTTCAAAATAGCAGTGCAGAAATAATGCTTTTTAATGAGATGGGTTACATTAGCCACGTTGTGAGTTGATGATCAATATTTTGTCATTTACCTACAACCTATATAAATGCAGCACATTTTAAAACTCTATATAACCATTAATCTAATAAATAATTTCAGTCTTACTGGAATGCATGGAATCTGGCAATACAAGTAACAATATATGCAGTTGGAAAAGGAAAGGTAAGAAAATTTGCTTCTATTATCTCCCCCAACAACTCTAAAGAATAAAAAGAAAACAGATACTTATCTATATAAAGTCCATCCATATGCAATTCCAGCAATTAAAATAAAAACCTTAGAACAATGGTTATTGTACTTACTACTGGTGCAGCTCTGCACAGTAATTTTATTTAATTAATCTCAAGTCAGCTGCTCACCTTCTGAATTTTCTCAGCTAGGTAAAGGAAAAATAGTTGAGGAGATACCAGGCAAAAACGTAATGTTGGCTCTGGCTTGCCACTCTGTCTTATAAAGGATTCAAAAGGTGACAATAACCACTACTTAGGTTACACTTTCATGGATCAAATGTTTGAATTGAGACCTGGCTCAAATTTCTTCCTTAACTAATTAAAGTTTTCTTTCTATTTATATCCTAAGATAATACGGACAAAAAGAAGAGTTTTTTAAAATAAATCCACTAGTGCTTAATTAAGTACAACTCTGCCATCAGAAACACCTTTCAGCCTCCAAGTATGTTAACAGGTAACCTCTGCACCTGAAAGTCACTCTTTGGAAGGTGACTCCAGCAGTCAAATCCTTACAAAAAGAAATGAATTTGTTTTCCCTGGATCTGTTGATCCTTTGGAATGGAATGGATAAGGGAGGTAGGAGATGAAAGATCAGAGGTGACAATGTGTCATTCTGACAAAGATAACTTGTCACTAGGGTAGAGGAAAGCATTTTCTAATTTGGGTGATCTTTCTACAGTAAGCTTCATTTTGTATTTCCTGACTGTTTTCTGAATTACAGAAACAGAAGCCAATGCCTTCAGTGGCAGAAAACTATGAACTAGGTAAAGCTGAATAAAATGATCTTGTTGTCAGTATTCCTTGGAAGATGATGTATAATCAGTTGGCCTACTTAATAATCCATTTGGAATATTTTGAATATTTTGAATTACATGAAATCAATAATAGGCTTACTAGTTGTAGCGAATTCTGTAGATCGTAGGAATCAGACATTGTTAGTGTGGAAATAGTTTTAAATACATTTTATAACACACACTCTCACAATCTATTTCATTAATAATGAAATTTTAATTGTAGGTATAAGTAAATGAGAGTTTATTATATATTTCAGGAGTATTACTTTTGGAACAAAAAACCTTAAGAAAATTCGTAACAGCAGATAGGAGGTTTTCCTTCTCAGACAAAAATCTGTTTCCATCTTTAAGGGGGTTAATATGGGCAAAATTCTAGGATGAAGACCAATAAAACTCACATGTATTTTGGTTAGTATTTATTGTGTAATAGCCAATTGTGGTAGCTAAACTAATGTTCTCTTAATCCATGAGCATTGTTTTATTTTTAAATGAATGGAAATGGCATCGTATGGCAAAGAGGAAATATTTTTATAATAGCAAGGGTTGCAAATTATACTGTGGAGCAGAATCATAAATATATCTAAGCCTTGATGTAAGTTAATGAACTACAGTGGGTTTACTCCTACTTGGTTTAATGACAGTGAGAAAATTGTCAATCATAGCAAATATTCCATAGCACTGTTTTAATTTGGATGGAGAAATGCAAGGTATAAGTAACACAAAAAGCAGACATAATTTAATGATACTTTTACCTTTTTTGCTGCCTCTTTTGTATGTCAAGGAATAAATCACAAATAATCAGACTAACCTTTGATCCCAAATACCAGCTGTCCAGGAACAAACAAATGCTCCTTCTATCGCTTCCAGTGGGAAAACTGGTTATGGTGACCTGGAAGAACATTTTCCTATTACACCTAAGAACCCTGGGCAGTTGTAGATGAGTATTGTGTGATTAAAACAAATTTAACAGTGCTGATTTGTACAAGCTGAATCTTTTGGTGTTCTTTCCATTATCTTCTTTATTCAGTACTATCTATTTGTGTTGCTTTCTGCCTGAGATTTCCATGATGTTGTGATGTCAGGCAGTGTCAGTGGGAACTAAGTTCATTCTGTGCTTTCTCCAGAATCACCCTGAAATAACTTTCAACCTCTTAGGTACCTTTTTACACGCTGTTGTATTTTCTCCTTTATGATCATCTCAAGTTATCTGAGTTTGAACAGAAGGGTTCTTTTTTTACTGCCAAGATGTCTCTAGAGAAAAGGGCTTTTTTTAGTGCTCTGTGACAGTACCATAGATGTTCCTTTATAGAAGACACACCTTATTTCTGCTGGCTCCTACACAGTACTCATGGAACTGCTCTCTGTTTAAGTGTTTCACTCACCATATGACACTAATTATTGGCAGCTAATGAGAACGAGGGAATTGAAATGAAGTAGAGGAAAATTACAAGATTGAGGTGAGCATGTAATGTTTAAGCAGCTCAAGATGTGTCTGCAACTAATTTGGGCATTGTATTTAAAATATAAGCACCAAATGTTCAAAGAACGACACCAAATGTTCAAAGAACGACATCTGGTTACCTCATACACTCTGCCATGGCACAGAGTGCTGAGCTGGTTTTGTGCATATTCAACAGTAGTAAAATAGCCAGAATTCGTATTATATTAGAATATGATCTCAAATAAAAGTGAGATAATTGCTATGATTGCTTTTGAAGGGATCTTTTAATGTTTGAAATTCAATGCTGACAACAAAAATGATGCTAATCCTGGCTGAAAGATGGTTTACAAAAGCCTAAAAGAGCTGAATTTCAGAATCAAGTTGATGTCACTGTACATTGATACAGGTGGGAATCTAGGGTTACTGGGTTTTATTTATTTATTAATGACACTTCATCTGAAGTACAGGTTTCCCTCCACTACAATTAGAATGCAATAATCAGGGATTAGTATATTAAGGGATATTTTGATGAGATAATCTGTTTTACATCTGAATTATCTGCCTGTTTTCCTTACTTCTGGGTTATGTGTTAGCTTAGATGATTGTAATTACATTATGTATTCAGAAGATGAGATCTGTGAAAGTGTTTTTTTAAAAGATGCTATGCAAGCAGTGTAACACTATAAAGAAAATCCCTAATAATTCAACCAGAACAACAGCTGCTAAGTAATGGGCAGTTAATAATAGTGCAAAATCTGGCATGGAGTCTGAGTTTCCAGGAGTGTTTAGCACTCGTTCCTATCAAATTCAAGAAAAATATTAATTTTTGTTCATTCATTTATTTGGTTTTGTTTGTTTTTTTTTTTTTTGCTCTACAAGAGACATCTAAAAGTTCTATTGGGTTGATCATCTGAATATTCATGTACTTGCATACCTAGTGTCGTTTTCACCTGAGATGTCTTTATTAAATAATATTAAAGCCTTTTTTTTTTTGTCTTCAGACTTCCAGAATTAAACTTGAAGGTGTGATTCTGAGAAATACTGAATATTCATATTGACAAGTTCTTGCTAGGAATCTAAACATATAAAACAATTGTCTTCAAATCAAGTGCTATTTACTTCTCTAAGAATCAGAGAAAAGTTGTGTTTTGGTAGATCATTGACAGGTTGTGGACTAGACTTGTACCCTTTGTGCTCTGTTTGGCATAAAGTACAGAGTTAATTAGCAGTGGCAGTCAACCAAAGCCATGACTTCAAGCAGATGCAAAAGAAACATCAGCAGTTGTCTCAGGTGAGATCAGAGGAGAGGTGTTAACCTGAGACCAACTACAACAGTGTAAAGAGATGCTGCAGCAGCTGTTCTCAAACCCACACAACTCCATCTTTCAGCCCTGGTTGTGTCAGGGCCAATTGTATCATGATCCTGGATAACAGATTCTGCCTTTGTAATGAGTTTGGAAGTAACTAAAATAGATACTCAGTAACCTCTGTTAGTAGTGTTGATGTCTCAGTGGTGACGGCAGAGAATCTTAGTGTGTTTACAGCTATCATCGTTGAAAAGGACCTTTACAACAAAATGAATTCTATCCTGCCACTTCAAGTGGTCTCTTAGGGCACATGTTTTAATCACATAGAAATAAAGAAAGAAAATTACAGCATTTAATTTGAATTGTTGCTTGGGCCACAGTATTTTACCATATTTCCAGAGAAGTTTGAGCACATGCTGTAGCATTTGACTTTTTGGTCCTGTGCATTGCTGTGATGAAGGAGGAAAGCCAGGCCCCAGTGACAGAGCTTTCTTTCCCTGCAGCAGGTAGAGGATATTACCCAGAGCACTGAGCAGGATCTGGACTAGAGAACCCAAGATACGAGATAGATTCTGCAGCACTGTGGGTCTGGACCTAAAGGAAAGCAGGTACTTCTCTCACGCTGAGGGAAATAGCATGTGAACTTTCCTTGGTTCAAATGATGTCCTTATCATTCTGTGGGAATGGACTTGATTTCTGTTTGAAAATGACAGCAGAATAGACCAACATAGATGAATAATAGTGTCACTAATTCATAGAGTCTGGTCTGATAAACATATTTTTTAACTTAAAAAGCTGTTCTGGAAGATCTCTGCCAGCATTTGATATGTGTTTGTCTTTAAAAGCACTTGGAAGTTCTTCTGTTACTCAGTAATGCAATTTTCTGTCTCTGACCCTAAATGTAATTGTCTAACATGTTTCTGTCTGCTGTCAGCATTATAGACAGTGTCAGATGGAGTGATCTTTAAAACTCTACATTGCTCAGGGTTTCTGTCTATTTTAGGAATAACTGTGCCCTAATGCTGGAGGCTGTGAAATAATCTGGATTCTGCCTACTGTGACATGTAAAAGATAAGCACAGTGCTACTACACTGTTACCAAAGGCTCTTTGCACATGGCTGCATTTCACTGTGCCCCACAGTGTAAGGAACCATGGTAAAATGAACCAAATAGCACTGAGGTGCTTCCAGCTACTTCTGTATTCACTGCCTGTCCTCATTGATTTCAGTGGGATGTCGGCCATTAACTTCAGCTGTAGGAGGATGTATAACCCTTGGTGAGGCTTGAAGTAGAATTACCCTGTAATTAGAGTTAACTTTATCAAAAATAATCATCAAAAGTCGCTCATTTAACAGAAATGGCCTAAAGAAAGGAGATTCAGACAAACCATTAAAACACATGCAACAAGCATGTGACAAAACTCTGTTGACAAGAGGCAATCCCATATTTAGGGTCTCAGACCTCCAAATGTCTGATTCCAGCAGAATGTTGTTCACTTTAAGGGAGCTCTTTGGGAATGTATGTTTATGATCAGGCAGCAGTATTTCCAGCTGAGGCACAATTTGAAGACCTTTCTTAAATCCCATGGTAAGTAGTTACAGAAATTTCACAGTACCTGACAGCCCGTGTGAGTGAGAGGCAGAGAGGAAAAGAGAGTGAGTGAGTGTATGCTTGTGCAAAGAAAACAGCCTTTTCTCCACTGATCTGCTTGGTGGTAATGCTGGAAGAAGGAAAGGCCTAAAAACGTCTCTAGTCACAAGCTCTTCTTAACTTCCTGGAGTGATCACTGAAGCTGATACCAGACTTACCTTGTCATGAATTTTTTACTGTTCTTAATGGAATGGTAAGTGGTGAAATTGTCTTAGATTTGTAGGCCTAGCAGGCTAATCAGGCTGGAAGTAAATGTGGTTAAATAAAGGAGCTGCCTGCTATCTCAGAAGTTATCTGAGCTGTCTGTGCCTTTCTCTCTCATTTAGCCATTAATGTTGGTACAATTCTTGAAAATGTCTGGGTGACCCATATTGCACAAGGAACACATAAAACATGATATCAGCTGAGACACAAAGCATTTCCTGAAAATAATGAGAGCTTTTAGCCCTGCAGTCAGGCTGCAGTTGTTAATTCTGCAAAATTTCCTCTTTTAATTGCTCTTCTGAGATGACATTGAAATAATGAATGTCAGTTTGCTTGATGGCTAATTCTTTTTTCACTCTTATAGAAAATTCTACAATATTAGGACCTGATTCATTAATTAGAGTTAATGGAAATATATTTTTGGCTAATGTATAGAGCATGAACACGTTATTGGGTATTCATTTAAGTCTTGTAGATTGCTTTACCTTTGTGTAATATGATGATTTCCTCACCATTGTATTGATATTTTCTTCCTTCTCCATAATGTCTCTTCACAAACATGCTTGGCATTAGAACCACAACAACATCTGCAGGCAATTTTGAAATTAAGATTTTTGATCTGCAAATATTGAAACATCTTCTTAAAGACCTCCAACAAATACAGTATGAGACAGTCATACCAGTTCTTGCAGGATTTATGTCCAAGAACAGACTTTTCAAGAGCTCCAAATTTTTTTAAAAGAGTGTGTAGGAGCAACTATAATGTTGGAAGTATAACGTTTGGGATGGCCAAAGCCATGTAGATTTTTTAAAAGGCTGTTTGGCTGAGTGTTTATTTTGGTCACATATCTAAGACAAAGCCAGATAAAGTGCAGTGTTTCATTAGGTGCTATTAGCAATGAGTTCCTTTTGCAGCCCAGTTTGATTGCTCTGTGCGTTTATACTGTGACAAAATTGTGCTGACATCATCACACTCGTGCTTTTCAACCAGAACCCTCACCTAGTGCACACAATGGATGAACTTCAAATAATGAGCAACTACTCAGAATTTTCATTCTCCCCATTCCTTATGTCTGTCTTGCTATTTCAATCTGTCTGCAAAGAAAAAAAGATTAATTTCATAGCAATTTTTTATGGCACTCTTCATTTTATTATGCTTTCCTCACAAACATTGATGCATTTTACAACCCTGTGAGATGTAGGCATTATGTTATTCTCAGTGCTGAGAAGGAGAAAAGCAGCAGAATGTTGATTATTTGGGCAGCATTCCCCCATTTGCTCATATGGAGCACTGGGGACTTGTTTTTTTGAAGTGCTTTTTGCAGAAGTGGCAGGTGGGACACAAGAAGTGTTCTGGAATTCATTCGAGCACACGGAACACTGAACTTCTCGGCAGCGGAACAACAGTGCCATCGGGTGGGCATGAAGGTGAGGGATTCCTTGGGGGATTTTGAATGTACTGCTATTTCAGTAATCTAAATTCATCCTGGATCCAGTTGATCTTAAATTGATGACTTCATTAGTGCAAGGTCCTGCAGTATAGTCTCTGAAACATGATCAGCTGCATAAAGAACGACAGAAAAACATATGGAATATTAAAATGCCTCTTGATTAAATACCACTGCTACCAGTTACTACACCCAGGTTTTACACCTGAACATTTTATTAATTCTGGTTTTTTTAACAACATGTGCTAGCTATTTATGCAAATATTGAAAATTCAGTGGCCCACAGAGATGCTTTTAATTTATCCTCTTAATATTTTTGTTTGTATCTTTAATGCCCTACATTCAGATGAGCAGAGTGGATTCCAATTCAGTCCCCCAGTGGCATAGATCTTCTGCTTAAAACACCTGGGAGTGTGGCTTAAGTAGTGCTTGTACTACTTCAGATGTATTCCAGCAATGTGAAACCACTTGCCAACAATTGTTCCTGACTTTTCAGGGTACAAAATGTGTAAATAAATGGTAGGTTTGCAATAGGAAAGATTGTTTATGGCACATCTCTTTTGGTCTTTATCTTGACTGCTGGTTATGATTTGACCAGTGCTTGAAAATCTGAAAAAGAAGAAAAAAGAATAATAAAATGGGACCTCAATTTGTAATCACACAGTCAAAAATTTCTTTCCTAATTTTTAGAGTTAAAATGGGAAACTAATGCTACTTCCTCTGACAGTCATTCCTTAAAGGTAGCTCATTGTGTATTCATAACAATAGATACTTAAGGCAAAGGAAGTGTTGCATTTAAGTGTCACATTGTATCGCAGTTCATTAGCAAAAAGCAGTGAAATTATAGACTGAATTTAGGTTCCAGTCCTGAAAAAATCTCCATAGGTGAGAAAAGGGACTGATAACTTTAGGCAGGGGCATAATAGAGGTCAGTTTCTGTTAGATTCTCTCTGTAATACAGAGCAGATCTGAGCACCTCAAAATCAGATCCATAACATCCAATACATGGAGCAGGGCAGCTGCCTAGAGCTGCCTTTAGGAAGTCTCAAAGGCAGGTATTATCCTTTTAATAAGGGCACTCTTACCATCCACTCCAATTTTACCGTCTCATCACTGTCCCCTGGTGCCAGGAATGCCTTGGTCTCAGCATCAGTCAAAGCTCTGGCACTGGCTGAGAAATTCTTCAGGAAAAGTCTGTTAAAGGTGAGAGAACAAACGAATGAGACATAGTACTGAAAGTGTTCAGGGTGTGGATTGGTAATAGCTGCAAAATTTCAAGCTTAATTCAATTCTTGAGAACTATTAATGGCAAACTTCCTCTAACTTCATTGAGAGTGAGGGTAAGGAAGTCAGAGGATGCTGCATCACAGCCTGTAAAAATCCTTGGTGGCATCTTGGTTTCATTGGATTAAAAAAGTAAAATTAACACTGACTCTGTAGTGGCAGGATTCATCTTCCCTCCCTTGTTATCTTGCTTCTTTCTCCTAAGATGCAGAGTCTTAGCAGCAAGAATTTCTCTAACCTTAATTTTAACTTCAAAGTCAGATGAATGTGATCTGGAAGGTAGAATTCATGTGACAGGAAGAAAGATGAGAGAAAAATGGCCCTTTGAATTCAGTCTGGTAAAAAATCTTATAATAATAAAAAGCAGCTGTAGCAGAACTTCTATTTTTATCTTCACAGTCTGTCAGTTATTGTTACATGAAATGAGTATTTTCAGTGCTGTCAGAGAGTTTTCCAGTTGTGATCCAGCCTTGCCTTTGTTATTTGACTTGCAGCTCCTCCAGCACCAGCACTCACACACAGGTGCACAAACTCAATTGTCTCCCATCCAAAGGGGCAGGAGGAAGGGCAATATTTCTGATCTTATCATGCATTTTTAGATTATGAAACACAACCCTGTTGGTAACTTTTTTATTTACTTACTTCAATTCCTCTTCCTCAGTAAAGCCACTCCTGTCCTGGTCAAGAATTCCAAAGACTTTGTCAGCTTGGTCTTTGGACTTGGACTTGAGACCCACTTGGACAAAAAAGGTTTTGTAATCAAATGAAACAGCAGCTGAAATAAGCAGATGGAAACAAGAAGAGATGAAGAAAAGTAGTCAAAAATCTGGAACAAAAAGAATTAGCTTCTTGATCAAAAAGCAGCAAACTATTCTGTAGTACAGTGAGGATTAATTACAAATCCCAAGTAACAGTCTTGGATTTTCCTGAGTTTATATCAGATCAATGGGATTTTTCCATCAATGATATCTCACACCTAGAAAGATAATGAAATAATGACTGTGGTCTTCAGCATGCAGGAGCATACCCATGTAAATTGATACTTCACTGAAAGACGTATTTGTAGAACATGATGATAAATATCAGGCTTGTATTGAAATCAGCAGTTTCTCTGAAAAAACAGGATTTCTGCTGTGGGATTTCAGCCTTTGGATTTTTTCATCCTTAAAATTGCTGCAATGAACAAATGATGATGGGTGCCTGTACCTTGGCTGGCCAAGATCAAAACTTGCATCTGTTCCATTACCTTGCATTAAGTAAGAAAGCATTTTCTGTTTCCATTGGAATTGGGACTTTGGGGTAGCAAGGACAGAGGAATTTGATAAATAAACTGAAAACCCAAATTCAAAACATAAATATTACCTTGACAGCTCTGTAGACCAGCAGCAATTTCAGCTTCTGTCAGGATACTGGAAAGAGCCATGTGAAGACTACTGCAAAATGAAAAATACTGTTGGGTAGAGTTGCCACTGCTCTTGCTCTCTCAGCTGTGGAGCTGGCCCCAAGGGGAGCCAGGTCTCGTCAGGGGGCAGGTGAGCCCAGGTCCCAGGGCAGAGCAGGGGAGCTGCCCTGCAGGAGCCAACTGCTCCATCCTTTAGTTCAGATGCACATCGTGCATCTGAGTCACTGGTGTTTCTAGTTCAGTCTTCAGGTGTACAAGCTGAGGACAAAGCCAAATCTATTTACAGAACTGCCTGGCATTCAGGCATCTTTGGTTATTTCCATGCATTTTTTTGTGTGAATTATTGTGATGTCCTCTAAAGCTCCAGAGGAAAGATTGAACTCACCTGGCCACTTAGTTTTCCCGAAGCCAAGAACAGAAAATATTGTCAGGTAAAAGATCTGCAGAGTCCTCTTCACTTAATTCTTTTTCAAATGACATAGAGAAGGACTTTTGCAGACCTTAGTTAAGTCCTCTTGACCTTTTACAGAAGTCCTAGAGCCACGTGATGGCTCAGATACCCCAGGGGATAAGTTACTGTGGCTGACAAGACCTGCTAGCTAATCAGATTGATATTTATATCCCAAAGGAATATGTAAGGTTTTGTGCTATATACAGTAAATCCTCTCAGCTTGCACCTATTTTAGTGAAATGAATTACTTTTTATGTATAAATGAAAAAATACATACATTTTTAAGTGCTTAATGATAGCAAAAAATTGACATCTTCATAGCAGACTTTGACTTTTAAGGGCCCAATCCTGATATGAATTACCCGTGAAAGACTACTCCTGCAGTTGCCCTAGTAGTCTTCAAAACATACTAATACTGATACATTTGTAACAGATATATCTGATACACAAGTACAAGCTCGAAGACAAAACTTCTTCAGCCCAAAGTACTTTTAATGAGTTGTCATATAAGCTTTGGCTAGCTATAAAAGTCTGATCTTGACAGCATTTGCTCAGCATTAATTAATTGCATGGTGCACATTTTTAAATCATCCTAGTAAATGTGTCAGTTTATAGAATGAAGATTGTCAGTTGTTCAGCAAGATGCAGGAGGGTGAATCAGTTATGGCCAGGAGGGAAACAGAGCAGTGAAATCAGTGATATTTGGTTCTTCCTTGCTGTGCTGAAAAAATAAACTTCTGTAAGGTCTCAAACAGCACCTAAAACCAAACTGCAGCTTTTTCTCTTACTGGGTACTAATAGGGACCCCACTTAGTTATCTCATGAAATTTATTGGAACTTAATGCCTTTGAGAATAGTTGAAATTGTCCACTGGTGTAAAAAGCCATTGGGAGAACATTTCACACTGACACTTATGTAAACATGGCTGGAGTATTGCTTAGGTTTAAATAACATTTGAGTGATGAGAACATTTAAAATGAAACCTGTTCTCTAATCACTATATCATAAAACTGCTGTCCTTCAAAAATTACGTACATGAAAATACAGACAAAACCTCATCTATCTCGGTTCCCCTTGATTTCTTCAAGAGAAGAATTTTTAAGAGGAGCACTGACTATGTTATCCTAAACCCATGCTATGGGGTAAATTGCAAACTGTGAAAAATAACTTTTCTGGATGATATAAGATCAACTGAACAAGTTACTTTTAAAGGCATTTTAACCCAAACAGGTGGATATCTAAATTAAATTGTTCAGTTTTCCCATTCGAAAACTGAACAATTCCCTTTGCCTTTGGCTCAGGTTACTAGGAAATAATCAAGAGTCTGGCCTAGGATCAGAGACAATCTGATAATTGTATGGGAATTACTGAGCCTTCAAGAAGTAATCCTTGTGAGGAGCCCACTCTGAGATTACAAAGCATTTACAGAGAAGAGTTTTGGAGTATTTCTGTGGCAGACCAGCACTTGCCCGAAGGTGGCACCAAAGACAGGCAAGTCCAGCCGTGAGAGCGCTGAGGGACTGCGGGTGAGGGAAAACTGTGGACCAGGATGAGAACAGGATAACAGGAGGGTGTTCATCAGAGGGGGAGAGAGGAAGGAACAGGTATTTAAAAGAAAAAAAGTCTAGTCTACCAAATCGCTTGAAAGAACAGGAATATAAACAGACTAAACTGAAAAATCTGAGCTAATTCTCAAGAGCTTTCCTTTCATGATGATTTAGAAGAACAGCTTATTTTGTCTGTCTAACAAAAACAGGGTTTACGGTGTTTATTTTTATATTGGCTGAATTTTACAGTCCATTATGGAGATCATTGCAAATATGAAATCAATTTGTTCTGGAAGCCTGGGAGTTAAAGCAGGAAGTCAGTGTCTAGAAAATACAGCCTTTTTACAGTCTATAAAAATGATTAATATGTCATTGTGATGGAACTGATGTGATTCCATTTGAGTCAAGTATTTGCATATTCTACTTGTTCAGAAGTTCCCCTTTGAATTTAGGGTCAACAATCCCTTCGTACCTGCAGGGAAAGGCATTGTCTAAGGGTGCCTTCTTTTTCTGTTGTAACTGGAATGATGGTCTGATTTTCTCTTCTGAAGCTTGATATACAAAACTGATTTTCTTGTTTTCATGACTGTAGGACATGCTGACCAACGAATCAGAAGTTCTGAAGCAGCCATATCTCAGCTGCCAATGTGCTCTGTAGATCTTTGGTACAGAAAGTGTACCAGAAAGTCCAGACCAAAAACATGGTATCTTTCTGTGTTTACAATCAAAACTAATGTGGAAATGAAGTTTGTAAAATGTGAACACTTTAGTTCATATTCCACAGTATCCTCTTATTAAAATGTTTTAAAATACATGGAAAAATGAAGCGTGAAAGTGTTAGGTATGTGTCTCTTCAGGGTCTTAATCAAGATGTATCTATTTCAGTAACCCATTCCAGGAAATTAATCCAGCCTTGGCCCCCTCTGCCCACACTGTTTGTGTGAAGAGCTCCAGGCGCCTCTGATGATGCTGCATCAAAGATTTTCCACATGGGCTGGCTGCTAACTCAGTGAAGGAACTGTACCTGTCTATGTGTGCAATGAATGTTCTGACATCCCCTTGCCCTTTCTGTGCTCTCTACGTGTTAGAAGATGACTGAGATTTCAAACAGTTGGAGAGCTGAAATTGAATCTCAAGTTTACAAATGGCTTTTGGATTGGGATTTCCAAAGGAACATGAAATTAGGGGGCAGCCAGCTTCCACTAAATGCCAGGAGGTTTTATCTCATGCTTGGTTCTGCCCCTCTTTCAGGACAACCCAAAATTTTGGTTTAAGAGAGGTGGTAAATTCAGTGGCTAGAGCACTAGGGTGGCTTGGGATCGTGACCCTGGCCCTCTGTATCCTTTTTCTAAGAGCTTGTGTAGGGCAATCAATTTCTTTGTGTTTTGTTCCTGCTTAAAGGGATCATAGTACGTCTTTATTTCATAAGAACTGTAGGAAGGATTAGAGGTTAAACTGCTCCCACAGGATGACCAAGGGACTGAGGTGTCTGAGAACTCACAGTCTTTGGGCCTAGTGGAATTCAGATCTACCACTCACAATTTGGGTTGCTCTTTAATTATCCTAAGTGAAGGTAAAACACATAAACCACATCTCCTTTATGCTGGGAATTATAAAGCAGTCTTATACTGAGTATTATAGTGAGTAGGATGGTCTTACTCTAAACCTGAGAGCAGGTGATCAGTGTGAAAATACCAGGGGTTGTTAGATCCTTTCTGATTTGATGTAGCATAAACAATTTCTAACAGAATTTTAGTTTTCAACTGTGTACTCAGCAGTGTTTTATTTGTGTAATTCATTCATAACAGCTTGATGCAGATTTAATCCTTACTTAGAACTTCTATCCTTGAAGATATTCAAACTCAGAGCAATGTGCCCTTCTGAGGGAGTGATTGGACCAGAGACCTCCAGAGAACCTTTCTATCAGGAATTAGTCTCTGATTCTGTACCTTAATTATGGTGACATTGTGATACCAACCATGTGTCTCTCTGCTACTTCAGTTGGCATTCATGTAGACATCCTGCAACCAAAGTTTTTCTCTAGCACGATGGCATTGTCAAGTTCAGAGAACACTCCATGATATCCCCTAAAAAAAGGCTGCCATGGACTGAAGTTAATTAAAATGAACCTTCCCAGAAAACTTTACATTTTCTGAATTTGTTTCCTTTAGTTGAAAAATACTCCTCTAGTTTGGTTAAAATGTGGATCTAAAATGTGGATCTAAAATGTGCCCACAGAAACCTTAACAGACAGTAGGTGGTATTTTTGCTGAAAACTATGGGCTTTTTTTTGAATTGCGGACTTCTTGGAGTTTTATTATAACTCCTTCTAGTGAAATGGCTGGGTGACTTTAATCAGATTTAAAACACATCTTCTTGCTGCAAGTCACTATTTAAGAACAGATTTTCTTTTAAGCATAGGTGAAGTTGCAGCTTGCACAAGGATTCCCTGATTCTCGGGAGTGCTTCATGCCCCTGCAGCACAAGGCAGTGATGTGCAGTTGTTCTGCATCTCTGAAATACAGGATGGGCCACTGTGCAGTCTTGCATTTCTTGGATTCCACAAGAGACTCTCAAAGGTGCAAGGAATTCAGTGTCAGGTCTGACACTTCTGGTACTGTATATGCCATCTGCTTGTGAGCCAGTGACAGGATAGTTTAGTGATCAGCAGTGTGAAGAGCTAATGTATATATTACATCTGGATATTGCTGCAGATCTGGGTAGCCCCAGGTTTTTTTCTTCAGCAGGGAAATAATTAAGGTAAAAGGAACCAACAGAGTCTCATCATTATGCAAAATATTTCAGTGCTGCAATTAACAGCAGCTATAATTTAAGCCCAGATTTAACATCAAAGGCAGTGGGGATAGAATTAGGATTTATAATAATTGTAATTCTGCCAAGGCTTCAAGTCTGATTGCTAGAATTCCTCTTTTGCATTAGCCATCTTAAATCTGTCCACCAGCTCTCTTACATGCCTGGGAAATGAGGGAGCTGTGCTTGCCTCACATAATCATCTTGCAACTCATGGAAATGCCAACACTGGATGTTACATAAAAGTTCCAGAAGGCTTTGTTTCTGCTCTTCTTCAAAACAGCTGCCAAATCATAATTATCATTCAGTTTCAGCGAGGAGTATTGAAAGGACAGTCTGCTTGTGAGCTGGAGCCACAGCACAGTACACGGGGAAGGAAGCAGCTAAATCTTGGTGGGGAAATTTCTGACACACTCAGCCAGAAATGCACAACATCCACTCAGCCTGCTGATGTCTGCATTTAGCCATGAACATTATTTACTTTGTCTCCTAATGAAGACAATGCTATAACCAACTCTAAACCCTGTAAGACACTTATCAAAGGGAAGACTAGTTCTTAGTTTTCAGACTGAAGAAAACTGCTGATATTATGGAACATATAGATGATAATTCATAATAAATGACAGAGTTGAGTAATGGCCATTATTTAACAATGTAGCAGCTTTAGGGTAATCAAACAGCAAGATTGGCTGTAGTTTCATCTGTAGAAAACACAGAAATTCACAGATGTGGCCAAGTATTATTGCTTTGTACATGTTAAGAGACAATAAGCAACAGGCTCATGATTCATGGAAAAACCTCCAGCCCTGTGGCCCAGGTTGTCAGGGGCCCATGACTTGTGGCAGTGTCAGAGTAGGATTAGACCCTTCTCCTCTATCTCACAGCTGCCTTAGATTTCATGAAAGATAAATCTTCTTAAGGGAGAGTCACATTTTAGGCCATAAACACTTTCTGGCAATACCATTACACTGTAATCTACTACTTTATTTTGTAAAATTACCCACAAACTTATTCTGTGCTTTGAGCTATGTGTGAACTCCTCTTAAATGTCTTAATTTTTTTTCTCATATTCACAGGGTTGGGACTTAATATGAATTATTTTTAGCTATCTTGTTAGCATTGCTTTTCCTCAAGTATCAGAGAATTAATCAGAAATAAACCTCAGTTAAATCAGTACAATTAAGCCTTAGAAGATATCATATGGCTTAAGATCATCAAAACTGTGTCTGGCAAGTCAGCATCCTCAAGTATGAGGATGGAGAACCTAAACAAAATTTTAAACAGCGGCCTTTCCCCCCAAGGATCTTTTTGTTTAGTTGATTTTTAAATTTTTTCTCCCTGCTCCCAGCCACAATTTCAACATTATCAGTGGTTGAAAATCACAAAGTGCCTTCTTTACAATGGAAATGTAACAATGCCATGTGACCAAAACATTGCAAGATTTCTCAGCAATCAGGTGTGTGAACTTCCTGTGTGGGGAACTGTTAATGCCTGAAACAATATAAAAATGTACAAACACATGCTGAGTGCTAAGTGCCTGTTGGACGAGGTAATTGGCAGAGTCAGTCCAAGGTTCCTTTGGTCTAATGCTGTTTATGCCTTCACCAGCGACTGGAATTCTGTCAAGGAAGAAAGTGAGAAAAGCAGGGAATAAAACTCGTGGAAAGTGGTTTTTTGACATCTTAAAAAAGATAGATAAAAATGACTAAAGTTCCTAGGCATGGAGGGCTCCCAAAGTTATTATAACACTGCACAAGCTACTGCTAAACTGAGATTCTGGGGGCGTAACAGATTTTTCACTCCTTAAAAAGAGTGAGTGCAGAGAGGAGGAGTGTGTCTGTAAATTTGTATTTGTAGGAAATCCTGACTTAAAGGTAAACTATCTTCACCCCATTACAAACTTTGATAATATCCAAGGAAGAAGAGCCTGTAGTTCTCAGTGAGAAGAATTTTATTTGGTTTTGTTGTTCCAAATAAAAAATATCTGTAGTGAAGTAATTCCAGAATGGGAGATTCAATGGTTAAGGGCTAAGATCTGCATAATATAATGCCCTATTTGGGGCTCATAAACAGAAGCTGCAAAAGCTGCTGCTAAAGCAAATTCCTCCAATAGTGTATCTCTCTCTCCTCCCAAATCTGGCTAAGATTAGCACGTGTGTCTGTTGGAGTTATTGCCACCTGTCCTAGTTCAGCTGAGACAGCCCTGTTTTCAGTGACTTCATCTCTAATACATGATGCATAATGTCCTATTTTTCTGTGCTGCGGTTTCTAAAAGAAATATCCTGGCTAGTTCACATCATTCCTGAGGTTTTCTTCAGGAATTTGATTGAGTTTCTTGAAGGACTGCCCAGTGAAATGTGCACTTATCAGATGATTTTCCAGCACAAAATCCTGTGCTGCACCGCAGCAGTTGCAGCCTTGAGAAACAGTACCCTTCGTGTTTTACATTAGTGCATTAAGCACTCAGTAATATTGGCCAGTGTTTGATAGCAGAAGGTGAAGAAATAAGTTTCTTTAGGTAGAGAGTGTGTTTAAAAATGGAAGTGTTGTATGGCCAGAAGTGCAGAGTATTCACTGCTGAAATGGAAATTCAGAGAAATTCAGGTGTTCTGAACATTTTAAGAATCTGGCACATGGAGTCTATGGATCAGACACACAGCAGGATTAACCCAAAGCTGTTATCATTGCTTGGAAGACCAGACTCTTCACTGGGCCTAAATATTCTGTTCCTGCAACAGAGACCAAATGGGAATAAAACTATGAAAATAAAGGAGTATTTGCTCTTATAAAAATTGTGGCAGAAAGTATCAGGCCAAAGTACTCCTGTGTATTCTTCCCGCCCCAGTTTAAATGCAGCCCTAAATGTGTGCATTTTAAACCACACATTTTATCAATTTTCCAAAATCTTACCTTCCACTCCAATTTTGCCATCACCATCAGTGTCTCCTGCAGCCAGAAAAGCCTTGGTCTCTGCTGAGGTGAGGACTCTGGCATTTGAAGAGAAATTCTTCAGGAACAGCCTGAAATAGAGCAGGGTGCTGTGCTTGAATTTTACTCTCTGAAATGCCCCATAAGGTAATGTCTGCTCTTATTATCTGAGGGAGTCCACACAGATTCAAGGAAAGACAAGGGTTTGTGTTTTATTTTTAAAATAACATCAAGGGTTTCTTCTAGGACACCAAGCAAGTTCAAATGTTTTCGTTGTTTAAAGAAATAGAGCAGCTGAACAGTACTTACTGCAGCTCCTCCTCTTCAATGAAACCACTCTTGTCCTGATCAAGGATTCCAAAAACTTTCTTTATCTGATCAGGAGTTTTGCTGGATAAACCAACCGTGGAGAAGAAAGCCTTGTAGTTGAAGGAATCATCAGCTGGAAGAAACAGAAGTCATTAAGTATTCTCCCTTGAAGTTGCTACTACTGTATGTATTCCTTGTGAATATGTATGTCCTTTCTGAAGCAGCAGCCTGCTTTGCTTTATCTTTTTCCCTGGTGTGGCAAAAGAGCAGATACACTGGATAATAATTTCCCTTTTTAATCACTCTGTGCCTGTGGTCACGTTTCCTTTCAGCCAGTTTGAAGTTTTCTGCTGCAGTGCACA
Organism: Aphelocoma coerulescens; assembly: GCF_041296385.1. NCBI lineage: Eukaryota > Metazoa > Chordata > Aves > Passeriformes > Corvidae > Aphelocoma > Aphelocoma coerulescens. The sequence continues at coordinate 14,923,298 of NC_091028.1, read as the reverse complement.
TTCTGCTAAACCAGGATTTATGCCATGTGTCACATGCAATTAATAATAAATATTGAGAGGGTGCTACTGTGACTTACAAACAACTCCTGTAATTCTTAATTCATTTTCACAGAGTCCTTACTTAGGTGAAGAATTTGATAGAAAAGTAAGTAATACACAGACAAAGCAGATCTTTGAGTATTTGAGAAATTGGCTTGATCTTACTGAGCAGCTCTTGAGAGAAGTGAGACTGATAATTGCTTCACAAATGACACTCTGGTTCTGCAAGCTGAGGCTTTTTATGACATTTTGAAGGAAAAGGCTAACTTTAAATTTAAGTCTTTAACAGGTTTAGACATTGACAGCTTAGTGTTAAGCCAGCCCTAACTGCAACTGTGGCCCTTTAATTGCTGCTCACCACTTGTGAGACCTTTTGAATTTAAGGGGCTGTATTGTAATGTAGCTTAGAGAGAGATCTCACAGGGAAGGAATCTAAGGGGAAAATGATAGGCATGTCATCTTAAGACATAAAAATGATATGCATCTTCTGTCTGCAGAGCGACCATTCCTTACCCTGGCAGCTGGAGAGAGCAGATTCAATATCTTTAGCAGAGAGGATGTCAGTGATGGCCATTGTTGAACTGTAAAATAAATTAAATGTGAGCTACTTAGTCATTAAAATGACTTCTCTCCTACTTTCATGGCTCCATTTGAAGCTGCTGCAGTGACAGTGTGTGATAGGGGAGACATTATTCATCTGATGGCAAGTGGAGCACACTGTAACAGATGTCTGCAGCAGGTGCTTCCACTGAAAGCTGGAATGAGGGAGGAATTCTGCACGCGGGAGCGTGGGGCTTCAGGAAGATCTGATGCCTCTGCTGCTCTGGGAGAGCAAATCAAAGGTGTCCAGCACAACAGAACTTCATGACTTCTGTGTGGGTTTTCCTGGAGGTGGATTATTACTCAATAAAACCCAGAATGTATTTACAGCACACACAAGAGATAAGGTTCAGGATGTCCCCTCGAACTATATAGAATAAGTGTAACTGGAATGTTAAAAATCCCATATTATTATCGATAGATGTAGTGACCCTCACAAAGAATGAAAATATTAGTGTAGAATTAGTAATAGTAAATTTACTCATGTAAATTTTAAAAGTAAGTTCCTCCCCTCTTTAGTTGCAAAAATAAATGTGGCTTGTTGGGCTGCTGCATCACTGAAAGACTACATTTCATGAGAGCTTTGGAAAAGGTTTTTGTCAGTATTTTCTGAGGGTTTTTTTGGTTTTGGTTTTGGTTTTTTTTTTTTTTTTTTGCATTCTATAGAATTATAGGTTATAATAAACCATATTTTTGCCCAGATTTGGGCATTTCAGTAGATTGTTGTCTTTAGAAGAGAAGTAACAGGACTTAGTAGAGCAGAGGAGGTGTTTTATTCTGACACAGCAGAATTTCATTTGAGAAAAATACTCTGTGCCATTCAGGCACCAACAGCTGCAATAGTTTGCCAATGTAGTATGTATCACTTAACAAAATGCTATATTGCCTGCATTTCTGAACAGTTTTTAGGGCATTGATGTATTTACAGTTTGGTAAACTGCACACACCAGCGCAGACAAGTTAAACCTCGCGACATTACTCTTAATTCATGTTAGTGAAAGAAGGGGACTAAGGCATGGAAAAGTTATTCTTGAAAGCCACAAGAGAATAGAAATATCTTTTTGTTAATCCCTAACTGGTCTTCAGCAACATCATTCTTCCTGTCTAAGCATGGAATGAGAAGGAATCAACTGGTGGTACCCATTTATAGTCTCTGCACTGGTTTGAGATCTAAACACAGGTTTAAACTTTGCCTAAAATATTAAATGGCTGCCTCTGTACCTGTTGGTTTGCGGCAGAAGATATTGTCAATCATTTTAGTGCCTTTCTGAATATCTCAAAACTGTTAAGAAAACAATGGGACCCATTCCCACTGGTGGCAATGGATCCTTCCCCAGCTCAGGCAGCTGAGTTACTTTTCTTTTACTAGCGATTATTTTGTCCCAGTGGTTTCTTGTGCAAAATACTTCCCCCTCTCAGCATTAGGCAAGATAATTTGGAGCTCAGATGTTCACCTAATTCTCACTGCTGACAGGGGAAGAATTGAAGGAAAAACTAAGAATTGCAGCATTTTTTATAAGGGGCATCATTCCTGTCTTGTTCCGTCCTGTTATCCAAATGCTGATTGCATTCTATGTCAGCTTGTAAAGATACAGCATACTGGAAGCTGAGATAAGAACAGATATTTTAATTGCTTTCCATTTAGGGAGCATTTTGCTTTTGTGTTTCTTTGAAAGCAGAAGATCTAATCAGCTTACCTTTGTGGTCTTCTTGACTGGATAAAGACGCACTCAGGTTGGGAGGAAGGCACTTGCTGTGTGTCTCCAGCAGAGCTGAGCCTGCATATATATACTTTAAGTTGTATACCATATACAGATTGTAGATTTCAGCGTCACGAAGGGGGAATGGTGTCAAATGAACTTGCCTAACTAATCATCTTGCACTATTTTTATCTCCAGAAAATACATATGATATTTGCAAACGAAACAAGATAAGTGGCCAGATAGGCAAAAAGAACAGAGTCATGTCAAATTTCCTCTGATTTAAGCAGAAAACACCAGCTTCTCCATGTGATGTAGGGCAAGATGAAACCCCCCACTATCTCATATGCTTGATCTAAGGAGTCAGATGAAATGAAGCACAATAACTTCCGAAGAGGCATCTTTAATGAATGTTTAAATGTGATAACTTGTTATCTGTAGACACTACGTGTGATAGAGTTTCATCATTGGAGTACTAAACAAAAAGAAAAAAATTAAAAGTATCCTGTTCAGGTATTGTTTGCATAGCAAACCAATCAGGGAAAATAATAGCCATATTGTCTCCCAGAATGTCTGATCTGTTGTTGTTTTGGAAAAAAAAAATACCACACAGTTAATTTGTTGCTATAGGAGGTAAAATAATATTATGTCAATCCATCAGAACAGTTGGTTGGGGGAGGGTATTTCATCTGCTATGTTTCCAGAAAATCTTACAATTCTGCAAGATTCTGACAGCCTGTTTAGTCGGCTATGTATGAAGCAAAGGGGTTATGATCTGCCCAGCTGTCTCTGAGACAAAAGTCCCTGAGCCCCACATGAAAGATCTTTGCTTTCAGAATAAAGAGAAAAATTTCAATAGCAACATCATTGCTATAACCATATCTGAAGAGTGTCTTTTCAGTTTTCAGCCTGTCTTCAATCTCTTTTAGAAGAGTGATTATTTTCTAGAATTGTTTGGCCAGTGCTGTGTTCCTTTGTGCTAGTTACTTTTTTCATGGGTATAATTTGATCGTCTCAATTTTCTTTCACGAATGTTGTAGCCTGACTGGGTGAGGAGCCTGTCAGCTTGGATCTCACTTGTGGCTTGAGGTAGCAGAACAGTGAAAGACAAGTCATATGGATGACAGCACAAGGTATCATTATGGCTGGGATTAAGGGATGGTAAGGGATGACAGTGCAATTGGCATCACAGCTTGAGGTGGTGGCACAGTAAGAGGTGATGGAGCAGAGACTGTCTTAATGTCAGAGAGGGTGTCAAGGCATCTCTTTTCCAAAGCATTTCCCTCTAAGATGGAAGACAGACCCAGCCAGTCACCGAAGCCAGCCACTAATAAATCAGGGTTCCAGACAGAAAGGTGACAAATGGAGGGTACCTGCAAGACCTTAGTGCATCCAGCACTGACAGCAGCTGATCAAAAAGCAACAAAAGACCACTGCAAAAGATTCTCTGTGTGAAGGAGGTGTTATTTCATTTGCAGCATATAAACTTAAGAAAAATTATTGCTACAAGTATTTTTTTCTTTTTACAATTCTACAAGTCTGTCCCCCACAAAAAGTTTCAGACACAGATAATTCTTTTGCAGGGAAGAACCATTGGTTAACAATGGCTGTGGAATATTTCAGCTTTCCCTGTTTTCTGAATGGGTTCTTGACCAGCTGACACTGAAAAATTTCAAGAAGAATTTGATGGAGAGATATTTAATACCGGCTCTTGTTGTCACTTGTGACATCTGGTAGAAGGGATGCAAATACCACTTTCCCCCCTCAAACTCTTCTAAGAAATTACTTTTATTCTAAATGAGGAAAAAAATTCCTCTCCCTTTTACACACACCACCCTTTTGTCCCCCTCCAATTTGGAAAATTGTCTACATAGTGCCAACAACTGATGTGCAGTACGTAGGGTGTCCAACATAAAAACTGATGGCATGATATGACCTAATGAAGCTAAGTTAAGAGGAAGGCCAAATTCTGCTGAAACTCTTGGACTGCAGGAGTCTGCATGGGAATTTGGTCCCTGGTGTCTATTTCAGAGAATGCATTTGATTTTAGATGCAATGGCTTCTCATTTTGCCCAGAGCTAATTCCACATATGTTAACCCCTCGCCCCCTCTCTTCCCTTTAAAAATAGCATTGATTGCTGTTATTTCCCTTAATGCCTGTGGACTGTTGCCATTAGTTTGAACTTTAGTATATGAAGCGCATAAGGATGCAGTCTTTAAAAGTGTGCTTTGTTTTCTAAGAGGCTTTGACAAGGTAATTCCTTTTGTGTCCCAAGATTTTAAGGATAAAGCATGTAGTGAAATGATTTACGGCTCTGCTGTGTTCAGCTGTATTCAGACTCCAGCAAATTTTGGAGTCACTTTTGCAGAAAGATTGGAGGCACTAGAGATCCAGAACATGTGCACTGATGAAATGCAAAGGGATCATGTAACTATTTACAACCAGCCTCCAACAACCATTTTCTTTCCAAGCACCACATTAGAGATTGCACAAACATCTGTCTGGTCACTTTTGCTTTCTTAAATCAAATGCTGTTAGGAACTTTGCAGCTGGCATTCAACTTGGCAGGGGAAGAACTGGGGAAGTATGAAAAAGTAAGGTAAATAGCCTGTCAGGTTACCACTAAAAGCAGTTTTAAACCCTGGGACTTGAGCATTTCTCTTTACTCAAGGCTCTTTGCCTTCTGGAGGCATGGCGTTGTTTTATTCTTCCCATTTTTAACCTTAATTCTTTTGACATCTGAAGCTCCCTCCCCAGGTTGAAAAGTTGTATTTTAGGTCATCATAAGTTCTGTGATTGTTCTATAATCTGCTCTTGTCATTCTTCTTCGAGTGCTGATGTGAATCATGTGCAAGAGAATGACAAAAGTGCAGCAAACAGTTGTGTGAGTGTCTGCTTTAATTTAAATAAGTGTGACTTGCTGCCTTGTATATGCCTGAGATCATTTTCAGATGAATGAGATGAATGCTTCTGATAGGGGTATCCATGGTCACAAGTCAGGGAACAGGGATCCCCTGACAAAATGTGTTTAACCTATTGTTAAATGACATGTGAGTAGTGAGGGTAGAATATTCATCCAACTTGTAATTTGCTTTGGGAAGATATGAGATGAAAGGAACTCTATGGATGTAATTTAATGTAATTGTATTAATGCATCACACTCCAGTCATTTGAGGAACATAACTCTTGGAGAGATCTGGAAATATTTGTGAGTGGTTTTAGGTTTATATTACTTAATCTACCATCTGTAGACACCTCATAACTACCCCCCAGTAAAATGCTGAATAAAGAAAAATGCTGGAACTGTTGCTATGGGGGGAGGAGGCTGTATGTGGGAAATACACCAAAGAGCATCTGGTTTATTTTTGCAAACTTGAACGAATTACAAAATTTAAGTAATTTATTTTTCACCAGTTATCATTCTAGTGTCGCGTGGGTTCTACCTCTGAGGTAGATTTTCAGAGATTCTAAGAATTTACAATGCAACTTTCAGCTTCAAGTGCCCTGTAAAATGTTAATGTACAAAACTTCTTCACTCATATTTTTCTTACGTGCATAAAACATTATTTTTAAGCCAACTGGATTGTTTACATAAATCAGACAATTTCTGATCCTGCATATCTGAAATGGGAATTTCAATCCTGATTCCAGAATTTGAAAGGAATATGGTCCAGATGTAAACTCTATGTGATTTCTGAAGCTGTAGCTCAAAACTTCTATTCCTGAATTCAACCTTTCCAGTTCACTTCCATTTCTGTTTCTTTCTAAAAATGTTCATCCATTGATGCAGAAAGAAAAAGGCTTTTTTTGAAGAACGAAATTCTCACAGACTGATTTCTGAAATGGTGGGTTCTTGGGTCTGTTAAATCTGATACAATCATTCATAAACAGACAAGATACTTGAACCTCCCGATGACTCTATCTGTAGGTCTAAAATTACTTGCAGCAAGTGTCAGAAAACCTATAGAATCAGTTTTCCTGCTTTAATTCTGAAGCAAAAAGCTTAGTATTTTTGAAAGTATCCTAATAAAAATGACAATAACAAGTTGTGTGTAGGATAATCATGTTTTTTGAGTAGAAAATAAAATCACTTCTGCCAAGGCAATCTTCTCTAGATAAGTTGGAAGCAAAGATATATACTGAAAACAGAACTTCGATTCAATATTTGATCTACCATTTTCTGTTCTTGAGCTGTGTTCTTCAAATCCCGTGTGGTAAAATCCCTCAAGGGGATCCTTGTTACAGGAACTGTAACTTTAGTCTGTGTGTTTATTGTACGTAGCCTGGTGCAGTCCTGCTCCATGACTGTGGTTTATAAGCACTATAAATAATCCTCAGTTGCAGCAAGCTTTCAAATATAGATGTGTTTGAAATGAACTCAGATGTTTTTCAGCCTGTCTGTATGTTCCTGTGTAGTCCTTATCCCACTGTGTAAACAGCAGCTCCCACTATAAACAGAAGCAGCTCCTTGGGTTGTATAATTGCAGGAGCTCGAAGTAAGAACTGGGTCATTATCTGTGCTTATGCTGATCTAGTACTGATACTGCTGAATAAAGCAGGGCCTTTGATTCTTCTGGCAGAGTTGCTTTTCAAGGGGATATATATGTTCCAAGGATATATGGGTTTCAAAACCCCCAGATGCTGACTCTGAGAGATATTTTCTCTGTGCACAAAGCCCAGACCAATCTGACTTACAGGTGCCCAGTGAGGTGTGACTTAATGCCCTGCTCTCTGTTTGCTGAGTTCGGGAAATGGTCAGGACTTGTCCCAGCTCCTTCCAGCCTGGGGTGCTGGGCTTCTTTTCTATGCAAACTAGAGCGTGATAAGGGGCTGATGTGTGTTTGGGTATTGTCCAAATGTGGAGTTCATGTCTCCAGGGCACAGCACCCGGACCCAGGAACTCAGAAGCATTCCTTCATCCCTCATTAGACGCTGCCAACAACACTGACAATAATTAGAATGAGGACTATAGAAAAGTAAGCTGAATGAATATGGAAATTGGTACTAGAGACATAACCATCGGATATGAAAGCATTAAGTCTTTACAAACAAGAATCCATTGAGCATTTGAGAGCTAAGCCTGGTTTAATCAAATGGTGCATCAATGAAGTGATTCCGCTGCTCAAATATTTGAAGGATCAGTGGGATGAAAAGACAGAAGCAGGCATTGTTCTTCCTATACAGTGCTGCATTTGTGCTGTAGCTCCTGAGTGATATCAGTGTCCAGATAGCCCAGTGACTTCAACTTTATTGTATAGCATAGGACAACCCAGACAGCAAATGCAAGTTCTTCTTTTTCATTTATGGACAAACCACATTATAATCACTGTGGATTTTATTGGCAAATTGCTGCAGTCAGGTGTGAAGTAAATTACTTCAGATCTGTTTCTCTGAATGAAAAATTAAATTTATTGTATTCAAGTCATAAATTCACTTAACAGTCTTTCCTTGAATTGTAATGGCCTCCATCTGAGCTGAATTATAGCACTGACTGCACCTTGCTAAAAAGGATACATTTAAAAAGGAATTTTACAAAAGGGGAAGCTTAAGCAGAAAAAGGCAGGATGAATCTCTAGAGCAGGAGGCCTTGGAACAGGAATTCCAGCCTGGCTGTGCCTGGTTCCTTGTTAGAGCAGAAAATGCCCTTGAACTGAAAAGGAATTGAGCTTGAGCTCCTGCTCACACAGGAGGAGGTAAATGGAGAAGTGCTTGATGCACTTTTGATTCTCTGAGACAACTCACAGAGTAACTTTATAATACAGAGACAACAAGTAGGAGAAAAAAAGTCTTCAGATTCTTGCATCAATCTTACAAATTTTGAAGGATTTGATTTATTATTTTGACTTTTGCATTTGGATATACCATACAGCAACACTCAGATTTGAAAATCCAAATAATTTCAAATTCTTTGGAAGAAGCAGAAGGTGTCTTGCTGATTCCCAAATTTTCCATATTGGCTTGTCCCTTTCTGAGTAGAGGTAGATGAAAGCAGGTGAAAAGGAGAATAAATGTGTAAGTACTTTGCTGAATTTGAAGAGTAAGAACATTCTGCAAATGTATTCTGTGCCCTACACTATGCTGAGCTGGGCTGTACAAGCTGTAGTTCTGGGCAAAATTTGTCATGTAGAATTTTTTCTGGAAAGTTAATTACTTCTGTGGCCGATGTGATGTTACTGAAATTTGATTATTAAATGAAATGTGAAGCCTTTACTAAGAAATGCTCCAAAGCTGTTATCTCAGAATACCATGGCAAGGTAATTTCAGAATACCAGATCCCAGCTACTTCCTGAAAGTTGCAGCTATATAAAACCTTACTGAGCAGTGATGTTGAAAAATGCATGTTAATCAGTGCAGATCTTCCCCATCACCTAACCCTGTAATTAATGGTGCCATGAACAGCAGAGACAGTCATTTAAATTATGAATGCTTCTGGTTATGAATGATGGATTTTTTTGGCATAGGAATTAAAGAGTATGCATTAATAGAACTAGTAGAAGAATTCAAGTCATGCTGTGGAGAAAAGTACAAAGGCATGGTTTAACATTCACGAATATTTGGCTAACAAACAGATTTTTCTATTAAATATGTAGGTATTACAAAACAACTAGAGAAGCATCCATTGAATAAGGTTTGAAAGTTGTTCTAAGCCTCGTTGAAGCTGATGATGGAGCCAGTCCTGGGAGGTTTCTGGGCAGTGGCTCTGATGGATCTAAGAGAGTGACTCACTGCACAGTGTGAGCCACTGCTCTGCAGCGTTTGCTTGGACATCTTCTATAATCACCTTTATTTGCAGAATACATTTCTATTTAGACCCTGAGTATATGGGCAGCTCAGTGTCATTAACAAAAGGAAAATATGGAAACTTACCTTCTGCTGATATGGCCAGCAGGTTGTCTTCACAGAGGAGGATTTCCTCTGAGTGAGTGGAATTGGATTTCACCCAGTTTTAAGACTAGAAGTATGAAAAACATGATCTGATAATCAGGCAGCACTTGCATCTTGGTGTCCTAATTCTGCCAGTTCTTTAGCAAGCCCCTAGAGTTTTCCAAGGAAAACTGCATAAACAACAACAATGGCAAAAATAGCAAGACTGCTATTAGAGAAACAAACCCAGTCAGTAAAATGGAAAATAAAGGTGCAATCATTAGAGGTTAAAATGCTGTAACAATCTTTCCACAATAGAAACATCCATAAACATCCTGGAGGCTGCAGTCTGTGGGGTATCCCCTGTGTAGGGATATTGCCTGGGAGGTGGGATTTGAGAGTACAGATTCGGGAATGAGGCCATGGTGCTTTGGCTCTTGTTATCTCAGGTTCTCCAGTAAGCCCAGTTCAAGCCCATGGCTCAGGAAGGTCGCAGCTGTCCCTGGGCAGTGCAGAGCCAGCGCTGCACAGCCTGCTCAGCTGTGCCTCTGGGGAGCAAAACAGCCTGAAATTCAGCTTTCCCAAAAGAGCAAAACCTGCTTGGAGACACTGTCTCATGACTGGGCAGAGCTTGAGATTTTTCTGGCTTATTTAAAATAATCTGGGTAAGGCCCACTGAAATACAGCAGCCATTTATTCCCCTGAGGAGATCTGACATCCTCCCAAGTGTGAGCAGTGCCTATGGGCCAGTTCCTACAACAGATTTACAACCCTGCCATAAGCAGCAGGAGTAAGACTGAGTATCCCAACCTGCTTGCTTGGCGTGACATGGGCTTGATGTAAGAAATACAAAATTGAGCTAATATAGTTACTAAACTGTCTGCTTGTGTCCAGGGAATGCTGAACACATGAGGAGCAGATGGAAGAGATTAAAAAACCATAGAATTATAGATGAGAAATGTTTACAATTAAAGCAACAAACATGAAATCTCTCTGTAGTCCCTTTCCTGATTATTTTGAAGGCCGTTAGGGTGAAAAAGTCGTGACATATAAAAACTATTCGACTCAAACAATACCTTTCAAAATTATCTTTGTTTCCCTTCACTCCAGCCTAGCAAAGGAAAATCAGTGTGTTTAACACCACCAATTAATTTAGACCATTTTAAGTTGTCTGATGAATCTGATAATTCAGCTTGTCCTCTACTGTTTCAGCTACTAAGGAAATTCCAGCTAGGGACTGCTAGATCAGATATCCTGTGTCTCAGCTGACCCAAAATCCCCATGATGGTTTTAGCACCATTCTCAAGAGAACCATGCAGACTTAGTGAATAACAGACTTGTTTACCTGAATATGGCAGAGCATTTAATTTAAAGGATATTGGCATCACTATTAGAAAACTCAGAATTAAAGGATGATGCATGGAATATTCTTTATTTTTGCTGCTAGTAGTGCAATTCATTAATAACAATTCAGTAGAAAACAAAAGAAGCTTAATAGGTCCTTGTTGGTGGGAAAGTCTCTCCACCAAAATCATGAAGTAAGTATCTTTCTAGCACTCTTAAATGCTTTTTTCCTAAACTCTAGTTTCTAAGGTTCGTGTATGTTCCTCCAACTGTGCTCATAACTGAGCAAAGCTGAATAATTCTGCATCGAGAACTTGTGCTGCTGCTCACAAGCCTCGTGGTGTGATCTTGGTGCAAAAGCAACAGTACAAAATTGAAAAAGACCATGAATTTTACTCCAGCCCCAGGGTTTTCTAAAAGCACAGGCTCTCAGCCTAGTTTGTGTTAAGACTGTTTTTTCAGTCCCTGACAGGGTGTAAAATTACAGACTGGTCAATGCAGATAAAGCTGACACATATTTTCAAGCACAGTGAGAGTTTAGGGCTATATTTAACAAAAACACTGAGTTCTGTGTTTGGGGAATACACTCTGCCTCTGTACCCAAAAGAGTCACCAGAATCCAAATTCTCTCTAGCTTTTCCTGTTGATCACATCCCACTCAGTGGTTTCAAATTTTTTCAGATTGTGCCTGTTTAGGGAAAGAGGTATGATTTTGAGGTAAATACATGGAAGATAGATTTTTTAAATGCATCCAGTTTTTAGCTCTCGAGGACTTAGTGTCTTTTCTCCATAGTGCTGCTAAAAATGCAGCCTTGGATTTCCTTTTCATGAAAGGGAAAACGTGCAGTCTTGACAAGCTTGGGAGAAGGGACATATTTTCTGATGTTGCTTAGAGCACATCTGTGCACAGAGCTATTTCTGCCTTTATCTCACAGCTGATAACATTAGACTTTTAGAGTTAGGATTTTGAAGGAGCTGCAGACCAAATGCTGAGTTTTAAAAATCTGTCTGTAAATATCATAGTGGAACTCCTGGTACAGTGAAAAACCTGGGTAAAGTGACTCTTCTTAACACTGAAAATTAGGTTCTCTCCCCAAATACTGGCTGTATTGTATCGACTTCTAAATATTTGCAATTAATATTATAAAGTCCATTTCTTTGAATCATATATGACAGGAATCTTTCCCTGGTGGTAATGGCTATTTCTGTTCTGGGGAGCACGGAGCACTTTCCAGATCTTTCTGAGATATTTTGTATTATCTGACATTTCTGCAGGCAACGTTTGCTTAGTGGTGAATTGGATTGTAAATTCTACAGCTGTGAAGTTGTAGCAAACAGGAGTCTTGGCAAATTTCTAAATAAAGCTCTGGTAAGGAGTGAGTGGGAATTTAATGAATACAGATTATGGAATCAATCTCTCAATGTGTTTTGATAAGGATAAAGTGCCTATATATTAGAGGTTTTTATTGCACCACTAAGTATGACAACACTGAAATTTATTATATGCACCTATTTATATTATTTTCCTTTCCTTTTCATTCTTATAAAACCTTTCAAATACAAAAGGTTGTTTCTCTGGCAGTTCTTCAGCTGGGAGGATTCAAATACAAATAAAAAGTTAAGAGGCTGCAATCCCAATGCTGAGAAACTCAAAGCTTTTATAAAAATGAAAAGAAAAGAAAAATATATTTTTCCCTATGCATGGAAAGACAGGCTCTGTATGTGTGTGGTATGTTGGACTTTGCTTTATGATTTTTTTATTGATAGCTTTATAAGAAGAGGATGCTCTGAGAATTCCACTGGTGGTTTTATTTTGCATTGAGGAGTCTCTCTGACCAGAAGGAAATTTTCTGGGCAAATGAATCAAGTTGCAGCCTCAGCACATCTCACCCTGGGTACCCCCCTAGTCTGTCTGGGCCCAGCCATGTGCCTGTGTCCTTCTCTTCATGTAGCACAGTGACAGTCCCTGGGCTGATGAGGGCTGGACACAGCTCTTTCAGAGGCTGCTGCTGTCATTCCTCTGTTGGCTGGAGAACAGATTGCAGAATGAAATCAACTTTCCCTGACAGGAGTAAATACAATACACAGACAACACAGTGTTCCTGGGTCCAAAAGAAGCAAATTCCATGGATTTCTACTGGGACTGGAGTAAGATTTAGTCTTGCAAACAATACCATAATTTATAAATTATAGGGACAAATATCTGATATTTATAAATGCTACTATATGAGACTTCCTGTTTCCATTGAAGTCAATGGCAAAATTCCCGTGGACTTGAATGCCAACCTGATCTGGACCACAGTAAGACATATTTCCCATTAAAATCATGTTATAATTAAAACTGGGAAACTGCTTAACAAGGTGGATCTGATAGCTACAGAAGCTGTGGGTCATTAGTGTGGAATCTTTCTTTGTTTCTCTACTACTTCAACTGAAAATTAAGTAGTGTCCTTGTTTTTACCAAGATCCGTAAATTTTTCATCCTGTACCTCATCATGGTTAAAGCCATCTTAGCATACTTTGTGACCACTGTCAAAACACATGGAAGTTTCTGTTAAGGTGATGTGGTTATTATCAGCCATATTCTTAAATTTACTTCCCAGTCAAAAGAGGAACATTTCAACACGTGGTCAAAGAAAGATGGTAATTGTCAGTAGAAGGAAGAAACAGACACTCTTCAGGCAGCAGCGGCTGCAGGATACCCAGGAATGGCAGCAGGTATTTGGCTGAATAGTTCACATGGCAGAGTTTAGGAGGAAGGACCTACCCTGGCAGGGATCAAGAGCAAGCACAGGACTGGACCTCCCTGCTGTACATCTGTAGTTCTGCCTCCAGGGAACACCTGTCTTTGTATGTAAATCATTTATGCTTATCAGAGAGAGGAATGCAAAACCCTGGATGGACTATCTGAATTCTAATTCTGATGTTGGTGTTGAGCCTCCCTGTGGCCCTGGACAGCTGATATTTACTGTGTGCTTTGTGCCAGTACCTCCCTGTGCAGTTTGCCACAGGCATTTAAGTGTTAGGCTTTGTCCTTAGAAAAGGGTGAAAGAAAGAGGTCAAAGCTGAAAGAGGAAATTGTTGATATTGTGTCAGAATATGTTGAATAGATTCTTGTGCTACAAGCTGCTTCATTACAAGAGAGATGATTCTAGGAATCAGATCCTACTCAGTGTAAGTGTATCACAAAAGGTTCCTGTGCATTACTTAAGCTGCTGTTTCCCTATAAGCAAAACTGGGCTAATCTCTTAATGGCTGAAAGGTGTGTATGAACTCCACAGTTACTTTTAATGATTTCTGGAGATGAAAAATTGTACTGAAATACAGGCCAGTTGTTTTTGTTGTCAGGGTGTTTTTGTTTTGGTTTGGTTTAGTTTTGTTTAGCTTTTAGCTTTTCTGTAAGTTCTTCAGTTTGGTAAAAACAGAATTTGAGTTACACTGGTCATAAGTTTTTGCTTATCCCTATATTGACAAAGCTTTGGCTTTTGCCTCATTAAAGGCTGCCTTATGGTAGGTTTGGTCCATGTATGAATTTTCCCAGCTATCAAGATGGTAGTTTTATTTTAAACTGAAATAGTCTGATCTGCTATGCGAGCCAATAATAAATGGCAAAGTACTCAATTCAGAAAAATAAAATTATGGGTATTTTTTCTGTACTTCATTTTGTTCTGTGCAGTTTATCTTGGGTTGGGGAGAGAAAAAAATATTGTTATGGAGAGCAAAGAAACAGTGCAAATATGTTTATGTATTTCTAATTTTGTCTTGGGTGTTGAATTGCCCTGGGTTCAGTTGCATAATGATAAGTAAAGCAACTGGACACAATCCAGTGCAAAGTGATGCATGAAACCAGCACTTTTCCCCCCTACTGTGTGAAAATTTGTATCAGCAAGAAACAGATAGTCTAACTTGTATGTAGCTGGAGAACTGCCTGCATTTTGATACCTACATTCTTTGAAAATGACTCATTCTTGAGTGCCGACACCAGATCCCCGGCGTGCTGAAGCCCAGCAGTGACCCGCTGCCCCTGGGCTGCATTAACCCTCCATCCTCCCTCCCCCTGCACCGACGTGACCCCGGCAGCGGGGCCACAGGAGCTGCGGGCAGGGCTGGGGGGAAGGGGCTTATTCTGGGGCTAAAGCCCAATGTTCCGCCTCACAAATCCGTCCTGGAGCCAGGGTTAGAGCCAGGGTTAGCTCTCAACTCCGCTACCTTCTTGTCACAAACCCTGCACGCCACGTCCTCATCGCTGGAACTGCAGTGTGTGACTGCCTCGGGTGGCCTGGCTGCAAAACCCGACCTCCGGGTCAGCCACCTTCTGTCCAGGAGATGGGACAACGTGCTGCCTTTCTAAGGAAAAGGCCAGTCATTGCTTTTCTGCTGCTAATCAGATCTATTAGTTGGTACAGGCTCAACAATTATTTTAAAACCCCCCACTTATGGTAAAGGTTTTGTTCTTTGTAAGCATCTTTCACCCAGAAAACCTGATATGTGACTTTCTGTGAACTATGTAACAGGAAACACTAATGAAAAAAAAAAAAAAGGCTTTGTGTTTGAAGGAAATTACATTTTTTAATAAGCAAGTTACCTTTAAAACAAACCTCCAGTGTCAGATAGAGAGTAATCAGAGAATAATTTCTCTGTTTTGCCTTTTTTTAGAAAAGTAAGAAATGTAAAGCTTTCTGGTTTTTACATAGCTCTCCAACAGCTACTTTTATATGGCATAGAATAATAGTATTTGTGTGAAAGAAGGATGGGGAGGTTCAATTCTAGAATGAATCTCCTATTTGGTTCTGGTTTTATGTTGTTTTGTCCAAATCTACATCCAATCTCTGGGAGGTAGATCTCATAGTAGAATTTGAAGCAGTGCAAGAATAAGTATGTAAATAAGTCAGATTAGTTTCAGGAGTGGGAAATGTTTTTAAGTAATGTTTCAGACTAAGCCAGTGTGAAAATGGGGGTAAAGATCATGCAGATTTGGGCTGTTGCTAATCAGCCAGTCAGCAGCTCTGCACTTAGGTTTTTCACAGTGTGACTCTTTTAAAAAAGACACAAACACACAAACACATTGCAGATTTATCTTACTTTGGTAGGTGAAGATCTGGAGCCTAATTGTAATTAGTAGTAGCTGTTTATGGCTGGCTTAGAGACCTCCCAAAGCTGAACTAGCCATGGCAAAGCAAGCACATCTTTGCCCACTGTGAGAGACAGCGCTGACCTTTGAGTGTTCAGCAGGCCTTTGTGAAACTGCTGGGATTTATTAATAACTTGGATTGTTTGGATTGACAAAAGGACAACTGAAAAGATGGTAAGTCATCATGAATGGGGGAGTTCATCTCTGTGATCTCTGAATGGTTTAAAGGTTATGATTTGTTCTCAAGTGACTGAAGCAGAGGGGTGGGAACTGACTGAGGTCTTCCAGTTTTTGTTTAAGATGCACAGTATTTCATTTTTGGATGAGGTGTAACTCAAACTGTGCTCTTGGGGCAGTCATCTGTGGAGTATCCTGCTCTTACAAGGGTCCAAGGAGTGCTGTATTTTGGAAATCATTGATGGAGCAGTAGAGGGATCTGGCTGGGCAAATTGCTCTAAAACCAAAACAGAAGGATAAACCCTGTCTCCTCCAGCTCAGCTTAGCTATTCAGCAGTGGCTAAAAGCTGCCACCAGGGCTGAGGGGCACAGTGCCATCCAAGGCTTTGTAATGGCTTCGGTGCTGCTGCGGTGCTCCTGAAGGGTGATGCAGAGCAGTAGCAGTGGACTTTTATTAATCCCAAATAGGCACCTTGCACTCCATGACACATTCTTGGTATGCAACAGTCAACAACCATGGAACTCGTCTGTGCAAACTGTGTGCAAGCTCATTGAATTCTGCACCTACTTGACAGTCAGTCCTTGCAGATTAGATTATTTTTCTTGGAGCAGGCAAGATTTGCCTAAGAGGAAATGTCATAAGAATAGGATGGAAATGAAGAGTGAATTCTGTTGCTTAAAGGCTGGTCCTGCTAGAATAGAAGGGATAATGCACTAATCAAATTTTGACACGATATTAAGGAGAAAAGATGAGAAATCATTTTTGAACTGCCTGCACTAAAGCTGGATGCCTGAAAAATAAAGTAGTTCTTATGCATAAACATAATTTTGATTTAGTTGGCATTACCCAGGGATAAGTCATACAACTATAGCAGCCATAAACGTCAGTGCATGAAAGAATGGGCCTCAAACATGCTGGTGATGCCAAGAAATCGGGGAGACCACCTGTTCCAAGATGAAGTACAATATAAATAAATACAGAACCTTCATCTCACCCAGCTGGTACCAGCACAGGTAGCACGTGTTGCATGTGATGCATGTGGACATGATTATGTGACTGAAGCATACATGGCCTGACCTGCTTGTACAGGACAAAGAGAAGTAACAGAGGGAGTGATCATAATAAAGAACTGTTTAGGGAGAATATTCCACTGTGATCAGTCTTTCCTGCCCTGTGATATTTATGTAAATGTAAATTCTTCAAACAAAGGCTTGTTTTCAGGCTGCAGGGAAGGACAGAAGATCCATGAATTGCACTCTGCAGTGAGGCTCTGCTGCAGCCTCGGTGGCAAGGATGGGAAGATGGAAGTATTGGACTTGTCAGTCAGGGCTTGGCTTGTTGAGTCCTCTTCTTTTGTGCTTTCTGAGAGACAATTCAGCCAAAGCAGAGAATGGAGACTGAAGAGAAATAAATAGGCAGGGAGCAGGAAATGACCAAAAGACAGAAAAATAACAAGAGCGAAAATGTGAACAAGATCCTGTTGTGTACAACACATTAGAGGTGATCTCACCCTTCTTCTTTCAGCTGCTGTTGTCTGAGCCTGGCAGCAAGAACAGGACAAGGCTGGTAACCTGCGAACACTGAGTTACAAGCTCTGGCAGGATTGACATCAGAGTGTTAAGGTGTCTCTTGGCTCCCCCAGTTTTCTTTCTCTTAGTATGCTTCCTTAATATGTTTGTTACGCTTCGTAAGACTTCTTAAAATCTAAAGCCTTTAGACGTGGAGGATTTGCACTGGTGCAGGAAACAATTGCTCAAGGACTAAGAGTGTGCAGTCCTTGCCTAGCTCAGCTCCCGGCCTCTGGCCTGTCCCTAGGCTAGCTCCGCATCCCTTCGGAATGCCCAGCCCCAAATCCTGGCGTCGGGAATGCACAATTCCTGCAGTTGGGCGTGCACAATTCCCGCAGTTGGGAATGCCATTCCCTCGCCCCGCCGTCGGGAATGCCGAGTTCCCGCAGTTGGGAATGCCCAGTTCCCGCAGTTGGGAATGCCATTCCCTCGCCCCGCCGTCGGGAATGCCCAATTCCCGCAGTTGGGAATGCCCATTCCCTCGCCCCGCAGTTGGGAATGCCCAGTTCCCGCAGTTGGGAATGCCCATTCCCTCGCCCCGCAGTTGGGAATGCCCAATTCCCGCAGTTGGGAATGCCCATTCCCTCGCCCCGCCGTTGGGAATGCCCAATTCCCGCAGTTGGGAATGCCCATTCCCTCGCCCTGCCGTCGGGAATGCCCAGTTCCCGCAGTTGGGAATGCCATTCCCTCGCCCCGCCGTCGGGAATGCCCAGTTCCCGCAGTTGGGAATGCCCATTCCCTCGCCCCGCCGTCGGGAATGCCCAATTCCCGCAGTTGGGAATGCCCATTCCCTCGCCCCGCCATCGGGAATGCCGAGTTCCCGCAGTTGGGAATGCCATTCCCTCGCCCCGCCGTCGGGAATGCCGAGTTCCCGCAGTTGGGAATGCCATTCCCTCGCCCCGCCGTCGGGAATGCCCAGTTCCCGCAGTTGGGAATGCCCATTCCCTCGCCCCGCCGTCGGGAATGCCCAGTTCCCGCAGTTGGGAATGCCGAGTTCCCGCAGTTGGGAATGCCATTCCCTCGCCCCGCCGTCGGGAATGCCCAATTCCCGCAGTTGGGAATGCCATTCCCTCGCCCCGCCGTCGGGAATGCCCAGTTCCCGCAGTTGGGAATGCCATTCCCTCGCCCCGCAGTTGGGAATGCCCAATTCCCGCCGTCGGGAATGCCCAGTTCCCGCAGTTGGGAATGCCATTCCCTCGCCCCGCAGTTGGGAATGCCCAATTCCCGCCGTCGGGAATGCCCAGTTCCCGCAGTTGGGAATGCCATTCCCTCGCCCCGCCGTCGGGAGCGCGGCGCTCGCTGCCGGCGCAGGGAGGCCGCTGAGCGCCCCCTCGTGTCTGCCGCGCTGCGCGCTCGGGCGCGGGGCGCCGGGACGGGGGCGGCTGGGTCGCCCCTCGGGGCCGGGCAGCAGCAGGATCAGGGGCTGAGCCGGCGGGATCGGGTGCCGAGCTCTGCCTTCCCGCAGAACTCTCGGCAGACAAGCTGAGGTCGTAAGTACGTAAAAACATCGAGCCTCTAAAAACATTTGTAACTCGTATTCCATGGAAAAAGCTGCCCCTCTCACACTGCTGAGTTAGCCAGGAGGATGGATATGAGGATTTGTTGATAGGTCACGAAATCCTGCTCTGCAGTGCAAAAATCGAGGGACAAAATACCAGTAGCAAGGTCAAGGAAGCTTCCAGGGCTGTCACTTCCAGCTGCTCTGCTGTTTTGTGTCACCTCTGTCTGTGACTCCTCTGGTTCCCTCAGGTGAGCACAGAGCTGCTCTGACAGAACCCAGACCCCTTCCATCTTGCCAGTGTGTCTTGTACGTGATCCTTCAGCCCACTGCCATCTTTCCTAGTACATTTCTCTGCAGGGGAGGTTCAGTTTTCCAGAAAGATTTTTCCCTGTAATCTTGGTTTTCTCATCAAGCTGTGAAAAGCTCCCATTGGCATCACTCCCTGAATCATATCACCCATGCTAAACCTTATGTAGATGCCTTCTATTATAGAATAATAGCCAGACATGGGATCCTCAAATGGATGAAGAACCCAATTCAAACAAAGCAGTTCTTTGGGATTTGAAATGTCCTGCAGGGCCATATCCACTGGGACACAGGAGTGTCTAAGTGCACAGGCAGGGCCTATTGGAATTATCCTTATTCTAAGAGAAAAAAAAATCACCTTATCCTGACAGGCTACAAGTTACACGGGATTTTTTGATTAAATCAGAATTATTCATACCAATTTCGTGTTCAAAACTCCAGAAAAATAAGAGAAGATTTCGTGTGGTGGAAAACCCCAGTAGGCTGTGTGGGAGCCTCCAGAGTCAGATTATGATAGCATTGGGAAAGGGCTGAAAAGCAACATAGCAGAGTGAGATCAAACCACGGCACA
Organism: Aphelocoma coerulescens; assembly: GCF_041296385.1. NCBI lineage: Eukaryota > Metazoa > Chordata > Aves > Passeriformes > Corvidae > Aphelocoma > Aphelocoma coerulescens. Next base: position 14,903,495 of record NC_091028.1, on the reverse strand, counting down.
TGTGTTGTTGTTACTGTTACTAATATTGTTTCCACAAATGTTTGAGACGTTGTAGGTATTTCTCAGACATAAAAGAAAGAATTGCATCTGGCCAGGTAGTTCCCAGTGGGATATGAGCTTTTTTTCAGTTTGACATGGAAACAAATAAAATAAACACAACATTAGCAATTATTTGGCTTCTTGTTGAGAACATGTTATGTAACTACTCTGGCTTTCTTTCCTCATAACATAGGGTGGGGAAGATGATAACTGTAGAGAAAAGAGTAATACAGACATTCAGCCACCCTGCAGCATTTCAGAGAATCACCTTTGGCAGGTGCAGAAAAGGTGTCCATGAACTTCCAGAGCCTCCCAGCAGGAGTTCTTTATCGCATTCCATACTGTAATAAAAGAGCAGAATCAATAACTCAGAGAATGGGGACTGAGCAGCTGATGCTGAATAGAGGTCTTAGGAGGCAAAGAGTATTTGAGAAGAACTTAATAAGCAATCCAAGTTTCTCCAGTCCTCTCTAATCCACGTTTAATTTCAGTTTGCAAGGGCCAGCCTACAGGATGGTTACTCCAGATTTATACCAATATAAGCAAGAATGGAAAAAACAGACACTTAAGGAATGAAAATTCAGCCAGAAGATTGTAGAGAATAAAATGTCATCCAATGATTAGTTTGGGCAATGGAACAGAGTGCATTATGTTTGTAAAGGGAGAGCCACACTGCACTATTAGGTGCTCCAGTGTCACAGAAAGGGCTGGAGAGGAAGACCTGGTCCATCTACACACCTACACACATCCTTCTGCACATCAGGGCACCCAGGTACAAATCCCAGCTGCCTGGGAGGGGAAATACATCATTTGGCTATGTCTCTTCCAGTGCACTCTGCACTTCCCGGGCAGATTTAATTTTTTGGAGGTGAAATCGAACAATTGGCAAAGGCCCAGTATCTCAGAGAAATGTGAAAAAACCTCAGAAATGAACTTGTGTGGCAATGAGGATGTGCTGGGAGGAACCTGCTGGTCCCTTGCTGGTGGAACACTTTGGAAATCAGAAAACTCTGTGAAGCATGGGATCCACACACAGGAAATACAGAACAAGAGAAATCTAGTCTTGTTTCAAGCCTCTTTTGGTATATCCCAAACATTTATTGCCCACAGACTCATTTTCTTAGCTATGCAACTCCTCTGTGGGAGCATCAAGTTCCATATTAAGGCTGTTTAGGTTCTTTGCCCTTACTGCTCCCTTTGAAAGACCAGGCAAACCTGTGATATCCATCAACAGCTAGAAATGTTTTCTGTAGTTTTCAGTCTAAACATGCTGTTGATCAGATTATAAAAATTTTACCTCACAGTCATGTTAAACTTTAACTTAGTTCTTTTCCCACTCTATTTATCTTAAGATCTATTTATAAAGGACTTGCATAGATCTATTTATAAAGGACTTGCATATTGTTCCTCCACTGTCACACTGAAGAAGTCATGTTCTTTTTATCTCTCCCTAAGACTGCTAATTCTGTAATTGCTCTAATAGCCAGTCTGCACTGATTCCAGTTTAAGCTAATCTTTTTCAACACTGTTGACAGGAACTGTATAAATATTTCACACAAAATCTTACCAGTGCCTTGTCTAAAAGTGCCAATATTTCCTTTTCTGCTAAAAATCTCACCTAACCCATCTGAGCACTACATTATCTGTCTCCACAGCTGTGTTGTACTGGCAGATTTGGCACACTGTCAGTCTATCAGAACACTCAGATCTTTTTCCTTCTCTGTTGCTTCCAGCTGATGAATCCCAAGAACATGACTTTGCAGTTCACATTATTAAATTTCCATCACTGCAGACAAGAAGGTCATCTAATTCCAGTGAGGTGATCTGGTCCTCCTCAGGACTGGCAATACCTTCCATCTTTTTATCACATGCACAATTTTTGAGGCTAGGCCTGATTATGTTCCTAGTCATGGAAATGTAGATTCTATGGTATTGCTCCAAAGAGTGATCCCTGAGGAACACTGTGGGGTCATTTGCTCCATTCATTTGCTCCATTCCATTTTTATTATAACCTGTTGCTCCTTCTTCACATTGTTTTTATATTAATCCCTATCCCCTCCACCTTCAGTAATGATTTCCTGCAGAGTGCTGTATCAAATGATCTGTTTGAATTTCAGTAGAGTGAGTTCACTGCATTATTTCATTCTGGAGAGATGATTATTTTACTCAAGATACACCAGCTCAGTCTGATACCCTCTGCTCTGGTAAACCATGTATGTTTTCTCACATTCTGTTTGCCTCCCTACAATTAATTGTTCTTTCTTTCGAAGTTTGTTCTAAGACTTGGCATTATACTGAATTTTAAAAATACATTTTAGAATATGTATATTTTCTAAAAATACATTTCAGAATATAAACATTGTATTTGCTATGCTGAAGTCCTAGGCAAGCTTTCATTGAAATTCATTAAACACTGGCTGCTTTTACTTGTAAATTCATATACCAGTTATTTCAGTGTGCTAGGGAGGAGATTGTATGTATTCCTCAATAGTTTTTTGCATGAAGAAATATACTTTGTTTTTCCTAAGGTTTGTAATTTCTGTTACACTACAGCTTCCTTTATATGTCATTCCCATCTGTTATTAGCCTAATGTCAAAGCAAAGGATCATTGCTTATTGTCAAGCAACACCATCTCTGATTTATTATTAAAGAAAACCACCTTATACCATGCCTGTGTCTTTGATGGAGCTCTTCCATCACTGGTGGCATTCTTCTGCTTTAGGTCTGGGAAGTTAAAGTCTTCCTTAAACAAAGAATTGCAGTTATTACTTTCCTGTAATTTTGCATCACTCATAATTCATATTCAAATTTGAATAGAGAAAGGAGGCTGTAAAAGATCCTCAGCAATATCTTGCTGGGGCAGTTTTTGTCATCTCTAGTCTGAGTAATTTCCACCCAAACAGAATTTGTTTGGTCAGTGTGATCATAGATTTCTTTACACTCAGCCATTTCCTCTAGATTCAGTGACACCCTCCCTCTCCTCTCGTTTCTGTCTCCCCTAACCAACACCCTGCATACTGCATTAGTGGGAATATTCTGTTCTCAGCAGAAATGCAGAAGACCTCTCCATGCTCCAGCAAAGTTGCTGATGAGCTTCTGATATCTCATCTTGCCTTTGACATTGCCATTCTGTCTGAACACGACAACTTTCAAGGGAGACAGGGCATGTCCTGTGTGAGGCACAGGGGGAGGCTGTGCCCTGTCAGTGCCCAGGTGGTAACCAAACACTTTTCACAAAGATGACCTGAAAATAGACATTTGATAATTTAGCTGCCTGTGTGAACCCCCTGACTCCACAGGTTCTCAGGCCCTGACTGCCCTCTCAGGATTGTCTTAGAGAAGAATTAATATGAAGAAAGAGTACAGAAACACTGATTTTTGTGCTTATTGATTTGTTCCCCAGTGGATGTCATATTTCCAGTATTTTTCTGGACTTCACAGCCAATGAGAATAGCCAGGGCACTTCCTATGGAGTGATCTACTTGAGCTAATCTGCATGTCTTACTTGCTTTTCAGAGAAATTATTTTAGCCCCATCATGAGGCCATTCACTGAGGTTATAAATTTCAGTAGAGCCAGGGGAGAAATATGCTCCTACATACCTGATCCCCTGAATCCACCAGAGATTTGCTTCTTGTCACTGACTGCAACATCAAACAAAAAATAAAGGACTTGTTGAGAAATGACATTGCTGGAGTTCTTTTGGCCCCAGTCACTCATGTCTGCACACACCCAGTTGCTGTGACTGGGAGTGCCTCCAAACAGAGCTGGATGATGCAAAGCATTTTCCAAATGTTTGCACAATGAAGAATTGCCATCATAGGCTCAAGAGCAACTGTTTTGAGAAAGTAAATATTGTGCATTTCTGGATTAGATAACAGCTAAGGGCAGCACGCATTGGGGCTGGAGCCTGAAGGCAAAGCATAGCAGCAAGTCTGAAGAGCGGTTCTTGTCTCCCACAGGAGGATGAGACTGAGGCTTGCAGCTCAAGGAATGCTCTCCCTTTTACCCATTACCATTGGCTGCAATGCATCGTGCTTAATTTTTCAGAGATGTAAAATTAAATTAGACAGGAGGACAGCAGCAAAAGGTTGGGGGAATTGGAGAAAGAGTAATAAGTTTGTATCTGATTCGTTTTCAAACCATTCCATCAGATCAAAAATAGACTCAGTTCTCTTCAAAGGGCCAGCAGTTCCACAGTGTTTACAGTTTAGCAGCTCTGCTCAGAACTTCTGCATTTTTCCATGTAGCAAGAACAGTTCTGTAACTGCAACATTATTAATTCAGCTACAGTAACTCTCCTGTTATCTGGTAACACTTTTTGACTATGTTTCCTTATTGCTGTTCTCACGCCTTTCCATTGTAGTATGTTACAGAGAGGATTGGCATTTACTAGCATATTGTAGCTGCAAAATGCTTTAGTAGGTCTTAATTAGTAGTTCTCAGAGAGTACTAGGAGGTCATTTCTCAATAGAGAGGATAGGAACAGCAATTTTAGTATTGAAATGTACCACTGGTGTTTCTGTGGGCTGTTTCATGCTCAGAATATTTTTTGAGAGATATTTTGTCAGAGGCACATCTTTTGAGGAGTTTGGGGGTTGATTACTGCAAAAGCACAATATGGTTTAAAGTCCTACCACCAGTGCAATAGTTTCTAAAAAGATAGAATGGTTGGCAAAGAATTTTTGGCCTACTGGTAACAAAGTGTACAGGCCTTCTTCCCAGCAGCAGAATGTGAGGAAACTCTGAATTTCTTGTTATCTTGGTGAGGCACCTGCATCTCTAAGAGTTCTTCTTGCTTGCCTGTGCTGAAAGGTGGCTGAGACAGGAGGTTGTTTCACCTGGGGGAGGAATTACACCTGTGGGAAGTGGCTGCTGAAATAAACACTTGATCTTGTGTCTACAGTTTTAGGATGGAGAGTGAACAGGAGTCTTACCTAAAACTGGTGAAACAGTCCAGCTTGTGGGATTCATAGCAGTAATTCTGTGCAGTCTGTATAATGCTCCTTGGGCTAGAAACCCTGTTGGGTAGATAGGATTTTGTCCATGATTTGACCTCTTAGGCAGAGTGTCACTGCAAATAGTACCATAATTAAACACTCATGAAGAAAATTGGGCAAATGTGTGCTCTTGTTTCTGAACATCATCCTTCAGCTCCAGCTCGGGGAGTTTTGCACATGCAGCAGTATGTGTGACAGCTTAATAGAGATGGCAAGGATACAACAGTATTAATGATACTGTAATTACACCAGTTGTATTTTAATAGTACCTAACTGCCAATATATGTCCCAGGTTCAAATCAGCATGACTGATTGGTTTAGAAAAACGTGTTGTTTTGGTGCCTTTACAGTCAAAGCAATTAGTAATTCAGCTTTTTGCAGTCTTCAGCAACAATCCAGGTCTTTTCAAAGCATTGTATTCACACTGGGTTTTTTGATAAAATAAACTTTGCAATGGAAACTCTCATTCTGACTGCCAGGCAGTGTTACCAAATCAGGGTTGTGACCCTGTAAGATGCACATGAGTCAGCACTGAGTTGAAGTTCTGACTGCAGAATCAAAGTGCAAAGACTTATTTGGCTTGTGGGATAGAGGAACCTTATTCAATACCTCACATCTCATTCTATAACCTGACAATGCACAATGTGAGTTTCCAGGGGATGTTTGCTTGAGGGCTGAGCAGAAGGGAAGGTCCCAGCATTGTAGCCTGTTTTTTAGTTCACCACAGATTCATTAGCATTTAGGGGAAATGTTTTATGAGTGATCACACACTTCTTTGTTCAAAACTGTATTGTAATGTGAACTACATGTCACTGAAAATACAGAATAATCTTTCCTGTTTACAGAACTAGGCAGTCTAGACTTCAATTTATTTATGGTATTTATTTAAAGATTCAGTTTTGACCTAGATCCAGTTCTCATTTCTGAAAGCTACATAAAGTTCTGACTTGCAGCAATTTTCTTCTTAAGGCTGTTAATGTATATTTATGTAAAATCAAGAATTCCAGCCTCTTATTACACAAACCATGTAGTATTTTTAACAAGAGTCAATTGATTCTATGTAAAATTATGCACAGGATACTGCAGGCAGGGGGAAAAATCATTGTGGTCCATACATATTTGCTATTAACTGCTTTAACTTGACCTACCTGGTTTTATAAGCAGCAATGTCAGGGGAATTAATTGCATCAGAGTCTGTGGAGAGAAAAATCAAGGAAGAATTCTATTCGCCCCAAATTAAGCTTTAATACTGCAAAGCTGTCATTATGTGTATCAAAGGCTGTTGAAAGTCATGTTGCTGGGAATAACCAGGGGGCTTGTTAATGCAGTCATGATCATCTTTCTGACAGAAGCTCACTTTCAGGAAATGTGATATGAAATTTTCCTTAGGTTCTCATCTCATTCCCATATTGTGTTTATTTCACTCTTAGTGGCTTCATCTTTAATTTCTCAGTTAGGAGCTAATTATCTACAAAACTGTATAATGAAAGATGAGCAAGTCTGAAAGGAGTCTTAAGTGAATGCAAGTTACATTTTCTTTTCCTAATTTTGGGAATGGGAGTTTCCTCAACTTGTTTGGGTTGAGGCCCTTGCATAAATAGGATCATACTGTGCTTCTAAACATAGCCACAGATTCTGATTTCTGCTTCTTGTAGATCCATTTGAAAGGCACTGTTTTCTTCCATATCCTTGTTAAGGGGGTGTATTTCTTCCTTTCTAGTAATCTCTGCAATATCTTATCAGTCTCTCAGGGGCTGACCCTTCTCTCTGTGAATGGCCGGAACTGCTGCTGAAGTCTGTAGCAATTAAACAAAGGGCAGAATCAACGAGGGATTCTCTTGGTGGCTTAAAGGCTTACAGAATTAGTAGCACTAATGTAGACATTGTTCCATTGGGATTTTATATGCATTCTTACACATGTATGTCTATCATGTGCAAATCTATCTGTGGAATTCTGTTCCATCCTTCCTCAGTAATTTTTACTTTTTTTTAAGATCAAGCAGGAGCCTGAGTTCTTTTGCCAAATATTGTTCCATGAAGCAAAAAGCAAAAGCATATCAATAATAGTGCAGTGGACAGAGAACACAGGAATGACTGTTCTGCCTCAAATCCATTTGAATGTGTCTGCTTTATGCTGAAATCACTGCACAAAACAATCAGTTGCAGTGTAAGTCTCTTTCTGTAAATAAACATGGCTATATATGATAGCTGTTCCCAGGCCAGATGATGAAGTAGACTCAAAATTACATACACAAAATGCATGACCAATTGCATATTTTAATTTGTAATTATCACAAGTGCTTATGCTAATTGCTTGTTGTTCAGTAGCAGTAAAATAAAACACAACTGGTTTAGTGTCTGCTGTCAATCCATTTTCAGTGTACAACAACTGATTTATTGGTCCTCTGAACCAATGAATATTCTTTCTCTATGTGAGGGATCTATATATACACCCAGAAATCATTAAATGCAAGATTCCTTCAACATAGGATCAGCAAATCCATAAGTTACTATGTACCTGCTGTGTTCCAAATGGTGACCTTCATATCTATGTCTTATTTAGATTTTTGCCTCTAACAGTGGGCTGAGCATTGTGTTTTCATTGTACAGCACTAAACCTACTTTCTCTGATATTCTGTAATGTCATGCAGTTCTATACAGCAGCACAAACTCTGCTTAAGGGAAGAAAATAGCCAGAGCCATCTGGAGAGGTACTGAATTTCTCAGTAGTGGACAAAGTGTATTTCAGACAAGGACAGGAATGACAGAGCAGAAAATAAGTTAGAGCAGATATGGGAAACAATATCCATTGGTGAGAGCTTTGGACACTAAACCAATCTGTGGCAGAGCTCCTGTGTGTTTCTCACTCAGAGTTTGCTCTAGAAGGAGAACTGTGTGCATTAACTGAGCCACCGGTGTAAGTGCCACAGCACCAGGGCGTACAGAGGTGAGCCTGGGTTCGGGCCATAACTGGAGCTGTTCAGATCTCTGTGGGGGTCATTGGCAGGTGATGGTGGGGCACACACAGGATCTCCTGCCTTGCAGTGATCAGCTTGATGTTCTAGAGACCTTCTTTCTCGTTGTGGTTTAACCCCAGATGGAAACTCAGCCCCCTGCAGCCACTCACTCACCTGCCTGGTGGGATGGGGAGAGAATTGAAAGGGTAAAAATGAGGAAACTCATGAATTGAGATGAAGACAGTTTAATGGGTAAAGAAGATCAACACACACAAGTAAAGCAAAACAAGGAATTCATTCACCACTCCCCGTGGGCAGTCAGGTTCAGCCATTCCAGGAAAGAAGAGCTCCACCACGTGTAACAGTGACTTGGGAAGGCAAATGGCACTGCTCCCAAAGTGCCCCCCTTCCCTATTCTTCTGCCAGCTTTAAACATGGAGCATGAAGCTCTGTGGTCTGGGAGATCCCTTGGTCAGTTGGGGTCACCTGTCCTGGCTGTGTCCCTTCCCAACTCCTTGTGCACCCCCATCCTCCTGTTTGGTGTGTGGGGTGAGGAGCAGGAAAGGCCTTGACTCTGTGTGAGCTCTGCTCAGCAATAACTGAAACATCTACACTGTTTCCAGCATAAATACAAAACACAGCCCCATACCAGCTACTGTGAGGAAAATTAACTCTATCCCAGCCAAACCAGCACATTTCTCCACTTTCTCTTCCATTAGCACCTCGTGTACAGGATGAGGCTCGCAGTACATGAGACCAGGAATCCTCAGAGTGGCTCTTTCCTCTGCAGTGGGTCTGCCCAGGCAGGGAATCTAGATCAGCATGGGCAATGTTAACAGATGGCTGCCAGGCTCATGTTTGCCAGCTGGAGAAAAGCACAATGCAGCAGGGATGTGTGTCCAAGCCCTTTGCCAGTGGTAGGACCAGCCAGTGAAGAGGAAAGCTCTTATAACTGTCCTGATCTCCAGCAACCATAAGCAAATCTAGGCAGAGGAAAAATCTGATATCACACACTGATGTGCTAATGCACAAAGAGCATTGGAATATTTTCTTGTATGACAGGAGTATTTAATGTGTAGGAATGTAATGTGAGTTGTGTTAATTTGCTTTATAAAAATAACATTTTCTGTACCTATCTTCAGTGATTCAGCATTTTGAGACATGACTTTAGGAAAAATAAATATATCTAATGGTTTGTGTGGGATAAAGAATATATTTGGGTCAAATTAAAAAGTGGTCCATACTTTGGTAGATAGTTAAGCTGTAAAATTTAACCAAGGAAAGGGTAAAACTGGTAATCTTGCTTTTACCAGCTCAGCAGTAAGCAGAGCAGGTGCAAGCCATGTTTAATCCATGGCCCCTGGGAAATGGTAATGTTCATTTCTGTTGTCTTCCTGTGCCAGATGCCAGGCTCTCCAAATTTCTAATTGAGAGCACTGACTAGAAAGACTGATAAGGCACAACTGAGCACCTGGGTCGCATCAAAATGAGAAAAGCTCTTTAACTGCTGCTTATTGTAATACCCCACTGTAGGCAACACCTGTGGTATGGCTTTATAAATAGATAACCTGAGCTGTGCTCACACAGGGGTAATTCAGAAGTTGTCAGCTTGTTAGGCAGCTTTCCAGCAGTGTGCTGATGGCACATGCCCATAACCCAAGAGGAAATAATTCTTCATGTTTATGTAGTACACTATGACATAAAGTTGTGGGGGTTTTGTTATTTTGAAACTTCTTAGTCTGCTTCTGCATTAAAGGAAGTTCTAAGCAGATGTGGTATTAGCATTTTGTAATGTCTTGGAATAGGTATGTCACCTGCCATGTTCTAAAAACATTTGGATGGTCAAAATTACTTAGCCCTGGTAGCACACACCTGCAGAGGAATTAAACTTTTGGTAAAGGTGCTGATAGCTGTTTTCACATCACGTATTTCTCCATATCCTGGCACACATGAGTAATGTCAATCACAAAAGCAACTCTACTCCCTTGCAGGACATGGCCAAAACAATATAGTGCAGAGTGAAGGACATGCAATGCTCCTATAATGTTGTAACAAGGGGTAGGAAAACATATCCCCCATGGCGAGTTGAGCTCAGTAAGTTGTTAGTGTTGGGGCTGGAAAACCAGTTCTAGTGAGTATGAGCCTTGCTTAAATTCTCACAATCTTTTTATTTGTCTGTATTTTATAACCCTACAAGCAAAGCGACTTCACCTGTAAGACTACAAAATGTACATAATTTTGTAAACCTGTTTGTGTTGGATTGGCTTTATTAAAAAGATAAAAGAGATTGTGGAAGATAGAAGGGCTTTGATTCTTGGATGATCTTTGGACTCTCAGACTGCAAGGAGAAGGAAAATGAGCTACGTTATTTCAGGTCTGTTTTTGTAAGTAGCCAGTTAATAAGTAAACTTTTAAAATAAGGTGCTGGCCTTAAGAAGGACAAGATTTTTTAAAATGCATCTGATATTTGTTTTTAGTGAGTTGTTCCTTGTCTGTGGCACAAGTTTTGCTCATTGGTTTTTGTTGCTTTCTCTGTAGTAAATTTTCACTGAGGTATTTTTTACCTCTTTCTCTTCTGATTACCAAATAGTACAGAAATGTATAACCAAATGCTACCTTCTGTAAATGGTTCTTGTTCTAAATATGATCTTTTGAACAAATAATTATTAAAAATAATGAAAATATTAAAAAGTTTGTTTTCCAGTTTACATGTGCAGGATACATTGGTTTGTGCTCCTTCCTCAGTTGACAAGATTCTTCCTGATCCTGCTTAATTTGTCTTGATTCACCCAATTCTTCTCTGTGTAATTGGTCATGTTGAAATGTCAGTGCTCTGGAAGACAACATTCATTAATATAAGAAAAATACATAAGAAAGCATTAACTTTTAAGTACAAGGTACATCCTTCACTTGCAGTGCTGTAAAGAACTTCACCTTCCTCTAAATGTTGGATCCTTGTGCTTTTCTTCCAAGTGTGCTTGGAAGCTTTCAGCTGCAAGCATCGAGACACCAGCTGTCTCCCTGTTAGCAGCTTCCTTACTCTTCTTTTATTCTTTTCTGGATCTGCCCTCCAGATCCAAGTACTTCTTTTAAAAATTTCTTTTGTCAGTATTACAAATTATTTCCAGATTGGGATGAGCTTCCCCCCCATACACAGAGGGGTTCTTAGCCTGAAGCCTTTGCTCATGCTTTCACAAAAGCTAAGTGTGGAAGCCAGTGAGAAAATGTTGAAAGGGAATGCAAGAGGTCTAAGATAATTTCTGGTTTGATTTTAGAGCAGTTGCATAGGATTGGGTTATTAAAGATGTTTAAAATGAAAGGTGGGTGCCTGCATATGAAAAAAATTGTCCTTTAATCTTCTGTGAGTTTCAGCTTGCTCAATGTTAATGAGAACTAGTACTTGTATGAGACTTTTTCTTGATCGTTTTCTATAAAGCTAGGTATGAAGTCATATGGAAACCTTAATAGACAGGTTGATCAAGAATTCCCTGTTTGATAGGATCCCAAGCCATTTTTGTCTTTCAACAGGTGACACATTCAAGAGGTGACATATAACACTCATCAAAATTTAGTATTATAATTTCTATTTAGTGAGACATGCAAATCATATTTTATCTTGTGCTCAAAAGTTTGCCTTCCTTTATTGAAAGGATTTGTGATGAAGAGATTCCTGCTGCTCAAGAGGTCTAGAAACAGATAATGCTTTTTTGGCATCGTGTAAGCAGAGTTTGCATCAGCAAACACTTAGCTAAACACGGCTAATTACAGGAGCATTCTGCAGCCTGGAGATGGTTTGTTTCTCAGAGGCACTGCCTGGTTCTGTACCTTGTAGGTAGTTTTACTAAACCCTCACACTTAGGCAGAAGTGGTGCTGAACTGTTCCTTTGCAGAAGTGCTGTTCTTGTCACCTACACCTCCAGTGTAAGAACACCCGGAGCCTCGCGCAGTGGCATTTGCTTTCTTGAGCAGTTTCAGATAGGACAAGTTCTTGAGAGCTGCTGAGCAGCTTCCACAACTATTGCCTTCATGAAAGTATTGCATGAGGAGAAGCTGAGCTGCAACCTCGTTGTTTGATCTCTTGCTTCTTACTTGGTCTGTTTGTGAGAATATTTTTTCTGGTTTGCTTTTTTTCCCTTGACACACATACAATGTATATTTAGATCAGCACTGCATCAGACATTCGTTTGGTTAAATGGTTTCTCACTCTATTCAGTCCTGCTTTGCTACATCTGGAGCAAAATTTAATAGTCCACATGGTTTAATGTCTACTAAAAATAAATAGTAGAGGGTGGAAGGAATTTCTAATGTAGCTGAGAAAGTTTCACAACAGCTTTTTTGCACAAAAATCACAACTTTACATTTCCTTTTGTGTTAATGGAAATTAATTAAATCTCCTATACCTTTGGAGGGAATAGACACACATCATTTCTCTCTTACAATCTTGGTGGAGGGTTCTATAGGAAGCTTTAAAATACAGATTTATCACCACAGATTATCTTTTATTTCAGCATTAGAAAGTTGTCAGTGGCATAAAAGCCAGCTTCAAAATTGGCATGAGTTGGCAATTTGGATGGAAACATCATCAGAGTAATATGTGGGGAAAGAAATTTACCCACTTTTGACTCTATTTTTTGTAAACCAGGATGGAATACTGTTGAGAATAAATTTATGCAAATGTTGGCACTTATGCTTTTTTGAGGGAGTACTTAAATGCTCTTTCACAAAAGTTTGACTCACTCCATTGATTCCATAGAATAGTTCAGTGGACTAAAGTGAAATGAATTTAATTTAATAGAGTAAATAAAGTAAATTTAAATTAATTGAGGTACACTTACAATTATGATCCATCTTCATAGCTTAATGTTAAAACTTATTGAAAGTTTACCTGTTTGAAGCCAAAGAAAGTAGAACCTTCCCAGTCAGGCTCATCAAAATCCACTAAGTATTTCTGGGTCAACAGAAATGACAACTACACTAAATGTTCCAGGATGCTAGTGGCAGATACAAATCCAAATATTAAATATTTCCCAAGAAGAATGTAATTCCTTAATGATTTACAAGGAATGGATTAAAAAAGAGCTGTTTGATCTCTATTTAACACATTTTTAAATTAACGCAAACCGAATTTTCTACCAGCAATTGAAAATATGCAGCACCACATATTCCAGAGGTTTGTTTTTCCACGTGCAGACTTAATCATTTGTGGGAAGACATCAGAAAGTTCTGACCTACACCCATTTTAGGATGACACATAGATACTAAGAGAGAACAATTGACACAAATGAGAAAATTTCTTTTACTGATTGTTTTAAATGCATTTTTCTTCAGCCAATTTTCCTTGAAATGTGAAATTCTGGATGCTGGAGTGTTGGAATGGAGAAAGAAGCCTCCAGTTATATAAAAACACTATTAGGTCACTGATGACTGAAGGTAGAGGTTAAAACCAGTGATATTTATTTTGTCTCTGTAGGGTGGAGAAGTGAATCACTTTGTTAAATACAAAAAGACAACACTGACAGGGAAAGAAAGGTTATATTTGAAAGGATGAGACATGATTCTTTTGGGGGGAGGGAGAGCAGAGTGTGTGTCTCAACATTCATAAATAGAGAAGCCAATCTTGGTGCCTAAAACAGTGGTCTGGAATAAAGAGCTGGGTCCTGTGATCAGCTTGGCTCCTGACGCTCAGTGATGCTCTTTTGTATTAAATGAATTGTGAATCTTTTGGGGCTTTATTCACAGTTACATTGAGGACCTTTAACACCCCTCTGGCAACTTGCTCAGCCTGCTAGACAAATATTCCTTCTGCACCAATAATGTTATCAAAAATATTGAAGAAAACCAACTGAAAATAAAACTATCAACATCCTTTAGTTGGTCCAATTATCTGTCTTGACAAAAAGGTTTTAATGCCTCCCACGCCAAACAGCAGCTTCAGTAATTTGGCAATGATAACAGTGCATAATCAAGAAATGCGAGGCTGTGATACATGGTGACACGTCCTATTTTGTGCACAGGAAGAGTTTTGTTTAAGTAAATATATTTTATACCTTCCAGGTTACTCACTACTATGTTGCTCATCCCAGTAGTCTCGTGTAGTTACCACAGATGTTTAATTGCAGAAATTGTAAATGGTGAATCTAACATTCCCGAGGATGGAGATAGGAGATGAGGCTTTGTGTCTTTGGGGTTTTTTTGATGTTTGTGGTGTATTTGAAGATAGGGAGTAAACTGTGACTAACATGTAGAACAAAGGACTGGAAGGTTTGGTTATTTAGCTTCAGCCAGTGACTAATTCACAGCAGACCTTAAATGTCCCATCATTATAGAATTGTGGTCTAACAAGTCCTTGTAATGATATGCTGCCATAACATCCCAGATGATATCACAACATGATGTTTTATCAGAAAATTACATCAAAGGCCCAGCATTCAATTATGATAGGGTGGGTTGGGAAATCAAGCAGCCTGCTGTGCTGAGATGCAATGAATTGTTTTCAGTAGTGAAATGTGAACACCCTTGCACTGTAGACCTGCTGGAAGGCTACAAAGGAAGGTTCAAACTTCATGTCTGTGGCTGCTATCAATCTCAACATCTTTTTTGTGTGGAATTTGCATGAAGTCTGTGACAGAGCTCAGAAGTACCTCAGAGCCAAGGCACGGCAGTGATCAGGACACTGCTTCTGCCCATGTTACACCACAGAAACACAGCGTTATTTGAATAACCATCATTACACAGCGTGGCTCTAACGTCAGCTAAAAGGAGCCACACTCGCATGCAGGGGCCCCAGCTCTGATGTCCGTGCTCATGGGAGGGAGATGGGATAGAGTGAAGGATAAAGGACTAACCTTGATGTTTCCACTGGGTACTGAGAGTACATACAGAAAAAGACCTGGCTGTATCATCACCAGCCTCAGTTTCACAACAGCAAAGAGCTATTTAAATGGAGATGGTGGCTGTTTGTACATGAAAACAATTATGTCATACATATTATATCTTGTATATTACATATCACTAATTTTAAAGGGAAGGGATCACATTTCGCCTCCCATCCATGAAATCCACAGACAGACAGACAAACAATATTCTGGGACTACTTTAAAAAAGTAATTCATTATAAGCAGCATAATGCATTAGTAATAATTTACTAAAGCAACAAAACAGAAGATTGTATTCCATATTATTATTCAAGTAAAATATTTCCTTTGGAAGGAAAACTAATTAGAACATTTCAAAAAATATGGGTCATTGGGTAACACAATTAATGTCTTCAACCAGACAGAGGATATCTGGGGTTAGACACAGACTGGTAAGAGTAGTTTGATTTAAATAGATCCCCATGGTAGAAAAAATTCTGAGGAACAGCGGGGATTTAGGTTTATGTTTTGTCTTCCTGGACACCATGTTCCAAATACTACTTTGAGCACAAAACTTTCCTTTCATGAATTCCCAGAGGTGCACTCATTGTACATTTCTTTGGACAATCTGTGCTCCCAAAGTCATTATATAATCGTGACATAATTAGCCTTTTCGTTAAATTATTTGGAAAACGGAAATCTAGTTTGTTAGTCATATGGTATTTCCCTATTTCCTCACTGCAGAGAGCCCCTGATTCCTTAGGATTAACACTTCCATTTATGCTGCTTAGAGCTGACACCTCATTTTCATGTACTCAAACTTCAGCAGAATCACAGACCTAAAGGAGAATAATCTTTATTTCTAAATCCTGCTGGTATCAATAATTTATCAAGGTCACCTCCAGCCCTGGAAGCGCTCGGGCTGCAGAGGGAGGGTGATGTGCCCATCCCGGTCTCTAACTGGGACTCATCGCGCTCCCGCAGAGCAGCAGGAATACGCCGGGTTCATCCCAAGGAATGGCACCCGGGGCTGTGGTCCCCTAGGGGCTCATCCCAAGGAATGGCAGGAGGGGCTCTGTTCCCGCAGGAGCTTATCCCAAGGGATGGCCGGGGCTCGGCGCTCCCGAGGGGCTGATCCCAAGGGATGGCCGGGGCTCGGGGCTCCCGCAAGGCTGATCCAAGGGATGGCCGGGGCTCGGCGCTCCCGCGGGGCTGATCCCAAGGGATGGCCGGGGCTCGGCGCTCCCGAGGGGCTGATCCCAAGGGATGGCCGGGGCTCGGCGCTCCCGCGGGGCTGATCCCAAGGGATGGCCGGGGCTCGGCGCTCCCGAGGGGCTGATCCCAAGGGATGGCCGGGGCTCGGCGCTCCCGAGGGGCTGATCCCAAGGCATGGCCGGGGCGGGGCGGCTCCGGGGCAGCTCTGAAGGGGCTCCACGCCCGGACCGGCCTGAGGGGACAGTGCGCCGCCAGGGGGCGCTGCTCCCCCCGCGCCCCGGAGCCCTGCGCGCGGGCTCGGCCAAGCCCCGCCCCTCGGCCCGCCCTCCTCCAGCCGCTCCGAGCGCCGTTTGATTGGCAACCGCGCGCCGCGGCTCTCGCGCCGCAGCCGTCCCTCGCCCTCGCTCGCCGTCTGCAGGGCGATTGGCTGGCACACCTGCCAATCACGGATTAGCCCCATCCCAGCCAGTGGTGCCGCCTCCTGAGCGTGAGGCGCGGGCTGATTGGTGCATCGGGCTGTCAATCAGCAGCGCGCCCCGCCCCGTCGCGGTCAGGTAGCCCGGAAGATGGCGGCGGCGGCCGGTGGGGCTCTGTGAGGGGAGCGGCGGCGGGGCCGATGCCGCGGAGCCGGGGGGCGGCGGCTGCCGCGGGGGCTCCCCGGAGTCGCTGAGAACCTCGAGCCCCTCGTTCGGCGCCGGGCCTCAGTCCGGGAGCGGACGGCATGCGGCAGCGCGGGGGGCTCGGCGGGAGCGCCGGGCGGCGGGGGGGCGGTGGCCCGCGGCTCCTCGGCTCGCGACACCTGCTCGGGCTCGTCCTTCTGCTGTGGCCGCTCGTGGGGAGCGGCGAGGCGGCTCCGCTGCCGCCAGCAGGTGCAGGTGAGCGCGGGGAAGCGGGGCTGGGGGTGCGGCTCCGCGGCGGGGCCCGGGAGCGGCGGCACTGCGGGTTTCTGAGCCCCCGTCCCTCCCCCGTGCTGCGGGCAGGGCTCCGCCGAAGCGTCGGGAAGGGCACGGCGGGCGGTTGGGGCTCCCCGGCTGTAGGTCACGGCTCTGCCGGTGGCAGTGAGCGATACCCCGCTGTGGATCGCTCAGACCCCTGGCACTGAGCTACGGGCTTGCTCTCTCTGTGTGTTTACCGCAGACCTTCTTCCTATAGTGCTGCTGTTTTCGCCTGTACAGAGCTCGGCGGGATTTTTCTTTTTCTGGTTTTGCCTGTGAATCACCGGGACTCCCGTTCCTGGGTGGAGGCTCTCCAGGGCAGACGGCGCTTCCCTGTTTTCCGGTCAGATTAGTCGGATTCCCCCCCACCCGGCCCCCCCGGGCCGGGCTCTCTAAATAGTCATGTAGTTCACATTTCTCTCGTATGTTAGGTAACCCTAGCTTCCTTCGATTACCCTGCTTATTTTCCTGTTTGTCTTAAAAGCACAAGCTAAACAATATGTCCTCGTAGTTGCAGGAGTGACTGATCCGGGGTTTATTAGGACTCACAGGTACCGACTACGTCTTTGATTCATTTTTATTGTTGGCGTTTGGGACTTACAAGTATAACATTGTATTGAGACTGAATTTTGTTAGAGTTGGGTTGGTTTGAATGTGTGCTGAGATTCCCTTTTAGCCACGAAGAGTTGTACAGCTTAAATAGACAAGATGTTGAGGGAGGAGCAGGAGCAGTGGGGAGGGAAAGATATGAAGCACAAAGATTAGGTAATTTGGCTGCTCTTCCACACGAGGTATCAAAACTGGGAGTGGAACCCATACTTCCTTTATTTTCGGACCTGTGTCTCTTTCCCAGATTTTTCTTCCCAGAACATTTATGAATCGTTCATAAGTCACTCCCTCCATCAGCCTGCTTTGAGGTCTTTCATACTTCGTATAAAGGTGAACTTCTGAAAAGGAGAAATCTGTCAGTTAAATATTTATTTCCTTTGATGCTAAATGATAATTTTTTTCATTTATAAAGTACTTGAGTTTTGTCCAAATAATATCAATTTGTCATTGAGGTGTAAGGTAGGACAGCAGAATCAGTTCTGTATGGAGAATTTTTTTATGCCTTTTCTAGGTCTTTCCTTGAAATGCAGTTAATTTTTCTATTGAAAGGGAAATGTCAAAGTGTTCTCTTTTTTTAATATGATTTCCTGTTTGCTGTTAGGAGTATGCATGTACCTTACAAAGATAGGGGAATAAAGCATAACTTCCATGGCACTGGTAAAAAGCTTTATTCTCAAAATGAAAAGCTGATTGGACAAATTGCAGGACATAGTATTAAAGTGTTGGTTTGGTTTTTTTTTTTTTTTTTTTTCTGTATTTTTAAAAGACTGAATCAGGTCTGCCAACTGCAGTACTGCTAAGAGAAATATTTATGATGTTGTGATATTGGACTCATACAACATGAATGAGATATTTTAATTTTATATGTAGGTTTTGGTTATATTTAGGCCAAAGTATGTATACATGGGATGTTATCTCAAGTGCAGCCAACTGCCCAGATCCTGTCATGGGAAACCCAGTGGACTCCAGGAAATGAAGCTGCTGCTTTCTACTGTGTCTTTGTCATGTAATAAGAGATAATGTATTTGGATTACTTTATTGATGGATATTTAGTATTGAAACTTCAGGGCCTCACGGCGCCTTTTCCAGTTTCACTGGCATCACTTTTGCTGGGAGGACTTTCTCCTGACTGAAATAATGTGTGCCTGGTGGGTTTGAGTGCAACAGGTTCTTAGGCTGCAACGTGTCCTGTGTCATCACCTGTAGGAGCAGCAGGAACCAGTGGGAAAGCTACAAGGCCCTTGTTTTTTTCTCCTTCCTTTGAATAGCTTCCCAGTGGATGACAATGAGACTGGTCCAGCTTGAACCTTCTCTGTCATTCTAGGCAGGTTTTATAACCTGTCTGAAGACAAACCTGTGACTTTATTTTGCAGGGTTAAGAGTCATGGGTTGTGTTTGAAAACAAATCAGCCATATTCTGAATGTCCCTCTTGTGTCCCTGACAGGTTGCTTTGATTTCCTGTGTTGGGGCTGGCAGGTGGTGGTGGGCTCCATTCCGGGCCTTGGCAGTTTTTGCAGTTCACTGTAACACTTGGTCTGATACATATGGATTGAAAACTTGTGAAGAATTCAATGGGCTTTTCATAGAATGATTAGTAATTGGTTTCAAAATTACTTTAGAATCCTGCAGTTCTTCACCTAACAAGAGTGGTTGCTTCTTTGACAATGGAGAAACATTTTTATGTGTGTTGCTTGTAATAGGAAAGATGGGATCCACAGAAAAAGAAGGAAAGTGCCTGTAGTTATTATTGTAAGGGATTTTACAGACTGTTTCATGGAATACACCTGCAATAAATTAACTCCTCCTCTGGGGAGGAAGCTGGAATGCTGGAAGTGGTGATGGGCAGGTTCTAGCAAGACTAGATTGGATTCCTTGTGCAAAAATGCTCCAATTTGTGGAAATGCTGTGGAAGTTTGCCAGACTGGATGGCTGGGGAGCTGTCAGGTTCTCAGGGCCCTGATTGAGATGAATGATGCCACTCTTTACAAGTGTGGCTTCATAGTTCTTGCAGATTATGAGGTGTTCTATATTTATCTGCATTTTTGATGTTATATTTCTAAACGAACTTAATATGTTTTTTATCCAACAATAAGGAGAGGAGGTAAATGAAATCAGGTTCAAACTGTTTCACTGGTAAGGTTCGTAGCAATTCTTGTAGGAAATACGAAAAACAGGCTGTTGAAGATGCTACTGGCTAAAAATACTTTGACTAACGTAGATTTAATTTATTCTGAGAGTGGAAAAGAAGGATACTGATACGTACTCTGATAGTTCTGAATTTAAGGTTTGACTTTATACTGGAGGTGAGAGCTGGGGCAGTTGTGCTGAAAAGGAGTTCCTAGACTGAAGTGCTGAAGTTGTCTTGAGCCTGCAGTGTTGGTGATTTTCCCTGAGTGCATCAGGCTAACATGACTTCCACTAGCAGCTGTGTGGCTGAAGTAAGGATGTTTGGGCACTGCTCTTCTGCAGCAGAGTTTAGCAGCCAAACACAGGGCATCACAAACCACCATGGCTGCCCTGCTGTGCTAAAGCTTCACATTCAGGCTCTTGGTTCTGACTTGGATTTCCATACTTGACCTTAATTCTGCTGAGCATCTGAATCAAGTGTGTGTGTAATGTCAGACAAAGTCTTTTCATCATCTCTGTGCTCTCTGAAGTCTTTGCAAATACAAAGTAAGACTCCAAAATACTTTTATTATCCTGTAAAACTTGTATAGGTGGTAGCAATTTTAGCAGGTGTGTTCAGTTCCACACTTGTGATGACTACACAGTCTGATCAGTTGAAGTGAGGCAGCTGCACTTGGTGCCTACATGATTGCTTTTTGAGAACCTTGGGTTTGGGACTGAGTGGCCCAGTTGGGTGTCAGTGGCAGGGAGTCCCTGCTGATGGACTTGGTCATGTAGGATCCAGGAAGAGATGGTTAGAAATTGGTACATAGTATCCAGAGTATCTAAATATTCATGCAGCTATATCTAGTGTAGTCAGCTGGCCTCAGGTGACAAGTTAAAACTTTTGAGATGAAGACACTTTTTTTGTGTGTGTTGAGATGAGTTCTGTAGTGTATGTATATACCCCTTGGGAAAATTGTTGCTTTGGTGTTGGTTTGGCTTGATGTTTTACTTGGAGTTCTGTCAGACTGGGACCAAATTGCAGTTGTGGCCTGTGGTTTGGTACCATGTAAAATGTCTGTGACTCTTGCACATAATAAGAAAATGTTCTAAGTGTATGCAAGTTAGCAACTCTGAAAGTTAAGAAAAATCTTGCTTTTAAAGTGGGGATTTTAACTGTGGTATGTGCCCTCCATGGGAGTGGTCTATCCTTCCTCCCTTTTCAAGCACTGAACTTATTTACTTCTCCCTATATTTCTTTTTCTAGCTTCTGTCCCAAGCATTTAATAATCGTTGAACTAGAGCTGGAAATTTGTCTTTTATCTTTTGTTTCTGTCTGTGAGTTTGACTCTGAGGTAGGAAGCCAGTGCTGACTTTGGCCAGCAGGGATGTTCCATGCAAGGCTTTGTTCACAGGCTTGGTTTGCTTTCTCTGCCTGTGGCTATAAAGTGTCTGGACTTTGCTACAACTAAAGGAGTCCTCATAGGAGGAGGTCACTTTCTGAAGCAGTTGCTTATGTCTCCAGTGCTGGGGTGTATCTAATAATTCCTCAGGTATCATTGCAGCATGTTAAGATAGCACTGATCAGAGACTGTTTAAAGGTTTGTTGTTGCAGCATCAGGTGCTGGGCATTGGTTTGAAAGGGTGCATTGATGGGTGCTGGCTGTGCCCCTGTATAAAAAAAGATTTTGTGAGATCCAGCATTCTGGATTGGTAAATTTGATAGGGAGTAATTTTCTGGATATTTGCTGTAGTCTGGTTTCAGTCACTATTCACACACAGTTTATCTGCGTGGGATAAAGGGACCTCAGTCAGTGTAATGCCAGAGCTGCAAAAATCACAGTTCTGTTTCAGTACTAACACTGCAGTTCTGCAGCAGAAGGACAGCACATGGAGTACTGGAGTCTGCCTTAGGTTTTATTTTGGGTCTGCCTTTCTGTTTGGTGTGGGCATTTGGTATCTGGAGCTTGATGCGGTTCTGGATACAATTTGCAAAAGCTTCAATGCTTTTGTTGCTCTCTGTGAGCTCTTTGTTTTCATTGTACTGCTGTTATGAGAGGTCTTGAGCAACACCTAGATACTAGAAACATTTTGTCAACTTTTATAATCAGAAATGTACAAAATGTGTCAGGATAGCCCTTTGAGTCTGCACGTGTGCTTTAAGCACTGTCTGTAGCAAGGTGTTGTGCCGTATGTGGCTTAGGCAAGGTAGTGGTGGGAAGCACACTGTCAGTAAATTGTCTTCTGAATGATTTTAGTATGAAATGCTGTACAAAGTAACACCTTGTCCAACGCTGCTACACTTACAAAAGTTTCCTTCCTGGTAGAAACATCACTGTAGTGACTTAACAGTGACATGACTCTTCTGGGACTACCATTGCACCCTGAGACTTCTTTGGTATGAAAGATGTGCAGAAAATAGTAACAGTAGATTTTTTTAGTGCTGACTTTTAAGCTTTCAGACTGTAGACCAGATCCAGTTCTCCAAAATCAGTCATTTACTCTATGGCCTGTGCTTCCTAGGCATCCCTTAGCTATGAATAGGGGTGAGAAATAGATCTAATAAGCTCTTTTTGCAAAATGCTGCTTTTTCCTTTCTTTCCTGCATTTCTTAACCCAGCTGTACATTGGAGTTGGAAAGGCATCTGCTATAAAATCAAGATTCCAGAAAATCCTGTCACATGAAAGTTGCATTTATGGATTTCTTTCCTGTGAAGTAAAGGAAATTAGTCTCTTCAAAGGCAGTGTATCTTAATAGCTTGTATTGCTATCAAATGACAGGAGAAAAAGATACTGTAGTTTTGGTTTCCATGCTGCAGATAATGCTTTTCTGGTGGTTTGAGATACCTTGATGTGTGATTTTCTCATGCTGCTTTGAATTATTGTGGTCTTTCCCGTGTAAAAAAAAAAAATAATCTCCAACTCCTGTGCCTCACTGTTGGAGAAATGATATAGCAGATGAAAAAAAATGTACTTGAGTAGGAAATGATTGTCAAAACCAACATCTAGCAGTACAGAATAAAGTATGCACAGCAGAATTTTGTGAGCATGTGTATGTACCTATATGCACACATATACATACACACAATGAAGTGTCAGTGATATATTTGCAAGATGATAATGCTACCCAGATTTTCCAGAAACACTGCCATGAAGGCATAAGGCACATAATTATTTAACATGGATATTTTTTACCTTGTCTTAAGATGCCTTTGTGCAAACATGAGATTCTAGCACTGAAACTTCAAACAGATCTCGCTCTGTAAACACTTGAAGTACCAGCCTATATTTAGTCCTTATTAAAATTGAGCAGTATGCTGTTGTGTGAGTAATTCTCTGACATTACTGGGAAGACTTGTAGGATAATAGAATAAGGTCAGTAATGTAAAACTAATCCCAGCTCAGAGTTTTGCTGGTTACTAACTGGTCAGCCAATATTTGGGCCAGGACAAGCGTTCAGAAACAGGAGGATCAGAGCAGCGTTGTTCCGAGATGCTGTGCTCCAGGAGAGTCCAGCATTTCCCTGGGTATTCTTGCCTTGGGATATGTAACCTGTGCCACTCTTATATACAAAGTGGATTTAAGCAGATGTAGAAACTCACTTGAAGCACATTGTAAAAGCATTTAGGGGGGAGCATGGGATAAAGCAGTTTGAAAAAATGCTGACTTATACTGCAGGGTAGACTTCTGTTCTTTTTGAGGACAGAGATAATTTGCTGAGAATTGTTGACATGGAATTACACATTCAGTTGTGATATGAAGTAGCTAAGATTTCTTCTTGAAAATATTGTAACTTATTGCATAGGACAGTGATATTTCAGGGTCATGTGTCCACAAAACACACATTTAACTGTGAAACTGGCTTTTGACACTGTACAAATATATCCAGAACTCAAGATGGGTTGGAGGAGTGTGTCAGAGGGGTTTTTATTGTTTCATGGGGATAAACTCTGTAAGAAATAGCCATGTTGCTGTCTTCATTACCCTTACTTCTGATGGTCAATGGTTGTAAAGAAGAATTCTTTTTCAAAAGAATTGTCTATGCACATGCCTTGGCCTTTCATCCCACTCACCTGCCCCATGAGGGACTTAATGGAGTTCTAGGGTAAGGCAGGGTTTGTAGTGGACAAGTTGAGTAGAGGGATGAAATGTTTCAATTTCTGTCTGGTAGAATATGGGAACAGACTTGTATTTGACTTTTGATTATTTTTTCACACTACTGCTGAAAAGTCTTGTCATTTTACTTGTATCTTTCCAAGTGCCAGACTTTGATTTAGGCCATGTGACACAATTCAGGTTTAGCCAGGAAATCGTTTTATTGACAAGCTTTTAGTTACTGCTTCTTGTTTTCAGAAAGATTAAGTACAATTGTGCACAAGTAACTTGGAAAGCTGCAGCTTTAAGTCCCTAAGAGGTTTTTTTGCTTGAGACTATATCTAGAAAGTAAGATTTTTCCATAGAAGGCAAAATAAAATCAGTTGATAAAGTGCTTTTGCAAAAGGGTACATAATACCCAAGGTTACTTTTATTAGTAATGCATTAGACATTTGCATTATCCAATGTAAGGGTAGCAATAAAGTCATGAGAAGACAGACTTTTGAAATAACTCTTCAGTTAATAAAATTTTCAATAGTTTGTTCCAGGTTATTGTTCTAAGATAGTAAACATTTGTGCTTGAGTTGAGTGGCTTAAGTACTAAAAATCTGAATGCTGAAAAGTTCAGGTGTAAACTGAGAAATGTAAAAGTTCCTTAAGCAGTGTTGTGTGCCTGTTCTTAGAGAGCAGTGCTCAATGAGGGAACATTTCCAGTTGCTGCTTGAAATATTTTGGGCATTTGGAACCCATTTGAGATTTCACTAAGGTGTTGCCATTGTATTGAGGCCATCAAGTCAATGAAAATCATCTGAGATCTTGGGAATGTTTCTTCATGGAGTACTGTTGTTTTACTGGTAATGGCCATTCAAGGCAAAGGGCAGATTGGAATTTGGAGTGTCTCTCTCACCCTAGAATTCTCTTCATTTTATTTTCAAAAGAATGTCTGAAGTGCAAATAACACTCCTTCAAAACCTAAGTTTTTGTTTGCTTGTGTTGTATCTCAGTTGAAGGTTGGTGATTTGAATGCCCTTCTAATGTAGTATTTTAAAGCCCATTGTGATATAGCATTGCACAACTGAATAATCGTACTGCACCCATTTCTGCTGAAACTTAATCTTGGAAACGATGCTTTTTTTGGCTCAGTTGTTAAATGGAGCATAGCAGGAAAAAACTGAGATTACAGGAATGCAGTAATGAATGGAATGTGCTTGAGTTTGGTTGGGGTTTTTTGGTTGTGAAATGGAGGAGTTGCAGTGTCTGTTGTGCTTTACCTTGTCATACAGCTTGGGCATTACACAATAGATGTGTCAACAATAATTTTGAATAGAGGTTTCATGTAGTATTCTCCCTGTTACCTGCAGGCCATCTGAATTTATAGGCCTGGTTCTGTCTGTATGGTTTTGTGCTTATTAGTAGCAAACCTCTGAAGATTTCAGGGAGTAAATAAATGCAGGAGAACCTCTTTATGAGGGAAAGATAATGATCTGAATCTGACTTGTGAAGAACTGGATAGGAGTCAATAGCACTTTCCCACTTAATTGCTGTCATGGAAGAGAATGACAGCATTATTTAGGAAAGTTGGGATAGCTTTTAAAATCGAATTTGTCAAAACCCCTATAAATTAGGGTGGTATTACACTTCTAAATGTGGTTGCTTTAATATTTGTTGAAAGCAGAGTAAGTAAACTGACAAAGTTTATGAAAGATGCCCTGGGTATAGCTAGGGAGCAAAATTAGATTTGGTCATTCATTAGTATTTTATAGACTGCACTGTTCTGCCTTGGTGTCATAAAGTAGCATCTTAGTTCATGATCATATAATTTGAGTGTGTCCAAGAGACAGTTTAAGTGACTGCTGTCATGCTAGATTTGTGCTGGAAATAGTTATAGCTATTAGTGCCAGTTATATAGCTGCTCTTGAAAGGAAATGGGCTCTTGCTTATGCAGTGGGACTGTTGTTGCATAGCAACTACTGTGCTGAAAGCTTAAAATCAGATGCTCCCTTGAAGTTCACTGTGCCCTAATAATGCTTAATTTATCTGTGCCTTACGCTGCCTTTATCACAGTAATGAATGTCTTTTATCAGTGCACTCGGTAATGTCTGGAATATACATTTACTTTTCTGTTTCCCTGAGCTTAGAACTGTGTGGTATCACGCACTTTTTAGCCCAGTTTTCTGAAGGTTGAGAACCTAATAATGTGATTACTCACATTGAACCAAAATTAAGAGTACATACCAGCTTTTCATAATTGGGTAGTAGAAGAGAGGCAAGCCCAGCATCCCTCGTGTATGGCCAGCTACACCTGGTCCTGTGTTGTTCCTGAGTGGAGGCTATTGCTTGGCAAGTAAATGTGGATGGAATATTTGGCTAGTTGGCATGCTCATTACTTGTAATTAATGATACCAAAGGATGCCACAGGTGGATGACATGTGGGTATTTGAGAGTATTGTGGGCAGACTGGGAAATGGGATAGAGAAGGCAAACAATTCTAGTGAGAAAACCTGCATTTGCTTGAGTGTTGCATTTGGTAGTTGGAGAGCTATCTTATGAAGAAAGAATGAAGAATTCTTATGAAGAATTTA
Source organism: Aphelocoma coerulescens (assembly GCF_041296385.1). Classification (NCBI taxonomy): domain Eukaryota; kingdom Metazoa; phylum Chordata; class Aves; order Passeriformes; family Corvidae; genus Aphelocoma; species Aphelocoma coerulescens. The sequence goes on along the minus strand of NC_091028.1, from coordinate 14,877,099 downwards.
AAAGAAACTTAAGAAGTTATAGGGAATCCTGGCCTATAGAAGTTGCTTTGAGATATGCTTTGTATGAAAATAACATTTTCCACCCCTTGAAACATTGTAATAAATACTGACGTGTGTATTCTCAGGTCTGTACTTGATCCTGAGAATGCCAACACAGCTCATCATTGTTTCCTCAGTGAGCCTGTTCATGTGCTTGCCTGTGTTCAGCCTTTGACTTCACATGTGCTGTGCTCAAACTTAGGCTTTAGTGAAGAACTTGCTTAGGAAATGGCATCTTCAGAGGTGCTGAGGAATCTGCTTCACAAGCTGTTAATTAAATGTCTGCCTCAACCCGGGCTTTGAATTGTTTATGATACCTTGTACTTCTAAAAAGTGGGTAAATAACATAGATGTATTTAATCCTGTGAAGCTTTGGAAGAATACTTGATTTTCTGTGTTGATAATTTAGGACCCCCTAGATGCCATTTTGGAATGGAACATGTGCTAGCACAGAGCTTTGTAAAGCATTACATTGTGTGAACCTTGCAGTAACACATAGAGTGACACAGCTGCACTTCATCTCCTGTTTATTTTAATATAGGATGGACGTAATCCAGGCCTCTTCCTCTGGCTTAAGTAGTTTGGATATACCAAAGCAAAGTAGGCTAGACTGTTTGTATTAGCTGACAGGAAGCCTTTTAAATCTGTTTGGTGGTTCCTTTCCTAAAGAACAGATTCTGACTTCTGGATAAATATTAAGATGCCTTAGGTTGTTACTGCATAGGGTTACAGTAAATATGGCAGGGTTTTAAAGTGATATGCTGAGTAAATCTATTAACTTCTCTAGAATGTATAATATTCAGAATCTTGAATTTGAGTGTTTATTGGATTTTATCCAGGTTTATATTAAAATTATTTCAATTTACAATGTTTTTTAACAGGTTCTTTAATTAAAGAAAATTCTTGTGTGATGGCTATATAAAATGCTCTTCTGCATTAATTAGAATGGATTTCTTGCTGGTTGCTGTTTTCGGTCAGGATCATAAAATAAATATCCATCATTCCTTGATACTTCCACAATTTACAAACAAAAGGGTGTATTAAATATCTTCTAGTTCCAAGTCATTTTACAAAGCTCCAGTGAATTAATTGTTGGATGGAAATAGTTGAAAAATGCAAACGAGGTTATACTGCAGCAGATTTTCAGCACTTTGTCTCAAAGACCAGTTCCAATATTTAATCAGTGACTTCTATCGCTGAATATGTATACATGCAAGCTATTAAAATAGCTTCACTTATAATAAATTTTAGCCCAGTTACAGGTTGCCATAATTTAATACTTAATTTTACATTAATTTTTTAAAAACCCCCGCAAATTAAAGATATTACTTATTAATTACTGTGTAAGAAACTTCAAAGTTTATCCAAACAGATATGGATTCTGTAATTCTTAGTAAGTAGCTCTTACTTGTATGAGTCATCTGAAATGCTGTTCTGTAACTGTTGCAGAAACTTGCCCATGATAATTGGCATTTTTCTTGTATTAAAGCGTCTGTTCATAACTTTCTATGTGAAAATTGCCTTGTGCTTTTGGAAGTTTAGATAACTTCCATCTTAACAGACCTTTAATGATAAGCTGCATTTTCAAAGTGATCTTTGCTTTTAAAAGAAAAAGCTCATTACTTTCTCCAATTAATTGCTGCTCATTCACATGGTTTCTTTCCTAGGAAATTATAAAAGGATTTAAAGGTTAGGAAGTAACATAATGAACAGCAGCAATATTTTTCTTTTAGGTATTCTTTCCAAGACACTTAAAAGAGGTGGTTACCTTATGGAGAACAGTGTAACTTGCATAAAACACTTAGACTTTAGGCTTGATAAATGTGCAGTTTCCTTTACAGAAGGAATTCCAGCAAAAATATAATCTGTTTCATATTAAATGTCTGAATACATATGCAGTGTATCTAACATGTTCAATAAGTGCAACTTATGATTGATAGTGCTCATTATGTCTCACTGAGTGATATAATAAATAAACCACTTTGAGTTAAATAAATGTCTTGCTTTGTGTTAATAAATTGTGTGTAAGATCATCTGGAACTTGAATCCTCCTAGCTGGATTTGCTCTGATAACTTGTAACTGCTGGGGTCAAAAGTGGGGATCCTAAGTTGCAGTGAACATGATAATGTTTGTGTAAACAGTAGTTGTGATTGTGCTGCTGTAGCTGGGATAGTGCAGGGCTGAGAGTTTGTAGGTAGAGAGACCATCATGTTCTAGACCAACTGATGTACTTGCAGTAGATGTACTTCTGGGGGCACAAACCCCTGGTCAGGTCTTGGAAAGAAACAGTAGGATTGAAAGAAGTAAAGGAAACTTTGAAAAGCTGCTTCAAGTTTCAGTAGAGGCTGGTCAGAAAGACCATCTAGAAGATGATGAGGTGTTTGGAGCAGAAGGTTCTGGTGAGAAGGGATAATGCTCTGTTTCTCTGGGGAACAGAAAGTCACTGGAAAATTCATGTGGGCATCAAAAGAGACCTTAGAGTGTACTAGAAACTCAAAGTTTGATAACATTTTTTAGTGTTTCATACACTTGGCAGTTGAGGTGCTTTAACAACCTGGTCTGAAATTAAGTCCTCAAATAGCAGGAATGCTTTCTGTGAGTAATTACAATGCTCTTGGTGGCTGAGTTCAGTGTGCAGGGATTTGCTTGGCCAACTTTCCTAAATGCTTGAAACATTTGAGGGGTTCAGGAGTCTTGATCTTCTACTGGAAGGAGTATATTGTGATTGTGGTGATGTGTTCCTGGGTGTTTGTTAGGGAAAATCTGCATCGGTTCAGTTGATAGTCTGGGGTGAGTTGACTTCTTGTTTCAGTGGAGTTGCTGGTGAAGGTAAGGAAGTTGTTTGGAAATCAGGTGTGATGGGTTTGGAAAAATGTCTGAAATAGTAATTTTAATTTGTGATACCTGGTAACATAAATATTTTCTTTTTTTTTGTAATAAAGCTACCTTTTATTATTTGGTTTCAAATAGGAGTTCAAAGGAATTTCTTAAATTTTATCTACAGCTCTATTACCTGTGTGTGCTTGTTACAGTAATTCAGCTAATTAATGACTTCACAAAATGCTTGTATTTGCAGTTCAGGTAATTTTCAGTCTCCTTCATCAGGCTACTGAACATCTGGAGGAAGTAAACAGAAGTCAGCTGTTATCTTCCCCTTTTTTCTTGTTGATGCTTAGAAATTAAAAAATATCCATTGAGTTATGTAGAAGACTTGATTTAAATGAATATGAATTGTTCTATTGAGAGCCCTCTTCAGAGATACTTTGTTCTCTTCAGAGTTATGACTAAAAGCTGGTGAGTGGTCTCACATTGTTGTTGATCTGTGTTTGAACAATTCTCAATATCTGCAGTGGAGTATTCCCAGTCCCTAATGAGGTTAGAATGCCAAAACTGTTGTGGAAACCAGAAACAGAATCACTTATTTGAAAACCTTCCATTTTTGCTAACTTTTACTTGTTGTATTGATAATATTCCTAGTTGTGCAGAAAATGTGACCTGAAAATATGCTGACACACTTGAAAGCAGGATTTTCATTATGTCAATTTAGTCTTTACATGTAATTAAAATAAGTAAATATTCTGTAAGTGTTCAGTGGAACATGATAAAAAGCTGTAGCTTTTTTTTCTGCAAATCTCTTAAATTATGTAGTTTTTTGAAGGTTTAAAAGATAGGTGGAAAAGTTTGTGTGCCCCTTAACTCATGATCAGCTTCTGCTTTTCTTATTTTCAAGGCTTCATACACACTGTGTCCTGTTGCCAGACGTTCCCATTGATACTGAAATGCTCTCGTAAAATCCAGTCAGTCCAGGTCACCTGACATTGTTAAACTCTGACAGTGATGTAATATCTAAATATATTTTAATCAGTTGTGGTCCAACTACTCTTCTAATCCCTGTGGCAGTACCTGTTTGAAAAGAAACAGCAACAACAAAACTCAAGATGTGTGCTCTGGTCTCCTAGGGAACCACATGTCTTTGTTCTCTATTGAAGATGAAAACAGGGAGGAAAATAGGTTTAATACCCCTGGAAATAACTTAGGATTTTTCTAAAATGCCATTTGAGGCTTTTGATCCTGTGTGAGTAATAACCTGACTTAATCTCAGGAAATGTGTTGTACAAAATGTTTATCTATAAAATGTTGGAAAATTATTTGGAGGTGTTTGTAAAATGGCTAGAGATCTAAAGTTCTTGAAATGGAGACAAATCACCCAGTGAATCACAAGAAACAGAAACCGGGTGGAGCTGATTACATCCGTTGTGTTTGTGACAGCAACTTGTGTGTTTGGCAGATTGTCACAAATACATTTATTGAAAGACAGAGTACTGTCCTGTGGTGATATATTTTAAATTTGTGTGCAGATTAGGTGAGGATTTCTACTCGCTGCCTGTTCTTTAGGTCAGGTGTTCTAGCTCATGGGAAATGTCTTCCAAAAGACCAGATTTCTACTCTCTGTGTTTGGATATCTGTATAAATTTATTGACTTAAACAGAATCCCAAGGCTTGGTACTATCACATCCATGGGATTAAATGTTCAGCTTCCCATTTTTAAATAAATGCTGGTAGGTAATATGTTTTGGAGGAACTTCTTAGAGTGCTAAACATATTTATATAATACTGCATACATGTTTATTTCTAGGAGAAGGAGCTACAGCTGAAGTTCCCTCATCTTTTGTGGTTCTGTCTCTGTGTACTCTGGTAGTCCTGGTCATTCTGCTGGCAAATTGTGTCTCCTGCTGTAAAGACCCTGAGATAGATTTCAAGGTAAGACATGAAGTTACCAAGGTGTTTACAAGTGATAATTCTCAGCTGCATCCTGATATCCAGAACACTTGATTAGTTGTGCTAATACAGTGTCACTGTACATCCTCTCTTCTGAAACAGCCAGTGACTGTATTCTTGCAGGCTGTGAAGTCCTGATGGCAGGTGTTTGTTTGAACTAATTGGTCCCTGGTGCAGTAAGCATCTTTAATGCCTTTTCAAAATAGTAACTAGCTATCAGGATCAGTAGTAAAAGTTACACCCTTGAGACAATTTTGCTGTAAAGAACCTTTTTGTTGTTTTTCTGTGTTTTCTTTTGTTTTTCTTAGTCTGCTGGTGGGGTTTAAGACACTTCTGTCGAATAAGAATACTGGAGATGCATATGCACTGTGGCAAAACTCTTGAGAAATTGTCATCAGAGAATAGTTACTTTTGGAACATCTGTAATCAGTGTTCCTAAAATTGAGCTTTGCTCTCATTTCTAACTGGAGAATATTTGGCCTGAGCAGTTCATGGTAATTTGTTCAAAGCCAGCATTTAAAGTAAAAAGAAAACAAAGCAAAAAAACCAACACCACCAACAAAACCCAAACCACCAAGCCCACAAAAACCCAACTGAACAAAAACCCCTTGATTATTAAAAGCAGTGCTTTAATCTCTTTGAGACATCGATTAATGGAAAATAAAGAATAGAATACTAAATGTTTGTTACTATCCTTGGAGGAAAGCTAAGCTTCCTTTGCATTGGTCATTCAAACTGAAAGAAATGTATTAGTACTTATTTAAAGGCAAGGATCAGCTTGTTTACTAAGACTTCTTTTGTTTAGGAATTTGAAGATAACTTTGATGATGAAATAGATTTTACACCTCCAGCAGAAGATACTCCATCTGTTCAGTCTCCAGCAGAAGTGTTTACTCTTTCAGTTCCCAATATTGCTTTACCAACTCCCTCCCAGTTTCCATCTCGTACAGGTAAAATACTGGTTTTCAGTGCAAAAACAAAAGTAGCCATTTTCAGTGTCTAAAATGGAGTGTGACTGATTATGTTTGACTTTACTGTAACAAATAATTTGCTACAGATTTCCATAAACCGAGCCAATATATTTTGTAGGGTAAAGGATAAAATGTGAAATATTGCTTCTATGATGTTAACCTGTGGCAGGGTAAGAGAGCTTAAGAGAACAAAACTGCCTTAAAACCCCCTCTCTAGATTGCTATCATTATATCTCTATATACCTGAAGGGTTTGAAGTACCCTGGCACACTTGTGACTTCGCTCTTTAGTGGTTTTCTTTATGGCTAAGTTGTCATTGGACTTTAACCACCATCCTTAAATGGAAACAAGAGTGAATCCTTTACTTGACATCAGTGCTGCTATTCAGCTGCATCACTTTCTTAATGTCACTGTAGACTATTTGTGCTGTAAATGTGATCTTGGTAAGACAGAGCATTAGGTTTAATCTCTCTGTGTGGAAGGGTTTTTGGAGTGTGTTCTTTAAAACACAATTTTTGTAAAGGGAAATTTAAGCATCTTATCATACTATAACCACAGTTTAGCCTGGAGTGCTTACTCTCCTATTATGTGCTATTTCACATAATTTTACATACTACTTGTGTTGCTTGAGCATTAGATGTTCAGGGAAGCTTCTAGTAAAATTCCTGTATGAATTTCAAGAAACTCAGTGTGCCTTTAATACAAATGACACAGTTGTACAGATGACTCAGTATTTTAAAGAGCTGGGAAAAATTGAGTGAAAAATTTTATGTCAGCTCTTCTGTGTAGCCATAATTGTTAAAATGATACTGTCACAACAAGGGTTTTGCCAGAAGTGAGGCAATGTGCTTGAGTGCTTGGATAAAATGTGGTTGCACTGCCGTGGCCTTCACCATGCTTAGGAGCACATTGACAGTGAATTATACAGCTCTGGCTCTTCCAGTACAATAATACTGCTCTAAAGGGAGTTTATGGAAATAAATAGTGGGCTAGAATTCTCAGACGAGAAAAGGTTTTTTTACATCTGTTTGTTAGTGTTCCTAACCAGTGGGGCAGCAGAGGGATAAATGCTGCTGGATCTCCTCTGGTATGTGGGGTCTGCCATTGTTACTGCCCATTATCTGCAGCCATCTGGGTTTTCTTTTCTGTCCTTCTCCTCTCTGAGCTCTTATGTGAAGCATTTTTAGTTGAAAAATGTCCTCCTTCCAGATGGTAGCTACAAGTAGGGCAGTTGGGCTGAAGAATAAAGCAGTCAAACTGTTTCTGTTAAAACAGTAACTCTATATAACTATAAATATAAGATGTACATTGGGTTTTCTATTTTACTTACATAGGAAACTATTGTAAGTAGACGGTTTTCTCTACCCAGCTACAGGCTATAACACAATTTTATATTGGAAGCAGAACTTATTAGCCTTTTTGCCTTCTTGCTGAATGTGTTAAAAACTTTTAAGCTCACATTTCTTCAGGACAGGTTTTGTAGGGGGTGTGCTCTGGTATGGCTTAGAAGCTGCCCCTGAGAAAAGTTTCACTTGAGTGCTGTTGTCACAACATTACCTTCCTCTTTTATGTACATTTGACAAGGTTTTGGTGCTTGGGCTGAATGTGTGCACCCTGTTGGGAATAAATTTTGTAGAAGCTTTCATTATTTCCTCAGCAGTTGCTGACTTTGGCCATCTGAGTGGTTGATACGTGTTACATTTGTTTCATTGTGTGACAGATGGATCAAAGTCTCAAGTTGCACGTCAGAGTCTAAACTACATCCAGGAAATTGGAAATGGCTGGTTTGGAAAGGTGAGGAGTTATCTCTTAATATTGCTCAGATTGAGGCTTATTCCCAGCTGACTAGGCCTCTGTATTTACCTTAAAATGGTAGTCAAAAAAAGGTAGTAACATAAGAAAAATTGAAGTTGAAATTAGATACTTCCTTGCATGCATTTTTTAGCTGTAATCACAGGACTAATCAGTACTTTTTGAATTTACCTGTAGATTCTTACTAGAGACTACTTAGACATTTCACTTACATGGATTTGAGTTAATGCACTCCTGTTTTTACCAATTCTTTTTAGGAAAAAATTAAGTTAATAAGTGGTCTTCACCAGCAAACATGTTTTCTGAAAGCTGATGTGTAGATCAGTTGTCAAGATTTAAGTATAGGTATTTAATTATCAAAGCTCTGTTTTGTGTTTGTAAAAAAGCCAGAAAGTCTTTCCTACAACATGTTTTTAGCTCTTGTTTTTCTTTGCAGGAACACTACAGATGTTTTTTCCCCTCTGATTAAAGACACAATCTCTTTTTCAGGTTCTCCTTGGAGAGATCTACACAGGCACTAGTGTAGCAAGGGTAATAGTGAAGGAGTTAAAGGCAAGTGCAGGTCCCAAGGAGCAAGAACAGTTTTTAAGAAATGGAGAACCATATTAGTAAGTAATGTTTCACAGCTTCATTCTACTGCAGATGAGTTTTGGACGTTGCTTTTGTTCAGTGTTATTGTCTCTACTTGCCCTCCCATATAACTGTAATGTTTGTCTTTCAAATGTGAAATACACTCAACCCAAAGTGAGCAGAAGTTGTGTTCACATAACTTAGTGTGCTTTACCTTGCCTGGACATGCTGTAAAAGATTGGTCAGTGAAGAGCTTTCTCTTCTCCGTGCTTTCTAACGTCCTGGCTATATTTGCATTTAGGCTTGGGTTGTTGGCAGTTGTCAGAAGAAATTTCATGCCTTCTGCTGCATTGGCACAAGTGGTTTTGGAGCAATTTAGGAGAAGTAACTGATCTGGCTGGGAACTAACCTGGCTTAGAAAAGGTTTATCTTTTAGCCAGCTCTGTACCTTGGTGTAGTTTGTGAACCAGTTGCATGCTTTAATTTTGGTATGAGGGGTGGTGGGAGGATGGGTGTGACTCTCATGTGACAGTCCTGGCTTTTGTGGGTTTGAGATGCTCTGAGTTTTGGCTGCTGTCAGTGATACACTTCAGCAATACAAAGGAGATACAAAGGTCCAAATGGAATCTGTGGCTTTGGTACTTGCACCTTCTGTTCCTGCCACCCCCCTCCAATGTTATGTGTTGAAACTTCTGGTAGGGATTTCAGTGTGTTGCATTCTACTGTGATCTTCCTGGCTTTAACTGTATTTTTTCACTCCAGCATTCTTCAGCATCCAAATGTTCTCCAGTGTATTGGGCAATGTGTGGAAGCCATTCCTTATCTCCTAGTTTTTGAGTTCTGTGACTTGGTAAGTGCACTTATACGAGAGGCTGCAGTTGTTTTTCTGCAGGTGTGAATTGTGTGTGGTATATTTACTGCCCTTTGCTCATGAAATGATTCTTCTCTCTGGGAAGTTTTTTGGTTAACCAGTTTCACAAGACTTCTTTTTTTTTTTTTTGTTTAGAGACACCACAATTACAATTTTTTTTGTACTTTTTTCAATTCATCATGTATGTTCAAAGTGCTTGTGGAATATTCTGAAGAGGCAAATACCTGTTCTTTGATAATGGAATTGCCAGTCTCTTTCAGTCTGCCTTCAACAGGGAGCTTGGAGGGCAGAGGGTGTCATAGAAAGGAGCTTTTTATCACAGTCCAGTATCACATGCACACACTAACATCACATTCAGATGATATTTGCTGTCTGCAATCTTAATGTGCTTTTATTACCATTTATGTGAAAATGTTAATTGAGGAAAATGGAAGAATTTCTTGCCTCCTGCCTCCGCCCCCACCTCTGCAGTGCCCGGATTTTACCCGTGCTGTGCAGCTTTGGGCTAAAATGCAATGGTGGGCTCACTTCTCGTACCAGACACGTGTCTTCTTATAGCTAGAATTTTCAGTTTCAGTGTTCATTCTCTTCCTGGTTCTTTCTCTTACTGTATTATTCTTTTCCTTACTTTCTTATCCTTTTATTTGCCTTCTCCTGCCCCTTCTGCCCCCCAAGAAACTGCCTTATACTTCCTGATCACCAGAAGAAAAGGTAGGAACACACTGAAGGGTATTCCCACTACTTTCAGTGCCACAGTGGTCCCTGGAATGGGAGGGACAGCACAAAGCCTTGCTCAGCCACCGCATTCCTTGGAATGTACGTGAATGTTGTGAGGAAGGGGGGCATGTAGAGAACCTCTGAACTGTGCCCAGCATGCAGAGTCATGAGAGACAAAAGTTTGGATTCATGGTCTGGAAAGACTTGAGTTGTTTTATTGTAGCTTAACAAGTTACTAAAACCAAACAAACCCCAAAGTCCAGGTGGCTGTCTAAACATTGGCTCAGTAGCTGCTTTTAAGGTTTGTTGTGCAGATGTCACCCAAAGCAGAGTTCCTTGGGAAATGTCAAGACAGAAATTAAGTCAGAAGTGCACAGATATTACTAAGGAATGAATCTTTCAGAAATAAGACAGTTTGCATTTATAAATTTCAGCAAGATCTTTTTTACCAGTTTCTGTACTTCACAATTTTCCTTTAAACTCAGGTGCAAAAATCTGCTTCTAGTTGCCTCAGGCAATTTAAATTAGTTAGCATGAACTTGAGATTTTTGAGAAATATCAATTAATCTGTGACCTTAAATAACTATATTTTTACTTGCTGCTCTTTTGCTCAAATGTATTAGCTGTGGTAAATTAATGAGGCAGAAGTGCTGATAAAATCCTTCTTTTCCAAATTGAAGAAATGCCTGAACTTTTTAAGTGACTGATCAAAGTGAAATGTTCTGGTTTTGCTAACAATTAAAAACTCTGTGCCTAAGGTTAACAGATAAAGTTTTTTACAGTTTTTCAATGTAGAAATAGAGTACTTCTTACTGGTTTTTAAACCTGCAATTCAGATTGGAGTTTCTTTAAAAGGACCCTGGAAAGAGAATTGCATTTTATAGAGTCCGTCAAATATACATCCAAATCAGATTTAATTGCTGCCATGTTTTCAGATAGTTATGTGATTTAATCCAACTTTAAATTTGAAGATGGAGTAGCTTTTAAAGATTGCCCTACTTTAAGTATACAGGAAAAAATAATATCCTCGTTTGATGCCTGATTATTTATGCCAGAAGTTGTCATGATCCTGCAGAGTAATCTGGAAAGGATTTTATTTGAGGGGATAAAATAGATTTTCGCTTTAACTGGGGGCAGTAAGCTTGACAGTTAAAGTGGTGGTTTTACAAATTTGAGTGTAGTTAGGTAATTTCTTTGGAATGGAAAATAAATGTCTGTGCTCATTTTTCTGTTCCAAGTGAACTAAAACTTGGTTTTAGAAAATTATATATTAGAGTCAGTTAAACATAACTTTCATATTGAAGTCTGGCTCACTTAAAGAGGTCTTACTTGGTAGAGCTGAGTATCTCCTAGACATGATAGCTTTTTTTTTTCCCTGTGCACACAAATACACAGGAGCTGGGCAGACAGGACAGTGTTCACTTGAGCAGTTTGATGCAGAGACTGGGACAAGGGAGTAGCTCAGTGTCCCTGCACATCCCTAATTCTTGTTGTGGTCCAGGGCCTGGAGTGGGAGGTGGCAATGTTGGAGTAAGGGCAAAGAGACAGGAAGGAAGCAATGTAAAGGAAGCATGATGGCACCTTTTGGAACAGAAGATGTTGCTAAATAGGTTTTTTTAGTAAAAAGGTTTTTAAGAGAGTGTCAGGAAGCTTTTTATCGCCGTGGTTGGGATGGCAGTTATTTGGATTTTTTAGACTTTTAGTAATTGATCTCAAAACTCCTTTTGTACTTTTTTTCCTGAAATTGGGTGAATTGGGGTGCATGGAGGTGCACACACAGGAGTGATTCTTCATCAGAAAAAACATCAGGGCAGGTGGAATTTCAAGTGGTTGACTAAAGGTTCCAGTGTCTGTGGTGACTACTGTTCAGATGGGAAGGGTGAGGAACGTGGTCCTGTTCTGCTACCAGTGGTTTAATGCTGAGCTAGAGCTCTTGCCCTTGTGTTGTGGTGTCTGTGTATATCCAGCAAAGTAAACTTGTTTTAGTCCCTGGTACGTGTGTGTTTAAGAATTCAATAGTTCTGAAAAAAGATGGCAAATATGTCAGCTGTGTTGGATAGGAAGTTTTAATATCTTCAGGTGACAAGTTCTTTTGAGGCTCATTTGGCAGTGTTGACCTTGTTTTACAAATTTGGCATATTAAGTAACAAAAAATGCATCTATTCTGCTGACGCATTGACGGTCTGGAGGGTACAGTGGTTGTTTTATTCACACTCCTTCAAACTCCTAGCCTATCACAGCATGTCCTCCTTTTGCTACTTCTCTTGCTTGGATTTGTAGCCTTTTTAGGGCCAGTTGACCTTGTCTTGGCTGCTCAGGCAGCCCTGTTGGATTATCAGTTCCCAGGCTCCTTGGCATTGAAAGGTCTTGATCAGAGGCACTGGAAACTGTAGTGCAGAGAAACCAGAGCTGTCAGGGTGGCAATGCTGAATGTCAGGCAGGCTGGCTTACTTGTTTTCTTGGCCACAGAAACTCCTGATATATTTCTGTTACACAAGATTGCTGGTTGCATGTGCAATAACTGTTTTGGCTAACGTTTAGTCTAGTTCATAATGTAGTCCAGGTTGCTCTGTATCCCTTGCTTTGCAGAGCTGGGAAAGAAGCAAGAGAGGTCAGTCACACATAAGTGATTTAAGCTGTTAAATTCTATGCTTTGCCTGTGTTAAAATTATTTAGAAAACAGTAAATATAAAAAGAAATGCTCTAAAAGGTCTCACAACCCTTTTCCCCATATTAGTTGCATAGTATGTTGGTGCAGTCTGCTAGGAATAGTTAACTGTTCACTGTTAAACATTGCAGAATGATGCCAGGTTAAAAATAGTGGTAGCTGTCTTATTAACTTTAATATATTACTCAACCCTGTGTGGCCAGCATTTTGTCAGCACAGCAAATCCTCTAATAGATTGACATAATTTATGAGTAAAAGGAAAAGTTATTCAAATGTGGAAGTTGCATGTATATTGTGAGGCTGATTTGCCTATCAAATTCTTACGGAAATTCTTCAAGTCTTGCAATTCCCTGGGCAGATGAGATCAGCAGGATGCTGATTTGCCTGGAATGCTCTGTGGCTTACTTCAGGGATGTTGCTGTTAGGGGAGGGTGCCTGCTTGCAGTGATTGGTTCTTTTTTTAATTACAGCCCCTTGAAAACATGTTCTAATCAGAAAAAGAGTCTTTGTGATGAAAACTTCATAATCAAAGAGTTCAGTGTATCTATTTCAGGATCATGATATGAGCCAAGGAGCAGACTTATCAGTGGCGTGTGGTTTAAAATAAAGGGGGGATTTGTCAGTTTATGACAACTTGGTAGAATGTGTAGACATAATTTGGTAACCTCTTCACATTTTCAAAACTGTCATCAGTTTTAAAACCATCAGTGCCTTCTGGTTAAAAAGTCATGTCAGTCATCTGTTTGAGTGTTCAGATGAACTCAGTGTGGAATTTGCACAAACAAAAAGCTGCCAAAGAGTACTGACTGTAAGTGTGCCCCCAGCTTCTGGCTATTACAGAGAAAAATCATATTAAGACTTACTTACAAAAATGGCTGAACTGAAAAGGATAGGAAGAAAGGCAAAATTTAGTTCTTCATGGTGTCCCAAGAGAGGAGGGGAAAGGCAGCGTGGCAGAGGAGGTTGGAGAGAAAGTAGAGCCTTCCTCAAGCATGATTATTGAGCTTTTTATATTTAGATGTCTCTGCAGTGAATTTTGCAGAACTGCATTTATTCAGATATATATAACCTTTGATATTTACAGTGTTAAAAAGTCTGTCAATAAAGGGCCATTTTGTGGCTCTTGAAATAGTTCAGGGATAATGTTGCTGTGTTGCTACTGTCTGCTTTTAGGCAGGGAGGCATCATAGGATAATTCAGGCTAGCGAGGAGCTCAGGAGGTCTGCAGCCTCCCACTCAAAGGCCAGACTAGGTTTCTCAAGATTTTGTCCAGTTGAATCTTGAAAACATCCAGGGGTGGAAACTGCATTTTCTTTCTGATCAGCCTGTACTTCTGCTGATGTCTTTATGTGTAGAACTGTTTTCCTTACACTCAGTCTGAAATTTCCATGTTTCAGCTCATGCCTGTTCTCTCTCGTCTTGCATCCCTGCTCCATGGGTAGGAACCTGGCTTAGTCTTTAATAACTTAATACTGGACATTTATTATGCTGAAGTCTTTCTTTCTCCAGGCTGAATGAGCCTGGTTCCCTGAGCCTCTCCTCATGGTGAAATGCTCTGACCCCTGTCATGGTGGCTCTTTCCTGACCTTGCTCCAGTTTGTCGTGTTCTGGGGCAGCCAGTTCTGAACACAGGATCTGATGTGGTCTGACAAGTGCTGAGAAGGTGGTGAGACCTCCCCTGGCTCTGGCCCTGTTTGTGCAGCCCAGGAGGCCGCTCCCAGTCTGCTCCCAGGGCACACAGGGCTTATGTGGAGCTTGCTGCCCACCAGGATCCCCAGGTCCCTTCCTGCAGAGCTACTGCCCAGCTGGCCACTGTTCACTTTGTGCTGTTGCAAGGGCTTTTTTCCTTCCTGGGTGGGAGAGTTTGCATTTGTCTTTCTGGAGTTTCATAAGGTCTCTGTTGAAACATTCTTCAGCTTGTCCAGGTTCTTCTGAAGGGCAGTTCAGCACCTGAGTTTGACCATTGGTTCACCCCAGTTTGGTACAAGCAATGTCCTTTTAAAGCAATACCAAACGTAACTATTTTCTATTTTTAACCTTGATTGTAGCCTTAATTAGACCGGAATGGGAGCATAGAACCAGTGTGTTTCAAGGTGCTGGATTTAATAAAAGTTGCTTTTCCTACAAAAATATGTGCCTACATGAATAATTTATGAAATAAGGGATGTCACACAGCACTGCTGTTACTAATGCATTTAAAAATTAAAAAGTAATTCCTAGGTGCATTTCAGGCATCCTAGGAACTTAATCCACCTGGAACAAGCCCTAAGCAAGCAGCTGCTGTTTTAATGAATGACAATTTTAGGGAGTTTGACTTTCTTTGAGCTCTTGCTGCCACCTACAGTCAGCTCAGCTGGGTCTTCAGTGCTTGTATTGGGCTCTGCCGTTTGGAACCTGTGTCTGTTACAAACACTCTTCCTTTCCTAATTGTTTGGAACTCTGCTCTGGCAAGAGCTTCCTGGCCCAAGATTTAGGAAGACAATGGACACAGAGCCCAGAGTGTTATGCTGGTGAAACAAGTTGTGATATATGTTGTGCAGTCTCAATACAGAAATGTCTTTGAAATAGTTTGCTACCCTTTTGGAAAGTCTATATTTTAAATAACGAAAATACAGAACTGCTGGGTTAAAAGCCAAACTGTGAGAAGAGGAACAACAATGGTATGAGAAACTTGTTCTTTTCCTTTGCTTGGATTCTCTTACTACATAAGTCTTCCTTTTCCCAAATGTTTGGACAGTATTCAATTATTTTCCTCTATTTCAAAGCTGTTCTTATTTTAGTAATTTATGGAGTGCTTCTGTGTGCTCATTAATTATGTGTCTATTGCTCAGCATTGCCTGGGTTCTGTAAAACTGCTGCCATCATCAGAATTCTCTGACTGGAATGGGGTGTATTACCATGCTTTTTATATAGAAAGCTCTGGTGAGCTGGCAATGTCTGAAACTCTCTTCTCTAGTCTCTCCCTTCCATCCCCTTACAAATCCCAGACAGCCAGCTTTGCTGATTTGGAGCACTTGACAACTCATCTCATTTAAAAGCAGAGGCTCAGCAAACTCTGTTTTTTTTTAATGGAAGTTACTAATGTGTGACAGGTTTCATGTGGCAGTCTGATCTAGGATGTTAATTACTAAATGATTAGATTAAAAACCCCTAAGGACAATACCATAGGCCTTAGATGACTTTTATAAGGTCCTTTATGGAGACTGGAAACTTGAGGAGCTTTATTGAGCATAAATGTGGTAAATAAGTAATGTGGTCAGCTGGATCTTTATTAAAAATAAATTTCTCAGATTCAATCAACATATAAGGCTAATAAATATCCTCAACTTCTTTTACAGGGTGACCTGAAAACTTACATCTGCAATGAGCAAGAGCACATTAAAGGAGAGTCTCAGATAATGCTGCTGCAGAGAATGGCGTGTGAGATCGCCGCTGGCCTCGCTGTGATGCACAAACACAACTTTGTGCACAGGTAGGCTCCCAGAGAAATCCCACTCAGTCAAGATGCACTCTGAAATTCATTTGAGTATTTGCATTAAAATCCATGGCTGTTGAAGACTATGTTTGCACAAACTTCTGTCTGTGACATACCCTGAGGCATGAAGGTGTGATGCTAATGAAGGTGCTAATTGAGCTGCAGTGGTGTGGTGTTCCAGCTCCACCTGCCTGAAAGCTGATCACCTGCTCTTTGGGTTTGCAGCCCACGGAACACAACCTGCTGCCAAGCCAATCCAGATGTAGTTGTTTGATTAATTCTTGGCCAAGTCAAATTTGTTTTGTTTATTGTGGAGGGAGGGAGGTTAAAATTCAGTTAGGATGAATCTTACCTACTGTGATTTTTTTATCAGATTATAGCAATTTAGAACTTCTCTTTGGTAACCTGTTACCTTTGTTACTAAAAATGGGGAAAAAAAAGCCTTTCTAATGCAGTAAGGGGGAAGCTGAGTTTAGAGGGAAAATCTGACTGCAATGGACCAGCACTTGCATCACCCTTTCAGCAAGTCAGGAACTTGTGTTGGAGCTTATCAATGCACATCTTGCTGCTTAGGGAAAGCAAAGACATTTAGTTCAGGGAGAAATGAACTCTCAAACCTAAGTCTTAAAAGGTGCAGGTGTAAAGCAGCAGCAAAACCCTGAAAAAAAACCCAAAGCCTGGACTCAGCTGGTGGCTGATGAACAGAGCTATTCTTTTAACCCATTTAACAATTTCAGATGACTTGAAGGTAATACCAGTTGTACCTGTCTAACTGAGGGACCAGTTTCTTGTCTTGCAGCAGCATGGCTCTCTAGGTATTAAATTTAACAGTACATTTTCAGTGAAACGCAGATAAACTTGGTAAATAATTATTCTGTGGATCTGCAGGATTCTCATTGTAATGTTTACTTCTAGCAACACTATCCTGATGCTGTCAGAGTAAGTGGTAAAGCTCCAGCATCAGTGATTTTGTTGTTAGTGGTAAATTCAAGCAGCCAACAATTTTTCTCTTCCAGGATATTTATTTAAATAGTATAAAACAATTTGGCAAGCTCTGGGACATACTTGAAGGTTATAGATGTGTTTCTGACCTGTGTAGTTCAATGACTTTGGAAAGGAAAACATCATCATCTTTCTTTGTACCAGGCAAGCTGTGGCTTTCAGACAATTTGTACTTCAGAGACTATTTTTTAAGCCAACAGAAGCAAAGGTAGAGTTCTTTCAGGGCACTTAATTTCCTGGTCCCCTTCTGTGAAACTGAGAAGTGAAATATTTGAGCAATTAGTCTGCTGAGCTCTCTGCTGTCACAGCCACAGTTCCAGCTTCATTAAATGTGCATAAATTTCTGAGTTTGCATGATGGGTTTCCTAAAACTGCTTCTTGGTGTTATTACAGCAGCACTGCTGGTTTGTGACTAGTTGTGGTCTGGTTTGTGGTAGAAACTGGAAGCAAATTCTGTGTCTATTCAAGAGCTTTGTGATTTGTTTAGTAGAGGACTTCTATGAAATACTTTTTCTGTGGGTCTTTTCCAAAGACTGACTGTAGTTCTGGCTCATGTGTAATGTATGGGCTTATTGCTTAAGGAACTTAACTGTAGATGTAAGATATTACTGGTAGCTTAGTATCATATTATGAATTAATATTTAAACTTAATCTGAATTGCTGATAGATTTTGCTTATGACAATTAGAATGCAAGCCATGCAATGATAGGTGTGAAGAGGGGTGACATCACTGTAGCATGTGAACAGCCCACGTAATCTCCATGAGAGGATTATGAGCAGAATGAAATAACTGCATGTAAATGCTGTTTGTAGTTTGAATGCTTAGGAGTCTACACCACTGCTCTAGAGAAGTGCCTGCAGCTTGATCTTTTTTATACAGGACAGCATAATAGTCCAGGGTTTTTGTATGAAATCTTTAAATGTGGTTGCCTTGTCACTGTGTTTAGTTTTCTTTGGATTGCAGAATGCAGTGTCTGCTTGGTTCTGTGGCTCTAAACTGATCCTCTTTTGAAGCAGTGGGAGTGCCCGAGGGAAATCAGACTTTTGGCCACAAAACAAATCTTGTCCAATAAGTCATCTCGGAGAAACTCTGTTGGTGTTTGTGTTTTCTGGAAGTGATGAGTGTTTGTATAGAACTGTAGTGTCTGCAGTATTCCAGTGAGATACAGAATCAATTGTTGGCATGTGTAGGTTCTAAAACTTAGTAAAAATGTAAGCAACAAGAAAACTCTTAATATTTGGTTTAGATCACAATTGCACTTTAGAAATCAATCTCCCCAGTTCCTTTGCCTGGGTTTGCACTGCATATGAGTTGGTCTTTCAGAGTGCATGGACTGGTTTGATTTCCTGTGAAGAGAATCAGGAAGGGAACTCCAGGAGCTGCAGGAGCACACCTTTCTTGCACCCAGCTTGCCTCAGCCTTCAGTAGGATTTAGGGATCAGCCTACAGCTCATGCACATGGGATTGCTGAAGTATATCTAGAGTGGATGCTGAATCATTAACACTGTTTTGTGGTACTGATCTGCTCCTGTTACTTGCAGCTATGATCTGTAACTGTGCATAAGTCCTTGATTTTTAGATTCTAAGTTTTTAAAAAACAGTATTCTTGATTTTTCATTTGATACTTCAAACTGTGACCTGACTGTTCTAAGACTTGTTACTTCTACTAACCCATTTGTCTTAATTTGCATTGAAGACCTCCTGGTTTGTCTCACTGTTTATTTGTTTGCATTTTCAGTGACTTGGCCTTACGGAATTGCTTCCTTACATCCGATTTAAATGTCAAAGTAGGAGATTATGGTATAGGATTCAGCAGGTATAAGGTAAGTTAATCTAGTCATGGACCACTTTTTTAAAGGATTCAGGGCTCAAGGTTACAACAAGCATGCCTGAAAGTTGTAAACTGATACTAGATTGTCCTTTATTTGAATAATGAACTTTTAGAGTATTACTGGCAAATAACTGCAGCACGTTCATGTACCAGAATAGATGGTCTTTCTAGAGATGAGTAGAGTTTACGCTTCTGGAAGCTTCTGCTAAATCTACCTTTTTTTGGTCCTATTTACAGTAGTCCTAGAATATGAACAAATTTATTTTAATGTATTTTAAGGACACATTTGAAAGAAAGGTTCAAATTTCTTAAGGAAAATACTTAAAATAATAAAGTATATCAAGAAAGAGAAAAATTAAAGACATTAATTAAAACATTTTGTAAGTACCAAACCTTAAACAAGAAATTTGCATTCAAGTTTCGGCTGTGCAGTGACCAGTGAATGGCTTTCCTCCATAGCATTATTCTCTGCTACTTGGGGAAAATGGAATTATTTTTTTAATTCTAATTTTTTTGCATAGGCTTAATATAAAAACATATTAAGGAAAGGACTGTCACTATCTGCTTGATAGTTGATCCAATGCATGTTCAGCCTTTTTCTGATTTTGTTTTTTTCATTTTAATCAATAATTCAGGAAGATTATATTGAGACAGATGAGAAGAAACTTGTTCCTCTACGTTGGACTGCACCTGAGTTAGTAACAAGTTTTCAAGACAGACTGTTATCAGCAGAGCAAAATAAATACAGTAACATATGGTATGTAGAAGGCTTTAAAATAATTTCAATGAGAGATTTGTGAACATATTTTCAAGTGGTACATGAAGGAGTAAATAATATTTAAATTGACCTGATGCATCAGATGTACAGTAGGTTAATCTCTGTAAACCTGACACTATATCCTGCTTTGGAAAGATTCTTAGAAATCTGTTGAGAGAAAGTTGGAGCAAACAAAAATGTTTAGCAGAATAATAGGTGTTTATACTAATAAAAATACCTTCAGATGTTTATAAAGGAAAGAAATGGTAAATGAATTTTCCGAGATTAAGTAGCTCTGGGTGACATAAAAAGTGGATCCCACCAGAGCCTGATTAAGTTCAGTTGGTAGAACAGTGGCATTTTAATTAAAATGCTGTGTTCTTGCTGCAGCATTTGAGAGCAATTAACTGATGGTTTGTGTTGCCAAAGAGCTGATAGACAATGGCTGGTGAAACTCTTGAAGATGAGCGTTTTTGAAATTGCCAAGTTCCACTTCAGTTCTCAAGCCCCAAGAAATTTGGATAATGGAAATTGTGGATTAGGCTAACATTTCTGAAAACACTGTAGTTAATTCCTGGTTTTATATTCTAAGGATATTAAATAGTAAACTAGGCTTTGGTGTTTTAAAAGTAGGGCTGCAGAAGGCAGGTGGGATAGACAGACATTATGTAAATACTAATTTGCTTCCATCCTCCAAGGAGGCTTCCTCAGCTCATAGTGTTCATCTGGACTGCAAGCAGCCAGGGTCTTAAGCTTTCCAGCTTGTATTTTAGTGCCTCTTATGCAGAGCTGCTTTGAATAGGTTGGACTAGATGATTCCAGACACCCCTTCCAATCTAAATTATTCTACAGGCAGAGTCAGTTGCTTTGCATTTTGAGCACGGAAAGATTCCCTGAAGATTAGCATTGACTGTAATAACTGGAAATGCGATTAGTGTTGGATAGAGTACAGCTGCAGCACTGAGCAGAGGCAGCTTTTGACACTGCAGCTTGAAAATAAGGAATTCTATGAACACTGGAATAAAGATGAGTTTTCTAGCAGTTTGACCTATAACTGCAATTTCTCATGAAAGCTTTTTTCTTCTGTTGAATGAACCATAAGGTTTTTTAATCTCGTTTCTATACACTATAACAATATTTTTTATTTTAAAACTGTTGAAAAGATAATATTTTATTATATGTGGGATTTTTTTCATGATCAAATAATTTGAGACCTCCTATATTTTGTTGCCTTAATTGTTGTTGCCTTCAAGCAATTTTACTCTTCAGGCTGCTAGCATTCTGTCAAAATGAGTTAACAACTTCTGAAGTTATTCTAGAGACAATGGGGAGTGGTATTTATTTCTTCTTGCCAGTTATGATTTGCATATCCTTACTTTCTTAGAAAAGCATCTCCAGGAAAGTTCTGAGAATGCCCAATCATTTGCTGCTCTTTTCCAGGGCACTGGGTGTGACATTATGGGAGCTGTTTGAGAATGGTGCTCGGCCTTACTCAGACTTCTCTGACAGGGAAGTCCTGACCCATGTCATCAAGGAGAAGCAGGTTAAACCCTTCAAGCCACGTCTGGAGCAGCCATACTCTGATAGATGGTAAACTTTAAATATTTCCATTTATTCCTAAAGCTGCTGAAGAAGTTTCTCAAATGACTCAGTTCTCTTAAATACATTGAAATTGCTACATGGAAACGTGCTTCCAGCAAACAAACTCTAGATAAAGGGAGTAAAAGGACTTGCTATAGGTGGAAGTTCCTGCCAGTGACATTGGTACTCTGAGGCTTGTTAGGTGTCTGAATTCTATAAATTCCTTTTTAGTGTGAAACCTATTGAAACATGTTTTTATTTGTATAGGTATGAAGTTCTGCAGTTCTGTTGGCTGCCTCCAGAGAAGAGACCGACGGCAGAAGAAGTGCACAGACTTTTAACTTACCTCCGCATGCAAAGCCAAAGGGACTCAGAGATTGATTTTGAACAGCAGTGGAATGCTCTGAAACCAAACACCTCAAATAGAGAAGCAAGTAATTCTGCATTCCCAATCTTGGATCACTTCACAGGAGATAGGCTTGGCCATGAGCTGGAGGAGGTTCTGACTGTAACTGAAACAAGCCATGGTCTGAGCTTTGAATACATCTGGGAGGCAGCTAAACACGATCACTTTGATGAATGTGGTCATGTGAATCCTGATGAAGCCATGACCTACACAAGTATTTTCTATCCAGTGGAGGTTTTTGAGAGGTCACTTTCAGAGCAAGGACCTGGAGCACAGGATGGAAATGGTCAAGAGGCGTCACTGGCTGTCCCTGGGGTGTTACCTGTGTTTGATGCACACAAACTTTCTGTTGGAAATGACTACTATATCCAGTTAGAGGAAAAAGGAAGTGGCTGCAGCATGAATTTTGATAACCAATCAGTTGTATTAACAACAGAAGTTGATCATCAAGAAGCTGTACAAGAAAAAAGTTCTCATTTCACAGTTCTCAGGGATCTTGATGTTGAAGAATCTAGTACCGATGGGGACTTCTTCCACTACAGTACAGATCCTAAAGAGGAATTTTTGCCTGCTACTAGTAGTCCAGAAAGTCCTTTCCAGAGTATATTTAATGACATTGATAGATCAGAAGAACTGACAAACAGAAAAATACTTGGGTTTGCTGAAACAAATGATTCTCCTAAAGACTTTAAACCAGCTGTTTTGGACTCAAACACAGATGCTAGAAAGGCAGTAGGCTGTTCTGGGAAGGAGCATTCTAGTCATGCTTCTGAAAATGAAACAGTTTCCTTATCTGAAAATATCTCTAACCAGTCGGACCTGGTAACTTTAGAAGAACTTTCTGATAACTTCTTATTTCTTCAAGAGAAAAATTTATTAACAGGATTATTGCCTAAAAAAACCAGCAGTGATTTTGGGCAAAACTCAGATGATGTTCTAAAAAGTATATTAGAAACCTCAAAAAGAAACTCTGTAGAGCCTGAGCCTGTGCTGGCTGAAAATGCACAGGTCTTTTCTTTAATACACGAAAGTCTTAGAACAGTGAAAGATGAAAATTTTAACCCAGTGACAATGAATAAAGATCCCAGTTCTCAGTCTCAGACTCCTGTAGAGATGCAGGCATCCTCTAGTCCGCCCACAGCACATAAGTCATGTGATAAATGTGAAAATCTTCCTATTTTGAAGGATGAGGGGAAACTTCTAAATGTAGAAGTGGATGAAGTCATGTCCTGTAACACCAATGTTCTCTGTCAAGAAGAGCTATCTTACAATGCCAAAAATAATAATGTTGGAAATATTCCATATTACAGTGTTGCTGTTGAAACAGATGAGTGTGATGCACAGATGAAACAGGGAAAGCTTTTCAAGTCTGATGAAATAACTTTTAATAGAGAAAAATGTAGTGATCAGGAAGATAGGAAAAGAAACTTGCAAGATAGTTCTCCCGTATTAAAAAAAAATGAATGTTTATTGGAGGAAATACAAGAAACATCAAATCATTTTGAAAACTGTAAGGATGTTCCAGAAGAGGTGACCTTAATTTCTGTTGCTGCTTCAGATTGTACAAGTCAGGACAGTCTTTTGGAAGACAGCCCATCTCCTATACAAACTGTAGAACAAGCCTTAGAGACGCCTGATTCTTTGGATTCTTTAGATGTAAATGAGGTTTTAGAATCTTTACAGGCTCAAAGTCCTCAGAAACTTTTGCCACCAGATAAACCTGCTGACAGTGGCTATGAAACAGAAAACCTGGAATCTCCAGAATGGACTTCCCATGTCCCTGTTGAGGACGCTTCCAGTGTGGATACTGCTCTGTGTGTTGTGAGCGAGAACAGTGTCAGTGCTTTGCCTTCTAATCCAGTCATCATTGTGTCAGAAGCAGCAGCTTGTTTGGATGCAGTGAACAGCAATTTTGAAATAACCCCAGTGGTTTTTCTGAGTGGAAGTCAAAACTCTTATAGAGACTCTGCCTATTTCTCTGATAATGATTCTGAGCCAGATAAAAAACCAGAAGAGTCTGTAAATCTGTCCAGAGAGACAGTGTGTGTTGTTTCCTCCAACAGAGAGAATCACACTGAAGAGGTTTATGGTTTTGAAGAGAGACAGCAAACGTGTGATGTGAGGAATCACCAGGATGATGATAATCAAAGTGGAAAACTAGAACTAAACCACAATTTAGAGATCCAAGAGATGGATGAAAGGATGCAGGGGTGTCCTGATGAGTGGGCTGAGTCAACTCTGTCTTCCCTGGAAATAGTGATGGAAGGTAACCTGAGGAATGAAATAAAACTATCTGAGATTTCTCATAAAAGTGTCTCTTGTGTTGGCACTAACACTTCAGAGCTTCTTTCACACAGAGACTTAAAGCCTGTGCACAACATGGCTTTAGATCTGAGTAACAGTGAGAAGTCCTTCTATCACATGGAAGGACAAAAACTGAAAGAGCCAGATATTGAAGGAAAATACCTTGGCAAACTCAGCGTGTCTGGAATGCTGGATTTAGAAGATGGCGATGATGCAGATGAGGAAGATGAAAACAGTGATTCTGAGGATGACATGAGGACTTTTCATATGCATAGTCTGAGTTCTGACAGTGAAGATGAAACTGTTCATCAGGTACCTGAGATAATTACTGACAAGGATGATGGAAAACATTTGAGAAGCTTGTTGAAACTTCCAAAACCCCTTAATGAAAGGCAACCTGAACTTTGGAAAGATGAGAAAAAGGCTGTAACATTCTTTGATGATGTGACAGTCTATTTGTTTGATCAGGTACGCCTTTTTTTTATTATTAAGTAAAGTTTTTGTTGGCTTGCTATTTTTGTTTTTCTTTAAACAAGGAGTAATTGAATAAATTGCTTAATATTTGGGAAAACCTCGTTACAGGAGTATCTTTCTTGTTTCGGCAGGGTTAAAGCTGGTTCATGATGTGGGTTCTTTTGCCTTTATATATTAAGGCTATACAAGAATACATATATGTAAAAGAATAATATATATAAAGAAAAAAGAACTTTTTGACTTGGGTAGTGCAGTTTTGTGCTGCTGGCAGAATAGCAGCACTAATCTGAAGTGAAGGAGGGTTTTGCTTTGGTTGTCAAATCCTGAGTCTCCATTGCTGTTGGACCCTTGACTGCACATGCTGAATGCAACATGGTTTTTAGTTAGGTTTTTCTGCTGTTTATAAGATTTATCTTATTTTGACAGAATATTGTTGTAACTTTCTAGAAGCAGTGTATCTGTTTAATGTGTTTGAAGATGTTGAGTTTAAGATGCCTTTATAAAAGAAAGGAAGAAAGCAAAAAAAGCCAATAATTAACCAAAAAACCTAACTCTGAATCGTGTGTTAGTTAGCACTAAATTTAACTAAGATCATAATCAAAGATGAGAACAGTATTTAGATGGTAATGCTAATTTTTATTACTCCAGTGGGATTCATGTTCAGTGAAATACTGATCGGCTTATAAAATTCAAGGTTACTTTTGTTTCCCTATCAGCTTTATCAATTTTTAACTTCTGTAACTGGATACAGAGGGGATTGTATTTTAGCATTATGGTGACTAAACTAGTCCAGTGAGTTTAAGAGAACAGTCACATTGTCAAGCTTTGGAAATGTTGCTTATGATGACGCACATAAATATTAGAGTTAACTGTGTTTTGGAACAGAAAACATAGGTGATTTATTTGTGTTTAGGCAGCCTGTAGAATAGTAATCCTTTTGTCCAGAGGGGAAAGAAAAAATCAGCTCTGTTTAAACTGCTCTTAGTTGTTGAACTCTTTAGTTTTTATTACAATGACTGATAAAATGTAGGCCGCTTCCAATAGCGGCTGTACAAAGTCTGTCTCTTTATCCTGAACATGATTAGGGGATTTAAAAAAAAATGTTGGGAGATGGGATAAGGCTTTATTAAAGAGGAAAAGAAACCCTTACCCCATGTTAAGCTGATATGGGAACTGTTTTCAATTGGAAGATATTTTAGCTTTGTTCCTAGAAATATGAAACCATTTAATATGGTAAATAATATTTAAATAGTCATTTCCTGCATGCATTTTAGCATAGATTTGGTACAGCTTTCTTTAGAAGTACGTGTATGTGCTTAATTTGTAACTCAAAGTCTTCTGGTGTAGTTATAACAGTTTACAGACCTTTTAATTCCACATTTGACTTGATGGCTGGATGGGGGAGTGTATTTGTGGGTGCTGGCATCTGAAGGCATGGAGACATTGTGTGTAACAAGAGTTAAATAAGTGATTTTGTTTGCTGTAGGAAACACCAACGAAGGAGCTGGGAAGCCGTGGGATAGACGTGAATGGGGAAGGTGCTGGCAGCTCTCCTGCTCCATCTTCCAGTCCTGGTTACTTAAACAGATTTGCAAATTCAGAAAGCTCAACTGATGAAGAAGGTGAATGAATATATTTATACACAGCAGGGGCCAAGACAATTTTATGCACAGCCTTTTATGAGAAGTCATTAAACTGTATGTGATCTGTAAATTCACTGGACAATGTTGGCTTCAGTTTTGTGTCCTAAGCAGACACTGCATCTGGGCTCAGATTCCCTTGTTCCTGAGGAGCAAAGCTGGGATGTGATAGTGGTTGTTTATGTATTGATGTGTCCAAGGTATCCTGAAAGGCAACCAAACTGTGGGTGGCAAATCTTTGTGTTTCCCTGGGCTAGAACCCTGCCCAGGGCTACAGGTTTTGTTTGGGGTTAATGCAATCTTTCAGTCTACTTGTACAGCTCTGGGTGACCTTACATGACATTATTGTAATGCTGCTTTTTTCTTTTTTTTTTTTTTTTTTCCCCAAGGTGGGGGTTTTGAGTGGGACGATGATTTCTCTTCTCCAGAGCCATCCTTTATATCCAAGGCAGCTAACAGTCTCATTGGTTCTAAACCACCCCTTCAGCCATCAAAGTACTTCTCTCCACCTCCACCTTCCCGGACTCTTGATCAGAACTGGTCACATTCATCCCCTTATTCCAGATTCTCCATCTCTCCTGCAAACATGGCAAGCTTTTCTCTTACACATCTTACAGATTCGGATATAGAACAAGGAGGTAAGTGATTTAGTTATAATAACTACTTTAAGGATACAAATTAAAATCGTTATGTAAAGATAAAACTAGCAGATACAACAAGTCTTGTTGTATTTTAAACATCAAATATAGAAGTACATTTTTAAAACCATAAAAGTTTGTCTGGTCTTCTGTTTCACTTAAGACATAGTTTTCCATGGAGATTGAGTTTATTTGCATCCAAGTTGGTACAAAATTGTGGTTGAACAGCCTATGGAACATTTACAGGACAAGCTCAGTTCTAATGTTACAAACCCTAGTGCTGTATATGTATAAATGAAACCTCTGCAATCCTGAAGCACTGCTGTTACACCTGCCACACTATGGCAGTTACTAATCCTGGTTATTGCTCTGTCTCAAGTCACAATTGTGTTTTCATTGCACAGGATGAGGATGCCAGGAACATAATGTTTCTGCCATTATTGTGTAAGCTTGTTTTACAGTTTAGTTTCTTTTCATATTGCTTTTTAGACAGTGCATTCTTGACATTCTGTCCAGAATTGCAGCATGTTTTCTAGAGCTGTGAATAGGATAGCTTCTGTTAGGAGAGCCAAACAATCCATTCAGAGCAATAACTGAGTACTAGCAGTATTTATTAACAGGCCTTCTTGTGAGTAACAAAAAGCTTTTTTAACCTTTGATACATTTTTGAGGGTTAAGAGAAGCAAAAATAAGCAGACTTGAATCAGTCTGGCATACTATTAATCTTGATAACACACTGCATTATTAAAAATAAATATTACTGATTGCAGAGCCTTGCTAATGGTCAATGTCTATAAATATGTAATCAGTGCTATATGGAGTTGTATTGTTCTTGTATTTTGCTTATTGATTAGATAGTGTTTGCTGCTTAGTAACTTACAGATAAGAGAGAATATTTTGGAGATCCTACATTGCCTTATGTGTCCTAAGAAGTGACATTGAACTGTGTGATTGAAACAGATGTCTATGAATAAATGAACCAAATGTTTACAGTAGTTGAAAGTGTAGGGAAAAATTAACCAAAACTTAGAAGTGCAAAACAGCAGAATAGCAAGAGTCTTACAAAGAAGTGGGGGTTGTGCAGAAGAATCTCACTGTATCTTATGACCTTTCCTCTACTAATAGGAAGCAGTGAAGATGGAGAAAAAGATTAAATCAATTTAAACTTGCTGGGACTCCATACATAAAACACACAGGCTTTGTGTTTGAAACTTCTTTATCTAAACTCTGGATCCTCCTGGAGTAACACAGGTAATCAAGAAGTACTGAGAAATGAAAGTGAACACTGAAAGCAATGTTAAATCAGGACATTAATTTGAATGTGTATTTAACTTTGTAATGTATTTTTAAATCAGTGCAATTTTGCTTTTCATTGAAAGACGATTCTGCCGCTGTTTTCAAGTACTTGAAGTATTTTTCAGATAACTTAAACAAGTAAAGCAATTACACTACAGTCTGGTTTATGTATGAGATTGTATAATATTCTTTTTATATTTTTCCATGTAGTTCATTATCTATTTGAACATACACCTGTTGTAGAATTGTGTATAACTGTCCTGTGCAACAGGTGGCTGTGTTGATGGAACTGTATGAATGATAGTTGATCAGTAGTGAGCCATATTTATTCAAAAAGATATCACTACATATTACTTTGCTTATTACAATTGCACTATGGATTATTCTTCCTTTATTTCCTGATGATGTACAGAATCAAAATCTTAAATCTTTCAAGGAAAATAAGACAAGTTGAATTGGCCCAGTTATCCAGTTTAATTTGTCCTTTTTGTAGCCTTTGCTATGCACGGTACTTGTAAAACGTACATAACTTCTGAGTATCACGTTAGACTTGCTGAAATCTTATATTCAGTACCATTTCTAAAATGATAATGGTTATAGAATGGTTGTTCGTGTTCATGTTTTATAGGAAACTGGAAAAGAATATATGATATACTCTGGAATTTTTAGATGAAAGAGATAATGTCTCTTAATTCCATATATGATCCTACTGACTGCTTAAACTGTAATAGTATCTGACTATATCACAGTTAAGGGCCTTCCAGTTTTTACTACAATTTCTCTCTTGGAGAAAGAGGAGGAAAAAATTGGCTGTACAAAACTCTGGAATTTATGAATCTTATAAAAAGACTAATTTCAATAGACTGGATTTGGGTACACTTGGCCCTTTGGTTGTACATTCTGTGAATTTTGAAGCTCACTCTTCTGCTGCCTGCAGATTGAGGCTCTGTTCAGAGGCCTGTGGTAAATCTACCTCTTGGTGATGTTATGACAATTAAGATTCTGATTAGTGGTTAATGCCCAGTTTTGCACCTGTTATAGGGCCAGATCCATTTAAGATGTCTGCAGAGCTCCATGGTGCATCCTGAGCAAAGGATGCAGTACAATAGGTTTGCTCTGAAGCCTGTAGTGAAGGGAATACAGTGTGGGGGCTTAACCTTCCTGCTCTACCATGCATTTAGCTGATTTAATCATTTAAACTGCTCGGAAAAAGAGATCCTTAGTTATTACTCCAAACTGAGTTCAGCTGAGAAACAAATCCCTGACTTCTTGGAATGCCTTACACAGTTGCAGATCTGTAGGGAACACTGATAGGAACAGTTTACCTGGCTTTGTATTTGTTTACCTGTACTAAAATGCAAATGTACTGAGATACAAAGTACTTTGTAATTTAGTGGCTGCTTTGGCAGGGCTTGAGATATAATGGTGGTCCAAGTGCTCTGTGTCCAGATCCAGTCACCAGAGAATTTTCATTATATGAAGATGGGAGGACTAGATATTTTCAGATGTGTGATTTTTTTTTTTTATACCTCTGTGTTAATTTTGGTTTCTAAGTATGTTTTTAAAATGACAGGAATACGTTAACTACTTTTTTTCCAACGTTATTTAGCCCTTAAACCAGAATGGCTTCCATACTGATTAAAAGGGAATGATTTAGTTATCATGTTGTTTGAAGTTGCCAATGAATTGTTGAGTTATCTTTTTCTGATGAGGCACTCAGGTTTGGAGTTAGTCAGAACTGTTCTTCAGTATGAAGTGAAGAACTGAATTTTCCTAAGGACCTTTTCCAAAACATTTTTTAGAAGGCAAAGTCAAGTAGTTCTTAATACAGGCTTACAGTATATACTGTAGAGGGTTTAAGGAAGCTGTGCGCTACTGAAAATACTTTAAAATGTTGGTAATAGACTTTGTGCACAAATTATTGCCTCGAAATTCCATAATTCCAACATTGAACTCCTTGATACAGCTAGATTTAGGGTATCTCATCTGTCTTTAATTCTCACCATAGTAAGAATGAAACTCTGTAATGGTCTGCAAAGAACATGTGGGCTTGTCTGCCTTGCGTGGTGAAAAACCTGTCAGACCTGGAGTTCAGCCTTAATTTTGAATCATTTGATTTAAAAAATAGTCCTGGGTTAAATAAAAGCTTATGCTCCTGAATGTTGTAATTTGGTTGTGCATTTTGTTTCTTGTAATTCTGGAAAATCAGATGTTTGTCTTGCACATCAGGAATTTCCTTTGCTTGATGGAGATCTAAGATTTTTATTCTTTACCCAGGTTTAAAGAAAATCTTACACAGGAAGTGAAAGTTTACTCCTTTGTCCAAATGGACTCATTGCTAATGAATTGCCAAAGGAGCATTTTTTTCCAAAACTAGATGTGTATGATATTAAGCAAGGTTATGTCCTTTTTAGCTGTACAATGAAGAGAAAGAAATATTTAAAGTTAACTTGCATCACTTAAACATGAATTTTAATTTCAGTAATCCAGTAGGCTGGATTGCAATAATATAAACTGTCTTTTGGGGTAAAAAATTATACTTAAAGATCTGATCAACTACTAGCAATACTTAAATATCTGCCTGGCAGTCAAGTGGCACAATGAAGATGAATCAATAATTCCAACATGTTACATTATAATGAGGGGATTTGTTCCAAATCATTCATTACACTCTGTGTAATTTCTTGCACTAGCTACTTAAGCCTGGTCTCCGTTTTAGAAGTACATGTATCTATTTTCAATGGTTTATTATGAGGACTGGTTACAGCTTAATTCCTTCTCTAGTAGAATACCTGAATTGTTTGAATAACGAAGGCATTGTCTCAATTTGGCTACTAAAGGTATCTAAAAGATCTGATTTTTCCCACCTAAAGAAGTTTGTTTAAACATTAGGATCTGTAGTGAGAAGCCAAGAGAGCAACAAGAGCATCCAGTTTCAGTGGGAACACCTGTACTCTCCCAAATCCCCCAGCTGCAGATACACTGTGTATAACTGCATTTATGGAAATTGCTATTTTCATGGAAATGAGGAGATTTAACCTTTTTTTTCATATCCTTGTTGATGCACTAATGAAAGCCATTTAAGCCTCATTCTTTTTATCAGTATTTTTAGCAGATTTTTATGTAATACTCAATCTTTCATGAGGAGGCTGGTTGGTAGAAAGACTTGTTTTTACAATTAAGCACTATCCTAAAATGTCAGCATTGTCAGGTGTCAGTGACTTGGCTATTTGTGTTGGAGTTGGTGAAAGGTGGAATCCAAGTACATTAGCCTTATAAGAAATAGCCTTAAATAAGAATGGAGTGTACAAAATTACTTCAGCTTTAAGTCATACACAAATATCCTTGTATGTTAATGGTTTTGGTACAAAATGGGAAGAAATCTAGAGGAGAGTCAAACATCATATAAACTTATTGAAAATAAGTATTTGTAATACCAGCAGCCTGTTTTTCAGAAACTTGAATATGACTTACAGTTAGTTTTGTTTATGAAATTGTTTGAACTTGCACAGATGTAGGTGTAACTTAAATGATAAATGGTACTGATGTGTGTGTATATATAATGTTTAATTCTATTTGTAAATGAGAAACTATGTAACAAAATCATAGGTATGAGGTTTTCCTATTGTAATTTAATACAGGTATGAGGTTTATGGCAATATATCATAGTTAATGAAATTTCAGGTCAAAATGTCTTTAAATTGTGTACATTTTTAAATTGTAATTTCTACTGTATATTGATTATCATGCATAGTGTGATTCAAGAAACTGCTTGTAATTTAAAAATATTTAATATTAAAAATAAAATACAGTTATATATTTATAATCTCTTTGTCTGTTTGTTCATTTTTAAACAGATGCCAGCAGTGTAGTTCCAGTGTAAGATATATTTATTAGTGTCCTGAGGTTGAGAAAGTTCCAAAAGCTCAAAGCCACAGTCCCAGCAGATGAGTCCATGGTAAATAGTGTAGTCACCGTTCATTTCTTCCAGTATCATCACCCTTGTGCAAATGTCAGGTAAAGTGTGTACACAGTCAGTAGAGAAGCAATAATTAAAACAGAAATAATGTAATTCTGAATACTGAATATTGCTTTTAATCATAGAATTAAAGATCTGTAGGAAGAATGGGGATTTGAAATTTATAAATTCAGAAAACAGATTAATGATGTTTTCTTGGTGTTCATTGAATTTCTTTCTAGAAGACTTGCTTGGGTTTTTTCAATCTAAGTGCATGTGCTGAACGGACCAAAAATCACCAGTAAATAAATGTAGTACTGGTGTGTAAAGGGAGCTCCTTTGATGAGATAGTGAGGCTGTTTCAGGCTGGGCACTCGGTGGGGCAGGAGGAGAGTGCTGATTTCCCCTGCTGGCCGGGAGGGGTGCGGTGGCCCAGGGCAGCCCTGGCAGTGTGGGTGGAGGCTCTTGTGGAAGCCCCCACCTCACATCGCAGCTGTTGAGTGCTGGCACCTGCTGTGACCTGGGAATGAGAAACTGATATCAAGATGACTTAACTTCATTAGGTAAAATATAACTACTGGGCTGAAATTTGACCAAGGCAATGGTCATTAATGAGAACAGATGTAAAAGATCCCATGGCACTAAATTGGTCACCTTATATAGAGCTTATTATCAAAGAATTTGAGAACTTGGAATCTCTATGAGCAGCAAGTTCTCAAAGGGAGGGCAGTGCTGTGTCTGTGGGTCTGTGTCACACGGGTGCTGTGACAACTTGCAGGACAGAGCTGAGACAGACTTTGTCCTCCTCCAGCCGGGGACACGCCACCTGCTGAAGGAGGTACCGACCCCTCCTGTGGTGACAGAGCTGTGCCTGGCTCAGTGTCAGGGACACCCACGCTGCCGCAGCGCTGCCGAGTGCTGCCTCCCCGTGCCCTGAGTCCCCTGTGTCACCCCGAACACGGACGGGAGCCTCGAACAGGGCGCAGTGGCCGTGCCCGGCCCCTCGGTGGGTGCGCGGGGTGCCTGCCCGGCCCGTGCCCGCGGAGGGACCGCAGCTCGCTCCCGCCCGCCCGCCGGGCCCGCCCCCGCCGCTAAAGCGACGTGTCCGGGGCAGCGCCGGCGCCTCCGGCAGCCTCTGCCTGCGGGCTCGGGGCAGCGCCTGCCCGGGGCTCCTCGGCCCGGGGGCAGGGCCTGGGCCCCTCGCAGGCTCCTGCTGACAGACCCGGGCTCGGTCAAAGGACACGCAGCGCTCCCTCCCTGTTGCCCCCACAGCCCCTGCTGCTGTTCCTGGCTTCCCCTGGGCTCTGCCGCGTTGCCCCTTGGGCCCCAGGCACCTTCTCAGCAGCTGGTAGAGTGGTAAGTCACAGAGGAGGGATGCCAGCCCTGGTAGATGGCTGCAGAGGGTGTTAAATATGTTGGTATTTGGCTGCTCTCTCTTTGGTTTCTCTTGACCACTCCAATCTGTTGCTGCTGATCCCCCCCCCCAATCTGTTTGCTCCTTGCACACTCATACCACCTCTCTGGGGCTCCCAGCAGCTGAGCTGGGGCTCTGTAAGGTTGCTTCTCCAGGTAACGGCAGTGGCAGTCTGAAAGAAAAGCTCAGCACCTTGTTTATCCCATGATAACCCATTTGCTTTTGCCCAGCCTGCAGTTTACAGACTACTTTGCTCTCTCAGTTTGCTGAAGCTTCCTTTCTCTTGGATCTTCTTCCAGCTTTCTCTCCTGGCTGCCTCCATGAACCCCCTCTTCACCAAGTCCTGTGGGCTATTTTCTTCCAAACAGCAGCTCTCCCCAGCAGTGCTTCCTGTGCGTGGGCAGGGAAGCTCCCTCTCCGCTGTGCTGTCCTGTAGCTGTCCCTTTGCTGCCAAGTGAGTTACACAAAGGGTCCAGAACAAACTAGTGCTTGCCTTTGGACCCGTTTTCTCACAGAAAGTACCTCTGTGTCTCCAGCATTTTTTTAGGCTTCCACAACAAAGCTGCTTGGTGCTGTCTTTCAGCTGTCATCACCTGGGTGCTGCCCTAACCCAGGTGCTTTGTGAATTCCTGGTGTCTTTGGTAGTAGGGAACCTTGGGATGGCCAGAATGCCCTCATAGGCAGAGAACTGAGTCACTGTGCAAGCCGAGCAGCTGAGCATGGCTCTAAAGAGTGAGAAATGAGACAGGAGGTGGTGTTTACCACAGCACAGGTGGGAGCTGCCACCACCTGCTCCAGCTAAGGTTGATGTCTTGTGCTGGGACAGTCTTGCAGCTGGGGTTAGTTTTTGGTTCTTCTTTCATTTTTTATTGGCTCACCAACTCTCAGGCTGCTCCTACACAATAGTATTGGCATAAAATATATTTTGTTTTGACCAAAACTTTTTATGACTACATGAACTGGAAGACCATGGAAGAAACATATTTTGGGAATGTCTCTTAGTAATGTTGATCATTGGTGTTAGAGGCAGGGTTGCTGTGATGCTGTTGTCTTCAGGTGTAATGTGGGCACAGAATCTGGGCTGAGGGGGGGTAAAATATCAGTGCTGTCATTAATGCAGAGGAAGGAACATTGCTGTGTCTTTTTGGATAACTTGGAAAGCCTGCTCTGCTGCTGTTGATCTGGGGCAGTAACTGCAGTTAAGCCCTGCCTTTATCGGATTGTTGCTGGAAGAGGGAAGTGCTTTTTTGTGTGTGTGGTGGGGACTAGCCCAGAACACAGAAATGCTGCAGCTGAAAACACGTGGCTGGCTCGGAGCTTCTCCCTGAGAGTGTGCCATGTTTCCCTCTAGTGGACTCCTCACACAGTGGAAACCTGTGCCTACAAACAGCAATTACCAGGAGTCAAGGAGAAATTACTTTGAATAGGAGCCTGAGGGTCAGTCTAATACCCCCCCATAAGCCAGCATATGCACAATGAAGTGGTGCATGGTTTTATTATAACATGGGGTAGTGAGGAGCTGGGGGACAACAGCAGCATATGCGATCAAACAACAGAGGCAATGTTACCAAACCTAACTGACTGTCATACTGTGCATATTTTTTGAGTTGTGGTTCACTTCTCTACAGAAAGACTGGATCAACCTGGAGACCATTTTCTCTTATGTACAGTGATAAAGGAAAAATCTCTCTGCTTTGAGGCCTGTTTCTAAGAAAGTAGAGGCATCTGTTTTTCACTAGTAGGTGATTCACTGCATCTTTGTTCCACTGGTTCCATTCACTTGCCCCCTGCTCCCTCTGCAAGCTCTACTCCCAGCTGAACATTGGTGTTATGTTTTTACAGCACACTGATAATTAATACCAGTCCATCCAACAAAACATGAAGACTAAAACCAAAGGAAAGAAGCAAAGGCAAGCTGTTGACAAAGAAGCATTTTCCGAAGAGCCGGCAGTGAGAAAAAAGGAACTGGGGAAATGCTTGCGACGCCAAGAAAGGAGGAATGGGGGAAACAAGGAGAGCAGCAAGATCCCCACAGCCAGAGCCAAGCGTCCTTGGAGCAGTAAGGACAGGCTTTTGAGGAGACTGGAAAGCAACGAGCGTGAGAGGCAGAGAATGCACAAGCTCAACAACGCCTTCCAGGCCTTGCGGGAGGTGATCCCTCACGTGAGAGCTGAGAACAAACTTTCCAAAATAGAGACCCTCACGCTGGCCAAAAATTACATTAAATCCTTGACCTCCATTATACTCAATATGTCCAATGGACACTTTCCAGCAGTAGAAGGGATGGGGGGAGCCTGGGGATCCAAATTGTACCAGCATTATCAACAGCAGCATGGGGAAGATGACCATGAGGAACATCTACAGAAATATTCCACATAGATTCATAACTTCAGCCAAAACACCGGCTGCCACCTACTACTGTAATTGTTTTTTCTTCTTACATCACAATACCTGTCATTACCTAGAGGTTTAAGCCCTCAGAATTTTTCAGAGCATAGTGAATATGTTTGTGTGGTGTGCCAGGGTTTGGAAACCTATCCTGTAGCACTGGAGTTGACTTGAAAACAGTGATTTAGTAGCTTCTGAAAATTACCCTACCTGGAGTAGAGTGAGTTGAGCCTTTAAGTTCTGTGTCACCCAAGTTCTTTGGAGTTTGTTGAGAATTTGGTTGTAGCTCTGTTCACCAGCCTTTCAGTGACTCATCTACCATGCTAAAGAGAAGATTAAAATTGATGACAGCATTTGACTTGGTGACTGAAGTGGCACATGGAAAATTGGTCACCAAATCTGAATATTTATCTTGATATTTAACTTCTATGGATCTGCCCTGATAATTCTGAACCTTGCAAGGCATAAAAATATCTGTTGATGCAAACATCTGCAAAGCTTTCTTAGATTGTAAGCTCTCTAGAGTAAGGACAGTTCTGATCTGCATTTCCAGAGCATCTGGCCTCATGAAGATTTTCTTTAGTGGGTGTCTGGGTGCCATTGTAATACAAATAATAAGGGAAAAATTACTTACTTTTGCCAAAACAATGATGAAAATGCTTTAGTATAGTCTTAAGTTAGACAATGCTCTGGCCAATATAAATTATTTGCTAATGAAGCCTGTGACATGATCAGGTTCTTTTGGTGTTAGTGTTAGATTCTGATACTATAAAACAATAAATGAAGCAGAAACTCTTCAGAAAGGAAAATGAGCTCTTTTTTTTCCCCTCCCCATATCCCCTTCTGTGGTGAAAAGTTTTATGTCACTGAGGAACTCTCATTTCCTCTTGTATTCTCATACCTGGGGCACCTGAAGCTGGGGTGGCCTCAGTTGAGAGTGTGGTGCCCATGGAGCCCCCATGTTACAGCTCCCCCTCCCCACATGCCCTGTGGAACAGGAGGCTGCTGCTTTGTGCTGTGGATGGCACAGGAAACATTTGGCACCTCATGCATCACTAGGATTGATAATGGTTTGTGGTATGGTCCTTTTCCTGCAGAGGAAGGCTGTCCAAGGGAGGAATGGGGGCTGAGGAAGGATTAATCAGATCCATCACAGAAGGGTTGTGCTGCACTGTGCAGTTTGTAGTTTGCTGCAGCACAGCTGAGGGGATGACAATTTAAATCAGAGTGAAAGGTGAGGTTGGCAAGGGCTGTGAATTATCTTTCTCCACCACAGCAATCCATAGCTATGATGTAGAACAACACAACAGTTTATATCTGTGGTTGCCTTACTGGAGAAAACATATGATCCTTTCTTAGTTTTTGAACTGTTTTCACATTAAAATAAATGTGTTTAAGCCCTTCTTGTACTCAAGTGTTAATGAAAGTATTGCAGAGTCTCTTAGAGATTTAACTTGTCATTACAGTGCTGGATCTTACTCCATTCAGCAGCTGCCCCCTGTGTGTGAATTAATGCTCACTGTATTTACACTGTCTGATCACAGGGGAGTCAGTAACACCAAGGCTTTTTCTTTCAGTTGTTCCACTCAGCACCTTTTCAGGTAAGAGATGTTGATGTTATTTGGTTATTTCTCACCCTACAGGTCAGTGCAAACTGTGGCTCTGCATGTCACGCAGTAAGTGATGACTAAGGACTTGTAGATTATGGTATTTTTTTGTAGGATTCTTTAAAGGTCATTATCTGAGAGTTGCCAGCTAGTAAATGTCCCTGAAATGCTTTTGTGGGATAGTTATGTTTGAACTGCTGGCTGGTTGTGTTGGTGGGAAGAGGGAACCAGTGAGTTTAAACCCCAGTACTTGAACAGTGCTATTGGTGAAGAATTGCACTTTTAAGAACAAGTATGCTGGTATTGCTGCTAAATAGACAGAGTTTAATGCTTGGGCAGTGTATTTTTGACTTCCTGCAACCAGAGGCATTTCAAATATTAAGTCCAAAATGGCATGTCATATCTAGCTATAAATACAGCAGCAGAGGAGGCAGGTGAAAGTCACCCCTTCTCTGCACACTGCCATCCCTGAGGGATAGACAGGCTCTGGACACAGGCATTTAATGGAACTACAGCTGCTAGTTCCACAGTGGTACTGTGCTACAAAGCGCTGTGTTCTTGGATATGTCAAAAGGGATTTGTAAGAAGCATTTCTTTCTGATAAATTACTTTTATTTTTCAAAATTGCTTCAATTTAAAGTCACTTTTCCTTATTTTAACTAGCCACAACAATGACATTATATTTTTAAATTAAATAATTTTCTAAATAATAGTTTTAGAAGGCAAATACTTAGTACTCAAACATAAACAACTTATAACTTATCTTTTTTTTTACTTAAACCCAGATTTTTATAGTAAATTAAGTGAAACTTGGCAATGTAGGGAAAAATGCAAAGGTACATTATAAAGCTTATTGTATGCAATCAGGTTGATTGTTGGAGATGTAAACACTGACTATTAAAAGGAAAAATCTTCTAGATACAATGCAGAAAAAAATACAATCCTAATAATTCTCTAAAAATACATGTAATAAAGTTATTTATTTGGACAAGATACTGTGCAATTTATGCAAAACCTATTATGGTAATTAATGCAACACATTATTTATGGTTCTCCCACAATGTATGTATAAACCAGAAATCTCTAATCACATACTGGAAAGATCAACAGGTTCTTTTTTTAACAGTAAAGCATCTTCAATCTTCATTCACATTTGTACTTGGAAACAGTGCTTTCCTTGGCATTAAATACCAAATATATTCCTTAAATACGTGCAAACATTAAGTTTTACTTCTACAAATACAGTACTGAGACCACACCAAACTGCTCATCATATAAAAATAGCTCCATATACAGTCACACACAGAGAGGAGAAATGAATGTAAACTGTCCAATTATGATAAATAAGTCAGGAAAAAAAGCTTATTTTGAGAATAGAAAGTGGTTTCATGTTGGAAAAAGGGATGAATAAATCACTTACTAAAAATGAAGAGCAAAGCTTCATTCTGAACTGCCATCAGTGTACACTGGCAAACTCCACTGATATCAGTGAAGTTGTTTTGCATTCCTCCCACTATAAAGTCAGAGTTTAAGACCTTCCCTTGACTTTTACAGTATGAAAGCATAATTAGCAATGATGTGGAACATAGCCTCCAGAGTCTGGTGCCTTCCAGCCTCATTAGGTAGGCATCTGTGTACATCAATTATCTCAGTTTCAGTTAAGCTGAGGACAGAACATGATTTCCCAGCACTTGCACTGAGTTTACAGCGAGACCTCGCTGAGCCCAACTGACCGGGACTGGGCTCTCTCCAGTGGCTCCCTGAAAGCAGAGAGAGGTTCTTCTGCCTGATTAACACATTGCTCACTGTGAGCAAAGACAGCAAAAATTGGCCCTTCCTGGTAACTGCAGCCTAAGCAGAGTAGTACAGAATTGGATTTTGCTGATGGGAGCAAGATCAGCCTGACCCGAGTCCGTCCTTACACACGGAGCCCTCCCGTGAGCAGAGCTCCATGCATGTGTAAGGCCCTGTACAAACAGGACCAGTTGTGTTTGCCTGCAATTCATTCAAATCAAAACAACATCTTCATTTGTGCTCAAGGACAGTGTGCAAGATGTGTGAATACGAGAGAGATGTAGGGAACGTAAAAAAAAAGAAGTAAATGTAGTGATCATCTGCACGTACTCACATTTGTATGGTGTGTAGCAGCTATGGTAAAGGGTCAGAAATACATTGTGGTTAAAAACCTTGCCTGCTTTGACAAAACTATGAACTCTATCAAGTCACATTTTACACAAGATGCATTAGAAGGATTCAGTACTTAAAATACCCCATTGCAAAGTCCAGTTCAGTCAAACATATTAGTAGCACAAAAGGTCACATTTTTCTCTTCAAGCAGGAGACATTTTGTTTCTTTTAAATCACTTGATAGCAACATGTAGATGGCAACAATTTAACAGTTAACAGAATTTCTGTCCAATTCTTGACTTTCACTGACCATCAGAGGGGTCTTAGAGTGTTCTGTTTTCCCTTTACTCTCCTCATCTTCTCCCTCCTTCGATACTGCCGGGTTTTCTTCGGCGGTGTCAGGCACAGCAACCCGAGATGCTTCTGTTGCATTTCCTCTGACTGTAATGTGCTCCCACCCACCCTGGGAAAAAGTGATACAGAAATTCAAAAGAAGAACCATCACCCTGTCAGTGCTGTTACCTGATGTGAAGCTTTATGTGCACTGCTAGTTTATACTATTTGTTCATGAGGAGAGTTATCCTGCTCTGGGATGAATCAGAAAAAAGGCTCCTCGTAAAATGAAACAAAATACAACAGACCTCCCTGACAGGGAGTTATAGAGGTGGTAAACTTGAGGATTATTTCTTATCACAGGGAATTAAGATTAGTAGAGCCAAGCATTCATAACAGAGCCACTGCAGATGTTCCACCAGCTTAAAAGGTGGCAAAACCTTAAAAAAACCTTTCTCAAAACATTGAGAATAATACAGGATACAACAGTGAGGAATAATCATGTGCAGACCAGGAAGGAATCCACTTTCTTTTCAAATTGATCTTATTCCACTAGTTTTTCCATTGTAACTTTTAAATTACCTATTTAAAATGAATACTTATCAAATGCAAATAAACAGCTTCCCAGCTACAATTGCACAGCCCATTATAGTAACTTCAAAAAGGAATGTAAACCTGAAGGAAAATGTCCGTTTCCTGCAGGTATATCCCAGCTTTCCAACGCTGGGAAGGATGGCACTTCCCTTTCTCTGTGAGCCCATGGACATTGGGATGTACAACTTGCAGGCAGTTCTGTGCCCCCAGCACTTACCCCAATACCATAATCCCACGAGAGGCCTTTGGGTTCCATTGGCTGGACACCAGTCCGGTGGCAGACGGTCCCACAGCTCAGACTGTGGCTGCCCTGCACTTTGTCAGCTATCACCCACACCTCGAGGAAGCAGAGAGAGGCAATAAAATGTGCTGCTCTTCCCAGATGTGAAATCTCTGTCTGACCCCTCTCAAGAAGAAGTCTTGGTCTTCAATAGGCTGAAAATTCTCTAATTTAGGCAGCGAGACACCCAAACAAACTATAGAATTAAAACATTGCCTGATAAGACTTGGCAGGAAAGAGATTAGATATATAAAAAGCCTTCTTAAAATACATAGCTTTGTTTAAAAAATGGAAAAATAATGAGGCTTTTTACAGCAGAGGGCTTGGCTGTATCACTATTTCATTGGTATGGTTTTTTGTCTTGCTATCAGATTCCAGCATTTAGACCAACACTTTGTGGAATAAAGTTAAACAAAACTAAGGCTGAAGAACATTTAATTACTAAGGTATGTCCTACATAATTTTTAATAAACTAATGAGATACAAGGAAGCTCAGTACACACCTGGTCCAGGGGCCCTACAGACATTTTACGGATATTATTTGAAACATGATCCCAGGTAGATCCTTGAGGGTAGCTGGGTGTGATACCCTGGCGGTACCAAAGATTGCCTGTAAAACAAAGTGCTGGTTACAGCCCAGCATGGCTGTTTGTCTGCAGTGCTGTAAACAACATAAATCAGGAATTTATTCTTTCTGTGTTCTGGGGAAATGCAGTTTTGGCTAATGTGTTACAGAGGTGGACAAAATTAAGTTCTCCCTTTGGAATTTGTATTTCTATAATTACTGTTTATAAAAAACAGCAAATACTCTGTTTTGTAAAACTTCTTGGGGAAAAATGTTCATATAAGGAACTATGCACTAGAAAACAAAAGCAAATGAGATGAAGGTTTCTGAATCTGGTGTTAAAGGCTTGTTTCTTGTACAAAAGGTGCTTCATGATTTATCTGTTTTGGAGCAGGATTCCAGACAAAACCCTGCCATGCATTCTCTGACATTCATCAGTGTCTTCCCCCCACAGAGCACAGCTGCTGGATTGTTGTTACCCAGGGCACCATCAGATATAACAAAAAACAGGCCTTCAGAAGCAGTACCTAAGTGCACTGCTACTCTAAATCCTTCAATAGGAAATATTACTCCCTTTGGAGCACCAGTAATCATCTGTCCAGTTCTAACTTAGCCTCTCCTTTTTAAATCAGTCTGGTGTTTGTAGCACTGCCTAATAGTTTTTTAAATCCTTACCATTTTTATCCAAGACAAACACAGATGTTCGTCCTACTGAGACTTGCTTTAACTTCTGTTTTTGAGGTGAAGGGATATGGTACCAACAGTCACCTAAAGGTCAGAAATCTTGAGTTAAGCATTGAGAAAATAGAATTAGGCATGGAAATGCCTGCAGTTGAAATATAAGCAAGAAAGCTGTGAATGACCTCACACTTCATATATTTTTAACAACTCGTTTTTTACAATTTAACTTATGCAGGTGAAGAGCAAATTACCTGCTCTCATTATTGTATTATTTGTATGCACTGTTTTGCACAGCTATGGGAGAGGACTCTGTGAAACAGGTTGGACTTTTTCAGACATGGCAGCGGAATAGAGCAAAAGATAAAGTGCAGGTTCTTACCTGCAGGTTTGTTTGGAGACACCGAACCCCGGTAGAAGGCAGAACCATCTCTAGCAATAGCCCACACTTGGTAAAATGCCCCAATGGAGATGGAAATGAAGGGCTGGTCTGTTCCCACGTGCAGCCAGGATGTTCCCTGACAAATCATGGGAGATGAATTGTGAAGCAATAGTTAAAAATTCTATGACAAAATATTGTTGATTATTACCAAATGAGAAAAAACCAACAGAGTGAAAAATATTCTGAAGAATAAATCTTACATACTTTACAACTGAACAGAAACAAGGTTGCTGATCCTCAAAGATATTTGGATAAACAACTCTTTGAAAATAGCCAAGTTGGACAATGAAGGACCTTTTCTACTAAAGTCACTGGATTTTGGGCATCTACATGTCTCTGAACAGCTGGACTAGGGCCTTCTATTTTTTAAAAATCCCTTGTTTTTATTAGAACAAGTCTCAAAAAAATCAACTGATACGGGATTTCAGATTCCCGACAGATTCCAATTCTTACTGCTGCAGTGCCTTACAGATCAGGATGAAAAAAAATTCTTAAATATTTTTCAATTTCTTGTAGTTTTTCTCCAAATTCAATACTACAGTATTTTCTTAGATGTTTTTCCTGTTTTTTATCCCACTGGTATCAACAGGCACTAGACTGGGACCATGCTTCACAGGGTCTATTCCTTGGCAATTCCTTTAAATGGGATACACCTGTTACCAACAATTTCAAAAAACAAACAAAAAAAGAGGAACTAAGCTGCCAGTGCAGAAAGTGGAAGTAAAATGCTTCATGAGAAGATGGCCAGGAGCTGAGAGAGGCTCCTGCAGGTGATGTGGCACAAGCTCAGGTAGATTATGCAAGAGAAATGCTATTATAAGGAACGTGGGCAGCAAACTGTGCTGCAGCTGATGGACAGGGACTTCCAAATCTGGGACACAAAGGGATGAAAAATAACAAGGTGCTTTGAGAGAGGGCCCTGTGTGATTGTATGTACTTGTGTACTACATTAAATACCTCAATAAGCAGTAAAAACAAACAGGGAGCCTTACAGCTGGATTTTGCTGTGTCACTCCAAGCCTGCAGAGCACGTCTCCTTTGTCACTGATTGCCCACAGTGCTACTGCTTCTTCATCATCTGCATCTGAACTGGGAATTATGGAGATGTCCCACAGGGTAACAGGAGGCACTTCCAGCCATGGCCCGTTGGTGACTATCTTACATTTTCTGAGGCAGAAAAAAACCCAAGCCTGTCAGAAGTACATACTTTCTATGACTGAATTTGTTTCCCAGTCTATTGTTGACTTCCAGTCCTTAAGTCTTTTCATTAGGCATACTTTTCATTAAATATTAGTATTTTTAATTTGAAAGAGGTTTTTAACAATCACTCATGTTTTGCATCAGATTTTGAAGTTCCAACTAATACTGATTCCTCAAAGCTTCTGTTGTTTGTTTTTTTTAAAGCTACTGTATAAAACCAAGACTACCCAAGAAGTCTGCAACTGGTGCTACACTGCTCCATAGCTTTCTCAGACTCACTGGGCAACAGCAGGATAATAAATTGCAGAGAGAACTCCACACCCAGTTCATTCCATCCTCTGTCTTGCTTGAGGGAATAATTTTACAATTCTTTTTTGGTGGGGCCTGTTAAAAAGGTTACATAGCATCTTGAGGTAGGCAGAGGTAAGGCAGCTCTAAATGAAAGATTTGGTAAGTCTTGCTGGGAATTTGTGTACTTTTTCTGTGGAAACTGAAACAAAGTAGTGCTGTCTATTGGGGAAATTATGTTAGACTCTATCATCACCACAATACTTTGTGTATGAAGTATGTCCTAAAAAAACATCAGGACATTCTTCCGTTTTCCAGTTCTGAAAAACCAGATCCAGCCCTGAGCGGTTCCCTATTTGTTTTCAATTTTCAA
Source organism: Aphelocoma coerulescens (assembly GCF_041296385.1). Classification (NCBI taxonomy): domain Eukaryota; kingdom Metazoa; phylum Chordata; class Aves; order Passeriformes; family Corvidae; genus Aphelocoma; species Aphelocoma coerulescens. The sequence continues at coordinate 14,833,019 of NC_091028.1, read as the reverse complement.
CTGATACTTAAAACAAGAGGAAGTGTTTAGACTAGAGGGTATTTCTCAAGTTGCTTATTTCAAGTCACCATTTTGATTTACTGGGTTTGTTTTGCTGCATATCCTGGAACAACACTTTTGATGCTTCAGAACCTCACCTCAAAAGCTTTTTGTACAAGGGGCAAAATACTTTGTAGCATCAATACCAAACCCAGCAGTGTGAAAGTTCACAGCAATTAATTAGGACAGCTGTTAAATGCTCTAGTATAGAAAGCACAGAAAAGTTGGAAAAACAGGGAATGCACAGACTTCCTCAGCTTATAGACTATAGTGGCAGTTTGCTGTTTTCCAGGTTCCACCTGGACATTTCCTCTGATGGAAATGGGGTTGCATTATCTGTGGCCTAGCACCAAGTATGTGGAATTCATAAATTAAAACTATTAATATAAAAGGCCTATTACACTTGTTACAAGTGACCTCAAATGTACTGATATAGCCAGTGTCTACTATTCCTTAATCATTTACCACAAGGAAAATCAGATATAGAGAAGAACCATCTGACTTTTATCTACAGATCCCACAAAATCCAATAGGGTAACTACCCATAAAGGCTTACAGTCAAAGCCATAATGCTAAAGATCATCAGCTTCTCTACTGGAGATAGGTTATTTATTGCAGGCTTCTTTACTTTTTCTTTTGTTGATTGGGTGACAAGACTCTTCACCTCATAACTGAAGTAGACTTTTAGTGAGCAATTAGTATTCAAGTTCAAAACTTATTTATATTGAGGTTCCTCACCTTGCCCAGCGCCTCCGTCGGACGAAGTCTTTCATTGTCTTGTGGCCATGGTAGGACCTACCAAAACAGATTTAAACAGTGTTCATGAGGATGTCAGAGCATCTCCAGTGTCAGTGCCAGCCTGAGAGCACTGCCTCCATCTGCCCACCAGGCTCCCCTGCTGACTTTAAAATTCTTGAAGTGACAGTTTGCCAAGTTCACCTCGCTGCCCTCCCTCCCTGCAAACATCAGCGTGCCCACAAAAGGGGGGAAATGAGGCAGTGTTGTGCCCCTGTCAAAGGGCAGTTCATGTGCAAACAGAAGTGAGAAGGAATGAGGAGTGGAGCCTGGGATTTGGCAAAGAGGAGTTTCCTTACGCTGGGAAGTCAGCTGCGTACTGCCAGCCCTCCCGGTCCGTGCCGCCCGCCGGGCTGAAGTCGATGTACCAATCTGAGACCTGTGGGTAAATGGGGACACTGGGAATAACAATCCACACCTAATGTATGATAAACACCTCTGCTTCTACTTGCCTCCACCTTTTGGAGAGCAAAGACTTGCTAAAAACCTTCTAATACTTGGAGTACATACAGAGGTTCCCAAAGCTTTTTAATTCAGATGAAGAGAAAAGGATCTAAGGCATGTTAAACAAAAAACCTCACTCAATGCTTAACATTCTTTTGACTGGAAGATTACTACTGGTTATGAATGGGAAAAACAAGGTTAAATGTTACAACAAATCCCAGAAGAAAATCTGGGCCCCTTGAACTCAAGTGTTGTATCCTACTTGCTAAGCCTGGACTTCTTTGTAAAAAAATTTGTAAGACAAAACTTACCCAAGACCACTGCGGAGAAGGAGGCTTGGTGTTGGTCTTTGTACATTCCTGCAGGCCAGAGGCATCACTCCACATGTATCTGTCTGTGGGCAGACCTCTGTGGTGATGGAACAGTGCACAAGGAATGCAAGGTCATTTACAACAGGGAGTTTAAAGGGCGAGGGAAGAAAAGCCTATTTGTAGCACTTCCTACTTTCACACACACTGCCATCATTAATCTCTATTTAGACATATCATGTGAGTGATGAGCATAGTGGGAAAGAATCTGTACTACTGCTTCCAGTTATACCAGACCTGATGACCATGTAAATTGTTCTCTGTAGAGCGATATTCCTCACTACCATTTAAAACTGGAACGTGAATCCCATATATGTGGATATGGATTTTTCAGTACTTTTGTTCAAATATACTATTCAAGGCCCCAGTGTATTTAGCACAATATGTATATGAATATATAGATCCTAATAACTTTTCTGTCTGGCTTTAATAGTGAAAGATACTGCAAGTAGGCACACTTTGTACAATCACAAAGCACAAATCTGTAATCTTTTGCCATAAGGACATTTTGAAAAGATAATTACAAATTAGAAAATTGAGAAACACTGCTCCTTCCATCACAGGTTAACTATGAATGTTGAAGTAACTGGAATAACTCTTCCAAAAAGCTAGAAAAAAGGCCTTGTTTCATTTATTAAAGTATTAAAGTAAATAAATACAATAAATTGAGTAAATAACCTGCTGCTGTATCCAGTGACCGGGTTCCACCGTTGGTTCTCATAGATGTAAACACATTTCACATCTGACTGTGTATAAATGTTATCAGCACTACTGGCCAGTCCTGTGAGCAATAAATCAGGTGGATTAGAGAAAAGCTAAAGCTTAAAGACATTACATTTCCAATTCCAATAGCCACTGATTATTGTATTTCTCACTCTGGAGCTGTACCTTGGATGAAGCCACCTCCGTATCCCCCGGTGTACACCCAGGCTGTGTGGTCGTAGCCGACGCCCCACACCACGCCCCGGCTGTTGCACTCTATCAGCCAAAGGTGGCCTCCCACCTGACGCCAGAACCTGCCAGGAAAAGGACATTTTATTCAACACCACATCCTTCAGGAATGTGTGCTTTCCCCACCAACAACCCAACAATCTTCAGGACAGGCAGCTTTCTTTGCTCACTCCTCCAACCACTGTGCAACCTGTAAGTGAAGGCAGATGCCAGCTGAAAGCATTTCCCTCTGAACAGCTACCAAAAAGCAGATGGTATTATTCTGGGGTTTGCAGTACCATATTGCCACAGTTGTCATAAAAACTGTCGAGAAACTGCTTCTGGACGGCAGTGTCTGTGGAGGACTGAGAATTTCAGATTTCTTGACTCAGATAAAACTGAAAGCTCAAATTATATTCCAATTACAGCAATTAGATTTACTTTTAGTCTAGGCTATCTCTTATGACATTAAAAATGCAATTACAAAAAATGGGATCTCAGTGAGAAAGGCTTTTGAAATCACAAGGATATCTCCAGAATCTAAGAATTAAAATATGATTTGGTGAATTTCTTCACATGCAGTCATGAATAGGAAGGCACTCATTAACCCTGTCACTGAGAGACATCTGCAGTGTACTACACACCAACAGCCCGTCAAAGCCACTGAACTGACAGGAAGGACATTCTTTGCTGGATGGCATCCCATGCAGAAAGAACAGCTTCAGAAGCCTCTTACATTTGATCACACGGCATCAGCTGGGGTCCGGCCTCCAGCTCAGGACTTGGCTCACTAACAAAGATGTCTCCTTTACAAGTAACTGACCAAATGGCATGGTGAGAAGGAGGGCCTTGAATCCGTCTGCTTTCACAGCAAGACATGTTCAGCAAAGACAGCTACAAAACAAGAAGCAAAAAAAGCTTCTATTTACAGTGAGAACAAAAATTTCCATAGAGATGCTCAGTACTGTAAAACAAAAATTTACCTCTGCATGTTCTTGCAAATCAGCAAAGTGAATTTGCAGCCTTTTCTCAAAAAAAATTCCCACTAGAATTCAGTGGTTCAGAAATTATTACACAACCACTGGAACCGCTGTGGTTTGCAGGAGCTGATCAGGATGAAGCATCTCTCAGGTTTGCTCCTGCTCCAGTGTGTCTAAGCCTGTCTGCCTGTACAAAAGACTCTGCAACAGTGACAACACAGAATGGTTCTTCTACCAATGCAGAAGAACACAATAACTTAATTAAACTCCTAACTCATTCCTACCCTAATCTACATCCAGAGATGGGATGAGAATGAAAAGCAGTATTTGTGTTGCTGTGGATAACTGCAGCACCAGAAAGCACGCAGACTTCAGAGGAGATAAGAAGCCTCAGGTGCCTCTAAGTAAGTTTGATCAGGTGGTTTAAATACCTAAACTTAAAAAACAGATGAGTGGCCTCAAGAGTTTAAATGTAATGCTGACATTTCAGAGACTGGCTTCTATATTTTATTGCAGATATTGCCAGCTTGAAATGAGAGATGCCCAGAATTACCCAGTCATGCATTTCTTGCTCCGTTGCAGCTGCCAGGCGGATTGGCCATCGCTGCTTCGTCCTCTCAGGTGTGTACAGTGCAAAGGAGTGCTTGGCTTCATTCAGCACTTCAACTATAATGGTCACTTCATTGAGGAACACGTGGATGTACTAAGACAAAAGAAAAAAAACCTGTGACTTAAGGCAAACTTTCTACAGAGCCAGCATTTTTGCACTTCAAGTCTACAAACAAGGCATTCCTGCCAAGGACAGCAAAGAATCAATTCTTGGCACAGAGGGAGTGGGACTCAATTTCCAAGCTCGCACCACCTCTGATTCCTACTGCCTGCAGGCATTAACCCTACTTGTGAAGACCCTGTTCAGCCAAGCCAGAACAAGCCATCACAATGAAGAACATTTTGAACTTCCAGAAGAATTCCTAATCAGTGCAGAACTGATGGTTTAAGCAATGTGAGTGGTTCCTGACTGGGTATTTCTGACACAGCATTAACACAGCTCAGAGAAGCCTGTGGTTTGCTGGTACCTGGGGTTACCTTTGAATTGGTTCCCAAACCTCAGAACAGTAGCGTGCCATAATTTGCCTCCTTTCAAGAAACTGTTTCCCCTTTGGAGTTTTGCCAAAAGCAAACCCCGGGCTCTGCAGCTGAACACACCTTTTTCTCCTCATGATACATGTAGTAGATGAACAGGATGCTGTCGCGCATCCCATCGCTCCCAGTGAACTGCTCCAGTGCCACTCGAACGTCCATCCACTTATGAGGCTTCCAGTTCCTCCACCACTGCAAGGCTCCAGTTTTAACCCAAACCGACTACAAGGCAAACACAAAATCACAGCAATGAAGAAACTGCACGACTCTTTTTCTTCCTCCCAAATGCCGTTTTTGTGACCAGGAGTTGCCTGTGCTGCAGGTTAGTCTGTATCATACATTCATACACTGTATCCCACATTCCCATACTGAGTGTACAGGAGTAATGGGGAAGCTGAGGACAAAATGAACACTCATAAAAGTGAATAGAAAGATACTGAAGTAGCAGGTGTACAACAGTAGTAACATCTTACCCCTGCAAGAATGCAGTAGCACACAGGTACTAATTGACTCAAGTCTGCTCCTGTTATAACACAACCTCTGTTCAGAGTTTAAAGGCTTTGACATAATTTTTTTAAACTTGATTAAAGCCCTGGACTCCAAATGTTTTTAATCAAATAATTCCAGATGTCATTTCACAATTAGCAATGAAGGGACCAAAAATATGAATGAATCTGAAAAGAGCCAAGGAGTCATAACAAAGGGAACATCAAACAAAACTGCTGCTACTTATGTGCTGCCATTGACGTTTTCATCATTTCTTCAGGCAAGTTAAATTAGTCCTGATGGCCACAGAGAGGGAAGCTCACCTACTTGAGTCACTGTTTCAATTAAGATGCCTCATCTTGTGGTGGAATAATTCATACAATATTCCACTGTTGCAACCAATCCTTCTCTGAGGATTTGAGGTCTCACAGTACCCAAATAATGCTGACCAATGCTTTGTTTCTTCCTAAATAAAACTATCTGATAATGCTTTTAGATGAAAAAAGCTGCTGCTCCATGTTTGAAAAGCTGTTCATTTCCCACAGGGAGCTCAGACATTAATAATCCAGGAGAGTTGTCCCAGACAGAAATAAGGGCAAGAATATAAAGCTCAAATCAGTATGTCAGGAATGTATTACTGATTCCCAGATGTGTTGAGAAGCTAAGAGATAAATGTCCTCACTGCTTACCTGCTCAATAGCCTGCTCATAGTGCCTGAAATTCTCCAGTTCCCGCTTTGTCCTTTCACTGAGCTGCTGAAAAATCTGCTTCCTCCACGCTGCTGTCTGTGCAGGAGTGATAGACAGGGACAGAGACTGCACAGATGATGACAAACCTGGGACAGAACCAAACCCAATAAAACCCAGTGAGCTTTGAGTGCAGTTCTGTGAAAGGTAAAACACGGCGCTCCTTTGAACACCAGACTGGATCAACCCAGTCTAACACCATTTTTATAGTGATTATCATTTGGAATCAATGTATTACAGCCAAACTTTGTAAATGATGCATAGAAATAGGATCACTAGATGATTCTACAGAAGCTTTTAAATCCATAACCTTGTAAAAATGGGAGTTTTGTCAATGCAAGACAATTAGATAATATACTGCATCACGAGTTAGACTGTTAAATACTGGGATGCCACAATTCATGGTTTATTTTACCCATCTCAGTAGGATGGCAGTGAGACAGTCATTTCTGGCATCTGCATCTCCCAAGAGAGCCCTTTTCACTCCTTCCTGTTCAATGATATGTGTTTTGCCCAAAGTTGCAGTCTCAGTACAATTAAAAATGAGATGTAGGTCCAGCACAGATTACTTTACAAAACTTATAGGAACTCAGTAGAAAATATCACTTTCGCATTTATTTATCTCAAGCCCAAAGTGCTCTACAGCTAAATACTGCAGCACTATGCTCAGACATGAACCTACTAACAAACTGCAGTAAGAGAAAGTGGGTTAGCACAAGTTTTGCACCATGGCTTTGGTCAGAAAAAACAAACCAACATTTTTCTTAAAGAGCATATTGAACTGTGACTGGAACTGGGGTGTGCTGTGGTGACTGGCCAGTACCTGATGAAGCAGTGAACCACTTCAGTGGGCTGTGCAGGTCTACAAGACAGCCTCCCCCAGACACCCAGGCCCACACTGGGTGCTCATCAGCTCCGTACTGGTCTTCAGCTCCCACCGAGAACACGCCCAGGGAAGAAAGGCTGGATGTGTCTGCAAAGCTGCTGACAGAGAGGACTGGATGCTTCTGAGCCTCCTTCAAGTCAATGTTTATCCACTGCAGTTCTGCAGAAGGATTTGGGTTTGCAGGAGATTTATTCATTTCAAGGTTATCTTTGTCAGCAGTAGCTGAAGCAGCAGTGGCTTCTCCTTGCTCAGAGCTCAGGGGATCCAGAGGCAGCTGTGCAGATGTTTCAGCCTGGCTGGCTGGGCCGTGCCCAGCGGCTGCAGCTCCCAGCAGGGCAGTGCTGGCAGGGCTCGTGGGCACGCCGGGGAGCTCTGTATCAGAGGAAGGATCTGCATCACCCTGAATGACCGCGCTTGTTTGGTTCTGAATATCATCAGTAAAGAAACAGCCAGCACTGAAGGACAAATAGATAATTAATTATCATCCAAAGCATTGTAAATTAGCACAGGCCTTAGATCACAGACACACAGAGATTGACTTAGTGTTTCACTGTAGGAGAGAAACAGCAGATTTCTCTTTTAAAGGTCAAATTCTATCATCAGAGGAAAGAGTCCAACACAAATCTGGCAAACTGGTCTAGTAAATCTGAAACACAGGAAGGAACTTCACTGATCTTTTCAAACAATTGGTGGTGTTGGCTGCCTACAACTGTCAGGAAAACACTGAAGCAACATTGCATTTTCTGAATATGAAAGAATGAATAGAATTTTTTAAAGCCCATTATTAACATTATGATTTGTCTTTGCTAAAGGGAACTTCTCAGCACACACTCTGGCTCAAACAAGTAGCTTCTGCAGCCCTCCCAGATTCATTGGCATGTGTGGCACAGCCCAGAGGCTGGCAGGCAGGGGGAAGTAACTGATTTAATCTCCCTAGGAAAAGAAACGTACAGTGACACTCAGGAAGAATAATTCCTAAGTGGAATTGGCACTCCTTCATGGTATTTCATAGACAACATTTTCTCTTATTAGAGACTAGTTCCAGATAGTGATAGTATGCCCAGAGGAAAATGCTTTACTGCAATCATGCAGTGAATTCCAATGTGGGAGCTTCAGATTCTTCTCTGAGTGCAACAACTGCTGCTTACTGTTAATTTTAATGGCAAAAATGCAAATGCCTTTTGGCAAACATAATGATTAGAGAAGTCTTCCCCGCTCCTCCCTGTCTGTACCACTTGAACATAAAGAAATATCTCCTAGCATTGAAACTCTTGCTGTACAAAGTCTTGAGCAGGTATTTCATGACGTACCTGAGCAGACTTGTTGAGCTTCCAGTCTGAGATCTGTCACTCTCTCTGCCAGACACAATTGCCTTCCATGTCTTCCCACTGAGCTCACTTGGTGTGACACCTTGACGAAAATAAATCGCTCTGTCATCGCAGCCGATTCCCCAGACCTAGGGAGGGAAGGGGCTTGGTGAAAGAAGTGACTTGGAATGCAGTAGTTATCAGATACAAAAAAGGTGCAGTGGTGCAGAATTGAGCACAGAAAACTGCTGGACACAGTGTTTTCCTTTTGTGTTTTTCCTTAATGCTGACACTGTAGATGCAGAACAAAATTCTGTACCAAAGCCTGTCTGCACCTCCCTGTGCCACACAAGACACGTGCTGTCACCTTCAGGTGCAGAATTGCAGAATTCAGCCCCTTTCCCTCCCAGCAGTTTAAGCCCAGGGCTCTTTGTCCAGCCAGCCCTACTGGCATGGCTGAGAGTCCTCACCACATGTGAGCCTGTACAGAGGGGAGTGTAAATACCCTCCCAGCTGCTCCCCAGCTCTCTTACCTGGTTGTTTAAGCCTACAGTTACCATCATCATTTCTCCAACCATTTCAATCCAGCTTGTTCCACAAGGATTATGTGAGTTCACTCCTCTTCTAAACCACACCTACCATAACAACAGAAAGTCCAAATTTTTCTCCTTCTGCAGTATCAGGAATTTAGTTTCTTTAGTGGATTAGTCTTAATCTCTAGTACTGACTTGCCACATTGTCTTAAGAAGTCAATTACTTCCTTGATTCTTTTTCTTTATCAGATAAAGATAAAGCAATTCTCCCAATAGTACCTACATTGTGTGTCCACCTGCAGCCAGAGGAGCCCACAAGGAGACTTTTTTGTAGGACTTTCTGTGACAGAGTTAGTTTCTCTGCCGTTGGAAAAATACTTTCTGTTACATGTTTACATGTAGGCTATTTCTGATCACTCTGAATGGGCTTCTAAATAGTGTTCTTACATTCAAACCCTAGAAGCAGGGCAGCCAGAGGGAACTGTCAGGGGGATGTCTTTAGCAGTACAGCTCTTTACATTGTCTCCCCTTAGATCTGACTTTACCAATCTGAAAGTGTCTGTGGGCTGGGTACCTGGGAAAAGTTTCCTCTGTATGTAGCATATAGCCTTATAGTTCTGCAGTAGCAAACAGCTCCCTTAGAAGCTGTTGGTTGAATCCCATAACATCAGGATACTTGACTGCCCTGTGGCAGATCTGAAGGAAAACACACCAGCTTATCTCCATTGATTACAGGGGGTTTATCTGGCAGATGGAGCAGGCTGGGCACAGCCTGTTACCATGGCTCAGCTGACGAGTAGTGACTCACTAGACCAGAGAAACTCAACAGAACTGCTGCACTTGCACAGAGTTCATGCCTGGCTTTCAATTCACTCTGAAGGAGCAGGGAGTTGGACTCCATGATCCTTATGGGCCCCTTCCAACTTAAGACATTCTATCATTCTAAGTTAAAAACTCCAGTAAGAAAGTAATCACACATCCACAGAAGAGATATCTCACCTAATTAAATACCAATACCCCCACATTAAAAGGCTGATGAAGAGGGAACAGTTGGAATAAGAAGATAAAAAAATAGCATCATAAATGTAGATGAGAATATTCCCCATGCTGCTTTTGATGTAAAATTCAGTCCTTGTGGAAACAGGAGTCACTTCAATGTTGATGCTTAATATCCCTTAGAAGATGCCCCTTATCCAATCCCCACCAACATCCCCACCCACCTGCCAAATCTGTCTGACTTGGGTTTAGAAAATTCCTTATAAAAGAAAAGCAGAAAGTCTTCCTTCAATTAAACTCAACTATCACAAACCACAGAGCATTCCCATAACAGCAAAGGGAACTAGAATTCCCCAGAGTCCAAATCACCAATGCTTCCTGAGCAAGTTGCACTCCTGTTTGAGAGCAGCAGACAGGGAAAGGGAAGGAAAAAAGCAGAAGCAGAGCATGACCCTCTTACTTTTCTATCCTTTGTAACACACCACACCACATCAACACCCACAGAGACGTGCATAATCCCATTTTCAGAGCTTGGAGACTCCACAATACTCCAGGAAATTCCTGCAAAAGACAGAACCCAGAAGGCATTGTAGGTTAGTTTCTTATTCAACACTATACAAATCAAAGGGGTTTCCAGCCAAATTTAACAAACTTTACCTTGAGGGTTATTCCTATCAATTCCTTCTCTCACAATAGCTTGCCCTTCCCAAAGAGTTGCCCAAAGGAGGTCATAGGGTCCACAGCTGATCTGTACAACTTCACCAGGAGTGGTGACTAAGGACCATGTGGAACCTTCTGGATTGTGATGGCAGACATTTTCTCTGTACCATACCTAGACAAGTTTAAAAAAACCAAAAACAAATGAAATAAGAAAAAAATATCACTACAACAATGAAACTATTGAGACAAGAATAAAGCCAAACTGGAAAGAACAGTTCTCCTTTAACAACAGGAGTTTTTTATGTAGTGTATGGTACTCTGACCTTTAAAGGTACTTTTTTTAATGTTGATTATGCAGTTGAAACCATTTCCTTATGTACTAAGGGAGGAGGCTGTTCTACAGAGCAGCTTTTATCATGGAACTGAATCTGGATTGGGTACAGTAACCTATTGCTACAAGTTTTGTGTATATTTCAACATTTAAACCACTTCAGTGTATTTCAGGGCATGTTACATAAACTGAGAGTGAACAAATACATAACACAAAAATGTTACTGTTAGCTGACAGCCTGACCTCACTTTCACTGAACAGAGCTTGCCACAATATGGGGGAAAAAATTCCATTCTCTGTGCAGCCCTTGGTGACATCCAGCCATTTGCTAGTCTTGGACTGTGCAATTTTCTGTAGATCACAGTCGAAATAGGAAGGTCAAACATAGAAAGCATCCTGTGGCAGTCACATGAGTGCTCCACAGCATGACTGCTGAGTGCTAAATCTTCATTTTTAGAAATACTTTATTTCCCTGGGGACTTTCACTTGGGAAATGAAAGCATTTTACAATGGCAGTCAGGTAAGCTTGTAGACTGGGGCGCTTGTCACATATTACTAGAAAGTAGGAGGAATAGGGAATTTTATTTTAAACAATTTAACAAAGATGCTTGCCCTTCCAGGCAGTGCCAAATGTGACTGAGAGCTCAGGCTATCTGTTAAAAATATTACATTCTGCCCTGTGAGACCATAATTTAGAAACTGCCTAGAGACACAGGAATATCAGATACATGCTGTAAGGATGAAGGAAGAAAAGGAAGAATCAAATCTTCACAGCACTGAGCAAAAGAGGAGACCTCATGGGAGGCCTAAAGCCACCACCAACAGAGAAAGATGTATAGTTTTCAATAGAAAATAAAATGAAAACATTTCAGAGCTGGATGCCACATTGCCAGGTCAGGAGGCGACCACTTTCTGATCAGTAAGTCTTAGAAAACCATTTTGTAAACTCTTGAATTCTCTCTGTCTCTCCACCCCAAAGGCACAGCACAATGTTTCACCAGAACCTTTGTCAGGTTTTAAAGCTCCTTCTCCTGGTTACAAGCACCACAGTCAGCATTCTGGGCATTTTTCAAGATATAAGATACTACTCAACCCAAGTTTTTAAGATTCACCTGTTCATAGAGGTCAAAGGCTTCCATAAAACAACCCTAGAGGTACTAAGCCTTTCCATTTACAACACAAGTTGTTACATAATGTAGTCCCAAAGCAGCTTTTCATCCTTGGCCAGATGCACAAGCAGTGTATTTCCTTACCAACATAAGACAATAACACTCCTGCCTTGCTTTACAAGTATTTAACTCCTTTCCACTAGTAATTTCTATTAGAAAACTTAAGGAATACACACATACCCTTCCTTGCAAAGAAACTGCCCACACTGACAGGCGGCCGAGGGGCTCGTCCGTGATCTCCCATCCTCCGATGGAGATGTCATTGAAAGGGTCTGGCAGCTGGTCTGGTTCATCATGGGACACAATCTGGAGCAAAGGGAAGGAAGGTTGAGGAGAGGAGACACTGCAAACAGGTGACTTGGCTGGTGGCCTAACCTGTTTCTTGCAGATTGGTTATGTAGCACTTCCTAGAGTGTTTGAGCATGGAGATCCTCCCTCTCATTCAAGGCCTCCATATGCAGAGTGGGGAAACGCTGCCAAGGCAGCATGGAGAAGTCTGTGTTTTGTACCCTAACTAAAGGAAATTTTTATTCACAGAACACTGCATACAGAATTGGAAAGCTGAAAGATCAAAAATTACAAATTTTTAATGTCCTTAGAATGGAGCAACAATTATTAAAGAACAGTTATTCCCACACATAAAGGAGCAGCTGGTGAACAATACAAGGCAGATGCCAGCTCGAAGGAGAGTGCTTTGTCACACAACCAAAGGAAGTTAAAAAGTTGATCTGAAATTTGCAAAGGAGCTGAGCATCCATCTCTAATTGCTTCACCATGAGATTTGACACCTTATTACCACAGGTTTCTATGAAAAATCCCAGCCTTCCATTTATGCTAACAAGAATAGCAAGTTGGAAGTGAAGGAATCCAAGTCAGCCTACAGAGAAGTCATAAAAATTAACTTCCCCACCCTTATAATTGATTATTTCAGACCCTCAGTTTATTTAATATTTAAAAGAGATCCAGAACCTTTGCCCAAATGTCCCGGGATTTGTATCTCCTGTATCTGATCCATCTCCTGCGTCTGACACAAGAATTCCATCTCTTATCCTTTGTGTAGGTGCTGGGGAAGTCTATGGCATAAGTCCAGCCCTGCAAACAGAGGTTTTCTTGTATGAAAACAGGATCAAGGGAAAGCTTGAAGACATAACTCAGAGCAATTCTGCACAAGACTCACAGCACAAGTCACTCTGTGTGTCTCTAGAGCCCTGATTAACAGATCAGCTAATTCCATGAATGATTTATGAATCATGCCCAAATTCCTTGGGATGATATACACAGAACAAACAAGACACAGTAAAACATTTTACTTTCTTCATAGTAAAGACCTTAAATAACAATGGCATTCAGTTGCCAGGATTTTGTGGCCTGATCAGAAAAAAAAGCTTCTACAGAAGCTCCTATAGACTTCAAAAGCCTTCAAACAAGATCCTTCCTTCTGTTGTATTAGAGTTGAGCTATTTCCCAGAAAGAAGTATCTATGGCAAGTTTTATTTTTACAGACTTTTTTACACTGCTATAACAGTTCTTTTCATTTTACAGAGTAAGGCTTCCCAGAATAGATCTCTTTTTGGTATTGTTCACCTACCCCTTTCTCTGTTGGTTCCCCTCCAATATTTTCATCCACATACCAGTCAGACTCCCACTCCCAGTGTGGTGAAGGCAGTGTGAAACTATCAAGCTGCTGGTGTTTTAGCCCGCTCACATCACTCCACTGCCAGCGGTCACTGGGCAGTAATTTCTCACAAAAGCCACCAACTGGATTCCAGCGCTGCCAGAAATAATAAATAAAGTATTTTGTTTGAGATCACATTATCTCATTGGACATCTACAGGGAATCATGACATGTTTCTTATTTTCTGCAGAAGAAGAGGAATAAATTGCTGGGGTGAATGACAAAGTGTTCACTCCATGAAGCCCTCCCTGACACAGCCTTTGGAGGAAGCTTTTTGAATATCAAAGAAGGGCTGACTGCAGAGCTTGTCCCAACCAAGTCAGCTTCAGCTACATAAATAGGAACATCTGATGCTGTATTTTACTAGGCACAGTAAAATATATTATGTATTTTTCTTTGGTGATGTATGGCACCATGACACTGCAGCATTAGGGTAATGCTGGATAGATGGCCTTGGTATCTCTAATCTACTCCCAGAGAAAGATGATTCATATCTTGTCTGCACTAGAAAAACAGCACTGCCTCTGCCAGGAACTGTGTGGAGAGAACTGGATCAGCAAATCTCCCCTGGATCTCATGGTATATTTTTTCCCTAATCTGCCTTGAATCAGTTACAGAACAAATAACACAAGGATTTTCACCAATACAGCTGTCATTTTTCCCCCCCACAATCCTACATACTATAGAAATACTGGCAAAATCTGTCCTGTAATACTGTCTTACATTTTAGGGCATGTGGAAACTGAGTGGGTCAAAATCCATCTATAATTTTTACACAAAATATTATTTGCTGTTACTGGAAATCTGGCTAAATTGCCTTGTACATTATCTGCAAACTACTTCAGTTTAATTTTGTCGTTGTTAGCTCTTGTAGAATATTTCTTTTTGTGCTTTCTAGTATTTTGTTTTCTGTTTTTCATTACCTAGAACAAACAAAATGAAAGTTTTAAAGTAACAAATAAAATTTTAAATTTTGCATTTTTAAAGAACATGTTTACACAATAAAAGGAACATTCTTAAATGGCTGAAAAGCTGTATCAATATTAAATAATGTATAAAATTAATTTGTTGTATTTTTGCCCATGCAGGTAAGTTAATGTCTTTTCCCAATTTATATTCATTCCAGTGCCCATTAGAAATCAGAGAAATGTGCTCAAGAAAATCCATCAATTTTCTCTCCCAAATAACTTTTGGTTAACTAGAAAAAAAATCTGATAAATTTCCTTTGAAATATGGTTTTAAAGACATTTTTTTGAAGTCCATCAGATAGAAAGGATCATCTTAACACTCCTATGCAAAAAAAGTTGGAAACATTGTACTTTAATGGAAAATTATGCCTTTATTAGAGAAGTCTTTTTAACACTAAGAAATAGCATTTTCCTAAGAATAATATATTTCTGATAATGTATCTTTGGTGCCTGGAAGTAACACTGGATACTTTCTTAAGGGGATTGGGTATTTGTCACTTTTGTAAGGAAAGGAGAAATGTAAACCAGCCAGAGAAAAGGGTGAATGCTTCAGTCTGAAATGGCTCACACAGAACAGGTGGAGTTCACACTGGCATTGCTTTTGCAAGGAGCAGGGTAGTGTAACTCATTTGGGAGTTTAAATACTAAAAGATAACTTGGTATTTGGCACATGTATGTACTCTTCAGAAACTTCTGGTAAAAAATGAAAACAAAACTGCTCAATCCTGTGGTGAGAAAAACACCCTGAGACAGCTGATGTAGGATGTGCTGGCAGTCCAAGCAGTGGCTGTGTCACAGAGGGACTGTACCTGTCATACCTGGTTCTCATAGGTCTCCTCCTGGTATCTGATAGGAACATCTCCTGAGAACACGTAGGTGTACACTTGATGGTCACAGGCTATTCCCCAGCAGCACTGTTTGACAGCAGAGACCCGTTTGAATTCCAGCTGTGTGTCCTTACAGAGCTCCCAGTACTGGCCAACAGTAGAGAGAGTGTAAACCCTCCCAAAAATGTCAACAGCCCACAAAAGGGAACTGGGCATGGCCATATCTGAAAGGCAAAACCGAGGTTATTAATGGAAATGGTGGGTACAAAAATGGATCTGGAACCTACTGCAGATCAGTCGTGCTCCGAGCCATCATCAGTCAAATTAAATAAAGATGTAAGGGATGATTTTTTAAAAAGAGCCTGTGCAAAGCTGGCAGCAGATCTCTTTGTCAGAGCTGTGCAGCCAACACCTTTCAGATGGCCCTGAAAAGCCATCTGAAAGGCCTTTCTACCAGCCCACTACTGCCCATCCTACAAGGGCTCAGAAGTAAATGGGGCAGCTCTGGCAGGCTGGGGACAGACGACAGCTCTGAACTGGGATGACAGCACAGAGCATTTCATGGCAGGCAGCTCTACTCTCAAGATCTGGTAATGCTGGTGGTGCTACACACCCTGCTCATGTCAGCTCCACAAAGCCCTGATATCCCCTCATCCCTCCTTCTCAGCCTGCTCTCTATGGAGGCTGAGAACACACCTACACAGGTACAAAGGCAAGGATGTGAAAGGGAGCTTCTCCAAAAGCACACATCTGGTTTTAATCCATGGACATACTGCCTGCTCCTGCCAGGAAACCTCTCTCAAAACATTCTGGATCAGATCCAGCTTTAGGATCTGATCTTTATATTAATAGGTGTGATGAATTTAAGTATAAACAGAGCATGGTTTGGCAGCAGAGACCTGGTTGAGTTCCATTCCAGTTCTATCACATAATAACCTGTCATTTTCTGGGCACTGCAGCCCAGCCCTTCTCAGAGGGGTGAGGCAGGTGCACATCAGTCCTTTCATATGTCAAGAAAGGCCAGTGTATTTCTGTCACTTGACCTTCTGGGTGCCATCAAAACAGACACATTTTGGTTGTTCTGTATGTTTGACAGTCAGATCTGCTGATGAGTGTTTTGAACTTTGCCTTCAGCTCCTTTAACTATGCAGTAGGGAAGTGGGAGAGGAAAGGTAGAAAAGTGGACTCAGATCCAACACAATGAAAGAGGAATTCTTGCTTGGAGTCAGTGTGGAACACTGCTTCTTTGTTGTCAAATGGCAACTGTGCTTTTAATAAAAGAACCTCAGGAGAGCTGCCTGCCTGCTTTCTGATAAAAGTGGTGGTACAGAGGGACTGACTTGCCCTGTGTATGTGAATGGCAATAGTGGAACTGTGGAGAATCTCACACAGCTGGGTCAGTGTCAAAGAACAGCACAGAAATTCCCATGGGATCCCAGGGAGAATATATCAGGAATCTTTGCTTCACAGAACTGCTGCTGCTAAGTACCTAAAAACCTGGATACAACAGGTGAAGAACAGGTAACAGTGATAAGCAAACACACAGCAGCAGAGAATGAGTGATACCAGGGGGAGGTCACAAGCAGAATTCTACCATTAGCTGTAGCATAACTAAGATGAATCTGCTGGTTTTGACCATTTTTCCCTCGTTGTTGCTGGGACTTTGAAGGCATGCATGTTTGTCTGCTCTTGGATCAGCCATTTACCTTCTTTATATCCTCCTATAGTGGAGTACAGAAGGACATAACATGGAATAATGGAATGGAACAAAGTGAAGATGAGGTGGAAATTATAGTGAGTGTATCACTGGGAAAGTAAAGGCCATGAAAAGAAGCCTTTCAGTATTAGCACTTAAAATTCTCCAAAGCAGTGTTTAAAACAGAAGAAAATATTATGCATTTAAGTAAACAGAATGCCAGAGAGTCTGGAGTAAAGGAAGCATTATGGATAATGCAACGAAGACAGCTACCTAGCCAGGTAACAAGGAAAAGTGAGGCTTGGGTATCTTAGAGATGGGCAATGATATAAATGAAGACCTGTACCTGGAATGACAGTCCAGGCAGGAAGAAAAGTACCTGGAGCAGTTCGGGAAAAGGTGATGAAGGTTCCAAAGATTATGAAGTTAAGAAAAACACAGATGGGACAATTAAAATAACCCAGGCTAATGCAACTGGCTTGAAATACTTGAGGCAGCCAAGACAAGTGAGAGTTTCCACATATTCTTTCATCTGAACTTTTGAGACAGTGTTTGGGGAATCATGGGAAAATCCCAAATGCATTTGGGATTATAAACTTTTAAGACTTCACTTTAGGCCACTTTGCACTGGCTGTGCTGCAGAAGATGAAGACAGATATTGCCCAATTTTGAAGGATGCTCAGTGCTGGTGGCTTAGGTGCTTTACAGTAAAAGCAGAAGTTGTCAAGTATTCTCAGGGGCCTTGAAAAAATCAGATCTGCTGACTTATTTCTCATCCCGCAGCTCAGCCAGGTAATTTTGGATAGAATTAAAATGCATAAATGACGATAACATACTGTTAATTAAAATTTCC
The DNA here is from genome assembly GCF_041296385.1 of Aphelocoma coerulescens. Taxonomy (NCBI): domain Eukaryota; kingdom Metazoa; phylum Chordata; class Aves; order Passeriformes; family Corvidae; genus Aphelocoma; species Aphelocoma coerulescens. The sequence continues at coordinate 14,815,190 of NC_091028.1, read as the reverse complement.
AGTGGCCTGGCAAAACGCTGATTGCTACAGAATTCAAGAAAAATATCCCAACTCCTTGCATATAATAAAAGCAGTGATGTTCCTCCGGAGAGCAAGGCCCTGTCCCCGAGTTCAGGCCGTGGCGGCGGCAGGATGCGAACCACGCCAGGACTCGACGTGTTCCAAGGCACACCGCGCACACATTTCTCCTCCGTGTCACACGAACCGAGCGGGGACTCCTCCGGAACCCCCGTCCAGCCACGGACGCGCCGCTTGGAGCCCGCGGGGATCCCAGAGCGCTGCACAAACGCGCCAAGGCTCGAACCGCGCCCGGCAGCCCCGCCCGGGGCGCTCCCGGCCGGGCATTAAGGCCGGATCGGCTCAGGAGCCGCGCGGGGCCGGGGCGGCGGGAGCGGCCTTGGGGCCGGGCTCAGGCCCCGCTCCCCGCGGGCTGCGGCAGCTCCGGGCGCGGGGCTCCGGCGGCGGCGCGACCCGAAACGCCCCGCGGCGCCCCCCACGCCCTCCCCGCGGGGGCTGAGCGGAGGTGCCGGCACCTCCCCACGGCTCCGCCGCCGCTCCCAACAGCGCTGGAGCCGCCGGGAAGGGCGGCGGGGGCCCGACCTCCACCCGCCCTGCCCGGCCCGCCCCACCGCCGGCCCGCGGGCGGCGAGCGGCACTGCCCCGACCCGGCCCCCCGGGCTCGCCCCTCACCTGCCTCCCGCCGCCCGGCGCCGCTCCCGGCCGAAGGAGCCGCCGCGCCCCGGCAGGGCGGCCCCGCGGAGCCGCGGCCGGCGGGGAGCGCCGCGCCCACAGCGGCTGCGAGCGCCGCCGCCATTGGCGCGGGCCGGGCGCGTCACGGCCGGGGCGGCGGGGCCGGAGCCAGGGGCTCCGCCGGGAGCGGGCTGGGGAGAGCGGCGGGGCCTGAGCTGCAGGGAGGGCCACAGAGCTGAGCGAGGGACCCCGAGCGAGTCTTACGAGGGAAGGCTGGAGGAGCTGGGCCTGTTCAGCCTTGAGAAGAGACGACTGAGAGGGCACCTCATCCAGTGTAGAAATACCTAAAGGGAGGTGTCAGGGTGTCAAGAGGATGGAGCCAGGCTCTGATCGGTGGTGTCCAGCAATAGAACAAAAGACAAGGGGCAGAAACTGATGCACAGGAGGTTCCACCTGAACATGAGGAAGAACTTTCCTGTGCAGTGACTGAGCCCTGGAACAGATCGCACGGAGAGGGTGTGGAGCCTCCCTCACTGAAGATATTCAAGATCTGTCTGGATGTAATCCTGTGCTCTGGAACGACCCTGCTTGAGTGAGAAGGTTGAACAGATGAGCCACTGTGGTCCCTCCCAGCCCGACCCATTCTGTGATTCTGTGAAAGGGGCTTGTGCAGGCAGTGCCCATCCCTCTGTCCGGCTGCTCGGAGTGAGCAGTGGCTGCAGCCGGAGTGAGGGAAACCAGCCTTTGCCCGGAGCTGTGTTTACTCTTGATGCCTCAGTAAATGCCCTGCCTGAGGTGTAAGGAAGGCCTTTACTGTCACAACCTGTGGCAGTGCAGTAGGAGCACAGTAGCAATCCTCCTTCCCTGGGCGACACCAAAGGTGCAGCTTAGCGTTTATTGCAGGATATTGCACACTTGCCCTGCTACAAACGATAACCTGCCTTTGAAACTGCTTGCCTATACATCTCAGTTTTTGCCATCACATTCCAGTTCATTTTGAAGTGAGACAGAAAATCTAACAAGATAGGCAATGCCTCCCATGCCTGTCCATTCAAATATCTGAACAAAAAGTATCCCAGACCTCCATATGTCTTGCAGGTCAGTACAGGAGTTGAAAAAGCATTGCAGACCTCTTTCAAAGGGAACTGGCTGATCTGTTGTGAATCCTGCCTGAGGAGTTTCTAGTTGCTGGTTAAGGAGAATACGTCTGCCTTGCTCTTGTCCTGTGGCCTGTGGATTCAGATGGTTTTGATGAGCAGAGGGTTGTGGTTTGGAGGGTTGATGCACACATGAAATTCTCTGGAATGATTCCTGTGTGAGGTAAAACCATCCTGTCTGGGTCGTTTCCTGCTGAGCCCCCAGGACACTTGACTCAGTGCACTGGTTTGGTCCCTTGCACAGACTGGGGCCTACCTCAAAACAGAATTTTTGCTCCGTATTAGTGTTTTGATGATTTGATCATTGTAGCAATACATATTTATAAAGATCAAGTACAGTTTAGATCCTAGAAAATTAATGTTGCAAGATTTTCAGTGGTTGTGACTGATACAATTCATGTGTACTCAATCCCCTTGCCACTTCAAGCAGGTAGAAACAAGATTTTTGTTGTTTTCCATGGGAACTAGATTGCGGAAGAATTTGTGGAGCATTTCCTGGGATTTTTTTCACGGTTTGTATTTTGAACTGCAGTCCTTTAATCTTACAGGATGGCAGCATAAACGATAGGGTATGCGAGGGGTTTGCACAATAAGTCATTTACAACCAGTACAGTTTTTCCATGCTTCTTTTAAGGAGGACACTTCATGTGAAACCAAACGAGTGCTCTCCATAACACTGGCAGCACGTACCTTCTGTGTGGTCAGTGGCTCTGCTATGCCTGTACTTTGATGTAAAAGTTAGGATTGAATCGATGCCTTACAAGAACTCTCTGCTCTGGGTGTCCAGTGCTGAGCCCTGCTTTGTTCAATTGCTGGTGTTGCAACAGAGCTCCCATTCTGTAAGGAGCTAACGAGGAAGCTTTTGCAAAGACAGCTGAATATAAATAGATTGACACTGGGTTAATGCGAACCTCACTTCCAGTCTGCAGCCTGTGAAGGCTGAGTCCTGGATCTTCCCTGAATGGCTGAAGCCTTGCAAAAGAGAGAGAAAACATGCAGATATCCTTCCTCATTTACATCCTTCAGTCCTGTGGTTACTGCGTGACTCAGGAAGAAGGAGTTTTCTCCAGTGAACCAAAGCTTAGTCAGGATATCTTCAATCCTATTTCAGTGCTTTGCAGTCTGTGTCCTAACACAGTCAGAGGGGGTTTGTACAGAGAGGTTTCCTCCTGTTGGCTCTTCCATGCTTTCCCAAACTTCACTTCTTTAAAAGAGGGATTTTTTCCTTGTTACTTAACATTCATTTTAAGGAAGTATCTTTCCCCTAGTGAGGAAGTGCTGCATTTCATTTGTGTTTTAAGATTTTTCATTCAAAAACCTCATGCAGTATTTATACTGCTACAGTTAGAGTAAGCAAGAGAGCCCTCAGAGGAGGTGTCCCTTTCAGATGGGTCACCTGCAAACCAGAGGAAGGAGACAGAAGGCAGGAGGGCAGGGACCTCCTCACCACCATGTGATGCTGGCAGTGGCTTGGATTTGGGGTGGTGTGATCTGTGTCCCTGTCCATTTCAAGAATTTGTTTCGAGACAAATTGTTTAATGACTTCTGCTTTTTATGTTTTTTCTCCCCTTCCTATGAAATGGGGCTAACCCTTCCCTGCTGCACAGGACCTGTCATGGGAGGGAGTCGCAGTGTTTGCCATGGTGATAAGGCTGAGCTGGGACCTGTAGCAAAGGACAAACCAGGGATTTCCAAACCAAAAGATTTGGTGAGTCAGACAGCTCAAGGGGTAAAGGTGTGGAGGGAAGAGGCAAGAGTTCTGGCTGGAGTAAAAGACATTTAAGATCTTTACAGCATCTGGCCTGGGCAGTCATCGAGAACGTGGGTTTCAGAAGCAGCTGAGTCTGGTGAAAGTGTTGCTGAACTCGTTCCTGTAGTTTGCTGTACAGGAGGCAGCGGCATCGCCTTTGCTTTCCTCTTCATTCCTGTCGTGTTTGTTTCTTAACTTTAGTGTTTCTTTGAACCATGAGAGTTTTCTCCTGCTTTTTCCTCAATTTCTTTTTAAAAACATTCCCTCTTTTTACAACATTCCTACTCTGTGCCACCACCTCAGAGCTCTTTTTCCTTTAACGCTCAAGTGCGCCTCTTCCCAGTGGGGATGTAAGAGTTTGCAGAAGTCACCGCGAGTAACCATCCTCATCCTCATCCTCATCCTCATCCTCATCCTCATCCCCTCCCCATCCCGCCGGCTTCCAGCGGGGACCGCATTTCACAGAACGGGGCAGCTTGGAAGGGAGCACAGCGGCTCATCCGCTCCAACCTCCGAGCTCACGCAGGGTCGGCACCGGATCGCAGTCCGGGGAGAGAGCACGGGCAGGAGCACGGTGCTGAACAGGGGCTGAGCGGGCAAGTTAAAAACCCCTCATCGCTTTCGTGAGAGACCCGCGGGGCCGGCGCGGTGGCTCGGGGCAGTGCCGCGGACCAGGCTGTCCCACCGCCGGCTGCTCCCGCTGCCCGAGCGGGCGAAACCCGGGACCCCCAGCGAGGGCAGCGTGTTCCCAGCCCCGCTGACCGGGGCAGGAGGGTGCGGGGCTGTCGGTGTCGGTGTCGGTGTCGGTGTCGGTGCCGGTGCCGGTGCCGGCGGCGCTGCGGGGTCCCGGCGGGGCGCGGCCCCTTTAAGGCCGCGGGTTCCCCCCCCCGCTCCCGCTCGGGGAGCGCCGTCACGTGGGGCGCGGCGGCCTCGTGACCGGCCGCGAGCGCAGCACCGGGGCCGCCGCTCCGCGCGCGCCGCTCGGGGGGGGGCCGCTCCCCCGCCCCCTCCCCTCCCCCCGCCGCGGGCTCCTCGCGCCGCCGCCGCCCCCGAGCTCCGGCGCCCCCGGGCGGGGCGGGGCGGGGCGGGCGCCGCTTCCTGGTGGGCCCCGCGGGACGAGGCAGCGCCGGCGCAGCATGGACAGCAAACCGCTGCTGCAGGAGCGGCCCCCCGCCTACAGCCCCGCCGCGCCGGGCGCGCCGGGCTACGACTACGGGCACGGCAACTACGGCACCATCCCCGCCCCGCAGCCCGGCTTCCAGCCGCCCCCGCCGTACTCCTACCCGGGCGCCGCGGCCGCCCCAGGTGGGTCACGGGCGGCGCCGACTCGGGGGGGTGGGGGGGGGGGCTGCGGGTGCGGGGTCCCCGGTGTGCGGAGCGAGCGCCCCGGCGCCCCTTCGCTGGGGCGGGGGGCGGCTGTGGAGAGCCTCCCCTGCCCCCGGGACCGGGCGGGGGTGCCCCGGGGCCGCGGGCTCGGGAGCCGGGCCGGGGCCGCCCGGCGGGAGCGGGGAACTCCCGGGCCGCTCCTGCGTGCGGCTGCCCCGGCACACGGAGGTGCTGGCGGTGTCGCGGCTCCCCCGCTCCAAGGCAGCGCACGGGGGCGGGTGCGCCGGCATCCAGGTGTTCCGAAGCGCCATCTCCCTTTCCCCTCCTTCCCTCGGGGCCCCTGAGGCGTTTGCGTTGTGCTCTCCCCAGAATCCCGGCTGGGTTTGCGGGCATTCCTCACGCGCGCGGGTTTTCTGGCTCGGAACAATGGCAGAGCCACAGCTGTGCTTGGCACTAAAACAGACCCCAAACTTGTTCTTCGCTTGCACTTCGCTGTACTCTGGTTAATGTTTGTTTTTTTCTGATACACTTCAGTAGTCTGGGAGAGACTTAGGTGAGTAGATGCAGTACTTTCGTTAACTGAATTAATATTTGCCGAAGAAAGAAGTAATCTCTCAGGAGAGAGAAATGTTTCAAAAGTTACAAAAGTTACACAGCAGACACAGACCCCCGTCTTTGAGTTGAACCTTGAGGCTATGTATTGATTTTCCTGCTGATAACCTGTAGCTTGCTTTCCTGCAATACGGATATTAGTGGTTATTTTCGGTTTGAAAAGTGAGGTTGTCAGACTTGACGGATGCATAACTTGATTGAAGAAAATCTGAGAACTTGGGAAATAAGGTCAAAGTGGATTATACCTGGGCAAACTGTGCCTTGATTACACTGCATACATCCAACCATCCCTTTCAAAAGCTTTTAAAAATATAATTTAAAGTTTTTAATGTTAATAAAGCAGTTAAAGGCTTATGTCCTCTATCTACAGCTGTTAAAATTACTCACTGCTAACAACATAGACTTTCTGAAAGTTGGTGGTTTTTTCTGTGCTATGCTGTTTCTTTCTACTTGCATCCTATCGCTCCTACCTTGCTCTCCAGTTAGAAACTCAGTATATGGAATTTAAGGTTGAAACTAGAAGAAGATTTATTCTGTTTCAAGTCGTTTGTCTGCTAGAGTGGGATGTTCTTGATACATAACATCCGGAGATGAAAGCTGTGGTCATTGTTTAAACAGTTTTTCCCTGGTGCTCAATAGCATTGAAACAAAATCTCCAAGTTAATTATTAGCTCAGTGTCCTTTTGGGGTGGTTAAATTGATACTTGTGTTTATGAAGTGGCTTTGCTATTAGATGTGCCAGGTGTTCCAGCTCTGCTTTTGACAGATTTTAAAGTGCTTAATCAAGACTACATTCCTGTTTATTGTTTTCCATGTTTTGTTGTCATACTTGTAAATTACCATTGTTCTTTGTACCTTATGTGTGGTGATTGAAGTTTTTTTTCTTATTTTAGGGTATGCTGTTCCTCCACCGACTTCACAGCCAGGCTATTCGAGCACGTACACCATTATTCAGCAGCCTGCCACCACCACTTCTGTAGTAGTAGTTGGTGGCTGTCCTGCCTGCAGGTAAAATGGCTCTCAAGGAATTTAACTCAGTCTTGGGTTTTGTTTTTTGAGATAGAGGTGTCCATATGGTTCCTTGGTTTTCTATAGTTTCTCCTTGTGTGTGTATTACAATTAACTGAAAAGGCACTGAGATCTAGGAGTGGAATGCTTTGGTTTGTGTAGTGTGAGCTTGTCCTGATGGGTTTGTGACACCTGCTATAAATAATACAAGACACTTCAAAGATGAATCTGTTCTTTAAGATGGAGGCAGATCTGTAAGTAATACTTTTAATGAAAAGGCACTTCAGTAACAGATGTAACGGGGCAGTTCTTGGGGGAGAGCATGACAGGAAGTCCTTTCTGATGTGTTTATGCCTGGTGATGGTGAGTAGCATGATTTTGTTGGGAAACTCTGTAATTTTTGACCACAGTCACTTCTGGTTTTCTGGCAGCTATGTGGAAGAACTTCTGCTGTTGTGGTGTGTGTTCCCATTCCCAATCCAAACCGTGCAAAACCAGGCAGGGTGATTGTCAGTATCAGCTGAAAACACCAGTGGCTTAAGGCTATAAAAAAATCTCTAAAAGTCCTTTAGCTGCAGAAGAACAGAGAGATTGATAGACCAGACTAAGCATGTCAGTCTGCTGCAGAAAAAGTGGTCAGCTGTTACTTGGAGTTGCAGCAAGAGAAGAACTTCCCCCTTGGAGATCACAGCCATAAAAAAGGAAGAAGGCACTCGGTTTCCTCACTGGTGCTCTAAGTCAGCTGTTGTCCCTTTCGCTTCTCAGTTCTTCTCTTCCCAGGATATGGGGCGTGGCTGAGGGCAGAGGGATTGCTGCTGGTGCAGTTCAGGCACCGCTGTGCCTGGCCAGCCCTGACTCAAATGCAGGCTCATTCCCCTCTGTTAAAGTGTACAGGAGTTACCCTTGGGGTACCTTGCAAGGAGGCACTTGATACTCTGCAGGTCTGAGCCCTTGCTTCCCTTTCAGAACGTGTAGGAAGCAGACTTGCCTGAGCAGCTGAAGCAATGCAGTTTGCAGTGTGATGAATGGGACAGAGGGTGTCATACAGCAGAGGCTGCACCCCAGGTGTCTTTTGGTTTTCTTAGAGTTGGTGTTTGAGAGTCAGTACCTGCCTTCAAAGGTGGATTCAAATAAGAAGCATCCTCTGGTGTTATGTAACATCAGGTGCCTGTTGAAATGCCACTAGTTAAGGCTGAAAAACCTGTACCAGCTAGAGCTATTGATCCAAAAATGTGTGTTTTTAAACTGTGGGGGAAAGCAAGTGCTGAGCTGTTCAGAGGATGTGTTAGATCCTGCCACCTGCGTGATTACATCAAGATGCTGATGCTGTAGCTCAGCCAGAAGACAGGGCAGATGTTGTGCATGGCTTGGAGAGAGGCAGGCAGTGTGCTTATACAGACAGGCCTTCTGGCCCTGACCCCAGTACAGCTCAAAGCATTTCACTGGGGAAGTGCTCTTGGCAATAGCTTAAAATTGGTAGGCTCTTGTTGCTGTTATTTTTTCTTTTTCTGGAAGTTCATAGAATATGCTGAGTTAGAAGGGACCCATCAGGATCATCTAGTCCAACTCCTGGCCCTGTACAGGGCACTCCAAGAATCCCACCATGTGCCTGAGAGCATTGTCCAGAACTTCTTGAACTCAGACAGGCTTGAGGCTTCTGGGATGGTCTAGGAAAGACTTTTGAAACAATCATTTGCACATATAATATTTAACTTTAGCCAAATTTTTGAAAATGGGCAGTCTGTTGTTAGTTGTTTTTAAGTGACCTCACTTGAATTGTTTTCTTAAGTCATCAGCTGGAAGCACCCGTTGTGGACTCTTTCCTAAAGCAAAGTACTCTCCACAAAATCCTAGTTTACTCTTGGATCCTCAGTTTCTGTTTTAGGCTTTGAAAAATAAAAACTGTGAGGAGAACTGTGACATCTTGATTATTGCACTGCTTGAAGTGTAGGACTCTTCTCAGCACCTGTGAAATGTTCTGGATCAGGGGATCCCAAGGCTGAGTAACTGTATCTGGTAATGGTGTGTCAGTCTCATTTGCCCTATCACTGTTTGATTGTAATTGTCTTTAGAACAGGAGTCAAGTGTCAAGGTAGGAGGGAAAAATTTCAGATTGTTGCTTTTTGAGTAGTCATGGAATTGATAGTCTGTTATTTCAGGAGAAAGGACAGGGAGGCTGGGTGAAAAACATAATATTGGAAATATTCTTGGGAGCCTGAAAGATCAGGCTTCATATTCTGGAAGGTTACACTGGCTGCTTCTGTTAGAGGAAGAACTCAATCATCTTTGACTTCTCAAGACCTTAAACACAGTTCTAGTTTATTTCCATGTCCTGGAAACATTTTATGAGGAATGCAATGTACAGCTACACTCTGAACAGAAAAGTTATTGAAGGGGCATTGAAAAATATTAAAAGCTATTAATGGTACATAAAAAGACTTTGTTTTTAAACTGCCAGGTCAGTTGTCCTGTAGCTGTCCTGATTTGATGGTGTGCATGATTGTTAGAGAAGTCCATCTGCTTTGGATCACCAGGAAAAGCCTTTTGTGTGGCTGTGGAATGATGTAACTGATGGAGTAACCTAAAGGTCATCAAGAGGATTTCTGCCATCAGAAATACAAAGTGGTCTTTTGCACTATGGCATGTATTCATGTTGCTGATTTAAATCAAAACCATTTCCAACTTAAAATACATGGTGTTAAGGAGAAGTACACAGTATTGGTCTGTTATTTGGTGTCTGTTTTATTGCAGTCATGCGTGATCTTGGGGTTAATAAGCTGGCTCGAGTACAGTTGATCTTTAGGCTTTTTTAATGGTATTTAGTTATAAAAAGTACAAAGTATCTCCAGAAGTAGCCTCTCTGAAGTTGGTAGTATGCCCCTGGTGACTGGTAATTGCATTCCTGTCCTTCTCCCTCTGAAGCCCTGCTGCCCTCTGAGGGATGACTCTCCTGTCTCTCAAGCTGTGCTTCTTGCTTAGAGCTGTTCCTTACATCGTGCTCATTCATCACTGCTCAGTGGTGCTTTCTAGTTACAGACTTCAGTTTTAATGTGTGTTCCATCCTTCCCTGCACTCTGAGAACGTCCTGGGTGGTTGTAGTCCTGTTGTCTTGGTGTCTGTTCTTCTCCCAGCCCTGATGTACAGAGAATTAAACTGAGTTGCACAATCTCGTCAGCTTTATGGCTTCCAGTTGACATTTAAGGTTTGGCCAAGTCCTGCTTTTAAACTATTTTATGTTCCCAAGTACACATTGAGTCATTACAGGCACTGACTTCAGATATCCTGCTGTGGAATTATCTTTTTAGCTTGGAGAATGCATCCTGGCTGCTTTACTTGTGGTCACTTTCATTTTCTTTTTCTCTGTCTTTTGCTGTTGGGGATAACTAACCGCTCAGGAATGTTTGCTTTCCTGTTATTTAAAAGAAGAAAGTTTCTTTTAAAGACTGTAAAAACATTCTCTTGATCTGATGATTGTAAAAGCCAGTTCCTTCAAAATCTGAGAGAGAGCCTGTGATGGGCCCTGTTGGGTTTTTATTTCCCTATTCAACAGTATTCAGTTGGGAGAAAGAGTGAGGGAAAGGACCTCACACTGCTGCAGCTTTCACTTCTGGTAACTACAGCACAACTGCTGGATAGGCATTGTAGGTCTCAAATTATGCCAACACTGAAGCTTCTTCCAGAACTGGAAGATGAGACAAGTTTGATTAAAGCTGTATTTATTCTGAGATCTCTCACAGCATTCTTCCTGCCAAAGGTGTGGTTTTGGTTTGTTGTTACGATGGGGTTGTTTATTGGGGGTGTTTTTGACTTTAGTTGTAAGTTCTCAGGTTTTGGTTAAAATTTTGTTTTCTTCAATTATGTGCATGTCTACTGAGGAAATAGACTCTAGAAAAATTGCACTTAGGTGATCAGGTCCTTCCAAATTTCAGTCTTCTGCTCTTAATTCCATTCTTTCAGTCACAAATGCTGTGTGGGCTTTGATAAAAGGCTGCTCAGGATACAGGTTTTCTGTAGTTATTCACAGCTACATTTAAACTTCATGTAAATATTCTTAATATAATTTAATTACATTCAGTGATTAAATATACAAGGAATTACATAAAAGGCACCAGGAAAACACCTGTTTAGAGAGCATGTCTGATAGTGTGAGCAAACCTGAGCATTTTTGGCTTCCAGCAGCAGGCTGGAGAGCCTTTTGAACCTTGTGAGTGAAGCAAACTTTGCAATACCTTTTTGGGAGTGCTGTGAGGAGGACAGGGAAGAAGAAAGCCTTGATCCAGCAGACTGGGGCAGATGCCATGAGTGCCGTTTGGAATTCCTGACTGGGAGAGCTGGGACTTTTCCCAGCCTAACAGCAGCTGCTGAGCAGGAAGTTGCTTGCTGAGCCCCACAGAGAGGAGGGATAAGCCTTTATGAGGGTCCCAAATGAGAACAGCACAGCTCTGGCTGCTTCTGAGGAGTTTTGTTCCACTGGTCTGACCTGATTTGTGGTCAATAATCATTGACTTCATCTCATAAAGTCTCATTTCTTAGAAAAATAAGGCACAGCAGGAATGAATTCCCTAATGAGACTGTATAAAAATGATGATCTGGTCTCTAATGCCTTGTCTGTCACTGGCCCTGAATTACGGCAATTTTTTTTATTAGAGCCACCATTTGTCTTGAAGAATACTTGTCTGTATTGTGATAATTAGGATTTCATTGTAGCAATGGGTTGTTCTGGGAGAGAAGTGGGAAGTGCCCTTGTTTGTTGGTCACCACAGCAGTGCTGATTTGTCTGTGTGTGCAGACAAGGGAGGGAAAACCCCAGCAGGGCTCAGTCTGGTTCACCCTGCTGGATGTCCACCCCACAGAGAGCTTGAACTGGTGTGCTTAGCCTCGTTTGCCAGGCTGGGCTGTTGGTGTGAAGCCTTGAGGCTCATCTCCTAATTAGAACTGGAATTAAAGCAGTAGTGCTCCTGCAGCAGGGAAGGCTGGTGGTTTGGAGGCATTTCAAGAAAGACAACAGCTAGATACAGGCTGCTCCCATTGCCAGAATTCCTCTGCTTCTACAGCCAGCCCTCTGTTTAGGAAATGAGGCCTAAAGCATAAGGAAACCCAGATAAATCTGTAAATACTGTCATGCCTCTTAGTTGAAAGTGACTTTTAAGGATAATTGCATTTACATATATGTACATCTTATGCTGAGGAAGGCAAGCCAGTGGCTACATAGAGATTTGGGCTTCTTCTTGTGAATATGGATCAACAACTATTCAAAATGCCATCAGGCTGAGGCTGGAGGAGCTGATCCCCGTCTTCATAGAAATTAAAACTGTAAACATTCAGTGCTTACTCAGTAGTTCCATATATAATTCTCAATCCTTTTTCTTCTGCAGCTTGCAGGTGAGGTTTAAACATTCTTAACACAGCTGCTGCTGTTGCATTAGCCAGGAGATTATAAAGAATCTCTGGCTGGTTTTGTTTGTATGTTCAAAATTAAAGATTTAGGGCATAGCTGCCAAAGTCCATGTTTGTCCCTGGTCTGATGTTTCCATTCAAATCTGAACTTTGAAACTCAACCGACCTCCGTGGCAGAAGGTGGGATATGATATGAAAATTCCATGTGGTTGGTCAGTGATCTGTGTACTGGACAGCAATTTTCTCAAGTGCAGTTTCTTTTCGTGTCTTGAAGAGCTTATGGTACAACCAGCCTATCTCTGATTACCTGGGGTGACCCTTTGAGTGTATTTATAAGGTCTAAAAAATGCTGATAAGGCCACATTTAAACAGTGTGATGTAGTGTAAGTCTAAAAATGCATGTGTTAAATTGTACCAATGCTGTGTTCACCAATCTCATTATTGGCCCTCTGATCGTGGGCATTTGACTTAAGATCTTAATGTTTTAAGAGTTACTTTGAAAAAGGGGGTTGTCTGAAAAATAATTTGGTTTTAAATACTTGTCAGTGGGAATAATTGACCTTACTATATGGAGTTGGCAGCTGCAGTTATAGCTTAAATGCAAGATGCTGCTTGCAGTATAAATAAACCTTTCCACTTTATTTTTAGAGTGGGAGTGGTGCAGTTATAATCAGCTTTTATGTGGTTTATGCTGTAGAAGAAAATTTATGTTTGGTTACATTAGTGAAGCTACAGTTTGAATATGGAGTCTCTCATTACTCCACAGCTCAGGTAAGATATACAAGCAAAAAATATTCATAGTCTCCCTTATGAAAAGTATTTTTTTTTCTCTTTTTAAATTTAGTAACTGGCTAAGCAGTGGTTGGGTAAGTGTTCATCTAAAATTAGGTGGTGACATAAATCAACAGAAGCCAAGAAGTGTTTGTGTGGCTAATGCTGTAATCACACTTAGACACCATAGGAGCTCTGAAACAACAGGTAAAGTGTGGAGGTCATGCAGGCACAGCTCTGGTGAGTGGCCCTTGGAGCTGCCTTGCTCTGCTGCTGGCTTGGGCTGTCCCTGTTCTTCTCCAGTGCTGACCCAGCAGTGCTCCCTGGGCCTTTTCCCTGGATCTGGAGTTGAATATGGATGGCAATTTTTTAATTTTTATTTTTAGTTTAACTTGGCATTTTGCACTACCACAAAACACTTCTGAATAACTCTGTTTAGGGGGAAGGGCGTTGAAAAGAAATTCTATTTAGAGTGTCAAGGACACGTGCTGACCAAGAGACTTGGGCCCTGCAAGTTGCTTAAGAGGGTTGATTGGAATGGGTTGGGCTGTTGGGTCTGCAGCTCCTCGGGGCTGACCAGAAGTACCCCAATTGATCCCTTTAATGTTTGATCAGTGTGTTTGTTCTTTAAGGTCACATCAATAGTGCTTGTACTCTTAACTAGGCACACTGGCTTACTCGTCACAAATGTAGGTTTCAGGGCAGGAAGGGAATGTGGAATTATTAAGAGAGCAGGAGAAGATTTCAGAACAGTAACGAAGCAGGAGTTGGATGCCTGCAGGAGGCTCAGTGTGTGTGAAAGGAAAAGAAGGCATTTGTGTAACAGCAGAGCAGAACAGGAAATACAGCAGCTGTTATGTGCTGGGTACTGTACTTGGTGTGCATTTTCCAAACTAGTGTTATTTGTGATGTCATGGAATGCCTGGGAAAGGGGCTTTGCCTGTTTTGGGTGGATCTGTAGTGTGAAAACTAAATCTTGAATTACTGAGAAACTGCTAGACTGTGTCTGAGCCTCTCTGTACATACACTGTATTACTGGGGAAAAGGAGAGGCCTCATGACTGAGCTTGTGCTGCTGCTTTCTGTTTGGTCTGAGGCTGCTCAGCATTTCATGCATTTCCCAAGTGCAAATTGCCAAATTCAGCTGCTTCATCCCCACCTGACAGTTCTGGCTGACACACTGCATTGTCCTTTTTGCCCTGGTATCTGTTACTGGTCTGGTCCCAATGGTCCTGAATTTCTCTGCATTCCAGCCCTAGTAGCAGAGTGTTCCCAGGAGATGGCACTTCCAGTAGCACATCTTCTCCCTGGCAAATGAGAGCCTTGTCTGCTGACTTCATTCTTTAATTGGAGTCTAATTTTGAGGGTCACTTGCAATGTAATTTTAGTTTTACTGTTCAGATAGGCCCTTTTAAGAGAGGTTGCACAGCAAAGGAATTCTGGTGAAGCTTTCCTGTGAGCCTTAAGCCATGCTCCATAACCCCCCATCCTACACAGTGATGTGCTCAGGCATGGCAGCCAGTGGGAAGTCTCAGGAAGGGTTAATGTGAGGCTCTTCAGCTCTGCTTTATGGGTCAGCCTAATGAAGGCATCTCTGCTTGGGTTAGTGTGCTCTGAGCTTGACCTAGCAAGCAGATCTTGATGTTCCTGACACAAGCTAATTGTGTAACAACTGCTTTGGGATTAGGAGTTGAGAGTTGGGTAGCAAGGGTAAGTTGATGGGAACGATATTTTTTTCATAGTTTTCTTTCCTTCTGACTCTTAGTAATCCATACTTTTTTCTTTTTTCTTTTTTTTTTTTTTTTAATGAGGACCAGAGCTGCATACAGTGGTTTGGATGAAGCCATTAATCATCCATATTATGTGGGAAAAGTTTGTTCGTGACATGCCTCTATGATGTTTGCCTTTTTCTTGTAGTGGTGGTGACTGCTGTTCTGTTAGTGATTTTTTCAGTAACTCCTTCATATTTCTTTCCTCAGCAGTCCTGTCCCCTCTGACTGGTTTAACCATTGGTATTTCACTTTGGGGAATGCTCTGTGGTGAGAGGGGCAGGGAAGCAGGGGAATCCTGGGTTAAAGTTCTTTGTAGCAGCACACCAGGCACAGCCTAAGAAAGAAGAAATATTAACCAAGCTGTGCAAAAGCAGTGCCTGTGTTTTCAGAGTGACTCACACACCCCCTGAGCCAAGGGTGAGCGGCCTGGGCTCCTCTGTGGCTGCTGGGGACACTGCTCCAGAGGTAGAGACATGGTGTGTGCCACGCAGGGACTACAGGACACCTTTTTCTCCTTATGAGCCCACTGCTCATCAGGCCAGCAGAGGAGCAAAGGCTGGTTGGTGACACAGAATTCTGTTCATCATCGTTGTCACAAGAAATGCTTGCAGTGTCAGCCAGACAGATATATTGTCAAACCAGACATACAGAAGAGAGCTCTGGTAACCTGAGTTTTATTTTAGGTCAGTGCTGATGCCTGGATTTGTGATTTGGTGATAGGGGTGTGGGAATAGGAGTTGGAAGGTTCTGAAGAGATAGGTGAAACACTTTCCACAGTTGAGGAGGCTCTCCTGAACTGCTTTGGAGCCATGGAGCGAGGACAGTAGTACCTACACTACTGAAACTCACTCTACCAAATGCGGTCCAGCTCTGGGTAAAAGGGTCAGATCTGAAGTCCTGAGGAGTGTGTCTTGAAGCAGAACACTTCTGCAGAGCTCATCTCTCACTTGCTCAAGAGTAATCTTGCATTGTTGTGGCCAAAGTGTCTGCCCCGAGAGCTGGAGCTCAGGGACTGCCTGACTCGCAGGGAACAGGGTAATCTTATGCTGACTTTGTGGGGCAGCCACAGTGTCCAGCACAGGCTGCACAAGTCTGAGCTGTGGGACACTTGTGTGCTGAGACTCGAATCTGTGTAGTGATACAGGCTTTGTCTACATTTTTTAGTTGCCTTTTTTGAGTGAGGACGTGAAATGATAAAGCTACTGCTGGGATCAGTGGTAACCTGACAGTTCCTTTATTTTATACCAGATACAGAGTTACCTTCTATCTCTGCAAACAGAAATAAAGTGCATTAAAATGAGGGAATGCTTAAGGGGAACATGAACTTCCATAAGCAGCAGAATATCAAGAACACTTTGAAAAGCCTTTGGCTTGTGATGGTGGTTGAGGGGAAGGGGAACGGTTCCCAAGTTTAATCAAGTTCCAGTGTTTCGGGCAGTTGCTGTAAGGAAATGGTCTCTTGAGCCTGTGCCTTCCTTCCTTGGCTCCACTTACATGTCCAGGAGCTTGTCCCTGCCTGCCTGCAGGCTGTGAGCAGCTTGTTGGCCTTGGCACCCTGCTCACAGCCTGCACTTCAGGGTTGCTCAGCTCTGTTTGCATTGACTTTCACTGTACCAGGAGGATACATCTTGTCCGAGTGTTTTGCTAAACTCCAAATCTTGACTATTTAATGTAACTGCACAGATTTCTGAAGTATGAATTCTCTGGTTGACTGTCTGCCTTCATTTTGGGGGATGCTCAGATACAGCACTTCAGAAAGGAGTCAGGGACTGAAATGGAGGTAAATTTCTGCTGTCATAGGACTGTGCTGAAACAAAACTTCTGGGTGGTCGTGGAGTTGGGAGTCAGCTGGAGCCAGGTGACATCAATCATTAGTTCTTCTACAGTGGTAAAGGGACATCAGTTTTGAGAAGTACAAACCAGGAACAAACCCCAAACCTTGTACTTTATCTTGCTCTGTAAAATGGTGTGGTTTCTCGTGACTGCCAAAGCACTGAGAGGTGACTTGAGGGCAAACTTGCTGAGTGTCCTTGACTGTTGCTGTTTTCCCTTTTTTTGCAGGGTTGGCGTGTTGGAGGACACCTTCACCTGTCTTGGTGTTTTGTGTGCCATTGTATTCTTTCCAATTGGGATTCTGTTCTGCCTTGCACTGAGGCAGAGAAGATGCCCTAACTGTGGGGCAGCTTTTGGCTGAGGGCTGAACGTGGCCGTGCTTACAGAAGCTACAACTGTTAGCGTACTCTTTCTAATGTAAATGTCATGTACAATCATTTTATTTGCTTCAGACCTGTTTTGTAAAGTGTGAAGGATTTTAGTCTCTTGCATGTAATTTAAACTTAATCTTTTATGAGCATGTGCATTGCAAAACATGAAAACCTGACTTGTTTTCCATGTTTAGTGGCACCTGTTGAAAACTAAATAAAACTGCTTTTCCTTTTGCAATCCTCAACTTATGGCTGGATTATTAAGTATGTTACTGACATGTCTGATCCCATATAGTCTGGAAACAGAGTAGTATTCCTAGCTACAACGAAGGGTAAGTATTTGCTAGAATCCTTATGATGATGATAAAGCATGCTTTAAGGCTGTACATGTTCAGGGCATCAGGTATTTGGGGGAAGTGGTGCAAGCGCTGTGTGTGCTGCCACTAATCTGGCAGCTCCTCTCCCCCACTGAAGGCACAAGTAATAACACACAATCAGAGCCCTGCTTTAATTAGTGAAGGTTTTGCTTCATGCAGGGGCTGGTGCTGGTTCACAGAACCCTCTGCCTACAGCAGGAAGAGGTTGGGGCACTGAGTAAAGGCTTTTGCATCTTAGATTGTTTAATTCTGACACTAAATTACTGAAAGCTCAGACAGGCTAGGCTGACTTGCCCCTACTGTGCTTAGAAGATGGGCTCAGGTGTAAGGGTGTAAGTTACCCCTCTGAAAAGCTGGTGTTTCAGGTGGGGATGGTGGATGTTTATGCAGGGCTGTGGCAAACTGTCCTCAGCCTTGAACTTGAAAGGGCAGGGTGAGAGGAGCCAGCACATGCTCATATACTATTTTTTGACATTAAGTAACTGAAAGGCATTTCACATGACTCCAATTCACTGTTTAGAGTAGGAGAAGTAGGCACCACTAAGTGAACGAGCCAGGGGATGCTGCAGGAAACATGTGTCAAACAGAATGATTTATTAGAGCAAGGATTTATCACGGGCAGCAGTCACAACACAGACCTTGCAGCAGGTGGGAAATGCCCCCTGAGCTGGGCAGTGATGAAGCACCCACTACTGATTCAGAGTCAGGTCCTAGCGTCCTGGGCTCATTTCTGAGGTCATTATTACTGTAGGAAAAGGCTTTGGACAAGCTGGCTCCACTGGAATTGCCACATCGGAGCCTGAGGTAACAAACTGCTCAGCTCTGCTGTGGCTGAAGGTAAAAGCTCAATTTCACTTAACTCAGCTACTGCACTGTGCCAGCACTTAGGCCTTTGCTCAGCTCCTTAACCAAAAATTTTCCAACTTTAAGCTGTTTTCCTTTTGGGGAAGCTACAGTAATGGAGGAACTTCAAAGGCAGGTTTTTATATTGGCATTTGAGAAACAATCATGGCACTGCTTTATTACGACCTTTTATCAGACTGAAGTTTGACAACACTTTTTAAAGACAAAATTATCATTGAAGAATGTGTTGACAATATAACACTAGACTGAAAATGAGTTTCTGTTGACACTTGAAATTTGTGTGTGAACATTAAGCAAGGCATTACAAGTTCTCTATTCTTAAGGGGATAAATATTTATTTATAACCTAAGGTATCTTTCTTACACAAAATAACATCTAATCATTTATACAGGCAATTCTCTATTCTGGAATAAGGCAGTTGTTACATTGTTGTTTGGGAAAAAAAAAAATCGCTGTTGTCTTCTTTAGTAGGTGGCATATGCAGGCTTATATTCTAGAACTTACCATTGCAGCTTCCAAGTAATGAATGCCAAAGATTCTGTGAGCTATTACACTGATTCACTAGAGTTTCCAAACTATCTCTAGTATTTTCACAATTCCTACTACAAAAAAAGGCATACTGTAAAATCAAGCCCAAGTGCTCAAACACTAGCCCAAAGCAATTACCTCATTAGAAACTACAGGTTTAAAAAAACATCAGAGCTCCATTCCAATATGTGTCTATTGTACAGTAATTACATTTAAATAAATTTTTTAGGACAAGTTGAGATAGTAATTGCCATTGCTGGAACTGGGTGTTGGTAAGGAAGAAGCACACGTGTCTGGCCTGTGTTCATCGGATAATCGGTGCTGATCTGTCATTTGTTACTGTGGGTCTGAGTTTCACTGTTGCAAAGGGGTTTTCTCCACTGAAAAGAAATGCATAAAGTTACTTGAAGGCTGGCTGCAATCCAACCCCAAATTTATTCATTCAGGTCCTTCATCCAAGCTGTCATCAAACAGTAAGTTATGGTTCTGAGACTCAGGGATTCTGTGCAACTCTTAGTTTAATTTGAATTTTTAAAATGAGGTTTAATACGAAGAATCGCTTTTCAGTGATCCAGAAATTTGGGAAATTAATGTTTAATTTAATGTTAATTAATGTTAAATTAATGTTTAACTGGACATAATTAATGTCCAGTTACATGTGGACTTCTTTAAACAGCCCCCAGTCTTCAAAGATTTTTGCTTTTAATCCTCAAAGTCAGTTAAAGAAAAGTCCTGCTCCCTGTCAAACTACTGGAGAAACATGTTTTTCTGAGAAGGGCCTGTGTATTGTACTGCACTTGATGCCACTCTTGAGGAAAGTGCAACTAATTTTAGCCATATTGTTCTAGCAGTGCCTGAGAAAGGTCACAGAGAAATTAATGATAAACATCCTTATTTCCCCTTATAATCTATAGAATAAAAGGAAGCCAATATAAAAATCAACACAACTAAATCAGTGTAAAAGTATTTTACCTTAGAAAAGGTGGTTTTATAATGCCATTCATGCCAGGTTTCTGTTAAAAAAAAAGATATTTACATGAATTTATAGAAATACACTACAGGTGATCTCGCTGTCCTGCCAAGGGAAGGAGACCCTGTCCTCAGTCTGTATGGCCAGTTTGGTTTTAACACTTCAAATTTCAGTGCTGAACCAAAGCCTGTGAGCCTTTCCATTCCAGGCACTCTGGGTTTCAGCAGGTTCATTCAGCAGGTTCTTAACTCAATCTTGGCTTGTGATTCCAGTGAAATTGCTCAAGTACATAAGTTGTGAATAGACTTAGACCTTAGAATTAGGCCTAGTTAGCCCTTAAAATTAACAAAATTGAACAAATGCCTGAATTAAATCTTACTGAACACTAGTCTTCCTCAAAGATATTTCAATGACTAAGTCTTTTTTTTAATAGTTGATACCATTGTGCAGATTACTTAGTGTAGCACAGCATGAACAATTTAACTGGCAAGAACCATTCCTCATCTTTCCTTCTTGAAATCCTGAGCTGCTTTTTCTGTGTATTCTGAAACAAAAATAATATGCCTTGAATAATTTTCTGCTTCTGCATAGGAGTCCTGGTGAACAGACTGTTTTACACGTCTGTAAATCCTCTATGAGCATACAAGCCAGCCCAGTATAATGCTGGGCTTATTTCCAAAGCCTATGGAGGTGTGGGGGACTTGCACAGAAGCAGGAAAGACAAGGAAGTTCTGCAAGAGTGAAAATAAATAGTGACTTTGGAACAAAACACTTGGTTGCAAGTGCAGCATCTCTCCTCTACAGTTGTCCTAAGATGGGGTCACAGCAGCTGCTGTGAGTTAGGAGGTGCCTCAACAAAAGTGGCTATTATTCTAAACTCCAGAATTTCCAATTTATTTTAATCTTGCTTCCCCTGTGGAAATTTAGATTATCAAAAAAGATGTATTTGTTTTCCACTCCTAGGAGCTATCAGGGAGCTATCAGTTTCCATTCTGGCTTCCAAAGAGATTGTGCTGCTCTCATTAGAGCTCTGCCAGCTGACTGGTCTGCCATTCCTCTTGGGTTTCTGGTTCAACAGGAACGTTAGTCCATGAGCCTTAAATTTATTCCTAAACCCTCTGACCTAATGCCACAAACCAAAAGAACCCTTAAGGTGACTGTTCTGAGAATGGAGTGACCACAGCAGAACAGTGCAGGGATCCTGAGACCATTTCACCTATTCCATAATTCCTTTAAGCTCTTTAGTCAGTCACCTGGTGCCAGGGCATGGAACTCTCCGTGCTGGACTGGCACCATCCAAGGGCTTTGAACATAATCCCACTTGAAGGCTGTGTTGATCCTGCAGGTCTCAAGAGCAAGGCACAGGGTAAGGGAGCCACTGTATAAATCCTGACATTAAACCATTACTAAGGCTCATGGCTTCTTCATTCAAAAATGAAAACCACAAATATGTCAAAATATAGATGTTGGTTGTCAGAATCATTTTAGAAGTTCCCAGATACTTCTTTTGAAAGTGACTGAACACTGAGATTTGGGTCACATTTCTTGATAATCACTTCATGCAGCAGAAAAGCTTCATTCCTCACAGAAAACACTGTCCCAGAAACACATCACTGCACAAACTACACACTTCCTACACCACAAGGCTCATTACTGAGAAATAAACCCACTTACTTGAATGTGGATTCAAATATATATGCTAATATTAAACTGTTTGGGCTCCCCAGAAAAGTGCAAATCTTTTCCATGGGAATATTTATGTGGGGAAATAAAGATATCCCAAAACATGACTCACAGTGAAATGGGGTAAGATCTCCAACTGAGAGGAGCTTCACAAGTCTCCAGCAAAAACTAACTAACTTTCTTTCTTTCTTTTCTTTCTTTCTTTTTTTCTTCCTTTCTCATTTTTTATGTTTGTAAAGTTGAGGTAACCTGTTCTTTCAAGAACTAGCAACAAGTCTGTGATTTGATTACAAAAGAGATTGCTTTGAAAACACTCTATTCCTCAAGAAACAAAATTAATATAATTCCTTTTCCCCCCCTTTGTTAAAATTCTGTATTTCTCCATACTTCTGAAATGCACATAATAGTTTAAAATGCATATGTTACTGTCAATTTATGTAATTTATGCCATGCTTGTCTTTCCCATGTTTTCTGCTTTTTTCTAGAGTTCTAGAGTGATGTATTGGCAGTTACATTTTGGTTATTATTAAGCAAATGCTTCTAGTCTTACTTATTTTAAACACAGTTCATTTTCTTTGCTTGCCAATATAGCAAAAAAACCCCTCTACTGCCCAACACCTCCAGGTAAGAAATGCTGTTCATGTACCCAACATCCTAAAAGCAGACTTAAATGGAACAGGAGAGGAGGTTTCTTTAAAGACAGGCATTGTTTCCTTGTGCCTTTCCATTTCACAGAATACCTTTATAAATTGTCATCCTTTGGACTCTTTCACCACTAATCAAGATGTGGTGTAACAAGCTTTCAGTTTCTGCTTTTTAAATTTCTTAGTTTTACTTGCACAAAGCACAGATTTACAAAGGCCACTTCAATTTCTACTGTACGATTCACCAGATTACTTAGAAAGCAGAAACATCTGTCAGGAGGTCAACCCAAAATTTGTTTAGATGTTATATTGACAGACAAAATATTTTAGTCATACCAATAAATAATAAAACACATTTTTTTATAGCTACTGGCAGCCAATTGTATGATTCTTTGATTCCTGAAGCTTCCCATGGCACCGACTAATAGAACTTTGCATCTTACTTTGGTACAGCGTCACAGAGTTTAGCAATGATAACCTTATTTTATATAATTAGGTTTTTTTGCCTTCAAAATGTCATCTCTGCTTCAAGAGGTTTTTTGGAGAAAGTCTCAAAAACATCACCCTTAGATATACATCAGCAAAAAACTTAAACAACCAGTGAGAAAAAAACTAGAAATTGCCTAATTTGATTAGTCTTTGTTTTGAATCAGTTTGAATGCTGCCTTGATAGCAGAAATAATAGCATTGTATAGCATTATCTGTTCATAAAAAATGTATTTCCACTCAGCTGGAGCTCTGCTGAATTCAGCCAGGAGTTAGCACAGCTCTCCCTCAGCCACAGCTGCAAACCCAACACTCGCTTTCAGGAGGTTCTTGAATACAGAAGCATACAGAAGTACACATGCTTATGCTGCTGTAAATCCTCTGTGCCCCACAGCTCTAAAATCCGTGGAGATGATGGATTTGTACTGCTTTCTGTGAGAATTTCTTGCCATGTTTGACAGATTCCATTGCTGAGAAGTTTTGCTGTACAGAGTGAGTCCCCTGCTACTGTCAATTATATCCCTGAACAACTCTTCTCCCTTCCTGTTAGGATGCATGGACTGAAATGCCAAAGCCCCAAAATTCCTGAAGACAGCTGGGACAAAGGGCTGAAGTCAAGCACAGGTAGGTCAGGTAGGAGATCCCAGGGCCCCGTTTAAGACTGAGCCCATCTGAGCAGGGTGGAACATTGGGATTCCCTGCCCCGGGCACTCACCGGGCCTGCCTGCTCCGCTCTGTCAGTGGGAGATTTCACAGCAGCCCCTCTGGCAGGCTCCATCTGTCTGTCTGTCTGCGAAGCCCCCAGGTAGTCTGGAGGTGGGAGGACAACTTCCCCTTTCTCCACAAGGTTCACAGAACTAACACTTCGGATTGGTGCAGGGCTGCAAGACAGAACCCAACAAATATCGTCCTCAGGTGCCAGAATCCATCTCTCACTGCTCTTCAGCACCAGGAAGGCACAGAAGTGCATGAGCTGGAAGTTGGTAATGGGGTACAGTGTCCTGGAGTCAGTGGGACTCTGAGTTAAAGCTACTTCTTGGGTCTGTGTGTAACCATAAAAACACATTAACATAATTAAGGCACTGTACTATAGGCTGTTAAGAGTATTTTCTGTACACGTTACTGGAACCTTAAAGAACATGAGCACAAAAATAACATTTTAAATAAATGTTAGTGAAGATCTGGGCATTTCTGCAAGTGCCACCCAAAACGTTACCTTGGCACTGGGGCAAAAGCCTTTTCTTCCGTTGATTCATCCAGTGGTCTGGTGTATGATGATGGAAACCATCCTTTTCTGTAATGGGAAAAGTCTTTTATATTATATAAAATTGGAAAGTCAAAATACAGCAGTGGAGAAAACAACAGACTCAGCAAACAGATTTAACTTTTGAAGAAACCAATTTCTGCTGATGCCAAATTAGTGTGTAAAACTAAATATGTGCAGAGATTTTTCTTAGCGAGAGACTCCAACTCCCTAGTCAGTGACTGCCACTAAAAAAGGTGGAGAACCATTTACTAACATCTGCTAACACAGTCTGCTGAGACACACGTTTACTTCATGTTCAGGGTGGGTAATATACTGATTATCTTACAGTCTGGTTGTGTCATGCTCCCCATAAAGCCAGCCATCCTTCTCCTCAGCCACCAGCAGGGTGATGATGTCCCCCTGGGCAAAGCTGAGCAACGTCTTGTTACTTCCAGCAGTGTGTGGGAAGATTGTTTTCACTTTTTGCCTTTTCATTATATTTAGTCCTGTGGCAACAGAAGTTGAACGTGACAAACTGGCATCATCTGAATTCTCTGTCAAAAACAGAAAAAAAAACCGAAGAAAAATCAGACACACATAAATAAATGCAATTTGTAATCTGAGAGGAAAAAAATAAAAGGAAAACTCAAGTGCAAATCTGAGTTCTGAGACTTTGTACTTAGATAACTCTCACTGTGAATGTTTCTTATCACCATGAAGTTCTTAACTGCATGTGCCTTTATATGCACACACCCAGCATAATAAAATGGAACCAACAGGCATAAAAAGTTCTGTAAGTTCTAACTGGTTTCTTCCTCTTTGTACTAAGTACTAAGCAATCACAGCTGTAAAAGGCCTTTGAAAATCTTCCCTTCTGAAAAAATGGAACTGTGTATAAAATCCAACTTTCACTTTCAAATGTGCCTCAGCACTCAGCTTCAGCATAGGGGAGATTTGCAGATACTTGGCACTTTCTAGACACCGTATGTTTATCAGAAAAAAAAATAAAGGAGGGCTTAAAACTGTGTGTTATTTGACCATACAAGGAAGAAATTTTTAAGGAAGAAATGCTGGAATTTCTACTACACGTTGAAGAGTTCTGCATTTCTTATGCTGTGATCTAGGCCTAGTTCTGTCCTATATCACAGAAAGGGAAAAAAATCAATATATTAGACACTTGGGAAGCAATTCTTACTAGGATTTTAAATTTCAGGAAAAGAACTACAAGATTGTGTTCATTTTGTCCCATGTGCATTCCTCCCTTAGTGCTACATGCCCTTAAAGGAAACCAGAGTGAGACTGTTGGAGTGTTTATATTTGTTTGCATGCACTGAAACACTCAGATGTATCCTTTTCAAAATTATGGAATGCCTTCTGCTGATAACATTGGAAGCTATGAGAGCAATTAAGTTGGTTAATCAGTGACACACAGAAAGTGATTAAAACAGAAACCACCTATCCTGACCTGCATTTTACTGCAAACCATTCTCTTATAACACATCTCTGTCCTGTTAGGTAAATTACATAAATCCTTTGTAAAGACCATTTCCTACTCCTCTATACATCCTGGAATTCACATCACTGTAGTAGAGGAGAAGCCCTGAGGTAATTCTGAACGCTGCATTCCCACTTACCCAGTCTGCAGGGAAGGGACACTCACCTGCTGAGTGATTTAGTTTTTCAGAAGGTGCTTTGGGAGCTGTTGCAGGATTGTTGAACATATCCACGAGTGGGCTCGTGTACGCCTTGCCCATGGGAGCCGGGGGCACTTTGGATGCATTTTCTTGATGAGGATGAAAATCATTTCCAATCTGGAGTCACAAAAACAAGTATCACAATACTGAGGAGACAGCAATAACTTTTTTGTAAGATTAAATTCTAGAGAGCAAGGCTTATATTCCTAAACAATACACATTTAAACATGACATAAAGCCCACATATTCCTATGGAACTGCTGATTGATGGTTTGTAAGAGGCTTGATAAACACCTGCTAATGGGAAGGCTACAATAGCCTTTTTTTCTGCAAATACCATGATTATCTCCAGATTTTTCTTGTTTAGAAGTTTACTATAATAATTTAGAAATTTAACAACTGATGATGACACAACATGCAAACTGGCAGAAGTGAGAATTTCACCTGTACTCCAGTAAGCTAATCATCATGAAGGGAAGAAGGAAAGAAAATAGAAAATAACATTTTGCCTAAGTTTATATTGAACTACTGAGTATGTAATTATTATTAGTTAGACAACAATGCAGGAAATGGAATGGTTGGAACAAAAGTAGCCCTGAGGCTGAGCTCTGCAGGAGAAGCCCTGGGCACCCAGCTCAGAGCTGAGCCTTGTTAGGACATGTGCTTCTCCCCTTTATGCTATGTATTTGTCCCATGGCAGAGCTTCAGCTGAACGATTTTGGTTCCATACCCAATCCCAGTATATTCCACCTGAGATACACAGTGGACTCCATCCCAAATGCTGAGGTCCAACAGAACCTCATGAAGCCACTCCACACCCACTGAAGAGAACCCACAACCATGAGGAACAACATACCAGGGTATTTCTCTTTACCATGGGCGAAGGCTGCGGCGTTCCCGACACCGGCGTGGAACCAGGGGTCCTGATTTCATCTATCATCATCCTGACCTTTTCAGGCACTTTGGTGGCATCACTACAGATTTCCTCCCAGCCCGGCAGCTTGGATTTTAGGAAGTCTGCACACTGCATCCAAGTTAAAAAACACTTGTCAAAGACAGGCTTCTTCATAAAACTGCACAAACCTACTGGTTAACTTTCACTATACCAAGATGTTTACACCAGCAAAATGGAAGCATTTTCTAAGATTTTTCTAAGGAATACCTCTTTGAAACAAGTAAGATGTAAAAACAACTCTCTTGCAGGGTCACATACTGGGAGTACCTGATTAGTCCATGCATTTTTTCTTAACACATGATTTTTAAAAAGTCTCAGTAACCCTTTATTTTTGCTACAATACATTTCATAGAATAGTGTATTGTAAACATTTCCTGTGAACTGATCACAGCACTCGTCTGGCACTTCAGTCTTCCTTAGCTATTTCTGGCAGTCTGGTCTACAAGCTGCAGGAAGTACAAAACATCTCCTGTGTGCCTGGATTTCAGGAGTTTCATTTCTGTTCACGCTCACACCACTGACCTGAACGTGGTAGAAGTGCATGTGCTGGGTAAAGCTGCAGTGCTTGTCAACCAGAAAACAGAACCTTCTTTTCTCTTCAAGCAGAGCTTCTCTGCAGCCTTCTGCAATAAACCTCTGAATATCACTTTGTCGAGAGCTCACGGTTTCCAAATACTGAGGGAAAAAGGGAAAAAAAAGAATCACATAGAGCCTCTGAGTTTTATTTGATGCTATATCCAATTAGTTAAGTAAACTCTAAATTAGAAAAAGTTTTTGGAAAGACAGGATGGGATAGGGTAGCTCTGCTTCTAAGTCCCTCTCTTTTCCTGCACACACCTGACTTCCCTGATCTCATCAGGTAGATGTGTATTGTCCCTCCAGGCAATCAACAGCCTATTTAGGGTTTGTGAGGGGTGTATGTGTGGTGTGTGTTCAAATTAGACTAATGACCTTTGTCTGCTCCACTGCATTTATTGAATGCAGCTGCATTTATTCACACAAAGCTGTGATGAATCATTTGGGGGGGAGAATGAGTTACTAAAAAGACTAAACTATATTTATCTGAGATTGTGAGGATTCATGGCTAAACTGTGATTAAATGCTAATCCATGAACTCTCAGACCCAGAACCTTAAAAAAACCCTTCAACTGTTACAACTGTAGATTAAAAAATAGGCAATAAGAAATAGGAGCTACTGTTACCTATGTTTACTACACTGTGTTTATACATGAAGCTTTATTTGAAAATTAAAATAGAAAGATAAGGAGAAAAAAATATATAAGCCAGCACGAAATACAAGTTTCATGCAAATAAATATATCAAAGGCAAGGATTTTCAGAGAGACACATGACAATGAGAATCTGATTTACTAATTTTAAAACAGTTTCTCTTCGGTGTCTTGCCATTTCGGATTTCACCTCAAGATGGCAATGCTGGATTAAGGGCAGTAGGAAAGGCAGTAACACAAGCTGGCACTGCCTACTTTGGGGAATTACTCTATAGCAGGTTTCTGCTGAATTTGCATAGCTTAGCTGGCTCCCTGTGTAAAGCTCTGCATAAAGATGTAGTTACAGAGGTACTTTTAAAAAAATCAATTATTGGTCAAGGGATGAAATCGAGGCACCAGAGCAGAAGTCTCTGAATACATACAGTGGAGCAGTGAGAGCTCAGTTGCAGCTGCAGTACAAACTCTAGGAGTGCCTTTAATAGAAATCAGCTTTGAGGAACCATTAACATTTCCTTTTGACCAGTTCTCATACAGAGAAAGAAACAAGAGACAACGCACTGACCTCCATTTCTTTGTGCTCGTACTTCGTTACATTTCGCGCTCCTTGGCTTTTCCTTCTGATTTTTTTCAGCTCAGCCTGAGACTTCTCTAAAGAATCCAGTTTGCTCCTGTGCTCAGTTTGGTACCTTTTTAAAGTTGCCTGCAATCAAAGCATTTACAACATCTCATAATGCACTCAGCCAGGTAGCTGGGTAAGGGACTAAGAAGCGTCACTGTGATCTCTGAGCTCTCTCTCACACACCAAATGAGTTCAGCAACTGCTGTAGTTTTAAGGAGCTATGAAGTTATACAGGGGTTCCCTTTTTAACTTAAATTAAGCATGAAAATTTTGGCCATCTTTAGATATCTAAAGTTCATTTCTATTAAAGCTCATATCAATTAATTAAATCTTGGGAAACGATGTCTCAAAAAATTCTTTGACTAGCAATAGACAAATAAAATAGGAGTTTTAGAATTGAATGTACTTACAGTCATGTATTTTACATCCAGGTCTGTTTTCTTCTCCAGTTCAGATATAATTTCCTTATGAAATTTTTTGAACTTTAAAAACAAATTAAGGGTTATTAAAAATTGGAAAAAGTAATTTATAATTTCACAAGCAAAATGAATTAGAAGAAATAATTTAACTTACACTCTCCTCTAGACTGTCATTAAGTTTCTTGTGTGTTCTTGAGATTTCTACCAGAACTTGGCCTGTTGATAAACATACAACCATATTGGTTTCTTTCTTAGACTTCTGAAGTTAGTTAACAAAGAACAGTAATAAAATACATTTAACTAATTAATGGTTACATATTAATGGTTATATTTAAGAGGGATAGGAAATATCTTGCTGTTACTCATTACAGCACCTGAAATAAATAATTCACTCTGGCCACAGACAAACCAAGCAGTTCATAAGTGATAGAAGAACTAATCATGCATTGTTATGCAAAAGGGACATAATAAATACTTCCTTCTCTCCAGAATAGCTCCTGTTGGTTTAGTAAGAGCCTCTTTTCATGCCAAGCCAGAGAATAGCACACAAGTTGTTACTACCCAAATAGCTGCTATCCATTTCTTAGTCTGAAAATTAAACTTCAATGTTTATTAAGTTACTGCACCTTCAGAGTCAACAAAGGAACCTTTCAGTTCCCTGGCAGCACACCTGCTAAAACAGACCTGACCCACACATGAATTCCCACCTGTACAGCATTAACCAACTGCCAAGGCCAAGCAGATTCCTCAACATCCTCACAACAAGCCCTGACTATCCCCTTCTGCTCTGCTGTCTTCCAGCACAAACTTACACACCTCACTCTGAACTGTGAGCAGTTGAAAGCTGAACTGTTCCATTTTGCTTTAGGAGGATATAGAGGAAACATCCCTCAATCTTTTGGGTGTGGTTGTATGTGCAAAGCAGTGTAAACTGTGGGCTGGTGCTGCCCTGCCTGCAGCCAGCCACATCACCCTGCCTGCTGCTCATGGCCACATCATCCCCACTCCCTTCCGTGCCCTGGCACGGGCACACTGAGTGAGTGCCAGCCCTGTCTGGGAGATTGCAACACACTGCTGAGGGGAGCAGCTGGAAGGACCCAGTTTGATTTCACCCAAATCAGATCAGTCCAGTGTTACCAGCTCCTGGCCAGGAGCCACTACCAAAGTGCCAGGACCACAGTAGATCCACAAACTGGGCTGCATGTGGAAACCTTGACTAGAGATGTGTTTTCCTGGCACTCCATTTGCATAGCAGCACTGGCAGGTTCAGTTCCACAGCTGTTCCCTGGCACGCCTGCTCCAGTGATCCTTGCATCCCTCAATCCCCCTTGCAGCTGTCCCACCTGGATTTGCACACAGGTACCTGCAGTTGTGCTGTCTTGTGCACAGGCAGGGCTGCAGAGTGACCACAGTTCTGTAATTCCTGCACTGCAGTGCCTGACACTGGCAGTCACTGTGTGGGACTGTGTGTCCCTCCTATTTGCCATCTTACGCAATTCTGGTTTCCTTTTTTCGAGTTAAAAAAGAAAGGATGCATCAACATGCCAGTGTATGATGTTTTCTACCATCCATATAATTTGAGAACCCCTGAGTTAGTCAGCAAAGACATATCATCCTAAAGTGCTTCAGATCGTTCAGCTGCTCAGGAAAGCTCCCAAAAGATGCTGGTAATTAAAAAATTTGGCTCAATAAATGACAAAACTTGATGAGAACCTTCTCATCTTCTCCCTTCTCATCCAAGAAATGCACAGACATCCAAGCCTGTCTCCCCATAGTGCAGGAAGGTGACTGGGTAACCTTCTCACAGAAGGTAGAAGCATTCCCATGGGCCTGGATATGTGTTACCACCTTTCTCCCTTCTGATTTGTCATTTTCCAGTTACATAATCTCAAAATCCTAGTTTCTTTGAAATGAGAACCACATCTCCTGTGAAACACTATGACACAGCAGATCTTCAACTAAATCATATAAAATGTGGGTCTGCATTGTTGTTTATGGGGAAACATCAGTGGTACAGGAAGAAACACACATCTCTCCTGGTTTTTCAGGAATCCCTTCTTCGTGCTCCAGTGCCCACCCCTACCTCTCTGCACAACAGACTGCAGGACACTGAGAGGAAAGAATCTGAGTACAATGAGAACAGACAACCCCTTAAACAGCAAGAAAAGGAATTCACAGTCAGGATGGGAGATGGCAGAGACAGAAGAGTGCTTTATTTTTTTTAAATATGTATAGTTTTTCTGAGTTCTGTACAGCCCACAGAGTGCTGTGCTTTTTCTGTTCATATTTAAAGTTGCTGATCACTACAGCAATATGAATGCTGTGAGAAGGGAGAGATGCTATAGTAATTTGTTGTTCATGTGCAAGAGAAAAGTAAATACAATTAGTTACACAAACATTTGAAGTAACGGAGGTGAGCAGTGTTATTTTAAGGCTCCAGAAGTGAAGGCACTTTTGTCCCTGCTGTTTCTGTTTCACCAACTCAACTCAAAGATACATTTGAGACTGCAATGGGCTTTTAAAGTCAGAAGAGTTTTGTGAATACTTACCTACAACTTAAAAAGGAAAATGTTGATAAAAGAAAGCAGGAAAAAATATCAAGAAATACAAATAAAATTACAAAGTTTGTTTGGCTTTACACACACAGACTAGAAAGCTGTTTGGGAAGTTACAGAAATTCAGGGCGAGAACTGGAATGGCCCTCAATATAATTACCCTTAGAGATTTCTGCTTTTAAAACGAATTTATTCTCCCTCTGTGTAAAAGCCCTGCTCTGAGCAGAGGCTGCCAAGGCAGAGCACTGAGCTAATCCTTGGCAACGGCAGCGTTCTGAGCACAGACAGACATCCACCAACACATCCAACAACGCTGGGCATTGACTCAGCTCCCTCCCTCCCTGCCTGCCTCCATAAAACACCCATTCACCTGGGGCGGCGCGAGTGGAAAACCTGACGTGCACACGGGGTTATTTTTGTCTCGCACTCACTGCAGCCTTCCAGTCTTTCAGCTTTGGGTGCTTGCTTGGAAACAGATTTTTTCATCTCTGTTACAAAAAAATACTGCCAAAACATGTCCTGAAGAGAACTTTGAAAACTACACTTCCTTCTAAATGGTTTGTGCTGGATTATTTTACGAGTTTATTTTAGAGTGTTCCAGAACACTTTTAAACAGTGTGGTTAGATGTCAGTGACTGTGTCCCTAATTGCATTTTCTTTTCCTCTCAACCAGAGACTCCCTGTACTGTGCATCAGGCAAAAGTCATATTTATACTTGTGTATACATATACTTTATACTGGGATCTCCTCCCTGCCACCAGGAATCCACAGGCACTACATGTACCGGCTCACGCAGTTCATTTCCCCTTTCAAAATGTTGATTCAAAACATGAAAAGAGCCCATCCATAGTAGCCACACTCTGATCAATTAAGATTTAAATTATAGATCAGATTCTGCACTTTGAATAAATAGAGAGCATTTTTGAAGGGAACATATGCCATGTTTCCTTACAGCCAGTTTAAGATAATGGGTTGGTCACATTTAGATGGTTCTGAATTAATTTATCCAAGGAGACAAGTTTTTGTAGACTAATCCAGGAAAGACAAAACAACCCCTAACCTACAGGGAACAGTGTCCAAGTAGAATGGAAATTGACCAACTTCAATATAATATTTGAGTTTTAATCACCATGGTGAATTATAGAATAGCTCTAAGAAAGACAGTGGATTACTCTGGATTAATAGCAGCATTAACCTAAGGCCAGGCTCTTGCAAAAGGATAGAGGAAAACTACTTAAGGTGAAGACAAACATGTATTTCTCACATCAATTAAAATATTCTGCTATATATTAAAGCTGCTCTTGATCAGGTTTTATATATGTGAACTCATAATACCTGATAACCAAATATCAACCTCGTCATCATTTACTGGCAAACCCCAAACCTATCAAACATAATGACATGACCAGAGCACATGATAACAGGACACTTAAGTCCAATTTGTGGCAGCCATCCTGTAAACTTGAACCAGTTTTAGGCATCATATTATGCAATGAATTAATAAACCCCAAACCCTGGTCTTGATGACAAACATAACTATTCAAATACTTGTCTTTCAAAGATACATTTTTTCTGCTTTCTCTCTCCCCACACCCTGAACATGAAATCTTTGTGACTTAATAAAGTAGGTGTACATTAAATATTCACACTTTGATTAGAAAACAAAAAAGTAGTTGTAGATGTTCACAGATACTTGCTCTGATATTTTGCTATTACCTTAGAGGTGCACTGTAGGGAAGGGAAACAACAATCTCTTTCAGAAAAAGATATTGGGGGAACATCTCAAGTATCTTAAATGACTTAAAAAATTAAACATTTCTCATATGCAGTTCTTGAAACCATGTCTCATAATGCAGCTATAATCTGATATAGGACCATGAACAGTAGTGGTTCCATGGTAAATTTGTTTCAGTTTCAAACAGATTCAGTGCACACACAGAAAGATCTTTTAAGACAAAACTTTAGGAATTTGTGGAATACTTTTAAGCTTAACCAAGGCTGTTGGTTGTATCTATATTTTCTACTGAGAACATAATACAGACTAGAATTCCATTAATGATACTGGTTGTGTTTAAAAAACAATAAATCATGAGCCCAAAGGGTGCAACACTCATTTCTCCATATACAGCATCCCCTGAACAAGGAGACATCCTTGAAAAGCTGTCTTCCCAGGAGATGAAAATCAAGGAAAGCAATTTCTATCAGAAATACTCATTGTAAGGCCAGAACTTCTGCAGCAGTTACACTTCAACCTCACTGTTTGCACTGGCTGATTGTTCAGGTTATTTACATTTTCATCTTGTGTTGACTGTTCTTGCGAAGTCTAGAAGAATTTGTTCAAGTTAGAAACAAAAATGGAACTCAATCAATAGAGTTCTGTCATAGAAACAAGTATCAACAGCTACCAACAAAATCACTTAAACTTTTAAAACACCAAATAGCTAAAATAAAATCAATAGAAGTATTAATTGCATCATCTTACTTGAAATATACTTCAATTTTGTTTTATTTAGAGGAGGTTGCTCTTGAAATATTTCAAGTCTCTTAATAGTGAGACTTTCTTAGATGTCTGGGAACAGAAAATGGCAAATGCTTAATTGTATCACTTATTTACCTTCTGTTGTCCTGTTTTGTATTCAGGGCAGGTTGATTAACTTTGTGTCTTAGAGATGAAGCCACATAATTATTTATATTAAACAAGAGAATGAAAGGCTGAGTCAAAGCTGCACATGGAGACAGTATAGGTCCAAGTGTGTTATTAGATGCTATTGCTGGCATGATACTCTTTCCTCCAAGTCACCCTCTGCCCAGAAAAAAAGGCATTTATGACATGGGAAAGTTAGAAACAAAGTCCTTTGAAAACAGTAGCCCCCAGGAGGTAGTAAAATAGGAATCTTCAAAGGAATACAGTATAACAAATAAATAGGATTGAATGAAACATCTGCTAAGCTTCAAACGTGATAAATTTGTCATTCTGTGATAGGAAGGATTTAACTGTGCAACAGATGCTTTAAAGAAACCAAAAAGCTACAATGGACTTTAATATGGAGGAAGAAAATCATAAAGAAGGATAAAATAATGTAAAACTTGCCCAGCTCTAACTGCGCTTTCCTTCTGATACCATTTGTCCAGAATGCTTTGACACACTCCCCCCACCTGCAGAATTAACAGTAATATGCACATAAATCAATAGGACTAGGTCAAGTCTGCCTTTCCTTACTGCATGAGAGAACATGGAATAGGAAGTCAGGAGTAAATCTCTCTGTAGTTCATTTTACAAAATGGCATTGACACATGACCATTCAGTGCCATTTTGTGAAGGTGACTGCAGAAGGTGAAGGGGAGGAGAAAAAAAAAAGAATAAAGCCTACAGTCAAGAAAAGGGGAAGGGATTTTCAAGCACAGTAAAGTGTTTTCAGTCCACTCTACATGCAAGATATAGTGCCCTGAGTCAGCTAGAACCATACATAAATAAAATCTGCAAATAAAAACAGAAGCAAAGAGAACTTCACATTCTAAATGGCATTCTGAGATTAATTTTAAAATATGCAGAGTTCTCATCAAGGCTGTGAACAACAGAAATGTTTCTGCGATATAGCAAGCAAATAAGTCAGTTAATTTAAAACAGATTAAGGGTTAAGGGAAATGAATAATTACTTTACAGTCTCATTGATACAAAAGAGATAAACAGTCCTGCAAGATGCCTAAGTAGTCTAAGTATCTTGCCCCCATGTCCAGACAAGACCAGTAAGCAATAAATAGGATTGTGCAGGACACTGTTGCTAATTCAGTGACGTGGGCACTGATGGGTTTGAACTGACAAACTCCCAGTGCTCCTCTTGCTCCTTCTCACAGACTTCCCTGCTGTGTTCCTCATATGGCTCCAGAGGGAAGAATGTGTTCTAGCCCATGCTGACTTGTTATGTGTCTTTGACCACAATCAAATCATCATCTGATTCAAGTGAAAAAAACCCAAACCACCCAACCCAAAAAAGCCTAAAACTTCAGCCTCTGTATTTATCCAGCCAAATTCTTTCAGCTGGACACAGGTGATTTTAGAAAGTGCTACACAATTCATACCATGCTATAAAGTGGGCAATGAACTGCTAATCCATCAGCTATTCCCACATAAGGCCAGACAAGAGTGAATATTTATGACATCAACAAGACCATTACGATTTCCAGTTACTCTGAGTTTGTTCTTGGGGTGATGCTCCTATTTTTTTCCTGTTTTAAATGGAACAAAAACATTAGCTCACATTGTATTCTAAAGAGGAATGTGACTTTACTGCAGATTCAGCAGAGTTCAGTCTGCAGTCTGGTTCCCCCGTTTCTCCCAAGATGTTTTGATCTCTTAGTCAAAAAAATTCAGAGATTAGAATTTTTTTTAAACATACTATATCATTGAACAGATGTTAATTAACATGAAATATTCAGCTTGTCTCAGATGATTGGTAAGCACAGAAACTAAATTTTCATGTTACAAAAGGAAAGGAAAAGCATATGCCATGTAAATACTGCATGAAAAATTACAAACTTCTTGTTCCACCTGTTACTCCATTACTAGTATATATGAAGTCTGCTTCAGGCTTTTTTTTTTTTTTTTTACCCAATCACGTAAACCCAGAATATATTAATGTTTATATGTCAGAGACTCATCTTTCATAGGGCCTTGGAAGCCCTGTATACCACAGCTTTTCATACCTGAGCTGCAATGCTGTGCAGTGACTCGTAATCCTCACACAAGTCAGGTGAAAAGAAAGCAAGTTACAATACAGCCACAAGCCTGAACTTGCCTGGATGAAACCCTGCTGGTTTTAGTGAGATTAGTTAAGGAAGATCATACAAGAGAGCTAATCTCTGTTTTACAGCAGGACTGGAACAAACAAATCATGCTAACCCGCAAAAACTGAAGTTTTTATGTGTTTCCAGTACCAGAGAGGGTATATATTTAAATTATCATTATAAATGTTACATGAAATGCAATAAACCACAAGGAGCCACTGCAACTTTCATTACAGCATTTTGGAACTGCCACTGAGTTTCACAGTCTTAGCAGTGTCCAAAAAAAACCCAAACCAAAAAACCCCACACCCAAATTGAGTCGCAAGTTTTGATAAAAGTCTCTTTCTCAGAAGTCCAAGACAATTGGTTTTAATTCCCTGCCCTGCCCCCTGGGACATCTGCAATGGACACTGGATTATTTTTCTGTTGAGAAATAATTCAGCAGGAAGAGCTGACTGTACAGACTAAATATAGTTAGACTTTCACTAAAGGATTTACAAGCTGGTTTAAAATATGGCTTTATTTTCTTCACAAAGTTATCATTTACTTTCCGTTTTTTCTCTCACTGAGAGGACAATCAAGTAAATTTTCTCAACAGCAGCTCTCAGGCTTATTTCACCTGGGGCTGGTGGTGAGGAAAGGCTGTGATTGCTCAGCATCCTGAGCTTAGAGATGTGAGAGAGAACAACCTCCTGCCCTGAACGGGCCCCTGGGGCTGGTACTGCGTTTGGGTGGGTTCAGAACTGGGGGGAGAACACAGCTGTGTGCACACAGAGGGCCTGGAATTACTCTTGCCTAGCCAGACCTAGCCACAACCCAGGAAAGATTGCATGGACACGCAGGTGAGGTCCAGGGTGTCCTTCCCAGGGCTCCCACTGCAAGATGAAAGAAGCGTGTGAGGCCCGAGTGGAATTTATGTGTTCCAGTATAGTGAGAAATTCTTTAAGGATTCCCTTCACTGTTGTCTCAGGCCTTTGAGGCACAGCATAAAGATATCAAGTCTTGCTCACTGCAGGTGTTTTGAATATGTATTTTTCCCTGGAGGGTGTGTGCTCACCAGTACCATTAAGGGTTTCTGTGCTGAAGCCCAGTCATGGCACACAAGCAGGTGCTCCTACAGCTGCAGGTGCCAAGACACCTGTGGTGGTGCCATCACCACCACACTGCATCAGACAGCCACCCTGAGCACGTCAGGGCTACAGACTTGCAGATTGTTATTCCCTACCTTATCACTGACTGAAAACAGGGGAATCAGCTTCAGTTTATAGGGTGCTGTAAGGCTGGGGCAGGTGAGGAATAAAATATTAAAACTGACTGAAAAATATAACCTATTATCTAACTTAACATGAAAAAATAGCTGGAAAAGTATCACTGAAATCATGTGAATATCTGTCTTCTTTCCTTCCCTGGTGTTACTGTAATTGATCCCAAATGCCTTGTGTATTTTCATAGTCTGTTTCCGCCCATCAGCTATTTCTAGAACCAGAAAATTTGTAACTTACCTGGAAGTCTTCATAACAAAATTTACAACAATATAACTGTATACAGAACAAACTTGTTTTGGATAGTTCTCTAAGAACAAACTGCAGTATTCATTTTTAGACACATTCTATGTTCAGTAACAAACCCACCCCTTGTTCACTGTGTTTCTTGAAAGTAGCACTTCTGGTTTATATTCTATCAGAAAAATATTATAGAACTTACATCCAAGACTGGCTCATCTCCTTCCACCTTTCTTATAGCAGACAAGCATGGCACAAGCCCAGAACATACAATATATATTTGGAAGATACAAAACCTCATTCCTGTAAAAGCCCACAAATACTTTGCATTTCCCTTTCAGGGCAGCTCTCTGTGTAGTTTCCTTTCAGAGCACAGGAGTGGAGTGGCTTCTTCAAATGAAATTCCTTTATAAATAGAGTAGAAGACTCTTTTATTAATGCTCCATAGGAAAAGCTGGCCTGATTCTAACTACTTAAACTGCAGCCTCTAAGCTGCTTTCCCAGAAGTTTCCACCAGATGAGGTGTGTAAGGTTCTGCAGCTGCTGGCACACTTCTCTTTCCTTTCTATCCAACAGAATCTATTCCAAAGGTAGCACAGAGGTTCTACAGAGATGACATGGATGCAGTAAGGTGGACAAAGATGACAGAGCTCTCCTCTCCAGCTGAAATGAGCCAGAGAAGGGAAGAGTGCAAGGTGTCATCTTTCTAAGTGCAATAGGATTCCAGCTGACAGGGTCAATGTATATGTGTTAAAGTAAGCCAACAACTCTCCCCCCTCCCTTTTTTTAAAAAATGGAAGTAGAGCTAGCTGCATTCATCCTAAACGATGGAATTTTTTCTTTTTCTGCTTGGTTTTCCCACTAGTGAGAGTGACACAAGTGCTATATCCCAGAATTAAAGCCACAAAGCTATAGTTCTGAATAGTACCCAAACAAGTGGCAATTTTGCTTACTAAATAGGAAGAAAATAGATAGTTTTGAATAATAAATACTTGCAAGATAATATTTTAAAAAGAAAGTACTGCTTTACATTATGGCCTGATTAGAAATAAGTTTTAACACAATGCAACTATAAAAAACAAGCCTGTAAACCAGAGTAATCTTTAAATAAATTATCAGTCTTGGTTAGATTAGGGAAGACAATTTTGTCTCCTCTGATTGTCCTATTAACATACTGATCTTCTGTAGTTTAGTTCCACTGATCAAGACCATGCAATATAATATTTTTCTTTCTTCTTCTATTTTGACAAGCAATTAATAGCTTACACTCCTTAGTTCTTGAGCAACAAGCTCTGGGTACAGACCCATAATGCAATTGTGGGTGACTGCTGTAGATACCGTTGCTACACAACAAACTAAGTGGGACTTTACACCCACAATATAAAATGAGATGTAGCTACAATAACTGGCAGGTACTGGAGAAGATAGTTGGGAAGATATGAGAAGCAGTATTCCATAGGCAAGCAGGAAATAACTTCCTGATTCCTTGTGTAAGTGAAGGCCACAGAGACAGCCTGTGTTACTAGAGGAGATTTTATTTAAATTAGAAGTACTAAAAATTGACGTGACAAAGCCTCACAAGCCTCCGTGTTTTGGGCAGGACAAAACCAATTAGCAACACGTGAAAGTTACTGTTTAAACACCCTGGTGAAGTGTCTGTGTGACACTGGTTTAGTGCATTATTGAAACACAGCGTTTTATTGTGCTGGTGTGGTATGCTGAAATTTGAATAGTATGAAATCTCAACATTTTTAAACGTGCAGTTTCTTGTTTTCTATCTTTTCTTCCTGGAGGGATTTCCAAAAGGTGCCTAGGAAAAAAGGTATGCAAATTCTGTATTGCAGAATAGCTTGAACCACACAGATTCAGGTTCTGTTCTTTAAATGCTCATAGCCAAGTCTGAGGGACTACAAACCCAGAAATTTAGGGAAATATGAAATTAGAAAGAATGTTGACTCAATCAACTCATCCCTTATTCATAAGGATTGTGTTATGACTGCAGTACATTCTTCTACTTCCTCAATTTGCTTAAATTATTCTGTATTAAAATGATTCAGAGAGCTTCAACCAGTCTTGAAAGATAGAGATACTTAGTACAAAAGCTCTGAATCAGCTGGAATATCCAGATTTCCTTTTCATTCTCATTTCCCTCTTCTGCTCCAATCTCATTCAACAGAAGAAAGCATTTTCTGGCTTGATTTTTATTTGATTTTTTACCCCATGACTTCTCCAGCCTCTCTGCTTTCTACCCTCTACTTTAAAAAAAACCCTCCTTTATTTCTAGTGCATTTCTCTTTCTACCCTGCTGTGGGGCTGGTGTCCATTTCACTGTCTCATCTCAGAAGTTCACGTTCTGCATTCCCTTACGAGAAGGAAGGATTGGCTGTGGGTTTGATACAAATCTTTACATCACACTGGCAGTGAATACACTCTAGGTCACCCAGCAGGTTTGCCTTTGAACTGTGAAACCACCTCTAATTTGGCAGAGATAACAGAAGTATTATGCATGATAGAGCTGCTAGTGGTCAATCACTTGTCTTTTGGCAAGTCTAAAGGAACTCATGGATGAGACAATTGCACAGGTGGCTGCAGCAACTCCCCTGGAGTTACAGGGCCCATGAATGGGCAAAGTTTGATCTGTCCTTACACACCCCATACTGCTCAGCATGCACTGCAATGCTATTAAAACACACGAGTGTACAGTCAATACTTTTCTTTTCAAGCAGATACTTTTGGAGATACCTGAGTGTATCATATTTCTGTGGTAAATAGTCCAATACTGTAGCCCAGCTTCAAAACTTGTAAGAAAGACTTCTTGAAAATGCAAATTATCTGTCACAGACTCCTAGCCACATTATCATGCCTTTTCCAGCATTCATTGACTTTCCTTATCTCTAAATTAAGTATTCCATCAGAGAGTACGTTGGAAGAAATCCAGAGTTACTGTTTGCCTTAAGAAGAATGGATTTTTCTCCAGTAACAGTTAAAGCAGAAGGTGAACAGAAAGCAGGGAAGAAGGCTGTGTTTTCTCAATATGGTGTATCTTGAAAAAGATTTATAATTGCAGGATGGAATTCATAGTTCAACAAAAGTATGTTTTCAATCACAATTCTGTATTGTCCCAAACAATAGGGAAAACCAGTTATTTTCAGAAGTCAGCAGAAGATTACCCAATAATAACAATATTTCCAAACAAGCAGAAAATGTCCCCCCCTGACAAGTCATAAATCAGTTGCTTCCATGGATCTGCCCAAGCACTTGATTGCAAAAACTGAAATTGTGCATTTTCTGTGCTATTTCCTAAGACTCTGCATAGCCATTTCTTTTAGCTGTTGTTCTATAGTTTGACAGCAGCAGCTCTGCTTTCTGTAAACAGCCTGCAGAGCAAACAGAGGGAGCTGCTTGCTGGGACTGTTTGCTCTGCCCTGTTTGCTGTTCTGCCGCTCCCAGCCCTCGGCACAGACGTTAACACTCACCCATGAGTGGTTTCAGAACAAGCCATAAAAATGTACGCAGCCACACAGAAACCTCCTTTCAAGAGGAGTCTGTCCCCTCAATTCTACTTCTCCAGAGCTGTGAAAAAAAATTGCTAAACCCATCCTTTGTAATCAGTGGAATTAACAAAATACTGTGAGTTATAGCAGGAGATGCAAATTACATCACTGGAGGAGTCCTACGTTGCCCAAAATCAAAAGTGCAGAGGCAAGACACGTCATCAAGTTATTTTTGTCAAAAAGCAAATGAAGGCA
Source organism: Aphelocoma coerulescens (assembly GCF_041296385.1). Lineage (NCBI taxonomy): Eukaryota > Metazoa > Chordata > Aves > Passeriformes > Corvidae > Aphelocoma > Aphelocoma coerulescens. The sequence goes on along the minus strand of NC_091028.1, from coordinate 14,774,200 downwards.
TTAAGCAAATGGTTCTTCTTTGCAGTATAGTTCCCAGTTCTTTGTTTTGCAGTGACTTGAGAATCTTTTGCCAGAAATATTACAAATATTTTGTACTCCTTTGCCCAGTGTTGCAATTATACTGCTCAACCTACAAAAGTGAAGTTGTCAAGGGCAAGCGCTGCTGCTGATCTTTCAAATATTCAGAAATTGTTTTCAGGAGAGTACAGAACTTGAAGTGGATTTCTATTAATGTAAAATTAATCCATCTTTGAGCCTACAGTTTCTCTTTCAAAAGCTCAAGTAGAAAATAAATATAAATGCACCTGAGAACTTTTAGTGATACACTTGATCAAAAGTAGTGAAGTAAAACTGAACCCTTCACAATGACACTCAACCAGAAAATTGTTTTAGTTCTAAAACTGCTGTTGTACACTAGGACTCCTCATACCAATATTCTGTTGCAGAAGTATTTCAACCTTCACCTCTGCATTAAAAATCAAGATACATATTTTTGTATTTATTTTGGAATTATATGAGCTTAAAAATAAATGCTTTCGAATGCATATGCAGATATATATTCACAAAAGGAGGAAAAAAAGGTAATTTTGTCAAAACATTGTTAAGTGTCTTGAGAAATAATATGCCTTAAAGGCATCTGATCCCTTCCACCCCTGTTATATAAGAGTAGGACATACTTTTACTGATCCTTATCTACTTCACATTCATTCGGTGAACTGCCAGCAGGAAAGCAAAAATAAAGTTTATATTTTGAAGTAGTTTTAAAAAATTACTTTTCACTTACCTAATTCTTTAGATACTGGAGAATCTGCTGATATGTCCCCAATCTTTGCAAGGCTATCATAATATGCTCTTCCAGCCACTACCATAACTGGGGGTGAGTGAAAAAAACACAACTGTTAAAAAAATCAAAATATCTTCAATTTTTATTAATCTACGATCCTATGAAATTTTGTCATCCAGAGCACAGAGTAAGAGAGGGGTATAGGCAACAAAGAAATCCTTCTGTCAGAGAAAGTTGTACAAGTCCCTGTGCTCCCTGCTGATCTGTGAAACCAGGAAACAAGGACAGAACTCCAGAACATATTAATGAAGTTTCAGCCTGTTAGCTCCAACTCCCATGGGGCAATCAGCACCTGGTGGGAAGGCTTAGCCATAGGCCATTGGTCAGGACATAACCAAATTCCTTGGTACAGAGAAAACTGTTGGAATAAAACCAAACTGCAATCCCAAAAAAGTGCTGAGGTCTCTTGTACTGACCAGCCAGACCAGTGATCTGGGAAATGGCAACTGGCCACCAACCATGGGCCTGCGGTTGCCCCAAGGAGATGTGGAGCCCCTCAAAAACAAATCATCATTTCCCTCTAAAGCTGGCTGTTACAGGAACCAATAAGCTCTCACTGTACACCACGAAGGTTTCAGTTATTCCCAGTTAATCATTTCCTGGTTAGGGCTGATTTAAACAGCAAAGCCAGTTTCGCTGGAACTAACACGGAAACGTCGGGAGTGAAGCTGCAGGGAGGCCAGTGGGGAGAAACATCTTACACAGGGAACAGAGCTACAGTGCCTGCCTTGCATCTTCAGTGTCTAGAACTCATCTGCATGCCACAGAGAAAAGAAATAACATGGACAAGCTGGCAAGCTTTAATGTGAAAAATAACTTATTGAAGTTATTCGTCATAGTTTTTTGTAGTAGTACATTCTTGGCCTAAAGTGGAAGTCAAGCAGAGCCTCACTGTTGACTTTAGAATACTTTTTTTTTTCTGAGAGGAATATAATTGCCAATTACAGGTCTGTGTTTTATAGTTTTTACTAGTAAGGTGACATCTTTGGTTACATAACAGTATATTCACTGAGAAGTCTGAACATTTTCCAAATCGAACAAAGATCCTCTTTGAGGCTCTGCTGCATTAGAAAGGGTGATTTCTGTCTCATAGGTGCTCTGTGCTCAAACTTTCTGAGCAGAAGAATTATACTGGTGCTACTGATGGAGCAGTGTGCCACCTGTACAAGAGGGTTTGATGCCAGTCCAACTCTTCCTATCTGTGTTTTCTCGAGACAACCCCAAGTCACTCTTTTCTCCTAATACAAGCACTAAAAAAGGAAGGAAATGTGTGATTTTCCCTGTGCTAACTAAGCTAAATCAAGAGCCCTGCTTGCATAGTCCCTTCACCAGTACTATGGCTTACAAATTACTTCTGCAGAAAGGGAGGGGTTTTTGACCTTTTGTCCTCAAAATGTAGAAAAATACATTGCAAACATATCTAGAGTTCTTGTACGTTTTATGTTCTTTGTCAGCCTATTCTGACTTTTTTGAAAAGCTGCAAAGTGTTTGTTTAGCAACAGAGTATTTACTCCTTGTTACAGATCTATCTACACCACTCAGAAGCGATGGTGAAAAGATTACAAATTTATGAGAGTCCAAAGATGACTTTGCAACAGTTGTTGCAACAGTGTAAATATTCATTTGAAATTAAGCATTCATTTCAGATATGCCTTATCAGCCAGCCTTAAAGGCAAATGTAACAAAAGGCAAAATGCAACATATCAACAGCAAAGTGTGTGAAGAGCAGAACCCTTAGAAACCAGTATAGAAATATTTCAAATGAATATGAAAACACCTGTTATTACTTCTGGTACTACCTGTAATTCCGAAGGTCAGGTACTAGGTAACCACATGTTAATCCATCAAGTTAGGCACTACCACAAATAAGTCAACATTTCCCTATTTTCATCTCCAGTAGGCTTTGGTTTTATCTTTTTCTCAAGCCAGGTCTAAAATTTGCATGAAGAGATTTCAGTGTCTGTCTGGCTATGCACTACTCCTGCAGGATCCCATTTCTCAGAGAACTGCATTGCACGGAGGGGAAAGATGTGCCATAGGCTTGAGTGAGGCAAAATTAGAGAGATTTTACATGGCTTTAATATGGTATCAAGCAGTTTGACAGGTCTGCATGGTGAAATGGAGCAGGCTCTGACAGGTCCCACAGTGCAGGCTCTGGGAGTCTGGAGCATGGTCCTGGAAAGCCCTGCTTTGATTGTTTCTGTGAGGTCAGTAATGGAAGTAGGCAATTATATTCTACAAAGTTGGAGAAACTGGGTCCTTAGATTCAAATGTATTCATTCTGATTTTGACTCCATAAAAATGATATCATCAGGGTTAGTATGGATAACAACAACAAATCAGTTCACTCCTGCAACTTGTACTAATTCACGTTGTTCAGTACACAAGTAACACGTTGTTACTTAGGTAGTGATGTGTGTAGGTGAGTAGGAACACATCTAAGAATGTGAAATATCTCTGGAAGGTATTTTCAGACAGAAAAAAAATAACACCTAATTTACATAACTTTGGGTTTTTTCATTCATTATTCCAATGTGGGTTACTTAAACCCACTTTCAGTTTATTTTGCAGGAGCTCTGTGCCTAAGTGTTTGTGATGCAACTTCTCCAGGACAGTGGAAAAACCCCAAAAGACTGGAGAGAAGGTATATTTGTGTATTCGTGCTTGCTAGTTGGGGTTTTCTTCCTCTTAATTAAACACATCCAAAGTTCAGCTTGGAAGCCTATATATACAACCCTCATATCCAGTATGTATATTTAAATGAGAATTAAACATTCTTTCTAAATGTAGCAGCCAGGAACTTACCATTAACAGCTTTTTCATAATTCTTCCCCAGATTTATTAAATTCCTCAGTCCGGGATTGAACTGTTCCATAACATTCTAGTGAAAGAAAACAACATTTTTGTTATAACCAAGGCAATTCCACAGTGGGTGTCAGTACTCATCTCAGCAACCAAGTCTAGCTTAAAGTTTCATATGTACAGCACACAACTGAGAAGTCCAAGGATGGATGAAAATTGGAAGATTTGAGGCACACAGGAAAACAAAGGATGGAAGGGAGAAGAACCTGAGCATTTAAGATCAACAAATGGGAAAAAAAAAAGTTAAACTATTTCAACAGGGATCTGGCTGTTTATAATACAAAAGGATATCATATGTGTGATCAAAGTTTGTACAAAACCATCTTTATGGTGGCTGATGTTGGAATGACAGAAAATCCTTTGTCCACTAATTGTTTTATAAATTCAGACAACAACTTTCTGACAATGGTTCAAGATTTGAGTCCTAAACTTAAAAAAATTCTAGAAAAGAAGAAAAATTTCACCAGATCTCTGATTCATAGTGTTACAGGTACATTTAGGGAAATTAGTTATTTTGGGGAATTTTTCTGCTTTTTTTGTTTGTTTGAAAATTGTACAAAGCCATGGTTCTTTCAGAAAGAAAGTGAAAATGGTGACTTTAAATAGGAGGGGAAAATAAAACCCACTGCAGCTGCTTTCACTGTTAAATACAATTACTGGCTGAAACAACCAGAATCTGAAATCCAGCAGCTCCAGGCAGGACTGCTCTCATTCCTAGCAAATGCTACAACCTGCAGATTCTAGACCTCCTTCCCCCAGAATCTTCCTAACGAAACTATAGCTATGACATTACTCTGTGAAATTACACTGTCATGAAAAGAAGATCATGAGATACCTGTGGACACCGCTCTGTTATTCTTACTATTTTTATGGCAATACTTTTACGACACAAACTCACTACTGTTCACACAGCAGAGCTGTCAAGTTCAAGGAATTCAAAACATATGCTTTCTGTTTACAAGAAATACAAGACTCAAGACAAGTGACATACTATCGAGCTTTTGTCTGTTGTACTACTAACAGAATGAAAATATTTATGTTTAGTACACAGGGGGACCCAAAAAGAACAGCAATACCATCACATTGGTCTGATTTTCAGGCACGGTCACGCAGACAGAATTTTATTATTTTTCAAAGACAGCACTATATCTGAATTCTGCTCAACATAAAAAGTGAAGGATTAACTCCAGTAATACTTTAACAGTCATATCAAGTAAAAATATAGATATTTTAAAACTATATAAACTATTAGATTCCGATACTAATATAGTATAAATTACATCAAAAGCAGCCACAGAACAATACCTGGCCTCACTGCCTTTGTGTACAAATTAAATGCAACTGGGATTGTTTTCTGGTCTATCCCATTAAACTCTCACCCACCCAAATGCAATCACTGCAAACAAACCAGCTATTGTCCCCAGGCCCTTGATTTGTGTTAACTCACAAACCACATCCAGAAATCATTTGGGAAAGTGTGTTTCAGGTTGGGCCAACAATGCCAAGGGCTATTCTAACAACAGGATGGATATTCAGGCTCTGGTGTCTGGGAACATCCCTCCTCCTGCCCCAGCTTTTTAATTTGTTCCTGTCTGTGTTGCTGCTGTGCCTGTTGCTCTCCTCGTTGCTGAGGTACTCTGTGAGACACTTGTTCCAAGGAGCAAGTTGTTTCTTCCTATTCCAACTTTTTGCCATTTCTTCCCAGCTGTGTACTAAAGACGATGTCTGCTGACTTACACGGAGTCAGTGAATCACAAGGGAAAAAAAAAAAAAAAAAAAGATGAATTAGGGGATTGTTTTAGGATAGAGAGTCCTGTATTTTCAAGGATATGGGGAAAAAAAGATGTACCATGATGGTGTGCATCCATGGCAGGTAAGAATCCCAATGCCACCTTGAATTGCCATTCTATACTGAAAATAATCTTCAAAGATTCTGCCTCTGCTAACCCTGTTCTTCAAAACAAAAAATTACAGAGTAAAACCCCTTATTGCCACCTACTCCAATATTCTAAGAATAACGTGATAATTATTGGCCTGGAAGCACTGATTTTTGGAATGACTGTCTTAGGCATTCAGGAGTAAAGATTATGGTTTTCTTGTCATCCTCTAATGCAGATTTCAAGCAAAAAATGGTGATTGCACCTGTCAGTTGTTTTCATCCAGGAGGAAGTAAACAAACCTCAATAAAATTGCTCTCAACAGCTCCCCTCTCTGAAGCCCCACAGCTCTTGTTTTTCACTAGAGCTCTTGATCCACAGCAGGAATTCATGAACAGCAGCCACAGACCATGCTCTGGAGACACAGCAGGTCCACTGGAACACAGGGAACTCAGAGGAAGAGCTCCAGGACATCGCATCTGCTCAAGGTACACGTAAAGCTGCTGGGAAAGGTGAGGAAACAATTTACAGCCAGTGCCTGCAGCAGCTGGAAGGAGCACAACTAATGGATCTTTTCTCCATCAGCCCAGGCAGCCTCTGGGAGCGTTTCAGGCTTTGCACTGCCACAGTGGTTGATTGTTAGCAGAACCAGTCCCTGGACGTGAACGCCCGAGAAACGGCAAAAACCTTTGCAATGGAAATTCCCCTTTGGAGTCTGCCTGGTTTAGCAGAGTTTGGTTTATGGGTGTTAGCTGATCCTCACAGCACTGGGCAAGGCTCATCTCAATCAAGGGTTTGTGCTCGATAGAAAAACTTAACTCTCCCTGACCCCCCTGCCACATCTCCAAGATGAACTGACGAAATAATTCTCAGATTATTTCCCTTTCATGCATTAGTAAAAAAGCGTAATATGTGATCTTTTTCCTTTCTACTGAAGACTAGATTCTCAAAGCAAACAAAAAACCTGGCCATGCTTCTAGTGGTCGTTCCATACAGTTAACCACAGGTAACCACGGGCTGTCTTTGAAGTCCAGGAAGTTGAGGAAGAAGTATCTAGAGCACTTTATCAAAAAGGGAAGCTGTCACAGGCAACTCCCTCTTCAGAATGAGCTATAGATTTGATATTGTCAAGACATTTCAGAGCAATTAAAATTATTGTTGTATTCTATTCAGCTTCAGAAGTTATAGGGGACAAGAGCAACTCAAATCAATTTGTACAGCTACTTTTTCTTACCACATCTTACAGCTCTATAGCTTCTCTTACTTGTAGTCTAAGGACAAGGTCACAAAAATGAGTGGAATGAACACCAGTGCAAAATTTCAAGTCATACAATAAAGCCATATCTCAAAACTTCTCAAAAAGGAGGACAGAGGAACAAAGAAAAAATTCTGATCAGGAAAACAATCTAAAATTGTCAAAAGTCTCAGAAAATAACAATATTTTTATCTGCCTTGGTGTACAAGGACATGGAAATAAAACCTTTGTCTTAATCCAAATAAACATCACAAAGTGAGAAAGAGCTTGGGAGAGATAAAGTGGTTCACAACACATTATTTGCCTGTACAGTGAGGCACACAAACAGGGCCTCCTAATTGTCAATCGTGTGTCCTATATTCTAGTGACACACTACCTCTCATGAACAGAATAATTAACGAGAAGAGGAGGCACATGATCAGATCCTACAGCTTTCTATTATTTAGGATGAATGGAAATAAAGGGAAACATTTTCAAAACAGGCAACTGGAAACATCTTTTATGCAGAGACCTTTAGAGTTGGCAAAAGCGACCTTCCAAGGAAAAAAGCATAAGAGAAACCTATTCTGGTCATTTGAGTCATTAAATCCTCAGAATCTGTTGTAGGAGTTGCTGTGTTCCTTTCACCATACGAAACCAGTGTGAGTTATCCAGCTGGGTAGCATGGAGCTGGCTGGAGAGGAAGAAACCCTGAATTTCCACTTGTTGTGTGTGGGTATTATATCTTCCACAGTTCCTGATAGTCGTATAAACAACGCTAATCTTCAAAACAAATGACAGCCATTGTAAAAGTGCCTTCCTGTAAATGCTCAGCTTTGCTTTTTACTTAAAGACACACCTCACTGAACAATAGCTCAGCAGGTATGAACACAACTAAACAATGCATAGACTCCCTGCAGTTTCAAGTTTACATCCTGCAGGCACTCTTGCAAGAGTGAATAACAACACATTTGGGTAGAATTCTGAAATTATAAAACCACCAGAGAAAAGTAGATCTTGATTTCTAGCATCACTCCTATTAGTTATCACCACTGTAGCTACTCATAGCTAAGCTTTGTATAGCTACTAGTGATTTAGTTTAAATTATTTCTCAGTCTGAAAATGAGTAAATTTTTAAAAAAAGTCTTTAGTGTTGCCACACTATGTCTGAGACCCGCCTTGAGAAGATTCAAAAAGGAAATAGTACTGTGCTGTACTGAACTTGAAGCATTTTGTACATTAGTGCATTTCATCTCCTGCTTTAGCTTCTGAAATCCATAGTACAGCTTTCAGAAGGGCACAGTTGAGCCCTCAACACACTCATGTTAAGATATCTCATTTGTAAGTTAGCTTAATATTATTTTAAAACAGGTTTAACAGAATGGAAAAGAATAAATCAAGACACCAGTGTTTATTCAAAAAGACTAATTCTTATGACTATTAGTCGTCTTGATGGAAAACTTCTTGTTTAAGAGAAACATTAGTACATCATCCATCGGTGTGTTTCTAATACAACTTTTTCAGGTTATGAACACATGCCCAAGGACAGACCTCAAGCAGGCATAACTCTAAATAAGGGCAGAGGAGAAAATTTGTACTAAGGAAGAACTGGATTTTATAAACTCACAAACTCCCAAAGGCTCCTCTTCCCCGGAGTTAGATTTGTATTGCAGGAATGCAAAGCGACAGCCTCACTGCAGTATGAGCTGGGACCATAGGTGAATCTGAATTTTGATACATAAGTCCAGTAGTTTAATATAACTGTGAGTCTTTTTAAAATACAGAAACATGGAATGTGGGACTTTAAACTGAATTTATCAGATATATTTCTGTGATAAAACAATATAGCCTACCAAAATAATTCTCAATGCCTCTGGGGAGAACCAACGGGTTTTTTGCGGGAGGAAGGTGTTTTGGTTTGTTTTTAATTATGCTTTGGTTGATAATCAAAATTCACTTGGATACAGAGAAACACATCTTTTAAATCCAAGATTAGCAACACCAATCATGCCATTATCAAGAGCTCCAGAAACCTCCCACCATGGGAACACTCTGTGAGCTGCATGCCCAGCCCTTGGCCCATCCAGGCAGAAGGACAGGTCTGTACCTCAGCACTTTCCTGTTTTGTCCCCTTTCCCCTGCACTCTGTGTATCTCAGCCGGATGCCAAGCAGTTTTCCCCCCACTTACAGCAGAAAACCTGTACAGGCTGCAGGGACACAACAGCACATAACAACCTTCCTGGGGTGACCAAGTGACCATCTGTGCGTGAGGATGGCCCACAGTGTTCCCCCACATCGTCCCCACGTCCCTGCCAGGGCAGGGCAGTGTCATACCAGGGAACCTCTCAGCAGTTCCTTGGCAAAAGGGAGGCTGTGGCCCTCTTTAGTCATAGGCTCCCACACCCTTGGGCTTCATTGTGCACGTGCCATTCCCATCATGCGCTAAAGTGATTCTTCAGGTCTTACATAAAGGGTAAATGTCAGCCCTGATTTTTGTGTGTGCACACACAGTTGTGAATTGTGCTGTTTATTCAGTCAGGTTAGCTAAAAAACATTGAGGTATTCACTTTCTGGTCTGGATGCCAACAGAAAGGAAGAACAAGATAAAAATAAAACTGCATTACTCAGCCACCTGATGACTTCTGTAAATATATTTTGAAGCTTTGTATAACACAGGTTACCATGTATTTAATAAATCCAATGGATTAGCACTGTAAGAAAGAAAAATCAAAAAATTACACAACAACACCCCCTCCCCCCCAAAATAGCAGGCCAGCAAGGTATTCAATTTAATTTTCTATTATTTTTCCAGGTCACCCAAAACTTGATTCTTTTTGAGAAGTCTAAAGCCTGTATTTGGTCCTGCAGCACAGATGCCATCACAGCACTACACTGAATTGGTTTCCCCAGACCAAGCCTTTCTTCTTACAGGTAGGAGAAGCACAAAACACTGCTCTGGATTCTACCCATCCCAGCACGGTGTCTGTGTGCACTGCTGGGATGGCACCGGCAGGAGCAGAAGTGCCATGGGCACTGCTGAACAAAGGAGAGCACACTCTCCACGCTGGCCGGAGCACAGCACAAAGAGGTGTTCATTTGTTTTAGATGGGGGAGCTGTGATTACAGTCCCAGCCAGTGCTGAATACACAGGCTCCTGCTCTCTGTCCCGAAAGGGTAACCAACTGTTTTCAAGATTTTGACTTTGATGTAGAAATAACTGCTTTAAAGTGGACCCTGAATCCATTCTCTATCTGAAGCAGCCTTTATACCTTATCTGGATAAAGTTTCAATTTTTAATGAGGGCAGGGCAGGAGGGTTTCCAGGCCTGTGAGTACGAGCTATGTGATGCAACATGCCAGACCTCTCAAAATACCTACAGAGGAGACATTTCATCACACTGTCAACATTAACTTTGTATTACTCTGTGTTTTTGCTAGTTATTTCAATCTTTAGATCTCTTTGAATTAGTCTAGGAAACAAAACTAAAGGGTAAACTTTCCCAGGAAATAAGAACTGAGTAACAGGGAAGGTTTTCCTATTTAGTGGTCTGTCATTCCTTTAAAGCCTATTTTAAATTATATCCATTAAAACACACAGGAGATCTTCTTCCCTCTCCTCTGTAAAACTGTTTTGACTGTATTCTGGAAGTCAATAGACAGAGTAGAGCATTCCTTTGTTGGCACAGCCCTGAACAGTCAACTTCCCAGGTTTCTCCTCTGTGAGCCTGTATTTACAGGGTGCACTTCTGAGAGGGGAATTTATGTTTGCTTATGGCCTTGCCGCAAACGTAACTGATACCAAAAAGCACCAGACTGCTCTGGTTCTAGAGGACAAAATTTATAGCCGGATAATCTCATTTTTTTCAGTAGTTTTGCATGAATTTGATATCTAAGTCCGAAGAAAGTAAATAATAAATACCACATGGCCCCAATATAACTGGGGGTATAGGATGGGGGTAAAGTTGACTTGTGTGTGTCAAAGAACAACAAAAGTACCAGCAAAATTTACTCCTAGTAAATGTTTTTGGAAACCTTTAAATGATGATGACAACATCTTCAGAAATATGAAAACATTTGATAATAAACCAGAAAAATTTAGTAAATAGTGAAATAGAACAATCCATCAGAAAGCTTTCCTTAGGGCTCAAAGCTGCAAGTGCAGTGCAGCTGTAAGTTAAATTTGCAAATGGATTCAATCATGCAAATGTGAGTGCTTTCTCTGGTACAACACACTGTACAGAATGAGGATTACAGATCCAACTATGGATTACTTCACTACCCAACCAAAAGTATGATTCTCAAGGGAATTTTTCCCAATTAGAATTGCTGGGTTTTGGAAGGACTGTGTTTATAGGGAAAAAGAGTTCAGAACAAGTGTCTGGTGCCCATAAGCAAAATATTTTTAATTCTACAAATAATGAGGCATTTTGGAAAGTTTTAAAGCCTCCCAACATGAATTGAACTACCCGCAGCGGTCAGTGCTTTGAGGCAGTGGTAGGGTGCACCATCATAAATCTGATTATCAGCTCGGGACGCTGGCAAGCAAATTCATTCAGCGTTAAGCCATTTTTAGACTCTGGCCCGTATGAAGAAACGGTTCAAACAGAAGACCACAACCACCAGAGGGTGGTTATCACCAAAACACACCGAGGGAATTAGGGCTGGCTGTTGAACCGAGCCTGCTGGAGAGGCAGAAACCGGTCTGGAAGCCGCCTTGTCCCGGGGGTGCCGCGGCCGTGCCCGCCCGGGGGCTGCGGCGGAGCCCCGGCCGCAGGGAGGACACACCGGGGCGGGTGGGATCACTCCCGGAGAGGGAAACGGGGACAGGGGAAAAAGAGGAAAAGAAAAAAAGAACAAAGAAAAGAAGAAAAAAAGAAAAGAGAATTAAAAAAAAAAAAAAAAAAAGAGGAAAGTTTGCTGCGTTTCCGCGTGAGGAGCCGCGGCTGCCCCGCGGCCCCCGCTGCCGGGCCAAAGGTGGCGGCGGGCAGCCCCTCCCCGTTCCGCACTCACTTTGTACGTGTTCTCCGTCAGCTTGTTCACCTCCTCGGGGTCCCGGGACATGGTGCCGGCGGGGAGAGCTCGGTCCTGCGGAGCGCCCCGGCCCCAGCCCAGCGCCGCAGCCTCGGCTCCCGGTGCCGCGAACAAACTGTCAAAAACTTGCGGAACCAGCCGGGCAGCGCCGCCGGGGCGGGCCCTGCGCCGCGGCTCCCGACGCGGCAGGACTGGCTCGGCGGGCGGGGAGGGCCGGGCCGGGCCGGGCCGGGCTGGGCTCGCATCACCGCACACGGCTCGGCGGGCACGGCAGGGCGGGGCGGGCGGAGAGCACGGACCGCCTCCCTCTACCTGAGCCGCCTCCATCCGCCGTCCTCCTCCTCCTCCTCCTCCCCCTCCTCCCCGCTTCCCTCTACGGGAGCTCCTGCCCCGCTGCCAAAGCCAAGCCCAGCCCAGCCCGGCTGGGAAGTCCTGTGGAAGTCCTTTCAGGAGGCAGCTCTGCTGTGTGTGCCCCACGAAGTCGGGGGTAAACTTCTCCTCCCAGCAATTAAGTGAGGGTTCTGTGGAAATTAACTAGTCAGAACGAATTAGCGTAGCCCTGGCGATGGTGGTGCGGTGCGGGGTGGTCGCCCTGCTTCCTTCCACAGCAGCCCAACGTGAGGGAGAGCGGGGGAGAGAGACCCTCTCAGAAATGGACAAAAATGTCTTTTTCCCCAATCCTGGTCTAGTGCATTGCCCGAGCTTCCTGCTACACGGGGAAGTCTGCTATTTGTTTTAAATACCCACCCATAAAACAGTGCTCCCAGTCATCTTTCCTCTGTGAACTGACTTACACGGCCTTCATGGACAAGGGTGGTGAGGAAGGCTGTGGGAAGCTGTAAATTTTTGTGGACCATAAATTGTTCAGAGATTGTGAGAATAAAGTATGCCAGCTGGAATATCTTCCTGATAAAGTAATACCGGCACTATCTGGAAGGGCTTTGTGGGAATTTCATAACCTTGGGTATTTATAACTAGGTTATGGTGCCAGGTATCGGGCGTGTGAGGTGTAATCGTCATCCTTACACATTGACTGTCCTTTCCTTGGTCGCTGTCTTTCCCTCTGTTTCCCTCACTTTATTGCAGCAATAAAAAACTGGACTTGGATCAGAATCCTAGATACTGGACTCTGGTGAGGGAGGAGGTTGTTACCAGGTTTTGAGAGCTGCAAAAATGTTTTCGTTTGAGCACATGGAGATGTGCCTTTAGAATTACAGTTTGCCATCTGAGGAAAAAGTGGGCGCTTAAGGTGCTACCTTCAATGCAGCTACAATGCAGGGCAGAAAGGGGGTTTTATGAGACTTTGTACTCTCAGCTGAGGTCTTTACAGACTTCTGGTATGCATGGTATTAATTGCTATTCAATTTAATTTATAATGTTGTCCTATGGGCATAATGGATTGTTTGGGGCCCAAGCCTACAATTTATGTTCCTGCTAAGCAGTGTTTGCTCATACAAACAGTCCTCTCAAATGTGATGTGGCTGCTTGCCTGAGTATGGCATAAAGAGTCACAAGTCACATTGTTTGTTTCCAAGTCTTTTGTCTGCAGACTTTGCTACAACTCTGAAAACAGGCTGGGTACTACTAACTTTTGTTTTACCATATGCCAGTGCCTGAAAAGGATGTTACTCCCTAATGGACTGGTGTTCAAATTTGAGGGAGCAGGTACCCAAAGGAAGATGCAGAAAAGGACTTTTCCTTCCCTGATTCCTGCTAAAGGAGCTGGGAGTGCAGCGTAGAGCAGGGAGTGTTCTGTTCCTGTTAGGGGCAAAGCATTTCTCTTTCCTCTGAACACTGTGAAGCTCTGGGAGCTCACCTAGGACTCAGGGTGTTTGTTTCCAGTTGGCTTGCGAAGTTCAGTCATAGTAAATTACAAAGTGAGTGTTAATGGAGTATGCATATCAGAGACGATATGGATAATTTATGTAGGCAGAAGTGTTTAAATTGTTACGACACTTAACACATGTGGTGGGAATACTCAGCATTTCAAAACATTTGTAAAGGTCTTTCTTTTTACCTTGTAAGCAGATGTAAATATTTTAAACTTCTACTGAATTTCCTACTGTATGACCTTTGGTCTTTGGTACAACCTTTGGTATTAGTTTCTGTAGTTTTCATGTATATACATTTTTTAGAGTTCTTATGTAATCTTTTTAGTGTTTTTAGTGCTGTTGGTTATTAAAAAAAAAAGGAAAATAAAGATGGAAATAAATAATACAATTGTAAAGCTATGGAGAAAAGAAAAAGGAACTTAAAAAAAAAACAGTCTTCAAAGAATACCTAAGCGAGAAATGAAGCTAGGAGGGCAGAATCCTTACTTTGGGGTAATAATTGCATCTATTCTGTTATCTAGCTCCAGATTAAAATAAAAATAACCATAAATAGTTGAGATGTTTAACTTTACTGTGTGACTGCAAAATTTGAAACTTGACAGCCAAATCCAGTCCTTTAAGTATCCAGGCCTTTTCTATAAACAGTAAATTTTCAAATTCACTAGGGAAAAAAAAGTCTGCTTGAGCTTGTAATACAAATGCAAATGTTTTGTTCTCTTAATAGGGGATTTTTAATCTTACATTGTGTTGAGATTAGTGTTATGTTACTGACTTAGCTGGAGTCAGTCCTGATGTGTGCAAACAACAGGACTTTGGAATAGTTGAATGAGCAGGAGTCCTGATCACCAATCATATCTGCTTTCTGAACTGATTGGAATCAAAATTAATGTGATTATCTTTTTTTGATGCTTACTTTTAACATATAGGGATTTGTTGGCCAGAAGAGATAAAGAAAGAAATGTTCTTTCTTTGGTGGTGAACCGATCCTGTGGTATAACTACATCTGTTCTTTGTACTTTGTCTCAAGCAATAACTGCACCTCAAGAATGGTTTAGGAAATTTTCCAGGTTAGTAGTGCCTTACCTGATCCAGTACCCATCAGAGTAGGGCTGAATTCAGGATTAGGTTGCTCATGGCTTCATCCAGTTGAATTTTGAAGGAAAAGTTGAAGGACAGAACTGGAAATTTTATTTGAAAGAGCCTGTAACTTGTCAAGTAAAGAAAATACAGTGTTATAGGAGACAGTGTTTAACATTTTGTGTTGGTCTATCCCCTATGTCACCAATCCAGCTGAGTTGCCTGTGCTCAGCAGGCATCTTCTGGGTCATGATGAGAACGTTGCCTGTAATGTTGCCTGTTGAGAGAGCAAAACTCCTTCCTCATTACCTGCCATTCTGCCTCACTTTACACTTTCCTGATGTTAAACCAAAATGTTTGGAGGACTGTAGTGGTGCATAATTCCAACAGTTCCACTTGATACTGGCTGTTTATAAGTGATGGCTTGGATTCCAGCATGTCCTGGTCTCACCCTTGCAATGGTTAAGGTGCTCCTGCCCCTGGCAGGCAGGTACTGAGCAGGAGCAGCCAGGCATGGGCTGGCCTGGAGCTGGAGCTGCAGCACCTGAACCTGGCTTTCTGCATGTATTGCTGTGAAGTGCCTCTCTGGGCCCCAGTCCAGCAGCTCCTTCCATGTTGGCCAGAAGCAGAATCACATAGGTTTAGCAAAACTGCTGTCGAGGGACTCACTCAAAAGAAGTGCTTATGTTTATTCCCTCCAGAAGGCCAGTTCTCCCTTGTAGGGTTTAAGCTTTGGAACATGAATAGCCACAATAAAAATTTCCCCACACATTGCCAGCCCTGTAGAACTGAGACAGTAATGAGAAAAGGGTATTGATATATCTTTTGAAAATGTACATACTCAGAAATATTCCCTTGAGTAAATTTCTTTAAAAGCAGTAGTATTTTGATATTTTCTGCATGTGTCCTGTTTGCATGTCAGAGACATATTCAAACATTCTTTGGGAAGGATTTAAGCATGCTGTAAAGACCCACTAATGTCAGCTCATCATTAGATCTTTAACATGTGTTTTAGGTAGCTTAGTATGACTGCAACTAATTACATAAATTGTGGCTAAACAGTAATCACATGTGCATGATCTAGCCAGCTGTGGCCTATTTCATTCCCCGTGGTCATTAGCAGATGCTTAACTTGATTAAGGAAAAAAGCATGTCCACAGCATGTTATTTAGTGATCTCAAACAACATTCAGAGTCAGAATATAATTTTCTGAACAGGAAATTAGAGGGACTCTACAGGCTCTCTTTTCTGATTGATAGATATTTTTTGTCCTCTGTTGACTCTTACACGGAATTTTTCAAGTATTTTAATCCCCTTCAAATTGACAATGTAGAAGCACACTAAAACTTAAAGTGTTGTTTGAAAGAATTATACAAAACTTTTGAAGGGTTACTGACCCTTTCGGTCTGATTCAGCTCTGGATCATTTAAAGGATTTACTCCATTTTTAAACCAATGCAAGCAAGCACAAAATCATTTTGTTACCTGCTGTTCATTGTCCTGGGCTGGTTTCAAAGCAAATGAGCTGTAACTCAGACTTACAGGTCAATAAGATACTGAGCTCTCTGGTCAAGGAAGACATTTAATTGAGTGCTTAATTTAAACATGTAATTAATTCACTGTACTTTGGGGGGTTGAATCAAGGAAGTGCAGGATGCTTTTTATTAACTCTTCTTTCTCCAGACTACGAGTGAGATGATGTTTTTGTCTTGGAGATTAAGGCTTTGGATGCTTATGTTTTGTGTCTCAATAGTCTCGTGTTGCAAATTATCTTGGCAGTATTATAAGATGAACTATAATCTGATTTCATCATTGTGGTTTATTTTTTTTGAGACTAAATGTATGGTAAGGAAGAAAGTGGTTTTTAATGTGGTTTTTTTAGGAGTTAGACAAACTTTAGCATTCAAGGGAATCTAGTAGGCAGTCCTGCTTTCTATGCTAATAATTTTCTGCTGTTAGTTGAAATATTTAATTCAAAGCTGTTATACCCACACATTTTGTGACTGCTCATTTCTTGCCGAGAGTAGCTGTGCTTTATTTCACGTGCTGTACCCACTAGATGGCAAGCGAGCTATGCACGATGGAGCAGAAGAAACACACATTATCTGTATGCACAGGGCTTTCAAGTGCTTTATAAGGAAACAAGATAGATATTAGTGGTAAGCGAATGAAACAGCCTTTATATTGCTCAGACACAGCCTTGGAATTTTTTCTCAAGAGTGTAAGTGCAGTTAGTATGTTCATGTTATTGAAATCTAAATATGCCTTGGGATCTGTAACTTTATTTTGGAAGTCAGCCGTAGTAGCAAGAAAACATCCTGGTTAAACTCCTGTTATAAACTTCTAATCCATTTTAATGATTAAAAATTCAGGGTTTTATGAGGTGACTCATGCTGGAAACACATTATTTTAAATCCTACGTATTTGTTATTCTCCCTTTTGTAATTTGTCAGCTGGGGATTAACTAACAACAGGTGTGTGCTGTCCCAAATGGATAAACTGGTTTTGCCTGGGGCTGAGTGTAGAGTTCTCCAGCTGAACAGAGATCTGCTCATTGCTGGTCTTAGAAATGTCAATAGATTCTGTGTTAGAGCCAGAGTAGGAATTATCAGTGTTTGTTAAGGGGTGGAACATAAAGACCTCAACTGGAATGTGATGCTATTGCTGGGCTGGGAACAAAATGTGCACCAGGTAGAAGTAGCACTTCTGTGAGGATTTTCAGAGAATTTTGCTGCTCTTCCTTTTCATAGCAACGACAAAATAGACCAAGTACATAATACTGATAATTTGTTTGTACTTTAAAATGGTAATTTGATTGTACTTAAAAATTTATTTTTTTTCTAGAAAAAACGCCTAGAATTGCATTTCTATATTGCAAAGAAATTTGTAGCTCCTTAACCCCAATATTTTATGCAGACTTACTGTCATGGAAAATTACTAGAACTAGGTTCAGGAGAGATTGTATTAATAGTAAACTATTACAAAAATACAATTACCTTCTTCCTGTGTTGCCATTTAATTGCGATTGTATTAATAGTAAACTATTACAAAAATACAATTACCTTCTTCCTGTATTGCCATTTAATTGCGAACATGTTTTAGAAGTTGTACTGATACCAAAAAAGCAATCCATTTCTATTCGTTGGTAATAAAAATATTATTCCAAACCCCTGCTTGGATATTCTTGGATTGAGCCATACTGAAGTTTCTTTCTATGGACATGTTACGAGCCTGCCTTCTCCTCTTATGTTCGGTTGCTGTTCCAGGAATCTAACACTGCTGTGCCTGCCCACTCCTTGTTTCTAGACACCCACTGGCCAGTGACAACACTTGCAATGTTTTCCAGAAAATGCACGGGCAGTGATGGTTGATATTGAGCAGCGCAAATCTTGGGAGCAGCCTGTGATGGATATTTATAATCCCAAGTAACCTGTGCAGCCTGGTGGTGTGTTCTGAGTGTGTCTCCACAGCAGACCCAAAGCAGCTGCTGACAGTCGCTGTCCCCGCTTGGGGTCCCGCCCCTGGCTTGCAAAAACGCCTGAGGAAGGAGGTGGTTGGAGGCTGTGACTGTTCTGCAAAGAGGGGAAGATGAGGATTAGATTAGGTTGGCAAAAGGCAGTCTTGGAGATTTGGATGAAAAGGATGATTGATTAATCACTGGTTGTCTGAAAGGTGATAGCTCTAGGGTCAAAATACCTCACTTCCAGTCCCACTGAGATTGGGAAAATGACATGATTAGGGAAATTAGAGTGATTACGAGAGGTTTTCAGCTCCTGATTAACTGGCTTCATTGAAGTCAGTTCAGTTCCTATGGATTTCCTGAAAGAGTTTGGCTCGACATTCCTCATTTCTGCTCAGCTTTCTCATTTGAAAATCAAATATGTGGGCTGTAGCACAAGGAGCGGTCCGTAGCCTCAGGGCAGAGTGGTGTGGGATGGCTCAAATCCACCCGCTTCTGGCCGGGTTTGCTCTGGCACTTTCCGGCTGCGTTCACGCCGGCCGGCCCTTGGTGTGGGTCACTGCTGGGCTCCGCCCAGGGGCTGCAAACCCTTAACCAGCACTTTATCCCGTGTTTTTCGGTTCCAAGTGTCTGACCTAGGCTGAGGGTTGTGCTGTAGCTTGCCTGAGTAGCATTTGCACGGGATGGGAGTGCAGGTACCGCTGCGTGCCCTGGGGCTGGGCAGGAGGACGTGCGAGCAGAGGGCGGATCCAGCTCGGCAGCGTTCCCGCAGTGGGGTGAGAGGGGGCAGCTGGGCTCAGGGTGGATGGACATGTTCGGCCCTTAAGGTGGGTACTTGCCATGAACTTTTCTCGGGGTACAGCTCCAATTTCGTTTGAGAGGCAAGGTGGCAGCAAAGGGGATCCCGCCTGTAAAGTGACAGCAGTTACGTAGGTGATCGAGAGCGCTGGGATCTAGGAGTGACCTAAGGAGCTTATTTGTCATCCTTACCTGACATGTGAGGAGAAGAAATCTCTTGGCTTCTGATAACAGCGCCGTGGGTGCTGGCTTCCCATGGGGTTCTAGGGCATAGTCCTTCCATGTTATTGAGCCAGTGAATCAATAGAGTTATAGATAACTTACTAGGTAAAAAATTGTTTGGGTTGTGATTCAACACAGACATTGCAGCTGATCGGTTGTTTGGCTTCTGAGGAAAAAGCATTTTACTGTTTCTTTTGTCCTTTTCACATAAGGGCTATAGCTTATATTCCTTGGGATGTTTTGGAACTAGCTGTTCTGGAACCAGAGAACCCAGTTTCTGGATGCAGGAGATAAGTTGCTTCTATGCTGCGTATCACTGCTGCTCCACCCTAGAATTCATTGAATTAGATATCAAGAATTTCATTAATTTCTGGGTTTCTAAATGGGTGATATGTTAAATTTTGTCTTGTTCATATAGAAAGACTGTATGTTACTGCTGGTCCAAACGAGGAGAAAAGGGATGTGGTGGACCTTCTTTTGACAATGACATTTTGACTTTGTCTTAAATTTAGGACAAAATTTTGGTTGAACTAGAATTGATGGGAGGTTTTGATTTAATTTAGAGAAGCCCAGTTTTCTTTTTTATGCTCTTGATTTTCTGTTAAACTTCAAGTAATGCAAACATTTAAGAGAGAAAACAGTTACTCACAAAACTCTTACACTGATAGGATTTGTGAAACAATTTGATAATACTTCCTCCTTCTTTGACTCATACCAGGAGCTTACTGTTGTACTTGCCACATTTTTATTACCTGCTCTTCATCAGTCAGTAGCTGTGCAGATGTTTTTCATTAGTATCATGGAATACACATACTTGCAGCTAAACCTTACATAAAGTTTCATATCTCTACCCACGTTTGTTACTATTGTAACACTACTTAGCAACTAGAAGTAAATCAAAGGAGCAGTAATGAAAAAAAACCACTCAATTTCCCTCCTTGCAATAGAGACAACGCTGTAAGCTGCAAAATTCAGATAATGGTTTAGCTCTGAAATTTTCAGAAGATCAGAGATTTCACATTGGTTTTATATTTTTAAATGTGAAAAGTCATTAGAATTACCTGGCTCTGCTTTTGGGTGTTCTGTATCTAGTATTTACAGACCAAGACACAAGGCTGAACTGAAAGTATTACCATGCACAGTAATAAATTAAAGGAAAAGACAATTACAATTGTCTCCTTTTTTTGGAATATCCAGAAAAGATGTAATATTGTACTGTGAGTTTATTCTAGATCAGTATCCTAAGTCCCTTTCCTCCCCCAGCTGACAGAACAGATGGTTCATCTCTCTCCTACAATTTCTGAATCCTTCAAAATCCACACTGTGAGGAGCTGGGGATAGGTCTCTCTTTCAGAAGTCCTGTCCCTCTAGTCCATTTAAATTCTTAATTCCATGGGTAACTCTTCAAATAACACTTCAAGTATCACCCTGTTATGCTGATTTTTCTGGAAATTACTAAGGGATGAGATGGTGCGTAGAATTAATACTGCTGATGAAAATATCAATACAAGTAGTACTTCAGCACCACAGGAGAAATGTGAAGGGAGAATGTCTACAACCTCTTTTTCCCAAACTTTTTAAATATAAACCTGTGGTCTTTGAGCAGTCTGTGAGAGCTGTGGGCAGTGTAAACAGTTTAGGTCTGTCTATACCCATGAATGGCACTTCAGGCAAAAAAGGATTTGCAAATTATGCAGGTGAGATAAGAGCTGTGACAGTGTCACGATAACAGCATTAGCAGCACTGCTGAGGGGAAGGCTGGAATCTGGGGTCTATTATGAGTGACTATGTATTCATTGTGGAATAATGCCTATAAAAAGGATAAAAGCATCCTTGACAGTCAAGGACTGAAATCTGCACTCATGGAAAACAGAAGGGTGAAAGATAGGCAGAGGTGTAGCAAATGGACAAGGAGATGTTGAACACCTTCATTAGTAGAAAAAATTAAATCAGTTATTGCAATAACTGCAGGCAAGGGGGGGGGAGAGGGGGGTAGTAAGGCAGTAAATTTCTTTTGGTTTTCTTTCACTGTGGGGAACTTTCCATGACTTCAAGAGAACTATGGCAATTACGTAGCACCAATTCAGGAATGACATCAGAATGACCAAGTCAAGGGGGCTGTGTAACTGGGAATTTAAACCCATGCATTACTTACATTGATGGGCAACTCTTTAGAGGAATGAGCATTTTGTTATGGTGATTCACCAGCTGGCAGCTGGATGCTTTTCCCAAAATATTCAGAAATATTCATCTTCCTAAGTGCAGCCAACAGTTTGTGCTCTTTGGGTAATATTAATGAGTTAATGTACAAGTGTGTTGTATTTTGTTAGTTCTTTCTAGATAATGGGGGCCAAGGTCACATCCCTTTTTCTGCAGCACAAAGTAGTTGAAAAGGCAGACAGTGGCTAGGTAGGAATCCCACTTACACAGAGGAATCCCTTGGTAGCAGACAACCACCACAGCAGCTTCATTTCAGCTTTTCTCCAGTGCCAAATTGGTTGAAATTCCTGAGCAAAACAAGAGTTGGAAATTGGTTTTTGGTTCTGAGTTAGTCTCAGCTGTCAACAGTCCACCAAGAAAGTGGGTAGCAGCATATGAATTAGGGCAGTGCTGCAGCTTGAATTCTGTTTGATGTTTGTGCTGGTCTGACTCACAGTGTGATCTGGATTTCACCACAGCTGCGCTGGAGTTTGAGGTCTGAAGATGGAACTCCCTGGTTGCCACCCAGCTGTAGCAGCAACTGCAGCTGGGATCAGGTGCAAATCAAATGCAGACAGAATTTGACAAAATTTCAGACAAAATCAAATTGGCAATTTTTCATTGCCAATTTTGTGTCATTCTCTTACTCTATTTCTTTAATTTCCAATTTCTTCTGCCCCATGTATAGGTACTACTTGCCAATACAGTAAAGAGAAAATACTGTATAAAATAAAGCACATAGACACAAAGTAACAGAAGTCCTGTTTCCCATTTTCAGATCTCTAACATAATGTTCCATTTCTCCTTGCCTTTCTTGCTCATTTTATGACTCTTTCTCATCTCAATTTCTCTCTGCAGTCATTGATTACTGTTGTAATATTTCCCATATCAAATTCAGAGCTATAAAAATAGGCTACACTGCAGAAAATATTTTAGACAGAGGCTGGTTTAGTTGTGTTAGTGAAGTTATGTGTTGGACAATAGTGACACATTCATTTATTTATCTGCAGGGAATTGTTAGCGAAGTTTCTTGTTTATGCCCTCTCACTCTTTCTACTGATTCATTCTCACCTGTTTTCTGAGACTGCAGTGGCCATGTAGAAATATAATGTGACCTAAACAGCTCAAATTCATTAGAACATGATTATCATGAAGCAAGAGGTCTAGCAGAGACATTTTAAATGAGGATGTAATATAGGTAGCTTTTTACTTTTATGAAAGTGTGAAAGTATGAGTTACATTTTCATTAAGTTAAGGCAACTAGGTCTTCAGCATGATTGGTGTACCTGCTGTACAGACAGTGCTGTGAAATAAGCCAGAAGCAGCATTCTTCCCACTACTTCCTCCTGCTGTTATTGGTTTAAGTGAGGCTCTGGGGTATCTGATCCTATCCTGATGCCTGAAGATTTATTCATATGACTCCCCATGCATCAGCATGATATTATACCACTTGTTCTCTGGAGAAAATAATTAAGTGAATTACTGACGCATAAAATGCTCAAGTTAAAATGCTTAAATATTCCATTTGATGCAGTTATATATAGCTTAATGTAATAAGTGCAGTATCCTCTTAGAGAGCCGTGGCTTTCATCTCCATTAAATGGAATACTAATTACCAGTTGATTCCAATTTTGTCAAGGTTGCTTTGTTGTTATATTCTTAAACAAGACCAGAAGGTGAAAAAGGACTAACCTGTATATAAATTAAAAGTAATCAACAGAGGTCAGAGCAATAGTGTTATTACTTTGGGGTTGCAGTTATAAATACTTTGCTATCACAGAGTTTTTAAAATGAGACAGAAACTTAATATATTGACTGACTTGTAGCAGAAGTTGCTCGTGGGGATGGCAAGGTAGTTCATCTTATGTGCAGGTATTGCAAAGGAAGGGAGAAGAATAACCAGATACAACCAGTGACAGAGTTCAGTCTTTCACTGAAGGAACTGGTGTGAAAATGCAATTCCAGAGCAGCTCCATGAAGCACTCAGCAGCAAGTGGATGCACATGAAGATCCCAGCATCCTGCTCAAGAAAGCCATCAAATATCTTCCAACTGTGGGCGAGCTGCCGAGAGCGGGAACAGTTAATTCTTTTCTGATTACTTTTTTTTTTAATTATTTTTTTTTCTGTGTGTGTTAGGCTAATTCATGGAAATTGAACATGAAAGATTATTTGATTTTTGGGGAAAAAAAATTTTAGTCGTAAAATTGCTTAGATTTCACTTATAGTGAAACAAAATATTTGGGTTTCTCCATATTGTTTAAAATAGACAACAAAAATCTGTAATATTTTGCAACATTTAATGTTATTTACATCAAGTGTTTTTGCTGGATACAGATTTTTTGGCCTGGGAATAGAACTATCAGTCCCAAACTTTAAAAATCCTTTATTTTTTTCTAGAGTTTTGACTTTTTGTCTTGTTTCACTATGGAAACAAGCATTTTAGTCCAACAAATTCATAGTGAAAATACAATAGAATTTCACCTTTTTTTGCAAACCATATAAATGTGTGTTTGTGTAATCTGATTGTATTAGAATCAGCCACCTCTGAACACAAAATCCACTTCAAGGGCCAGATCCTAATATTCATCCATCCTCATGAGTCCTGCTATATCCCTTTTCCTTGAAGCAGCTGTTATGGAAATGTCTGTGTATTGTACTGGAAACTGAACACTGGCAGTGTAGGAGAGGCACGTGAAGAGGAGGAGTAAGAGTTGTTCCAGCAGTGGTGTGTGTTTGGAGGGTGCAGGTGCCCACTTCATTCACTGCATTCTTTCAGCACCAGGAGTTCAATTCAGTGCTGGCTAATTCCAGGAACTGAAACAGTATCTAAGTGCAAATGTCATCCTTTGGAATCAACTTTCCTTTGGGTCCTGGTAAGAAAATTCAGTGCATGCTGGCTCTGTGTCTGTGCATTGTTTGCTGGGAGCTCACCCATCCATAGCCCATCAATGCATTGACGCTTACTCAACATCTCACATTTTTTGCTTTGGCTCAGAGTGCAAAATGAAAAATAGATTAAGCTCTGCTATTGTTGATTCACACTTCCACTTTACCTGGTCTCCATGTGGCAGAGATTTTGAACAGGATCTGTGCTGTGGCACGTTTACAACCCGACTCCATTTAGAAGTTCTGCACCAAGTACAAGAAACTCTGAAGTTTGGTTCATCTTTTAAGTAGCTTTTGCATCATTCTGCCTGTCCCCCTCCCTGATATTTTCCTCACTTTGATGCTAATGAGGGGCCAGAGAATCCTAAAGCTAATTAACATTTCTGGTCATAGATGTGCAAACATAAGAACAAAATTGATCTGCCAATGTTGATCTAAAGTGTAGAAAGTGGTGATGCATTACTAAGGTATCTTTCATCTGAATAAAAAGGAGGGCTTTTTTCAGGGGCTGCTGCTACTTTTTCCTGCACTATTTCTCATCAGCATATTAAACCTCTTCTTCACAGGCTTTGTTCAGCTGTTGTTGAATAGCATTCTAGGCTGTGTAAATTCAGGGGAGTATGGTTTGGGGAAAAGTTGGCAAAATGAAGCTGTAAATTGTTGGGAAGTGTTTAAATTGAGAACAGTGTTGCAAGTTTCCCATGGAGATTTAAGTCTGATTAACTTAACAGAACTGAAATATATTTTTCAATTTATATTCAAATAATGTTCATTGTTATTTTCTTTAATACGAATTTTTAAAATCTCCAAGGGGAACATTTCTCCACAGATAGCTGTCTTCTTTAAAACAAACCCAAGTGTTGCCATTGACCTTGAGTATTTTCAAGAGAGAAGAGCAGAGGAGGAAAATAAGTGCAATTTCAGCCCTTGTTTACCAGTCATCTCTGAGTGTGCCAAATGTCACAGCTGCCACTCTGACTTTGAGGAACCCTGGTCTTTGAATGGCATGAAGTCTAGATATAACATTTATTTTGATGGTATTAGAAAATGACAGTTAATGCATTTCAGTTATTCAGGAATATAATGTAATAGTAAAAAAAAAAATATTCTAGGGTGAGTAAAGTTAGCTGTAGTTTAAGTTCTCCTGTCTAGAATACTGATCTTAAAACTTTCCAGGGCCTCAACTTTGGGGCACCTCAAGTTGCAGTCCTTGTGGTCTGAAGTGTGTTGCTACCCATGAGCAATATTTCATAGAATCATAGAATATCCTGAGTTGGAAGGGGCCCACCAGGATTATCACAGTCCCCGTCCTGGCCCTGCACAGGACACTCCAAGAATCCCACCCTGTGCCTGAGAATTTTGTCCAAACACTTCCTGAACTCTGACAGGTTTGGTGCTATGACCACTGCCCTGGGTAGCCTGTTCAGTGCCCGACCACATTTTCCTGGTATCCAGCCTAAGCCTCCCCTGACTCAGGTTTGTGCCATTTCCTTGAGTCCTGTCACTGGTCATGAGATAAATTTGAGATTTATTGTTACCAAACATAAGGATGGGATGAACTCAATCATAACATTCTAGTGATTCCTGAATCTACACGTTATTACTAGAGATGTCTCTGTATTTTGTCTGGTTACCTAGTGCTTATCCAGTCATCATTTTACATGAAATACAGAAACAATCAATAATCTAGTTGAGCATTATAATTTTCTCATGAGAATCACCAACTACATTACTTCACCTTGAGGCAGGACTTGAGCCTGGGTGTGTTGTGTGCTGGGTGAGATGTGTAAAACTGAAAGTGGAGTGAGCACATGAGTTTCCAACGTTTTTTGGAAGGATGTATGTAGCTGTTTTTTCCTAATTTTTGTTGGAAGGAAACCAGCAGGATTTAGGAGATGGCACTTTGAAAGGATTAGTAACTCATTCAAAGTTACTAAGGAAAATTGGAGCAAGTAAGGCAGGGGGAAAGTTGGGCCACTCATGCTTGTGCATGAATTGGTAGGAAACTTAAAGAACAAGTCCTGTGACTGGGAAGGACTAGAAAGAAGTCAAATATTGGGGTTATTTGAGGCTTTGCACACCAACTGATATATTACTATGCTGTCTGCCTAGAGTAATGGTGAAAAGCAGGGTGTCAATACATGGTAATGCCATAAATTTATATAAATTAGGCAATTTTAGAAAAGACTACTAAGAGCTCTAGGAGAATGTAATAGAACTTGGTAATAAGATGTCAGATTAAATTCAATTTAGATAAGTGCATGGGAATTAAAGTATAAATCACTTCAATGCCTGCAGTTCTAAATTAGTCCTTAAGAAAATTGCTTGATATTATATTGGAATATTTGAAAAACACTATTTCGATTATGTAAGTAAAGATTATAGTAAAAAGTACAATAAAGGCAGAGCTATTTTAAAATTGTATGGGCTCTTTTGTTGCACTTCTTGATTATTGATCATTGATTATAGTGGTTCTATAAAGTGTTCCTTTAGGTGCATGAGGATGTGCTAGATTCCAGTGGCTTGGTAAATACATGCAAGTCCCATTCACAGTGGGTGGCTCTGGTATCTGGCCTGGAGATTTAAAGCCAGAGGTTTAGGTTGTAATGGAAATTTCTTTTTTTTCCCCCCAAAAGAAGAAGGTTCTTGTATTTTTTAAGTTCTGCTGGAGAGCAGATTTTTGAGTTGTGTTGGATCTATCCAAGCTTGGGAGGCTTTTTCCATAAAGGTGTGCATGATCCAAAGTGTCAAATTCTATGAGAAGGGTGTATCCTTACAAGTAAATGTAAGTAATACTGTGAGCATCATTTTTCACTTTCCATAATGAAATGGTGGCTGAATTCATATCTCTGACCCTCTGTTAAAAATAACAGCTCTAAACTGAAACCAAGACTGGGAAATCTCCTGAAAATCAGCATTTTCAGCCTTGTTAATTCTGTTGCTTTCCTGAAAGCACTGGAAACTGGTGCAGATGGTGAGAGCAGGATATCACCTGCAAGACTCAAAGTCCTGTGTGTTATAATGAAAATTGTGATGAAAACTGCTCCTTGTGGCTGCAGTCTGCACTAAGACCACTTACGACTAAATAGTTGCAGATTTGACCATAAGTCTTCTCTGAATTCTCTGCTAACCCATGGCATAGCTGGCTGCACATTGAATTTTTGCTGACACCTTCTCCATTGCTTTATCAGTCCCTGCCCACTGTGTAGAAGTCTTGAAGAGGACTTGTGCTCTCTGTAACTTTGCAGCAGTCTTCGTGTCGTCCTTGTAGTTCTTGTTCAGTGTGAAATATTCCCTTTCAGAACTGGTTTATAATTGAGCTCTAGTAGGATTGCTCACCTTGTCACCTGTTAATATGAAGAGTTCTGTATTTTAGAGAGAAGGCATTGATCACTTTATTTCTGTGTTAATAATAACCACTGCTGTCAAATTATCATGGAAAAAGGATGTCTCTTTTTTTTTTTCATTACTGGCAAGAGAAGTATGCTTAGTCACTGCAGTTAATTTTGGTTATGGTTTCAGAGCCTTGTAGTGAGTAATTTCAGTCTCTATTTTTGGTTGTCTCTGGAGATTTGAAAAAATTTGAAACAGTTTTTAAAGTTAGGATTTGATGTCATCTTAAATGACATTGGTTGCCTTTTCACATAATTTTGATGAAATCCTTCGCTTTTGTACTTTGTTTCACCAGTACAGCTAAATCTGTCATTCACTCCCAAATAACCCAAGCCCAACTTGCTTTGCAGCACAGAGGATTAATATAGACTGCTCACTGTTACATGCTTTAATACTGTCTGGGGAAAAAACCCGTTTCCTCGCTATCTGTTTTCAGAAGCATTAAAATGTTTTACAATTTCAGTCCTTATACTTTGTCTTCGATAGCTCTGTTGTAAAACTGTGGAAGCAGTAAATCCTTTCTATCTTTAATTGAATCCTTTGATATCACTCTTCAGGGCACTCTGGGCTTTGCAGTTATTTGCACATATTCGGTAGGAAACGTCTGTTCTTGTAGTTTTTACTCTTTGTCCTTCAACGTTGTGAATCCCATGGCCACAAATGTTTTCCATCTTGTGTGGTCCCTGTTTATGCCCTTTCTGTTTGCTGCATAGAGCTCATGTTGGCTCCTTTTTGCCTTTAGACTCTATGGAAATAATTCTGGGGCTGTTCAAACCTGTTCAGTTCCTCTCCTTGCCACCCCTGGTGTTTAGCTGTGGCTCTGTGCAAATGGAGCCAGCGTTCCTCCTGTTGGCCACAGCCCTGCCCTGACTCCTCTTGTGGCTGTGCAGAGCCAGCAGTGGAGCAGTGAGGCTGGGCAGGGAGGAATGAGCTCCAAGGAGGCTGCAGAAGGACCAGAGCCTGGCACAGAGCTGGTGCCACACTTGGTCCTCCACACACACAGTCTGGCTGTGGGTCAAGGAATGCTTTTTTTTTCAGATTCAGACAGATTCAGAGCTGTTCTGTAGGGAAATATTGCCAGTTCAGTGTCTAGAAAAAAATATATGTTTTTCTGAGTTTCTTAGGAGAACCTTGTTTTTTAAAGATCAGAATTGTTCAACTTTTGCACCCAAACTGTATTTGCAAATGGCAACAGTTTTCTGAAACATTAAGCCTAGGAAGTTTTTCTTTTGTGTTGTTTCTTTTTTAAAAAATGAAGGTAGGGCTGCTTTACAACATAGAGTATGTGCATGATATCCTGCTTTGGAGATTTTTTAACACTACAATATAGGCAGGGAAGGGATTTCTTTCCCTTTGCAGTCTCTTTTAGTTTGAATTTTTAGGTAGCAGAGAAATGTAGCTCTCTTCCTAACCAAAACACTCTGTTGTACCAACATTGTCCATACAGTTATTGAATTTTTTATAATGTATAAAAACATGAGCAATATCTTTGCTATTCACATGCTGCTTATTCTTTGCAACTTTTTTTTTTTTTGTAAAAAGAAAAACCCAACACAAAAACCTCCTCTAGAACACTGTAAGAAGTAAAGTATAGTAAAATAAAGTAGCCAGTAACTGGGATGGATATGACTGCACTGAGAAAAGGATGCCACGCTCCTTTAGGAATTACCTTGTTTATATTGCTTTTAAGTCACTGAACATGTCCATGGTGAAATATAGACTTATATTTACAGAACTCTGAGCAGTGTCTAACTGAGTTTCAGACTTATGTAGTTAATAAAAGAGCCAATTCTCTTCAGACAGTCTTGAATTCTTATTAAATGTATAAGTTTCATTTTAGACAGCAGGTTTCTACATACTGGAAGCCTCAGGCTAAAGCAAACAGCAAAGGGAACTTGTATATGTTTGTAGGGATAGTGCAGAAGAGAAAATTCCTGTTTCTGCTGCCAGGGCTCCAAGGAGTTTAGTTGTAAGGTGAGTCTTTTGCTCTTTAAGAAGAGCAGGTAAAAAGTACAACTTATAGAGAAAGTCGCTTTATTTCTGTTGCTCTCAAGGAGCTAATGTACTTTTAATAAGAAAAGGGCTTTGAAGGCAGATGGGGAAGGGGAAAAACCTGTTGTTTCTTAATGAAAATTTTTTTCTGTCCTGCACTCAAAGCAACAGATGTCCTCCAGCGAATTTTAACTAGAATTACTGGAACTGTGGTAGAAATGATGCTGTAAGGAATGAGAAAACAAGGCCTGAATTAATAAAGCTTTACAGTACAGTACCATGCAGGAAGTGCAGAAACTTCTTGTTTTTCACAGTCTGAAAACAAAGGCAAAGAGAAGTCATACAACTTGAATATAGCATAACTTTTCTGTTAGAGCAAGACAGTGAATCCAAATTGTTAATTCTTGATGATGTCTTCCACCCCAATTAGAAAACAGATTTTTTTAAGGCTTAGAGGTGGTGAAGTCATCAACATAATTAGGATAAAAGGCCACATAGACAACGTTATCTAATTTGAAAAGCAGACCTGAATCAAATGAAGTAACACAATAAAAGCTGCACTTTAGCTATGGTGATCTTCACAGCCATACCAGTGTACTTGTAAAACCTACAAAAATCAGACTTTTTTCTTTAACTTGATTTCAGTGTTCCACTGAAAAGATACTCTCATAACTGAATGGCTGCTGTGGGCTTTGCCATCCAACTTAATTGCTTCCATTTCCAGGCAAAATGGCTCTCCTGAATTCTGCTTTTTTTTTTTTTTTTTTTTTTTTTTTTTTTTTTTTGGTGGTTTTTGTTTTGTTTTGTTTTGTTTTTTTTGCCAAGTGGAAGGCCAACAATGCTCCCACATGGAGGCAATCCCATCTAGCAGGAGGTAGGAAGGCATTTGGAAATGGATGTTTAAAAACTGCTCATCTCACCTGCTGATGGGTGGTAGAAGTGACAGCAAATTCCACATGAAGTAAGTAGGAAATGCATGTGTGCCACTGGCACTTCTAAGGCTGGATCCTTCCAGGTGCCCAGCACAACACAGATTCTTGAAGCAGCTGCTGCTGTGAATAAACATGTGTGAGAGCATTTATGTAGAATGCAAAGCTTAAAAAGCATTTTGGAGCCATATCACTGACATATGGCACAACAGTTTAGGTGAGTGGCATCATTGTTCTGGTGCAGACTTTACAGATAACAGTAGGAGAAGTAAAACTCAGGAAAGGTGCAGAACCTTATGGAGTGATTTACAGAGGAACTGGATGTGACAACGCGAGTCAGTCTAAAAAAAATAACAGCCCACAAGTTAAAACAGTGGAACAGCTTTTCCTCAGAGTGAAATGATGAAGACAAACAGACGAATGTAGGAGGAATAAAATAAATCAGCTGTTAACACTCTCTTTGAAAGCACTTTTAAAAGGGAATAAAACTGCTTTTTAGTACTTTTTAGATTTTTCATCCTTCTATGGAAGAAATTAAGGTGTCTCTTGATTCTATACATATTAAAAATGAAGTGTTGCCTGATTCTGTGAGCACCTTCACATTGTGAAAAGTGTTATGTGAAAATGACAACTGATAGTTGTGAGAACAGATATCCTTCAACCCTATTTTTAACAAGTGCAACAAGATGATTTAACTGCCATCAGCTCTCACGACTTTGGCCTCCAGTCCAAATCCACTTCATGCAAAATTCTGAGGAGGAAATGGGCTTCATGCTGGGAACAGAAAATTAAGAAATATGAGTTACAGAGTGCTCCAGTTTGGTGTTTCTGTGTCAAAAACAGTCTGCAGCTTTCTGCCTAGACTTTACAAATTGAAAGCAGCATCTGTATTTGGACTCTGAAGCAAAAAAGAGCACAGCATAACTAGTCTTGATATAAGATGCTTAATATGTCCGTTCACCCAAGCAAATGATCCCATAATCTCTTCCAAATCCTCACAGAATGTTTCTGACCTTATCTCCTCCCTATTTCTACAAAAACTAGTATTTTTTTGGTTCTGAATTGCAAACCTGATTTCCTGGGTGATAAGCAATTGCAGCAAGTGTGAAGTTTTCTACGTCTGCCTTGCCATGAAGAGACTGTTTGCAGGATTTGAATTTCTAATCATGGAACTGAAATTATGATCTAGACTGTGTAGTTTTTGGTAAATGTAGAACAGATGAAGTAACTGCAGTGGCTCAAGGCAGAGTCAAGACTCCCCTGATGTTCAGAATGGGTTTATTGCTAAGGTCTTGTTTACTTCAGGAGTAATGACAGCAGAGTTCCTGTTTTAAAACAGAAAATGCCGTCACAGATTTCTTGAAACAAAGCACTGAAAATTGAGTGTTGAGCAGTAATCTGCATTCTGGTTCTATCTCCCAATCTCACAAGTTGATAATTACTTTGTAATAGCTGCCAAATCATTAAAGAGTGGAATATTTTTCCCTACCTGTGCTGATAAAAGGGATAATCTTTTTATTTTCAGTTTTTATCCATCTCAGCAGATGTATAACTGCATAAATGATTTTGTTGCTACAGCCTACTGGATGCTTAAAAAACGTGACCAGATTAAAATTAATTTTTTTATCTTAATTGTGTGTGGGTTTTTTGAGGGGGTAAATGTCTCTTATTTCAGTTTGTTTTCAGTGCAGTGTAAGACATTTTGCAGAGTTATTTTACAGTCTTGGGAATTTTAGAGAGTATTACTTCCTGAATCCATTTTGTTCTCAGAATAATTAGAAGAGGGAAGACATATCAATATTAAGAACAAATATGTTTGGAATGATATTGTAGGATTAGTTTTCGAACAACAACACAAAAATATTATGCATCCCTGAAAAAGATTTGATTTTTATCGTCCAAAACCCTGTGGAAATGGCAGTGGATCTTACATAGGATGACCCTCACATGTTCAGCTTCATTAGTATGGAAAATTCAAGGGGATCCCAGCTGGGTTTCCTGGCCACAGGTTGCACATGCCAGAGCAGAACTGCTTCTGCAGCCACTTCTTATCAGTCATTCCCTCTCGGAATCCGCCTGCTTGGAGGCTGAAGTAAAACTTGGCAGTACTGTGCTCCCAACCTCCAGTATTTGTTTATTCTATTTAAACATCCACATTTGAAAATTATGTTCTGCACTTTGTACATTCTGGTGTTTGTTGGTTTGGTTTTTTTCCTGCAATTTGCCGTCTTAATGTAGACTTTCAAACCTGTGAGTGTATTCTGGTAATTTCAGCAAAGTGTATTGCTTACTAGTTAAAATGATGTATTTTTCATCACTGCGTGGTGGATGAGGTAAAATAAAATGCTGTTGTGGTATAGAGTCTAAATATTTGTGTAGATGTTTTATTTGCTAACTGCCATTCTGCTTCAGCTGTTTGATGGGGTTTTATTGCTTGTTTTGCAATCCAGTACAGGGACCCAGGTGTACCAGGGGAGGCTGAGTTATGGTGCATGTGGTTTCACAGAACCATATTAGTGTTCCTTAATCATTAAAGCAACGTGAATTGTGGTCATGTATCTTTCAAAACAGCACATGATTATAGCTCAGGAATGCATTAAGAAACTTAAACATAAATTAAGTACATGAAAAGATTGCTTAGATCTTGCAGACTCCATTGCATTGTGAGTGCTTAGTGGTGGGAAAAGATAATTCTTAGAGTGCTTTCTGTCTGTGGGTTTGAAAAAGGCTTTTCAGAGAGTTGTTGTACCTGTCTGCAGGTGAGAAGATTGAAAGAGAGAGAAAAGAAAAAATTTTTCCAAGGTCTCCCGGAAAGCAGATTGTGCAGCTGGAGGGAAAACCAATCAGTCCAGAGGTCTGGGCCAGTTCTCTGTTCAAGTGCTGTACTGCCTCCCTTGCTTTCA
Source organism: Aphelocoma coerulescens (assembly GCF_041296385.1). Taxonomy (NCBI): domain Eukaryota; kingdom Metazoa; phylum Chordata; class Aves; order Passeriformes; family Corvidae; genus Aphelocoma; species Aphelocoma coerulescens. Next base: position 14,740,661 of record NC_091028.1, on the reverse strand, counting down.
ACCATTCCTGTTTCCCAAGGAAACAAACATCTCCACTACAGCTTCCAAGTGGAATGTGGTAAGTATTCTGAGAAATCTCTGCTATGAATTTCTACTTTTATTATTTGCTTCTAGCAGCATTGCACTGGTAACCACAACAAGCCTAATTTTTTCTTACTAGTTGATGCCACTATAATCTCATAATCTGTTTATATGGATAGAAATTGCATCAAATGCAAAATTAGAGAAACGGCATTAGCTTTACCTTAAGTGACGCTCTTATTCAGATATAAGTTATTAAAAAAGGGAGGAAAGAAAAAAGGGAATTATTTTTCTTTTATTTCTTGACTATACATGAAACTACTCCATTTATTTCTGTGAATGGTATCCTACTCTTTGGTGAATTCCTAGAACTGCCATCATACAAATCTTAACTTCACCAGGCCTGTTTCCTCCGGACCATGCTGCTCTTGCTCTGATATTAACAAAGTCTGAATTTATATTTAAGCTTTCTGATGGACACATTGCTGGTTAGAGTTGGTTTAAAATCTTTAGACAAAACATTTTCACCTCTCTGGTGGAGCCAGTAACCTCTTTTATTTGAGCCAGTTTCAGTTTGCAGGTCTGCTGAGGCTCTTTAGGTGTGTCACTCCGAGACCTGAGCAGTCCCACACATCAGTGGGCTTGCAGATGGCTTTCCTAGGAGTAAGGGATGCTCGTCCCTCTACACCAACCCTTTTGCTGTTGTAAGCAGTGTTTGTGAGCCACAAAGATCTGCAGAATTTCAAGTAGGATTTAATATGACTAATCATCATCCCACTGGATTTGACTGACATTTTGGTAATGGCTTCTGTGCAGCAGAAGTAAGCCTTTAAGAATAAAACATTTTCTGTATTAAAAGGATACCCTTTGTATAACTGCAGCAAACCTAACATGAGGAATGACTCTGTCGTGCACCAAAATTAGAGATTGTGTGACAGACAAGGTAAGAGCCCAGATCCCAGCATGTACACAAGGATTTGCTAAATGGAATAAGCACAAACAGATCTAATTTTGGTGCTTTCTAACTTGTGGATGTCTGATTTTAGAAGTAAATAACACTTTTCAAGACAGACTGTGTGAGCATTATCTGAAATTGAATAGGTGCCTTTGCTTAGGAGCTTGTTTTTTTTTTTTTTCCATGAGACAATGCAATAATATACACAGAGTATCTGGACTTGTTAAAATGTCTACTCTTCCCTGAGAGTGGCAATTTTGTACTGCGTATACTTTGAAAATACTAATGCTACATTTTTCTATAAAAACGTAATAACATGATTTTTACTGGCATCCAGATGTAACCTTTGCTTTCTTTGAAACACAGATTTTCAACTTCAGGACTCTGATGTAGTGTGTCCTGCTTGTTAGTGAAGGACATCTTACTGTTTTTCCTTCTGAAATCCAATTATCTGCATATAAACTTCAATCCATAAAATTGGTGTAAGAATAACTTTAGTTCCAAGATTACAGTTAGTTACATGTGTACAGACTCATAATTTTCTTCATCATAATTTTAGTGGTATCCTGCTCCTTGTAATTCCTGACTAAATCCATCATACCACATCATTTTGTGTGGCCTTTTCAGAGGTCCTGGTTGCTCTGTCTCAAAGTTTCCTTTCCATTTTATTCAGTGCTGTATATTATCCTGAGCCCTGTTCTCTACAGCAGATTTCATTTTTAACATTCTGGTGCAATAAATGGCAATAAAACGAGGCGAGTTTTCTAACTGTGTAAGAAAATCATGTCATTGATGTTTTTTATTGAAGAAAACATTTAAATACTTTTTAAAGGTGTTTTAGTCATCTTGGCAATGTGCAGTGTGTAGAAGCTAAGGATATGTGACTCAGGAGAAAATGTGTTGGTACTCATTTAGGGGAAAAACTCCGTTTGTATTCATACAGAGCCTGAGCTGAGACCCGGGGGAGCAAACAGAGCACTCTTCATCACATACAGGAGGAAATCTGCAGCTGATGTAAATTTTTATAACTCAGTTGACTTCAGCAAAGCGATGCTGATTTATAGGAGATGAAGTTTTTTGCACAGTGGTGGTATTTTCTTTGTTCATTTAAAACCCAGCTGTGCTTAATATTGGGCGGAGCAGCAAAATCAGGTTCCCTGACCTGCATCCCTGTCCTCAGTGAAGCTCTCCTGGATTTACATTAACCAGACCAGGAGCAGTATCTGCTTCAATTTATGCAAAATACTGAGAGGCATTTCTATAGTTTTTGTTTTCTTACTGCTTTGAGCCACTTTGTGGGATCAAAGCAAGTTGCAAGCTGAGCTGACCAGATGGTTTGCCTGAGGAAGGCTGTGCTGGGGAGACATAGAACTAGAGCAAGGGATTACTTGCTTGGAGAGTTACTGAGCAGCAGTTGGTTAGAGTTTTGTTGGGAACAGGTGACTGTAAACTGGAAGAAAGGCTGGGATAATACAGAGCATCCCTAAAGCTACCCTTCACTGCACCAGGTCCGAGATGGCTGTGGGAAAAGTGGATAGAGGAGGAAATGTGTCCCCTCTTCTCCCAGCTGTATGGGGGTGCATCTCAGATTCCATGAAAAATTCAGTCTGTGAATTATAAATTTTGCTTGAGAAGCCAGTTTTGTTTCCATTTGAGGAGTCCTGTTTTGTATGCAAACCTTCCCAAGCATCAAGATTAGAGTATTCTCAAGGGTGTGTTCCTGCTGCTTCAGGTACACGGGTTTGCAATTCCTTAAACTCTGCTGTCTTGCATGACAATATGAGTTCCTACCAAACCCAGTGATGTTCATTTACAAAAATGGCAAGTGCAGCCAGGTTACAGTCCAGCCCCATGGAATGCATCTCAGTCACTGTGCAATTTGCAAACTCTACAAGTGTTACACAACAAACAATGTCCTTTGAGTGGAAGGTCGTGGCAGGGGGCTTGGAGCTACTTAATGCCTCTTCAACCCAAACCATCCTGTTTGGCTCTAGAAATACCAATTAAGAATCTTTAGGAGTTCTTCACAGTATTTTTCAGTGGTTAAACTGGCTTACCTGTTAAATCTCTTGAGTCACAGCGTGAGTTTAATTTATAGTGACCCAAAAATCATGACTGAAACTAACCCAGACACCACCTTGTTCTCCAGGGAGCATCATGACTATTTGTTATAGTTTGAGCAAGTAGTTACCACGTGCAAATGGCTGGCAGGTAACTTTTCATGCAGAATGCCATCACAGCTGAATTGATGATGTGTGTCTTGTTGGGGGATGATATAGGAAAATATATCAAATACAAATGTGACATATTTGCAAATTTTTTTTCTCAGATCATTTGCATTGTTAAAAACTGTGTCTCAATTTAGGTGCACTCAGCCTGTAGTTCTGTTGTTTATATGAGTGTGAATTGGCACAGCTGTGATAGCCCTACCCTATGTACAATTAACAGAAGGAGAAACTGGATGGTTTGCAATTTGAGTAAATTAACCCATGAAAGCTGTATAAAAATGTAATTGCTTTGGCTGCTGCAAGTATTTAAAGGCAATCCTGGCCAAGCATCTTACTTGGTGGTGGAAGATCACCCTCAGAATAAGGATTAATGTACATTTCAATATTTATTCATGTGGGGTTTTAATTTTTAGTTTCAGCACATATTCACAGTTGCTCTCAGTCAAAACATCTGTCTTCATATTAACTCAGAGAGCTTCTGGTTGTTAAAAAAACAATGTTATGAGATGTGGGGGTAGAATAATTATCTCTCTAATACAGCATTAAGAAATTCCCTGCACAGAGAAAGACAGATTTACACTTGCTTTGTCTTATGTGGGTGTAAGAGATAATGGGAGTATAAATCTCTGTAGGATAATAAAATGTATAATTTAGAATCTCTGCATAAGATTAATGCCACACAGTTTTGTCTTACCCCCCCCTTCCCAACTTTTTTTAGTTAATGAGATTACTATTTTCACAGGTTACAGTTTCATTATCAACCAAACTAATCAACTGACCATAAAATATTTACAGGATTTTGGATTTAAAAAAAAAATTCTTAGGGTCATTGTTTTTAGGAATAAAATTGTTCCTTAATAATTTTAGTGTAGACTTTTAAAACTTGGTTTTTATTTGGTTGCCATGACTTTTTATTAGGTATATTTTATGATAGTGTTTTTAGTTTAGTAATTGATCCCTTTTTGAAATATGGTACCTTGTGATAATGATGAAGTGGAAATACAAGAAGAAAAAGTAATATGTAAAGAGGGAAAAGGTTTTTTTGTATCAATGTTAGCACTGGTTACCAGCATATAATAAAAATACAATAATTTTGTGAGATACTTTGTATTATCAAGCTTATTACCAGGTGTTCATGCTTCTAAAAATAAAAGTTATTGTGTTAGTGAACTCTGTCCAGAGAGGCTGAACATCAGAAGCCTCTTGGAGCCCTTGGTTGCTGCTTTGTAAGAAGTGTTGGAGGCAGTGGCATTATGGGGTTGGTTGCTAGTCCTGGCTGTCCTCAGTGCTTTGGCATTTCACCTCATTTTCTGTGTTTAGTTTAGCCAGTGAATGTAAGGGTGGCAGTGCAAAGCTGCTCGAGATCCCAGGTGACTTGGCAAAAATGTGTGTCACAGGATGCTGTTCCCTGGCTTTGCTGCTAACCGTTCATGTTCAGCATACTTGTTCCTGTGAAACCTCATCCTGTTCTTGTTTATCAGCTTCAGAACATTGCTTCTCATTGCATGAGACTTCCCTGAGACAAATGGTTCCTGTGAACATTTTGTCTTTTGAAACTTTGGATTGCTTATTGTCTAATTCCGTTTTAATGCTTAGCAATTGGATTGGATCCATTTTCTTTTCTTTTTTTTTTTTTAAATTTTTTTTACATTCTAAATGGTTTCTCTTTGAGGCTAAACTTTCACATTCAATCTATAATTAATTTATAACCTGGAATTTAGGTTTTATTTTGTAGTTGAAGATCACTTCCTTTGTCAGGAAACCATTTAAAGATACCCGCCAATATGCTTTTTACATCCCTTTTATATGTTCATTTAAAGTACTCAAATGAAAGAAAAGCTTCAGTATTCTCTGGAATTCAATGGGTTTAAACATTTCTTGTTGATACCGTGTGATGTGTACTGTAGTACCCTTTCCTTAAAATCTTTTGCTGTAATTTTAGACTTCATGCTATTTATTTTTAGAACTTATTAGAGAAGTGCTTTTTAAATATCCTTCAGCAGAGGTGGGTGTGTGAAACATGCTGCAAAACTTCAGTGATTCCAGCAGTTGGGAAACACATTTTGGTCTGTCCAAGAAAGCATTACTCAATTATTATTCATGTTTCTGAGCTCTGCAGAGTGCACTGAGCCTCACTGAGTGTCCTCTCCCTTCATTCTGCCCTGCACCATCTTTGTCATATGACAGTGATAATGCCACTATTTTAGGAATCAGTTCTTAACAAAATTAGCCATTATAATCCAGTTACAGAGAAAAGAATTGCTTTGAAGATACCTGGCACGCTGTGTTTGCTGAATTATTGCAAAGACAAATGTTTACACCTCATAAGTGAGTTTATGAGAATATAATTTCTGGCAGAGCTCAGTTAATAGAATTAGAAAAAGTGGAGATGCCATCAGGGGCAAACAAATCACTTTATCTTTTTCCTAAAATGGAAACTGAGAATACTCTCATCTGCTTTTTAAACATTTTTACTGCACATTGTATCCTGTTTCCAGGAAAAAGAACAGACTAATTTGGTTCCAAATATCTGCTATAATATGAAACACTACCACAAAGATGCTTCCAAACCACAATCTGCAAGGTTTGAAAGTGTTTTTTTTTTCCCCCCCTAATTCTTCAATCCATCTCTGTTTTAAGATTGCAAATTGCAGAACTTGGTCTTTTAATCCATGTTTATTTCTACTTATGGCATACATGTGCCAGAAAATAGCTGTACATACTTTCTTTAATTTGATACAGATTCTGCAGCATTTTCTTCTCTGGTAAACTTAAAATTGAATAATAATAATAGTTTTACTTAGCTTTTAGTTTACGCTTTACTGGGTTAAAAAAGACTGTGTAAAAAATCAATTAGAAAGGATTTAATGAATAGCATTGTTTTTCCTCACTTATGCCTCTCATTGTGATAATTAAAAACGCTTTTGTTTTTCTGCTGTGAGAAGCTGCACTGCATCAAGGCCAACAGAGTGTTTACAAAGAAGTGATGTACGAGCTCTGCGAAGCCATAAAATAAAGTGCAGCAAGCTGACATTGGGTTGGCTTCTCTAAGTTCCAGTTATTACAGGTTTGTAATTTTACTTGGGAAATGGTGAAAGTTTATTTATATAGATACTAGTGATGTTGTTAATAATTGTGTCCAGGATCAGCATAGAACATCATTGATCAAACCCATTGAAGCTTTGTTTTAAATCAAGTGCAAGAAATTTGACAAGCCCGTACTTGTCTAATATAGATTTTTTTTCCTGATATGCTTCAGGTATCAAAGTTAGAATTGCAGAAACATCAAAGAACAAACTCCAATTTACAAATCTGTCAATAATGGCAGCCAGCAGCATTATGATTGATGTAATTTATTATAAGATTACGTGGGGAAACTCAACACAAATGATTTCTACAGCACTTGTTACTTATAGATTTTACAAGCAGCAACATTTAGAATAATGACCATCTAATACACTTCTCTGCAAACCACAGATAATAAATTTCAGTTATTGGTTCTGCTTGTGAATTGGTAGCTCATATTGAGACAGTTACTGTTGACAACTCTTTAGGTGCCTCAGTCAGAGATTCCAATGTTTAATTTTGACATCACAAACCTTGTACTTGGCTGTTTAGAAGAACCCTTTGAGTTCAGTTTACCAAGCAAACTTTATAGGTATTGTTCACTCTTTTCCATTCTATCCATCCTTATCCTTTTGGAAACATTACCAGCTTTAATTGTATATTTGTATTAAAAGAATACATCATGTCACAGGCTGAGAATCAGTCTCTAGGTAGCTTTTCACCCTAAGTAATTGATAATGACTTACTAAGAAGTGTGTATCAAGAAAGTATTTTCCAGTTTGATGTTACCCTGTAGCTTCTGGGTATTCCTGTCTCTTAGGATCAGCAACTTGTGTGGTATCGAGTTCAAAGCTTAAAACATGCTGAGAAATATGTTGTTAACAATTTCTGCCACTCTGTTAGTGGGAGTATTTGATCTGACAAGACTTATGTTCTCCCAAAAGCTGTTGAGTACTATAAAAAAGAATTAAGCCTCTAAGAGTAATTAATAATCTTTAATCAGATATTGTATGATTTTCCCTGAAATCAATATCCAAGTGGATGACTCAGAGGAGTATGACTCACACTATTTACCCTTTTGAAATATTGACAAAACAATTTGTTTTAGAGGAAGTATATAATTTTTCTGAAATTGAATAAACATGAAAAAATGGTATCTTGAGACCTAAGATGCTATCTGTCTCCTGTTGGCATTCTGCAGGAGGAAAGAGAATTGAATTGGGTTTGACATCAGTAAGTTTTGCTCAGCAAGGATTATTGGTGGGGGTTTGCTTTAGGACTCAGAACTTGTTGCTCCCTTGGAGGTGCCATCACAACCTTGTGGCTTTCCTGACATGCAGCAAAGCACACCTGTCCAACTGGGCTCTCAGAGCTGCTTTGCCTTGTGAATAGATGTGAATATTAGTAGATTTACAGATTTTTGATACTAATGTTGGAGGTTTATGGTGCCATAACCTTAAGTGTCAGGGTGCCTTTCTGCAGACAATGAAAACAAAATCTAGGGAAGAAGGGAAAGAAACCTGGCATTAAATACTTGGGCTTCTGGATTGCCAACAGTGGTTGAAGCTGAAATGTGAAACAGGCAGAGGCACAGACCTCCCAACACGTGTCAGACACCTATTCTTTCCCACAGATGAGTAAAAAATCCTTGAGCTGGAAAATCATCCACTTTCCTTCACTGGTGAGAAATATTCTGCACAGATCTAAAAGCTTGGCATGTATTATCGTGGCAGGGTTGAGCATGGCTGCAGTGGGACCCTCAGTGGCTGAGCTGTGACCTCTGCTCCTCACTCCTGAGAGAGGACAGAAGGAAGCTTTAAATTTCAGTGACAGCCCATGATCCTGCAGCAATTCTAGTCCTGAACCTTTTGTCCCCTGATGAGAAGATTTGTTGTAACTTGCAGTAGTGTCAGAAGTACCATAGAGGGGTTGCAGGTTTTAGGAATACTTTTCCCAGCTCTGCTCCACATCTACTATTGAAGAAATCTTCCTCTGCAAAGGGATAGCTTTTGGTTTTGTACCATATCAACTTTTGCTATGTTTTGAGGCACAGTTTTTTCAGAAAGATATAGTAAAATTGGATTGTGAAAACCCGTAATCAGCATCTCCCCTTAATATTTTGATTTAACATCAGTGAATACATATCCTTGTTCATATTCACATAGCATTGCTTTGAATTATTTTAATGCAATAGTCATTTGAGTTGTAGAAAATAATCTTGTGAATGACCTCAGTTTCAGCTTGGGGAGTGCTTAGAAACATTTAATCAGATTTGTCAGATCAGTGGAAAGAAGTTTGCATAATGAAGTATAGAGAACTTGCAGTAGTATTACTTAAATCAGATAGGGGAGTTTAAATTGATTCTTATTTGTTGTTTACTCTTTCAGCATTGCTAAGCTCCAATCTCATTTTTAACATTATTTACAGAAGGCACTGTCCATGTTCTGACTTGTTGTTGTCCTGGTTTTATGCAGTTATTTCCAATTCTAAGCATGACTTTAACTTGTCTTTAGGCTTCTAACCTGGGTTCTTCCCTCCATTGATTATATTTTAGAAAACTTTGGTTCATAACTTATTCCCCAGGTTCGAGGCTGACTGCTAACAGCCCCACCATCAGCCAAGCAGACACTGCCTCCTTCCCTGCCCCTCAGGACCCCGCTGTACACGGATGTGCATTAATCCCTCAGCATCTCTCACAACTCTTACACCACCCAATGGCAACACACACCTCTCATACTCCAGGGTGTTCAGAACATTCAGTGCTTTGTCTTTACACCCTTGGGCTAGAGACCAGAGAACCCAATTCAGTGAATTTCAGTGAGATTTGTGCTTGTACATCCACAGACAGTGTGGGAGGAGGGAAGTCCATGTGCAGGGATGGGAACAGGAGCCCCAGAGAGCATTCCAGGTACCACTGGTCCATCCAGCTCTGTTGGGAGCTGTCACACACAGGTTTGCTGTGCTGGAGCAGGCTGAGGGTGCCAGCTTGTCTCTTTTCTAGCTCACTGCTTCCTGCAGAGCAAATCTGTGTGCCCTGGGTCAATGTGAGCTCTAGATCACTTCTGAGGGCATATTATATATTACACTTATATAGTATATAAATATATTATATTTGGATATATATATATATATTTATAATTTTTCATCCACTATTCATGTGATAGAGGGGTAAAAGGGATAATTGTTTCTGAGCACAAATTAAGCCAGACACAGAATGTTCTCTCTTTATAACACATCTCTCCTTTTCTATTTTTCTTTCTTTCTCTTAAGTTAGTCCCTGATGCCCAGTGTAGATTTGCTTTCCAGCTAAGTATAATTTGGTATTTTTCCAGGAGCATAGTTATGTGTAAAGTACAGGCTCTGACTTTTTAAAGGGATGATTTGGTACTGTGTTTATCAGATTCAGGGAAACCATACCTCATTAAGTGTTCTTTTTTTGCCCTGCCTGAAGGTTGAAATTTTTTTTCTGAAGTACATCAAAGCTAGAAAATGACAGGGCAATTACTCCTTTTAAAATTTATTCAATAATGATTAGTAAACAGATACTGTCTCATACCCACTCAGCATGTTTTGTGTATGCAGCTTGGTTTTGTGGAGGCAGATTGCTGTTGAGTTAGAAGCTTCAACACCATGAGATTCGATTGACAGGAATTTGATCACATAGTATTTACTGGATCTGGGACCAAGTTTTGGCTCTGGCAATGTTATTAGTTGTGATAGTTGCTTTTTTCCTTCAGCTGACACCAGCTGGTATGTAGTTTGTGGATGATAAATAGCCAACGGTAAAATGGTTTTACATTTCTATTCCATAAGTTTTAGAGTAATAGTATTATGTTTGCTTTTCCCCTTTCATCTGTGAGTCCTGTGTCTTTTCTGTGCTGCAGAGCAGTTGCTGTACAGGAAAGGAGGAGGCTGCCTGCCCTCCAGAGCAGGCACAGGCTGGGAGCTTCCCTGGGATGGTGGGAGATGAGGCTTACAGCCTTTCAGGATAGTGAGGAAATGGAGTGTGGGTCTCCCACTGCTGGGAAGAATTTTCTGATCTCCAGGCTGTTACTCAAATACACATATCAACATAAGCACCCCTGTCTTGGAAAAAAACCCCTTACCAACTGTGTGTTACTCTGGCCACGGGATGTCTTGAACACACCGTGAGAATAAACCCCTCAGCAAACTGGATTTTACACATGCTCAGAGCGGGGTAATTGGAGCCATGCACAGAGGAGAAGCTCTCCACATTCAGGGAGCTTTAAGAGCAAAGTGAAGTGTCTGGGAAGCAGAGGCTCATCACTGGGAGGCAAGTGTGTACATGCTGATATATATACAGAAATTGTTCCAGATAGTATAACCTTCTTTTATACAAGTGTGGGTATTCCACCATTGTCTTAAGGGTCACAGGAGACTTTGCATTTTTACAGTGTGAAATAAGGTGAAGGCTGGCTAGTTGAGATGACAAATGCTTTCAGCAGCTTTCACCACTGGCAGAGAGTCGAATGGTTCTCAACAGTGACTTGAAATGTTTTTTCCTGTGCATCTGAGTCTATCCATATTCACAGTGCAGGTATTTTACTGCTGTGTCTGATAAAAGCGTAACACAACACAAATTACGCAGGCAGATTTTAAAATGACTGTGTGGTTTCATGCAAGTTTGGTTAACTTTTTATACTGTTGGCTCAGACAGGATGATGCCCTGAACAGTCACTTGTCATGTACCCACAGCCCAAAAACCCCAGACAGGTTTTTGTGTGAAAAATTCATGCTCTGTATGTTGGACCAGCCGCTAAATGGATTGATATAAAAGCCTCTATGGTGGGTTCTCTGCTGTAGGATGCAATACATTATTCATGGCACCAACCTGCCTTGGCAAGCCTAAATGTATTTCTAGCATTAACTCAGATATGTATCCAAATCCAGAAACTGTATGTGACATAGCATCTACCACTTTGATCCAGGCATATCTTACTAAGCCTCTCACATCTCTGTCAGGCACTTGGGAGGAAGGATGTGAATAGTTCACCTGAATGTTACTGGACTTGATATTTATTGTGGGGAAAAAAAAAATTTCTTTGGCTGTTGCCTTGCTAATTTATCTTCATTCCAAATGGTAAACATGTTGGTAAATGTGAATGAAAAGCCTCCAGATTATAAATAATAAACGCTTCTTCCAGCTGTACTGAGTGCTTTACGTTTTTGAAATGATGCCAGTATTTTTTCTCTTGCTTTTAAATGGATTGCATTGTTACACAGTACTGTGCTCTCTGCTAGGCTCTGTCTGTGAAGGTCTTTATCTGTGTTCCTAAGTGTTGATTTTATATAATTACTAGCATAAAACCTCATATGCTGCAAATTAAACACAAACAAATGAAATGAATATTCAGGGAATCCTTAGCAATTTGTGGTATTTTGTACAAGCTCAGTGCAGATGTTTAGGAGTTCCTCAGTTCTTGACAAGTAATAGATGATTTTGTTTAAAATGTCTGAACTATGAATATATTTATTTGTTTTCTTACTAGGATAACGTTTGTGAATTTCTCTTACCTGAATTATCATTATTACATTAAATCCACACAAATTACCAGAGTAAGTGAAATCAAAATGTGTCCTTTCCCCCCACCCCGTCCCTCATTTCCAACCATAAAATTGAAGGCACTGGCTTAGATTCCTTCAGGAGTCCTTTACCCCCTCCTGTTTGGCTTTCTGAATGTATAAGGTTCATGCAAATATATCTTAGGCACAAGACTAATGTATAAATTAGCTATCCTTCATAATTCCTTTGAAATTCACAGTATGAGTATAAGGTTCCAGTGATCACTTAACAGGCAGACACTGACTTTTTATAACAGTGGAAAAGGTAATGCCTATCAGGAAACCACAAAGTGAAATCTTAGGAGCAAAGATTAAGTTAACCTTGGATTTTCTTGGCAACTGCTGTAGTGTATTTGCTTTGCCTAGATCTGAGAGTTGGTCAGCAGCAAAAATAGCTGCAATTAACACTGAACTTACAGAACCTTCAGATAACGTGGTGTGGTGGGTCTGCAGTGTGTCCCAATAAAACTGTGGGCACTGCACATTTTAATAAAGGGTGAAAACAGAATTATTTTCCCAAAGGAGTCAATTTGTATGACTCCTCTTTTCAGAAGTACTTCCAGTTGAGGACTAGAAAGTAGGTTTTATTGTCTGTCAGCATCCTGTTGAGATAGAGTTCAAAGCAAAGCATAAAGAACCAAGATAGGTTTCTCTGCTGAAATGATGATTATTCTTTAGGTGAAATGGTGTAAGAGAAATGTGCTGTGTTGGACAACATTTTGTGGGAGTCAAAGAAATCAAGCCATACCAGTCTTTAGTTTTTGCATGGTTTTCCTTTTTTGAATGTGAATAAACCTAATGCTGAAACTGTCTACAGTTTCTTTCCTGAATTGTCTCTGCTTTAACATGGATGAAATTCCAGTCAGCCTCCTTCCTTTCCTGAATGCATGGTCATATAATATGCCTCTCCATTAAATAGTATCTGCAGATAGAAATTTGATAATGGCACCTTAAAGATTATTGCCCCATGGAAGTAAACGAGTATTCGAGCTGTCTGTATCACAGGAAGTGTGATTAGGGCAAAAGGGCAAGAAGTTTTTCAAAGAAGGCAAAGCTTCAGTGGTGAATAGAGACTCTTAGCTGTGGGAAGGCATCTGATATACAACTGTACAGTGAATTTAGAGCAGAGATTTGATCACATTTCCTTTAAAAGAAATTTCCTCTCTCTTTTTAAGGTATAGGAAAATCTCATGAGAAACTGGTCTTACTCAGACTGCAGAATGAGGTACTTAGCTGCTGTTTTGCTGTATTTGCTGCTCTCTGGACATGTATTGCCTCAGGCTGTTCATTCTCAGCTCGCCAAGGCATTGAAGCTCACAATTTCTTATGCTCCTTTTGAGGGCAAATGTATTTGATCTCTGCTTCGTGCAGTGCAGTATTCTGGCCCTGTTTCATCATCATGAGTTAAATCCTCTTCAGAATCCTTCAAAACCTCAAAGAGTCTTGACACAGCAGAACTTTTGCAGCTGAACTCTGTTGTGCACCAGGAGCATGTCCCTGGCTCTCCACAGCAGTTCTCTGTTTTCCAGCATGGGAAGGGCTGAAGAGCAGGCAGCTCCTGAGCTGTACCTGAAGAGACCTCAGCAGTAAGTGCAGGAATTACTGGAACCAAGTGGTGATTGTGGGGAAAAAAACACCCCGCAGTCAATAGACATAGACAAGAAACTAATAGTCACTGAATCTGTGAACTCATTTAGGATTTGGCTCAACAACAGCAGTAAATGGGAGCAGATGATAATCAGCTTCTGCACTGTTGGTGCAGAGGGTAATGAATGAACGATGCCTGCTGCTGTTCTGAGGAGCCCTACTGAGGGAGCAGCAGCATTTGGCCAGCTTGGCTTTGATTTCATTACAAGTGTCAGGCGCTTGTGTCTAGACTGGTGCTTTGGCAGCTAATTGATCTCTAGCATTTGATATGCTAATTATTTCTTTCATAATATGCTAATATGTGTACAGTGAAAAAACCACCTTTTAAATGCTAGGAGGATCTCAGAGGCATATTTGGAACTGGAAAGTAAGAGCTGGCAATCTTGATTTATGTCAGTATAATATACAAATGACTGAAGGTTTCTAGTTGTGGAATTTAGCTGGGAAATGAGAATGCTAAGACAGAAATTGTTTAGTCATACAGCGACTGTACAGGGCATGTAGCAGGCTATCCTGCACAGCCCAAACAGAGAAAATTGCTGTGTATTGGGGAATATACTCCTGTGTCCAACACACTTTTTTTGCTGCTGCTATATGGATGTTCCTTTCTTGTCAGTGATTTGGATGTCATAGTTTTTATCATATTTCCTGAAGAAAGAGAAGGAAAAACAAATAGCAGAGAAGTGTAGTTGAGTCACCTCCCAGTTCTCCTCCAGGATAGTACCTCTCTACATTATGACTACTTCTCCAGGCAACTGTCACTTGCTGGCTCTCTGAATTCCTACCATTTGACCATTCAAAAGCTGATGTTAATTGACTGCTTTCCATTCACTCCCCAAATTTTTTTGTCCTTTTCCTCTTAGGATTTGCTTCACCCTCTGGGTACTTTAAAATACAGTCTGATGAGTCTCAGTCATTACCTCTCTGAAGCTCCGTGTGGCATTTTAATTGTATGTGTTCTTCAGGCTGTGACAGAAAGGAGCCATCAGGGAGAGTTTCCATACACATTTTCTTTTGTCTGTCTCCACTCAGATATTCTGAAAAATACTTTTATTAAATGCGTATTTGATAGGCTTGAAAGCTATCAAAGCAAGTCTGCTGAAAGGTAACAACTGAGGAGCCTTCCTAGGACCTAGGATAGAGCTGGAAGCACACATCATTAATGTAGGACAGAGCCAGAGGCAGAACCAGGATCCTTACTGACCTTTGGAGGTCAGTCATGTTCGACATTTGAACAATTTAATTTCATTAAATAGTTTTAAAAGAAAGCTGCTAGATTTTCTTCTATACAGACAGCTTTTGCATAGACTAATAGTCTGTCCCAGTGCCACTGAGTAGGTAGTAATTAGATTACTAATATGTACTTAAAGTTTTAAATAATAGGAAAGTGTCTGCTCTGTGTTTGGCTGCAGTCCCTGGCAGCAGATTGGATGAACACCTATCAAGTGTTATAAGTGCATGGGCAGACTGTGCAAGCATTACTGGGAGCAGATTCTATGTCTGCTGTAATAAGCTCCTCTCTGTGCTCAAAGCCCTAATCACCTTCTTGTTGACAAGAGAGAACTTTAATTTTATTTGCAGGGGTATAAGAAACTCATTACTTAGCTCTGCAGACCAAACCAACCCAAATAAAACCACCCATTCATTTGAGAGAGCTAAGTGAGTGAACTGATTGCTGAAAAAAGTCAGTGGAGCTGTGTTTACTGAAGTCCAAAGCAGCAAATCAAAATGCTTTCTCATGTCAAGAGATACTATGTACAGTTAAATTCAACAAACAAATTCTGCACATGATGTGGAATCACAGTAGTGTTTTAAGCAAAGACAGATATATTTTACACTGAAATTTCGTGTGTTATTCTTAGTTTCACTTTGAGCTTCTTCAGAACTGATATGAAGGTAGTGACCAAGGAGAATTTCTCACCCTGAAACAAATGTAAGTGACAAAAGGATCTGGTCTCCCATCAGGGACATACATTCCTTCTTGTTTCCAACATTTAAATTTCTTCACTAGCAAATCTGATTTCTGAGAGAAACAAGTATCTGATGTCCTGAATCTCCCTCCTTAGCTGGATTTCTTAAGGGAGTAATTGAAATTGAAATTGGCAAAGTGTAATTTTACACTAAAAGAAGGACTCCTTAATAAATCTTATTTGTGGCCCTTTACTTCTGGTTCAGAAAATGGTTTTCTGGATTCACTCGAACCCTGCAGCAATAGACTTGAGAAAGAATGCTGGGAATAAATTGTGGACTTTTTCATCTTTTAGCCCAAAGAATTCCATCTGGTTGAGACCATGTAGTTACACCATAACTGCCCCCTTGAGGCTTCATTGATGAGGTTAAAAACTTTGCCACTTTCATCTATGTACATAATATATTACAAAAGCCACAGAAAGTAATGCCTTAATATGCTTGCAGCTTATTCAGACATAGTACCCAGAGGTGTTATTGATGCAGTTTTAACCAGGGACCTACTTGGACTAGTTGGATTATTGAAATATACCTCAAATAAGAAAAGTAATTAAAATTTTTAAGTGATTTAAACAATTAAATGTAGTGACTTCACTATAAAGAAACTTAACTACTTCAGAAATATCATGTGCAGCTAAATTGACTTTAAACAAAAGTGTGTTTGAATGTTGAGTTGAACTTATTTAGCCATGTTGGTACCTCACACATTTCCTTTCTATAAATATCCTAGACATTTATGAGTGGGAATGTCCACCAAAAAAATCATGGCATAACCATTGTAAGCACAACAATAATCTCCATAAGATACAGGAAGATTTGGTATTATAATTTTCGTCCCACCAACAAGAAAAAGGAAACATATCTTTGAAGAATTAAGTTAGATGCATCAAACTTAAAATGCTCAAAACGTGGGGGAAAATTCCAAAAATGCTTACAATGCTCAAAACATGGGGGAAAATTCCAAAAATGACCTCTGAATATGCCAGAGGGGATGAGGAGAGTGGACAGATGACTGATGCTGCACAGCACCCATGAATGGTCAGGAAGAAAGAAATCACACACAGAGCATGAATTCCAGATAAGACTTGTGTGTAGACAAGTTAACAAATTAATGGAAGTATAAAGGGATATCAGCTAAACATAGAGAATTGTTCTCCAGAAGGCTCATGTGCAAATATATGTCCCCTTAATATGTGATATTATGGCCTTCAAATACCAACCTGCCCTATTAAAAGGGTCCCAGGTATCTCATGCACTCACAGCGCTGTGCTCAGGTGCGAGGTGCTGTTTGTGATGCCAGGAGCATCCCCCATCAGCAGCTGGATTAATGGCACTCAGTGGATTAATTAGAGGCTGCTCTGCAGTGTGTGCAGAACGTTCTGACAGCTCAGTGATGCACCTTGGATGCATCAGCCTGGATTCTGTGGAGTATTCCAAAATCATTTTCTCACGTGTGATTTTTAAGTAGTGCTTGAATTTTTAAACCTCTCTCAGCAAAAGCTTTTGGATACTCCAGGCTAGCTGCAGATGAATCAGGGACCTTTTCTCTAGCCCAGCTGAGCTTGGAGCTACCCTGCTTTTCTTAGGATGTGTGTTTAGGTTCATTAAGCATCTGCTGAGGAATGTGTATAATATACAGAGTTATTTTTAGAAGACTGGAGTGCTTCTGAATGAATAGTGCTAGGTAAATAAACCACATTATGAACTCTCACTGAAAGACATAAGCCATGATTTTAGCTTGGGCACAAGGATTGCTGACTGGCCTTAGGAGGCAGCTCTGTCCTGGAGGTGGTGATGTAGGATGTGCTAACTCAGGGACTTGTGCTCACCTGAGTGTTCACTGGGTTTGAATGAGTACAGTTCACAGATAAAGACACCTCCCATTTTTGCACAATTCCTCTGGACTTTAGTATTCTATTTGGCCCTATCCATGATTTTTGAAGAAATTGAAAATAAACACCTGCAATAATGAAAACTATGGCTCAGGACAATAATGCTGATGTGAGAGTGTACACCTGCTAGGACTCTGAATTCTGAGCTGTGATATTTCCTCTCTGTTACTAAATATCTCATAAAATTTGCCCAACCTTCTAAGCCACACAGAACTATGCTGTAGATAAAAGGTCTTGATGGCAGTTGCCTTTTGAGTGGTTCTTACTGGGATAATCTACTTGTCATAATCTGGAGCCCTTTGGTTGCTGCTCAGCAATCCTTTTGTATCCAGGTTCCACTTACCACAAGGATCAATCCGTTTTTTGAAGAGTTGCAGAGCTGCAGTCAGCAATGGTATTTTCATACAAGTTTTACCTTTACTGCAACTGGAGGGAGACTGGAGTGAATCTGATTTGTAATGAACCTCATTCACATGAGCACTCTGCCTTGCTCCACAGCAGTGCTTCCACTTGTTCTCTTTTGGTTTTACTGCATCTTTGTAGATCCCAAGCATCAAGAGCTTGTATCAAATCTCTCCAGGGAAAAAAGAAAAAATCAGTTACTGATAACTAATTCCACACTTGAACTTAACAGAAATACTACAACCTCTAACAGTAGCTAGTTTTGTTAATCATGAGAAGATGTTTAGTTTTCCCAGCAATTGGTTTCATCACTGTTGCATTGACTGCACCTTGTAGCTTGGCAAGTGGAGATTAGGTCTGGTGATCGAGCCCAAAGCAGTGTTTTATAAAGCACAATTCTGAGGGAGGCTTGCACAATGGCAACTGAGTCAGACAATATTTTAAAAATATTCCCTTTGCTTTTCCCTTTATTTTTAGAATATTCCCTTCAGGGCCTTTTATTCATAAACAATGTTTTGTGTCAGCATGACACAACAACACTAAAAATTAAATGTGGACACAAATTAATAAATAGTATTTTTCATTTATTCGTACATTGGGGATGAGATTCCAAAATCTCCTGGTTTTAAGGATTTCACTCATCTCTCCACAGCAGGGTGATGGGAGATCAAGCCAGGCCCATCTGTAGCTTGTGGCACACTACTGTGCCTGCTGCCTTTGACTTCCCAGCTCAAACAGCCACCTACTCTTTTACCACTACTCTGACTGAGTGTGGGCTTTGGAACACTACCCAGCATCAGGATCTGAACTTACAATTTTGGATTTGTACCATTTCCTTGAGCAGCTCTGACACTAAGCCTTGTTATCAGATCAAACAACGGGAGAGAAATTCCTTGACTTATTTGCTGTGGTGGCTCAATGGCTCTGTACTGAATTATTTGCCACTGATCCAGACTAAAACAGAACTGTACATCAGCTCTTGTGTGCTGAATGACTTTGAGTCATAATTTTTGGCAGTTATCTGGGTGAAGTCATGTTACGAGCTAAGGTGATTCTCTCCCTTTCACCCTTAGAATTTTCACAGTCTGTGAAATATTATTGTACTCCCATAATCACAAATAAAAATTATTTTGGTGTATGATTAATAATTTACAGAGTTAGGGGAAAAATAGATGACCAAGGCCCTTAGCATTGTACAACCTGATTGGACTTTGATGTACAGACATCTAATTATTTTGAAATGTAAGTGCTCTGCTTTATCTTTGCTTTATTGTTACTACTAACATTTTGGATAGTTTTATGAGAGCTTAGATTTCTCTAATCCTCAGTTGTTTTTTAATCATTTCATTTAGAAGGGCTTTAGCTTCATAAGAACTGCTACGAAAATGATCTTTAGTTAAACCTGTGAAGTGCAAAAGTCACCTGTCAAAGCAGGTGTACAAGATTTCCACTGTTAATATCTCTTTGGCCTTTAATCCTATTTTTCCCGGTTTGTGTGGGCACTGACAGTTAACTCAAGTTTCAATCAAACCTAGACAAATTGGATTTTGTCCTGCCCTACAGTTGGCTAGTCAGACAGCCAGTGATTTTTTTCACACTGTTCAGAGACTCATTAGACCTTTGTTCAGACTGGCTAAGGCACAGCAAGGATGTAGAACTTGCTCTTTCATAGTCCACAATATTTTTCACAGGCTGAAGATTAAGGATTTATAGGCAAAAGATTTTCCATTCTATTTGAAAATGAAATCTATGTAGTTTGCAACTGCAAAATTTTGTCATGCTTTAGAGAATGAAAACATTGATGTGGGATCTGTTTCACCAATTAATTACTTTAATGCCATTCAGTTAATGATACCTGAAATATTGCTAAGCACTTACATGCAAAGGACTGAAAATTTTAACACTGCATTATTGCTATTCCAATGTATGTTTTCTAATGAATACCCATCAGTCTACAAAGAAAGAAATTTCATTTGTGACATCATTTCATGATGGCATACTGCGTAAAAGATACTGAGAAAAACAATTAAATGTAAAATTACCAGTGAATTTAGATATTAGATAATAAAAATATAGATGGGAATAGCATCATTACGATACTGAGTACTTCTATTTAATGTCCGTGGGGAGTTAGCTGAGTACTTTAAAACACATAGAAAATGGCCAATGATTCCCTGAAAGGTCTTGTCATCTTAAATGATGAAAAGATAACAGATTAAACCAAAATGGAACTGGGCAAATGGCAGGAGGGGTAAGCTAAATCTGTTATGAGCATTAAAATCAAAATTTTTTATATCTACCCCACTTGAAATATGATTCCAGTCTTGCCAAATAGAATTAGTACAATGACAAGTAAATGCATTGTTGACCATTAAAATCTAAAAATTTTTGGGCTGGTTAACTCTACTCACACACAAGTGTCTCTTAGTGCAAATAACCCTACCCGAGCCAGGGCAGGATATGTCCTGCATGGGTCAATAGTGGAGCTGCTCTTGAAGCCCAAATACTTCACAATCTCACTGCTGGTGTAAATAAAGTAATTTCCAGATTCTCTATCAAATCTAGCCCCAGGTGTTTGGTCTGAAGCATGGTGCAGCATCCTTAGCTCAAGTTACATAACCCTTCATTTTGTAATCTTCCTGTGTCAGTCTTCTTCCATCTGTGCACATTCTAGTTTCTTGCAAAAACTACCTCCACAGACAATGTGGTTTTTTTCCCCTTGGCCTAACAGAACTTTACAGATCCTCTCCATGAGTCAGTACTTTGTGACACTCATTAGAACTTGAAATGAAACCTATTGAGGTGACTTAACATCATCTCAGAACACCTGGGGCTTTGGCATTTCACATGTCATATGGGTCATGACATAATAGCATTTCTAATTGTCAGTCACAGAGCGAGACACAAAAATAGTGAGCGAAGAAGGGAAATCCCTGGTGGGAGGACTCAAGGTTATCACACTGCTCCTGACAGAACTGAGAAACTAACTCACCCACATGAAAGACTGGGCTGCTTCTATAGTAATGTTCTATAATGGAAAGGCACAGAAAGGTGTTCTGCCTTTTGTCCTGGGTTTCTAATCTCTCATGTATTCTTTTCTCTCTCCCTTTGTCACAAGGTGGGTACATTACATTCTATTCTGTGGATTCTGGCTCTAAATCCAAGGGTGTGTTTCTGTATTAAAAAATGCAGTTAATGTAACATATGTCTGTGAGTGTGTGTGAGCATCTTGCACACACGTAGAGATTTCAGTGACTGGTACAAACGTATTTGTGGTTTGTGTAACTGCGTCATGGAAAGAAGAAAGACATTTCTAATACCACAGTGACAGGGATTGGTCAGGGGACACAATTTCGCAGCCAGGCACAGGGAAACTATTCACCTGCTGCTGGACTTTAAAGTTTGCACACCTGGAAACATTTCAAGGGACTGACATAATCTTATTGCCTCTAGAAACCCCCCAAAGCAGCCTAAGTGTGGACAGTAATAATTATCTACACTGCAGTATTTGGAGATATGACAGGAGGTGCTTCATCCTGCTCCTGTGCAAAGCACTGAGACACCTGCAATGGAGTTTAATAGTTTCAGCTCCTGCTCTGAGAGCAATAGTCCATGTGGGAAGTGGTGCTAATGGAGCCTGCAGAGAGGAAACGCCTCTCACGTGCTACAGAAAGAAGTGTGATATTGGGTCTTTTCACAGTAGCATCTTACTCTTCAAAAACACCAGGTCTAAGTGGACTTAGAGTTTTGAAAAGAAACTTGAGCAAAAAATATCCAGATCTGAACATGTAAAACCATTTCATACATTGCAATATATATTATATGTAGGCAGACTTCAGCCAAATTCTGTGATTTGTCTTGCTCTTGGACAAAATTCACACAATTTCTGGGGAATGTGTATTAATAATAATGGAACAATAAAGGTGAAGCTCTCAGGGTTTGTACTCCAATATAATGAACCTGTTTCACTTCTCAGATGCCTTTCTAAGTCTGGCATTTTGGGCTAAATGTCTGTAGAGCACAGGAAGAGAATAGGTCCTGCAGTGGCTGACCCGCTGTCTTGCTGGTTGATGATCAGTGCCAGTGTGACAGGCAGCTCGTGTGTATTCCCACAAAGTCTCCTGTTCCTGTCCTTTAGTCACCAGCAGCATATGGGAATGCTGGAGGCAGTGAGCTCTCTTTTAAGTACCTGATGGTCTTTGAAAGTTCCTGCAGTGAATCTCTGACAAAGTTGGTTTTTACAGTGAGTTTTGTTGTCCTTCTGCTAGGAGGAAGATCATCCAAACTAATGATTCTCAGAAAAGTGATGTGTCATCTAAATGATCTAGAGAAATCCTGAATTTATTCAGATCAATGGAAAAAAATCCTATTGGCTTGAAAGGGAATATATTTTTCATTCATGATTTTCATAGACCAGCCTAGCATATGGAAAGAAAAATGGAGAATGTCTCTTAATGATTGGTTTCTTCTAATATTCTATTTTATCCAAAAAAACTATGTAAAATGGGAATATAAAGAACACCTGGAGTGTGTTGAACAAAATCCTCATGCTGCAATTATTTCTGGATGCTGTGACTTTTAGCTTTTGTAGGCAAACCAGAGTTTAATATCTTTTCCTGTAGCTGGTTAATTGCCTCTCTTCCTCCTAAATTTTCTGGTAGTAACATTTGCCAGACACCAAGTTACTAGGAACATGCTTAAGAATATTGGAGTTCAGTTTTGTGGCACCTCTCTAATCAGAAGCCAGGGGACTTTTATGCAGTCAGAAGTAGATACTAAAGAATAAATACAGAGTCAGTTCATATCTGATTGCTTCAGCAAACATATTGGAAGATACTGATAAAATTGTGTAATTTCAGGCTTCATTAATGGTGAATAGTTCTCTAGTTAATAGAGTAAATAGCTAAACTTGTGATGACAGAAGTGAAATTGGTGTTTTTTGACAGTGATACATACTTAAGGAATTACACAAATGGAATATTTATTTTTTCAACTTCTGGAAGTTGTAAATGGCAGCCCAAGTAGCATTTTCTTAGAAGAAAATGGAATAAATAAACTACTACAACCTAGCTAATATAAACACTGCTCTGATACAAATAATAAGCATCAAGTGCTGCTGTGATGCACAGTCATACAGGAATAGACAACTTCTGCCAAGTGTGAGTTTATAATCTGAAAAATGCTAAGGAGGTGTAGAGAAATTAGACTTTTTTTTCAAATATCCCTTCTTACTGACGAAGCTGGAAAGATGGCACTTTTGAAAATTCCTTTAGCCAGTTAAATGCTTAACTTCCATTACAGTAAGACCTGAATTTCTAAGTCACCTATAAAAAGGACTTAAACCTGTATCTGTAGGTCTAGCTTAAATCATGCCTTTCAGATAACAAAGACCAATATTTCACTGAACATCTGGATAATAATGAATGGAACAAACCTGAAGAATCAAAATAAGAAGCCAATCTTTCATCTAAAGTCACTTGCACGCTGCCTTTCATGTGCTTAGGCTACACCTTAAAAAATGAGGCACGGTCTCCTAATTTATTTAGAAGTTTTTGCAAAGTTGTGGTAGTGATAGTGGCCAGACAGATGTGTGTTAACAAAAATTTATGTCAGATCCCCTGAATTCCAGACCTTCATCCTAAACACAAACCCTTTATTTTATTGAGAATCCCAATGCATTTTACACAGACACTGAAGTTCTGGTGTTAGACACTACAGTTAGGCATCAAAGACAGATAGCAGCTACCATGCAAGTGCTGCTTCCAAAGAGAATAAAGCCCTTTTGAAGGCAATAGAAACTGTCAAAGTTAAATTAAAAATTAAAAATCCATTCTGTGGGCTGCTGACACACTAGGCTGCCTGACAGCCACAGAGCCAGAAGTTTCAAAAATCTCTCAAAAGCAACTGTAAGTTGCCTGTGCTCCCTGTGCTTCCCCCTCTAACCCAATCAACTTTTATCCAACAGTGAAATATCATCACAGTGCCTATGAAGTGATCATCTTGGTCATAAGGAAAAAAGCCCATCCTTTTAAAACATCTTGACTGATCAAGTATTCAGCTAGCTTATGCTTTAGCATGTGATGTATTGATGTAATAATGATAGACTTTCTCAGAATTTTAATGATTTATTATTTATGATAATATACTGCTGCATGCCAGTCTCTCAAAATGAAGATTTATATGGCCTTCAACATGAAAAAACACTGCCTACAGTCACAAGAAGTGTTTCAATAAATTATTACACGCGTTAAATTTAGGTCTTAGAATCTGCAAGTGGGGTAAAGTGGGGTAATTCATGTTGTTTGGGTTCATAGAATCACAGAATATCCTGAGCTGGAAAGGATCCACAGAGATCATTGAAATCCAGCTCCTGGCCCTGCATGGGACAGCCCTTACAATCCCCTACACCCTGTGCCTGAGAGCATTGTCCAAATGCTTCTTGAGCTCTGTCAGGCTGCTGCTGGGACCATTGCCCTGGGGAGCCTGTTCAGTATCCAAACACCCTCTGGGTGAGATTTTTTTCCTAATATCCAGCCCAAACCTCCCCTGACACAGCTCCAGCCATTCCTTCGGATTCTGTCCCAGATCACAGGGAGCAGAGATTGGAGCTGCCCCTCCTCTGCCCCTCAGGAGGGTGTTGGAAACCTTGTTGAGGTCTCCCCTGAGTGTCCTCTTCTCCAGACTGAACAGACCAAGTGTCCTCAGCTGCTCCTCATCGGACCTCCCCTCCAGACCCTTCCCCATCCTTGTGGCCTCCTTTGGACACTCTCTATTAGTTTAATGACTCTTTTATATTGTGGTGCCCAAAAATGCATACAGGACTCGAGGTGAGGCTGCACCAGAGCAGAGCAGAGCAGGGCAATCACCTCCCTTTTATTCTGAAAGCACCGGAGAACCATAGCAAAATATTAAGGATATTAAGAAGCACAATGGATAATACCTGTCTTTCCCCATGTCCTCCACATTTATACCCCACTGTGTGATAACTGACATTTCTGAGTGTCTTTGTTGGGATTCTTTCCTGTTTTACTGACCTCTCCTGTCAAGAAGAAACAGTAGAGTAATAAAGGACAATACTTTTGTTGTCATGAGCAATTTACCATCATATACCTTACAGAACTCTGGAAGTCAGATGTTTATTGCTTGCTGCTGCTTGTATTGTTCCTCAGCTGAATAAGAGATCATGACAAAAATCTATCTATAATTAAGCAAAACCTCCAAGTTATACATTGCTTGAATTTAAAAGGATGCAATGCCTTTATCACAGTCGTGCATTCAGTCAAAACCTGCTTGAGAACAGCTCTGAATTGTAAAGTGGGCTTTAAAATCAAGATCAGGTGTTTGAAGTTTATTTTGAAGTAATGTGAGGTTATTTGCACAGGGTGCCATCATAATTCATACTTTAGAGGGTAGAATCAAGCTGTGTAAAAGCAATTGACTACTGTTGTCCTACAGGCTATATCCAGCATTTTAGAATTATTTTATTACTTTTTTCATACAGCTTCACATGAAATTTGGGAGAAATGAGCTGTAATGCAATACAGATGGGACTGATTAATTTTACATGTAGAGCAATAACTCTGGTACATTATTCTGCATAAGCTTTAATACTGCTTTGACTTATGTGGACTGCAAAGACCCTGTGTTGACAGGTGAGACATTCCTGGTGCTCTTGCCTGGTCCTCCTCACTGCAGCATCCAGAATTTTAATCAGCCAAGTGATGAAGCAACGATATGCTGTTGATTTCGACAGGAGTGAAATGTCTAACCAGGCATTAGTCAGAGCCTCTGCACTTGAGTGGGGATGTTTTCATTCACCCAGGAAGCAGCACAGTCTCCTGAGACCTGGTTTCCAGACAAAGGGAGTTCAGATGGAAATCGGAGCTTCTGGTTGTATTTGAACTCTGCCCGCCCGCGGTGTTCTCTCCCCTTGAATAAGCAATAGGAGCTGCATCTCAGCTGTCTGGCTGGACAGTGGCTGCAGTTCCCTTTGACTCGTGTGACTTTAAACAGGACATTGCCCAAAGACTTGAACAAATAAATTGGACTCCATGAAACAATCAGATTTAACTGTCCCTGTGGTACACACTCCTGGAAACTTGTTAATTCATTCTGTAACAAAGCAATTCTCATACTGACTGAAAAAAAAGCTAAAACTATTTTCAATTACATATTCTTTATTAATTTTTATTATTATTTAAAAAGTTATGTATTTCATAGTAGGAGCTACTCACTCTATGGTAAAATGTCTTTCATCTCCATACATATAAGCTTTCTAAAAATCTGAAGTTCTGCTCAAAGATTTGGGAGTCCTAAGAGCAGCCTCTGCTGATGCATAAGGAAATTGTCTCTCTATTTTTCCAGTGGAGGTAGCAGTTTTTATTGCATATCCACAAGAAGTTTGCAAGAACTGTTAGGTGTTTGTATGTCACTCGGAAAACATAAAAGCCTTCACAGACTATAAATTTCAAGTAACTCAAGAAAATAAAGAGATCAGCATTAAAAATATTGGATGCCACAAACAGTATACCTAAACAACAATGGTCTTGTGGTCCAACCATAGAATTACCATACTCTAATGAGTACGATGTCCCTGTTCCTTTCCCCTCCATCGTAATACTGATGAATACTGATGCACATCTTGAACCGTTCTCGTTTTTCTGACGGCATTATCTTTTAGCTCCAAGAGCTGGCCCAGGCCGGCCGTATCCCAGGCTGCATTAGCAGCAGTGTAGGCAGCGAGTGGAGGGGACGGGACAATCCCTTTGCTCGGCATTGCCTGGATCACCCCGAGGTGCTGGGTCCAGTTCTCACCCGCTCAGTACCAGAAAGACACGGACAAGCAGGAGCGGGGTCGGGAGAGACCATCGAGGTGGACGGGGCCGGGCTCTTCACCGCGGAGCGTGGTGCGAGGACAAGGGACACGGGGTGTCAGCAGACACCCGAGAGGGTCAGGCCGGGCCCGGGAGGAGCTCCGGCCCCAGGGCGGCCCCGCCGCGGCCCGCGGCGCTCGGCCCGGGCCGGTCCCGGAGCGCTCCCGGCCCCGCCCCGCCTGACGTCAGCGCCGCCCGCAGCCAACCAGCGCACGCGGTGCGAGCCGGGCCCCGCCCCCCGCGCCCTCGCTGCCCATAAAAGCCGCGGCCGGCGGCGGGCGCGGGAGCGCTGTGAGGGGAACCGGGCGGGACGGGTCGGACGGGACGGGGCGGCGGGACCCGCTCCAGGCACCGCGGCTCGGCCCCGGCCGCCCCGCCGAGCGGGCGCTGCGCTCGCCAACCGGGATGCTGCTCGTGGCCGCCGGGCTCCTGCTCGCCGTAGCTGCTGGCGGGCGGGGGTCGCCGGCCGGGGAGCAGGAGAGCCCGCCGGGCAGCCGCTTCGTGTGCACCTCGGTGCCGCTGGACGCCGCCGGTGCGGGCTGCCCGCTGCCCCCCGTGCCCATGCAGGGCGGCGCGCTGCCCCCCGAGGAGGAGCTCAAAGCCACGGTGCTGCAGCTGCGGGAGACCGTCCTGCAGCAGAAGGAGACCATCGGGAGCCAGCGGGAGGCCATCCGAGAGCTCACTGGGAAGCTGAGCCGCTGCGAGGGCGCCGACGGCAAGTCCGCCGCGGGGGCGTGGAAGAACGAGGTGGGCAAGGGGAAGGACACGATGGGCGACCTGCCGCGGGACCCGGCGCAGGTCATCGACCAGCTGAGCCGCACCATGCAGACCCTCAAGGACCGGCTGGAGAGCCTGGAGGTAGGGCCGGGCAGCGGAGCCGCTTCACGTCTAGCGGGCACGAGTAGTGCCCGACATCCTTATGGAGACTGATCCAAACTGGCCCAGCCCCGGGGGCGAGCGGCTCGGTTGGCTTGTCATGTTCTTTTGGTTATTTATCTTCTCTCTTTAATGGTAAAAACCCTCAGGGGCTGCTCTTGAATGTGTTCTCCCACGGTGTGGGGGAAGATTATGGTTTCCCTGCCTGTCACCAGCTTAGTTTCTGTATTAATAATGTGTAAATCTCTCTTTCTGGGGATGTGACTTTATGTGGTTTGAGGTACAAAGCTGACGTCTTGGGCAGTAAGACCTCGGCATATGGTGCTGAACAGACCAGTGGTAATGAGGAGATTGTGTTGGGCAGATGGTGCAGATAAGATGATGTACTTAGAGCTGACATTGAATAAAAAGAACCCGATTCTGTGCGCCTCTGAACAGAAAGGGGATTTGGTCCAAGCCCACCGATAAGTGATTTCCATGAGCCTTTGGACAGTGCCTATGTTTTGAGTGCTGTTCATGGAAAGGTTTTGTAGAGAGGTTTCTCACAGGATTCACGCTGATTTTGTTTTTCACACCCTGAAAGCCTCACATGCGTCGTCCTGCTGTCCTTCACTCAGTGCTGATGTGAGGATGGCGAGTAACTTCTGAAAAGCTGTTCTGTCAGCACTGCTTTGCCAGTGCAGTTTTGAATGAGCTGTTAGTATTACATCCTTTTATTACTACTGCTGTCTTCCTGAAGCATTCTTTTTAGGGCTGTAGAAGAGAAACTCCACTAGAATAACATGGTATGTGGAAACGTTTTGTTAGTATCTTTAAAGATACCAGTGTTCTTAGAGAGTGTGAGGTATCTCTTTTTTTTTTCCAGTTTGAATAAGAATACTTTCATTGGTTAATACTTACAGTTGATCTAAAGAGCACCTGATAGTTTTTCTGTTTACTTGCCACTAACAGTAAGTAAAGCAAAAATTGACCTATGTGCCACATGTATGCATATTAATAGGAGTGCCTTAGACCTGCTCCCTACATTGATTTTATTGAACTTAAATGTATGAAAACTCCTTCATATAAAGTGCTGGAAGCCTCTAACAAAAGTGCCCTTTTGTTTCAGGAGCTGTTTAGCTAGAGTGCTGATAAAAGCACTGAGCATGACAAGTACTAAAAAGCAGTACCTCTTCTGTACTTGCTGGAGAGCTCCATGATCTTACTTCCCTCCTTTGAATCAGGAGCATATCTGCATTTCACAGTTTCTGTTTCAGAAGTGACAGGTTTTTTTTCTTTTTTCTGCTTTCCCCTAAAGCACCAGCTCCGAGCCAACGTGTCCTATGCAGCCCTGCCCAGTGACCTGCGGGAGATGCTTCAGCGGAGGCTCGGGGACCTGGAGCGCCAACTCCTGAGCAAAGTGGCTGAGTTGGAGGATGAAAAGTCTCTGCTTCACAATGAGACCTCAGCCCACCGGCAGAAGACAGAGACAGCCTTGAATGCATTGCTAGAAAGAGTGTCTGAATTAGAGAAAGGTAATTGCTCCGAATCTAAATGCTTCCTCATGCTGATTAATTTTGCTTACTCCTTCCTTCCAGTGTAGTAAATTTGGGCCTTGAGGGAAAGACATTGAGGTACTGGACTAAATACTAGGTGACAGTGCAAATACTTGGATTCTCCTTTTTCTTTAATCACAGGCTTCTTGCTTGACAGGCATTGCCTGGCTTTGGCTTCCTGTCTCTTAATTTGTCATGTGTGGGTGGCTAGGATGAAACTCTTAGTGTTTGTGGGATGGAAAGATCTATAAGGAGGCAAGTGGAGATAGGAATAAGTATGGCATGGGTGTAAATAGCTACATAATGTCAAGCACACATCTGAGTAGGACTGCCTTTATTTGGACTGAGAGTCATATGGGCTAAATTTAAGTAGCACAACTACCTTTGATGTAATGAATGGCATTTTATACCAGCTTTGTTTCCTGATGCTTTGGAAGTATTGATGGTGACCTTTCCTTTTGTTGCTGGTTATGACTCTGGATAACTGCAGATACTTGAATTGTGCCCTACTCTAAGCTTACAGCCCTCAGAGTTTGCAGTAGATTACACATGGTCCACTGGGGGACACTCTCGTAATCCTAGTCATTCATTCTGATTCTTGTCTTAATTATTACTGAGATCTCTCTGCTTGAGTAGAGTCTGTTTATTTGAATTACAAATGTCTGTGGAAGTGACCTAAAGCACAGAACTCTTTCTGCATTGACTGTATACAGGTACAGGGTGGACTGTGTAGGGCTAGAGTGGCAGAAAATATCACTGCCCAATCCTTAAATGAGTGAATAACTCAAGGTGAATAACTTTCTGCTTAGAAGCAGCTTAATGGACATGCCTTCCAAATATGCATATCTCATGAGTTTAGAAATGCAGCCTAAAGGACCCATTTCTGTAATACTGTATCTATTCTTCTTTCATCTAAAAAGTGTGAAGGAGGGGAAAAGGGAAGGAGGAAGATGATCTTCTACTGGCTGTCTTTTAGTATTTCCTGAGAGCCAAGATAAAGCCTGACCTGCAACTAAAGCTATGGAGAATTAGTGGCCTGTTAATGTCTTATGTGTCAAGTATAGATAGTCCTTGTCTCTGAAAGATGTGACTCATATCAGAAAGAGAGAGTGGTGGGAGAACGAGAATGTGTAATTCAGTTAGGCTAAAAATAACCTGTTCCCACCTTTATTTTTTTGTGTGGGGAGTGAGGGCTGTCTTAAGTCTCCAGGGAAGTGGAGAATTTGGGACAGGAACCAAGATAAAGTCTTTCTTTTAGTTGTGCAATTTGCTCTCTATTACTGTACAGCTTAGCTGTTCTGGTTCATCTGTCAAATCAAAGTCAGGGTAATAATGATCTAAGAACTTAGCTTTTTTTGTGTATTAAATACAGACTGTATATGATCTGACCTCATTTGAAAGTAGTGTTTCTATTGTGCTTTTATTTAAAATGCAGTATTGTTTAGCATTTCTTCCCCACAACTACCTAGAGTGTCAGAAGCTCCTCATTGTCCTGAGACTAAATAGAGGAAAAAAACCAACTTATGAGGTGACACTGTAAGGTCTGGATTTTATCTGTAGTTGTGACAGCTGTTTTAGTTACCAGTGGGGCAGAAGGGTCTAAAACTGTTGTGGTTCCCAAAGGTTTCTGTTAATTCCTTCCGTGGTTGTCTGCACTGACAGCAGGAGATGATGTAGTAGAAAAAGCAGGAAGTAGAATCTTGCAAATAGTAGTGCCTGGGCTTCAGTAGCTTTGCTGGAGGTACATACAGATCATTTACTATCTCTAAACCTATTTTCTCTATGTCTGAAAGGCAATAACAATATTTCTTGCCCATCTAGCCCAAAAATAATTGCTCTTTTAATGGGCTGTGTTTCTGGTTTTCTGTGTGAGGTTGGTTGTAGCAGCCTAATGGAGGTTGTTCTACATTACCCTAAGACCCTGCTTTTTTTTATCTGCTTAGAATTGAGAACATTTCAGTTCTCCAAGTTCCTCAAGACAGATTCAAGAGAAAGAGAAGCTTTTTCTTCTCCCACCCCCTCGTTCTGGGAAAAATGCAGCCAAAACACTTCAGTTGCGTCTGAGAATGGGAACTGAGAGAATGCCAGTGGTTTAAAAAATACATATGAGAGTTGTGGCAACCTTTTGTGGCAACAGCTTTTCATTTGGACTGAAGTGTGAATTTGGCAAGGGAATTAAATTTGTTTCAGGAATGTGAGCAAAGGAAATGAGTGAGACTCAGAAGAACAGGCTGCTAAAAAGTTGAGGGTGACATTACTACAGAACTGTGGGTTGTATTTTGTGGCACGATGTGGGATTTATTTCTTAATGCTTAATTCTAGAAAATTATTTATAAGCATCTATATCAAGTATAGGATACAGAATATTGCACCTTCAGAAAGTTTTGGTCTTAAGGGTTCTCAGTTTTGTAAGCATGTCTCAGAATATCTCACTGGGTTGTATCACTTTTTAAACCAGTTTGAATTGTTTGAAATAGGCAGGCCACCAGCCATGAACTAGGCAACAAAGATGTTCTGCCATCTATTCTTTTGCTCTAAATGAGCAGAAATAAACTAAATAATTATCACAATGGGGATAAAATCTATTTGTATTTTTATGTGTGGCAAAATCAATATTCATTAAATACTACTTCAATATACTTTTTTTTTTCTGTACCTCTCTAAAGTGATTAAAGCCAAAGATTCTCAATATTAATTGTCTTAGCCTGAATTACCAATACATTGTTTTGCTTAATGTTAAAGGTTTTTCTTGCTCCGTGTAATTGCAGGTAACAGTGCATTTAAGTCACCTGATGAATTCAAAGTCTCCCTTCCTCTTCGCACAAACTACCTGTATGGGAAGATCAAGAAGACTCTGCCAGAGCTCTATGCTTTTACTGTGTGCTTGTGGCTGAGGTCAAGTGCTTCTCCTGGAATTGGCACTCCATTCTCTTATGCTGTTCCCGGGCAAGCCAATGAAATTGTCCTCATAGAATGGGGGAATAATCCAATTGAACTGCTGATTAATGATAAGGTGAGACTTGATGAACCCTTTGTTATCAGCATAACCAGAACAAGGCCTGACCCTTTGGCACCTTTGCACTGACTCCTTCCCTCCCTCTGAGAGCAGCCTTTGAGGTGGTACTGTCTGCTTGTCTGTTTTCCACTTGCTGATTATAAATTGCTTTTATGAACAAAGCACTTGAAACAGAAGTTAAATGGTACAGATATTGGTGTGTTGAGACAAAGCAGCTTGACATGAGATGTGCACACACGTAGGTGTTGTCTGAAGTTACAAGCAGGTCTTGGCTTCTTGGGTTTTTTTTGTTGCATGAAACACAAGCAATAGTTGAAGCCACACTATTGCAAGACCTGTGAGATCTAAGCCAGCTGCAGTGTTTCTGTTTTTCCAATTGTAGAAGTTACAAATGTTGAATGATTTTGCAGAAGACAGAGAGCAAAAGGCTCTCCACATAATGGTCTGGTTTTGTTATGCTTGGTGATTGAACATCAGTTTAAACATGATTTTTCTGACTTTAGATACAACTACTTCATACCATTGATGGTTTCTGACAAGCTTCAGAAAGAAGCTTGAAGAAAACAAGACCCATTGAAACCTGTCATTAAAGCAGTATTTAAATGCTTCCTTTCTCCCCACCTTCAGTTAGGTCTCCTGGTAACTCACTGCTCTGAGGGATCAGGTGTTTACCTGCACAGCTCAGGTGGTTCATCATGTGGCTGATTATGGACTTCTCACAGTCCTATCATCCTCCCAGATCAATAACCAATTATTTTTAATGGTTTGTGGAGGAGAAGCAAACTTGAGTCTGCTTATCTTTAGCAATAACTTTTTTTCTCTTCAGTATTATGTCTGTAGTCTCAGTATTCTCTGAGCGTTTTTTTTCTTCCACATCACAGCTGCTCCATAGCCCACTGCAATTGTGTCTTGATGTTGACCTGAGTAAGTTTTCAGATCAAATTCCTAAAGGAGCATGATTTCTCCTTATTGTGAGGCCTATGGAACAGTTCCCACAAGTTTTCCTGGTAGCAGACAAATCCATTTGTCAAAGTTGTTACTACAAATGGTGCTGGCAAGCCCTAGATTTTAAAAGGAGCTTAATGTGAGCACTGTGTGGAAAGTTATGACTAAGCACTGAGATTTAAACAACAAATGCCACAGATTAATATACAGGATATGGGTTGGTCTCTTCTCCCAAGTAAAAGGCAACAGGAAAAGAGGAAATGGCCACAAGTTATGCCAAAGGAAGTTTTAATTGGATATGAGGAGAAATTTCTTCACTGAGAGGGTTGTCAAGCACTGGAACAGTCTGCCCAGGGCAGTGGTGGAGTCACCATCCCTGCAGGTATTTAAAAGAGCTGTAGATGTGGCACCTGGGGACATGGGTTAGTGATGGCCTTGGCAGTGCTGGGTTAATGGTTGCACTTGGTGATCTTGGAGGGATTTTCCAACCTAAATAATTTTGTGGTTCTGTGGAATCCTACAAAGTAGGACATGGACTAACTCCTGCCTCTAAAGTTTTTGCTTTTGAGGACAGAGTAGATACTGTCCCTCTTTACATGTTGGGCTTGAACTGCTAAATTTGGGTTGCCACATGCATCATTCTGTTTTTTGTAGGTTGCCCAGCTCCCTCTCTTCATTAGTGATGGAAAATGGCATCATATCTGCATAACATGGACAACCAGGGATGGAATGTGGGAAGCTTTTCAGGATGGAGAGAAGCTTGGCACTGGGGAGAATCTTGCTCCTTGGCACCCAATTAAACCTGGAGGTGTCTTGATCCTGGGTCAGGAACAGGTGAGTGAATGACAGAGTGTTCCAGGGTTTAAAGAAAAACAAAATCAAAACTCCCCAAACAAACAAGAGCTGTGAGAATTTCTCTGTTAAGCACTTGGTCCTGTTGTATACACAGTATCAGGAAGACTGAAACAAGGCAACAAATACTTAATGCAATCACACATTGGTATATTTGTTTCACTTATTAAATATTCAGAATATTCCTATTGTTGTTAAGTCCTTTTAGAATATTGAAAAAAAACCCCAAAGGATTTTGAAGCTTGCCTTTCTAGTTA
Source organism: Aphelocoma coerulescens (assembly GCF_041296385.1). NCBI lineage: Eukaryota > Metazoa > Chordata > Aves > Passeriformes > Corvidae > Aphelocoma > Aphelocoma coerulescens. Next base: position 14,706,545 of record NC_091028.1, on the reverse strand, counting down.
GCATCTCACAAGCAATTGCCTGTGAAATGTGTGGCTCTTGGCTTCACTTTATTTCTCTACCTATATTATACATTTACTACAAAATATAAGTATTGTACCAAGTAGTAGGAAATAGTCTTTCTTCAGGATTCCCAGGTTCACAGTGAAGCAATGAAAAATTAGTTTTGTCTTGATATTGATTTTAGTGGATACTTATCTGTGACATAAATGACAGAATGGCAAGTTCAGTACCCTAAAACACTCTGCAGAGCAGATGCTGCAGCTCACTGCTGAGTGTCTGGCAGGTTTCCTTTATCTCTGTTGTGCCATTTGCCTCCTGTGCTTGGTTCCATCCTGTGCTATCAGTTCCATGTCAGTGTGATCACCAAAAATGAGTGATTTCTGTCCTTGGGTAGTGAATGGAGCAAGCAAACACTTCTAGGCTTATGCAGTGGCAGTTTAAATCACTCATTTGTTACAACCAGACAAAACCTGTGTATTTAGACCCAAAGATCACTTCTCACAGGCCCTGCAGACAATTGGGCAAGGGCTGCAGTTATGGTTTAATCTATAGCCATAAAGCTTTCAGGGTAACCTTACACATCTCTGCAGTTCTTGCAGGAGTTGTCCTGTGCTAAGCTTGCCTTTAAAGTGGCTCTTAAATTAGCCTCAAAATTTAAAGCTGCCTTCCTGCTCTACTGCTCGAGGGCAAGGCTGGTTATGTGCAGCCTTTTTTGTGGTGTTTTGCAGTCACCACTGCTTGCCTTCAGCTGTTTTGACACAGTTCAGGCTGGAGCTTGTTACTGTTCCATAGAATGCCTTGTTCAGTGTTGCCCTTCTAGAAACCTGAATTCGTTCATCTCTGTGACCTAACTCTGCACCTCTTTCTAGCAGTGGGGCTGGGTGGGGAGGGACTTCAAGTTTGAAGAGGAAATTGCCAAAATAACCTTTTCATCTAATCCTAACTCTTGTGTGCCTAAAGGACACAGTAGGAGGAAGATTTGATGCAACTCAAGCCTTTGTTGGGGAGATGAGCCAGTTCAATATATGGGACAGGGTCTTAAAAGCTGAAGACATCATGAATATTGCCAACTGCTCCATCAACATGCCTGGCAACATCATCCCCTGGGTCGATAACAATGTGGATGTGTTTGGAGGTGCTACTAAATGGCCTGTGGAGACATGTGAGGAGCGTCTGCTTGACTTGTAGCTGTGATCACTTCCCATCCAAGTGCCCCCTTTAGTAGGACAATCTTCTGTGCAATCTAAAGCACTTATTTTTCTCCTTGCCCTTCCCCAGTCTTAACTCCTTGAAAGAATAAAAAAAAAAAAAATTGAGTAAACTGCCTCAGTGCAAAGATAGCTGCTAGTTTGGGGCATCGAGCCTGACTATGAAAGGAGCACTTCTTGGCTAGAGCAGCCCTTGCTTTCCTATGGCCTGATCCAAAAATACACTTTGGCCTGCAGCAGCCTTTTGGTTGGGCCTGAGCTTAAACCATCAGTTCTTCTGCAGGGAGGGAGAACAGCCATGCACACTTCACTGTCATGTTCCTGACAATGTGCAGTGCTGACAGCACTAGGATTAACAGGCTGAATGTGAACCCTTCCTTCCAGTCTATTGTCTCCCCTTTGAACTGAAGCCATTCTTTTTTAGCCCTTTTTAAAAAAAAAAAAAAATCACTTAATCCTTACACTGCAGTGGTTATGGTGCAACTATGGGTAGAGCAGAACAGCCACTGTCTGAGTGCAAGGCTTTTGCTTTTTAATTTGCAGATTAGAATTCCTTATTTTATGATAAAGAGGTGATGTATTTGAGACACACTGTACCAGTTCAGTTTGAAGAAAGGGCTGTTTAGTCAGCACAGCTCCACTGAAGCAGAGGTGCTTCAGGTGAGGTTCTGTCCCAAAGCCTGTCCTTTGCTAGCCAGGATCCCAGCATAGGTGGGTGGATGAAAGATTGTACTTGTTTTTTCTGTAGGCTGAATGTACTGAATTCCTAGTGACCTGGCTTGTAAGCTTTTCTCTATTGTTTCTCTTGCTTCAGTCAATGTCTTTATTTTTTTAAATATACAAGCTGTGATTAAGTGAATTTCCATTTTGTTTTGCTTTGAAAGGCCTTTTTATGAGCAAGTGCCAAAGTTCAGTTTCTGCTTGCTGAGAATTGCTATCTATTTTTCCAGCATAAAAGTCTTCTGCACTGGTTTATATGTTATTATAATGGTCCTACGTAATATGAAAATGTGCTGCTTTTTCAATTCTTGTTGACTGTCTCTTCTGTAAGCACTGGGCTGACTACTATATTTTTTTATCATTTTCTCTCAATATTTTGCAAACAATGTTGCTGTTTCCTTGGCATTGATGTGACTACTTGGTTTGTGGCTCGCAGATAGCAAATGCACTGTACTGGGAAAGAGTTAATACTTTTGTTATTTAAAAGGAAAAGGATTTAAAGGGGGGGGAGGGGGAATTTATAAAGCTAAATATCATATTTTATTTTTCATATGTTTGAATTGTAAGAATAATATGGTGACAGTCCCATTTGTAGGGTAAAGTTACATATTTCCATGAATATGTAGTATGCTGTTCTTAAAAGAAAATTCTTATAATGAACTTTTAATTAAAATGCACTGTAAAATGAGTCTCTTAATTCTTTTATAGTCACACAAGACACTGAGCATTCTCTTTCATAGCTTTTATGAATTCACCTGCTGTCTCTCTAGACTGGTAGAAGTACAGTCTTGTAAGAAGTTTTCTTTATTCCCTAAATGCCTTAAATCACAATCTTCAAGCAAAGGGGGCTTAGGTGTGTGGAGCCTTAGCAGTGGAGAGGGTCTGTGCATGTGGGTGTGGTGGGTGTTGGAGCTCCAGCTGGGCTCTGCCTGCTGCTGCTGCCCTGGCCTGGGATACAGAACACAGTTCATACTGAATTTGATGGTTTTGATAAGCTGGAAGTGACCCCTTCTGGGTGTGGAAGTAGTGAAAGTAGGAAACGTGAGTGTCCCAAGCCAGTGTGAGCAGAACTGCTCACCACTGAGGTGACTGAAGTGTGAGAGCAGAGGCACCACCCTGGGGCAGGCTCTAGAGGGCTGGCTGTGTCCGTGGGTCTGGCAGCAAACCAGCTGCTCTGCTTGAGGAGCAAACAAGCTGCAGGTGCTGCCTGGAGCAACCAGCCGGGGCACAAATGGTTATCCACATCTGCTGTCCTTCTCTGACCAGCGAGAGTCTGAGGTTTCTGGGAAACATTTGACAATTTTTATTTCAAGTGTTCTCATTCTGATTGGCTTTAAAATGCACTCACATGCTGCACCCCCAACCTACAGCAGTATTTTCCCTGCCCTAAGGAAAAAACAAACCACAAAACTCACTTCATATCAAAAGAATCTGTGTTGTGAGGTGACAAAAAGCAAAATTCTCATCTCCCAGGGGCTGGTGCCCAGAAGAGGCATCAGCCCTCCAGTCAATCCACCTTTATTTATCAGCTTTTTTCAAAACAAGCTGGAGGAGCTCAACCCTAGAGTTACACATATTTCACTCTGTTCTTAAAAGGTGCAACAGTGAAATTGTCTTGGATACTTTGCTGAATGCTGGGTGCTGGGGTCTGCTGTTTTAAATACCAACTTTGGTGTTTTGGGTTCAGTGCTTGGTTGAGGGAAGTAGAGGGCCTTTACACTTCTATTGGCCATGTTGATCTTTATCCAGAGTTATTTAAACACTCACAGCCTTTAGCAATAAACACCTGAGTCCGAAGCCCCACCTCCATGGGAAGGTGTTAATTGTGGGGGCTGTACTTTGAGCTGGGCCCAGTGAGAACCCTGAGCTGGAGCTGAGGAGGGGCTGGCTACTCTCTTCCTCACCTTCTGCCCAGGCTGCACGAAGGAAGACTATAACAACTTCTCTTCAAGGTGGAAGTAATACATAAAAAGTTGTTTTTTCTAAGGTATGTCAAGGTGCTCAGGTGAAAGGGGACGTTCATCCTTTAGCAAACTGACCTAGAAGTGAGATGGTTCTTCTAAAGATTAACAAAGCCCTCAGGCTTTGGGTTGGGGTGGTTTGGTTTTTACTTATTAAATGGTTCAGATGGTAGGGATTTTGGAGGAGGGCGTTAGATTGTTGGGTTTTTTTTAGACACTAAAAAAACTTTTTTTTTGACTCTAGTAAAAGCCAAAGCTAAGGAGCATATATTCCATTGAAAAGGGTTTCTTTCATTATTTTTTAATGTAGATATATATACATATTATTCTTTCTTGTGTGTGATAGAACTTTTTCATTAAGAAGAAAGGATGTGTTGATTTCTGTACCTTTATCTTGGGAGTGAAAAGCTGTGGCTGTTCCTCTGCTGCTCTGTATCCTGGGAGTCACATGTTTTATATGAATATACAATCAGACGGCAAAACAGGAGTAAATATTGCCACATTCCAGCATCTATATTGTTTATGGAGTGTGGAAGTGACAACACAACCTTCAGTTCCCAAACTGCTCTGAATGCAGAAGTAATAATTTATGGTAAGCTGGACTTGGAACATGCAGTAATGCAGATTTCTAGAAAACATGTTTTTATTTAAAACCAGGCAGAGCTGGGACTCCTAAAAGCAATGTCAGTGATCCCAACAAGCCAACATCCTGGGAGCTGTAACTGGGCAGGTCTGCAGGGGCTGCTTGGCTGTGACTGCTCTTCAGTCTCTGTATTGCACCATCCTCTCTGTACATCCTTGGTTCCTTGGCTGTTGGCTGACAACAAATTGAGCATTTGGTGTGTTTAAATCCAGGTTATATTTCTTCAAAGATGAGTTTTTTAGCTAACTGGCTGGCCACTAGAAAATGTGGGTCACCTCATGTGTTTGGTGTTTGATTGAAGGCCCCAGCTACACACTTGCTGTCTGTAGGTGAGGAGAGGAGGATCACCTCTGCCTCTGGGATCCCCTGTGCAGGGGAGACAAACTCCTGGATCCAGGCAGCTTTTGGCTGGGCTGCACTTGCTCACTGAACTGTTGGTTTAGGTCTCAGAAATGCAGGGAAGACCAGCAAAGCTCTACCCCCATTTTTACACACACTTCCCCAGTGTGTGAAGACATGAGACTGCCAGGGAGAAGCTGATTCTGTTTTGCTTCAGAGATCAGGTTTCCCTCAGGCCTTTCCCAAAGGTGAAAAGCAGGTCAGTAGTGAAACTGCTGTGTTGTGTTAGGTGTTTAAAGGTGTCACCTTCTCAATCAGGGTAATGGTTGTTCTAAAAAAATGCTTATGTAGCTATAGATGATTTCTTTTTTGCTAATGGCACCTGACTCTGTGTGTAAGGATTCTTCATCCAGCTGATTTGATTTACCCAGGCTGGGAGGGAAGATCAGCTGCCTTCTATTGCATCATCCTGAATCCTGCTAGGAGTGTAAAAACCCTAAAAAGAGACACTGTTCTGGCTGAGGCTTCTGCCACAGGTGGTGATCCCTGTAGAAATCTGAGGCGAGACACAGCAAGGACCCTGCTGATGGAGAGAGTTAGGTACTGCCAAACTCCCTCCAGAAATGAAAGGTCTCTCTTGGTAGCTGGGGAATCGTGGTAGGGGTTGAAGGTGATGTGGGATTTTTTCCAGAGATCTTTCACCAAAAGGTCTCTAGATCTTTTTTTCCCCTTCACAAAGAGAAAGTTGGACCTTGATAATGTTCATGGTTAGCTGTGAGGCTTAAATAATACATGAGTTTTTCAGAGCTAAAAATCTTCTGGAAAGAATTGAATTAATTGCCCCTCTGGCTATGGCTGTTTCTAAAAGGCTGCTCTTAGAAAAGTATAAATTTGCACAAGGAGTTCAAGGGGCCATTTCTTTCTCCACAGGAGTGCTGGGCTGATGTTTTGGCAAAGCTTCAAATACAGAAGCTCCCTGATGGCTTGATGCCAGAGAGAGAAATGGTTTCATTTATTGGTGATGCTCTGGTGTTTCACCTGTGCTGGCTCCCAGCACGTGTGTCCAGCTCCTGGCACTGCTGCTCCCAGGGGCTCCTGCCATGGGAAGGATGCTGAGCAGTGATCTCTGTGGTACCCACTTGTTCCCTCGCTGCCACTCAGCTTATCCTGAGTCTCAGGGGCAGAGCTGACCTCGCACAGGGCTGGCTGGAGCCTCTGTGGCACTGGGGGTGCTTCCCTTCCGTGCTAAAAGGAGTTTGCAAGAGGTTTGCCCTCATTTTCATGTCACCAAGCTATGCCCAGCAGCAGTCCTGGAGTGCTTTTTAAAAATAAGTACTCAGAAAAGTAACAATGGCTATTTCTTAGGAGGATTTAGGTGGTTTTTAAGGTACTAGATGCTCTTTTACATTTTGTCTTTCAAAACACTTAAACCAGCTTATGAGGAACTTAAATTCCTTATGTTACTGTAACAGGGTTCGTCACCCAGGCTTATCTCCACTACTGGAGATTGCTCTGCTGACCTCACCAGATGAAAGGAAACCTCTTTAAAGGGCAACCTCAGCAGTATGTTAAGACTTCTGGGTAACAACACTAGCTAAGCAGGGGATTTATAACTTTCCTTTTGTTTAAATTTCTTATTTTACTTGGTGTTGGCTGTTGATTTGCCCTGGGAAACCTGATGTGCTGTCCTGCTGTGGTTCCAGAATGGCTGTTTTTACTGTATCAGGCAGCAATTGGTTTTCCTCCCATTTTAGAGGGCAACAGAGCAGGCAGCTGCCTCTTCCCTGATGCAGAGCTGGGGAGAGGTTGTCCTGTGCAGCTTTATTCTACCTCTGCAGCTGCAAAAGGGTCTGGGAGGAGTGATCTGCACTGACTTTTAATTTTATGTGAGATTTCCCTGCAGGAGATATTTGTGTCTGACAAAACAGAACAGACCTAGATTTGCTTTCCAGGGATGGTGTAGCTCACAGGAATGAGCTGTGTTTTAGGCCAGGGTCTATTTTTATTTATTTATTTTCTGCTTTCCTGCTTTCTTTATGGCAAATTATAAATGGTTGGTAAACACCTATAATAAAATAGAGATATACATGGGCAAATCATCCTTTTTTTCGATTAAAGAAAGCTGTTACTTACTGTGTAGAGAGTACATATCCTCCTAAGAGATCAAATTATTTATGGCAGTGCACTAATTAGCTTTTTCAAGGCTTCTAAGGTCTTGCAGATACTTCAAGCTCCAGGGATAATTGCAGTAGGTAAATACCTCTCTGCATCAAGTATAATTTCATGTAACTGGCAAACAGCTGTCAGTGTGTGCTTTGGGCTTCTGGCCTGGTGGGGGCTGTTGTCAAATGGAACACTGGCACCTCCAAGGCTTTGCAAGGCAGTGCTCACAACTGCCTGGTTGAGTCACTATGGTGGCCACAGGTACCCAGGCAATTCAGGAGGCTCCCAGAGCTGGTTTGGTCCCCATTTTCACTTGTGCTGCAGTATTAATGCTGAGGCTGTACCAGAGCTCTCACCTGCCCATCATCACTCTCGGTTTGGTCTCGGGGAACAGCAGATCCAGCTCCCTACTCACGTCCATCAGCAGCTCCAGGCTCTGTTCAAAAGTATTTGGCATTGTTCAGATATGCTGCCATGGTTACTCAGGCACCACTGACTGCACAGGTCAGCTTGGAAGAGCTTTAGACAAAGTATTTGGGACAGAATGCAGCTCTCACTTGTTAATTTAAGACCTGGCACATCAGTTTGAACAAACTACGTGGGGGATAATGTCTTTCTTTTTTCCCCTACACTTGGGATTTGGAAAAGACATAAGAAAAATATTTCCTTGACATGAGTCCAGGCAATGACAGTGGCTCCTGCTGAAAATAGCAAGCAGCCTATTTGTTCTGGGAATTGCCTGAAGGCTGGTGGGGCTCTGTGTGCACAAGTGGAAGGAGGATGCACAAAGCCTGGGGAGGAGCAAAGGCTTCCTCAGCTGTGGTGAGCAGAGCCTGAGGGGGGCTGGCTGCGAACAGCCACGGGCCACATCTGACAGCCCTGGGGAGGGGAAGGGGCTGGTATGTGACTCTTGGGCCTCAGGCTGCCCTCTGATGGCTCGGGAGTCAGCTGCTCACTCCTGGAGACCGGGACCGGCATTTTCCAGGGGATGAAGATGCAGGGACCTGCAAGGATGACCTGTTGAGGGCTGTAGCCATGATTTTAATCTTCTTATCCTGTTCAAATCCATGAGCTGAATTGGCACGAGGTGTTGTTTAGGTCCCAGAAATTCAGTGACATCTGTTCTGTACTTCACCATGGGCAGACTTTGAAAAAGGATGGCTGTAAAGTGACTTTAGAGATGTGTAGCCCTCACTAGGCTGTGCCCTTTAATGCATTTCTGATTACTTTACTAGGACTGAATATGCCTGATTTTCTTTTTCTGATTACACTGAAGGCAAAATTTCCATAGACTTGAATGGGAGAAGAACAGGAAACTGTTTGAGACAAGTCTGAACATGCTGGTAAAAATGAAACAAAAAATCTGGTGTGACTTTAAAGCTATTTTTAAAAACACAAGCTGGAGCGGGTTACTCTGAATCACTGGAGTCTGTTATGTCTTTTTCCTTTTTTTTTTTTTTTGTATTTTCACTCAGTAATTTTAAGGATACAGTGAGAAGGCAAGTTTTTAGAGATTGGGTTATATGTGTTAAAGGGGGGAATGTGCTAGCATTTGCTGAGCACAATAAATATCCCTGCCAAATGAACAGGTCCCTTTTCTGATACGGCAAAAAAAATCATAGATGAGAATTTATACCAAGCCATTTCAGAAAACCAGAGAAGGTGGAGGATTTATTGCTTTAACTGAAATATTAGCTTTGCTGTCTTCCTTGAGTGTTTATGTGTGAAGCTGAGTGTTGCTTGGCATTTGCAGACTAAATCTTGGGGCAACTTCTTTGGTGGATGTGTTGTGTCAGGCATTCTCTCCCTAATTCATTCCCATCCTCCACCAGCCCCTGAGGCAAGTTTCTGGTGGCTGAGGGTGGGGACTGAAAATAAAAATAATCTACCTTCATTATAATAGGTAATAAAAATCTTGCCAGTACCTCTTGGCTTGTGTCCTGGTTTTCCATTCAGTGCTTAGATTCAAAGCTGGTCATTCACACACTTGTTTTTCCACTGAAGGATGTAAATTTCAGTGGTGTTCATTGAGCTAAGAAGTAGCAGTTCTCTTTATGTAGTTATTTTTCCCTGTTCATGGTAGCAGACTTCTTACACTTGAGGAGAGACAGGGAGGGGGGTGAAAAGCATAAACCACTTGAGGGGAGAAGTGGAAGAACTGTGACCGCGGCAGTGTGTGAGGTAAGGGGAAAGCTGTGTCTGAATGCAGCACTGGGTGTTGGAAATAATGTCTGTTGTGATTGTTGTAGATATGGAAAGAACCATCTTCCCCTTGGACTTTGGCAAAAAGTCAGGTTTGTATTTTGGGAGGCTGGACTGCACCAACTGGCTTCAAATGGTGGGCTTTTAAATCCATGCTCCTGTCCTGTGAGGGGTGTGTGTATGAAACCCTTTTTTGTTACTGGGAGGACAATCATTTATTTTTCCAGATGCAGACAGGAGTGCTCTGGAGCAATCTGAATTAAATGCCAAGGTGAAAGAGTGTTGCTGTAGAAACCCATGTCAGACTTGCCAATGGTTCTTGTGTGCTTCTGGGGATATGGGACTGATAAAGACTCTTAAGCTGTTTCTGGTTTTTTTAGTGTTATTGAGAAATGGTTCTTCACAGTTGCTCTTTAGTAGCTGTGTGCTACAGTTCTGAAAGGCAGGGACCTGACTGTACGATGGGGTGGTCAGGAATCTGCTAAAGCTCTGGGAACAATCCACTGGCTTTGGAGGGCTTTGGATTTAGTGCCTCTGTTCACTGGAGTTTTTGCAATGTGTTGTACCCAAGGGTTTTTTTAACTTCCAATAAGGACTCGTTAATGTGGGAAGAACTCCCAGAAAACTGTTCCACAGCACTGCCTTCTGCTTTCTGCTCAGCATACAAGGCTACAGATGAGAATTGTTTATAAATTGTGTGTCTTGAAGAGCTGACAGAGACTACCTGATCGTAAAGCATGGCACTTCCTCAGCATCCCTTTGCTACCTCTGCATCTTCTAGGATTAGCAAAGCTGTTGTAGTAGTGCATGGCACAAATCCAGTTACACGAGCTCTCTGTTATTTGAGTGTACTCTGAGCATCATTTGAGACATTATTGAAACATTGCTGTATGCTTTTTTTGGCTTTGAAAAATACAAATCCGAAACAGAAGCCCATGAATCTTTGTTTAATCTAAGTATACCTCTAAGAATAATGCACATGGATTTTGTCTAACAAGCAGGGTGAATTCCAAATAGGACTTTGAAAATCCATCTGGAGCAGAAAATCAAGACTCGTTGGAGATTTTTAGAGAGCCTTGCTTGCTTCCTGGAAAAAATCACTGTACTATGTTGCATTATCAATGTTTAAGTGACAACTGCAAGCTGGTTCAGTGAAGAGCTATGCTAAGCTGTATTGTATTTGCTAATGCATAGTTTCTCTCTGAAGTTGTGAATGTTGCTGGCTCACTGAAACTACCTTGATTTCAATGACCGAGACTCGTCTGTTGACAGCCTTGTCAGTTGAAAGAATTAGAAGAGAAGGAAATTACATTCTGGGCCTTGCCCCAGATGGGAATTGCTGTAATATTTTAAACCTCAAAAAGGATGGGAGTGTAACAGAACAACATGACAACAGCAAGATTTATTAGTGCTGCTTTGGGTCATCTCCTGTCTGCAGAATTCCTGTTGATGTCCCATCTGGATTTATATAGAAATTGATGGTAGGGTAAAGCTCTCTGATCCCATCAGTTCACATTTGCATCACTCTCTGTTCTGGATGTGCTGTGAAGGGCTGGAAGCACCACTTGTTAAAGCAGTTAACAGGCAAGCAGAGGAGAATGCAAGGTCAATTTAGCACTTGCGGAATTTAAATTATTTTCTGAATTGGAAGGGTGGGGGAAGGAAATCAAAGCCATGTCTCTGGGTTCAGCTGTGTTTCTGAAACAGTCCCTTTAGAGATAAAAGTACTTGAATAGAACCATTAAGCTCTAGTTTGCTCTATATTTTGCTGCCATAATTGTTTCGGAGGTCATACTTAAATGCACACAATTTGGGTTTGATGTCTGTCTTCCTCTAAACACACACAGCTGCTGAGAAAAAGGAAACTTCCTTGTGACTATTGATTGCTACTGAGAGCAAGTTTCCAAATCTTAGTCTAACAGCTCCTTTGGATTCGTCTATCCAAAGGTTTTGTGTCCCCTGAAAGATTTTGTTACCCCAATACCTCCTGCGGATACAAAAATCAGGACAGTGGTACCTGTTACAGCTTTTTTTCTATTTAAGCTGCTTGTGTCATTATAGTCTTTAACCACTGCAGGTGCTAAGAATTAAAACTAGGAGGGAGCTGCACACAGAGTAAAACAGCCGGAAGGAGGGAGTCAGTGAGAGTCCTTGAGCAGGAGATGCTCAAGACCTGGGTGTGCAATCCACCCCGAAACGGAGATTTTGGGTGCAGGTCACACAAATTAACTTCCAATCAGGAGGGATGTGTGCTTTGGGCATGCTCTCTATCCTCTAGATCTGCTGGCTGCCTTGCCCAGGTGTCCTTAAGAGGGTGTCCCCCTCTTCCCCCTGGCTACTGACAGGACAAACAGGCTCACACAGCTACAGGGAGTTCTTAACTCGCTTTTATCAGATGCTCCACCAAAAAACCTGGCATTCAGGTCATGTACTGCTCCATTCCGCTTCAAGCTGAATTAGTTTGCTTTATCTCCCATTACTTTTGGACTAAGACAAACTGTTTATGTGCATCCTGATGGGTCACTGATGCAAACAGAGTATTATTGAGGGTCTGAATCAACATTGCAGCACAACCATCAGCACTCCTGCTCTCCTTGTGGGTACCAATTTATTCTCTAGATGAAGCTGTAGTGAGGGAAGGCTCATTCACCAGGGAAGGTGATTGAATGCAACTGCGGCTGGTTGATTAAGCTGGACAAAGAGAAACACTCATGTGTCACTCAGCACGCTCTGCTACATGAAACAAGGGGATTAGATACGGTGAATTTCTAGTAATGAAAGCAGGCAATCGGGTTCGTCATAAAATCAGCTTAAAAGAGCTTTCTAGATTCCAGAGAGAACTAAAATAACTTGACCTACCTTGGTCCTGTAATCTTTAAATGCTGCTTAAAATCTGCTCATCAGCACTTGGCAATAATATTTATTATGGAATTTTTAACAGCAGACACCATCATGTGTTGAAATTAATAATGAGGAGGGTTGCATTGTGGAGGAAAAAACATCATTACACGAGGGTTAAAAATGAAATGGAAATATTTGAGTTCAGTTAAGAAAATCTTTAGAAGAAAGTTACAGCTACAAAAATTTTAGTGAGGTCCCCAGCCTGGCCCAAGTGTGGCCCAGTGGGGCAGAGTGAAGCACCCCTGCAGGTGCTTAGCACAGAACCAGTTCTGCTTAAGGGACCCAAAACGGTATTGGGGAATTGTGAAAACTCTCCTTAAGGGGTAAAAAAGACAGATGTGCTGAAGATGCCTTTAAGATTTGAGATGTTATTTGAAAAGAACTTTCTCTTCCCTGGACTGGCATTTCTGACTATGCTATTGACTTTGGAGATACAGAAGGTGCCTAACGTTAGGTGGACTGGATTTGAGCCATTATAGGCAGAGGAAAGAGTTTGAAGTTCCTTGCTGCACACTGTGTATTCTTGAAAACTCTAGCACAGCAATTTGAGAACTCTTTATTCCCAAGCCAGCAGTGGCCATCTTCTGCCTGTGGCATTAAGGACTAGGAACATTCTGGGCTATTTCTTGCACTTAACACTTTTGTGCCTTTTTTTCCTTTGCTATCATGAGTCTTTCCCCAGCACTGGGTCTGAAGCAGGAACAGCTTATTGCCAATCCCCTCTAGAGAAGTCAAATATCATCTGCACTCCCCGACATTGTTCTTGGATTCATATATTCAGGGATGATATTAGATAGCTTTGCCACTGGGAATGCCTAACAAATTGCTTGTTCTTTTTGTTGTCCAAATCCTTTATTCACTCTGCTTTCTAGCATGCAGTTTCTCATGCTGAATTCTTGTTGTTCCTAGACATAGAGCTTTGTGTCTTGGCTCTATGGAAGCCTGTTTTGTTGGAAAGACCTCAAACTTTTAAGCCATCCAGGCCAGTGTGTTGGCCTCTTTCCATCCTAATTTACTGCTGTGGTGTCCTTTGTACAGTTTGTAAGTTCTCTGCTAGTGGAATATATATTTACTTCTGTATTGAGAGTGGTGAGTATGCCAGGCCTGGTATGAATCCATGTGGAACACCCAGTTGTTTGCTAATGCTTCCCTGTAGACATCTGCTTTTGAAGATCTGTCACTTACCCCATTCAATTCTTTTAATATGGCCTTTTAATTGAAACTACAAAGTGGTCCAATAAATATCTTAAAACTGAAATCCCAGTAGCCTTCAGCTACCTAATTTGTGCGTGTAGTCTTTCCTCCCAGCAATTCCCCTAGACCTGGTCAATACCTGTTCACTTTTACTTTCTTTCTCTTTTTGTTTTTGCCCCCCTTTTATTTAGGGGTTGGATCTCAGGCTGTTCAGTACAGTGTGTACTGTTCCCTTACAAATAGGTAGTTCTTGACATTAACATTCTGCTGAGACTTCTGCAGCAAGCTCAGGTTTTAGCACTGAACTCCTGTTTAATTTGCCTCTGAACTTTTCTACCCATTTTTTAAAACTTTTGTGGTGTACATGTCATCTTTGTCTTTCATGGTAGCTGAAATAGAAGGGCTACTTTGAATTTCTGGAACATGGCCCCATTCCTAATTCAGGACACTTCAGCGTGTCCTGATCTGTAAAACTGGACTGGATATTGGTATTTTGTTATGGTAAATGCATCATTTTCAAGGTAGGGGGTTTTGTGTTTTCATTTTTTGTTTGCTTGGGTTTTTTGTTCTTTTCTTTCTCCATCAATTGCAGCAAGGGGAGAAGATTTCCTTTTCTTTGAAGAATCAGTCTGAATTTTTGCTCTGCAAAACAATGCAAATTCTACATGGAGTAACAATTCTGCAGCATATCTGCACTGAGGATAACTTGTGGTTTTTTGCACACAATATGTGCTATCTGGTTGTTGCCCCTTACTCCAAAGGTAATTCTGTTAATGTGCTATTGTGTGCAATTCATTAAAAAGTAAAAATCCAGGGGTTAATAACAATGTTGACTGCTCAATCTGGTTATGTTTTTCTTACATGTGCCTTTATTTGTCAAGTCTCAGATTTTCTACAAATCTCATTTATGGGAGAGGAAAAGTGATGGGCTTGTGTTCTCTGTGCTGGTCTAAGTCAGTGGGCTCTTCTGCCCAAACTAAGAGCCTCACATTTTGTCCACAGGCGGTTCTTGCATCATTCCTCCCTGCCAGGCCTCTCTCCAGGGCTGCTACAAATCAGGATTAACCATCTGGGGGGGAAGACAGAAGCATGTTTAGGGAGGGAGGTGCTGCTGCATCAGATGAAAGCTACTCTGTCCCTTGGAACACTACCAAATACATTCCTGGGTTTTACAGGAAAATGCTTAACAAATCATTTATTTTAAAGCTGTTCTATCTCCACTGATATGCCCAGAGAAGTATTACTTTTTCCTCTGTGTTAAAAGTGAACATTTCTTTCTTTGCTTTATCTCTGTCCACAGCATGTCTTGTTGTTACATTTAAGTTGCTATAAACTCTAAATCAATAATCCCATTAGGAAGAAAAAAGGGGTCTAGTAGCAATAAGTACAATTTCAGAGTTAATCAGATCATCTTTATTCGAGTTGTAGACTCTGTTTCCCAAAGATGTTCAAGCTCTGCAAAATCAATAAGGGCACAATAAGTAGGTTTATTTTCTGGGTATCAGCAATATAAGGGTGGGGGCTGGATGCCTGGAGGGAACCAAGGGATTTTTCTGCCTGTGAACACTGTAGCTGTGGAGAAAGAACTGTTGCTGCCATGGAATCAAATAACAGAAAGTAGTGTATATTTTGGGCACTCAAATGTCTGGGAAATGTCTGGGGGAGGTATAGATCCAGGAATTTCTCCCTTCTTAGTCCATCCCGACCAGTTTCACAAACAAAATATGTCTAAAATAACACTGCATTTTAAATATAACATTTTGAGTTGGTAGCCACTTATTTTAGAGTGTAAAACCCACCTGATTTTACAAACATTCTTCAGAAGGGATGGATGACGTTTTTCTTACCTCCTCTTTCCATTTTAATTTCTAAATCTGGTCCTTACTGCTGATCTCTTCTAGTTTATGCTACAGAGCTATAAAGAATTCAGTGGAGATGAACCTGGCTGGTCTGGTCAGATTACAGTGAGGTTTAGTCTTTCCTAAACCAGGCTTCTCACAACTTCTTTTGAGTCGAGCTGAACCCTTTTCTCCACAACCATTTCCCTGCAAATAGCTACTGAGGACAATAAAACTGAAGCCACAAAAAAGATGGGCCTCCTTGTTGTTTCATTATTGTTAAATATGACCCCTGCTGTGCTGTGGAATAACCAGTGCCCAGCACTGCTGCATCTTGATTGTCACTCAGTGATCCTTTAAACTGAACCCAGCTGTACGTTCAGCAGATCAGTGTGCTGCTTTCTCCTTGCACTGTAAGGAGCAGTAGGTCATGGAACTGTGCCTTAAATATTCAGTATTCCTATGTTTGCTAATAAAGACCCTTTAGGAGAAATAATGTTTCGTGTTGACACCCCAATACTCAAGTGCTGCTGGCTGAAAATGTATTACTCTGAGGCTCAGGGTGGCCTCTCCTGTTTGGAACTGTTGTGCCTGCAGCACAGACTCAGACTGGGAGAACTGGGAGTGTGAGCAGAGCCAGGAAGGTGTTGGGCACAGGTGGGTGCTGTGCTGTGGGTGCTGCAGGGAGAGAGGGGCTTTGTGCATAAGGAAGGAGATGAGCAGAGCTTGCCAAGAGCTCAGTTCCGCTGGAGCTGCTGTGGTGCTCGCTGTGGTTTGAGCACCTGAGAGTTCCTGCTGGGAAGAGCTGGTCTGTGCCTGCATTCCCAGCCAGGCTTTGGGCACTGGGAAACTCAGATATCCCTGCAGCCAGAGATCAGCTTCCTTTTGTTGGGTTTAAGTCCTAAAATTGCCTCTTGGTTTTGTCCAGACTTGACTGAGATCTTCATTTGCATGGTTCTGAAAGCCCATACTGTCTTGGGCTGTCAAATTGTTTGGTTTTTTAAAATATAACTAATTTTGCTTGATTGTTATCAGAGTTTAAATTATTATTAAGACATTCACATGCTGTCCTTCCTAGCTGGTCTTTCTGAATTTGAGGTTTGCTTGAACACCCCAGGCCTGATTTTGCTCCAGGTAAAGCACCTTACAGTGAAATCCAGCAGCAATCAGCTGTGCTGTGTCTATGCACGCACTGGCTCTGTTCACCTAAGAGAAATATCAGAAAGAGCATGGTTAAGAATAAATATAGTGTTCATAACATGAGTCTTGGAAAGTTTGGAGTGGTTATAAGACAAAAAGAGTTTCAGTGAGATACACTCTTCTTTGAAATTGGCTTAAGAAAATTGACATTTCCCAGAAAAATAAGAACCTGTAGATGAGAGATGGTCTACTTGCAAGAAGACTTAGGGCTCAACAGGTTTCTTTCTGTTCAAGTCTTTACAGTTCTCTACCCAATTTGAACTCTGAACTAAAATTTAAGTATCTAGAAGGATGCTTTTCTTGGTATGAATACGGTGACCTGCACCATTGTGAGGAGTGGAAGGTGAGTCCAAATCCTGAAGAGCTCTTCTTGGTGGCAGTTCTGACTTTCAACCACATTATTGCTTAGAGTTTTATAAATTTCTATTTTCAGTTTATTTACCACCTGCTCCTAAGGTTTGTATGAAATATGCTAGGACAAACACAGATCCAAATAGCTGGCTCTTAGACATTCCCAGAACGTGATCTGAAAAGATATGCTGCAAAAAAGTGAGATGCAGTTTATAAATATTACTGTTTAATAACTATATAAAGTGTATAACTGTTTAATAACTATATAAAGTATATAACTGCATAACTATGAACTCTACTAACTATATAAACATAGTATATAAAAATACATATATATTGTGCATGTGTGCAGCTATTTATATACAGACACACTTTCATCATCCCTTTGACATTTTGTCCCTCATCTGACCAAGGTGGAGACTTTGGTCAAAGATAGCAAGAAGTTTCTGAAGTTCTACTAAATGGTTAAAAAACTGCTGTGATTAAAATGGAAAACCATTGCTGTTATACCAAGGCTCAAGGCTACACAATAAAGTGTGCATCTCCTAAGAGTCAGTGAAGTTAAGTTGTAATGACTTAACCCCATTGTTGCACAAAATAATAGTAAAATTTTCAAAATATTAAGGTTTCTCCTCAGCAGAGGAAAGGCTGCATGTATTTAGATAATAATATTGGAAAGATAGAAAATAAAAATGGAAAATGAGCCAGACTGTAAATGCCAAAGAAATTGCTGGCCACTGTGGCCATTATCTCAGAAGCTGGTGCCATTTTGAAGAAGGAATAAACTAGCAGCTTCAGACTGCTTTAAAAGGACTTAGAACATGTATGGGTTTATTTTTTTTTTTAACCTTCTGAGTCCTCATGATTTTTTTTTTTCCCTATGGAAAATAACTTTAATGTGTATACAAACACTGTGTGTGTGTGTATGCTTGTGTTGTATGAGCAGATTTAACACACATGTAAAGTGTTTGTGTGCACACAAACATGCACACACTTCCCCATGTGTGTGGGAAGAGGGAGTGACTGAAACCAAGATGCAGGATCTGCTTTAAGCCAGGCTGGTGGAGCAAACCCACCCACAGAGCTGTGGCTAAACTTCACAGGAAAGTTTCCAGGTAACCACAGGAGCTCTGTCCTTTACTGTGGTGGGTTACCCAGGACTGCATGTACTATGTGCATGTGTGAATACTTCATATAGACAGCATAGACTCTGTCACCCAATTTCAGCTCAACAGCTGCAGCTGTGTAGAGCTGTCTGTGCTCTACAGTCACTTGATCAGCACCATAAGATGTAGAATGAATAATATATATTCCTGAAGAAAGAGCACTGACTGGGAGAAAACTCAAACTGAATCTTGGGAGCAAAGGAGTGAATCCTTGGCTGGATCTCATTTTTTCTGAAGCTCTTCGAGGCGGTCAGGTGGTGGAACAGAGCTAGGGATGTGTCCAAATGTTGTATTTTAGAGAAATATTTAATGTGGATCTTGCCCCCCATCACTTCAAGCATATGGATGTTAGGAGGGAAAGGAAGGTTAATCTTGTCTGGTATAAATCAGTAAGAGCTGTGCAAAAAGAACTTTTCAAAGACTTGCTTGCTAAATAAATTACTGATCATGTTTTATTTAAAATGCTCGTGCTGCCAGCAGACAACATAACAAACAAGCACACTTGCAATTAAAGTAACAGCTAGGATTTTCCTTCTGGCACTCCTATGATTTCTTGCACTTGTTCAGTTTTATTGCATGTCACAAACAGCTGAGCAAGTCCCGTGTGCACACGCGGTACCCGTGCACACAGTGGCATGGTCCAGCTGTTTATCCCCTTTCCCTGGCAAATGCCCTTCTGGTGGAGCAGAGCTGGGACCCCCAGCTAGCCCCTGTTTGCTTAGGGTCTATAATGTAGGAGCCAGCATTAGCCCCGTTGGGCTGTGCCTCGTGCTCTGCTTTCCCCTAAATCCAGCGTGGAGCCAGTGGCTGTGGCCGGGGCTCGGCCCGCTCCGTGTCCACCCACGTGCTGTGGGAGCTGGGGGGGATTGGTGCCAAGCTGCAGACTGGCAGGGAGTGGGTATGGAGGATTTACATTTTTAGCAGGACAGATGTTTGCTTTCTTTTCTCCCAAGCATCTGCTCACATGCTCTATTTTGGGAAGCGGTGAGCGCTGCTTTAAGGGCAAGACCGAGGTTACAGGAGTTTGTCAGCCTTATGCCATCAGAGGCCATCGTGGGATTTCTGGCTGTTCTTGGTTTAAGGCTAATGGAGAAAATGTGTGGAGAAAATGTTTTCTACCTCAAGGATGCTTGAACATTTCCAGAAAATCTTGCCATTGCAGGATAACTTGTAGGACCCTCTGTAACCCTGGAAGTACAAACCTCTCCCTTGGCTGATGGTCAGGCTTCAGGTTCAGAGATGAACTTTGTCACAGGGGAGTAGTTATTCATTTCTGTGTCAGATTTTTCTTCCTCAGCTACTCTCATGAGACACCCAAAGGGCTCTCTGCCATCAGCATTGGGAAGTGTCTGTGCAGTTTTCAGCAGGTTAAATATAGATTAGGTCTTTGCTGCTTTTACCTTGAGCATAATGATGATCAGTTCACATCAAAACTTCTTTCTGAAAAATTGAGTAAAAGGGTGTGTTGGAATGGCTGGAAGGCAGGGGATGGTATACAGGAATTTCTTAGGAGCTGTGCTGGAGCTGATGATGTGTTCCTTTATGCCTAAGATGCCTTTTGGAAAGAAATATCTCCCAAGGGAAGGACAGGAGCCTGGGAAGCTCTCCTGAGCTAAAGGAGCAGCATTTCTAAGTTTGTAAGACTTCATTTGACACTGATAAAGAACACCTGAATAAGCAAAAGATGAATATTTGGGGCAGAGAGTGCATGGTGCAAAAAATTTGGTAGGACATTGACACATACGAGGCATTTAGCATTAAATGCAGTGGAAATAAAGCCACCAGTCTGTGAACACTTTGAGATGACCAACTGCTATGCTTGAGCCTTTCCTGAGGTGAAAAACAACAGATCAGTGGAAGTCAGAAAGTTCTAGATTTATCCCTCCAGTGCCTGTGGGAGGTAGGATCCAGCACAGTGCACACTCACTACACTGGAACACCAAATTTGACCCTCAGAATGGGGAAACTATCTGTAAGATTAGCAAATCGAGAGACATTGCAGTGCATGCTTTAATTGCACATGTTGAACCAAATCAGAGGTGCACAGCCTAGAATTCCCTCTGGATTTTTCTCCTAGACTGATCATGTTCTGTTGATGAGCTGTGTCGAGCAGATCCTTGAATTTCACTCCTGCTTGTGCTTCTGGGCATATCCCTGGGAGCTGGGCTCCTAAGCAGGTTCATCTGCCTTAGAGGTGAAATTAAGTGCTGTTCCACAGGGCCATATGATGAGGAAAAAGCGTTCTTTGTGAACAGTCCCTGTTGTTATGAATACCTTAAGGTGCCTCTTATAATTGTACCAGGGACCACGTTGGCAACAGTTTCCAAGTGTTTTGTGTGTATTTCACAACCTCAAAAACTGGAAAGGTTGTTGGATACAATCACTGCCTGCAGGGTCGGGTGTAGCCATCCACTCATGCTCACTTGTTCAATTAGGCAATCAAACATGGAGTTACTAGTTTTGCATCCTGCACAGAACAGTTTGGACTAACTTCTGTAAGTTTTTAGCCCACCAATTTTCACCGTAATCCATCAGAATAAAAGAAAAGTGTTGATCTTTTTCCTGTGGAAAGAATCCCAGAGAGGCCACTGTAGCAGCTCTGGGACTTCTGAGGCACAGTAGCACCTAAAGCTTATTCCTCTTCCTCTGTGCTGTGAGAGCAGTCCTGTGCTTAGGGAGTTTCAAGACAGAGAATTAGAATTGCTTTTGTGCCTCTTGTGTCGGGAAGTTGCTTCACTGTGGTCAAATTCAGCCCCTCTGTTTTAGTGAGAAAAGAACTCACGATAAGGATATATTGATGGAAGTCATTCTCCTGGATTTGAAACCCTCCCAAAGTTGTTACCAAAACCCTTTTGTTTCCAAAAGTTGTTTCCAAATTCAGGCTCTACCACTTGGGTCCTTAATACAGTCACTTGGCAGTAACACGAGTGAAATGTCTGCTGTTCCAAAGCTTTATTATGAATATGAATAAAACATTTTCTGGTGTTATTAAACTAGCCTGGAATAAAGCAATGAGAGTGGCATCGTTCAGGGGTGATCTCTGTGTCAGCCTGTCTGCTCAAAATAGCATTGCAATAGTGGCAGTTTTACCTTTTCTTTAATGCTGTAAAAGTTGGAGTTCTCTTTGGGAAGCACAGTCAGATAATTAGATTTACAGAGAGCTATGAAATTACCTCTTGTGCAGGATCTAGCATATAACAATTCCTTTCTGTGCTCCCTATGCTAACAACTAATCCAAAGTGCCACATCAGAGAAGTTGCATGAACAACAAAAAAATCTGTGTCCAGCAATCTGTGGTCCTGGCACACATCCTTCAGCAGCATCTTTAGTTTGTTTTGAGAAAGCCATTCCAAATTGTTGGATGCTTTCGGATTATATAAAATTTTTGTGCTATCAGCATTAGGTCCTCTAAGGCAATCACAAGATTGGTTTAAAATGCAAATATATATATATATATATATATATATATATATATATATATATATATATATATATAAAACTTTTACAGGGTTTCTGTCTTCAGATTTTTCAGCATTTGGCCATTATCTGAAGTCTCTTCCCAGAAAGTTATTTTTCTTTAAAGAAAATTTAAAAAGAGATATAGCCACATGTGTCTGTTAAGATCAAGTCCTGGTTAAGCATTTTGGTATTAGCCTCAGTGGTAACTGAATGAACCATACACAGTACAGAAGTTGTCCAGTATTTACAAACAAATAGCTTACAGTCTACTAACTAATCCAGACTTTAATTAGGCAGCACCTCATTAATATTTTTCAAGTTTTTTGTAGTTCCTTGTCTTGTTTTTATGGGGCCCAGTTTAAGGTAAATGCTCCCAGAACCATTCCAAGATCATTTGGAAGACAACATCTTTTTAATTACATTTCAAAAGCTTCAGTGCTTTAGTCCCTCCATCCCCTCAGCAGTAAGGAGATTAGGGCTCCTGCCAGGGGACTTGCATCAGCCTCTGTCAGGCTGGGGCTGCCTGGGCTTTGGCAGCTTCACCAGCACTGTGGTTTTGTGGGGGTGCAAATGCAGAATGAGCAACCTTGAGTAGGTAAAGGTGAAAGAGCCTTTCCTGAGGATCTTGCTAAGATGTTTGGACAGGGTAGAGCAAAGCTCTGGCTCAGGCCACTGACAGCTCATCTGTCCACCAAAATACTGCACTGGAGTGGAAGCTGCAGAGGTTGAGCTGGTTGTAGAATAGCTCCATGTATTTACTGACATCCTTTCCAAACTTGTTTTAGCTCCTCTAGAAGCTTTTCTACTTTTCCAGCATTTCAAGAGTGTGTCTGTATTGTATGGACAAAATCTGATCCTTTAGTCCAGGCAAATACTCATGGCAATTTCTAAGTGTGGTTGCTTGATAATATGTGTCTGACACATGCAGGCTTGCTAAAGAAAGTCTTGATAGTGAACTCGCCCTGTTTCCTACTAGATATTTCAGTCTGATATTCAGACTTCTATTTTTTTCTGTATTTAAATTCAATCTCCTGAAGCTTCATTATATCTAACAGTGGTTTCCCTTCTGTGTGTTTTTGTCCTGCAAGGCCATGTGTAGGTAAGAATACTTTACCAGGAATGCTTCACTACTATTTCAGCTGTGTTCCCAGAATTAGCTCTACACCTGCAAAGGTGCACACTGAAGTCACTTGAAGATAATGCACAAATGGCTTTTGTTGCACTGGCTTTGGCTGGTGCAGCTGTGCTTGTCAAGGATTTGGGAACTCATTAAATCAACCTGTATAAGCTGAAGAAGATGGTTCAAAAAAAGGAAAACCAGAAGAGATGAAGTAGTAAAGTAGCATGCAGTAGATATTTGCAAGGGAAACATGCTGATTAGGGGAGTAACTTCAGTTTTAACTAATAAATAAAGATAAGTCTTTGAAACACCTCTAATATATAGCAATACAGCAGTGTACCACTAGCACAAAAACAAACCCCCTTTGGTCAGGCAAAGGGCAGATATGTCACAACCACTGCTGTGCACAGGCTTTGGGTAGAGAACAAGTAGAGGACAGCATTTTAAACTTTGCTTTCATGTAGTGCTGATTTTAATGGTAGTTCTAATGCTGCAGCTGCCTGACACCCAGAGGAGATGGAGGTGGCATTTCTCACTGCTGTGCTTTGGAAGGTGTGATTGTTATTTGTGTAGCAAAATCCATCTGACAGGTAACCACGTGTTCCCATTAATCTTAGCTGGGCTATAAGTAGATCCTGTATCAAATCTAGTGACTCAGTTACTGAGCCTGATGCTAATGTCCCTGACATCTGCTTCAGCCTCTGTGTTCCTTAAAAATGGATTGGAATCAGGCTTATGGGTGAGTTTGTATTAGGGTAACCCCCACTTACACACTATAGGTCACACTGATATCTGGTGCTGGTAGAGGTGCATTAGGATAGATTTGTCCCAATGTTTTTTTGTTTGTCCATATCCAAGGACACAGCTGCAAAAGACTGGAATGGGTTTTCTGATGCATTAAGAGACAAATCTATTATTTACTCTGGGAAACGCAGTCTAATTTAATGTTAAGTTCCAAATTTCCTTTATGTGTTTACCAGCCACCCAGAAGATTAGGTGCATTAAAATAGTGAGTGTTCCTTTTGTATAAATTGTCTTCTGCCTCTCTTAGTTTGTGAGTAATGGACTCAACCCTCCTGTCCCTCATGTAGCACTTACCCAGGACTAACATATTCTGGTTTTTCAAACAACAGTGAGTTAAGATATAATTTCATCTGCTTCCACTTCATGGATTCTTTGCTCTGTTAACCAAATCCATGTCCCATTTGCTCTGTCTTATATCTCCCTTTGGACTGGGGTCTCAACTAGTTTGCTTAGTCTGTGTATAACCTGGAGTATCTCTAGGAAAAACTAAGGATAAATTTGTTAGGAGATTGCACATTTAGGGCTTTGGAATGATCTAAACGAGACACTGAGACCAGGCCACTCTCCCAGCTCCCCTCTGGTAGTAACCACATTGCACCATTTTTCTTGGACACTGTCAACTGCATTTGAACTATTTGAACTATGAATTGTCATTGTGACTTGGTTAAAACTGACTTTCAAAAGCTCGGGATAGAAAGGGAGAAAACCAGATGCAAACCACTGGTGCCTGGGAATCTCCTGACACCAGAGTTCTTTGTCCAAGTTTTCTGCAGCTTTCAGGTCCCCTGCCAGACTTGTGACTAACCATACAAGTGATGCAAACTATTCTTATCTCTAAAATCATGCACAGATAAGATATATGTATATATAGCTACATTACTATAGGTTACATGCTATGTGTCTAACACCATCTGTCATGTGCATGTGTGGGTTTTAAGGGAAGATCTTTAAAATCTGAATCATTCTTATCTGAAACCAACTCAAAATGTTAAAATAATTTCAGAAGTGGACTTTGACTAATGATTCAGTATGTTGGGGAAAATAGAGCTTTCCACCCAGGCTTTGATCACAATGGAGTTTGATTGGCATCAACATTAAGTATTAAAACATACCTCACTAAGCTTCAGGAAAGGTTGTGTAGCTTTAAGAGCTTGGAAAAAAGATCCCCTTGTGCTTTTGCCAACATCCTGTTACAGATTTCTCTGCTCCCCTCATTCTTAATGATTTTAGTGGGAAATATGATGGATAACTGAAATAAGATCATTCTATTTCCAGTGAAAGCTTTACTACATTGATTTCTTTTTTTCTGTGTTGCTGTTCATCAAAAGCAGCTGATGTACAAAATTCAGGTGTCCCTGGGAATTCAACCTGTCACTTCTGTTAAATTTTGACTACTGCTTGTACCATGAAAACTTAACTGCTGTGAAAGGTAATTTATTTTTGCTGTAATTGCTGATCATTAATGGGCTCAGTAGAAAACTGCACAGCACTAAAATAAAGCTCCTGTGTATAACTCTAATAACACTTATTTCTATAGTATAATGTTATGTTGGTATAACAATGCTTGGTGCTCATATCACTTTTTATTGTGGGATCTGAAGCATTAAATAATATTATTCATGCTTCATAACAGCCCAGTAAGTGCTACCATCCTGGCTTGTCAGACAGGTAAGCTGGAACAAAGACAAGCAGAGATTTGGACAGATGTGTGGTACACTCAGCCTTGCAAAGCCATACCTATATGCAAAGGCTGAAGCACATGCTTAATTCTAGCCCTGTTCAGTCACTCTGATATTGTACCAAATCTGTATCTATGTAACCAAAATTCCTGGTCAATTTGATTAACTGTCAGATGATCCTTCCTAAAATTCACAAGAAACCAGTGGGATTTACACACAAGCTTATTGCTCAGCTCCAGGTTAGCTCTTCTGCTGGATGGAGGCACAGATGAGGGCATGTCCTTGAAAGCAGCTTATGGAGCACTGAGCAGAATACCTGGCTACTCCCATCCTCATTCTGTCATTTCAGGCAGCAGCTTTCATGAGCAGTAAACTCACCCACTAACAGGGAAATATCTATTTTTGGACTACCTACTGCAGCTGCTGTAGCAAGTTGCCCTCTGAAGCTCTAGCCTTGCAAACAAAGTAAATATTTACCTGTAGGCTGTTGTTAATGGAAAAATCCTTCCATTCATGTTTACGCTGGAAATCTCGCAGTAATTTGGTTGACAGGGTTTGAATGCTCTTCATTCATTTTACTGTAGGAACACTGAGTGAACAGCAGCCAAGGCAGTGGGTAACAATGGCCACTCAGAAGAGTGTGGTTAGTTTATTTACCTGCCTTCCTGGAGTGTTGTTTTGCTGGTTTTGCTCTTAAAAAGTACTGGAGATCTAGACAATATAAATAATTCAGTACACAAGTATCACATTTCTGGGAATGCTAGCATGAAAATTGCTAAATATGCATTTAATTTAAGCTTGATTAGGCAACTGATTCTCTTCTAACACAGTCACAATTAAAATGTAGTCTTGTGAGGTTTAAGCCCTTACAGGGACCCTGTGCTCCGTGTTTAGTATGGCTAATTAGAGGGGTCCCCTTCAGGGGTGGCAGGCTGGATGCCTTGGAATGTGAGGCAGCAACTGGTCTCCCAAGTGTGGGGCTTGGAAGGGTGATGAGAGGGTGGCTCCTCACAATGGAAGAACTGAAATATTGCAGAGGCAAATGCAGCAGCCCCTCCTGTTCCTCTTGTTACCCTGCAAGGGATGCCTCAGTCTACCTGTGGCAGTGGAGAGACTGCTGCACATCTCCATGCCCTGCCCTGCTGGGAATTTCTGTTGCCTGCTCAGGCCAGAAGGATGGGGCAAGAAGCTGAAATGAACCTTAGGATGGAGAAGTCTGGTGGGAACTCCAGGTTAGATCCTCTACAATGACTCCACCAGGAGCTGGGCTGTGGAACTCACTAGAGACCCATCAGTGTTATAAATGGAGTGCTGGTGGGATTAGACTAAAGGAAAACAATTTTCTAGAAATTGCTTGGGCAGAGCCATGGGGTCATGATGAGGTTCTCCTGTTTTCAAAGGTGTTCTTGCCCTGGAGCTCACTTTACCTGTGGGAAATTGTCAGTGGTATTATGTTTGATGTGAAACCAAACCGAAGGCTGTGTCCTGCAACCCATCCTTGCCTGAGACAGAAGATATGCCCTGGAAATGCAGATAATGTTGCAAAGTTGGGTCACTGAGCTGTTTTTCTGGCTGGTAGAAAGGTAAGATGTGCAACCAGAGATGGTTGTGGGTGAAATCCATACATGGCCCTCTTGCTCTGGCAGTGTCTTGGTGGCTCTGTCACCGAGAGCTGGCAAGAGGGGCCCTGAGTGGGTCTGGCTGGGCAGAGTGGGGACAGGTGTCCTGTGCTGTGTGACACAGCTGGGTATGAGTACATGATCAACATAAGGCTCTTGCTTTCCAATTCTGGTTTATTCTGATTTCTTGTTCTTTGGTTTTTTCCCCTCCCCTCTCTAATCACCAGAGCTCCCTGCTGCCTGCAATTTGTCTGGGCAGCTCTCCGAGCCACAGTGAACGTGTCCGACAAAGCTTAAATCTTGATCTGAGCAAATCTCTTTTAGGCTTTCTCATTTCAACAAAGCCCTTGTTCAGCTGCATTTGTTCCAAGGAGTGCCAGGCCACTGCTCAGTCAATTAGCTGTTGCCTTTAGCACTCACAGAGACTTTTGACATATCCCTCATTCATAATGGGAGAGCAAACTGTCTTGGGGTGGGGTGAGAAATTCAGGAAGGAGAATGAACATCAAATCCCTGGTCCCCACAAATTCTGCAGGGTCTCCTCTGCATTTGCAGTTCAGCTGCACTGAATTTCACCCCTTTTTTGATGGGGACTGGTTGCTCCCTTCTGGTGAGCCTTGCTTTAATTGGGACAGGCAATAATGGGACACCTTCCCTTGGCTGTTGTAGACTGCAGCATCCTCACTCTTTTCGGTGGCTGATACCACCCCAGCCAGGGCAGTGGTGCTCTCCAGAGGGCCTTGCTGAGTTCAGCAGGTTGCCAGAGCAGGAGATGCAGTCTGTCCCTGCTGCTTTTGGGCAAGGCTGAAATGAGGCAGGCTTTAGAAAATTAGGTTTGTTTCTCCACATTCTAGTTGCTGATTTTTTTTTGTTCCATGGCCTGAAATATTATTTTCTGGAGGCTTGCATATTTAATAACTGGTTTTGCATTCCAGTTTACTGTGAGGCTTTTGTGTGTGTATATACAAACACCAGATGAAATGCTGAAAGGTATATTTGTAATTTGAGTTTACAAGTGAAGTGGGTTGCTTTTCTCTCCCAGAGGTTAATCTGCTTCTGCACATCCACTGCCACATCTTATACAATCTGGAAGTGATCTCTTAAAGCAAAGATGTTTTTCTTTGCAGACTGCTTATTGTAGCACATTAAATCGTATAATATCATTCTGTTCAACAGCACTCTGTTCTGTTGTGCAAACAGCACAGAAAAAAAGGAGGGGGAAAGGGGAATAAATAAGCAGACACACCAGCAGAAATTCTCCTTTGCTGGAACCCGAATTGCTCTCAGGGAAACGGACACATTTGTATTCTGTCACTGCTACCATGACCAAAGAGATCTCCTAGTCCACTCCCAGAGCTCCAATTTAGAAGATCTTGCTGTATCGTGCTTTGAAGAGAAAGTGTTTCTCAAGTGAAAAAACCAGTGATGATGGAAATGAATGGCTGATGGCACTGTGGGGGATCTCTGACACTGCTCTCTGAAGCAGGGTCTGGCGTGGGAGTCCTGGGGCTGGTGCTGTGGGGCAGGGAGGCGTTGGGTGGGTGGCATTTCTGATCCACAGCGGTGCCAGCGTGGGAGGGATGGGCTGAGCTGGGAGCAGGGGGAGTGCCCGGCAGCGGGTGCAGGCAGGCTCCAGGCTGTGTGGCTCCAGGGATGCTTCCCTGGGTCCGAGCCTTCCTCTCCACAGCTGTGCCTATCTGAGCACAGGAAAATACCAGGGGGAAGAAGGGCAGTGGCTGCTTTTTAAGGTATGATCCTGCAGCCCCTGCTGAGGTGACTCTACCCAGCACAGAACTTGCTGGCTGATACTGAGCTGGGTGTCTGGAGCTGGGCTCCTGTGATCTGATATTATGTATTTGGGCACAAGTTCTCCATTTCTCCCCTATCCAGCATTAAAGAATCACATCTTGCTTTAAACTCTGGTCAACCTCCATTCCCCAAGTCTTGTGTTTCAGGCTTGCTACAAATTATTTAAACAAGAAGGCAGCTTGACTGTAATGTGGGCAAGTGCTCTTTATACTAAAGGCATAGATGGCAGTCACGCAGCCTCTAGAATTTAGAGAATTTACATATATTGCTATGTTATTTCTTTTTTTCTCTGAAAAGGTGGCATAACTGTGAGTCACCTGTGTGACATGTCTGATCTCAAGGATCTCACATGATGTGCTCTAAGAGGACGCTCCAGGTTCTTATTTTTCCACTGTTTCAGTGAATTTTTGAAAGCACACCCCCTGCCAAACAAATTATCCGATGGTTCCTTGGTACTGTAGAAGCCCTTCCCAGACCTGCCCCAAAGAATGTGCCCCTGCTGTGTGCCAGTGTCAGGCTGAGATTAGAGCTCAGGTGTCCTCATTTCCTGCTCTTGCTAATTGCCAGCAGCTCCCTGGTGTAGTGTAGTGATGAATGAACAATAAGAATTCAAGAAACTTAGCAAAACCTAAGCTATTTTGCTGAACTTTCTGTAGAATAGTGGTAAAAAAGGGTGCTAGGATTCAGTGATGTCAGAAAATGTGAAACCATCTAGCAGCTGCCAGGGAGCCTGAGAATAAGCAATCTCCAGTGGTTTGCAGCATAGCCAGCTCTTTTTTTTTGATGGCAAAGAAAGATGAAACACTACAAAGATATTCCCAGGGAGAAAATAGATGTCATACAACATTTAAATAGATCATTTCAAGAAGGAGAGCTGCAGAAACCCTTATAACTAGCTCATGAGAGTGAACCTGCTGATTTTTTAAAAAAAGACTGGTAGGACAGCTAGCAGGCTTTAAATATACAGCTCTGTTGTCTTGATAGCTTAATTCTATTGTCCAGATTTTGTCTGAATGTACCAGGTAACAATAAAAGCCATAGAGGAAGCAGGTCCATAACTACAAAATGAGTGTTTAAAAGAGCTTTGTACTCTACAAAGCAAGACATTTTGAAATAGAGAACTGGTTAAAATGGAAGTTTTAAAGACTACATAGGGATTCATGGTAATAGAGAGAACACAAATGGCAAAGAAACTTCTCATGTAGTGGTACTAAAATACTGATAACTGGGAGATCAGGGGGGAATACAAGAAATGGAGAGAGCCTAGAGGTGGCAGTTTCTTTCCCAGAAAGCTGTAGGCACTATGGAATGAAGGCAGCTGTCCACTTCTAAATCAGGAATGATGTAAATTTTACCTGTTTGTATCGAAAGGCAGATCAGTATCTCTCCATCAATTTTCAGAAAAGCGAAATAGCTGAAAGGACCCCCTGATCCTGAAACATGTGCATACATGCTAGGAAACAGCTCTTTAGAGACAGGGTGCCCATTGCTTTTTTTTTGGTAAAAAATGCTGGCTAAGTGTATGGAGAAGGGAAGGAACTGGCTGTAAGTTCCCCTTAGTGCTCCCCACCCCGTTCCCACTGCAGACCTGCTGCAGTTTCCTCCTGTCCTGTCCGTGAGCCCCTGGGGGTGGCTCTGCTCTTTGGTGCTCATTGCTCTGGGGGAGACCAGTCCTGGCCCAGGGTCTTTCCCTGCTCTTTTCTGCAGCAGGACCTGAGCTCTCTGCAGGGAGTTCTGGCAGAGTCAGTTTTTCTGATTGTCCACGGGAAGGAGTTGCCCTGTTCCTTGCAACACCACTTCCATGGCTGCTGAGCCTGTCCCAGCTCTGTGCTTCACCCTCATCTTCCTCTCCCTGCACTGCTCCCTGTGTTCACTCCTCAGAGGCTGCTGCTGCATGGGCACATATTGCAGGTCACCACTGGGCACAATCCTGCTTAAGCTGGTTCTTGCCAGAAAAGAAAAATCCAGCTGGATACCAGCTTGATTTGAAGCAGTTCCACTGGATTTATTGTGGTCTTAATGTTGAACCCTAATTCATTAGTATGTGCTGTTGAATTTGATTAGAGATGGCCTATGTACTAGAAAATCTGAACATTTTTGGGCTACAATATGTCTGTGAGTTACAAGGTGATCTGTCTTTATTTATTTATTTCCTGTGTTCATCTTGGGAAAAGAAGGGCCACGTCTAAAGGTGACTGATAACAGCTCTGTGTGTTTTGGAGCAGGGGGTGCTGGTGGCCGTGACAGTACAAATGACTCATCTCCAGAGGTGCACTCAGAGACTGACTTCCTTCAAGTTCCTACACAAATATCATTTATATTCCTCTGTCAAGGTCATTTCAAAGTATCTGTTGACTGTGATGGAAGTGAAAATGTTGGGAATTTAGAATTTTTCTGCTGGTCATAAGGAGGAAAAGGAAAGAGGAGGCTTTTATACCATTTTATAAAATGTTTACTCATAATGCATATTTAAAAGAAAGATATAAATCTAAAGATGCAAAGGAACTCTTTCCTAAGAATTTTTTTGTGAACTCTGTACCTCTGCCTTTCCTGTTTCAGTCGCTAAATATGAATATTAAGTAAAAATCCTTTAAAACAGCATATTAATTAATGCATCATCATTTTCGGACCCTATTTGACATAGGCAATGCCAAGTCCATGTCTGGGGCTCACAGCTGCCTTCTTTTCCCATGCAGTGTTTCCCAAGGATGGATTTTTCTTCAAAGCTTGCACTGGCATTGGTGCAGAGTCAGGACTGGCTGATCCCACACAAAGATAAGGGGGAATTAGGGCTTTGCTGTGGAGTGCAGGGGGTTTAGTTACAAGGTGTTTGTACTGGCAGCGTGGGACAAGGCAGCCCATGGATGACCCACTCGTGGGCACCTGTGGTGTGTCCTTTTTCTGCAAAGGGCTCTTGCTTCTCTTGGCATCCTCACAGAAGGGGATGTGGTGCTGAGCTGGTGATCTCTGCACCGGGAGGGCTGCGCTGCTTGGGGCTCCTCTTGCCCCCATCGTGTGTGTGGCGTTAGGAGGGACGTGGCTGGGGAGGGAAATGTCAGTGTCTTTGTAAATCAGCCCCTGGGCACGCAGAAATTGCATTTTAAAATTCTGCAGTGGCTTTTAGAAGCAGAAAGTGCATCAGTTCTGTGACGATGAGCACAGCTCTGTTACAGTGGGGCAAATCTGCTGCTGGTGGAGGGACCCGGAGGACAGAGAACCACTGGTTGCTTTTACTGGTTGTACTTAAAATACAGCTCTTCTTATTGTAAAGCTGGTAAAATTTTGAGAGGTTTCTTGTACTTACAGGCTCAGCTGAGCAGATTAAACATTACATAACGTGCCTCTCAGGGGCACTGCATGATTAATGAATGCTTACAAAGTGCTTTGTTAAATATGACATAGTACTAATGTCTCGCTTGTAACAGAAAAATGGAGGAGGAGTTAGTAGAAATTGTGCTCCCTAAAAAGGCATTCTCTAAGTTTTTTTTCCTGAAGTAATCTACTGAATGAAGTAAAATAAACTTTGAATTATATGCAATATAAGGCAAAGCACCAGATTTCTCTTCCTGTGTTGGAAGAGGAACTTAGCTGCACAGGAACTCAGCAATGCAGTCGCACAAACTTTAGGAAAGGCAATGTGGAGGGCAGTAATTTAACTGGCAACTTTCCTGTGCCATCAAGCATAAGGAAGGAATATAGCCTGAAGCTAAAAGGAGCCATTTTTGAAATGATTACTGCTGTGATAGATGAACTTTGATTTATTTTTATTATTTTGCATTGACAAATGAATCCAAGTGGAGCTTTGACTTTCAGATTTCTCTGCAATAAAAAATACTTTGGACATAATAATTCTAAGGACTCCGTTTTGGAAAAGTGGGGACAGTTAAATGAAAAATTTTCCAAGGTGTATGTATGTCTGTGTATGAAGCTGGAAGACAAATTATAGGTCTATTCAATTAAAAATCTATATTTATAAAGACTGCCAGGACTAATTGCATAGGGCTGGGCTGATGGCCACTGCAAATCAATGTGGATATACTGGCTTTCATTTTAGACAACTGAAGATCTGGCCTTCCATTTTGGTGCCTCTAATTTAAACTCGGGATAACCTCATATTGGTGTTACATGTGTCTTTCTATACCTTCTGCCACAGAGAGTACTCTCAGTCTTGAGAGGAAAAATCAATATAGATTCATGTTTTGTATCTTCATGCACTTCACTTCCTTGCAGTGGCTGTCACTGAGAGTAACGAGGGACTGAGATCAGAGGCAGAGGGATCGCAGATTAAGCTCAGTTTTGTTAAGGATTTGAAAAATTGACCCTGTTCACGAGGATTTGTGCATCTTACCTACTTTCTTCCAAGGAGATCCTAATACTGGTCTGATTTTTCAAGTTGCTTCATTTTTCAATTAAATTACAGATTTTTTGTTTGTTTGTTTTAAAATGTATTTTCTCTTTCTTTCTTAAAAATAGAAAAGGAGGAATAAAAGTTGCTGTATTTGTGAAAGTGAGAGGTTCAAAATGCTGGACTTTTAATTTGCTTGTTAATTTTACACTGAGCGTGTAAAATTCCAGCATGGTGAAGTTTTGCATCCATATTTCGTTGAGATATGAGAGGACATGTGGCACAATGTAGTAGAGGCTGGACATGAATCTAAGTTTTACCACCAGCCTTTCAAAGCACCCCAAACCTGACTTGCTGTGTTTAGTTTGGACAGACAATCAAATCCTGAGAAGCTGGTGAGTGATTCACTGCTTTGGGTTTCTTTCTAGAGACAGGATGGAGCATTTGCTTAGGGTAAGGCTGTGACTGGTGAGCGTTCAGTCCTGAAAACCCAAGTTTTCTTTTGCTGACTGGATGGGAGCAAATGGTCAGGCCAAGCACCTGGGTTTGCAAAGAGAAAAGTGGCTGATGGCAATTTATCTTCAGCTGGGAATTCACCAGAAGAGTCCAGGAAATGCAAATTAGGCTGTACCTTCCTTTAGGCATCTGATGAAGGAGATTACAGACACATAGCTGTAGGCCTGGAGAGTCCAAGAATCCTTAAATCCTTGGAAGGACAAGCAAAACTCACAATACTGGCAAAAAAATCTTCACATGGCCACATTTTCATCAATGAGGACAATTTTTGACTTTGGAGTTTTCAGGTTTCAGACCATAAGAACTCTTTATGATTTGTATGCTATGAGCACAAGTTTCTATGGCACTTCATTTCATATCATTTATAATTGCCCTGAATGATAAGCAGTATTTCTTCTTGCCTGTATAAACTATACAACTACAATGATTTATTTCTTGAAAAAGTACCAAAATTTTATTTGATTAAAAAGCCCCACAAATCCCTTGAAATTATCAAGTACATGTTTTGTGGCATATTTGTTTTTTAAAAAAATTAATGTTCCTGAATATTTAATCTTTTAGTAATGTCGTATATAAAGTCAAGTAGTTAACTGACATTTGGATTATGATTATGAAATGCTGTACAGTGTAAAAAAATGTGGTATTGTTTTTGGAGGACCATACCCAGGTATATAAAACTGCTGTAGGACCTTATGCCCCTTCATAAATCTTGTGGGACTGAAACATTAATAACTAAAATTAGTTAGTGATTGTGTTGTTAATGCTTTCAAAATGAAAAAGGACTTAATACTGCATTGCTGGGAGATATTAATGGCCACTGTTATGGGGGCTGTATGTTCTGTTTATTTGCAGTGCTGCTTAGTGGTGATGGATATACTCACCTCTTTCATTTATGGTAAATACAAAGACCAATTAAGTGCTCCTTTGCGTGGTGATGGATGGAGGAAAAGCCAGCTGAGACCCAAGGCAATGAGCTGTGCAAAACTAATGAGCAATGGAGCCAAATGGACACGGGTTTTCCTCTAGATTAATTGCAAACCCTGGTTTGACTGGTTAATGGTTTATCCTTCTGTATTTTGGAGAAGTAAAAAAATTAAGGCAAAACTGCAAAAAGAGAGAGAGGCAGTGCATAGCCCAGGAAAAAGCCATGAGCAGGAGCTCCTGGTGGGAATAGTGCTTGCTGGGAAGGTAGTCTTGGATTTCTGGAAAGAAAACATTCTTGTTTGGGTTTTTTTACTTTTGTGTTGAGAAAGCAGAATTGTGCTATACCTTTTTTTGTTTCTTTTGTGGTAAATAAGCAGAACTGCACCCAAGAAACACTTGATTTGTCTCAGCTTGTTTTTCTTCCTTTGGGAAACAAGTAGGCTACTGAGACCTGCCCCCACCTTGGGAGCAAGCCCTTGGGAGAAAAGGGAGCACTGAGAGGAAATGGGAAATGTTTTGCTTTTCCTTTGTATTCCACGTGTCACAACATAGACCAGACTTCCGTGGTAGGCATGGTGGGAATCAGGATGGATATCAAAGGTGAGGGTGTTTATGGTTGTATTTAAAGTCCTAAACCCAAAATTACTGGACTAGTTTATCTGCAGAAGTTGTGAGCAGCACTGGTGAGCTGGGAGTGGAGCCTGAGTGCAGCTGGTGACTTGATTCACACAGGGCCCAGCAGGCACATTGAAATTATCTACTATCGCATTTCAGTGTTATTATTTTTTTTCTGATACTGCTTTAAAAAGAGATTCAAGGATTTCCAGGATGAGAATCCAAAGGGTTGTCTGCAGGGGGAAAAATTCTCAAGGGACTTTTTTTCTGACATTGATGAGAGCAAGTTGGACGCTTGAGATTTATGGTAACCTCCTGCCAGCAAGATAATGCCTTGGGGAGGTGGGCTAAAAATTGCCAACATACTCTTTGCTAAGGAATACTGGGCTGTGTGAGTCATTGGGAATGAAATACGGGAGAATTTCATTCTCAGCCCACCAAATAGGTTAAATATTTACCCTATTGTAAAGTTTTCTTCTTTACTCATGGATTTGCGAACATCCTGTTCACTACAACTTAGTCACAAATGTGTCCTGGTACAGTGACTACAAAAGTCCAGTTGGAAGAGCTGGTAGCTGTATCTATTGAAATTCACCTTGCAGCATGATTTTTATTTTCTATAGGAGTCATTGTTCTGAAGTCTTAAGCACTTATGAGAGGCTGTTCTTAGTTGTTCCTTCAAAATGTCATTGCTGGGGCAAGTTGTTGTTTAGAAGTGTGTTATAGTCTGCTTTTTCTAAGGAGTGGTCTGTCTTGACTGGTGTATTAACTGTATCTTACAGGTTCAGTTGTGACAATATAAAGGTACACAGAGCACTGTGGCAAGTTTTTTCTTTGCATTGGTATGATTTGCTTTGATTTCTATTTATATGATTCTATATCTATATGATTTCTCTTCCACTTTTAGTGGAAAGACACCAAAACTGGTGAACAAACCAGAGATGCCTGAACCTGGGGGTAAAAACTCTCAGAAGAGAATGTTATCTTGTGATCCCAATAATGAAATGGAAAAAAGCTGCTTTCATCTGACGGCTGGTAAAGATTTCTGTTTAAAATAAGGAAAATGCTGTTCTGCTCAAGGGTCCTGCCCCTTTCTCTGGACAAGGGAATTGCAGAATAGGAAAACCTTCTTGTGAATGGAAAGGAAAAGAAACCTGCTGCTAAGCAGCTCGCAGAGCCCTGGTATGCACTGTGTGTTTAAAGGCTGACAATTAACCTGACCAGATTCAGCCCCCCTTTACAGCAGCATTTCAGGACGAACTGATTCAGGATACTGTGTGGGAACTAGGAGAAAGAAAAGAAGCAGTGATTCTGTAGCTGCTGGCTTTGTTTAAAAAGCAAATAAATACTACTTCTAGGGAGTACTGGATTTCTTCCTTTTAATGGAAATAGCATCAGCATCTCTTGCCTCCCTTCCTGTGCCTGCATTTGCCTGTATTTTCTGTATGAATTTGCAGCCCAGCCCTGTTCCCTGAACCCTACAGGCCACATGTGGGTCCCAGTGCTGCAGGCAGCAGGGATGGGTCCCCATTCTGGCTTGCAGCCCCTTGGACACCAGCTGGGCCCTACGAGGAGATCAAGGCTCCAGATTCCTGCAGCCCTGGGCAGCACAGGTTTGCTTTGGGCTCTGCCATGTAGGGAGATATTACAGAAGCCAAGGGAGGGATTTTCATTGCCAGGCTACAAGAAGCCTTATGAATCTCTTCAAGAAGAGCAGCCCTAAAGGCAGGTACTCCAAAAGGCAGTCACCTGCTGCAGAGATGCTCATCCCCCTTGTACATATAAATTCTGAATAACCCCTCCAATACATAACATTTAGGTCTTACTTCATTAATCTGGAGACCAAGCTGAGGCCATAGGCCAAAAATCCCATCTGGCCACTTGGCCCTCACTGGGCTGCAGTGAGGAGCTGGCAGGGCTGCTCTGTGAGGATCTGCAGGCTGGGTGGGTTTTGCATGGAAGTGGAGCAGATCTGGTCTCTGCTCACGTCCCTGTGGTTTCACGGGGTCACTCAGTGGGGTAAGTGACTTAGGAGCTTCTGGGGTCAGCCTGTGTCAATGTGTTTTGGCTGTGAGGTGGCATCCCAGGCAGAGACGGCAGAGGAACTGCTGCTGAAAATTTAAATTGTACCTGTGGAGGCTCTGAGTGAGATTTCACAGGTGACAGCCATTGCTCAGTACGTGTTCCTGCTTCTGGGGGCTTGGAATAAATTCCCCCATCCTCCACAGAACCTAGATATAGATAGATATGGTGCCTGCTATTGCAGCTAAATATTCAGAGATAGCTATTCCTCAGCAGAGTATTGAGGGGGTGAAGAACAAAAAATTTCAAATTTGGACTGAATTTTTTTGGCTTCCTACCTTGAACCGTGTCTGTTCAAGGACCGTGGAAGGTGACCCTTCTCCCCCCGTGGTGTCACCTCACATGGTCTGGAACTGAGAGATGTATTGTGTC
This sequence comes from Aphelocoma coerulescens, assembly GCF_041296385.1. Taxonomy (NCBI): domain Eukaryota; kingdom Metazoa; phylum Chordata; class Aves; order Passeriformes; family Corvidae; genus Aphelocoma; species Aphelocoma coerulescens. The sequence goes on along the minus strand of NC_091028.1, from coordinate 14,669,314 downwards.
TTTTCTGAAGCACGAAATCGAGTCAATACACGAGAATCTCGCCTTTCATTTTGCAGGAGAGCAGGGAAGAGAGGAGGTGGGAGGGAAAAGCGTGTGCTTAAACCAGCTCAAAATAACGATCAGAAAGCGAACAACAAAAAAAAAAATTCCCACAGACTTAATATTTTTTAAGACTATGTGACTTTTTAAGCCAGCCACCTGACTTTGGGGAGGGGAAGGGGGCTGACTCATAATATTTGAATACTACAGATTGGCAATGCCTGGCCTCGCTGTTTTCCGGGCGGGTGTAATTACTGCGAGAGAGTGAATCGCCTCCCTCGGATCTTGGAAGGGAGTAGTAGAGCAGAGGAGTAGCTGTGACTCAGACGTGGGGATGTGTGTGAGTCACGGTGACTCTTGCTTGGTAATTGCTTGCTTAGAGCAGCACTTAAAAATCTCCCGGTCCATCCCCTCGGAAAGCTGGATCTGTGCAGCAGATACAGACACAACTTTAAAAGAAGTACTGTTGCTGGCTCAGAAAAAGAATGAGCCGTGACATTTTGCTGTCTTACAGGTTAATTAGAATCTAAATGGAAATGCTTTGATTCCCTTCCCGTCACATAGGCTGATTTCAGTACGTGCACGAACTCTAACCCCTAAATTCTTTGGAGCTCCAGGTGTTTGTGAAGCAGCCATCAACACAGCCTGGATGAGGAGGAAAGTTTGAACAGTCATGACAGTTTGATGACTTGAGATTTTTATTGTTACTTTCGTTGCTTTTATAAAGTATTTGTCAGTCATGTCTGGAGAGCAGGAATTCTAATGAGTAATTGGCGTTGCTATTGTTTATTGCTTTCATGTGAAATCTATTTTATTTATTTGTTTGGACTTCAGCCCAGAAGTGGATGATTGTTTTATCCATATCCAGTTTAAAATATTTGATTTAAGCTTTCAGCATGCAAATTAATCTTTGTGTATTTGTAGATGTAGAAACTGTGCAGGCTTCTATTTATATGATATTAAGGATAAGGGACAAGGAGAAATGAAAATGGAAGCAAATATTTACAGCTGGGAAAAAGAGAAACAACAACATCTGAAATTATACTCTACACTAACCAAATGAGAGAAAGAAGGCCTGTAAGAATGTAAAAGTAGTTGTCTTTGCTGCCTCTGGGAGATATCTTTAGATGTTGCAGAATTGAGGTGGTTGGTCTTTACTTCTGTAGCATCTGGGTTTGCCTTGGTCCCCAAAGAAAGGCAGTTTGGAGCATCAGGTGTGTTTACTCCCGAACTTTCAGAAAAAAAATGAGCTGCTGGGCTTCAAGGACATCCTAGTTGGCTACAAAACTCCTAGATAAGCCTGGCCAGCTCCCCAGGTTTTATTTCAGTGAAATTTCACATTTCACTTTTATGTGTGTCTGAAATGGGGTCAAAAGCCACAGACTTCAATGGCATTTTGTGGAGGAAATTGCAGAGCTCTTCATTTGAGTAGCATTGAGAGGAGCTTTGCTGGTGCCCTGGGCTGGCAGGAGCTCAGCAGCCAGGGCTGTGCCACAGCAGCTCCCACAAGTCCCACGCCCATCTCCACCAGCAAAGTGCAGATTTCTTTCCACGTCCAAAGAGATCAGGATGAGGAGGGGGCATCTCCTCACCTGTATTTCCCACTCCTTAATTAGGAGTATCTCAGTTGTTACAACTCCTTGGTGAAATCACTGTCATGCTCAATGAAATTGTTGTCATATTGGTCCATCCCCAAGTGATCCAATGGTGCTTCAAGACCAGAAGATACTTGGGGGAATTTAGAGGGGATTTACTATCAAAGAGATTCTGATATTTATAAAAGTTTTAGTCTTTAAAAGCAGTTAGAAAACAGTCATCTAAATACTTTCTCATAAGATTGCTCAGCTTATGATTGAAAAGAATGAGCTGGGGAGGAAAATTTGTACCTTGGGAACATGAACAGAAGATACAGGGTGCCTTGTTCTCATTGTTCTTAGAGTCTATATTCTCTTATTTTTAGTGGAAATACCAGTTTACTCCTAGGTGAGATTTCACAGTTACTGTAGTGCAAGTGACATTGAGAGGAGAAAAGGTTTCTGTTTTCTTCCACGCCTTTTAATTTTGAGAGGTCTAAGAATAGGATTTTTTTCCAAAAGCCTTGTGTGCTCCCCTTCCTTTTTTCCCCCTATTTTTCTGTCCTTTTGTATATTTTAACAGCATGGTGTTTTGCTTGTTTCTTCATGGTCTCTTCATGCTGTACTTGGTATAATTAAAAGGAGCTTTGTAGACATTTTATTTTTACTTGTAGACAGGGACTCTCCTTGTGTCTAGTTATCCATAGCCAAATGTGCTTATTCAGTGGCCCTGAGGTAAAATCCTTTTAACATTAAATTCAAATCAGTGTCCTCATGGAGTTCAGTGGCCTGGCATTTAATTGCACCAGAAGAAAGTTATGGCAGCAACTGCTGATCCCATCAATATTCTGCTTTTCTCTAAGTTGGTGATAAATATGGGCTGTGGATAACCTTTGAAACAAAAAGTCCAGAGTCCTTTGGGACCCTGCACATGGGTTAAAACTCTGATTATTAATATTGGCACCTCCACCATCCGCAGCCATGACAATAAGGAGTAACACCAGAACTGGGAGAACTGACCATCTCAGAAAACTGAGTTTCAAGTATTTTCCTGTCTTGAGGTTTTGTTCATTTCTTGGTCACTCTTGTCCAGGTGGGCTCCAAATCCCATCACGTCAGGTTTTGTAGGAGCTGAGTGAAGCCCTCGTGTCTGGAGCCAAATTAATCTTGGAGCACGTCACTAACTCTGAATTGCAGTTTGGAACCTCTGCTGGATTGTGCTTAATGAAATTTGTAATGTGTTTAACAGTGCTTGGCCAGAACTTAATTGTATCCAAATAAATAAGGTCTGTCCTATAAGTAATAAGTTTAGTTAAAATCAGTGCAGTAAATATGGACATTACCATTAATTGCTTTTCTCCTCTGCACTTTAAAAATACACTTTAAAAATAAAAATGTTTTGCTGGTTGATGCCTGTCCTTTGCCAGGGTGACCCTGCTCTTGTTTGACACTCGAACAGCTTAGATGTTACTCTTGAGTAAAATCAACTTTTATAGGCAATATTGTTTTAGAGTTTTGCCTTTTATTTGAGCTGAGCTGGGCTGCCTTTCCTGAGGCTGCTGCCTGATGCACGGTGAACCCACCAGGCCATTGTAAAGAGGATGAGCCTTGCCAGGAATACATCCACCAGTGTCAGCTAGAGCAGAGCTAATGGCACTTCAGTTAGTACAATTTCTTAATTAGTGCATTCAAAATGCATTGCTGCTGGACACTGCCTTAGTTTTCTTTTCTGTGTCCCAGTTTACTGTATTGATGCATTTTCACATCTAAAAATATCTGGGCTGTTTCCATGATACACTATACTTCAGTCTGCACAGGAAACAAGTCCCTGTTTGACAAAGGAGTATCTGCATTATATCCCCTAGCACAGCGAGCCTCTGGTACCTTCACTGGATACTTGTGATGGAGGAGGGCATTTGGTGTGAGGTTCTCACCTCGTGGCAAACCACAGTCTGGGGAAAGCAAGTTCTGAGGGAAGTTGTGCCTGTGACATCCAGCTTGACTCCAGCTCACAGGGTTCATTCCCCTCTCTCCTTCCAGGCTGGGACAGGCTTGGCCCTGTTCTGCACTCTCCTGTTTGTGCTCCCTTATTGCCATTCTGTGTGGGTGCCTCACTGGAACAGGCAAGTCAGAGAATACTCAAAAGGAAAATATATTCTTGAAGACCAATATAAATTTTTAAGGGCTTGGAGAGTTTCCTAATGGCTTTTTTACCAGTGCAGCTTGAGCTCTGGCAGGAGAGGTGGGGTGTTTTTCCTCTCCCTTGGGCAGCACGAGGAGGTGATCAGCTCGCACACAGAGAGCTCGCAGTCTCCAGGATGAAATGCTTCTCTTGGGTGTCATGTAGCAGGTCAATAATAAATAGGCTGCTGCTCCTCAGATGAGCTGATTTTGAAACCCATCTCCCCTGCACTCCTGTTCCCACTAAGTCCCATCTGGAGACTCGTGAATCTGGAGGGAGAGGAGGTCTGGTGAGGTCTCCTCCTCTCAAATGGAGCGTGGTTCATGGCCCCAGTGTGTGGGCAAAGTGGCTGTGCAGAGCTTAAAGAGGCAGTGTTGACAGGTGGCAAGGAGAATGTGGGCTTTTTTGGTTTACTGTTTCTTTATTTACTTTAAAATACTGTACTCCCATTACCCCAGGAATGTCGTAAGCCTGGGAGAGCGCATGCTGCTCCAAGGGCCCCCACCTGCTGATTCTCAGCCTTGGGTCTGCTGTGCTTGGCATGTGGTCCCCAAAACTCTCCCTGGACTGTCACAAGTCTGCAACAAATCAAGCTGAGTTTAGTGGAATTAATTTGAGTCTGCTCCAGGATAGTTGGCAGAATAATTTGGTCTAAAATAGCGTCATTATTACCACCTATGGTACAGCTTATTGGATGCAGTGCTTAATTTTAAGAGTTTAATATGGAGCTGAGTAGGAAATGGTTTTCCTGTCCCGAAAACTCATTGTGATTTCCATCCCTCTCCCAATATACTTATTTGATTAGACTCTTATAGGGCTTTTCTGGGAGCAGCAGGGAGCACCTGAGAGCAGCAGAAGGGTGGGACATCAGCAAGCAGGGAAATGCAGGTGTGAGGCTTGGTCCAAGTCCTTGCCCCCATCCAGTGTTTAAGTCTATCTGTTATTGCAGGGTTGTTGCTCAGACTTCACCATCCCACTTGAAATTACTGACTCACCCAGGATGCAACAAATATTTCCTAGTGGAGAGTTCTAAAAACTGCCATCAGTCCTACTGAAAGAGTGTAGTAAGTTGACATGTCTAATGGAGGTAAAAAAACCCCATCAGAAACTTTCTGCTGTCTGTGGGTTGTTATTCCTACATAAAATGTATATTAGCAACTTGTTTACTTCTGGTGTTTTGGGATTTATAATGAAAAGTGATGCCAGCACCTTGGACCTTTATAAGCAGAGGCTGATTGTCAGCAATAGCAGCTTGATCCAGGATTTAAGGTACCTTTAATGCTACTTACAATTGTAATTTATGACCAGCACTCTTCTGTTGGTTCATGCAGGGCTGCAGATAAAAAATACCAACTTAAATATTTATGTAGGTAGCACATCTTTGTGAATATTTCTTCATGGTAAGGAAATGCTGTTTAAAGAGCAATACATTTCATTACAGTGGGAATGACTATGTGAAAGCTGTCAATGTTTTGAACAAAATCTGTGGATGCCATAAAGTGTTAGGATTACTCATTTGCCAAATCTGTGCTTTGGAAGGGAGCAAAATGTGTTAGTTAATGATACTTCAGTAGTGACAAAGAATTTGTCTAGAAAATTGGCACATCAGTTGAGCATATCTGGTTATGGAGCTTAAGCATTAGGGGCTCAGTGTTTCTTCAATGCACGAATTAAATTCAGCTAAGGGAACAGAACTGGTGCATAAAGCTGAGTAAGAACCAGACAACGACAACTCACCTTGCTATCACATTTAATTGGAGATCTGATGGTGCTCAACTTCCCTCACTTGTCAAATCTGACAATAACAATTGCATCTTTGCAAAAGCTCTCGTTTCATTCCTGCTGACTGACAGCTGCCCAGTGCGTTTGCATGCATAAATCCATTTGGCAAGGAAGCACCTCAGTTGAAAAAGAAACTTATTTCTGCAGAAATTTTGGATCTGCAGCATGGCAATAGTTGCAAGAATTTGTTTGTATCTCTGCTCTCTTTGGCCCCTCTTACCATGAAAATAGCTAGCAAAGAGGGGAACACAGTTTAATAAAGTCTTGTGAAAAAAATAAGAACAAAATTAATCTGGAAAATTATATTCCTACCATAGGTTTTATTAGCATTTTATTTTTAAAGACAGTGAATTACTACCTACTGATTGTGTAATATTAAAGTTTAAGAATATATTAAAATTTAATGAAAATGTCTTAAATATCAAGCTGAAGAGTCAATGCTGTCTGAATTTTTTTGTGTCTGATGAACCTATAGCTGAAATCTCTGCAAGTCCTTCCTTTGTCTTTAATAGATATCAGAGCAGGCTTTTAAAGGAGTAGGTCTATTTACAAAAGGTCAGACACATTTGTAATGAAAATTCCATTCATCAAGATGCATTCAGATTGTGAAAACAGCTTATTGCTTCGGAATGGATTTTCTTCCCTCTATGGATGAAACAAACACCCCTGAAAAGAACGATGGATACATTTCTCATGGCACTCAAAGGTCAGCTCACAATATAACAGCCCCGAGGGCTTACTCAGCTGGAGGAGGAAGCTGTGCTCTTGCCAAGTGCCAATAAACACAGAGGTATGTGGGCATTAATATCTGTTTGAAATAATCCATCAAAGCTGGTGTTTATGGCTTTGAGAGTAAAATGAACCTGATGCTGAAGAACCTTGTGGAGAAAAGCCTACAGGTGGATTGTCTGCTTAGAGGGATTGAGGTGGTCTGGCCTTGGCTCTCTTGGTGTCTACAGGATCATATCATTTTTGTATTTTCTCCTCAGAAATGGGTTTGCTGAGTTTCCAGAAAGGTTTTATTTTTTTTCATTTTCCACTCCCTTCCCACCCTCCTCCCCCTGAATAAGTCGTGCTTGTCATGTTTTGATTTAAATAAATAAAGAAAAAAATAGAAAAATCAAAGCTCCTGGACAGCTGCTGGAGCCTGTCCAAGTTCAAAGAGCATCTGGATGATGCTCTTAGCCATGTGGTTTGGTTTCAGATCGTCCTGTGAGCAGCAGGACATGATGATCCTTACAGACCCCTTCCAACTTGAGATATTCTATGATGATTCTAACTCCCAGAATAGTTCAGCAAAACCCTGAAATCCCTCAAAGGACTTGCAGATTGGGCTTTTTTTTTTCCTTTGAGATTTCCTTTACTGCCTCACTCCTCATAGTCCCTTTGCATGGTCTCTCTGCAGCTAGTGGAACTGGGATGGACTGTGGAAGACGCAGTCAAAGGAAGGAACATGGTATTTAGGGCAAAATTAACGAGTGAAGTTCCCATTACAGCTACTCCATGCAGTAATGGTATCTCTAAATTAATTTGATGGTCAAAATTGTGGTGTAGCTGCTGCAGGTTAAACAGAGGGGTTTCAGTGGTGTAGCTGGGGAAAAGGAACCCAATCTACACTTTCCTCACACAAAGCCATTTTTAAGGAAGGTGGGTTATTTCCAAGCTGTGCTGTCCTTCCCACTCTCCCTGTCCCCTCTGCAGCTGCCAGGGATGCCTGGCCCTGCCCTGGCCTTTGCTAACAGAGCATCTCATTCATTATAATGGCCTCAGACTTGCTCCTGCCACCAGCAGAGAGGTGATGCTGTGGGCATTAAAGCCAAAGCCTGTCCCAAGAGGATCCTGTCTCTGCCTAGTGTGAGCTGGGTGAAGTCTGTGTTATTTTTATAAACCCTTATTTTGTGTCTCATTTGGAACATCCTTCCCTGCACATGCAGCTGCCCCTTCTACCTTCAGGTGCCTGTGCTGCACAGTGGAAGCAAGAGCTGGTGCTGCACAGAGCAGTTTGAAAGAAAACACTCAGCTCGTGCCCCAGCCGTGTCCCCTCCCTCCCGCTGGTGGCTCCACCGTGCCAGGGTCAGTCCCTGTGTGGGGGCATGGACAGGCAGGGTGGGATGTGCAGCCTTCACAGAGCCTCGTGCCTCTTCCTCATGGGCATCCCACACGGGAGAGCTGCTGCCTTCTGTCCCCAGGCCAGCGATGCTCTAGGGCAGAGCTGAGCCTGCCCGTGCTGAGGGAGGGAGGAGAGGAGCCCAGGGGAATTGGCCACTTCGAAGCTCTCTGAGATGGTGCCCACCAAAGGCGTTGGTGCTGGCGGTAACTGGAGCTGTTTGTTTTAATGCATCTTGAAATGCACTCCTCCCCCTTGTAAAGAGAATATTTGTTATGCATTTTATAGTCTCAGGCATGGCCATCTGCTAATATAGTCAAGTAGACACAATAAAGGAGGTTTATATCTTTTTAGGTTCTGTTACTTCAGGTTCTATTTTTGATGCAGTAGGAGCCAGCACAGCTGAGCTGAAAGACTCTCAGGAACATGCCATGCATTTTATAGTGGATGTGACTAAAGAAAATTTGCTGAAGGACTGGAATTAAAGGTGGCACATAACAGAGAATTAGAAATTGCTACTGTCCTGCCTTTAACCAGGGGTAGTTTAGAAACTCTTCTTAATGTAAGAGTCTCGAGACACTTTTATTCTGACATTATGTAGCCTGTGAGGTGCAGGTCTGCATGTGAGCTGCACTGAGATGTGAATGGTCAGTACCAGCACATCTTTCACCCATAGAGGTATGAAAAGCTTTTAATTGCTGTCTGGAGGAGGGTCTGTCATCTTCAGTTTGTCTCCTGACACTTGGCAGACTTATACCTGCATCAAATAAATAAATAAATAAATAAATAAAGCACCCCCCCTAATTTTGTGTGTAGATAAAACTTCAGCTGTCCACGGTTCAGCTCCTTGCCTTTACTGTGGGGTAATCTCTCGTCAAAGTCAGGAGCTGAAGGCTGGGAAGGACTCACAGATAAATGAGCGGGGAGTGCTGCTGTTGCAAGCAGCCACACTGTTTATTCTGTGTTTGTCTAAATTGCCTTTGAATTTGGAGAGTTTTTCACTTTCCAGAGGACTTGCAGGGAATTTACTCCAACTCAGCCCAGTGTGGGACAGGTCAGTGGAACGTGGCCCCTTCCAGAGCTGTGCTAGGGTCACTTGGGCTGGGCAAAGCAGTGCTGTGATCCATGTGCCTCCTTGGCTGCTGGGCAGGAGGAGGGACTGAGTGGCTCTCAGTGGATTTTCTCCCATCTCTGTCTTTGCTGCCTAATGTCCTTTTTTTGGTTTTGTTTTTTAAGAATATTTCAGTTTTATTTTAAACTCTCAACCTGCATGCCAGAAGACATTAAGTTACTTGTTTTAAAGCCTCTTGCAAGATCTGATTCAGACTGACTTTGTGCAGCTCTCTCGTGTAACTCTACACTTCTTGACCTCCTGTAAGACATCATTATCTTCAGCTGATTTCTTCCTTCCAAGCCACAATATGCACTAAGTTTTTTCTGAGATGCTTTTTCTTTTTAAGTGTGATTATTCAATAGGGAATTTGGAAGTGCTCTCTTAATCCTACAAAGTCATTAGGACTTGGGCCAACAACAAAATCTAAGAGCTGAAGCTGAACTTTCTAGATTGTCTAGGGGAAAGTTGTGGAGGATGAGCAGAAATCCCCCTGCTGAGAGCAGTAACTTCAGAGTGCAATTTTCATTCATTTTTTATCTTTGCTCTAAATTGTCACAATTCAAAATCTCTTGCTACCTTGACACCTAATATGTTTGCCTGTTTTACAGACGCTCTTCCACCTTCTTTTGTTGCTAATTTGGGTGGGTAACACCACCCAGAGAGCCGTTCCTAGGTTGATAACCTTGCACAGAACACGTTGTTCCTGAGGTAAACTTCAGCAGTGATGGCAGGTTTTGTTGTTCGTTTGTTTGGTTTTTTCTTTTTTCACCTTTCAGCCTGCATGCCAGAGGACTTCTAGTCACTTGTTTTACAGTCTCTGGCAAGTGTGATTCAGTCTGGCTTTTTGCAGTTCTCTCCTGCAGAGGAAGTGACTGCAGTGGGATGGTGCCCTCCTGCTTTGTTTGGAGGAAGCTGAGGATGAGGGCTCCTGGCTCAGCACACTCTGGGCTATGAACTTCATGTTAATTATGTATGACTGCTCTCCCTGACATGTTTGTAATTACCTGTGGTGTATGCCAAGCCTTTACCTACCTTCATCCTTCTCTGCTGCTGTTCTGAGATTTGTCTGATAACCAAAACAGATGAGTTGGTGTATCTTGTGATATCTGCTTTACTGCATGCTTTGTTTTCATTTCCCTCATCCCCTGAAGAGTGCAGAAGGAAGTGGGGCTCTGAACGAGGAATGGCAAAGAAAGATGAGCACAGAAAATTGCCTTTTCCTTTCTGATGCTCTTTCAGAATTTCTGCATGCTTGGGACAGGTCCTCATTTACCTCACTTCCTTGTTTTTCTCATGGTTGTCTACAAGAAATTGGGCTTTTTTTTCTGAATTCTTCACACATCTATATGACAGATTTGTGCAATCCTCTAGTATTAATTTGTTGTTTTATCCTGTGGTTTTCATCTTTATGCAGCTTTTGCTTTCAACTGTGTGGTCATAAAAATTTTCTTTAGTATTTGATGTCTTATTCCACAGCAGTTACATGATTAGATAGCAAGTGTTTAATTAGATTTTGGCTAGTGGGCTACATATCTTGGTATCTGTAATACCTGTCTGGCCACAATTAATAAAAGGGAATATACCCCTGTAATTATATAATCTTGCTTAAATATCCATGACCTTGAGCAACAGCAATAAGTAGGTAAATAGGAGTATTAGAGTGTTACCTCTGTGGGTGGAAGGATCTTCTTGGAATTATGCTGAACAGTTTGGCATTAATAGCAAAGCAGGTGATTCTGCAATGAAAATTTCATATAGTAATTTTGTCTATTTGCTCTTTTTAGCTAATTATTGCACAGCCAGTGCAATAAATACTTCCATTTTAAAACAAACTTTCAGGAGAAAATCTCTGGCAATAGAAACTGTTCCATTATCATGTGCTTCAGATATTTTTGATATCTCCTCACAAGGCATTTACTGAAGTCACAGCATAAGCGAATGACCAGGGTGAAACCAAAAATAACATGAGTGCACTCAGATGATGCTGTAGCCCCCTCCAGTCTCAGTAATTCCTTCAGATATCACCATGCACAGGAACAGCAGTTGGAAAAGCAACTATTTTGGCCTTGGAAGAATTATACTGTGCTGGCAGTCTGTGGAGATGTCTCAGAATGGTTTCCTCTTCGTCCTCTCTCTCCCATTTCCCTTGAAGGCATCCCAAAGCACCCTCAGGTGCAGTCATTGCTTTCTTGAGTAGCATCTATGTTTTGGAAAGCTCGTTAAAATGTGTGAGCCTTGCCAGGAGTACTGCTAAATGAAAGGACAATTATTGCAGCTTTCATTCTGGTGAGAGATGTGTGAAGATATGAATGGGAGTGGTCACTAATGGACAAGCACCTTGAATGAATTTGTGTCTGTATCCAAGGGGAACCTGTATCCAAACTGTCAGACCTTGTGATTTCCATTTCCCCCATTACCTGAGAAAACTTCATCTGAGAATTTTACAGGTGTGAGGAGAAGAGTTTTGGAGGGAGATGAGAACAGGGGGTGTTTAACAGGTCTGGTCTGGAATTTCATGTGGAATAGGAAAAATGTCTCTTCCAGGGGACTCAATTGCTTTATTATTAGGAGCATGTGATCAGGGTGAGTATAGTCCTGGCAGCAGAGCTGACTGGAAAAGCTCTGTTTCATTGAAGCCCAAGCTGTGGGGATTTCTTAATGAGTTTAACTATTTTGACATTTTTTCCTGAGGGGAGAAAATGATCTAAACAGAACAGACTTGCTTTGGAATAGCATTAAATACTGGCTTGAAGAGTTCAGCCTACATTCTATCCTGGAGATATGAGACAGCTCTGATTTCTGTTAAAATGTGTCTCTGAGGAGGAAAATGGGCCCAAAATTATTTTTGTTATATTTATTTATATTATATATATATATTATATATATATATTTATTTATTATATTTAGGTGATCAGTAAGGATTCATGGGGAAACTGCATGATGCAGTCAGAGGGTCTGTCGAGGGGAGATGGCTTTGCTGAGAGGCACAGGGATCATGAGGCTTTAGGAGAGATGAGGGAGAAAAGAGCAAAAAGAAAATTGCACAGGAAAGTGCAGTGTGGTGGAAAAATAGGAGATAAAAAGTTCTGCTATGGTTTCTTTGGTAGTGATACTCTTGATGTAATTCTTTTCCTGTTGGATGTGCACAGGGACAAGGCATAAGTCTGTCACTCATCTTCAGAGCCCTGGCTCTGCTCTGCCATCCCTCCTTTTCAGATTTTGGGGCAATAACATCACTCTTACAGAAACGTAATTGCCACGTGTGTCATGCAGGTATTTCTATAAAAGTGAATGTTAAGTGCACACAGTTAACTTTGTGGCTAATGGAAAACAAAAATCACCTTCGTGTGTCCAAAGTGAATTTAAATTGAAAACTGTGCTGGAATATTTCAGCTTCAAAAGGAAAATGTTGACCAGGTTGGGATTGTTTTTTTTTTAAACTCCCATTTTTCTTTCTGTAAGTAGCAGCTCTGATACTCCAGAGAGCTGGGCTGGGCTCTCATGTCTCCACCTTGCTTCATCACCTTTGCATGGATTGTCTGGGTCTTGTAAAGGAAGCAAAGGCACTTTGTGGCATGCTGAGCTCTTCCAGCCGAGGTCTCTGCCTCAGCTGCTTGAAACGTTCTCTCCGGCTGTCTGCAGATCATTCCCAGCCTTGAAATCCACCTGGGTATTTTCCTCCCACTCAGAGCTGTGCGTCCTCACATCCTCTGATTCTGTCTCATTGTTTCAGATCTTCCTGGGGGAGTTCTCAGCCTCTTTCTGTAGATGTTTTTTCATTTTGTTTTGAATTAATAATACTGGAAGAGGTTGGAGGGGTAGGGGGGAAGGAAGCTTCAAGTCTGCTGGAGTTTTTCCAAATCGGTTCATCATCATTAATCTTCCAATGTTATTTCCCTCCCCTAAAGCTTCTTGGTTCATTATTACCATGAAAAAAAAGGAACCCTTTGTTCAGTAACAAGGGAATTTGTGTCTGTCAAGGCAGCAGCTTTTTGCTCCAAATTCCATATCTAATTTTGCAGAAAAATACTGTCAGCAAATTGCTTGAGGTATTGCAGTGAAACACAGGGCTTATGTTACCAGCAAACATTCATGCTATTATGTAAATCTTTGCAGAGCTATCTATCAGAAAAATAAATAAATGGAGTGACCAGAAAATATACCTGAAATCAGGATTCAGTGGGCACCAAGAAGAGCTGGCTGCTGACATCGTAAAACAATTAGCCTTCTGCTTAAATGACACTTCCATTTCATTATACACAGAGAATTTAGCTTTAGTCATTAATTATTGAAAAATAACTTTGAACAGGAGAATAATGCCTTCCCCATACACAGAATCTGTGCTTGCAAATCACAAAATCCCAGCAGTTCAGAATGGAAATGTGTTTGTTGGCAGCCCTAGCAGCTCTGCTCTGCCAATGTGTGAGTGCTCAGTGTCTGATTTTCTACATCTGGGCTTCCCAGCTCGGTTTGCTGGGGAAGCACCAGCAGTGGTGGATGCAGCAGCACCTCCCTGGGTGCACGTGGCTCTCCAGGTGCCACTCAGAGGCTGCTGCACTGGTACCCTCGGTGGCACTCGCAGTGAGCCCTGGGCTGCCTTGCTCTGGGATTCATTCAGCCAGGGCTGAGGCACAGGGACTCAAAGGTGTCTGGTTTCTACCTGGGGGCCAGTAAGTGCAAAACACTATTTTTGGTTGCACAGAGATAAATACCACTCTTCCGAAATTCACATTTTCTCCTGCTTCTGGAAAATAATTCTGTGACCATCTCTCTGTTCCAAGCGTTGTTACGTTTATCAAAATTGGCTTTATACTTAGAAACTGGGTTGTTGTGTTCTAGCATTTTGAACTGTTTGTCTTCAAGTCCTTTGGAGTATTGCACAGGTCCCTGGAAAGACCTGGATCTAGAAAAATGGGTAAAAATCACCAAATATCTCTTCTGTACCACCAAAGCTCCAAAAAAACATAGTTTGAGTTCCACTTGGGTTCTTCTCCAATTATTTCTTACTGGATGGGGCCCAAAAGAGCCTAATGTCCCGAGGACTTCACAAATCCAGTAAAATACTCACTCAGCCCAGCCCACGTGCTACCAACTGCCTCCCCCAGACATATGGTGATGTTTTTTGCCTATCACTATATAAGGTTGGAGCAGGGCAGAAATGCTTCCCCCTCCTGCTCAACGGAATAAGTGTGATAGTTTTTCTAAATTAAAACAAAACAACTTCTACTCGGGAGCGTGACTAATGCGATGTAACCCAAGTGACTCGTAAGATGTGCCCGGGGAGTAGAGGCTTCTTTGGCTCCACTGGGCTGTGTAGTTGCTGACTGTGACCTGCATTTCTGTCTCTGGGGCTCAGACACCTCCAAAAAGTCCCAGCAAAGGTCAAAGTCTCAGAGCATACGATCACCCTGTAAGATGGAGACTGGACACCACAACTCCTCTTGAAAATCAGTGTAGATATTTGAAGTACACGTTGCTGTTGACTGGTTTCTAGCACTGTTTTCTAGTCAGTGCTGTCCTACTTGAATTTTGAGAACATTATATTCATTGGGGGCTGGGTGGGAGGGGAGGAAGAGAGATTTAAAACTTTTATACTTAATTGGTCATGTATAAATCTCATAGGTTTTACTCAAAACTCATCATTGGTTTTAATAGATCTGCTTAACAAGTGTTGGTCTGAAATGCCTTAGGGTAATTAATGTTAATTCTTACATGGCCTTGACACTTCTGCAAAAATTCCTTCTAAAAGAAATAATCAAGGGATAAGTCATTATTTTAGCATATATAATGATGCATTTCAGGAAATATCATGTTAGAAACTAGATAACTAAGCTGAGAGAATTTTTTTATTAGATTAAAGCACTTGTGAATGAAAGTCCCCAGATGTCTTTCTAACTAACCTTACAAAAATATAATGTGACCAGAATCTACTCTCATATTCAGCCCACAGAGCAAAGTAAAGTTGTTTGAAAGAAAATATCTGGTTCCCTTTCCTATCACTATGAATATGGGCCAAATGAGGAAAGCATTGAAGTGTACACTTAGAGAAATGCTTAAGTGTTTTCATCAGGGCCTAAGTAGTGAATTAGAGCAACTCTCTTGCCCTTGTTCAAACCACACCGATGTCAGTGGAAAGACTCTCATTAACCTCTGAGGATTTTGCATTAGATCTGTGGGTAAAATTCTGGCTCCTTTGAAGTTAGTGGCGAAGTTTCCATTAACCTGTGCCTGGGACTTCATTTATTCTGCAGGAGGAATGTTCTCAGCATAAAACATATGATCATGTCCTGATAAATATAAAGAAAATTGATGCTATTCATTTAGGAATATCCAGCACTAGCAATTAGCAGGAAGTATGAATACAGGAAAAAAACCCTAATCTAATTATGTGAAAATCCTTGCTGTGTAATAAAATTGAAGTGGTTTCTGCATGTCTTACCACAAATGAGAGAGATCAGTATTCAGAAACAGGTTTGAATTGATTTTAATGTGTGTTGGAAATACTTTTTGCTTTCAAATTTCTTGGTAACCATTATAATCTACCAACCATGAAGCTTCGTTTACCTCACAGGCTTTACTTGTTTCTCCGTGCCCAGTAATGTTTTGGAGACCTGTTCATGTTTTGAAAGGTGTTATATTGAAACCTGGAAGTTCTGTTCATTCCATGCTTCTGAGTCATTTTATTTGAAAACCTGTGAAAAAGAAAAGGAGTCTGAGATATTGAGGACAGATAAAGTTGGTCTTCAAAAGTTCAAGAAGAGTAATTGCATCAATCTGGAGGAACATGGTTAGGGCTAGAACTCACAAACACAGACTGAAGGAGTGGAGTGTGTTTAGCATAAAGAAGCCACAGCTGAAGTGATGGAATGGCACCCTGAGTTATCCTTCTCCTTCTGAGGTGAAAAAAACCCAACTAAATACCAGTATAACAACAAAATATGTATCAAGGGCTGTAAAATATTACATGGTGAATAGAAAATCTTTCTAAAACGAGTCTAGAAAGTGGCTAAATTATGGGCATGTTTGTTAAATTATACTATAGGGAAACCAAAGTATAAATATTCCAGATTTATTTTAAACTGTATTCAACTTATTTCCTTAATGGAGAAAATGCTATTTCATCTAAGAAGCTGAATTTAAAAAGAAAAAAAAAATAAAGCCCCAACAAAACTAGCCAACCCACAGAGATGAGCAGTTTCCATTATGAACCGTGTACCTAGAGGATGAGATTTTTGGAGAGCCTGTAAAGCTTTGGTAATGCTAAACACAAAAATAAATGGAGCTTAGTATTCCAAAGGGCTTATAACCAGTGTTTGCAGAGGAAGTCTGAGGGCAGCCTGCAGGGATTTCTAAGAGTGAGGTTTGAGGAGACTTGCAGCACTGCCTCCTCACTTATGGAATGTTTATGGAAGAAGGTGGTGTCCATTCTGGGAGCAGGTCTGCATCCTCCAGAGGGGCAAGTCCCTACAGCAACTTGGCTGTGATCCTTTGTCTTTAAGAGAATGTGTTTGGTAGAGCAGGCAAGCACATCGAGTCATGGCATGCTTTGGGCTGTTTTTACAGACCCTGTTTCAAACAGGAAGATGAGCTTTGCAGGAGACTCACCAACACTGCACCAAGCACCTGTGCAGTTGCTGAACTGGAAACCTCAGTCACTGTGTCTTATGAGTTGCACCCCCTGAGCTCTGGGGGCTGCTGAGTGTCCTAAGCTGATGCTGAATATTTTAGGAATTTAGGGTACTCAACAACCCCTGAGATCATGGCTGGATGATCTCAAGTGAACTCTTGTTGATGGAGTGGCTGCATGGCAAACTTCTGTGGTAGCGACCATCACTGCCAGCTCTGCACTCCCTAACAGCTGCAGGGAAACCTGCATCCAAACAGGTGACATCACACATGACATCACCGGTGACATCACACATGACATCACAGGTGACGTCACGTGTTTGAAAACACTGCTGTGAAATATTACATCTTTTGTAGAGATGAGGAGCATTATCTCCCTGCATGGACTGGGCCCTTTTGTGCGGAGACATCCCCCTGTAACCCTTCCCCACATGTCCAATAAACTCACATACAAAGTAATAAATACAGGTCTTGAGAGAAGCCAAACAAGTAAAACCAAACAGCCAATTAATCTGAAAGCACATTTCCCAGTTAATGAAGAGTTCCTGAGTGCTGCCAAGGAATCTTTTGGGAAGTGTGTTTTACTCCAAGGCATCTGTTTGCAACAGAAGCCTTGAATGGCAGCAATGCTTAAGAGCTTCTCAGGCACCCTCTGGTTCAGTGGAATAGTGCTCACTGTAAGTTTTCTTGACCAGGCTACAGGAAATATAGCTAGGCTGTGCTTCCCAGGGTTGCTTATGAACTGTCAAGTACAATGAAATAAAGAAATGCCAGAGAAAATGAAATTATCTTTGCTTCACGTATTTGTTCTTCGCAAATCCAAGCTGGTTATTACTCATCTTCACGTCACCTTCTGGTTTCCTACAGGTTTTATATTTCAGTATTTCCCTGCATACTGAAAGATGTATAAACCCCTAGGCCGTCTCTTGCTTATTTTCTAACAACCTGCATTCTCACCTCTCTCAACTTCTGCTCCAAAAACTGTAGTAGTTCCCTCAATACGCTTCTGATTTTTTCCCCTGAAAAACAGACCTAAAAACTTCCAACTTAGCCAAGTATTTTTCAAACTCTTTTGATTTTTGTCGTAGTTGGTACGCTAATCTCTCCATGCCAGCATCAATTTTGTTATTCATCTGATCACAATTAACCATTTTAGTGAGGACTGAGGCAGAAGGGAGAAGAAATGCTTTGGTCTGTTCAGCATCATTTATTGAGCCATCTTTTCCTGTTGAGTAGCAGACTGACTTTCTTTGACCTTCCCCTTCCTACCCATGTAGCCTGCTGGTTTGTTTCATTTTGTATCTTGTTAGCTGTGCCTTTGTTTGTTGTTTTACTTCTTTTTTCTCTCTTTACACGCTGCAGCAGTTCTTGGACACAGTCTTAGAAATTAGATGAGTAAATTTTATATTTTCTGATGCCTCTTGAAGGGACTCAGTCTTTGCAGAACTCTAGAAATCCTCCAGCTGCAGCTTTACACGTAGTCTGCTGTAAAATCTTATGCATTAACACTTAGAAGGAATAATAATCAGAGGATCAGGTAGCATTTGATAACTCTTTGTGGAATGTTTGCTGTAACTGTTAGGGTACTGTAACTGGAACTTTCTAGGCCACTAAAGGACTGTTCTCTCCTGGATTTCTAAGCAGTATTTATAATTCAAGAGAGATGCTTATTATATCTGAATATATATGAGTACCTAAAAGAATATTCTAGCTGGTAGAGGCGTTTTGTGGTTTTTTGGTTTTGTTTGTTTTGCTAGCAGATTTCACTGATTGGGAGAATTTTGAATACATTGATATTTTGGTCCAGTTTTTATCCTTTCTTTATCCTTCCATTAATGCTGTGCTTGCAAAAGTCTCTTTAATTTTTGTCTGTCACCATTATTTTGTTTTTATAGCGAGCATTGTAAAACCACAAAGAGACTATGTTATTACAACAGAAATAATCGCTGTTGTGTATGTATAAACACTAAAAATTCTCTTCCTAAAACTGACACCATCTTGATGATCTGGTTATTGGCAACTGTAGAACCAAACACAGCATAACTAAATAGCACAAAGTCTCTATGCCCCCACGGGCTGATGAAAATTAAAGATAATACTATTTTTGTGTTTAGCTGCCTGTGATAGGAGGGAGTTGGAACATTTTCATGTGATCAGTTGTGGTTATAAGCTGAGTGCACCACTTCTACAGCCACCGAAAGTGGTAACAGGAGTTAGCACCCAAATCCTACTGAAACTCATCTGATATTCCTGGGTGGTAATGAAAATCTCCTCCTCCTAAGCAGAAATATTGATGAGGGTATAATGAAATAATATTTACTTGATCCTGATTGAGGTTTTGAAGACTTGGAAAAGTGCTGTGAGACCAGCCAGTATCCATGGAGTTAAACATCTAAACTGCAATATAGGGGTGTCTGTGAAGAGTTACTTTGGCAAAGAGCCAGAGATGTTTGCTGAGAGTATGGGTATGTGGCACTACTGACACAGCCCTCTGTGCAAGAGCCTGCACAGGTCTGGGGTGGGCTCTCCTCCAGCACCTGCATGGTTTGGTTTAACTCCTGCCTCCCAAAACCAACCCAACCCAACCCAACCTAAAAAAACCCCATAACCAAACCCAACAACAGCAAAAAAAAACCCCAAACAAAAAAAATGCAGCCAAATCCAAACAAAAAGAGCAACCTCCCCTCCAAAAAATAAAAACCAACTAGCCAAACAAAAAAATTCCCAACAAACAAAAAGAAAAGGAAAGAAAAATAAGGGGAAAAAAAAGGAAAAAGGAGTCTAGGACTGAATCCAGCAGAAATAATCACCTCTATGAAAACGAGAGCCCCCGGGTACTTTTTTGACTGCTGTTGAAAGGATGATGGCTCTGGGTAATAAAAACCATAGTGCTCTTTCCCCCCTCCTGTTGCCACCCCACTGCTGACATTTGATGCACGGAGCAGGGCCTGTGCTGTGGTGAAATATCACTGCTGGCACTTCGGCGAGTGGCACGAGCGGTGCTGGGGGGCAGGGGGCTGTGAAAGCACCCGGCAGGAGGAGTCATCCTTCCCAGCTGATGAAAGATAACTTAAAAGGGGATGCATAATTGCTGAAAGAGGCTTCTCAGAGACCAGAGGTGGAAAGAGGGACAAAGAAAGAGCTCGTGTTGAAAGGTGCACAGAGTGACGTGCGCGGCCCGACGTGACAGCGCGGCTCTTTCAGGGCTCTCACGCGTCCCTCCACTCGGGAAGAGTTCCTGTAGCTGGAACCAGGCCCCTCTCCACTCATCAAACACTCTGTGCTGATTTTAATAGGCAAGATGAAACAGAAGACAGCTCAGTATGGGTTTAGATTGAGTCATGGTTATTGAATTTGTCCAAGGTACAAAGGTGCTGTTTGCAGCAAAATGAAATAAGTGATAAAAAAAATCCACAAAGAACAAAGGGACCGGAGAGTAATATTTGTCACACTCTCAACAGTCTTCTGTTTGGTATATGAGAGGAAAAAAGGGTAAGGAACATGCTTCAAACTTGCAACAATGAAGTGCCCGAAAAGAAAAATGTTTAATGAAAGTGAGCATAGTTTTTTCTCAACACTACAAAAGTTTGGGTGGGTGTGGAACTGAAAAAACCTCAGAAATAACAAAGCAACAGGAAAGGAAAAATGAGGGATGATGGAGCAGCCTTCAGAGTCCCCATGTGGAAACCCTATAGATGTACTTTCTGTGAATCCTTGGATGCAGTGCCTGGCTCTGTCCTTGTTCTGTGAGTGCCCATGAAATGCTGAGCTTGGAGTCGTACTTCCAGACACGAGGCTCCTGCCCACCTGCTTGTGTACACCTCTGAACCTTTTCTACTTTTGGAATTGCAAAGAAACGTGATTGTGGGAGTACTTAAGCATTGGAGGTTTGGTCTGTTTCCTTGGGATCTTAAAGATAGGAGTAGTTTTCTTTATCTGTCCCAGGCCCCTGTGATGATAAATAGGTGATAGGCAAATAGGTGCTATAGTAAGGGGAGAGGGGTAAGTAGGTGCTTCCATGGTAAGGTGGTTGTGATGGGTTGAGGACATAAGTGCAACAGGACTTGTAGGTAGAAATATCTCATAGGAAGTATTCTGTATAGTTACTTTATATGAGTACTCCAGGTTTCTGTGCACAGGCTGCCCTTAATTTGGTCCTTATACAGGTTATTTAATTTTTTATAAAGCATTTACGTCAGTAGAAAATTACAGTATTGAAACAAATTGGGACAGAAATCAAATGAGAGGTACTTGCAGAGGAGCCCTTTGCCCTCTCTTCTTTAAATGGGTATGTAATCAATCTCTGCTGACCTTTACCACTCAATTTCCCAGCTGTGGCTTCTTTTCCAGAAGAAAGCAGCCATAGGTAGAAGACTCTTGGGCAGATGTGTGCCTTTGTGTTGTGTCTGTGTGGGTGCAGGATCTCTAGAGTGACCCATCAGGCTGCTGTCATCCCCACGTGCCAGTGCTGCAATTCTGCAATACCAGCTTTTGTCTCAGCTGCTGTCTGGAGTTGGTAGAAATAAATAAACCCCAATCAGGAAGGAGCAGGAGAAGGAAAATCCAGCTGCAGGGAGAAAAACTTGTTCCTCCCCGTGTCTCTCCTCTCCCACGTGCAGCGCTGCCGTCCCTCATTAGCGCTCAGGCTGCCCCGGGGCCGCGCTTCTCCCCAGCGCCGTTGCCAAAGCTACGGAATCGGATGCTCTGGCTGTGAATGGAAGGGAACAGTCTCTACTTTCCTCATAATTTACAATGGGTTTGCTTCCACAGTCCAGGCACCACGGCACAATCCTGATTGGATCAGTTCTTTCTGACTCTCTCGACTCTGATTTATTTCCCCTCTCCAGAATCCCCCCCCAGCATTTGTGGTCATTAGGGATGGGTTTGTTCCTCGTCCCTTGTCCCACGGCTCTGTAAACACCATGTCCTGAGGAGGGTTGCTGGTGAGGGAGGAAGCTCGGAGAGGAGATAGCCATGACAACATTTAGGAATTGCTCTGGACCGTGCAGAAACTGCATTACCTTGACAGATCTCATCTTGACGGTGAGGAGACTCATTCGTTTGTCTTGATGCTCCCCGACTTCTATTTCCATTTTTTCCTGGGGCCTGCTGAGTCTTTCTGGTTCAGCACAGTCCTCCAGCACTTTGTGCCCAGACACATTCGCACCAAAGGAGTTGCAGAGGGTTTTCTGTTGTTGTTTTGGTGCAAGTTGTATGTATTTCATTGCAGAGGAAAGCTTTGATATTCAGATTGAACTAATGCAATTTTTTACTGATAGAAGTTAAAGGCTAATCACTCATCTTCCAAAATAACTGTCTGTATCTTGGACTGCATTAGAGTAGTAGGAATATAAAACTAGTCTTGTTATAGCACCATTTTTATCAGTAAATCAGCAGTAACTGTGTTTCTGTCTGGTCTATTATTTTTATTCCAATATTATAGATCTGAAGTTCTCTGTTCTTACTCCAGGGAAGCAAATAACAATTCTGCTATGCCATAACTTTTAGTTAAGTCTTTTCCTACTGAGCCATCACACTGTTGCTCACTGGTTAAATGTGCTTAGTGAGACATTTGCTGTGGGCATTTTCCAAGTTATCATCATTTAATGCAAAACAAGCCTAGAAAAAAATGAGGCAATATAGTTTTGCTCTTTTGCACAATTTTCATTTTTATGTCCTGACCCTTGTAAAAGAGCAGCCTTGGGTTACATTTTCTGTCTGTGTTGTTGTACCATCGCTGTGCTGCTGTGGTGGCCAAGAAGAGCCTGGCATTCCCATCTTCATCAGCCTCACAGTGCTAGTACAGGGGGTGAATAAAAAATAACTTGAGAAGGAATTTGGGTAAAATTCCATCTACCAATATTGGTTTCCTTGCAAAATTATTATGGGTCATTTGGAAATAGATTTTGCCAGACAAAAAGAGGGGAAAAGTAGAAATGTTTTCTTTTGGTATTTCAAAATGCTGGTTTTGTTTCCATCTAGGTAAATAAGTGATTAGAGTTGCAAGGATTTAGCTGTAAAAGAAATGTCTCTAATGAAATTAATGTGAGAATGGTGGAAGAGCTGACATAATTATAAATTTCTGTAACTGAAGATGAAACAACTGTTTCTTTATCTTGGGTTTGCTCTGGCAGGTTTTTATGGGGGTATTATAAAGGGAATTTGTCCATGACCCTTCAGAGATTTAATTTGCCTTGATGGTCTCAACTATACATCTATAATTAGTTCTTAGAATGAAGGAAGCTTCTAAACAACTTGAGTACGAACAACTTCAGCCTCTACTGGGTCTTTCCAAGAAGGATTTGGTTTTTTTTTTTGTGTGTAAGAACAGTACTGTGTAAAAAAAGAGAAGAAGATTACCATCAACCTCTCAGCCAGAGTAAATTCGTAAGTTAACAGCTTTCTCTGGAGTCTTGGGCTTTTCTTACTTCACAATAATTAAATTTTCCAGGTTCAAGTTGGATTTCAGGCTGTGTCTTGGATGATGAGAATCTACAAATACATTCCACTTACAAAAACTTCCTAAAAATCCTCAATGTAAATATGAGATATATTTGAAATTCATATTATGACCTAAAATTCCTCTTCATTGACCCTCCTAATTTTTGCTGGTGTTCTGTTACTTTGTTCGAGTGGGGGAGACAAGCCTGTACCAGGAGGCCAATGACCTCTCTTCAGCATAAGGACACCTGAGTACTGGGCTGCTCTGCTGGGGTCTGGATTTGCTCTTCCAGGTACCACTTGAAGATGGGCTGCGTGACACACTCAAAAACTGTGATGGACACAGAATTCCTTTTCTTCTACCTATTAGCAGTGCCTTTCTAGCAGAAATTTCTTACAAAATTAAGATTTAATTATTCCTGCAAAATGCAATGTAATACATTAGTTTTTATCATAGGAGGTATTATCACACTGTAAATAATTGAAGAAACCATAAATTGGAGTTGATGATCTAAATGAAGGAAGCACATTTTCTGATGATTTTTTACTATGAGGTTCCTTGCTGAATGCTGCAAATTAGCAAGTAATTTGTAATGCTTATCCTGAACATTATGTGAATTAGTGAGAGTCCATTGTAATTAGATTTTTTTAAAACCAATTAGCAAGTGAGAATGGTCTCATTGTTTATTTAGAATTACTCAGAAAAAAAAGGAGTGTAATTTTATTTGTACTGTATTTTTTCAAGATTTTAATGCTTTCATTTCCTCCTAATAAAAGAAGTATCATGAGGGCACAGAGAAGAGGGATGATAAAATCCAAAGTTGCCTCCTATCCTGCTAGATATGTAGGCTCCTTCTATTTTCAAAGGTTTCTGAATCAGACCCAATATGATAAATGCAGTATTCTATAGCCAGGGAATTAATTCTGTTTTCTGCAGATGCAGTCTAATGCCTTCACCTTGAGATCATTCTTTTTCTACATGTCTTTGCACACATCACTCTAGAATATTTTTAATTTCCATTTTAACAGAAGTGGAACTTCTTTTCCACTTCTTTTCCATTTAGTAGGAAATGAATTGCAATAGAAACAGAATTTCATGAGTTTTCAACCCTGTCCATAGAAATCTCCAGTTTTGTTCTATTTTCCTATGAAGAGTTTTATGATAAGAGCCTTGTTTTCCTGTGCTGTTTCCTCATGATGTCAAAGTGGAAAGAATTTGGCTGCTGTATATTCATGGATTGCTATAGGAGGTTGGATGAGGTACTTGGCAGAGATTCATGAACAGCTGAGATGTTGACTTCTTGGCTACTGCAGGAGTAATATGGATGCTACAGCAGTTTGCACAGCAGGGCTGCAGTCATCAGCACCAAGGCAAAGTGTTTTCTCTCAGTTCAGAGCAGGGGGCCAGTCCTTTCCTTCTGGCACACTGCCGAGCACCAGCACGCCGGGTGATAATTGGAATCTCTGGGTGATGAAGGACTGGTGATCCTTGGTGAGAAAGATGTGACCTGTGTTTGAGGTTCAGGGCAGTGAAGCTTTTCATGTGGTGCCTCTGTTTGCACTGGAAGGCCAAGACCAGCTGAGGGATCCAGTTATTATGAGCCCCTCTGTGGATGAAAGTCTCGCCTGCATTGCAGCACAAAAGCTTCTTTTTTATCTTTCCAGTCTGTTCTTATTTCCCAAGATCCATGACAAGATGAAGTCCTAGGGATTTTTCATGCATCTTTCAGCTGCAGAAGTATTCTCCTTTTCTCCTTTAAGCAAGGTATTTTGTTTCTTTTTCTATTTATCCTGTGCAAAAGAAATGTTTTGTAGTTTAAGTGTAGTTGTGTGGTCTGTGTGTGTTCTCTTCTGCACTGCTTTTGCCTGGTTCTTCTCCTCTTGGTTTCTTACCATCTTCAACAAATCAGTGGAAGACTTCAGAACTGAGATGCTCAAGGATTTACAAGCAGCCTAGTTCATTGATGGGACCAAGCTTAGGGAAACTCAATTAATAACCAAAGCAAAGTGTTTCTTGAGTAGATGTCAGCAGGAGTGGAGAGAGCCTGGCTGTTGCTGGAAGCACTCATGACTTCCCTGGACCAAGTTCAGCTCCTGGCCAGAGCTCTGTGGCTGTGAAGCACAACTGCTGAAAGCAGTGATTTTGGTGGTGTGATTCAGGCAGTGTAACTAACCTGCTAATTCTGACTATAGAAATCTAGAAGTCAAAGATAGAAAGCTGTGGTAAAGCTTTTCTTCCCCAGAGTGTCTGTAAGAATAAGCATTAATTGACAGCAGAGAAAATCACGGGAGGCTGCACAGAACTGTGGAATAGGGCAGATGAATATAAAAAAATTAACCTATGCTAGAACAAATCGAAGCATGACTGCTGTAGCATTTATCATGTTTCATTACAAGCTGACTTACTGACAGCTTCTTTGCTTGAGATTCCTCTGCTGGTGGCACTTAACTGACTGCCTCTGAACACCTCACACACTTTTAATAGTTTGTTTAGTTGTTTTTTTTAACAACTGAGCTTTCCTTGTGGGTTATACAGATACTACTTTTCTTTTTCTGCTGTACTTTGAAATGCTCACCAAGAATTCTAGGTAGTTTTGGTGGTGGAAGAGGAGTTTGCTGAGTACATCAGTCACGGTTATACCTCAAAGTCTTGCTCAGGTTTGGGAAGGAAGAACAGGTGGGCTTGAGGATAGATAATTATGTGACATATACAGAATCTGGCAGAAAGTTCCAGTAATTTTCTGCTCTGATATACACCCATGAATTGATATATTTTCTACTTAACAAGCTGTGGACCACTTCTTGCTCTGCATAGAGGTAACATCTGGCTTAAATAAGAGGAGTGAAAAAAAGGAACAAATTATCCATTAAGTAATATTTATGTCCTCCCATTTTCCAGAATAGAAGCTTCTGTAGGGAGTTTAAATTGAACGGCAGGTATTTAAAAACTTCTTTCTGAAACATGAGTTTTAAAAATCTAAGCAAGGCATGAACATTTTAAAGACAGAAAAAGAGTTTCAGCACCGATTCTGAGCTCCAAATTACTCCTGGGTTTGTTCTGATTCTTAGAAGGAAAAAAACCAACCCACCCCTTGATAACATCAGTAGGATGTGGGTCCCCTGGTACCTCTAAGCAAACCAAGAGATTTCACATTATATTAATTTGCACGGTTTACAAATATTTCTGAAGTAGCCTCTTGATTAGATTTCCCATTACTGAGTAACAGGATCTTTGCAGGGCCCTTAAGAAATGTATTATTGAGAATAATACCTTAAATTATTTGCTTATCAGATGAAGGGAACTGTTGAGAGAATACGGACACAATGTAAATATCAGCTGGGCATATATGGGTAGGAATTTGTGTGTGAGAACAGGACTTTTCCATGCTTACTGCTCTCAAAAAGAGATTTATGTGTCTCATGTCACAGTGATAACAGTGGCAGCCTCTTCCTTCCTCTCAGCAGGAACGCTAGCAAAGATGAAAGTATCTTCGTAGGCCAGCATGAACTGCTTTCCTCAGTCCTGTGCATGATAATATTTTAATTAGGTAATTCCTTGTGGTGGTGAGGAGTTTTTCAATTAACCATTTTTTAAAAGAATTCACACTTTCTCTAATTACAGTACTTTAATTTCTTAGTGAAGGAATTAATCTCAACAGACAGGAATTCATTCACTGGGATTTTTGGGTGCTAAAAAATTGGTAAAAAGTCCAGAAAGCAATATGCAGTGGATGAAATACCAATGACTACTCTGTTTCTTGTTCAAGTTGTTTGTGATTAGGAAAATGGGTGATGCAGAGTGTGATGTGTGGAATTTCTTGCTCTTTAGAAGACTAAAGCATGAGACATTTCTTCTAATTGAAAATACTGTAATGCCTATTTCCTTAGACCACCGTCAGTTGTCAGTTCAAACCCTGAAGAACCAAATTGTTTCCTGATCAGTCGAATCAAACCTAATTTGGAAGAAGTCAAAAAGTTTACCAGAAGATCCTTTCATCGGTTTTTTTATTAACATTTTTCACAGGAATTATATGGGGTTTAATAAGTCACTAAGAGATGCTACAGGTGTCACCACATGTCACACATGCATTCAAGAGCTTGGACCATTACAGATGTTGTAGGGGGCTATAAGTGAATGAAAATGGTTATTTTATGTCTAAACTGCTTTTGTCACAGTTTATATGTAAATTATAGACAAATGAAATTGCTTAGACTCTGTAGTGACTATTTTCTCACAAATCTATGAAACACTTACATGTTTCATATGCTGTTTAAGTAGACTTTTAACTGCTTCTCTTCTAGTTCTAGCCAAATGAAGTATTTCAGTTGTT
Organism: Aphelocoma coerulescens; assembly: GCF_041296385.1. Taxonomy (NCBI): domain Eukaryota; kingdom Metazoa; phylum Chordata; class Aves; order Passeriformes; family Corvidae; genus Aphelocoma; species Aphelocoma coerulescens. The sequence continues at coordinate 14,642,118 of NC_091028.1, read as the reverse complement.
TCTGCCTTCTGATATATGTAGCAGCTTAATTACTCTTTTGAAACCCATGAGCATTTCAGAGGTGATGAAATTAAAAGCAGGAATTCATATCCCAGTGGTTAGTGGGCTGTTTAGTAGTGAAGAAACTGCCCACTGATGAGAAAAATCTCATCAAGCAGATTCAGAAACAACTGAGTAAAGCTCAGCTATTCTTCACTTAAGGAAAAAACCCTGGAGATATTCAGATGATTATTAGTTCATGCTTTTCCAAAGAGCCAGGATCTAATTCACACTGGCCTTAATTGGAATCTAATTATTTTCTTCATTTTTTAAATTTAAACCTTTAGTTGTCATAGTTCTTTCTGAAAGATATGAAATATAGTTTGTCCTTTTTAGAAGTTGTAATAGGGAGAGTGGGGACCTGGTAACAGGATACCCAAATTAAAGCTAGTTGGAAATATTTAATGGAACAGTTTTTCCTCTACAAAGTAAAGCTTGAAGAGTGGGGATAAGGATTAAATATTAATTAGAACATGTTGACCAAGAAGTCTGCTTAGGAAAAAAACAGAATAAATATAAATCAGTATTTTATTTTCTTGTTTTCATGCATTTCTGTCTGAATTTATATTTTAAATAATATAATATATAATTTGAACAGTATTTTTATTTTATAAAGTATTTTCACTTTTGAAATACTTATAGTTGGTAACAAATTATTTTATCAGAATTCTCATTCTGCAGGTAAATTAAAATTTTGATTTTATATTCCAATTCAAAATCAAACCAGATTTTGAAATGGCAGCTTTTCCTGCAGAAAGAAAATTTGTCTTTCTAAGCACATGTACATTTGTCTTAACATAGTTTCAGTATCACAAAGATTTTCACTGCATTTGACTGACATTAATTGGAGGGGACAGGTGGTAGTGGCAGTGGGGAGGAAATCTCTCCAGCATTGTGTAGAATTGATAACAGGATATGGAGGACTAGAGCTGGTGAAAAATGCATAAATATCACTTATGCAAGAAAATTGATTAGTTGAGATTAAAAAAAAAGAAGAAAGAATAAATGCAGAATAAATGTAAACTAACAGCAATAAGAAAGATATTATTCTGTTGTCTTCATGAAGAACCCCTAGAAGTTAACTCCTGTCCCCCTGTAGTGGTGAGGTCACACTTTGAGTGCTCTGTCCAGTTCTGGCTCCCCCACTTTAAGAAATGTGAACCTCACCTTCCCAGAGCTGTTGGAGCAAGTCCAGAGAAGGGCAATGAAGCTGGTGAAGGGTCTGGAGGGTAAATCCTGTGAGGAACACTGAGGGAGCTGGGCTAGTTTTTACTTTGAGGATCCACTGGTTTTGCCAAAGAAGAATGTGAACTACTGAGTTCTCAGGCTTGTAAATCAATGGGGTTGATTCAACAGAAGCCAAATAGATACTGATAAAAATCCATGGTAATTAACTTTCAAAAGTTAATATTTATTACCAGAAATCAGATCATGTTATTGTTGGTGTTTAACTCTCAAAAACAAGACACAGTTGAAAATTTTTAAAATACTGAGATTTTTTTCATGCTAGAAATATATGGCTCTAGAGAACTTAAAAAGGAAATAGAGAACTATGTAAAGTTATATGAGGAGCTGAAACAAAAGTGCAGTGGCCTAGAAGTAGAGAATGGTTGTTTGAAGCCCCATGGCTTGGCTAATGATTGCTTTCTAAACATGAGACTCTGCTTTCGCTCCCATAATCACTGCCTTTCCTCCAGGCACTTGCTCAAAGTGAATCAGCTCGAGGATTAATACTTCTGCACAAAGCTTTTGACAAAGTGTGTGATATCAGACTGTATGAGTTTGAGCATTGCTGAGAAAGGGATTTTGCAGGGGAGCAATATTGTACCTTGGAGCACCTGTGTGAGGCACAGAAATAGTTCAGACCCTTTGACAAACAGCTCTGGAAACAGGAGTGATGTGTCTGCCTGAAATACTGGAGAGGAGGGTAAAGAGAAAGGGTAAAACCAGTTTCCAGCAATGGGTTCTCAGTTTTCTGAGCTTCTCCCACTTTCAGTGATGCTGTTGAGATTGGACTTTGTGTTTGTGCTTTCCAGCAAGAATAACAAAGCTGAATAGCCACTTGCTGGTGGTGATCTGGAGTGATTTGGGTTTGCTAGGGGCAGCTCCCAGTTGTGATGTGTGTAGATGGAACAGACACAGCAATTTAAAAGACTCTGAGCCTACATCTTGTCCCTGTTGGCTCTTTTGGGGTGAGACATGGCTCTAGCCTGTGGTGAAAGTGGTCTGTAGGAGCCTGGCTGTGGTGGGGGGAGACTTTCCATTCCCCCATGATCCCTGCTGAAACGGGCTGCCCTGCAGCAAGCCCATGGTTGGATCCCTTAATTTATTTGACTTTTGTTTGGCAGCTGGGTCAGGTTGAGGGCTCAGGTGCAAGGCAAGGCAGGATAGAGCCTGGTGCAGTGCCCTACTGCAGTTATTTATCACCCCTGTTCAGAACCTGCAGCACTGAAGCAACATTATTACTGACCTATCTAGGGATTGTGTGGTTAGAACACTTCCTTTTCCTGCACTGCAAATGAGAAGCTGATAGGAAAAAGAGAATGGTGCAATGGGCTTTCCAGAGAAGAACTGACAGACTGCTGTTCCTGCAGGGGTACATCTCCCAGTGGCAGCTTCCTAGTGCATATGGAAGAGACGATGATCCATCAGTGACTCACTGAATGCTTTTCACTTCGTCATAGCAAATGATTAAAGAGAGAGAGAAAAGAAATAATACAATTTCCATGTCCTTATGAATGCAGTAGGAGCCTGTGATTCGAAACAAGCAGCTTAGCATGTGAAGTGTGAGAGCACGGCACCAGTAGCAGCAGGTTAGATGTTATTGCTGTTATTGAACAGAGCACCAGGGTGACCACACTTTACAAGAGCTTTATTGGTTCACTCTAGTAAAAATGAATCACACCTCTCTCCCTCAGCTCGTCATCTTTTTCCCTCAAAAGACTGATAGGAAAAAGGATGATTAAAAACCTCCAACATGAAAAAAGTTTGACTTTACACGTCAGTGCTGTGTACAGATGGATGATTCACCAAAATCATCTCTGTGTTTTTAAGCTGTTTTTTTGTTTGAAGTGTTAACATGTCAGACTTTATAGAGATTCCAAGTTTGAGCCTCTGCTAGTACCTGCTTTTATCAGGTAAAATGTTATGTGGTGGCACAGAAGGGACTCCTGCTGAAAAGTGCTCCCCTTTGCTAGTTTGATGGAAAAATAAAGAGAAATCTACGTGTAGTCTCTGAGTGATTATTTCCATGGAGGTTATACTGGGCACTTAAATGGCATCTAGAGGTGCTTTTCAATATCAGATGCCATCCTTTGCAGCATTGGAGGAGGTGAACTAGACAATTTTCCAACTCTGAATCAATTTTGTGACTTTCCAGTCTCTTTTAAACAGCTTTTAACTTTTGTAACCATTGCAGTCTTGGGAGTAACAGGCAGCAGAAGGCTCAGCTATACACCATTCACCAGACTGGAGGCTTCATGCCAGGGAGTACAGGGGCTGAAAACCATTATTTAGGAACCCATATCATAAAAGTACTTGTAGATGTAAAAAAGGATGGGGAACCAACCTGCAAGCAGCAAAGAAAAATTGACTTTATAGTCCTGTCATATGTGCATATAAACTGAGTTTATCATTGTTGTTGCTTGCAACAAAACTCTACTAGTCAATGTTCAGCTGCAGCAGTGCCACTTGCCAAAGCAAAGCCATCCTGTCTGCGACAGGAACACGTCTGTGGTGCCTGGCATCTGACAGTCCTGAAGCATTTTGCAGTACAAATGTTAATTAAGCTTTACAACAGCTTTGTAAGGTGGGTAAATGCCATCAACAGACATTTCAGCTAAGGCACAGGGCTCCCTCTCCTGTGGAAGGGTATCAGGGTGTGAGAGGGGTCATGTTGGGTGGGTAGCCAGTGTGTGGGGCCAGATTTGTGCTCAGGAGAATAGGTCTTCAATTGCTGCATGACCTTTTGTGCGAGAAAATTGGGACCTACATCACAGCTGGGACCTCTGCTATGCTTACAGCAGGAAAACTCAATACGGTAATAGAAATGTTCCATGGACTGGAATAGCACAGTGGTCTGTCTGCCAGGGAATTATTTCGGATTTTCCCCCAAATGAGACTATAATTCAGCTTTTGATATGCATCACAGCTCCTCTTGTTCCCATGAAGCCCTCACTTGTCCCAGAGGTCTGACCCTGTACCCGGGCTGTGACACTGCGTTGTGTGGGCTGGCTCTGCACAGCTCTCCAAGAGTGGCTATGTGCTCTCTGCTCAGGTGTGAGCCCTCATTTCATCCACACACTGCTGAATGGTTAGCAGCCTGTGTGCAGCCTGTCAGCCCTTCATGTTCTCCCTTCAGTGCTCTCAGTTTCCTGGCAGGAGGAGAAAATGCCCCTGGCTTGTAGCTGGAACCCTTTGCTGTCACATGTCCTTGCCAGAACCTCTCATCCGAAGGGCGAGTGCTGTGTCCGACAGCCCACCCCTGAGCTGTAGTCTGACATCCAAGGCTTGTGCTGTGTGTTGTTCAGACCCATCTGAGTCTTACATGTAAACACTGCAGAATTTCATGGCAAAAGGGTGGGAGGGAGGAGGAGGCAAAGTGCCCAGTGCCCTACTTAACAAACGCCTAAAGCCTGGCCTGCTGCGTTGCCTTGTCAGACTCTACATGCTGCAGAACTGATTAAACAAAAACCCAACGTGTTGGGGCCAGAAATCGCCCGGCTCAATGTTAACATTGTGTAAACACTCTCCAATTGACTAAATTCTAGCAGATCCAAAAGTTGCTAGGAGCATTTTCATGCTTTCCCTCTCTGCTGAAGCTAAGCCTGCAGCTCCAGCTCCCTGGGTCTCCCTGGGACTCATTAGCATGGCACCGCCGTTGCTGCTGGCAAAGGCAGCCACGAGGGACAGTGTCACACGTGCAGAGAGTGGCAACCTTCACACAGGAGCAAAACAGTGAAGCAAAACTGTGGTGGAGGGGAAGGAACATGCTTAATAATATGCAAATCAATGTAGCATCTCACAAAGATTTGATTTACGTTTTGAGGCAGCCGCTAAAAATGTTGTTTTAACCCCTCTCGGGAGCGTAAATATATCCACCAGACACAGACTAGATGGAGGGTGATTACATTTTCTAATAACTTTAATTTTACAAGGTAGAACATTTGAAAGCTGACATGTCTTTCATCCTTGGACTGAGTGTGCTGAGGAGATGCCCACGTAAAGGTAATTGCATCAGTGTTAATACAGCACAACCCTGCCAACTGCACAAAGAAATGCCCTGCAGATTTGTCAGGACGTGAGGAAGTTTTGCTACGCATAATGAAATGTGAAATATCATTTTCGATGCACAAAGGACATGCTTTCTCCTTGCTTTTTATTGTTTCATCACAGGCAGCCCAATGCTCGGTGGTGCTACCTGGGCTCAATCATTACATCTTCGGGCGGCGCATCCGCCTCGCTGAATCGAGTGCTTGCGCACTAGCTCAGGAAAGTCAGCGAAGCCTACGTGTTTTCCCATTTATGAGGGCAAATGATTTGGGTCCTTTGCCTTCCTGTAACCAATTCCACACGTTGTTAAGCTTGTGTAACTTGCGTGGATTTTTATTGCCTGTGCCTTGCAGAAAACGGCACTAGACTTAATGCAGTTGTTTCCATGTGACACGGCTGCAAGAGAGAGCAGTATTATGGCCCAGTGACGGTAAGAAGCAGAGAGGTGCCTCTGGAGGCAGAGACCTACACAAGGGCTGAGGCCCTGGAGCCAGGAAATGAATAAATGAACAGCACACTGCTGTGCTAGCACTTGGGGAAGGGTTGTTTGTGTCCTGCTCTGCTAAGTTATTGTTCAGGAGATAGAAAATTGGTACTTCTGTGGCTTGGATCCATTTTGATTTGTTTTCCTGTATTCAAATCATCTGCCTCCAGCTGCTTTCTTGGGCTGAGTTTGACAGAGATGCATAAATTGTCTCATGGCTCATCCTCTTCTAAAGAAGTTCTGTAATTCTCCTCCCTTAGTTTTTGTTTGGGGCATTTGTGGTAGCAATGGCACTGTAAGGGGCCAGGATTCCCTGCTCTGCAAACACAAAACCAAAAGGCAAAAGCCTCAGGGAGTGTCCAGGCTCTACTTTGTTTAGAGACCTGTTGTTGATTGCAAATACAAAGGTGTTGGTGGGTTTCACTGTACCTCGGTGCTGCCCCTGACAAAATTTTCTTAACAGTTAAAATGAGGCCCTGTTGAATCAGAAAAGGGCTGCCCAAAGGCTGTGCCACACTCAGGCAATGTTTATATCAGTCAGCCAGGAGCCCATTTCATTTCAGCCATGCAGGTCTTGTCTCCTTCTCACCCACCCGCAGGGCAGGGAGCAGTTGTGCTGAGCTGCAGGATTTGTGCTGCTCTTTGACTGACACTTGGTGTCTTCAGCATGTCTCCATGACAGGAGGGAAAAAGGAAGGGAGGGAAGGAGATTCTATCACCCTGAAACAATCTACTGTTTCCCAGATATTTGCTCAAACATTTAATTATTCTTTATAATGGTAGTACTGTTTTGAATTGGTCTCATCTCATCAGATGAAGGAACCTTTTGTTAACAGCTATTCCCCTTCTACCTCTCCTTCTCCGAGGTCTCCATACACTGCAAACCAGGCAGCTACTGGTCTCTGTTTTGGGCTCTAAGTCTTACAAAACCAAGCATGTTCTCTTATCCTCTGGTTTGCACCTTTGCTGGTAATCAGTGTTATCTTTTAAAATTGAACTACTGGGGGATGATAGAATATTCATCATCAGCCTCACAAGTGCTGCAAATGGAAGTATATTTACCTCCCTATTTGTCACTTACTTGTTCATATGTCTAAAGATCATTTTCTAGGTTGCAGTCCCTTATTCTGTAGCTGTGCCTCAGTACACTTCTTGTTCCTAGACACACAACCACAAATCTGGCTTTAAATGAACCTGGTGAATATGAATGGATTTCACTGAGATTATCAAGGTTTATTAAAAATGAAAAAGATCTCATCTAACTCTGCTCCAGCTCCTCTGTACAGACTCTCCTTAACTGGCTTAAAATGTTTATTCCTGAACCTTTAATATCCTTTTCAGTTACTCAAGGATTGGAAAACAATTAATTTTCCTACTGCCCTTTTCATACACGGAATAGAAGTATGTGTTGAACATTTTACCTCTTCTGCATTTTATTGAAAACTACTGGCTGTTTAGCTGCTGGGCTGCTGAACTTCCTTTGCTCTGTGCAAATTCTGTCCTTGGCCAGGCCCGAGATGACTTCTTCCTCTGTCATTTTTAGTTTCCCTAATAAATATTTCATCTTTTCTAATATTGTTTACAGCAATTCCTATTGATTTCCTCCTTCTCAGTCATTTTATATTGGCTTTTTGTTCCTAATTGCCTCCTTTACTTTTCGTCAAATGAGAATTTGCTTTTAGCCAAACTTGGGGTTTCTTTTAATTGTGGTATTGTGTCTCTTGTCCATCTCATGATTTTTCCCCAAGAACTCCCCAGTCTCCTCTTGTCTACTTTTCAGTCAGTTTTTGGGCATTTTATGTTTTTTAGTTTTTGTGCAACAGTTCTTTTGAGGCCTCAGCTATAAAATTGCATAGGTCACATCTATACTTCTCCTTTTCCTTTTGTCCTCATTTTTAATAATTATTTTTTGTCACTTTTTGCATAGTATATTAAACTGCAATATCCAGATCAGCAATAGTCTTACCTATATGTTTGAATAGCACTTGGAAAATCACGTCCTATGTTTTTGTGGTCCAGAATCTTTGGACTGTTTTCTGTTCTTTTCTTAGTGCAGTGAAGTTGGACTCCAAGGAATTTTGTCACCTGTTTGTTATTTTCATTTCAGCCCTGAAGAAGTACCCACTCAAGTTCTTCAGGCATAACTGTGGGTTTTTTCTACATACATCACTTGGAATAACAAAAGATATTCCTCCTTGTACAAACCTTGCTTGCATCCTTACTTTCCTACAGCTACACTCTTGGAAAATAGGATTTGGTTATAATCCTTTTTAGCAGACTGGACTAAACAAGGTTTCCTGACAGTAGGAATATACTTCTGCAATGGTAATTTTATAAGTGGAAGAGACTATCCCAGGGATAAAACTTCTCGTTGGAGGGGCTGAGTTATGAGACCTGTTACTGTGAGATGCTGAGGGTTGGCGTAAAACCAACATTTGCTCACAGACCTGCATCCAAACCACTGCTGCACCAACTGCTATGAAATAATTTGCTCCTGTTGTGGCAGTCGTTCTGGGTAATAACTGTCAGCCCAAGCTGCCAGAATGATCTTGTTCCTATTGCATGGCTGTCCAGTGAGCTATGCAGCAAGCTGTAAAGCTAGGCACTCACTGTTTTGCAAGGACATGGCAGTTTGAGTTTGCATTCCTGAGCAGGGCCTTACTGAGTCACCTTGCCTTGTCATAGCTGAATCACTGACACCTAATTGATGGAAGCTTTCTTCTTACACAATAGATGTCAGGCCTTGCACAGACGTCTGGTGAGTGATCCTGGACTCCAGGACTGATTGGGAAGGTTCTTCAAGTCAAACAAATCTGCACAGAGACAACTTTACTTCCCCCATACTGCACCCAGTCATGCACCCTAAAGGGTGCTCCTGTGGCTGAGCATGGTCACATTGAACACCACAATCAAAATTCCCTGCACCAGTCTCCCTGGAAGCATCTTTCTTGAAGAAATTCTCTGAGATTTGAGAGGGCAGAATGATTTTCCATGTGACAGGGGACATTGGGTTGCTCCCAAGATGTGAGTGAGGTCATTGTGCTGTGTTGCACGAGGTATAGACCCACCTACAGGAGATCCTGAAGCACAACCAGGCTGTATCTGAGAGGGTGATGACAGCAAGCTCAGGCTTACAGAGCTTTCACAATGTGGTTTTCAATGCCTGGGAGAGCTCTGACTTTCACAGAAAATTTCTTGGACCCCCAGACTTGATGAGTGCCCCTGATTAAGGTCTGCTATCACTGAGCTTCTCCTCTCCCCCTTTTCTACTCCACAGCTGTAGCTGGAAAGGTAGAATCTGGCCCTAACTGTCCATGGTGATGTTGTATTCCATTTGGCACTTGTGCAATATCTCTCCCTGCTTTTTTCCCTCCCTCAAAACACGAGTGCCTAGATATCTAAACACGTCCTACCAAGAGCACTCAGTGAGCACGGAGCAGATTGACTGCAAGCCCTTCTGACACTGAATTCAGCTGACAGTCAGCTCCTAACGCCAGCAGCTATTCCTGTTTTGTATCCTCTTCCTTCAATCTGATGCCGACAAGGTCAGGTTTAGAAACTTCCAACAAATGTTACTTTCTCATTAACAGACAGACCGTTGGGTGGCAGCTTCTGTGTTGTGTGTGCCAGTTGCCATTTTAATCAGCTCTGTTCTTCAAGCTTTGTGTTCTAGTAGCTGGTAGTGCCAGAGCGGTGAGCGGCACTAGCACCAGTGGGTGCCTCTGCACATGTTCAGCTCTTCATGGTTTTTGTAGGGATTTGTATTTGAATCCCATTTTCCAAGTGACCCCAACTTGTTCTCTGCTCTTTGAGAAAGAAGGGATGAGGTGGCAGGGCAGGGGACATCAGGGAAGGGAGGAAGGGAAGGTTAGCTGGCTGGCTAGAGAGCATCACAAACAGGTTGCAACTGGTCCACAGAGCTGTGTTGTTGCAGTGAAACATCTTCCATGTGGAGGAGTCCTGGTTTCAAATTCTGTAATTCCCATTTTCCTATACTGCACTTTCAGCATCCTCCACCAATCCACCATAAGGGCCACTGAAGTTTGCAAAGGACTCCAGCTTAGCTGAGTACCTTAAAGTTGTGCATCCTGCACTGTAAGGAACATAAACTCCCTGATGTATTGGTTTTGGATAATAGGCTGAAGTAAGAGCCCTGCTTTATTGTGACCTGAACGATGTCTCTTCTTACCTAATGATCACAGTGAGCTCTAACCTAATGCTGCAGGCTTGGTTTTGGATATGCACACATATATAAGTGAATAAATCAAATGTATATATAAAAGATATATAATAGGGTGATTTGTATTGTATTGTAAAGGTGTATATGGAGACTTACAGATTTAATCAGATCCATTTTAGATATTTGGGAATCTTTGCATTGCTCTCATAGAATCATAGAATCATTGCAGTTGGGAAAAGATCTCTGAGATCATCGAATCCAAGTGTTGGTAGCCTTTGGTTTGATTTGTCTTTGTTACTGAAAGTTATCCAGAGGCTGCTTTCCCATGAGCAGTTCAGGGCTGTCAGGTTGGTGGATGCTCTGCTGGGGTGATGGTCCTGGAAGTGAACATCTGTTGGTGATGCAGGAAGGTGGGTGAGATTGGTCTTTCAGTCTGGATGAGGGGCAGTCTGGGCTGTTTAAGGATGAGTGAGGGTGCAGTGACTTTCCACAGACTGGAAAGAACATCTCCAGAACAAAATTCTTATTCAATATGCTTTGGAATTGATACCCACCATCAGCTGCGATGAAATGGCCTCTCATTAACTCTAATTGCACTTGCCTCTTACTTTCATATTAGATAATGAACATAGTTAAGTCCTGGAAAGCCTGCTCTCCCTTTTTCTGCTGTGACAGCATTAGATTGTTGTGATTTATACTCTTCATATAGGTAGTAATATGATTATTCGGTTAATCTATTATTCATTTCACTCATGATCTATTCTTTCCACATTCTTATTCTGTGAGTCAATTTCTCTCTCTGCTATTTTAATAGAGTAGCATTTTAAATTGTGAGAACACCACATTAAACATGTATAAGATTTAATCTAATTTAAAATGCTTTCTTCTAGCAGGATATGCCTAATAAGCATAAAACTAATAATGTTCAAAATGCTATGGCATATTAACATGACACATTGTGAAGGATGCATTTTTCAAATAAAGCTAAGCACTAATTAATGAATATCTAAAACACTTTCTTATTCCTTATCCTGAAGCTGTATGATTGGCATGGAAAAAGATCTTTTGACAGAATACCATTGCATACAAGCTGCCTTGAAGTTTACAAATATTTTTTCTTGCTGTCTAATATGATATCTTTAAAGTAACACAAAATCAGTGATATCTTACAATATTAATGTTATATGGACACTGAAATACTTGGGAATCATTGATCTACACTTGACTTAGTGCTGGGTGCATGATTGTGACCCACTGGATGAAATGGATTTTATGTTTCTTCTCTGCATCTTTCTGCAGAGATCATGAGTCTGTTCCAGCCTGCAGAGGAACAGCCTGGCTGTTGCATTCTATGCTTGTAGTTTTAGAGACTTTTGAAAGTGTTTAATGATCTGGGCAATAATTATATTTGCTTACAAGTTTTTTTTACAGAAAAATGAAGTTTTGGTTTGAATGTAGACTTGTTTGAAACAAATTCAGTCTTCTATCTGCTTCTGCCGCCTGAGAACTGAGTAATTTTATTTTAAATATTTTTGTTTCTTGCTTTGAAATCACACTTCCTTTTAGAAGTTAGGTCAATGCAGCCTTGTGAAAATATAAAACCTGCCCAGATGCAAAAAAATACGTTTTAGTATAATTGAATAGATACTTATTCTAAGTAAAATAGAATTGTCTATTTTGTTTATTTGTTTCACTGTTTTCGTGACCCCATTTAATGTTCAGTTTTTGACCGTGTGAAGACAGAGAAAACAGTAAACCCCTGATCCTACAGAAAAAATGATGGCCAAACTCCAGGTTTATTTTGTCTGCACTGGCTCACAGGAACCTGTTTTTCCTTTCTGGGCCAAGTATGACAGAGGGCTGGGAGGCAGCAGAGGCTGGTCCCACACTAGGACGCTGGACTGTGGCCAGGTGGCCCCACTGTGCAGATTTGGAAGCCTCCTCAGCTCTGCTGATTTAGACAGAGCCAGTGGAAGCTGCTTTTAACACCCAGTGGGAAAAGTCATGTAACTGAGCATGCCTTTATGTCTCTGCAGTTCCTGAATCTGCTTTGTAAATCTCCTCTTTGTTATCATTGTATCAGTTTAATTATAGATTTTCAGTGCAGGCTGACATGCAACAGGAGGGCAAATTGTGCATTTGGCTTCCAGGATTGCTCATTCCCAGCAGGTAACTCCAGGCACATATGGTGGGATTAGCCATTTGCTTGCACTGCTGACCTTCTGCGTGTGCAGGATCCCAGCGGCTGCGAGCCGCTGCACTCCCACACTGTCACAAGGGTGAGTCTGAAGTGATGCAAAAGGAGACTTGGACAGGCAGATGATGATCATTGAGACAGCTCACTGCAAGCTCTGCCTCTAATGATGTAGGGAAATGACTAATGCTGCTAGTTCCAGAACACAAACTCCAGAGGTATCAGGAGTGCTAAAAAAACACCCTCTGACAAGGGGGTCAGGAGGATATTGGTTCTGAGCGTGGCTTGGATTCAGCAGTGTTTTTTCTGTAAGCATGTTTGTGTTCTTGTAAGGTTAGAGCTTTGCCGAATATTTCTATTTATTATTTGTGTCTTGCTAGTTGCTATGTACTGCAGTTGTAGTCCAGGCTCTGTTGTGCTGGTGATGTGTGAACATGAGAGAAAAATGAGAGTGTATTTGAGGAATGTATTAGGAGTGTACCTAACCCTACATTATCTCTGCCCTGGAACTTGCATAAAGTAAACTTCTGTAGGAAAATAATTTTTCTGAGCATTACAAAGCCAATATTTGAGTGTGTATTTATGACATTTTTTTAAACTGAGGAGGTAGAATGCCCCATTGTAATTCCATGTCCCAGGAGACACTTACAGAAATTGAGTTACAGGGGTTTGAGAAACCCAGACTGAGGTGGTGGGACTTCAGTGATGCTTCCTGGTGTGTCTGATAGGGAAACTGTGGTCATTCTTGCAGACATACAAAGTTAAAGCAATCACCACTTTCAAATTGGGAAGGAATTTTTCCTGTGTATTCTCCAAGTGCTGTTAGGTGCTGCAGATCCTAATGCTGCCCACCCCACTCTTTCTCTAACCCTGCAATCCCAGTGAATTTAGGAAAAAACCCATTGGGTAGATGATTTGGCTTTCTGTGTCTGCAGGTGAAATGGCATAACTTGATCTTAGTCCTTCTGCCACCAGGACTATGAGTCTATTTGCAATTACATCTGCACCTCTACAGCACTGGAAAACAAGGTCAGTAGCAGATCTCCTCTGCCCCATGCTCTTTGCAACATGCCCCAAAAACCCACCCAGAAACTTCCAGCAGTGGAAAACACTATTAGAGCATTGATTGGTTTTACAAAATACCGCCCCATTGGTGACACCCTCCAGACAATTAAAATAATTGGCTTTGGTATATAAAGCTCTTCCTATTTAGGATCCTGGAGGCCTGGGCACCGACTCATCTCAAGTTGACAGTTGGCGTCAATGACTATTTGGAAAACTTAGGCCTTGGGTACACAAAGATGCAGCACTTTTGTTTTTCATGTCTACTTCTCCTCACATCTATCCATCTTAGCAGTGATGTTATTTCTGGCCTTCATTGTTTTGGTTCTGCTTTCAGCAAATAACATAAGAGAAAGGTCTGTGACAATTTTAGGAAGCTTTAGAGAAGGAGGTTATTGATGGCTGCTACTTCTTCCACGGGCACTTGGAGAAATCCTTGAAATGATGTTTGCTGGCTTTGTGAAACGAATTATTACTATGGTAACAGCTGCTGAAATGTTACAGGAAAGTTTATCTCTACTTTTCCTTTTTTTGTTTTTATGCTGACATGAAAACTTGTAGCCTTATTGCCAAGATGGTGGCATATTCGTTGTGCAGCTCAAAAAAAGGGAAAGGAGCAAGCTTGTCAAAATCTTCATATTCAGGATCTGAGCAGCAGCAGAAATAAACACCCTCCCACCTAAATAAACTAAGAAATGGGGAAGAAGGATCTATGCACACTGACTGGAGAAATCTTACTTTAAATGCTAGTGATTTTTTAAGTTAAAGTATTATTTCATACTGTATTGATACTGCAATTCTACAGCTATAGCTGTGCTTGAGTTACAAAATAAATTGCCTTTACAGTAGAATTTTTATCTTTCTCCCAGCACAGCCAAATCTGCTGTTCGGTCTGTGGGTAAGTAGTAGAGAAAGAAGAGCCGAATGCTCTGCCTGCACACCCTCCTTGCTGGAATAAATGGCCATAAATTGTCAAAAGTGTAAATGTCTGCATGACCACACAAGACACAAGAAAGTAAGCTCTGGGCCTCTGAGTGTAGAAGTCTCAGTACAGTTATCACACTGGACACTAAAGGACATGAAGTGTGGAAGTTCAAAACAAAAGTTAATAAGAGTTTATTGCAGCCTTTCTTAAGCCGGGAGAAAATGTTTCCTTGTTCAGTTCTAGCATGTAAATGATAAGTACATTGAAGAGTCAGTGGTTGACAGTGGAGGTGGACAGAAAGAATAAATGGGCTGTCCTCAACATCCAGATGTACTGTCCATCATGGATAGACACCCCAGCCCTGGCAACTCATCCTGTTGTAGGGGCGAAAGGAACCTTGCCAAGCCAGTTCATTTATCTGCTGTGAGGTAGAGTCTGTACTTGTGTACATCCTCTGGACTTGGGAAAATTCAGCACCAACTCAGTTATCGAAGTAGCTTGAAAAATATGGAGCTGTTTATCCATATGATATTGGAGAAGACTTTTAATGAAGAAATGTACCCACTGTGCTGGGCACATTGCAAGCTCTGCACAGTGGTTTTCACTGCTCATTCTGAAAGAGAAGTTGAATCCAAGTCAAGGGCAGGAGCTCTTTTTAGCACAGAGTTTGCTGATGCTGGTGCTCATGACCAAAAGAAGGTGCCAGACTCTTAGGTTTTCTCCAGGACACTTGAATTATTATATATTGTGTTGCAGGAGACAAACTCATGCATCTGATGACAAGGTGTCATCACAGTCTCTGGGTTTTAAAACTCAAAGGTGGGGCCAGTCCAAATGTTGCAGGTGATACCAACCCAGGAGCCTTTGTCCAGCTGTTACCAGCCTTGGACCCCGAGAGTTTGGGACCACGTGAAACCCTTTCAGTGCATCTCCAGGCTGTGTATCACTTGCACAGCTGCTGTGGGAATGTAAAGCCCGCCATGTGTAGCAGGACGTGTAGTGACAGTTCAACTTCTTTGCTTTCCTTATATTTTACTGGTATTTTTGGATTAGGACAATGTCAGGAAGATGTTATTGAAGACACAACAATCTCATGAGAGCTGAGGGCAGCTCTAACCGTAGTCAGTGTGAGCACAGTCCTGCTGCTTAACCATGGACATGGGGGAAACCCTGAAAAAGCACATGGTCTGAGGATCTAAACCCAGGTGTGAGACAGAGATTTATCATGGCAATGGGGAGAGAGGCAAACTGCAGAATGCTCCCTGGAGTGTTCTCCTGAAGTGTTTCCTGCGGTGTTTGGGCAAGCTGATGCACAACTTCACATCTTGTGAGGCTCAGACTTGGCTTCAGTGGCCCTGACATGTAAAAAAATTATTGAGGTGTTTTATCATTCAACTTCTCTCTGAAATTCCAGGCAGACTTACTGTATATGCAAGTACCAGACAGGTAGAGGCCTTCATCTCAAGGAACAACTTCTGCTCTGTCCTTTCCAAAATCCTGTCTTTAGTGTGCTTTTTGAAGCTAAACTTTCTGTGATAGTTAAGGTGATAGGCTTTGTCCTAAGCCACAGTCACTTAGAAATATTTGATTGTATATGACACTTAGGAAACTTTGGGATATTACTGGCAGCTTTACTCCATTATCTGGGATCTTAGTCCTTCTGCAGCAGCACAACACTTCAAGTAATTTTGCTTCATGTAGCAAAGGCTGCTCAGGGCTGTCTGGCTACTGCTAATTTAAGCAATGGATTGAGGAACTTTGTGCATGGAAAATGAAAAGCTACAAGTGGATCAGACAGTGGGAGGAAAAGTGGGTTTGTGTTTGCAAACACCCACTCAGCCCCAAAGCACTGGCACCAGAGACATTTTTTGGCAAATCCTGAATCTTATCCCCTATAAATCTGTGGCAATTAGGAGCAACTCCACTGAATTGAATGGGATTATTCACATAAATACAGATGAGATAATATTTATGCTTCTGTTCAACCAGTCTTAGCAGGGAGTGGTTCCTGAACAAAACTAAGACTCAGGTTTGAATGCATTTTAACAATCCTTCCCATCACTCCTGCCCCTTTAAATCCAAAATAAAATATTGCATGGAGTGCTTTCATAAATAATTTATGTTCTGCCTGACACCAGTCAGGGAGGCATAAAGCTTTCTGTGTGTGCGTGCTGCTTCCAGAGCTCAGCAGTAACTAGATCTGAATTTAAAACAAAAAAATCTGAAGATTTTTGTTTTTCTATGAGGATGGAAGAGGTTCAGGGACTTTGAAAGAGTCAATTCAGGCCCCACCACATCAAGCACTTTCTGTGGTGTTTGAAAAAGCACTGTTCATTCATCCTCACCCCCCAGATGGGAGAGGGGTAACGTGAGGAGAACTGGCCTTGTGGTTAAGGAACTGGGTGGAACTCCTGGGATTTTGGCTCAAGACTGTTCTAGGTGATGTTGGCCAGACAAAATGCACTCCTGTGCTGAGATTTCCAGGCTACTTCCAAACAAGCTGGGAAGCAGAATAGTTGCATTGATACCTTGTGTTCAGGCAAAGGTACTTGCTGCCCATCGAGGTTTAGCTATCACAGCAGGTGTGTCTTGTTTTCCCAAATGACTTTGCAAAATTGCTAAATTTTCACCTTTCAGAGGGAGAGTAATTATTGGGCAAGTTGTGGGGTTGGGAGCTGTTTTTCCAGAAGTCTTTCATGACCTTGGGCAAAGCAGTTAGGCAGAAATTTAGTGAAGTATTAAAGCATTTCAGTCCTATTGAGGGCTTATCTCTGATTCATTTCAGTGGGATTTAGGGTTCCACTTTCTGCTTAAGTACCTAAATCTTTTTGTGATCCATAAAAATCTTAAAGTTTCTCTTTGGAAAAAAAAGGAATAAAAGAAATATCTTGTCTCACAGGGGTGTTTTGAGAAGAAATTAAAGATTGTGTAAAAACAAAAAAAAAATCCCTATGAGGCTATGTAGATGTGATAGAGAGAATGATCATGTATTCCCTAAAACAAATCCTGGAACACATGCTTGGCAGGAGTATTGTACAAATGTTTCCATGCTGGCAGGAGCACCTGGCCCACAGTGGACAAAGCTCATCCTATAATTTATAGCAAACCTCTGGAAAAATATTTCTTTCACTTAAAAACCCCCAAAAACTCTGCCTGTGGCGTGGCATCTGGAACATGCTTAGCAAGCAGCAGGAGCTCTTTATAATTCATGAAAAGGGTCACACAGATAATGAGACAAGGTTCCTCGCTGCAGCTAAATATTTCTTCCCAACGCCGCTTCAAAACAAAAAGTACCAAGGCAGTGGGCGTGGGGAAGCCTTGCTCCAGCCCTGGAGTCTGCTGTGTCCCCGGCAGGAGCAGTGCCCAGAGCTGCACTCATGTCTGGGGGCAGCATTTGTCCCCACACTTCAGGGATGCTCCAGTGCAAAGCACCAAACTATGAACCTCTCCTGCCTGGCTCTGGCACAGAATTTGGGCTAAAACGCCCAAGCTGATGCTAAATGAGCTTCAAAAAGCTGTCAGAGCTGTCTTGGGAGCTTGTCTGCTGCTGCCCTCTGCCACCACCATGCTTTCAGCTGGGCTGGGGTGGGAGAGTTTTCTGGCTCCAGATAGACCCAGAAAACGTTGCTGGAAGAGAGGGCAAGCTGGGTTTGGGCTTGTTTTGTTTCTAGATGACACCGCAGACAGGGTTGTGCTGAGCCTGCCTGTGGCCCTGGGGAAAGAAAATGTCTGTGGGAAATGATTCTTTTGCTTGGCACCATTTCCAGTGGGAATCAGTAAGGATTTCAAAGATGTTCCCCCTGATGTGCTAAAGCTTGGCTTAAAAAAACAGAGAGATGAAAGGGCAGCCTCCTCTGGCGTGCGATGAGATGTGACAGGGAGAGCGGCTGCTGTTGCACTGAGCTGTAATGAGTTCCTGTAAGGAGAGTCACAAGCTCTAAAAAGTCAAATGAACAGGAACGACTGTGTGCAGGGTGATTCCAGCAGTGCCAGGGCTGCCTGTGCACATGGTGCCGTCAGTCCTGCTCCTCTGCATGGCTCTGTAATTCCATGGGGCTTGGAGGGCCCTCTGAGGTGTCTGGAAAGAGAGGGAGAGAGGGAGAATTGCTGCACCACACACGCTTGCTGAGCATTTTGGCCACCTTCCCTCACTGTTTGGTTTTTTTCTTTGTCTTTAAAGGTAAACTGCAGAAACTTTGATACTGTAACAGAAGAGGACAGTGAGGTGCCTGTACTCCACTGAAAAGCTGTTAGGTTATTTCCTAGTCTTACAGCTGTCTTTTCCAGTCTGTGGCTGAAGCTGTAATGCAGAGATAGGGGATTTTCCATCATGTTGTGTGAATCTTGGAGGGTTGTGAGGCTCTGTAACTCTGCAAACTTTTAGAAGCACACTCTCGTCGTGGAGTTCTGGGTCTGTGTTCTCCCACCTGTATTGTGGCACACTTGTGGGTGTAATGTGTGTTTATATCAATGGGTCCATGGTTTCCTTCTTCTTTTTCTCCTGTTTAGTTTCATGAATCTGTTAGAAATTAGTAAGGAAGACTAGGAAGTCACCCCATCCCTCTGTCTGTGGGATACAGTGTCAAATGGAAAAGGGCACCAAAGGAGAAAACAGAACAGTGAAGAGTGTGAGGGGATGGAAGTGCTTCCACCTGGTCTACCTTCCCTGCATAAGCTCTGCATCTAATTGCAAACCAAAGAATGAGAGAAGCAACATTAGAGAGAGGTGTATGAATGATTTGCTAATGGTTGTAAGCAGAGGTTTTCCTCTCTCCTGCAGTTTGGAGCGTGCCTCATGGTCCCAGTTACACTGACTGAGTGATATGCACTTCTGCCTTGGGGCTGATAAATGGCTCTCAGTGATTAGAAATGGGACTACCTTCATCTCCAGGGTAAGCAACCAAACTAAGTCTGCACACAGTGGGGGTGTAGGAATTATTGTGGCAATAACCTGTTGAGTCACTGCTTTTTATTGTACAATTATTTGTGTTCAGGTCTGATGCCTAAATAATGTGCAATACTGAAATGTTGCAAAAAAAGGAAATGAATGCAGAGAGCATTGCTCCACATGGCAGAATGTCCCTGCTGAATAAAATCTGTAGCTATTTCCCTTAAGCTCTAGTTAATAAGGTTCAAAAAATGATGGCTGGACTCCTTAGGGGCTGACATCTGAGTGAAGTTCAGAGGAGTAGCCCGAACTTCAGACACTTCTCTGAAGCCTCTCTCATCCATTTGAATGTCATAGGGTCTTCAAACCTGGGCTGAAACCCCTGTGAGGACACACTTCTCAGGTACCCCCTGGAGCACAGGAGTGCAAAGGCACACAGAACTCATGCCATTTCAAGCCTGAAAAGAGAAGTTTGTGATGATTGGTAATAGGCAGAGATTTAGGGTGGAGGAGCATCTTAATGACTGGTTTCAAACAATGGAAAATCTCACCTTTGTTTAAAGTATGGAGTGTGCTCCATACTTAATAAGAAATGAGGGAGGGCTTTGCAACCTGTCCCTATTTACTCAATGTTCATCTGGCTTATTTCATATCCTGTTTAGGGTAAGACTTCTTACCCCAGCCCAGTGGCAGCACCCTAACACAAGGACAAAACACACTCCTGTGTGTGAACTGCTGGGATTTCTCTAGGAGCTCAAATAGCACAGGCACTTCCTTCAGCACACAGAGCCCCAGGGCCCAGTGCTTTTACATGGACTGAGAAACAGGGCCCTTCTCCAGGGCAGCAGCATCCACACCCCTTGGATGTGGTGCACATATGCCTGCAGGATGTGACCTGGTCACATACAGATCTATGCTGTGGCTCTCCACAAGGCAGCACCCTTAGGAGACGTGGCAGGTTTCCATAACAGATCCAGTTTCAGTAGGAACCTTCTATTCTGAAGACAAATACTCTTTCGTGAGAGAGAGCGAGTGAGCAAGCAAGCCACACGGAGCCTAGGAACTCTGGATTTCTGGATTGCATTCTGCAGCACAAGAGCTGGCAGCCTGTCAAAGACAGTCTTTAAGTATGCACATATATTTTTGCAAATTGGACACTAAGTGTTTTAGCAGAAACCTGGTACAAATGGGAGATGTTTCCAATCAAAAGTCAACATGCTGCTGATCCAGCTCATCTCGGAATCTTGCCCTTGGGGAGGCAACATGTTGAAGTACCTGGCTCCCATGAGATGACAGATGAAGGCACTGGGGTTAGGGACCATTACTTGTTGACTCATGTGCCTCTCAAGCTGCTGTGGTTCCTGCACCAGCTCTGCAGCTCACTGTTCAAAATACCAGCTTTATCCTCTTTCCCATCCCTGGTTTACCTTACTGACCTCCAGTCTCCTGTCCTTGGAGTTCTTTGACATCACTGTGAGTTCTGAAAAATCTGACTTTGTCTGAAATGTTATTTACACTATTTAGAAATTGTGTGACTGTAATTGTGTGACTATGTGTCACATCTGTGAATATTGTCTGGGGCTTTGAAGGAAAGTACATATGAAGGAGCGAGGAGGAAGTGTATGAAAATCCTTAACTTGGGTTTAAACAATGATGACTAAGGATTGTCTATGCAGGAGTTTCCTGTGCAGCGAGGTAGGTTTGGAAGTGCTTTACTTAGCTGCCACTTCCATCTGCAGTGTCTGGATCTATCCCTCCCACAGGTTTCTGAGGTAGGAGCATAGCTGAGTTTTCCAGGGACAAGGGAGTGGCACCTGAGATGCTGTTAATGGAGACCTTGCACAGAGTGTAGAGAAAACTGGAAATTCATATTCTTGCTTAGAGGTCTGTATTATTTATGGTATTGCTGAAAAATCTGTGTTCTTTTGAATATTAGGACAGACAGTAGGTGAGTTCATCTGCAGTGCTTATGGAGTAGTCAGAGACAGGTGGAACATGCTCCTTATCATATGTTTGGATGCACATATATGTTTACTGTGTGTCTGTAGAGCTTTGTATTCTAAGAGCAACTTTGCTGCTTGCCCTGAGTCACTGACAGATACCCAGTGCTTCCAAATACCTGAGAATGCACAGCTAACATGGTATTCTGACAAACATTTTTAATAACATGTTATAAAAGTCCCAAAAAGGACACAGAACAGCAAAGGTGCATCCAAAATAAGTGAAATTCTGCAGTTCTGGGTTGTTTATTTCATAAAAACCATCTTGATAAGCAGGAAAGTAGAAGGACAACTTTCCAAAGCAGAAGTAGGGTTGCTTCTGGCAGGACCCCTCCTGCTTTGTTGGCTTTCAGGACTGCCCATGGCCTTACCTGCTCTCTGGGTTTCTGAAAATGTCCAGGCACTATTGACACAACTTTGTGATAAAAGATAGAAATTATTTATTATGTGCATTTTCCTCTTAATCCACTCAAACAGAGCCCCTTTTTTGTTTTGTGTTCTTGTCAGATTGTCTATGTGACAGTTGTCTTTCAGGCTGTGACATTAAATGCTGTATTCACATATTAGAGAGAGGATGATAATGCCAAGGGTAGCTATCAGTACTTCAGCTTTCACAATGTTTTGAGGGTTCTCAGGCAAACTGAATTCAAGGTGTTGGAATGTGAGGACCTTTGTTTTCCTCCCTCGCCTCATGGTTTCTCTCATTCCTCCAGAGCACCAGAGCTCATCCTCCTCGAATCCACAGAGGAAAGGCGAGGTGTTGTTTCAGTGCACCTTCCAGGGTCCTTGATGCACTCTTGAAGGCTCTTTGATTGCAGTGTTATTTCCTCTCAGAGCTGATGTGATTCCCTCTGTGCCACAATAAAACTTAACAATCTTTCTTCCCTTTCAAGAGAAAGGAAGCAATTAAAAAAAATATATAGCCACACATATCCCCAGCATTTCTAGGCTAAAAAATACATCAAATGTTGTGGCTTTGGCTCTGCAGGCTCTCCTACATCTGAACAACGCAGTGTTATGCTCCCAAACTTCATGACTTGTAAGATTCAGTGCTGGGTTGGTAACTCATATGTTGTATTTTTTTAAATGTTGCAGTGTTGTATATCATTGGAAAGAAAAAAAATCTTATTTGTCCTCTGATATTGAGTGGTGATTAGTAGCCATGTCAAATCTGAATTAGACATCTTTTAAATTGTGGCACTCACCAGAATATAAAAAGTATATTAGATTATCTTAGAATGTTTTTATGGCTCCATGTGAGTAATTTGACAGATGGCACAAAGGCACTTGGTTACAATGTTAAAGGAATGTAAAAAATTGTCTTGTTTAAAATAAGAAAGTAAATTCTCAGAAAATTCTACAACAGTTTCACAAGTGTGCCATGTGCCGCAGAGATAAAGGAGTGAATATGAATCCTTAATGCCATGCCTGCCTTAAAATCCCAAGTAAAATCTCAGGAAGGTAGTAATGTTGATCCCCCTTGTACACTGAGAAAACATTTGCATTCCATGGTTCTGTATCTGTCTTGAAGATCAATGTGCATATGCAGGTACAGGCCGTGTTCAGAGAGTACACGAATTAGAGAAACATATCCAGCTGCTGTGAAATCAGGCAAAATTTGCAGCACAAATTAGGTGGAAATTTTCCAGATTTGTATTTAAAACCAGCATACTCAAGAGCTTTGGAACTAAACAAGCCCCATCTGTTTTAAAAATTATACAGCACTGTGAACCAGCCGCAGTATACATCAAAATTTGGGATGTTGTATAAGAAACAGCAATTTCTAGGGTAGGAAGAAGATTTCCAAAAAATGATTTTGTATGTCTCTTCTTGAAGCAGTTAATTAAATTCATTCATTGCCTAAAACAGTATACTAAGTTTTACGGGTTAATTATGAACTCTTTCCAAGTCTGATTCTCTGATGGAAGTGTTCCATCACACCTTATGGCTGGGCTGTATTAGCGGGTAGGTCCTGCTCAGCTAGGAGAGGGCTCTCTCTGGCACCAGCCAACCCATGGCTGGTATTGAATGGGAATTTCCAGTGATATGTATATTTTCTACAGTCTGTGCATCAGGTAGCTGTTTTTCCCGGGACACACTTGTGGACACAAGGAGGAGAAGGTGGTCGGGGGCAGTCAGCACAGATTGAGGAAACAGGCCTGCCTGATCTGTTTGCCTTCAGTGATGAACCAACAGCATTTGTGGGTGGGTGAGGAACCTCCTTGTCATTTACCTGGACTTCAGCAAAGCTTTCATCAGTCTCCTAGATAGTGCCCTGTCTAGTGTGGGACATTGCATTCTTGATGGACAAAGAACTCAACCAGATGGTTTAGCTCATTGATCCCAGGCACACTCATAGACATATAATGAGTGCAGTATTCCAGCTTCTGTTCTTGGACCTGTCCTGTTTGTGACCTTTACCAGTGACCTGGAGGAAGGAATGGAGCATCCTTTTGTCAAGTTTTCAGGTGACACCAATTTCCAGGTGCTATCTGTCTGTAGCTTGAGGGCAGACCAGCCATTCAGAGGGACCTTGAAAGGCCAACAGGAGCCATAGGAAATTCAATAAGGATCAATACAAACTCTTCATCTGGGAAGAAAAAGCCCTGTAACAGTAAAGGCTCCAAAAGGCAGAGCCAGACTCTTCACTGAAAGTGGTGGAAGGATCAGAGACAGCAGACATAAACTGCACAAGAGAGATTCATATTGAGTGTAGGGAAAACTGTTTCCCCTAGAATGACTCTCAAGCAGTGGAGCAGGCTGCCAGAAGGGCTGTGAAGTTTCCATTTTTGGAAGCTTTTAGGACCTGACTGGACAAAGCGCTGAGCCACCTGGTCTGACCTCAGGCTGGCACTGCTTTGAGCAGCAGGTTGCACATGGAGATTTCCTGGGCTGCCCTCCAACCTGAATTACCCTGTGTGATCCTCTGAGAGTTTAACATTTTGGGATTGAATATTTTTTAGACTCGCAGGTGATGTAAACCAGAGCTGACCACAGGGGAGTCAGACCTACATATATTAGCCTGGGATTTGGTATTTCAACTCTCCCAAAGAGTCTGTGATGTAACCGCAGATGCAGCTCTGTAAAATGACAAACCTGCTGTACATTTATTGACTGAGTCTAACAGGCCTGCTCAGCTCGGTTTTCTTTCAATTATCTCTGCTGGCTCAAGCGCTGGAATGTGTTACTGTAATAAACAGCAGAATAGTGGCCACTCATCTGGGGTTTGCAGGGGGACATCTGTATGTTCCTTGTATCCAGGAGACACTGTATTGCCTGAATTACTGATAGCAGATTTGCTGTTCTAGGGAGAAAGGGAAGGAAACAGAAAAGTTGACTCGGAGCTCATGTAAAAAATTAGTAGCAAGTAAACCAGGGTGTGAGCTGAGAGCACATAGGCTAACGCCCTGAATTCCTCTGTGTGAAGCAGCTGACT
Source organism: Aphelocoma coerulescens (assembly GCF_041296385.1). Taxonomy (NCBI): domain Eukaryota; kingdom Metazoa; phylum Chordata; class Aves; order Passeriformes; family Corvidae; genus Aphelocoma; species Aphelocoma coerulescens. The sequence goes on along the minus strand of NC_091028.1, from coordinate 14,617,639 downwards.
TCATTCAGAAGGTGCAGAGAGGCCCTGGACAGATGCCCGCCCCTCTGCAGGTGCAGCTGAACAGACAGATGCTACAGATGCAGGTGTTCCTCAGTGGTCCTGTGCCAGAGGCTGCTGCCCCTTTCTCTTTGCTGGAAGAAGGGGTTTACCTGAGCACAGACACCTTTGGTCAGGCAACATTAGCAGAGCTGGCACAAACTGGCCGTGCAGTGGGTGTGAGATTGTCCCAAGGGACTGCTGATGTGAACTAGGGAATGCTCCCATGGGCTGCTCAGTGTGGCTGATCCAGTGCAGGGGCAGGTGCCAGCAGCGCCTTGCATGGAGGAGCGTCTACCTGAAAAACGAGTGCCGAGGAGCAGATGAGCTGTGAATTCACACTGCTCTCCCTGTGCACTGGCTTTGTCACTTCCAGAGGGTGATTAGGTTGCTGTGTCACTGTCAGTGAATGACGGCACCCACCCACCTGTTCTGAAAACTCCCTGTTATGTTGTACACAGGCCTTGATTATCGTTGTCTTCCTCACTGACTCTCAGGAGCATGAATGTTTTACAGAAGCACAGATGTTACCCAGAAAATTCCAAAGTTGTAGAATTGCCTCATACTTCTAATGCTTTTAGCTTCACTTTGATATTTCCCTGAAGGATGCAATGCCTTCTTACATCTCTTTCTGGACAGAAAGTCCCTTTGTAATGTCCTTATACTGCAGAATTCTGTTTCTTTCTTTTTTTTTTTTTTTTTTTTTTTTTTAAATAACAACCACATATCCACTGCTTTCCTATTGCCCCTGTGACCCTCTCCAAAGTCATTGGCAATTCATCATCTTGTAGTAACTCCTAATGAGCAGCATGCAAGGGGTGAATTCCTGATGGCTTAGTGTGGCTGTTAAATGTCCCTTATGTCCTGAAAAGTTCTGGACTCTGGAGGACAGTTTCAGTTCACCTGTCACCGAACAGTGACCACCTCTGCAATGGGCCTGGCAAGTATTGAACAGGCTCCATTTGATCAAAAATAAGCTCTAAGGGTAGAATCTGTTGATGACTATTTGTGGCAGATGTTTGCCTGTCCTGCAATGACATGGCAGTAGATATTGCAGGAATACATGTATACGCCTGTATGTGTGTATCTATACACACAAACACACACATATATATGTGTAAATAAAACCACAGGGAGCTCTAACTGAAACATTGCCACATACTGTGAAGCTAAATGGAGGCAACAGACATGGAGGCATGGGAAGGAGGTGCTGTGTTTTCAGGTGGTACAATAATGAAAAGTAGACGTGCCTTGGTGTCCTGGTGGTGACACCCATGAGAGCCCAACACATGCCTCAAGGACAACATACCCAGAGAGGTGTAATCGTTCCCTATTAAAGTGCTCATTGTTTTGGAACTGAGGACTTCCTTTACTGATCAAAGAGCTGCCTTTGATTAATCCATTTTGAAATGAATGAATTTCTAAGTTCTTATTTTTCGCTTTTCTTAGGGGAAATATTTCAAAAGCCTTTTGATCTTTGGTTATAGGCATTTAGTAAAAGGCAGGTACACTTTTACAAAAAGAACTGTGGAAGTCTTGTTGTAAAGGGTAACGTGTATCAGAAAACATTCAGAACATGTTCAGCAGGTCTTTTGGCTACAGCAGGCCCCTACATACTCACAGAATTGCTCTTGTGCTCATTCTTTAACAGGATCAACGGTTTTAAAAGGTAAAATCAGGCTGCTGGTCTGTGAAAAAAAAGGGCAATATCTACTGCAAAGGTCAGAAAATATTAATGTGGCATCTTACACTAACAGAGTACAGGCAGCACAAATCTCTACAAATAGGCATCCTGCTGGTAACCAATTGAAATGTAGGAGGTAGTTAATGTCTTTCAATTGTAAGTGTCATTTGATCCCCAGGGAGAGATTTAATGGATGGTATTTTCCTACTGAGAGTCCTGTCTTTTCTTTCTGTACTTCATTAGTAATAGTTCAGGGTCCTCATGTTCATAAAAAATGTATGCACTGCTTACCTGATTTTTCACATTTCACACACTGTATTAGGAAAATTGATGTTGTTCCTACAGAATTAAATAGAATACTTTACCTTTAATTATACGATGTCTTCCTGTCTACAAGCAGGTTTTCCCCACTAATTATTACCAAGCCAAAGAGAAGGAAAGAACAGAACAGAAAAGATACCAGTACTGGAATAAAATAATGGCTGTTTGCAAATCCACTTGCTGTGAAATATCCCCCCCTCCCCATCCAAGCTGTGTGGTCTGGATTGGTCTTGGGGATCCTTTGGAATGCAGGTCCTAGCTGAGGTATCTATGGGAAACGGATGCCTCGCTCCTTCTGTGGAGGTGGACCTGTGATATGAAACACTAATTTACTGAGTATGAATAATTTTATCCATAAGTGGAATCTTGTAGCTTTTTGACAGGGTAGAGCATTAATACCCTACTGCTGTTAGAGGGAAAAAAAAAAATCACTCAAAGAACTCAAAGTTCCACAAGTAGAGCTTCCTGGAGTAATTTCAGATTCAAAACTCAAGCTGCTTCCCTCCAAGTGTATTCCTGGTGGCTTGGGGAGACTATACTGACCCATCTCTCTTCCCCAGGATCAGGGGCTGGCATTCATTTTCTGATACCATCTTGGGTGACTGTTCTTGTGTTTTCTCACAACGTTTTAACTCAAACTTACTTTCTGATAACCTTGATCAACTTCCCAATAAGCGGATCATTCAGTAACAGAAATACCTTACTTTAATGGTCTGACTAAATACATAAAGTAAATTTGAGTTAAAACGTTGTGAGAAAGCAAATGCAAGTGAATTCATTGAGGGTGGGGAAAAGTGGCTAAAAAGCACTTTTTTGCACTAGACATGAGCTCTGCAGGTACAGGAGTTCACTGCACCTCCACTAAGGAGCTCTTCCTCCTGTGTTTGTTCTTACGTGTTTGAGCGCTCTGCTGAAGCAGAATCAAGTGAGCAGTTTCAATATTGACTTGTTTTTGTATAGTTGAGCATGTTGTGTTTTGTTACATAGCTTGCAGTGGTGAGAGAAATCCATTAAACTTGAAGTTAATTAGTATGGGAAGACTGTAATTTATTGAGATTGCCTGAATGGAAGTAAGGGCATTGCTATTTAATTAGCAAGTGCATTTGGATTTTTAGATTATTTTTTCCTTTTTGATTTTATTCAAAATATTGTAAGTGCTTTGCATATAATGAAAGAAGAATAGATTAAGGACAGGCGACTGAAAAAACATTAAAAAACTACGGCATAATATTAATTTTTTTGCTATTAAGTGTGTGCTTTTGATCAGATAAGACAACTTTTATTGCTGTGGTCTATTCTCATTTTGTATCTTAATTATGCCTGAAAAGATTCTTTAAATGACAAAGTCCTAATTTATATTAACACAAAGGACCAATCTCACAGAGTTATTAAACCAGAACGTGCCTGTTTGTTGCTTCTTCTCCTTCCCTGTTCCTGAGACCTTCCACTGAAGTCATGGGCACCTTCAGCTGATTTCCACAAATGTTACACTCAGCTGTGTTTTATACTGTGGGCTCCTTTCTTTGTTTTCCTTAATTTAAGATAAGTCATTGTAGATTGAAACTTCACTAACATCACTACTTCTCCAAATTAACAAGTGATGGGACAAGAGGAAATGGCCTCAAGTTGCACCAGAGGAGGTTTTGATTGGATATTAGGGAAAATTTATTCGCCAAAAAGGTTGTCAAGCACTGGAACAGGCTGCCCAGGGAGGCAGTGGAGTCACCATCTGTGGAGGGATTTAAGAGATGTGTGAATGTGGTGTTTGGGGATGTGGTTCATTGGTGGCCTTGGAGGTGCTGGGGAATGGTTGGACACAATGATCTTGATTCCAAAGTAAGTGGTTCTATAATTTACAGCTACTCTCCTCCATGGAGAGTGAAGCTGCTGCTGCTCACAGGAGGGGACTTGGCCCTCCAGTTCCTAATCCTGCAGCATGTCCCAGTAAGGTACAGTGGGATGTGGCATTGTCATGACAAGTGCACTGAATAAAGTAGAGAAAATTCTCTCTGGGGAGCGCACAACATGCTCAGTCCATCCATCCATCCATCCATCCATCCATGGCCTCCCAGCGAGGGACACAAGATTTGCCTTGTACATGACGGCATGTCGGCACAGTGATGACCCCGACCTTCGGGGCCGTGATGACCCCGCGTCGTGTGGTCTCACGGCTGCATGGGGACCCCCCCAGACCCTCGGCCCTAGCGCTGTTTTTCGGGAACGCGGCCGCCCCTCAGCCCGTCCCGTCCCTTCGGCGCGGGGCTGGCGCGGCCATGGCTCTGAGGGCGGCTGAGGGGCATCCCCGCGCGGCGGGCGCCCCCTGCCGGCCGCCTGTGCCCCGCGGGGCCCGGCCTGGGCTCCGCGGGCCGCAGCAAAGCCCCGAGAGCGCCGGCAGAGATAAACCTCAAACACCGCCTTTTTAAACCCTCCGGGATAGACAGAGCCTCTAACACCGCCTTTTTAAACCCTCCGGGATGGACGGAACCTCTAACGCCGCCTTTCAATGCTAGCGAGTAAGGTGTTACCGTGTTCTTGCTCAAGAGGTGTGTGTATCTGTGTGGCCGACAAAATTTTCCTCCCTCTACACAAGACGCTGATATAAAACTTCTTCACCTGTATATATTTTTAGCAAACAAAGAAATTAATGTTCACTAATTCTAAATTACACAATTCTTTCGTTAATTAGTATTCTGTCCTCTCTTGGTTATGGATTTCCCGCTGTTCCTGCTAATTAGTAATTTAAGTCTTTTTAGTGTCTTTTTTCCTTTGTCAGGAACTTTCCAATGCTCATATATTGAGTTAGCTTCTTCTTTACCTTCTGGTTCCTGCCAAACATCTTTGTAGTCCATAAATTCTTCACTTCTTGTATCTAATTTCAACAATACATCACTCTCTCACAGGCCTTACTCATTAAAACATATCAAAGTTAACTTTGCAAAACTTTAAGTTTCTGTAATTTTCCCAAGCTGTATTCCCACAATACCTGCTCATGCTAAATTTTGCTAAATGCTGGCTAGAAGTGATTTAAGATTAATACATTGCTTGTAATTAATATACTGGTTATGATTAAATAAAATAAAATAATTATAATTAATTAAACCTATTAATTAAAAAATTAGGAAAGCTATATGATTTCCAACAGAAGGACAAGGATTTGGTAGATGGTCATAATCTTTTTAATCTCGAATTTTATGCAGGTATTTGCAGCTGCCTCTGCATGAGCAAGCTCCGTATCTCTACATGGCTCCCTTCTGCCTCCTGTGAACAGTGATAATATCACTTTCCTGCCTTCCAAGACTGCTGTGAGTAAATGCATTAGAAAATTATTTAGCTGAGGTAGTCTTTCCCCTAGTGCTCTAGTATGATCTGCTCCTGTAGTTGTGACAGTAGTACAACTGCAGTATTTTATAAAACCCCCCAATACAGGGAGGGGATTCTGCCCCTGCCCTGCTCAGGTGAGACCCTACCTGCAGAGCTGCTTCCAGTTCTGGGGGCCCAGCACAGGAAGGAGCTGGAGCTGTTGGATGAGTCCAGAGGAGATCACCGAGGTGATCAGAGGAATGGAACAATTCTGCTATGAGGAAAGGCTGAGAGAATTGGGATTGCTCAGACTGGAAAAGAGAAGGCTTTGGAGTGACCTGATTCCCTTACCTGAAGGGAGATGAAAAGAAAGGTGGAGAGAGACTTTTTACAAGAACATGTAGTGACAGGACAAGGCAAAATGGCTTCAAACTGACAGAGAGGAGGTTTAATTTAGATACCAGAAAAAAATTGTTTACTGTGAGGGTGTTGGCACCCTGGCACAGGATGCCCCATCCCTGGAAGTGTTCAAGGCCAGGTTGGATGGGACTTGGAGCAACCTTGTCTAGTGAAAGGTGTCTCTGCCCATGGCAGGGGGGTGGAAGGAAATGATCTATAAGGTCCCTTCCAACTCAGGCCATTCTATGATTTTATGATTCTTTGATCGGCTGCATCTGCTGTCTTTGTGCACTCTGCTGTAGGAATTACAGATGCTGGCAATGAGTATACCTAGCTCTGAAAGAAGTTACTGGAACTTATGTGTTCCCCACTTTAGTGGCTGCAATTTAAAAATCCAGATTTGTAGTGTACGGTGTGCTGTCGAAGCTGAGATCTGCAGGATCTGAAGAATTTCATGACAGCTGCAAGATGTCATTTCAGTTTCCATGGAAACTGGCACAAAAATCAAGGTGAAGTGTTGGCTGATTATCTAATAGTAAAGCTGAGTATTTAAATATGGAGTTCTTCACCTTCCTTTTGCTGAGGCAACTTCCATTCCTACAGCACCCAGCAAACGCAATAGAGGCCTTATGTCTTCAAACTGTGGTCACAGCTTGGGCTGTGTAATCTGCTTTCCAGAGATGAAAGACAAAGTTCAGCCTTGACCCATTCAGCCACAGAGCTTTATGCTCTGCTTTCCAGATAAAAGGCTGATTTGTCCCCACAATTACTGCACACACCAGCACCATTGTTTATATGACAAATTACAGAGTAACAGAAGTTCTTTTGCTTTACGGTGTGTTTTTCTACTATGAATTTCCACAAACTTTTTGTTTCCAAATGCATTTCCTTGTAAATAATTCTCATTGCATACTTTTTATCTGCCCGCACTTTGGCTTATCACTTGAATTTAATGGCTCTTTGGCTTTGCACTCACTGGACTCTTGTTTTGAATCAGTGAGTTTGATCGTTTTGCTGAACATTTCTTTTTTCAGGTCATTGATTGCTATGGTTAACAAAATGAGTCCTCCTACTGATCCTTGCTACGTCCCACTAATCTCATTGCTATATCCTGAACTGCTCAATTACCTTTTGTCTTCAATTTCAGACGCATTTATCAAACCCACAGATCAGTCTTTTGTGCAGGAAGCAGTTTCATACTGGATTCAAGAACACATTCACGTGAATATTTCTCATACTTATATCTCAATTTGCTAAGGCTGTTTAAATTTTATTCGTTAATTTGCTTCTTGACATACCCTTTTAAGTGTACTTTCTCCACTGCTTATTTTTTGTCAGAGATGTCTTTCTTTCTAACCTCTATTCTTTTCTGCTCTTGGTGTCTTCCAGTATTTGATAGTGTTGACTTTCTACTTTGCAGCACTTTATCTTTTCTACCCTCCTGAATCATTTGACTGCTTTGTTCACTCTAGGCAGAGAGTAGGAGCCAATATTCTTCTGAATGACATTTGCTCTGTTTTTCTCAGTAGGAAATTGGGGATTTTCTTAGGCCTGTCTTTTGTATCTCTAACTCCATGTTCCACTTTTTTTGGAAGGGGGGTTGATACCTGCTTTGCCAGGTTTGGCATGATCAGTTGTATCTTGGCTCGGATATATGGAGAACACAAAGGCAAAACCCCAAAGCAGCGAAGTCCATGGCCTAACACCCCATGATATGCTTTGGATCACCTGGGTATTAATTCAAAAGGGGGCCAAGCAGAAGTCTTACTCCTTTGATATGGTCTGTTTCAAACCCAAACGATCCCAGTCTCATGTGTCTATAACTGAGTCTGCTCTCACAGATATTTTCTTTGCTAGGAGTACAATATGGAGGAGAAAGGGCTTTTTACACATTCATTAGCATGTCAAGGGGTTGTCTTTAAGTATATTACAACAGCAAGGGCCACATGTCTTTCACAAATGTAATAGAAGAAGCTCAGACTAAATTCTGACCACAGAAACCCCTGTGCAGTCTGTCTAGGGCTCTGTCATTCTGAGCTGCATTTTGCATATCAGAAATCTCTTCTTTCCAGTGCCCAAGGACCATGTAGCCATTTACAAACCACACTGGCATCCCAGAACAAGTCCCTGCCTTTGGCAGGGGTTCAGAGGGCTGGGATCTCAGGAATAAAAAATGAAACCGAAGCTCTCAGGCACAGTAGCTTCTTTGCTAAAAAGAGGCACATTCTTAACAGTAACTGAATATGGCTGAAGATAAGAGTTTGATACCAGAGCACTGAGAAAGAATAGAAAGGACACCACTCCTAAAAGGCAAGCTTTCTTAGAAATACTGTTTCTCTTTGGAAGAAAAGCCGAAAGAAGCTCTGCTTTGGAAGGTACATTTTCACAAAAACTTGCGTTTATAGGATTTGTTAGCTTAGATGATCCTATTCTATTTTAAATGTATCAAGTTAATTAAGAGTCATGTAATTTCTTTCACAGAAGAACTGAAGCTCTGGGCTCCTCTGAGGAAACAGTTGAACATGTGAAATGAGTACCCCAAAAACCTCATGGTAAGTCCCCTCACATTCAGACAATTATCTTCCAATCATTTGAGAAACTATGAAAAACCCCAAGCCCACAATACCCACACACTTTAAGCAGAGATGGGGAGGGTGTGTCACATTTAAAAAAAGAAGTGGACACAAAGGCACTTCTGTTCAAAAGCCTCCAGAGCATTCTGAAATGCCAGCGGGCAAAGCCTGCCTGAGCCAGAAGCTGACAGTAGATGATAGTCTGCCACAGGCATGGAGTTTACACAGCCGTGAACATTAATTAGGAATTGGAATTGAACATGTTTTGCTGAGTAGCTTTGAGCTACTGGTTGTTGCACTTTTTGGAAGAGGACCTGTGATGACTAGTTGGGGAGCAATATGAGAAAAAAAAGAAGAATGAGTAGCCTAAAAAAGAAAAGCTACTTACACAGATTAGAGTGGTATTCTATTTTAGGAAGTGGTGGATATGTGGAGGTTTCTGCAAGACCAAGGTACTGCTAGCAGGTGAGTGAGTAGGTCACCACCACTGCAGTCTGACAGAAGTCCATTAGCTTAAAAAGGGGTCTTTTAGGACAGGAAAAAGGACAACATAATTAGGTAGTCTGGTTCATTGGAAATACCTCCTCTGTTTTCAACCTGGACACATCAGTTTCTTGATAGAAGAAACACACATTCAACAGTTTTTTGGGTGGCTTCCATTTCCAGTAATATTGTTGTACATAGGAAATGAGGTATGTTTGTCTTAGGCATTTTTTTCTTTGAAACAGACAGCAGAAGGAACAGAGAAATTACAAGAGGTAGTGAATTTAGCAAACCTGCACATAAAATAATCTTTCATGAGAATAAAATGCTGCATTTACAGCTGTAAATGTACACACCCGTATAAGTTAAAAATACAAAGCTACTTTTACTGTGTTTCTTGTTCTTTTTGAGAGAATGAAGTACTCAAGTGCTGGACTTAAAGTGGTGAACCTCATTGCATTGGCAAAACCAAACCATTCATGCAGCACCAGACTTTTAACTTATCCTACGTGAGAAAGTTAGACAGTTAGTGCAACCAAAGTGCAATTGTGTTCTTCACAGTGTGTACGTTTTGACTGGCCTGTAAAGTGAATGTAGAAGTTCATGACTCTCCCAGGCAGCTTCTTTTGATGGTTGAAGAAAACATGATCTGCAACACACTAGGCCACAGCCTGACTTGGAATGATTAGACCGGTGCTCATGAGACAGTGGAGAAAAGTCAAAGTCAGCTACCTGGAAAAGGAACATCAAAAATACCATTCTTAGTTCAGTTCCCACTGGCTGGAGTCCAGCAAGGATACATTGGGCTACAAATGGTGCTTGGTCCTCAACCATTTTCAGTCAGTCACTAACTTCAAACAGACTTCTGATTTATACCTGCTGTGCACATGGCTTATACACAGTGTCTCTAGAGGTATATAATTTATATTGTGGCACAGTGTAAAGGGTATTGGGTACTTTCCAAAGTACCATGAAAGCTACCTTTGATTTGAGAACTCATGCTTATTGCAAACACCTTTTGGAGCAAGTGAAAGGTATATTAGAGATGGAAGGGAGCTGGGGAGAGGAAGGCCACATATAAGGGGTAGGTAAAAATTTAGGGCTGCTGTAGGTAACATACCCCTCCTTTTTTATCATCCTGTATCCTCTTGCACTATCTCCTTGCTTTCTTTCATGTAACTACTCTGAGGCAGATCCTCTGGAAGGATACTTCAATGCAAGGATCTGCTTGGGAATATTAACAAACTGCCCATTATTATTCTGGCAATTTAGAGTTCTCTGCAACAAGCCCGAAGCATGCCTGTTACTTCGTTTGCCTGCACTGATTGGATTTTTTGGTAGAACAGACCACACATACCAGGGAAATGCTCCCTCCTGCTCTGTTTGTCTGAGGATTAAAGAACTTTTCATATCAGATACCTTCCATGGCTAAAAGATACCTGATTACTATCCCAACTCAAAGTAAGAGTAACAGAATACCTCCACGAGATCTTTTTGTTGTGTGTTACTTCGAAAAGTCGTGTACAGCACGATTACCAGCATCACTGAAACCAGAGCAGTGCAGAGCAAGACAAAGAAAGCTGGGTGGATTCCTAGGAAAAAGCATAAGGACACATTCCTGGAGTGACACAATACCCCCCAAAAAAGCAACAGTGAGAAGGAAACAATGAAGAAGTTTTAGGAGTACTTTTTGAAAAAAGGAGATGTGTGTAAGGGGGAATAAACTTTTCAGCCCAGATCACTCCAGGTTTTTCTGAAATCTCAGGAGTGGGAGGAGGTTGTATGGGTCTTTCCCTTTATGCCCTCTTTTCTCTTGAAGAGCCTAAAAACCTCCACCCAGTTACAAATGTTAGCCCTTGATTCCCCAGGCTGTTTGTACCTCTGTGGTACCCCAAGAGGACAGGAAGGATCTGACCTCCACAGCAGCTAAGAGCCTCCAGCACAGAGGATTCGGCCCTGAATGCACACCAGTGCCTGCTGGAGTGAGCTGCCCTGTCTGTACACAGCTGGCTCACAGTGACACGGTGTGATCAGCCTGTGTCACAGCCTGGCTGTCCCCCATTCTCTTCTCTTGGCCATTTAACCACTCTCTCAGATGGTTTAGGGACCCAAGAGAGGCATGTGTGAACCCTGCATGGGGGAGCCAGCTGGGGTCACAGGCAGGAGGGACAGAGACTTGTAATGAAATGGAGGCTTAGAAAAATGTACCACTGATAATCCATAACTAAACTAAGCAAAAAAAATTGAAACTGCTTAATTAAAGTAGTGTTACAGACACATATGTTTTCCTAATTATCCTCTCCAACTACAAAAGCTGGACTATTTAAACTGAAAAATATGTCATTTAAGTAATACAGCCTTCCCAGGGTACTTAGTAGCTTCAAGACACTCTTGGGACTAAGGGTTCAGCAGAATACAAGAAGCTCAGAGCAATTACAGCAGACACATTATAAATTTTCATTTCCCTTTTTATTTTCTCCTTTTAAGGATCTATAACACATTCCTGAAACCTCATCCGCAGGCTGGCTAACACACAATTGTCCCTAACCTGTTTGAGACTGCAGCTTCCCTGACAGGTGGGACTCCGTGCTGCTCAGACTCCCTGCTCCTCACCTGCTGGCCGCACTTTGATCCCGTGGTACGTCTGCAGCATCGTCACGCCGCTCTCCACCCTAACGCTGAGGCAATACTGTCCCGCGTCCCTGAAGGTGTGGCTGAGGTTGTAGCAGGAGCCACTGATCTCCACCAGATGGCATTTGTCACCTTCAAGTGGAATGCATTCGGATTTTATAAGCCAGCATAATGCCAGTGGTGGGCTGAAACGACAAGAGAAAAGAGGCAAAATTAAAAAAAAGGGGAAAATGCTGCAAAAATTTCAGCAAAGAACTTGGTTAAAATAGCAGAATAATTTTGAAACTAATGACGTTAATCTAAATACAAATAAAGAAGTAGTTAACTGCACAGTTGTTTGGTTTATAGCATTTGCCAAATGAAAAAGTTCTTTGTGATGCTTCTCTAAAGGCAAGCCTTTCAGCTGAGAGCTGAATACCTGCAAGGGTCAACAGCAGGCCACTGTGTGTAGAAAATAGTCCTTCTTCCATAGTCCTTCTTCAATAAAGATAAAAGGAATCTTTTTTCCCTGCACTTCCAAGGGAAGGTTATTTTTCCTTTGTCCTTCTCGCACAGAAATCACTGTCTGTACCACTGAAGCACATCCAAGACAGTTCTAATTTTAAAAAACCCACAAATGAAACTGCAAAGAATATAAGATGAGCTCTGTACAAAGGAATAATAGCCAGAAAATGTAAGTAAGTTTCAAGGATCACAGCATCCCTTACATTAACAAAAGGTTTTTTATTTGCCATCAAGCAATTTAGTGCAACCCACTTCATGGCCATGTGGCCTCTCACCACATCTAATGGATGCCTTTTATTTACCCTTCCAGATCCCTCTTTCAACTGATTCTGCTTGAACTCACCTTATGCACTATAGACTTTGATTCTGACAACAGCCAGAGCTTTTCTTTACCTTATTTTATTACTATTTTGTTTCTTATCTCTTTACAATGACCTTTGGCTAAAGAAAGCATTGTGTTTATGTGTTTATCTCATTTTCAAGCTTTGTTTTTGATAACCTATCTCTTTGTCACTGCATCTCCTCTTGCATCAGTGCCAGTCCTGTGACTAGGAGGTTACCAAGCCTGCTTTCATTGATCTCAGGTTTGCCTGTCACAGTTTTTGGCTGTTCACATTCACTGGTATGCCATCTCCAGTTCCCGTTCCTGCCGATGTGCCTTTCACTTTCTGAATGCAAACTGTGCTGCTTTGTCTGTTAGGACTGTTTATGCCTCTGGTAAATGACTCTGTGTTTGGGTGCTGCTTGCTCCAAAACTCCCATGTGTTCTAGTGCTGCAACTTGAGAGAGCTTGTGCTGGGACTGAGGTGCTCACAACTCTCCTGTTTTCCTATAATCCTTGCTGCATGGAGCTTCTATATCTTATCCATTTTGTGGCAATCATAACTTTGCCAGAATTACTCCCCAAGCCTATTAATCTCCTATGCCAGCCAAGTTTGCTGCTATGCAACAGCATTTGGGATATATTTTAACTTAATAGTGGGGAAATTGGTGAAGGACAAAAATTCAAAAGGAAGTTTTCAGATGCATTTTTCCCCGCTATTTCTCTGGCTACTTGTCTTTTAACATTCTCTTTACAAAGATAAAAAAATAACATTTGCTTTACATAGGAGAATTCCATTTTTCTGTAAAAATGCAGGTTCTTTCAGGCTCTAGAGCTTGTGGTATTTCAAGTCAGGAAAATGCAATATTCAATGGTATTTTGTTCAAAGAAAATTTGGGGTTTTTTTGTTTTTTTTTTTTTTTGTTTTGGTTTTTTTTTTTTAAGTAACTTATGTGGGGTGCAACTGACTATTTTAAGGAAACACTGGGGAAAAACACAGACAATTTTCGGAAGGAAAGAAGTTGTGCTCGCTACTTACGTGCCATTGATATGAAGAGATAAATTCAGGTTTTCCATTACCTGAGTCTCTCTGGAGCCCACTACGTTAATACTTTTAACAGCATCTGAGAAGAAATGAAAAGGCAGCATGTCACACTCCACATGTAAACTTGAGTCTCACTGGTTTCTCACTGAAGGTTTTTTTCCACAGACTTGCAGATTGGAGCTCCATCAGTCACACAAATAATACTACTTGTCTGACACCCCGCAAGGAAACCTACCAATAGAGAAGTTGTAAGTTCTCTGACATTTTTCTGTTTTCTTTTTAATATGTATAATCAGCTTTTTAAATTCTTTACATTTTTAATTCTGTGCTTATTTACTCCTGAAGCTGACTAAATCAATGAGACTTTCCTAATGCTTGACTTAACTAATTTATTGTTTAGGGATAGCTGATGTAAATTCAACAAACAAACCCACCATAAGTTACCATAAATACTTTATTGTTTTATTTGTATGTGAGACTTTTACAAAAGACAGTAAAATTGTCTGCAGATTAAGAAGAAACTGAAGATTTTATCTCTTTCCACCTGTTTTTCTGTGTTGGAAGAACATGAAGTTGATTTTGCCATGGAAACACTTCACTGATAGATGTTGACCAGTCATTGCATGTGAAACAATGTTGAAGTTGTGTTACCATGTTAAAGCTAGATTGTATCTGCACATATACAGCCACTACAGCTACAGGATTGAAGGTGCAAGATGCTTCATAATTACCCAAGAGATCCAGAGCTGTGGTAAAGTCCCCAGTTTTCTGCATAATTTCTCTTTCGTGTATGATGCTTCCAATTTGCTCCCATTCAGCTACGACCTTCAGGTGCACTGTGCGATTCCCCATGGAAGAGCAGTTGCAGTAGACAAAGGGTTCCTTGGTAATCTGGTAAACTCTGTGTGCAACAGGAAAATAATTAGAATCAAAATTGCCTTTTACCAAGTGCTTGCATATTTCTGGTTTAAAAAGGGACGAGGTCTAATACATTTTCTTTATAGACAATGCTCCAGTGGCTGTGATTCTAAATTCTGCTTTATCTCCATATCAATGAGGATTTATGTCTGTGGTGTTACCTATAGAACTACAATTAGTATGAGATCCAGAAGAATCCTGTGCATTTTTAATTAAAGAAACTAAAGATAACGCTAAAAGAGTTCACAAAATGAAACAGGAGTAGTCAGTAAATTATGAAAACAACTTTTATAGCAGGCAGACTATTAGCTAACTGATTTGATTGGGATTTTTCTCTAGATGAACATCTGAATCAGAGCCATCTTGAATACTTGTGAAAGCAGACAAAGTAAGCACACCTACCCGTCTCCAAAATCCCAGTTGTAGACAAATGATGCTGACTGGAAGTAATGACTTGGGTCATGAAGAGAGAAAGAAATCCGGGTCACTGTGTCTGTGGAGGATCCAGAACCATGTGTGGTAACTCTGCTGTCTTCTATCTGGGCAATGGTGAGGTTCCCTGTGATAAATTCTGCAGAATAAAAAGAGGGAAGAAGAATGACAGCATTCTTCCACAGCATGCTCTGTGTGTATATCAAAACATTCTTTGATGATGTGTCTTTCTGTGTCCTAGTCCAAGAAGTTAAGTGTATTTTATATCTATTACTCAGTGTTGTTACATATGTTAATGAGGCAGTGAAATGAAAATATTTACTTAGGCTTATACAACTGGTAATGATAAAACATCTAATAGAACTAGGAGAAAAAAATCCCAGACTGGTTGAGCTCAATATAAACTTTTACTATTGATTTAAAAAGAACTGCTATTAATATCAAGCATCTAGATTCAGAATCAAGCCAGTATACCCATTCTTCATGTTTGGAATGGTGTTTTTTGTGTTTTGTGGGGTTTTTTTATGTAGCTTTTTTCCCCCTTGGTTTTAGCTAGTCTTATAGAAATTAGTATTTGACTGCTATGAACAACAATGTGCTATATATTGTGAACACAGAAAGGGGAGAAATTTTATGTCTATGAGAGGTTCTGTGTTCGACTTTGTTTACAAGGAGTGGCCGACTGATTTAAAAAAATCCTCTTTAACCTACAAATAAAGATGTATTATGATGAGACATTTATCAGCTCATTATAAAATTAATGGGCTATTGATTACCAGTAACAGGCTCTTACCCTGTTAACAATTCATTAAATCTGGTTAACTGTTTTATGGGCGATGCACAAATAATAATTGCAATTACTGTTGGAATGGGTCTGTCAATCTCTGTATTAGAGATTAGGTTAACTGCAGCACACCAGTGGTTAATTTGTAAAAAAAAGAGCATATTTATGGTTATGAATATTCCCAGTAAGCTGAAATTGCACTCAGCAACATTTTATGCAGCCGTGACTTCACATCCAATTTCAGTACACTCGGACAGAGCTTTAAAAGAAAATGTAATGCTCTGCTGTGCTGATGGCCTAAGATTTGCTGTGTCATGCAACAGGGGAAAGCAGCAGATTGTCACTGCTGATGGTCATCCTAACTTTAGGTCTAGAAATGTTGGGAGGCAGGAGAAGAAGCATTGTTTTAGCAGTCTGGACGTCACTGACCCATGCTGATGGGTGAACTGCAGCTGCTGAAGCATCTGGTTTCCAGTTCAGTTTCTCTAAGTGACAGAGGCAGAAAAACACGGGCAGGATCACCCTTTCTTCCTGGATGTAGAGAGACTAGAGCGTGGCTCTAATGGTACTGATTATACCATTCCACCCAAACCCACCTTCAGCCACAAGTGCTTACAAATCAAACTCTGTTGTCAGAAGCCATAATTTACACTGGCTTTCACCCTGCTGCTGGCAAGGGCATATATACTGAGTTCCTGGAGAGGTCCAGGCTGTAAAGCCATTTTACCTGTAATCTGAAGCACGGTGATGTTTCTTGCAACCGGCCGACACAACCAGCAGTTTTTGTGAGTCACCCAGACAGAAATGGGGAAAGTGCCTGGAAATTCACCAGTCACATTAATTATGGAAGTAAACTGCTGCTCGGATTTCTCTATCAGAATCAGAGGAGCATAAATCCAGTTAAAGTGATACAAGTTTGATGTGACATTTTCGTTCTCCATTCTTAGACTGGCCTGAACAGTAGCTTGAGCTCCTGTTGTGATGGGACCATTGTTGGTTATTTGCAGACCATACAACTCTGTGGAAATCAGAAGAAAAGAAGTAAAACAAACCTTGTTGTACTGCATTTTAAATTTTATTTTTTTATTTATTTACACTTTTTAACTAGTCAGCTGTAGTTATGTGACTGTTATGTGACTCACAATGACACTCATCCCATTAAAGACTTTACCACCATATTTTTTTACTGTTTTAAAATCTGGAACAGAAACTGTTGCATATGTATACGACTTCAAACAAATAGCAGCAAGCAACATGTCAGACTGGGTCCTAGAAATGTTCATAGTAGAAGACAGCTTCAGACTAGAACATTGCAAAAGCTTTGACGAGGTTTTACACCCAGAACTGGGTGCTGGCTGTAGGTTCATTGTCTCTAATGATCTAACATGGTCACTAGACTTCCAGATACTGGAAGAAGCTCAGCTCTAATCTGTGTCCTAGAAAATGTGAACCTTCAAAATCAGGTGAGATTTCATTCACTAGATTCCTTTGCCAGCTCTGTTGACAAGTCCGTCTAACTTTCCTCATAAGTAAACATTAAAAACTCAGTAAATACATCTTCTGTGCTATGGTCCACCTTACATTTCTTTTTCCAGGGAAGGACCAAAAATCCCAAGGCAAATTAAAGTTGTACCATGCTCTAGTGGCAGATCAGTTGCTGTGCAGAGGCACCTGGACAAACTCAAAAAGTGAGCCCATGGGAACCTCATGGGGTTGAACAAGGCTGAGTGCAAGATTCTCCACCTGGATTGGGGCAATGCCCACTATTCAGTACAGGCTGCGGAGATGAAGGGATAAAGAAGGACTTGGGTACTGGTGGATGAAAAGCTGGACATGAGCCAACAATGTGCACCCAAGAAAGACAATGATATCCTGGTCTGCAAAAAAATCAGCATGGCCAGCAGGTCAAGGGAGGTGATGTTTCACAATAAGGGTGGTGAAACACTGGCACAGATTGCCCAGTATGAACATTTGAGGTCAGGTTGGACAGGGCTCTGAACTACCTAATCTAATTGAAGATGTCTCTGCTCACAGCAGGGGATTGAACTAGATGAACTTTAAAGGTCTCTTCCAACCCAAACCATGCTATGATGCTATGAAACAGCAAGGCATGAGAGGTGCAGGACAGGACCTGTGATAATGAATCAGCTCTGCTGCTCTGAATGACTCACCATTATCTTCTCTGCCATGTTTACTCAACTACTTCAGATCTTGCAACTACTGCAACATGCAGAGTGTGAGAGAGGTTGAGATTTATGGAAAGAATACATTAATTTTTTTTAAAAATAGTGCAACAACAGTGCAGCAACATTAAAGGTTGTGCATATGTTAAACAAAAAGTCAACCCCCAAGCCCCAAAACAAAAGAAAATGCAAAATAGCTGTGAGAGCTGGGAACAGGATCTGGTTGCTTGCCTTCAACACAGAGCATGTTCCCTTCCCTTCATCAGAGCTCTCCCTGGCTCTCCTGTCATCAGCAGTGCTGAGCAGAGCAGCAGAGCTGGGGGGTTTCTGATGCTGTTGCCTTTCCTTATCCTCTCTTTCAGGAGCCACCAGTCTGCAACAGGGACCTGAATCTTTGACCTTCAGAAGTTGTATTTCTCACTCATCCATGACCTCTAATGTGAAAGGAGCATTGGGACCAGCTAACTCCCTTGCCGGCTTTTCTGCCCCCATCAGCTTGGATGGGATGAAAGGGACTGCATTTGTGCCTGCATTTTATTTTACAGATCACAGGTGCTGAGCAATTCTGGAGGCAGAAGGACTGTGAGAAATGAACTATGGCAGTAATGATACTGCCTGAGAAAGAACTCCACTGTTCCCATTTCACAGCACAAGAAATGGCCCTGGGTTCAATTTTTTGAGTTAAAAGAGAAATGCTTGTGTTTTGATGAAATCTGGCACAGGGAGGTTTCCTGTCTAGAAGACTCAGGCTATGCTCCACTTTGTTTCAGCAGAATTCAGGAAAAAAATAGCCAACTAACTCATGCTTATCTAGCACTTCTCCTTGGAGGTTATCATGGTGCTTTACAAATCAGGGCCATACTGGCCCGAGAGGTGCAGCAGCTGGAGGTTCAGTGGCTAATCCAAGGTCACCCAGGGAGTGACCGGCGCAGCAAGACATTCCATCCAAGTCAGGGATTTCTCCTACCTTTCCGACCTGTCTGCAGAATGGAGCTCTGTGAGTCCCACAGCGAGGGACAGCGGCTGCCCAGGTGCCTTGTGACCCGCGGCGCGGGGTCAGCGGAGGAAGCAGAAGTGCAGCTTTTGGGTTAGAAGTGCAAAGCAGAACCCCGGCTGCCCGGGATGCCCCACCTTCACTGCCGGCACCAAGATCACAGAGCCTGAGAATAAAGTCTGGGGTGGTGGGAGCGTGCCAAGAGCTGCTTCCATCCCTTGTCACATCTATCAAGCTCGGGCAGGGAATCCCCCACAACAGTGATGCAGCTCACGTCTGAGGTCTGAGCCCTCGCCCCCCGCACCCCTCGCCCGCTGCCCGGCGGCGATACCAGCGCAGACCGGCGGCCCCTTACCTGCGGCCGGGGAGCGACCGTGGCCGAGCTGCAGCAGCAGCAGCAGCACGCAGAGCAGCAGCAGCACGCAGAGCAGCTGCCGCATGCTGCGGGCCGCGGCTCGGTGCCGCCGAGACCGGGGCTGGGGCCGGCTCTCGAACCGGGACCGGGTCTGGCCGCGCTGCCCCCGCGGCACTGCGGCTCCTCTGTCCGCGCCCCCGGGACGCTCCCCCGCGGCAGCGCCCGGCCCGCCTCTCCCGGGGGCAGTTCCTGCGGGATCGCGCTGGCAGCGGGACCGGGCTGCAAAGCCGCCGGCGGTTGAAACAAATAGTCAATAAAAACCACAAACGCCTCACATCTGCCGAGGGCGTGGGGATGCGCCCGAGCGTTTGGGAAGGGGTTTGTGCTGCGCTTTGGCGGCGCCAAGCACATATAAAGTATTTCTGAGAGGGCGCGGGGACGCCTCTGCCGGGGAGGTTCGGCTGCTGTTACCGGTCCCGCAGCGCTCCGAACGGCCTGTAACGGGTGCCCTGCTGGAGAAAGCGAGAGCAAAAGTGCCGGAATGTGGTTTTCTGGTGTTCTTTTTTTGTCTTTTTATTTTATTTTCTCCTGTTTTGTTTTGTATATTATGGTTTTAATTCGCTTATTTTTACTTTTTTTTATTTTCTTAAACTCATCATTCGAAGCCCTTTCTCACGCCTGGCCGCCGTTTTGTTTCTTGCGGCGGATCAGCCCCTTTGCCCGCTTCGCTTCCGGTCGTGCCGCCGCTTCCCCGGGGCACCGGCGGGGCAGGCCTTGCGCTGGCCGGAGAGGCCGGCCGCGGCCGCCTCTGCCCCGCTGACTCCTCGCCCGCTGCCACCGGCGGCCCCGGCGTTAGCGGAGCCTCCGGGGACGCGGGGACGGGCGGGCTCGCCTCAAGCAGCGGCCGCTGGCAGCGCCCAGCTGGGGCGAGACCGCCCCGGCGGGGCGGGTCAGGGCGGGGCCGTCCGAGGCTTGCGGGGCCGGCGAAGGGAGCGGGCGGTGCCGCGGAGCTGCGCGCCCGCCTCCTCCCGGGGAGAGGCGCGGGAGGCGGCACCGGGAGGAGGTGGCACCGGGAGGAGGCGGCCGGAACTGAGCTCGGGCGCTTCCGTCGCGCCCATGCGCTGCCGGCGGCCTCCGGGAGCAACAAAGGAGGGAGCCGGGGGGCCACGGCCGGGCGGTCCCGCGGAGCCGCGGGGTGAGGAGCGCGGCGGCAGCGCCCCGGTGGGGCCCTGGCCTGGGCGCGGTGACGCGGGGCGAGGGGAGGCGGGACCGGCGCGCCGCGGGCAGGAGGGAGCGGCCGGAGCCCCGCCGGAGGCCTGGGGCCGAGCACGGCACCGGGAGGGCTGAGGGACGGGGGAAAGCGCCGCTGCGGCCGCTCACGGTGCCCGTGTTCGCAGGGCGGAGATGGGCTCGGCGTGATGGCGCCCTGGCAGCTGGGAGCATCCCGGGCGAGCGGCGCTGCGGCGGGGAAGGTGAGGGGCGCGGGGTCCCGGGCTGGCTGCGGACACCCCCAGCCCTGAGGGCCGGCTCGGCCGGACCTGGCCGGGAGCAAAACTGACGGGAAGCCCCCGAGGGGAGGAGGGAGGTCGTCGGTGTCTCAAGCTAAATGTGATTTTAGGCTTCTTTAGGGGCGAGAAAGGCAGTTTGTGGTAGCAGGACAACTGCTGGCGCCCCTGGGAGCGAGTCCCGCAGGGATGTGTCCGAGGGTAGCGGTAAGTTTGAGATCTGGCTGGGGCGGAAGGCAGGATAGCACGTGTGCAGTGTCGGGAGCATCCCTGAGCCTGGAGAGAGGAAACCAGGCAAAACACGGAAATGTGCTGTGAAGAGCCCAATAACCCCTTTTATCTATGAGTGCAGTCCTGTCACAGTGAGTGCTGTACATGCTTGGTGTTATATTTGTAAGCCTAAGTAAATGTGACAGCTGTGGTTTTTGGAAAAGGGGGTCCTCTTCAATATGTCAGAAGAATGGATGTAGGTGGTGGGATAGCTGCTGTTAACAAGCCACGTAAACTAATAAATACTAATAAATACTTCTGTATTCTTTTATAGGTGTGTTGGTCTTGATTTTATGTTCTGAAAGCTGATTTTGCCTCCTCCAAGATGGCATTTGTTTCAGCACAAGGGCCTACGGTGGTGGACCAAACCACTTTGATGAAAAAATACCTTCAGTTTGTGGCTGCTCTTACAGATGTCAATACACGTAAGAGACTTTTTTCTTATTGAAAATTACAGCTCTTCAGCAGTTTGTTTCACAAGTGTTTTGGACTTGTTCAGGCAATTGATAAATGAAGCAGTGAAGTCTGTTGAATTCACTTTGGAATTTATTTGGGTTTTGATTTTTGAAGAAGCAAAATGATGAGAAACACTTGCATGAGCCAAAGTGAGTGAGCTTTGTGTGTGTGCAGTTGTGTGGTTGTTGTGTGAGAGAGCTGTGTGTCTTATAATTGGGCAGTGATAGCTAAACTGATAAGATCTGATTGCTTCTTTGATCAATGAGCCTGGTGTTTTCCTTCGTGACCTAGTTTTACACTCACATTTTTTTTGCTTGAATTTCCATTTTCAGCTGATGAAACCAAGTTGAAAATGATGCAAGAAGTCAGTGAGAATTTTGAGGTAAATAAAAAGAAAACAACCCCAAACAACAAAACCCTCCCTAACTTTCTGCAGTGGCAGCCTTTCTTGTGCTTGATGTATATTAATAGAATTTCTGATGTTAAGCAGTTAAAAGATTAATAGTAGTATCCTGTGACTTATGATTTATACAGTTATAAGTCATTGATTTTAGGTTCCTATTTAGGAATTAGCCAGGTTGTTGAAGAATTACGTTTGGACTTAAAGAGCTTTCATTGCCTAATATTTATTCATTAATCATTTAAATAAAAGTGAAGTAAGAGATTTTTCTTCTATTTTTTGAATGCTATGAAATGTCTGTATTTAAAGGTTTCTTTTATTTAGTTCAAATGTGTATTGGGCCCTTGTAAAGCAGAGGCCCTCCTAATTCCCAGCCTTGTGTTAGCAGAAACTATACTTCAGTTGAATGCTTTTAACAGCTTAGTCTGGTGATCTGTTTAGAATCTGAAGGCTTAGTTGATTCTCATTGCTCTTGTCTTCAGTAGGGAAGAACTTGTTCAGTATTTGTTTTGCTAATGTTCTCTTGGAACTCATTTGGTTCTGTAGTGTGTCAACAGATACTTAGTCACTGAATCTATTCAAAATTCACTGAAAATGTTTAATAGTGGCTTTGAATGTAACTGAATATAATCCGTGTGATGTCTGTTTTATATCTCCCCATTTTTTGTTCTTAATTAGAATGTGACATCATCCCCTCAATATTCAACATTCCTGGAACACATCATCCCTCGGTTTCTCACCTTTCTACAGGATGGGGAAGTTCAGTTTCTGCAGGAGAAGCCAGCACAGGTAAACTGTGTGGAGCATCTCCTGCCTTTTTGCAGTGAAGTCCTTGATTAATCTAATGAACTGATGTAAGACTTGTTAAAAATAGATCTGTCATTTGGAGTGGAATTGAAAAAGTCCTAAGTAAGTTACTCATAAACTTTGCAAATCTGGGCTTCGGAGAAAAAGGACGAAAACTAGGTGCAACAGAATTGGCTTTCTTGCTGAGATACTTCACATTGTTACAAACTACTGACTTTGCTGAAGGTTAGGAATGAAAGGCAAAAGTTGATTCTTTGTCATTAAATACTTAAAATTGCATTCCTTTAAAAAAGTCTGATTTTTCAATGGTAAATTTGATAAATTTGCCTCATTCACTTAGGTGAGTAGTAGGAAGGATTATGTCTTTGTATACAAGCCTATGTCTACATGAAATAAATTTTTTTTTTCTATTTTAACATGCAAAATTATTAAGCTGAAAGAGATGCTGCAACCAATTGTTGGGTTTTGTGGATTTTACAAAAAGTTCTGTCATATCTTTATTTTTCCTTTTTTTTTTACAGCAACTCCGGAAGCTGGTGCTTGAAATAATTCACAGAATACCAACAAATGAACATCTTCGTCTTCATACCAAAAATATCCTGTCTGTGATGTTTAGATTCCTAGAGGTATTTTTTTCTTCCTCTTAAGACTGTGTCAATTTTTCAGAAATATTTTCCTCTAGTTTCTTCATCTGCAAAATTTGCTGGGGGTAGGATTTTTCCATAGCTGTGCTGCTGGTGCTGGGTGTTCTATTTAAGCTTAACCCATGTCCTCTCTTACCACCTACAGGTTTTCTGCAGGTTCTGCTCTGCCCTTTAGAAACTTGGATTTTACAAATGCAGGGTACTGATCTCATGCTGAGCAATGTTTTCTGGCAGATAGTTTATTCTTGGAGTTTGTTTTCTGTCTGGGAATTCACAACACTGTCCTTTGAAGCTCACATGGGGGTCTCTGTTTGAGGGGCAATGGGAACAGATCTGACAGTACAGAGTGGTTGAAATGTCTGGCTTTTATTCCTATAGGGGTGGCTTTAATTTCAGGCATACTCTAGGACTGCAAGGTACCCAAGGAAAGACATCTTGCCCATGCAAATCCGTTGATGGGGCACTGTAGATTGTTGAGAAGAGTATCATTTTACAGGGTTTTGAAGTACCCACTGAGTAGTTAAAGAATTCAGCAGTGGGCTCACTAAAAAGTCTCTTTTTTTTTTCCAGACAGAGAATGAAGAAAATGTACTGATTTGCTTAAGAATAATTATTGAATTGCACAAACAGTTCCGACCAGCAATCACTCAAGAAGTAGGTCATAACTCTTGTTAGATGGTATAAAACTTACTGCCATGCTCTTCAGAGTTGCTGTTTTGTTCAAGTGGGTTGATTGATTTGTTTTGCTGCTGTCCTTTTATGTTGCCTGACCTGTTGTGGTAACCATATATTTAATTTTGTTCTTTTTTTTTTTTTTTTACCTTAAAGTAATTTTTAAAAGTGGATTGCATAATGCTAGCACTGCTGGGGAAAAAACCAAACTGTTTAAGCTTAGTTATACTTGGTTTAAATGTTTATGAACAATATGATCAGTTTAAGGAATAAAATTCCCACACAAAGGAAGAGAATTGATGCCTTTTTAGTTTGTAATAGAAAATCCTGAAGAAGGAATTTACTATGATTGACTTTCCTCTGCCTCCCCTCTTCTCTCCTGTGACTCATCAAGGGGAATTTGGAAGTTTGCATTGTTATTCTGTTGCATTTTTGCCTTGATTTTTGCTTGGAAAGACTTAGTTGATTCATAGTAATTATACCTAACAATACTGTATTGGAACTATGTAGAGATGATAGGTAGGTTAGATTCTTTCCAAGAGAAATTTGAATTAATACTGACAGAGCAGAAGGAGATAGAAGAACGCTTTCAGATTATTTTCAGTTATCATGAAAAATGTTGGTGATTAGAGATTTTATGTATTTGTACTCTTAATACAGAGATTCTAAAATTGTGATGTAAAATTTTTTCTTTAAAAATTTGTTTATAGTAACTGACTTCTTCCTCCCTAGATTCATCATTTTTTGGACTTTGTGAAACAGATTTACAAGGAACTTCCAAAAGTAGTGGTAAGCTTTTTTCTTGTTAAATTGCCCTTGCTATAGTCAGAAAACTAGCTTTTATTTCTTTCTCTAAAAGATATTAACATAATTATTTTGTATCTAGTGACACAAAGTAAATACAGTTGTAGTGAATCTATCAAAACTATGTCTAAAAATGGAGACATTTAGATTTTGATTTGGAAAACCTTCTGTTTGTGGCACACTATTACTGGTATGAGAAAATCGAGGTGAGTTTGAGTACTGAAGCAGGGTGAGATTGGCTGCAGGTGTCTCCTTGTAGCCAAATGTGTCTGGTTTCTGAGGGAAGGGTGAGGCCATGAAGGCAGCTCTTGTCTGATCCTCCATCCCTGATCAGAGTAACTCTTGGGATGTTTTCCTTTAGCAAGAGAACCCCTTGGCTAGGGGAGCTTTTCTGCTTCTGGTTCCAGAGGGAAAGGTTGCAGGTGTGTGTCTGGTCCAGGCAGATGCTGCAGTGCAAACATCACGTGCAGAGAGGAGTGAACTGCTCTGGGGAAAATTATATGGAGGAGCTCAAAGGAGAGGGATGGCCTTCCGACTATTAATGGCATTATGATATTTTTCTTCTGCTCTTTCCTTGTAGAATCGGTATTTTGAGAACCCTCAGGTGATTCCAGAGAACACTGTTCCCACTCCTGAAATGGTTGGCATGATTACAACCATTGTGGTGAAGGTGAACCCTGAGCGAGAAGACAGCGAGACGAGAACGGTGGGTGTTCTGACTGCTCTTCACTGGGGCACTGCCTGCAGCACAGGCCTGCAGATCATAAGGCCAGGCAAAAATAACAGACTTTCTTTTTGCTTGTTTTTGTTATCAAGACTTTTCTGTAGAAGCCAATTGAAACTTTCCAGACATTTTCTATGCAGCTGTAATTACAGGATTTTTATTTAATATAATACCCAATGCTTTTGTGTTTTAAAAATATTAAGTACAGTGCTACTAAAATGAGCAGTTTCTGTAAAACTGTGTTTTACATACTCTTTTGAATTGATAATTAAACTGTTTATAAAGCATGTATTCTTTCTTTCAGCATTCAATAATTCCCAGAGGATCTTTGTCACTAAAGGTCTTGGCTGAGCTACCTATTATTGTTGTTCTCATGTATCAGGTTAGTACACTTCAGTATTCTGCATGTAAATACTTCATTGCTGAATGGCTTGTGTCACTTCTGTTGGCTAACATATTAGTAAAAATGAATGTGACACTTTTGAAAGTAAAATGTCATCTAAAAATAAGCTGGTGAGATGTCTTAATTTTTTTCTGATTAGCTTTCCAGTAAGTTGACTGCAAGTGTGACTTGTGAATTTCTCTAATAATACTTTATTTTTTTTTTTTAGCTTTACAAACTGAACATTCATAATGTAGTAGCTGAATTTGTGCCCTTGATTATGAACACTATTATAATACAAGTGTCGACTCAAGCAAGGTAAGGGCATTTAACAGTATTTTTATATTAGGGATAAACTACTTAAATCTGTCATTCAATATTACTCAAGATATTTTTGTCTTCTATCTTGTGATTTGTCATTCTAGTCTTACTGCATCTCAAAAGTAGCAAAGATTATTTGACTAAAAGTTATCAAGGTTCTGTATGTGAAGTAATTGGCATTATATGCCATTGATAAAGTCCACAGTTGTGCAGTAGGTCCCAGTTTATTATTTGATAATGAGTTTTTTTAAAACAGAGTTTCTGACAAAACCCCATATCGCCACAGACCGTGGTGGAGACCTTGGGAGCTTGGACACATGCTGTGGTTTAATCTTTGCCATGCCATCAATTATATATTTTTACTCTTCCAAGGTATAGCTTACATGAAGCCTTGGGGTGTGGCAGGGACAGGCACTGCTTTTTCTGCCTCAGAGAGGGATGTTTCTGAAGAGCAGCAAGTGGTTCTGATCAGGGCAGTGGCAGCAAGATCTCTGCCTTTCCCTGTCTTGCCTGGATGATCTGATTAAGTGGCTGAAGCTTGAGAGAGACAGACAAGTCTGTGGGAGGGAATACTGCTTGGAGAAAAAATGGCCCCAGTTAGGGGAACTGAGCCAAATGTTTGATGCTTTGTATTGGGTTGCCTTTCCGTAGAAAGGTGCTGCTGGGAATTGGAATGGCAGGGGGCTTGTTGAAAATGGGTTCTTCCATAGGGATTATATTCCTTTAAGAAGCAAGAACCTCACTACAAGGTGATGTGATTTGAAACTTCACTGAATTTTCTGAGTGAAGGTATTAAAGAAGAGGAACAGAATCATAACTACTGTTCAATTTAATTTCAGACAACATAAACTTTATAACAAGGAATTGTATGCTGATTTTATCGCAGCTCAGATTAAAACACTGTCTTTTTTGGCTTACATCATCAGAATTTACCAGGTAGGATGCATTTTTATTACTTTGTTACTTGATGCATCAAGTTTCTAGCTGCTTTATGGCAGGCAAGTGATCTGCATGACTGCAGTGCATCAGGGATTGGAGACGGGAGCGCTTGTGTAGAATATCTGAAGGTGGGGCTGTACTTGGTTATCCTTTCAGAACTATTCTCATGTGAATACAAATTGGAAATGTGCCATTCTCCCTCCCTGGGCATTTATGGAATGACTACTGTATTTTAGTTTTAGGAGTAGATTTTGGAAGATAAACAAGTGAACTTTAATGGAGTGCTATTTTGCAAATGTAACACAAACCTTAAGAATAGAATGTTGTAATAGTTATACTCATGTTATTCTTTCTTTGTTGCAGGAATTAGTGGCTAAATATTCTCAACAAATGGTAAAAGGAATGTTGCAGCTGCTCTCCAATTGTCCAGCTGAAACAGCACACCTCAGGAAGGAGCTCCTGATTGCTGCTAAGCACATCCTGACAACAGACCTGAGGAGCCGTATGTAGCACTTTTTATGAATGTACCTGTAAACTGGAAAGAGCTCTGCTGTTTCTGTCAATTTAAGAGGCATGTTACTTATTTATAATGGACTATCACAAGAGGCCAGGCCAAACAGAATTGTTGTGTGTAGGGTTGCTCAACTTCACATTTCCAGTAACTCATTAATTATATAGAGAAAGTTAGTTTTTAGAAGTTGAAAATAATGTGAGCATTTTTTTTTTCTTTGCAAATATAACTGGCTCTGACTGGGTACTGCAGTGTTACTCAAGGGGCAAGTGTCAGTGGAGTAGATAGTCACAAGAGATTGTTTGAAAGCTTCCTTGTAAATGGCACTGCCTTTTATAAGCTTCAGAAATTAATTTTGGGATAGAATCACTTTCTAACTTTAGGTTTAAATACCTAAATTAAGTGGTTTAATGCTTAACTGTTTTGTTTTGATTATTTCCTTTGCCAATCATTGAGTATGGCTTTTTCATTTTTCTGTTGTTGTAAATTACAGAATTTATTCCGTGCATGGACAAGCTGTTTGATGAATCTATACTGATTGGCTCTGGATACACTGCCCGGGAGACACTGAGGTATGAGAAAGTTTGGAGTAATGAGCTGAGTGCCTGCCAGGGCTGCTTAGTTGGAAAATTATTAATATTTACAGCTTCTGTATAGGGTCCTAAATCTTTGCTTCAAATAACTAATTTTACTAGATTGTTTTATTGGCAGAGATTCTGCTGCTGGAATGGTGACTTTTGTTTAACACTTTGATGGCACAGCATGGTAATGTGAGTGTAGGGCAAAATAAGAAAAATGGGTGAATGAAGATGATTTCAGTTTTTTGAATCGTAGAGGGCAACCAAAATAGTGATCACAGAGAAACCAACTCAGTATCTGCCCAATATTTTATGAAACACCCTATATCTTATGTCCAGTGTAAAATCTGAATGAGATAGAAACTTTTTGTCAATGAACACCTTAAAACTTACTTGTTCGCAATTGAAAAAGTAAAAGGAGAGAATACTTAACTTTCTATGTTTTCAATAACCTAGATTTTAGGTGAGCTTGCTGATCAAATTAGTATCTGAACTAGGAGAATTGCTTCCTTTTGTTTAAGTATCAAGTGTGCCTTATTGACAACATGTATTAGATTTAGAAGTATTTGCTCTGCTAGATTCTTTACCTGGTATTTGAAAAGAAAAGATTTTTGAAATTTACCAATTTTCATAACTGCTTTTGAAATCATGGATCATTTGACTAATTATGAAACAGATTACCAGCACTGCTCAAAAGGTGGCTAACATGGATGTTAACTGCATGTAGATAAAAATATGTGGTGGGGTGTTCTGCAGTGGAGGGAAGAGAGGTCAAAGAGGCAGCACCAGAGTTGTGGGATAATTGATGCATCGTTGGTTAGGTTGTACACGTTAAAATTCTCTTGTGTAACCAAAAAAGCCTTGTGAACTCTGGGTTTGCACATGAAAATAGAAAACTTGCTCTGAGAAATTTGGAAGTATTTCTAGGCAGTAATTATATGTTAAGTCCAATGAACAACATTTTTAGTTGTGCTCCATGTGTTTTTGTCATTGCTTGTTTTGGCTGTAGACCCCTTGCATACAGCACCCTGGCAGACCTGGTGCATCACGTCCGGCAGCATCTGCCACTCAATGACCTCTCCCTGGCTGTCCAGCTGTTTGCCAAGAACATTGATGATGAATCCTTGCCAAGCAGTATCCAGACCATGTCTTGCAAGCTTCTGCTAAATTTGGTAGACTGTATCCGGTCTAAAAGTGAACAGGAAAATGGAAATGGTAGAGACATCCTTATGAGGATGCTAGAGGTATTGATTTATTTGAAGCATTTGGTAATTGCTTGGATATCCTGTTTTGGAGTGTGTTGTCAATTGCATTTTACTTTCTCCTTTCTTCAGAAACGAGAATATGTAGTCTGTGTACTGTATTTCACTTTAATGCTTCAGGGCTCTTTAAAATGCTCTGCAGCTGGGATAATATCTCAAGTGTAGTGGAGATGCTATGTCAACTCAGCTTCATTCAGTGGCTAGTTTCAAAGCAGGAAACTGAATGCCTGTTTCGGGTAGCTTATTTTTTTAAAAATAATTTAATTCTAAATTTTAGTTATAAGCTTTTTTTCCTTGTATAATAGTATGCAAGAATTGTGGTTTTTAATGCCTTCTGGTTATGGGTGTGCTTTGTGGTGTGGGTTTTTTTTAAGCTCTGAAAGAGGATCTTCACACAGGTCCTTGGCATAACACAATGCAATCTGTACAATTAGAAATATCTGCTTTTTGAAGACCTAATGATCCTTTTTAAGGATCTTTATGCGGAGGTTTTTTTTCTATTTTTGAAAATTGAGGATGCACCAGTTGTTCAAAGAAGGCAAGCTAATTTATTGATACACTAAAAATGTTTGTCATTTGAATGACTTCAGAAATAGCTGTAAATTCTATTGGTCTCAGTATTCTGAATTGAGGTATTAGTATATTAAATTTAGGATGATTTTTGAAGAAGAAGCTTACTGTCTTTTTCTTTCCCCCTCTCTGCTCTTTGATTTGCTTCTCCTACTTTGCCTTAGGTGTTTGTTCTGAAATTCCACACCATAGCACGCTACCAGCTGTCTGTCATTTTTAAGAAGTGCAAGCCCCAGTCCGAGCTCGGGGCAGCTGAAGCCGCGTTACCTGGAGTGCCCACAGCAGCAAATGCAGCCCCTGTTCCTGTCCCATCTCCTGCCCCAGCCACTCCTGTGGCCCCTACACCAGTACCTGTGTTTGAAAAACAAGGGGAGAAAGAAAAAGAAGACAAGCAGACATTTCAGGTCACGGATTGCCGGAGCTTAGTGAAAACTTTGGTCTGTGGGGTCAAGACGATCACGTGGGGCATCACCTCATGCAAAGCTCCTGGTGGTAAAACTGCATATTTAATTACATTTGTCTCTCATAATTCCACAGAAGAAAATGCTCTAGAATGAAAGCAAATAGTATTTTTAATGCTTAACTATCTTGTTCTTCTTTCAGAAGCACAATTCATTCCTAATAAGCAGTTGCAACCTAAGGAGACTCAAATCTATATAAAGCTGGTGAAATATGCAATGCAAGCGTTAGATATTTATCAGGTATGTAACCTGCCCACATAGCACTTCTATTTATACAGTTACTGTATGTTAGATCTTTTTATAAGGATCTATTTGTCAGCTAAACCACAGATTACACATGCAGTGTATTTTCACTAAGTCTTTAACTGGGACCACAACTATTGAGAAATGCTCAATATGAAGAATGCATTTCAAAGTGAATTTCAAAGTGCTTACTACTTGGAAGCAGCAGATTATTTTCTTAAGAGCCATTTTTGTCTGTTCATGCAGGCAAGTCAGACTACAAATAATTATCTTTCATGTAGTGAAGGAAATCTATCCTTGAAGGCGATAGTTTAGCTAATACTTGAAGCCTTCATGTCTGTGTTTATCTTCTGTAGTTATACAAAGTACTGATGATGTGTATGTGATGAGTGTTTGATTGGGTATTAAGTAATTTACAAATACACTGGTATCTCCTACTGTTGTCTTTTTCCACTTCTAACTTCATAGTTTTAAAATCTGTTCTGAAAACACTCAGTTTTAGTATTTTTGTCATGGTTGGCTCTTGTGCCCAGCTTCTAGTTGTGTGGGGCTTGCATGTCAAACCCATAAAATCTCAGTTACTTTCAAAAGGTATTTTAAGAATAAGGGGGAAGAAGCTACTCGAATTCTGTAACCAGGGTATCTGTTTTCTCAATTGCTGTAGGTGCAAATAGCAGGAAATGGACAGACATATGTTCGAGTAGCAAACTGTCAGACAGTCAGGATGAAAGAGGAAAAGGAAGTTCTGGAGCATTTTGCTGGTGTGTTCACAATGATGAACCCTTTAACTTTTAAAGAAATCTTTCAAACTACTGTTCCTTACATGGTGGAGAGGATCTCTAAAAACTATGCTCTTCAGGTATGTTATTGTTTACTTTAATTGATAATGAACAGCATGTAGGAAAGAGCTTAATGCCTTGAGGAACATATGGCTGATGTGGAATTTTAAATCATAATATTGAAACTAGCATGTGAGATTTGAAGCAGTCTGTATAGTCTATGAAAGTAATTTAAAGATGGATTTTGAAAAAACCTTACCAGACTAAGTGATGCAATACAAACACGAACTCTTCAGTTTAGAACATATGAATGGACTTCATTCTTGAAAAGTATTGGACATTATGGAGTTGTTGTTTTGTTCAGGTGGTTGTACTAATGTTCTACTAATTTACAGAATGCAAGTCCTACAATATCTGTTTAAACTTAGAACTTGAACAGCAAGTTAAATACATGGTTGTATTCCACTGAGGACAAACAGAATCACTTGGGTAGCAGTGGAAGTGGGAAAAGAGATCTGTCTTTTTTTTTTTTAATGGATAGTGCATTTATTCTTTTGTTCTTTTTATTACAGCAGTAATAACTTCTTTGTGGTTTCCTTTTATAGATTGTTGCCAATTCTTTCTTGGCAAACCCTACTACCTCTGCTCTCTTTGCAACCATTTTGGTGGAGTATCTTCTGGATCGGCTGCCAGAAATGGGCTCTAATGTGGAACTCTCCAATCTGTATCTCAAGCTGTTCAAGTTAGTCTTTGGCTCAGTTTCACTATTTGCAGCTGAAAATGAACAAATGCTGAAGGTAAAGGTCATTTGTGTTAAAAATAAGTCTGGTTTAAAAACAGCACTCTTAAGAGTTTTGCACTAACATTTGAGAGTCATTTAATGTTTGAAGCACTATTTGTGTTACATTTTTTCCTAGTGCCAAGTCCATTGTCTTGTTTATAAGAGATGGTTTCTGTGAATATTTGCTTCATATTTGAAACTTTGAAGTGATGTGCTAATTCTGAGTATAAATGGCTGTGGTCTGTGATTGCCATAAGCCCATGTAACTTCATGGTCAGAAGATGCATATCTTCTCACATATTTTCCCCCTTTGTTTCCATGTTAAGAGTTTTGCTTGGATTGAAATGACTTTTTTGTTGTTGGTGAATCTTGTTTACTCATGTCATATTCAGTGACATGGACCTCTTGAGTTAGATTTTTCTGTGCTCTTGAAAAGTCTGGGCTTGAGGAATGCTATTTTTTCTACTGACAACATATTGTGTATTCCAAGGATCTATTTATGTTGATGAGATCATCTCATTATTCAGTGAATTTAGAAATGCTGAGCTTGTAGCAAGGGTGCACTTTCCTCATAAAAGCAGCAGCTGCCTGTATCTAGAAAATACATTAGGATTTTAATAGAACACTGATTGTTCTCTCATAATTTCTCTTAATTTTCCTTCCTCATACCTTATAGCAAATAAAATTTCTGATACAGGTAACTGTGCAGAACAGAGTAGGGATTACCAGTTTTCCACAGTCTTTGAATACTAACAGTAATATGAAGCAATATTCATATAATCTTGCTTTAATTCTTGCAATTTGTCATCAGAATCAAGGTCATTTGGATTTTATAAGCTGGAGATGAAGTTTAAAGAGTGTAATTTACTACCTTCACAGTTTCATGCTTCTGTTACTTTCTTTTGTTTCTGTAGGATGGATGATAGGGGCCTTGGGCAGAGAATTTAATTGAATGATGAAGGCTGTTTGCAGCATTTGCATAGCAATATAGAAAGATGTTAATAGTATCCAGACATGTTACTATTTGTCTCTGGTGCACGAGAATACTTGCATTTATCAACTATTTTTATTGATACTTGCAAGGTATTCATGTCCTCTGCTCTAGAAAGGCCACCAGTTCTGTAACCTTTTTTACTTGAAAGAGTTTGCTTTCAAAATGAAATTTTAGCATTCACAAAAATTAGGAACTAGTAGTGAAATTAGATCAGGGTGAATTAGTATTGTTAAGTGTCCTCTCTGTCATTCTGACACCTCTGATTTCTGCTCCATGTCCCCAGATACTTGAGAGGAAATACTTTTCATTGTGTCAGATTTGCAGAATCTCATGCTAAATTCTTGTACAGTACAATGATGCTGATAAAATTGGTATTTTATTAATCTTCAAGCTTTATTTTCTTTATAGCCACATTTGCACAAGATTGTGAACAGCTCTATGGAACTTGCACAGACTGCCAAAGAGCCCTATAACTATTTCCTGCTGCTCAGAGCACTGTTCAGATCTATTGGAGGAGGCAGTCATGATCTGTTATACCAAGAATTCTTGCCGCTGTTACCAAACTTACTGCAAGGTAGAACAATACCTTCTTTCCCCACCCTAGCTTCTGATTTTTTTATGTGAATAGTAGTAATAAATTTATGTTGTGTAATTACAAACCCCTCAAAACTAAAGCCCTACCCCTGAGAAGTAGCTTCTGATTTTGAGTTTAACGATTGATTTAAATATCTTGAATGTGCTTATTTTCATTTTCTATCAGCTGCTTCAGGCTCCATAGTTTTGGCTGCTTCACAATTTCTGCTGCTTGTTTTTCTTTTCATTGTGGGGCTGTTGGGGTTTTCTTGTTTGTTTCTTTTACTTGTTTGGGTTTTCTTGCTGTGGGTGACTTTGTTGGCACAAAGCATTTGAGGGATAAGTAAATAGGCAAAGCAACATTGCCAGGCCATCACTGATTTTGTAGGGAGAACATGGCAGTGAAGCTCTGGCTGCTCTGCAGTTGAGGGCATGTGTGTGCACCTGCAATGGCATGATAAATAGAAATTCAAGTAGTGCCAGACTGCAAAAAGAAATGGAAATAACAATCAGTTTGATTAATTGAGCATTTATGCTTGCAAGAACTGTGTTCCAGAAATACTGAGGGTGAGCAAGGAAATGTGGAGAACTACTTAAACCTAAGGACAAGCTAATCAGAACTATTCCAGGACTGTAGACTGGTTCCCATCTTAGCTGTAGGGACAGTTTTTATTGTTAGCAAATGTGTCTGTTATCGATAAATCATTATGTAAAACTCATGTCAGTAGATTCATGGAATATGTGAAATCTTTATGGGAGAAAAATCACTTGGGGAATGTGCTTAGTCTGTATGGGGCAATTAATGTACTTGAACTCACTGAATGTTTCTTTTCAGGAGTCAAAATACTTTAAAAACAATTGTTCTGTATGAGATTATTTTTTACTGTTACAAGGCTGTTTTGAGTCAAATTATCTCTTTTTCTTTTTCATCCGCTATATTCAAATGCTGCCTTATTGAGTCTAACATTCAACTTTAAAATATGCATAGAGGCTTTTTCTTCTATATGTGTGTAGACAAAAAACCATCCACTGCATGAAATCCTTAGATGTAAGTTAGAATAATGAATGGTATTATATTTTGTAAATTGATTATTTACGGAGCTGTAAGCTCTGCAGAATTTAAAAACATCAGGTTCTTCTGAATTCAGGAAATAGCAATTTTTAACAATAAACTGTGGACTGTCTTTTTTCCTGTGAGTGCATAACTTATCCATAATTTTCAGGACTAAATATGTTACAAAGTGGCCTTCATAAACAGCACATGAAAGACTTGTTTGTAGAGCTCTGCCTCACAGTGCCCGTTCGTCTGAGCTCGCTGCTGCCTTATCTGCCAATGCTGATGGACCCGCTGGTGTCAGCTCTCAATGGATCCCAGACCCTGGTTAGCCAGGGCTTAAGAACTCTGGAACTGTGTGTGGATAACTTGCAGCCAGACTTTCTGTATGACCACATTCAGCCAGTTCGAGCTGAGCTCATGCAGGTAAACGTGTCGTTTCCTATTAGACCACAAGGGGTCATTGATTTGCTGAGTATTATTAGAAATTTGTGTGAAGCTTTGGTTACAAAAACTTGAAAAATCTGTTGTGAGACCCATACCAATCTGATACGAGTGTAGAAGGATAGTTGGTGTTGTGCTGTTGAGCTGAAAACTGAAGATTTAGAGGTGAATGAATTGTTCCTTCTATATACTTTGTTCAGTGGCTATATTCTATTTGCTTCATTTTCTTTTTGTATTTCAAAACTAGCTCCGAGCTTAATTCAGTTCAGCCTTAACTGGCCTGCTTTTTAAATTAACAGTGTTGTTTAATATTCATCATAAGCATGAAATTACATTCCAGTGTAGCAAAGATTTTATAGCTGATGACAGCAATCTAATCTAAAACTGCATTTAGGACAACCTCGTTACAAAGCACTTGGGCTGTTGTGAACTGAGACTGCTTGTATTCAACCTTGATAAGGAACTTGTGCAGGGTCAGTTACCCAAATACAAGGATAATTGTTTGCCTTGACTTTTTTTACATTACAACTTGTAAAATGTTGAAGTAAGACTGGTCTGCCCCTGTACCTCTTAACCCCCAGGCTTTGTGGCGAACCCTGCGCAATCCTGCTGACAGCATCTCCCACGTGGCTTATCGTGTGCTTGGGAAATTTGGTGGAAGTAACAGGAAAATGTTGAAGGAATCACAGAAACTACAATATGTAGTCACAGAAATCCAAGGACCCAGTATTACAATTGAGTTTTCAGACTGTAAAGCATCCATTCAACTCCCAATGGAAAAGGTAAGGGCTTAAGTTACTTTGTGCTGAGAAATCAACTTTGTAAACATCTGTCTGCCAGTTCTTTCTTACTTCCCCTATAAACTGTGTTGTATGTCACCCCTTAAAGAGTGGATTTAGGCATGCTGTTTGCTCTTACAAAGTGATAGGATAGGGAGCTAAATTGGCCCAAATAAATGCTTTCACAGAATGGATAAGGTTGGAACTTCTGGTGTATTGCTTAGGTTAGGTGCAGGAATCCCATCTAAAAGTCCCTATTTCTTTTTGAAGTGTACCAAAAATTTACTGTAGAAATTCTTCAGTGCTGATTATTCTCACGACTCCAGTGATGTGGTTTTGTTTGTTGTCTCTAGCAGCACTTCTTAGTGCTGCAAAACCACTTTGTACTGTACTGGCTTTCATCTGGCAGCCACGGTGTATCACAAATGCTTAGTTCTCGCTAATTACAGCAATCTAATCTCCTCTGAGAGTGAAGCTGGATTTGGAGATAATTTGGTCTGTAGAGTTTTAATACTTACCTTTTCAATTAGACTTTCATAAGTAGATATGATCTGAATGTAGTAAGCAATTTTCTTCACAGGCAGCTGGCTCTCTGGCTCTGTAGAGCCATCAGGCTTAAAAATAGCTTGGAAAAGTGATTCTTAAAATGCAGATTTACTGATTTCTCCACTGTACTGAAGCTGATGAATTGAATACATGTAAATACTGTAGTTGCTGACATTTACCTGTCCTGCTAGTTTAATTCAAACTAAGTTTTCCTAAGGATTTAAGGATCTAACATTGATAATAAGCAATCTTCAGCTGCTTGGTATTGACCAAGAAAGAGTATGTTATCTACTGAACACTTTGTATCTATGAAAAGGAAATGTCAAATTACAAAGAAAAAAAAAGTGGAATAAATTGAAAACAAGAAATCCTTGTTTTCTTTTAGTGCCCTGGTGGACTTCTGTAGTCTGTGTAAAACTAATTTTTCTTTTCATTGAGATCCTGTGATAAAAACTTGGGATGACAACTAGTTAAGTAAGTGGAAATACCAAGGAAGGAAAATGCCCACTTTGTAGCAGGGCCTTTTTCTGCATAAACTTATTAGGCATGAATGGCTAGATTTTTATTTGCGATTGATAAGGTACTGAAATTCCTTATTTCAAGGCAGTCCTGAGCAATTTTTACATGTTTTGGTTTTTTTTTTTTTTTTACTTAATGCCTATCTTATTTATCTTTAATTTCTTCCTTTCTTCTGTGGGAGAAGGATAGAAATTAGACAGTTGTGCTTTTATGTATTTTTATCTCTCTCTGTAAAAATATATGTACACAAAATAGAAATTTCCCAAAGAGACCTGCTCCTCTTTTTAATTGTCATCATATCTTAAAAGATTGATTTGAATAATTCTTGAATGTATTAAATCTTCTTGCAAAGGAAGACTACTATTTCCATTGGGTGAACAGTGTTCAGAAGTTGCTTACATGTACATTTCATCATGCATGGCAAGGTACCATTTATATATGGGTATAAATGCATTGTATACATAAGGAATAAAGGAATTAGGCACAGCAATTATTGCTGAAGGGAAGGCCAGGAAAATTTTTTTTTTGGGAAGGAGAGAGACACACTGAAGATTTACCTCATTCATAACTTGAAATGCTTTCTGACCATGGAGGTAAAGTGCATCTGCCATGAAACTCAGCACGTACAGAAGCACAG
Source organism: Aphelocoma coerulescens (assembly GCF_041296385.1). Lineage (NCBI taxonomy): Eukaryota > Metazoa > Chordata > Aves > Passeriformes > Corvidae > Aphelocoma > Aphelocoma coerulescens. The sequence goes on along the minus strand of NC_091028.1, from coordinate 14,580,020 downwards.
AAAACACCATGGTGGTTTCAAACTGTGCTCTCTCTTCATTTCTTAGCTTGGGCACTCCAAACTGTGCATGCTTTAAAACTTACTTTTAATATATATTAATGATACCATTCCCTTGATTAATGACCTTATGGTAAATGCCAAGAACAAGAAGTGTCTGGATTCTCTCTTGTTCTGTTCTAGGCTATCGAGACCGCCCTGGACTGTCTGAAGAGCGCCAACACGGAGCCCTATTACCGGAGGCAGGCCTGGGAAGTCATCAAGTGCTTCCTGGTAGCCATGATGAGCCTGGATGATAACAAACATGCATTATACCAGCTTCTTGCACATCCCAAGTATGGCAGTTCTTTAAACGTAAATGTGTATGTAAAACTTGTGGTGTCTTTGGAACAACCTAGTTTAGAGACAGTGATTAGTCTGTGCAATTCATGGGGTTTTTGCCTGCTGGTGAAAAGGAATTTTGTTAGCAAGTTTTTTAATGCAAACGATGTGTTAATGTTTCATAGTTTAATTTTCTTCCCCTAATTACAGGCCAGTGTATAATCTGTTATGTATGATCAATATGATTAATTGTAGTTTCATATATTTAAATAATTGGAATATTCTGGTGCTTAAGTGTATTTTAAAGATTAATTTGGATTGTCACGTTTTGTATGTACATCTAAGCTTTTACTAAAGTGAAAGAGAAAACTCAGTTTCATTTAGTGACTAAGCTATAGCATAGTCACACACATAACCTCTGTTTGTCTTGGTATGAGAACTTTTTATTGAAGCTTTTCTTACTTCTTTTGTAATTTTGGTCATTGATACTTACTGAGTTTATTGCTTTTAGACAACTTTGATGTCTTTGCCCAAAAAGTGTGGGCTGACTTTGACTCTTGCAATACAGTAAGTGTAGCTAAAGAGCATAGCAGCTTTCACAGTTTCGACTTGTTAGACTTGACATAAATATAGCTTTACAATGAATAAGTTTTGTTGGGCAGTGATTTGATAAATAGTTTCAATCGTTCAAGATTAAAATCAAATGTCATTTTAAAAAAGGGAAAAATGTCAAAATATTGAAAATGACATTCTGTTATTGAGTTGCAGTGTGATGCCTGTATACCTATTATTGTATGTACGTGGCTTCTTCTGAACCACTGGCTTTAAATGTTCCTGATGAAATTGAGCTATCCATCATGCTGGAGACCAGTGGCTGACAAAATTAATATGGGCTGAGTGAGCTGGTCTAGCTCTATCAAAATGAGGGGAAAACAGGAGGGTAGAGAAGGAGTTAGATACCAAGAGCAAATTTTCCATCAAGTCCCTGACACGGGCTGTGATTGAGCTGTGGGCACTGCACTTTGGGTTCAGTTGAGCACAACGTTGTCTTTCAGCTTCACTGAGAAGTCCATCCCCAGCGTGATCATCTCTCACCGCTACAAGGCCCAGGACACTCCGGCTCGGAAGACCTTCGAGCAGGCCCTGACCGGGGCCTTCATGTCGGCCGTCATCAAGGACCTGCGGCCCAGCGCCCTGCCCTTCGTGGCCAGCCTGATCCGCCACTACACCATGGTGGCCGTGGCTCAGCAGTGCGGTGAGTACAGGGCACAGAGCTCCTGGGGCTTCCAGGAGGGGCGTGGAGAGCTGTGTGCTTTTACTTACGGCAATTGGTTTAGAAAAGTAAAAATATTGCGGTTGTTTCTTGGTAGCTATCCTGGTTTTTTGTTTGGTGGCTGAATTACGTTTTAGTTCTGTAAAATGGTGGCAATGGTTAAACAAATTTTAAGAAACAGTCAGTCACCTAATAATACTCTTTAAATGCTACAGTCAGTGAAAGAACTGCAGCATGGAACAGCTTACATAGTTCCAGAGGATTTTTTGTAACTTAATACTCACAGTACTATTTGCAGGTGGTCTTTAATTGGGTTGTTTCCACTTGTGGTTTTGAAGGACCTTTAGAGGAACTAAGTGAATGTTGGAACACTGCAGTGTCTTAAATCCATGAAGAAAACTTTGTTTGGGCTGTATGACAAGTAATTTGGGAAAAGACATACTATAAGCATATCACTCTTCATTGTCACATTAATGTCACTTGAATTTTTATGACTCTTCATTTTAATTAAATCTTCTTGCAGGCATAGTCTAGTGCATAGAAGAAAATATTCAAGTAGATGTAATCTTTTTTTCTTCTAGGTGTGAAGGATGCCTTACAATCCATTTATATGCAAATAGCACAGGGCTTACTGGTTTTGCCATCAGCTAGTCCAAAGAGTAGTAAAATCTAATTAAAAGACTATTCATATTGAAATATCCATTGTTTTATCTTTATTTCCCCATTCCCCTCTTTTCTTCCCTGTTACAAATTACAGGTCCTTTCTTGCTGCAGTGCTATCAGGTTGGGAGCCAGCCTAGCACAGCCATGTTTCACAGTGAAGAAAATGGGTCAAAAGGCATGGATCCCTTGGTGCTTATTGATGCCATAGCAATCTGCATGGCATATGAGGAGAAGGAGCTCTGCAAAATAGGAGAGGTGGCCCTAGCAGTGATATTCGATGTTGCAAGCATTATCTTGGGTTCAAAGGAAAGGGTAAGTTTTTAAAAAATGTATTTAAATGATCAAGTTTCAGCCAATGTAATTTTGCTTCTGAAGTTTTGGAGGCTACAACTAAGCTGAGAAAGGAAACTGATCCATTTCTTTGTTTCCAGGCTTGTCAGCTTCCCTTGTTTTCATACATTGTGGAACGTTTATGTGCTTGCTGTTATGAACAAGCTTGGTATGCTAAACTAGGAGGTGTTGTGTCCATTAAATTTCTTATGGAACGGCTGCCACTGATTTGGGTCCTCCAGAACCAGCAGACTTTCCTGAAGGCACTTCTCTTTGTTATGATGGACCTAACTGGAGAGGTATGTAATGAATGAATTTTATCAAATAGTATGGGGAAAAATTCTGGCCTTAAATTCACACAGATAGAACTCTTAGTAATCTTGATTTTGCTGAACTTCAGAATTTATTGTACCTGTAAGAGTTAGTAGTGAAGTCTAGTTGTTTGCACTCAAACCAGGTTCTGAAGTTAGGAATGAGGTCAGATTTTTCCACGTAACTTTGCTGAAGTTTTGTGGATCACACTTGCTGCTTTCAGAGCAGAAATGGACAGGCCACATGTAGATCACAAAAACCCACAGATTCACTGTCACCACAGAATCACTAAGCTTAGCTGGAAATGAAAATCACAGGATAAATCAAAATCACAGGATTTATCAAAATCCAATTCTAAGTTTGTTGATGAGTAACGTGTGGATTTGTGATCTTTGTTCTGTACTTAACTGATAAAAATAATCTCTGATGCCCCAGGTTTCCAATGGAGCAGTCGCTATGGCAAAGACCACATTAGAACAGCTTTTGATTAGATGTGCAACTCCTTTAAAAGATGAAGAAAAAACAGAAGAAATCCTTGCAGCACAGGAAAAGTCTTTCCATCATGTCACACATGACCTCGTTCGAGAAGTAACCTCTCCAAACTCCACTGTGAGAAAACAAGCCATGCATTCCTTGCAGGTGCTTGCACAGGTCACTGGCAAAAGTGTCACAGTCATCATGGAGCCCCATAAAGAGGTAAGCAGAAATACTTACTGAACCTGAGCCTGAAGTTATTTTCCAGTTTGGATTTGCAGAAATGCTTTTCTGAGTACCTTTTTCCACACTAGTGAATTAAATTCTTAGTGCTTTGATAGCATGTGTTTGTCATTTGCTAAGTTTTGTTGTTCTGAAATACACAATGGCTGGAGCCCTGTAGAGATTCATACAGGCTCTGCCTGACTCTTAGCCAGTATTTATAGTGTCTTCAGGTTGATTTAGTTCCTTAAATTATGGGCTGCTCATCCTGCCACCAATCAGACACAGGCTAGGCCATATAGGTTCTGCATTTTGATTCTCAGTTTTATTAGCCTCTAAATCTGTGGCATTATTGCTATGCCTTTCCCTATCCAGAAAGAGACTATAATGTTCAAAGCTGGTTGAGATAACTTTTGGCTAGACACTCCTTAAAGCTGGTATTGCTTTGTCCTCTGAAAGATAATTGAATGTACATAAGCCTTAAGGGCCATGACAACATACCAGTTTATACTGAGAAGCTCCCTAATTGATATCTTACTTTGCTAAAGCTGTTTAATGAGGAAAGTGAGAAGTTAGTGTAATGGAAAAAAGTTACACAAACTTTTTAGTTTTTCTGATGTTTTAGAAGCTTAAAATATTCTTGTTTCTTGACTGTTTGAAATGCTTCAGTCTATGAATTTCTTTGTTGTTCATAATGTTGTGTGAAGTTATTAAATATCATAGATCTTCTCACAGAGAATATGTATTAATTACAGCTACTACACTGTTTTGCAAACTGATGTGAATCAAAGTAATTCAGAGAATTACTTTTCCTCTTGCTTAATTATTTCTGAAGACACGTCTGGAGCCACAATAGCAAATGGATACAAACCTGCAGCCATGACTAATGGTGTCTTTCTTCCCAGTGGCTGGGTCTGTGGGGTCATTTCAACAGACTGCTAATTCAGTAATCTAAATTACATCATGTAATTTAGGTTCTCCAGGACATGGTTCCTCCTAAAAAACATTTACTTCGGCACCAACCTGCAAACGCCCAGATTGGCCTGATGGAGGGAAATACATTTTGTACAACCCTGCAGCCCCGACTGTTTACAATGGATCTCAATGTTGTGGAGCACAAGGTTTTCTACACAGAGGTACTTTCTTTTTGTGTTCTCATCTTTGAATGTAGATGCTTCTGTATGATGGTGGTAGTACTTTCATTGTTAAAAATATATATTTTTCTTTGTGCATTTTAAACTGTCACTGATATGTTAGAATTTACCTTTTGAAACATCAGGTTGAAGTCTGCCTACAGCATAACAGCTCTGAGCTAAACAGAATATTCTAATCTGTGTGAAATATATTAAATGAGCTTTGGTGTTACAGTACTGGTCTCGTAGCCTTGACTTTCATATTTAGGTCTTATTTTTTACACAGTATATCAATTAAATAAATTGTTGTACCACCAAACATAGGCAGTGTTGGTTAAGGTTTTTGAATCCCTAATAGTTTGAGTAAAATGGAATATAAAACCTGTGTGTAGATTTAACTTAGAGAAACTGTCTTATCCCTTGCTTTTCCAGCTGACTTGTCCAAACATAAGTTCAGAAGCAAATGCAGGTGGCAAGGCTGTCCCCCTCCAACTGTATATATGGGATATAATTATCAATACAGAAAATCCTCTGGTTTTAAGACAAAAACAAAGCCATGAAAAAATGGCTGTAGAGGTGGGAGTGAGATAGTGGTGTTTCAAATGTGAGTAGCAATATTAAAATGATTGTTTGTTTTTTTTCCTAGTTACTGAATTTGTGTGAGGCTGAAGATACTGCCCTAATGAAACTACCTTGCTACAAAAGTCTTCCATCACTTGTACCTCTTCGAATTGCAGCCTTAAGTAAGTAAAACCTCCTATACAAGATTTGATGCAGTTAAGTGAGCAACAGGCAGTCAGCTTCCTGAGACAGCAGAAAACCTGAGCACTGGCAGACTGATGACTGCTCTCCAGAGGTTACAGTTTAATGGAGAGAATAATGGGAAGGTATCACTGCTTTCTTAATCACTAGAATTTAGTTTTCTGAAAGGAACCCAAAATATTTTAAGATTAATTATGTTATAAAGCATTAGGAAAACTATAGAATGTTAATAGAATTCTCATTCTTTTCCTCTTTCATGGTGCCTGTTGCTTTTGGCAATGCATACAGTACTCTAGCTGTCTGCAATTTGAGATGACATAAAAAGAAACTATAAGAGAAGCGGTATAGAATTAGGGTTTATTTTCTCCTCTTCTTTGAAATTGAGTTAACAAAGAGAACAAATTTACTTTGATATTTGCAGATGCTCTAGCTGCCTGCAATTACTTGCCTCAGTCGAGAGAGAAAATCATTGCTGCACTTTTCAAGGCACTGAATTCAACAAATAACGAGCTGCAGGAGGCAGGAGAAGCGTGCATGAGAAAGGTGACTGTATTGAAACAACATTCCTTTTGAGGCCATTCTTCTCTCTGCTTTACTTCCTTGGTACAAAACTTCTTGGGAAAGTTCTCGACAGGAAATATTGTTGCTCTGTTCACTTTTTGTTAGTGATGCTGATAAAAGTTTGTGTCAGATGTGTTTGTTTGGGATTTGAACTTGGCCATAAAGAATTATCCAGGTTGCAATTAAGTATTGTAAGCTCTTGGATAAGGACCATGGTAAATCTTTCAGTCTTTCTGTTCAATCTTTCCCTCTTTCTGTTGGTCTGGTCTCTGTAAATGTTTCTTCTTTTCTAAATAGCATCAGTCCTTCCTAGCAGTTTTGCAGATGTGCAGGCCTGGCTTTATTATAAAAGCTCTTCTCATGTTTCATCTTTGTTCCTAAAAGAAGTGGTGGAGACCCCAGAGTTGTTTTTGGAAAAGTAAAGCAACGCAGCAGAGTTAGACTCTGCATCACAGTGTGATGGTTACCTTAAGGAACAGGGCCATGGCTGTTCTGTGTGAGGTCAGAATTAGTGGCCTTGCCTGACACTGCCTCGTCTGTCCTGTGGATGCTACATTATCATGTAAAAAAGCTGGAAGGCCAGGGAAAGAATATTCTTTCATCATGATTGGTTGTTCAGTAGCTGTGCCTAATTCTGATTCAGTGAGATTTTAATCCGTTCTTCTAAATGAAAAAGAAAAAAGCGAATGAAATGACTTACAGCCTCTTTGTAATGCTGTGCAGATGGGCTGGCAGGGAGCAGGGAATGTCACTGCAGTGACACTGGTGGCTTGCTTTTGTTTGTGCCATTGACTGGCCAGAGGTCAGGTGTCTTTTCATGTCACTCTGGTCATGAGAGGGAATGTACTTATTATTTGTGGCTCGTTAACAACACAATTGGGTTGAGAAGGACCAGGGAGAAAATAAGGGGTGTTCTGACCCATACATCAGATTTGTCTGGTTGTTTTTTTTCCTGTGATAAACTCATGCCCACAGGATGTTTGGTTATGACAGGAAATACTCTCTCTGGCTGCTTGCAGCCAGACTCTTTTGACCTTTTGTGTTGCTCAGGATGCTTGCAGATTGTAAAACAGAAATTTGCTCTATTGCCTTCAGCCAGACTCACAGGCAGTTCTTAATATAGCAGAGTCTAAGTCGCTTGTCCATAGCTGAGTATTTAATTTATAGCTGTAGCAGTTTTTCAATCTGTCTGTAATTAAGATCTCCTACTTGATTATTTTACGGAATATGCTACTGTGTGTCAGAAATACCTCAGTGCTTCCCAAATCCATCTTGTCACTGTATATATTTCCAGCAACAGCTGTTGGTTGAACTGTTGCATTCTGAAAGAACAAAATAAAAGAAAAGTCAGCTGAGTCTATTTTAAGAAAGATACTTGCACAAAAGTCACTTCCCTCTCCACCTGTATCCTATCATGCACTCTCTTGCAGTTCTTGGAAGGAGCTACCATAGAAGTTGATCAAATTCATACCCACATGAGGCCGTTGCTGATGATGCTCGGAGACTATCGGAGTCTGACCCTCAATGTTGTGAATCGTCTGACATCAGTCACTAGACTTTTCCCAAACTCTTTCAATGATAAATTCTGTGATCAGATGATGGTAAGCCCATCCAAGTTTTTATTTTAGCTCTTCCCAGAAGAATTTTCTTCTGGCTACTGCTTTTATTGGTGAAATATCAAAGAAGTTCAGAAGTGATTCAATGTATATGTTGGAAGTAAAAGATTTTTGTTTCACAATTAATAAAAACCCCTGATTTTTGTAAACATTTTGAGTAAATTTCTGAAGGGCTTCTAAACCAAAGAGTTAAGAGATTTTTTTTTTAGTGAAGACATAACTAATTATGCTAAGGTTTGCTTGGACAAATTTATCTTTAGCAAGGCACCACCAGTACCTTTAACAATTTTACTTCCCAATGCATTAAATCCGTTTTGGTGCTTTCTTGATTTATAAAATTTTGGAAGGCATTGCCCTGTTTGTTTGCAGTGTTTAAACTGAATATGTGATTTCTTTATCCTCTTGGCATGGATATTTGACTATTTAAATGCATAGGCATGAAGCAAGTCATCAAAGAAGTGTAAGACTATCAGACTTAGGTTTTTTGTGTGTATATATATATATGTACTTATAATCCATGCTTTCTTGAATATCTAGAGGACTTCTAGCAACAGTAAACTTTTCAACCAGAGGGAATAAAAATAACTGATAATTTTTCCCTTTGTTTCCTTCAAAGAATTATTTCAACCTCTAAATTTTCTCTTGTAGCATATGCTAAAATGGAACAGTCTAATTAGAAGAATAATACTAATTACCCTCTCTTTATAGCAACACCTGCGTAAATGGATGGAAGTTGTAGTTATTACACACAAAGGTGGACAACGGAGTGATGGAAATGTAAGTTAATTTATAATGCATTTATGTGAGAAGAGAAGAAATAAGTAGTATTAATGTTTTGGAATTACAGAGCTCATTCAGTTGTAAGTGCTGCCATAACTGATTACACACTGATGCTTTGTTACAAGCTAACAAATTTGTTGACTTGAGTACTGAATATTGAATATTTTTTAGAAGTCTTAGTAAGAGGAGCTTCTTGTCTGCTGACAATGGTTACTTTAAAGAGTGTTCTGGGTTAGTGTGGGAACAGCTCAAGCATTTTATTTCCTTTCCCCCTCAGGATTTTCTGCTTGGAAATCTCTTCTTCACTGGAATGGCTGATGAGCTCAGTGGCATAATCCCCCTTTTTTCATTAATATGTTTGATGTTTGTAACGTAGCCTTTCAAAAATTATATATAATGATAACATAATCCCAGTTAATTTAAAACTTAATTTATTAAAACCAAGTTCAATATTTACTAGTTGGAAACACATTAAAATCACTCTCCCAGTGAAACTAATGGCCTCAATGTTGAAGCATGGGAAGCTGATTAGTTGTCTTAAAAATGGAAAACTGTGCAGTGTAATGTCAATACTGTGTGCTCTTAGCAATACTAAGGGGAAGTCCTGCTTCAGTGCAGTTTCCTGTACATTACCAGAAGTCCCATAATTCTATTAGTGTTTTACTAAATGCTTTTATTAAGTGTTGAGATTTATGATTGCACCTAAGAAAAAATGGGGGAATTTTATTAATATCTTTGTTTTTCAAATTAGAATGAAATTACATTGGCTTTTTATTTCCCTCAAATCATGGAAATGGCTTAATGGCTTTTCATTTCTCTTTCCTGTCATTGCAAAAAGAGCTTTTAATCTGAATTTGGTCATTGCTTTATATTAGACCTAGATATTGTCTAATGAAGTAGAATAAGATTTGTTTGTTTCAATGAAAACACTGTGCATTCTTCAGTCAACCACATTTTACTCATGTCAGAGTAGTTCTAAAGCCTTCATATTCTTCTTTTGGGATTCACTTATCCTCAAATGTGATGATTACAGGTATCTTGCAGATCTTTTTATAGCAATAGTCTTTTAAACCAGAGCGTGGCACCTCTAGAACAGTTTTTAGTTGTCCCTAAGTCACGTTTAGTTGGTAATTCCTCTGCTTTTAATGTTTTTTGTTGCGGTTTTCTATGTAATTGTGTTCAGAGAGATGTTGAGTGAGGGGTGCACACCAGACACTTGAGGAAGAATCTACTGTCACATCTTGAGGGGAGAAGTCTGGAAACATTTCAAGTAGCATTGTGTCAATGCAAAGCTGATTGAATATTACTTTTCTGCTCCCTAGTTGTTGCTCCAAAGTTTCCTTAAAAATAAAAATCCTAGGAAACTGCAGGAGGACACAGATGGCTTGGTCTTTGTACAGTTGCTGTGGCAAGCTGTGTTCACATGTCTGTATGTACATTGTGCTGTTGAGTGATTGTATCTTCTAAATGTAGAAAAACTGGTGTGGTGAAACTGGTGGTCAGTTATTGTAGCTGGCATTTTGCTTTCTCTCATTTCCTCACGATTCTAGTGAGATTCCAGCATCTGGGACACTTGTTAAAAGCAGTGCTGGGGAGTAGGTTGGATCATGCAGACTGTGTGGTTCAGTAGAGGAGGTGGTAAACACTCAGTGGAGGAGAAGATTGACCAGGAAAGCCTGATGTTCCTTACCTCTGTTGGTGCTGTTACCACCCTTTCATCCTTTTCCAGCAGCACTGGGTGAAGGTACCACTTGATGGTGTCAGGCAGTTCTCCAGCATAGTGCAGATAGTGGCTGGTCAGCAGGGCCTCTTAATCAATGGTTAAAAATTATGTGGGGTGAGTTTTCATATGTAAGTGGCAGCTACAGACAGACTGAAAACTAAGTTAGAAATGCTGCATGATAATTGATGACTATTGAAAAGATCCACATTGATGCCAGAATAACTAAGCCTTGTTCACCTAAATAATTTATGATAGTCCTGCTGTGATCTTGGGCTGTGACCTGGATGTTTAGAGAAGTGAACAAATGAAAACATAATCTATTAAGTAGTGATTAAAATCTAATTTGTTGGTTCAGAGAGTAAAATCTTTGATTTAAGTCCTTCTTCCTCTCTTCCCTGACTCTTCAAGGAAAGGCATGGGATTTTGGGTCATGTCTGGTAATTGAAAGAATAGGTTTTGAGTAGATGGTTGCCTCCAGCTGTCCTTCTTGTGAGAGGATGGAAATTTCCATGGTGAAAATTCTGTCTTATGGCCTAAGAGGACTTTATAGCTCTAGAGGACTTCATAGCTTGGTAGCTGAAATACTGAAAGTGGTTTTGTAATTGATGCTGGCCAAATTTGTCTTCAAAGGTGCTAAAATATAATTTCCTTTGACTTAATAATCTCTATTATCTTTTTATTCAGTATAAATATTTGAGCAGCTATGTCTGATCAACGTAAAAGTAGAAAAAAGGGTGCTTTTCATCCTGGTTCTTTGGAGGGCAGTTCGGAGCACGTGAGATGCTCATTGTCTCCATTCCTTTTTGTTTGAGATGAGAAAGTAACTGTGCTGAAGTTAGACTGCAGCCTGAAGAATAGCATGTACTGATTTGTACATTCATTTGATATTTTTGTGGGCTTTTTCCTTTCATGCTGTGACTTCTGTTTTGGTTCAGCGGGCCATGGAAGGGGTAGAGGTGAGAAACTGGGTGGAGGCACCAGGAACTTTTTTTGTTGTCAGAGCTTCCTTTTTTGTTGTTGTTGTTTTGTTTGGTTTTATTTTTTCTTTTAACTTGTGTTTTGTTAGTTTTATCATTGTGTTTTGGGCAGAGTGCATTGTGCCTTTGAGTGCAGTGCTGTGAATTGTCTTCTGTTTGACTGTGGCAGAGCTGTTTTGATCACGTTGCTGTTAAGGATGTTGAGCATGTTTGTACCAGGAGGAGCAGGATTTTCAGTTTCTGTGGAGGCATAAATGGTTTCAAAAGGTTTTATGTATTCTCAGCCCTGCACTTCAGTCCATGAGAGGAGTCTTGTGGGGTCTGTCTGGACAGATCAGGTTAAAAGAGTGGAACCTAATGCTTTGTGTTTAAATTCAGTTGAGAAAATGCAATGTACTTGATAAAAGTACATGGATAAATTGATAAAAATGCAATGTACTTGATAAAAGCACTGGAACTTGGTTTTAGAGAGATGGTGAGGGTGAACGTATTGTTTTGTTTTTTCCTTTCCCTTTTCTTACTGAAGGAAATCCACACTCTAGCTAACTGAAATACAGTCTCTATTTAAATCACACAGTGAAAAAGAAGTGTAAAATTATTTTGGACTCCTGGAGAATTTAATATCTAGTGGGAGAACAGAACTGACTTTTAGTATTTGCAAGATAGACTGAACAGTGCTGTGAGAAAGCTGTCTCTCTTTGTGTCTCTTCATGTGTAGTCTGGGGGTGTGGGGTGTATCTGAGATGTTTTAGGGGGGAAGGTCTGGCTGTTTGATGCATGAGCCACTTGGTGTAGAGCAGTGAGCACTCCTAACTCCCCCATCAGCAGTATCATTACAGTGTTTAGCTCTTACCTGTAAAACACCACTCTACTGGCAAAGAAAATAAAATTTAAACCATGATATTACCAGAGGGGGAAGGGCAGACTTCCACAAGTGCAGTTTTTTCATGCATTATGGTAACTAGATGCTGTATATGTGTTAACCCTTTGCATTTGGCTGCTGACTGTGCTAATACAGAGAGGATAAAAGAAGTAAGATGTGTGATACTGTTTTTATACATTATAGCCAGTAATATTTATTTAACTGTGTTTCTTTTTACCTGTAGGAAATGAAGATTTGTTCAGCAATTATAAATTTATTCCATCTGATCCCAGCTGCCCCACAGACTCTGGTTAAACCTCTCCTGGAAGTTGTTATGAAAACAGAACGAGCAATGTTAATTGAGGTAAAAGTGGAAGTTGACATTGCTGAACTTTTTGCTTTATAGTCTTCTTAAATGTCAGTATATAATAGTTACAATATTTTAAATATGGTGTGAGAACATTTGATATGCTCTTCAAGCCTTTAGGAGGTAACATTTGTCTTACACCCTTAGAAGTGAAGTTTTGAAAGTGTCAATAAATTCTCATCATGCAAGTTCTGAACACTTTGTATCTGCATAAATGCCAATTCAAATGTATTTTCCTGAGTGGTAGTAAATTAGTAGAAAATACTCTATAGTCTGCATTTTTAATTTAAGGTTTATGAATTTTTCAGGCTGGCAGTCCATTCAGGGAACCACTGATAAAGTTTTTGACACGTCATCCATCCCAGACTGTGGAGCTGTTCATGATGGAAGCCACTTTAAATGATCCACAGTGGAGCAGAATGTTTATGGTAAGCTGTGTGGGGAAAGGTGCAGGAAAAACCTTCAACTTGGCAAATCTGGTGAACAAAAGGGTTTCATCTTTTGCATTTTTTTTTCCTGTATGATCTTTTAGTCCTTAATCATGGTCTTACTCTTGGCTGCAGGGTTCCTGTTCGTGGTTTTGTATTTGTTTGTCCTGAAGTGTTGATTTTATACCTTTCCAGATCATGTAAAGCTATTACTGAAGTGTAGATGTTATTTTTATATACATGAAATATAACCTCTGCAACTTTAGTGTGGAATATAAAAGCTACAGGATGATATAACCGCCTGGTATTTCGGCTTTTAAAGGTTATTAAAATTATTTCTTCCCCTTTTGCAGAGTTTCTTGAAACATAAAGATGCCAAACCTCTGCGGGATGTGCTGGCAGCTAATCCCAACCGATTCATCACCCTGCTGCTGCCTGTGGGCACCCAGGCAGCCGTGAGACCTGGCTCCCCCAGCACCACCACAATGCGTCTCGATCTGCAGTTCCAGGCTATCAAGGTATTCATTTATCCTTGTTTGTCTCTGCCCTGGGTAGTTAAAACCCCTTCAGCTACAAGCCTCTTACATCCAGGCTTTCAACATGTGTGTGTCTACAAAAGCTCATAGAAAGCCACTTGTAAAAATGTGGAGTGTTTGTAGTCAGAGTTGCTCTGAGAAGGGAAAAGAGACTCAAATTAACTGTGCTTTCTTTGTCAAGTAGGATATGAGAGCATGACAGAGCATGATAACAGAAACAGAAATTTATTTTAATTCAAACTATTTTGTATTTCAGTCTTTCCTTTTGCTGTTGAATATTTTAGAACCCTTAATTGACCTTAAACAAGTGCTTGTATATCATTGTTTCTCCTGACAGATCTCTAGTGTGTTAACTGTGCATTTGTCTTGTTTTGCTTTGGACAGATCATAAGTATTATTGTTAAGAATGATGAATGTTGGTTAGCAAATCAACACTCCTTGGTGAATCAGCTGAAACGTGTATGGGTGAGTGAAGCTTTTCAGGAGAGACATAGGAAGGAGAACATGGCTGCAACAAACTGGAAAGAGCCCAAGCTGTTGGCCTATTGCCTATTGAATTACTGCAAGTACGTAAAAATCTTTGTCTCCTAGACCCTGTGTGCATTTTTTAAAAAATTCAGTTTTAAAAATACTGTAAAGGTATATGGGGCTACTAAAAATGGTTTGCAGTTATTGAAGAGAAAGTGTAATATATTTCATAATACTGCCATTAGCTCTAAAACCATGCCTGTGGTACTGGCTGCTCTTGCTTCTCTGCTCCTTTAAAAGATTAGTTTCATCAGCATGGTAATTTGTGTATTTTTTCACAGAAGCTTTGTATTTTATGTGTTTTCACAGAAGGAATTATGGTGATATAGAGTTACTCTTCCAGTTGCTTCGGGCTTTTACGGGTCGATTTCTCTGCAATATGACTTTCTTAAAGGAATACATGGAAGAAGAGATCCCCAAAAACTACAGTATTCCCCAAAAACGGGCTTTGTTCTTCCGGTTTGTAGACTTGAATGACCCAAACTTTGGAGATGAGCTCAAAGCCAAGGTAACTAAAGCAATTAAATCAAAGAAGCCTGGTATTTAGGTTTGATTTTCTTCTTGGGAACTAGGGCAACAAAACTCCTTACTTAAATGTCAACGAGTTTGATAATTGGCAGAGTCATTTAGGTGAAAATATCATACCTGAAGAGGAGCAATAATAAACAGAGACAGCAATTCATCTTGCTTTCAATGCTGACTGCTTTAGTTTACACTTTCTAAGAATCTTTGCCCTTGGAAGGAAGAAAGAGGGGGAAAAAAAAATCCTATGTGTGTCTTTTTCTTGGGGTTTTATTTATAATTTCCTTTTGTAACACAGTGTGTCCAGCAGGCAGGTTTGCATGTGACAGTACTTGAATGTTGGCTGCTATTAGAAGAATGGGACAGTACAGTAAAACTTTTTTTGTTTTGACTCTGTAGGTGCTGCAGCATATCCTGAATCCTGCTTTCTTGTACAGTTTTGAAAAAGGAGAAGGTGAACAGCTCTTAGGCCCCCCAAACCCAGAAGGAGATAATCCAGAAAGTATCACTAGTGTTTTTATAACAAAGGTAACAATCTCTGTTTACATTGAAGTATTTGAAAATTAAAACAAAAATTTCTTCCTCTCATTTGACTTTTCATTCTGATTTGAATTAGTTGTTCTCTTCTGAATATTATGGTCTGTTACATCAAATTGCTTCATAATGTTGAAGGTGAGATCCATCGGTGATCAGTAGGACTGGACTACAATTTTCAGTTTATGCTGTTTTCAGAACTGGAATGTGTCTTTAGAAATGGGCCTTACTTGGCTGTAATCCCAGTCTTTTTTATAAGGACAGCTTTCCATGAGCCAACATCAATGTCTTTCTAATTCACTGCTGTTTCCTGGAACCAGTCAGCAGTTATAGAATGCATGTTGTTGAAGTTGAGGGTTGGGGATTTTGATTTATTTATTTTTATAGGTTAGCACTTTGAGAGTTCCCAGATGTGCTCATTATTTAGAAGTTCACAGTTCAGGAGGTGGTTTTGTCAAGAAAGTAATTACAGATTTTTAGTCTTTTTAAAAACTGCTCAAAAAGCAAAAATTTGCGACTTTGCCTTTATAATAATAAAAGTTGTCTTTCTTTTTTTGTCAACTTCATTCCCTGTTCTTTGATCATGCCTGGAACTAGGTACTTGATCCAGAAAAGCAGGCTGATATGCTGGATTCTCTGAGGATCTATCTCCTGCAGTTTGCCACGCTGCTGGTCGAGCATGCCCCCCATCACATCCACGACAACAACAAGAACAGGAACAGCAAACTGAGGCGCCTGATGACCTTTGCCTGGCCTTGCCTCCTGTCCAAGGCCTGTGTGGACCCAGCCTGCAAGTACAGTGGCCACTTGCTCTTGGCACACATCATTGCCAAGTTTGCCATTCACAAGAAGATTGTTCTGCAGGTATTGACCGTGGGCTTGTGTTAAGTTCCATAGTGTGCTTTCTTTTATTTTAAGATTCAGAGTAGAACCTGCACGGTGGTTTTGAGTACTGAGTGTAGTTCAAACACTCCAAACAAATGCAGAAGCAGCAGGTCAAATGTTTCATACGAATTTACTTGGGAATAGGAGAGTATGGAAAGAAGTGTGAAGACAAATGAAAGCAGGAAGGGTAAGTAGTACAAGTAGACCTTTTGGTTGAATTAACAAAATTTGAAGTGTTTCTTCATTTAAGAGACAGACGCTTCAGTTGAGACACAATGTGGGGACCAAGGGAAAACTTCAGATTGGGCAGTGGAGAGGGAGGAAGAAAAGGGAATGTAAAGGAAGCAGAAATGTATGCTCTGTGCTTCTGCTGATGACGTATCATGATATTTTTAACAAATTATGGGCCTTGAGAGAAAAACTGTTTTTTAGAAAACATACATTGTAGTTTTCCTTTCTTTATAAATGCTTTGTGTTTGTAAATACTTAACTGTATTAATGTTGATGAGAAACTTTGCTGCTCAGGTTTTTCACAGCCTTCTCAAAGCCCATGCAATGGAGGCCCGGGCTATTGTCAGGCAGGCCATGGCTATCCTGACTCCAGCTGTGCCTGCTCGGATGGAGGATGGACACCAGATGCTCACTCACTGGACACGAAAAATCATTGTGGAAGAGGGTCATACAGTGCCCCAACTAGTACATATTTTGCACTTGATAGTACAACATTTCAAGGTACTTGTACTGTTATTCTGGTACTCACTGTATCTCCTGTGTCAAGGAAGTAAACAGAAGTTTGATTAGAAAAATGGCATAATCTGATTTATATGGTTTAGCTTCAAAATGCATCATTTGTCTGTAAAGATACTTGTCTATAACTGAATATAACTATTTAATAGAAAATAATTTATTAAGCTCTCTCATGATTAAAGTTAGAACTCCAAATGTCAGGTTAGAGTCTGCAAGATGAATTCATTACACATGCATCAGCAGTGTTCTTTACCAGGTCTGTGAAGATTCTCTATGAGTTCTTTAAAAAAAGTGCAGAACCATATTCTTTGCCATCCTCCAGTAATCCTTGTATGTTTGACTTTATAAATTCTGTGGTATTAACTAGATAACTATTGTCTCCAGCTAATGTATGTTGGGAAACATTAAACAAATGGGGGAATAGTGCAGAATGTCAACACAGGAACATTTTTGAAAACACCTATTAAAATGCAATCCAAAGGGACAGCTAATACACATTTTCAGGAACTGATGCCTCAATAATTCTTGAAAGAATAGATGAGTGTGTTAAAATGTACATTGAATCTCTTTAAAAAGCTTGGAAAAAAATTGGCATGATTGGTCCTCAAGAAAAATCATGACTCTTAAAAAGAACATGTTCATTTGGGTGCATAAAATCAGTAGTCACTACTGAAAGTTGTAGCCAAAATACTATTTTCAATGCATCAGTTACTTTTCCATATTGCAAAATTTGAAGTGGTACAGGTTTAGCAAACTTTGGGATTGATGACTGTTTTACAGTTTTGCTTTATTTCCACTTTGTAGTTTTTTTTGTAGAATTTTATTGGTTAATGACTAACATTTCTGTGAAACCATTTTTTCAGGTTTATTATCCTGTGAGACATCACTTGGTTCAACATATGGTTAGTGCCATGCAGAGACTGGGCTTCACTCCCAGTGTTACAATAGAGCAAAGAAAATTAGCTGTGGATCTTGCTGAAGTTGTTATTAAATGGGAATTGCAAAGAATTAAAGATCAGCAGGTAGGAAATCAAAATAAATGGGTAAAGATTGAACTGTTCCACGTTTGAGTGTAGTTTTTTTTTTAACATGCATATTGCTGATATTTCAGCCAGATTCAGATATGGACTCAAGTGCAAGTGGAGAAGGAGCAAGTTCTGCCTCATCTGCTGTTAAAAGAGGATTGTCTGTGGATTCTGGCCAAGAAGTGAAACGCTTCAGGACAGCTACAGGAGCAATAAGTGCTGTAAGAAAAAAATCTGGGTTTATTCAGAGACTCTAAGCAGTGTAGTGTAATTGTTTTTTCCACATAACTCAAAACTCCCTAAATTGAAGGTTTTAGCTTTAGAAAATATTTAAAATCTGTTCTTGTTGTTTTCCTCCTTCAATCTTGCTGATGGCTTTTGTGTTTTGTGTGCATGCAGGTGTTTGGACGGAGCCAGTCCTTGCCAGGAGCTGATGCCCTTCTTGCCAAGCCCATTGACAAGCAGCACACAGATACTGTTGTGAATTTCCTGATCAGAATTGCTTGCCAGGTAGCGAGGTTGTTCTGAGATGCCAATACCAGCGTGGCATTAGCAGCCAAACCCATAAACCCCTCTTTTCACACAGGTCCTTTTAGGCTTGGATTATTCTAATGTTTCTATACTTTGTTTTCATGATTAATTTACATATTTGGGTGATGCTGCAAAGTATGCTCGTTCTATTGCCTAGGTTAAATGACCAGAATACTGTATCCCAAAATATTTAGAGAGTTTTATAGGGAATGACTGTATCTAGGGGTAATGATTGTAGATGTATTTTCAACATCCAATATATGGAATTAGTTTCCTGCAGCATGCAGAACTAAAGCTTTTTACCAAATTTTGAGGGAATTCATTCTACTAGAATGGGGAAAATTATCTGGGTATACCTCAAGGCTGACAAATTTTATGGCTTCTGCTCCTGCAGCAGACTCAGCTGGTAAGTAGCATGGGATTTTATATACCACAGTCCACTGCACAAAGTAGATGTGCTCTTAAGTATAAAGATGAATTGAGTAAAGAGCTGCACATGTTTATGGATACCTTGCAAACAGTAAAGATTAACCATCTTGAGTATGTTCAGAGTTGTAGTAATAAAGGATGGGATTAAAATTTTTTTAAAATACACCTTTCATGGTGTAATTTGGGTGATTTGGGTTAATTAGCAAGCAATTTAGACAGCAGTTCTGGTGTTTACTATTAGTTTGCAGCTTTTTATACATTAAATACCGTACTGATAAAACTACTTAACTCATCCATTTCAGAAATAAGAAATTATATGCTTGCATGGAATGCATAATAAATTAATGAGTTGGTTCCAAAAGGGTGTCATTTTGTTAACTTTGATTAATTGCTAGGTAAATGACAACTCCAACACTGCTGGGTCCCCTGGGGAGTTGCTGTCTCGCCGCTGCGTCAACCTCCTGAAAACAGCTTTGAGGCCAGACATGTGGCCCAAGTCAGAACTGAAGTTGCAGTGGTTTGATAAGCTGCTCATGACTGTGGTAGGTAACATTTAGTCCTGTAGCTCTTTAGGTTTCCCTGGCATGTGAGATGATTGAATACTAGTGATATCTGGATATAGATTTTTACAGGACTAATCTTTTCTTCTTTGTAGTGAAATAAATAGCTCGTTAAGTGTGTGACTTGCATCAGTGGTTATAATTTGTAGAGCTGCAGTACTTACTGGTTGGTGTGTTTTTTTATTTTTGGTTTTTTTCTTAGTAGGAAGTTTTACAGATTTGATTTTATTGATGCCTAGTTTTTTGACTACATTATGGGAGTATGAAGTCCACTGAAAGGCAAGCTCCCTGTAATAGATGATACAACACTTTAAACATCATCTATATCCTCTGTTCTGTCCTTTAAACTATAACTTGTCATAAAATACACTGGTTTAGCTTAACTTCACTGATGGCCTGTCTCTGAAAAGTGTTGACAAAGAAATAAAACATCATCCTCTGTTGAAAGCATTTCTAACCAGCAGGGTTGCAGACAGATTTCATACCCTAGGATCACAAAAAACACCAGAAGGAACATACCTGTACCTGCTTAACTAACACTGTTATGGTTAAAGACTCTGTAATTGCCTGGATTTTTAGTTTTATGGTGAATGACTTACTTCAGATATTGACCTAGAACATCACTGCTGTAGAAACCTCAATCTTACAGGTTTTAACAGATTTGATCTGAATTTAGTAATCTGTGTAATTCCTGTTTTCCCCTGCTCACTGCTCTTTTGTATGGTTTCTCTTTAGGAACAGCCCAATCAGGCCAACTTTGCCAACATTTGCACTGGCTTAGAGGTCTTAAGTTTCCTGTTGACTGTGCTGCAGCCCCCTGCTATCCTGAGCAGCTTCAAGCCACTACAGAGAGGGGTAGCAGCCTGTATGACCTGTGGGAACACCAAGGTTCTGAGGGCTGTGCACAGTTTGCTGTCTCGCTTGATGGGCATTTTCCCCACAGAGCCAAGTGAGTGCTGTTTGCTTCCTCCCTTTATCCTTTATTGCTGCATAACTTAAGTGGTTGAGGGTGGGATGAAGGCACTCTTTGGATTGTGCTAATATTCTGTTTTATGATTCCTGCGTTTAATGGTCCATTTTGGCTTGCACTTTGAACCTCTGATTAAAAAAGGAAAAGCTGAAATAAGTGATCATGTGGAATACATCATTATCCATTGACATAAAAACTTAATAACCTGTGGCTGTCATAACTTCAGTTCAAGAAATGCATGCTATGAATTTAATGTATTTTTGCAGTTAAATTTTTCAGCTTCAGAAGTGCAATTTTTTAGTTGTTGAGCTTTGCTGTTTTGCTGAAACAAGGAAGGGAGATAAAGTGTAAAAGAGAGGCAATAGGTGATATGCTGTGTCTTAATAGAAGCTAATTTAGATAATCTTTTCTTGGTAAAAAGTAGGCCAATAATGCAAGACTGCTCATCAAATTGAGTTACTCAGAAGAAGTGGTACACTATTATAAAAGGCATACTGGTACAATAAAGAGGTTTATATAAGTGAGGGATCCCTGTTTGTAGGCAAGATAAGACTCCAGTGCTGTTTTAGTGACTGTACACTCACAGTGTGACTGTTCTTTGCCTGTTCTGTGGATAATGTTACCAAAAGTAAACACATCTCTAAACTCTGCAGGTACCTCAAGTGTAGCTTCCAAGTATGAAGAGCTGGAGTGCCTTTATGCTGCAGTTGGGAAGGTTATCTATGAAGGCCTGACTAATTATGAAAAAGCCACCAATGCCAACCCTTCCCAGCTCTTTGGTATGTGTCCCACATCCCTGGCAGCTCTGTGGGAATGGCCCTGACTGAGACTTGTCTTTGTTATGAGCTTCCCTTTTCCATGAGGAAATGGCAATCTGATCTAATGCAGAGGAAGCTGTGGGAAGCGTTTCAAGCTAACTTGTGAGATGAGCTTGGGATGTCAAATCTGTGAAGAAAGGGAATGGAGGGGGCTCATTGCATTCTGTCTTCTCCCTGAGGTGACTTGGGAGCAACTACTGGAGGTGGGGAGCTGTAGATCTGCTAGGTGGGAGCCTTTTGTATTCAAAGTGCATAGGAAAAAGCTACAGTATTGAAAATAGCTAAAAAATAAAGTAAAAGTTACTGGAAGCTTCTTACATGGGAAAAACCAAATCCTGCAGGTCCTCTGAGATACAACAGAATAGTTAAGGAATCTGTGTAAACAGTCTTATGTGTTCCTGCCTTTCTTTTAAATTTTTTTTAAAGCCTTATTTATTAGCTGATTTAGATGGTGTATTAAGATATATGTATTTATAGATCTTCAATTCTCAGTAATCAAGAAATTACAAAAATACTGTTTTTTCTTGGGTGACAAAATCTGAATTTTTAACATAGACCATTCTGAAGAGCTGAAATGTTTTTCTTTTCTTGTTTTTTTGTACTTACTGAACTGCTAGAGAACTCAGCTACACAAAAGAATGACAAAGATGTATTGGAATAATAGAGTTTGGCCCAGAAGTGGTTGTGTTGGTAATACAGACCTGAAATTGTACAATATTGGAAAACCTGCTGATTTAAATGGCAAATGTCCTTCACTATTCTGTTGTGTGAGCTGTGTAGATGGTTGTAATTTCACCTTGGGAATTGCCTATTTGTCAGATGTCAGGACGTGCTTTACATCAAACTAACCATGAAAGATGTTTCTTACATTTTGTCCAGAGCTCCCTTAAAAGCAGCAACACAATCAAGTTGTCAGGAGGTGCATTTTGTAGTAATTCTGTGGCTCAGAGGCTGGACTTTGTGGGCCAAATTTTGTGCCCATCTGAGCATAAAAAGAAATCAAAACTTTAGCAGGAGCCATTCAATGATCAGAGCTCTGTGATGTGCTCTGTAGATATGTTGAATTAGAAAGTTGCAGGAGGTTTTTTTTCAGTGGGTATAATTTTACAGGATGTGTGTGCTTTTTTTTTTTAAAGAGTGAAGTAGTCAACTTAGTTAACTTCTTCAATCTACAGAAACTGATTTATGAAACTTCTTAAATTTTCTAGATTAGAAAAGCAAAATTATAATTTTAAAATTTATTTTTTTTTTAATTACTAAACCCAGGCCTAGTCATCTAAGAGTTTGTCTACTTTTTGCTACTAAAACAGACGTGCAACATCAGGAGTAGTTACATTTTTTTCCCAGTCTTGGGGAAATATTTGCTCTCAATTCTTCCCTTCCTGTCCTCCCTTTTTCCCCTTGCTCTTCATCACACACTTTTATATACAAAACTCTGAAATATTTTGATTAGTGCAAAAGTAACCTTTTAGACAGTCTAAGGACGAAAGTTGAGACTGAAATTTTTCTGCAAATCTCTCCAGATTTCTAATGTTTGTAACTTGGATAGTCCCATCCTTCTTTTATGGCATCCATGCCTTAGTCAGGTCATGCCCAAGGGAAGTTTTACTTCCTGAAGTCTTGTTTTTATCTCTAGGGACTCTGATGATTCTGAAATCTGCATGTAGCAACAACCCCAGCTACATTGACAGGCTGATCTCAGTGTTCATGAGATCCCTGCAGAAGATGGTCAGGGAGCACCTGAACCCACAGGCCACAGCAGGAACAGCAGAAGCAAATACAGGTATTACACTGTATAGTCTGTTAATGATTGGAAGTGTTATAAAGTATTAAAACATCTTCATCCTAAAGGCATTCAGGTGTCTTTGCAGAGTTTGTGTGCATTGTTACTTGTTGAAAAACACTTGAGCCTTAGTGAGTGGAATTACTGAAGTAGTGAGAGCTAAAAATGCACTTAGGAGTTCCAGTTACCTGCTTAGTATGTGAATTTCAGTATTAGCCTAACCTTCTCAGTGAATGGTTAGTGAAGTAGCTGTTGAGCTGCAGCATACATAGAAATAGTGACATTCTTTAAGGCTTTATGGTGTTGATGGGAGACAGGCTGAATTTTTTTGATTGCTCTGTGCTTTCACTTTTTTTTGCTCCTTCCTATTTTATAATAATGGAACAACTGTGAATTAACTTGTTGGAGCTGATGCTTTAGTTTTTATCTTAAAATAGCATCTTTTTGAGTTTGTATAATTCTGTCTGTTGTCAAATGAATTAGGTCATGAGTCACTGAAAAAATCAGATGTTCTTGTAGAAGTGCTAGTAAAGGGCCTTGTAATTTACTAATGAATAAGCTACTGAGGAAAACACTTTGAGAGAATTGCTGCTGTTAGATTCCCAGCCCATACTTTAATTAGGTAAATGAGAACCTTGTAAATTTTATTAACACTGAGAAACAATTGGAAAATTATTAAACTTGACAGATAAGCAAGTCAGGAAATTAGCTGAACAGAATTAGAGAATTAGCTGCATCACACAATTTCTTTGTTACAAAGTTAATTGTAGTTTTTCAGTATTAGCGGTCTGTAATACCTTTTACTAAAGATTTGCAGAAAGGAAAAACAGACTTGCCTTTAGGATTTTGAATGGATTGGGTTTTGAAAGGAGTCACAGAATCATAGAATGGTTTGGGTTAGAAGGAACCTTAAAGATCTGATTCCAACCCCCTGCCATGGGCAGGGACACCTTCCACTAGACAGTTGCTAAAGCCCCATCCAACCTGGCCTTGGATTTTCTCTTAGTTCTTTAGGAATGTAAAGTAGTAATTACGAACTCTTTATTTCTGGGGATGTATTTCCAGGCAATAGGTTGTTGTTATTTTTAAAATTACAGTATCTTATCTGGAAGATAACCCTTTTTTTGCATCCATAGCAGGTACAAGTGAACTGGTAATGCTAAGTCTGGATCTTGTGAAAACTCGCCTGGCTGTGATGAGCATGGAAATGAGGAAAAATTTCATACAAGCTATTCTAACATCGCTCATTGAAAAATCCACTGATGCCAAAATTCTTCGTGCAGTGGTAAAAATAGTGGAGGAGTGGGTGAAAAACAATTCCCCGATGGCAGCTAATCAGGTAAATTGAGTAGATGAAGTCATCTTTGCTGTCAAATACTAAATAGCTATGAGCCACTATTATTCATCAGTTTTGACAATGAAGTTTGTAATGATCTGTTATAGATGTTTAGATGCCCGTGGTGAAGTTTAGCCTGTCTTCATCCCCTGTGAAAATAGCTGCAGCTATAGATGCTTGGCATTTTATAGGCTTATGTTTGGTGTTTGATCTCAAATGCTGCTTTGTGAAGAACTTCCTTTAAAGTAAAGTTTTAAAATATGCTTCACATTACCCTAGGTAGAAAGATTATTCAGGAGAAAGAGGACTAATGCTGATATAAATTGTGTTACACTGTAGCATTTTGTGGCCTCGTCAATCTGCCATATTTCTATTAAGAGTTGAGCACTTAGTCTCGTGCTGTACAAAAGGACCTACACTTTTTATAATATACACAAGAATTTTGTAATCACTGAACAGTTTAAGCCTATTTTTAGGCACAATTTTAAAATTCTCCAGCATATATTAGAAGGATAAATGCTTGAGTTATTTTTTGTATTTTAAGAACTGTGACCTCCCAAGCTATTTTTCAGTACTTTAGAAGTGAAGGTGTCATGTAAAGGATGGCTGAGCTGTAGTCTGAATGTGCTAGTTCTCTGCATGTTTGAAGAAGAATTGACAAAATTAATCATGTCTTCTTTTACCACAGACACCTACTCTCCGGGAGAAGTCCATCCTACTGGTGAAAATGATGACTTACATTGAAAAGCGGTTTCCAGAAGACCTTGAATTAAATGCTCAGTTCTTAGACCTTGTTAACTATGTCTATAGGTAATTATAGCAATTAATCATTTACTGCAGCTTATTGGTTCATAATTTGTACCATATATGAACTTCGTAACATGTCATCAATCTTTTTAGGTCTGAATTAAGGGATATTTTTCTATCTTTTTCTTTGCTAAAATGCAAAATCAATTCACTTCACTGAGACCACAGTACATATTTATGGAAGGCAATTTGAAAACAGAAGTTCCTTAGACAGGATTTTTACTTTTGGCACTGATAAAATATCTCCAGCACCCCAACTTCTTCCTTTCCCAAGATACCAAGGCATCTGACTGTATTCCTAACACTGTGGTCACAGCTGAATTCACATTGTCTTTTCACATCCACAGGATATAAAGATTTTTTTTTTCTTGAAACTTTATTGTAAATTAGACTTTCAGGAGAGTTACTTTCCTAGGTAGACTTGAAGATTTTGAATCACAATGAAATAATTAGAATGCCAGGTATTTAATGGTGTTCTGCTGCTTCACATTATTTTGCAGTCAGTTTGCTGCTCTACTCTGCTGCTTCACTGTGCAAAGCCTTCATGTACACTGGTGCTCAGAAGCTTTTATCAGTCAATAACATTTGTCATTTCAAACACTATACAGACGTGGCTCAGTGTTTCACAACTATGATAAGATTTTATCCTGGAAGAGTATTTCTGATAGTTCTGGGGCAGTTTTACATCAAGCAGCAATATTTTCTTTGCTGTTTCTCTCAAGAACTGCACCTGGCTGTTTGCCACATGTGGGCTTTTACTGAATGTCACCTCTTTGGGGTTTTAGTATGTCCTACAAAACCTAGGGGTCTTCTCTTTCTAATAGCTCTGTTATTTCATCTTTATTAATTTTAGGGACGAGAATCTTTCTGGAAGTGAACTTACAGCTAAACTGGAGCCAGCATTTCTCTCTGGTTTGCGCTGTGCCCAGCCACTCATCCGAGCCAAGTTCTTTGAGGTCTTTGACAATTCCATGAAACGTCGTGTTTATGAGCGCTTGCTTTATGTGACCTGTTCCCAAAACTGGGAAGCCATGGGGAATCACTTCTGGATAAAGCAGTGCATTGAGGTAGGGAAACTACTTGTATCAGAAACGTGTTTTATTCCTCATTTTTCTTGGCTGGCTGTAAAAGCATTAGTGATGTGTGTATTGTCCTTATCAAAGCTGAAAATACCAAGTCCGCTGCCTCAGCTCCTGTGGTGCTTAAAAATATATACAGTGTCTAAACAGTGAAATGCTGATGCTTGGAAAGTGGCTTTAATATAAATGTTTAAAATCTGTTTTCTCTGCCAGAAGCTTAATGACCAGGTTAATACTACTTAAGGAAAACAGCCTTTTACAACTGATAATGAATATAAAAACCCCCCAAGAATTGTTATAGGAGAAGATTTGAGGAAAACTGTTAAGCTGGAATGTCTCCTCTAGTGGTATGACAGCTGTTAGGTAGGATTGCATTGAAATGAAATTGCATCTTTGCTTGGTTTATTTAAAATAAAATGGGACAAACCCTTTTATTTTAACAATTTGCATATTAAAGCATGAATTTAAGGTGACTGTGAACATCATTTTTAGGGTAACAGAGTCTGTATTTATTAGTGGATTGAGGGCACTTAATACATGTGTTAAAAAGTACAAAATACAGATTTTAGGCCTGGGAGATTCTATTAATAAAGGTGATAAATAGCCCTTAAACTTACTATTGCAACTTTTACCTTGTTTGTAAGTATTAAACCATAGTGACTGTTTCTTTGAAGTACTGCAGTAAAATGTATGTTCAAAAGCTCTTGTTACTTTTCCTTGTGGTAGCTGCTGTTGGCAGTGTGTGAGAGGAACACCACGATTGGCACCAGCTGCCAGGGGGCCATGCTGCCCTCCATCACCAACGTCATCAACCTTGCTGACAGTCATGACAGGGCGGCCTTTGCCATGGTGACACACGTCAAGCAAGAGCCTCGGGAGAGGGAGAACAGCGAATCCAAAGAGGAGGTAACTGACAGAAAATGCTGTGGAAAAAGCAATCTCTCTGGTGGAACTCAGCTCTTCCTAGTTTCTCATTGAATAACTTTGGAGAATGTGTCATGAAGATGATGTGTGCGGATTGTGTTGCTTGTGTTTTAAGCATGCATGGGTCTCTCAGAACTCTCATTCATTCATTTAGCCTTTACTTCAGCACTCTAAGCAATTATATGTCTGAACGTGAAGAAGTAGCAGAGACAGGGAGACCTGAAATAAATTGATCAGGAGGGTGTTTCATATTGTGGAAAAAAAGGCAAAACTACATAGAAGATACCTATGTTTATATATACTTATATATAAACTTTATATATACTTACTAAGCTGTTTACTTCTGTGTAGGATGTTGAAATAGACATTGAATTGGCTCCAGGAGATCAGACCAGCACTCCCAAAACCAAGGAGCTTTCAGAGAAGGACATTGGCAACCAGCTGCACATGCTGACCAACCGGCACGACAAATTCCTCGACTCCCTTCGGGAAGTGAAGGTGGGTGCAGGCTGTTGGTGACAAAGCACTTTAATCCTAAAACCTTCAAACTGATCTGAGGTGTTTTTTTTTTTTTTTTTTCCTTCTTCCATCTCACACTTCTGATTTTTTAGCTGAATTTTGTTATGTAGACATCTCTTACAAGCCGTAATTTCTTATGGTAAAAAAATCGAAATTCTAAAAAAAAATTTTTGCCTATGGTAAAAAATTCTTAAGCCTTCACTTCATCACTAGTTATTAATGTGTCCCTTTTCTACAAAATTAAGTATCATCCCCCTTCACCTGTAAGTGTATTTTAACAATTCAGTTCAGCAACTAGTGATGAAAAGCACAGGGTATAGGGTCAAAAATGTGTATCAGCATCTTACGATTAAATAATTTCTAAGAAAATAATTTTAGCTGAGAGCTGTTTAAACAACTCTCACAGTAGTACCAGGTCTCTCCAATTAACCTGATCATTCCTATTACCAAGATAATCAATGTCTTTGCTTTTTCCTTCTTTTGTTTTTGGTGGTTACAGTGGTGAATCGGAGTCTTGATGAACATGAAAATAGGATTAACTTCTTGTTGCTACTCTATATTGTTAAAGAAAACATTTTTATTGAGAAGGCATCTGCATTACTACTTAAACAACTGTATAACTGAACTTTTTGCCACAGAATTAATTGTATTTTCCTATTTCCATGCATCTCTTTGTTTCCAGACGGGAGCGTTGCTGAGTGCCTTTGTTCAGTTATGTCATATTTCTACACCTTTGGCAGAGAAGACTTGGATACAGCTTTTTTCACGACTTTGGAAAATCTTGTCTGACAGACAGCAACATGTGAGAACCCCTCTCTCTCCCACTTACAGATTCCTCTTTGTAAATGACTGCTGTTCCAGGAAAATGTATTTGTGTGGTGACTTTGTTCTCTTGCTTTGAGATATTTGCCATTCTTAGGCTGGTGAATGCTGTATGCCTGTATCGATTCCTCTTTTGAAAGAAATAGGGCCTTTCATTTTACAGACAGAAATGTACTTATTGAATGGTTGTTCCCTGTACTAAAGAGATTTTAAATCTGATTTCTCTAATTGAAGAATCTGAATAGACAGGTAACTATTATGTTTTTTCTTCTAGGCTCTAGCAGGTGAAATAAGCCCTTTCTTGTGCAGTGGTAGCCATCAGGTGCAGCGAGATTGCCAGCCAAGTGCCCTGAACTGCTTTGTGGAAGCAATGTCACAGTGTGTTCCTCCCATTCCCATCAGACCTTGTGTCCTGAAATACTTGGGTAAAACTCACAACCTCTGGTTTCGTTCTACACTGATGTTGGAACATCAAGCCTTTGAAAAAGGACTGAGTCTTCAGATTAAGCCTAAACAGACCACAGAATTCTATGAGCAGGAAAGCATAACTCCTCCTCAACAGGTAATGTTATATTTATTGAAATACCTTATGAAATACTAAGAGAGAAATCTAATACTGACAAGTCCTGCACTAAACCATGACCTCAAGTGTCACATTCACATGTCTTTTAAACACCTCCAATGGCAGTGGTGCTAGCATTGCCCTGGGCAGCCTGTTCCAGTGCTTTACAAGCTTTTCAGTGAAGATATTTTTCGTAATATCAAATCTAAACCTCCCCTGGTGCAACTTGAAGCTGTTTCCTCTTGTCCTGTTGTATTACTGCCTTGTTGAAAAAATTTTGTTTTCTGTGATTCAGTCTGGTGTGTTAGGGAAGACAGGCAAGAGTCAGTGTTACAAGCCTTAGGATTTTTTTGTCATGGATTGTTGTTGTTCTCAGTACTTGGTTGTTACTAATTGCTTGCCTTGTAGAATTTTAAAGAGAGTTTTAATTATAAGCACTTCTCTATTTCCATGTCTCTGTCAGCTTGCCTCAGTGTAGAACATGGGGTTTGCTACCTACTGTGCTTTATATGGGCAGCTTGACTGTGGAGAAATGTGTTCTTAACATTGTAGGAAATCCTGGATTCCCTTGCTGAGCTCTACTCCTTGTTACAAGAAGAGGATATGTGGGCTGGGCTGTGGCAGAAACGCTGCAAATTCCCTGAGACAGCAACAGCCATTGCTTACGAACAGCATGGCTTTTTTGAACAGGTACAGTCTTGATTTTAGAAATGATCTGAGTAGTTCTACTGTCAGGATGAATATTTTGGTCAGCAAGAAAAAACTCTGAATATTAACTTCAGTCTTCTAAAATGGAAAGTGCCATGGCTTCCCTACTGCCTACAGCAATAGTTTGAGGCCTTGTAATACTGAGGTAGGGTGAAATTTTTGTGCACACCCATCAGATTTTCATGACATTTGTCAGGCTGCCAAATAATGGTTATATTCAGGAATGATTTTTTTAATATTCAGGGCTTGCCTTTTTTTTTTTTTTTTAAATTATGAAGGTTTTCTTATCACTTGTTTTTAAAAAGAAAAGAGTATTGAGTTATTGTGTATATAGCAGATGGAAACATGGAATGGTTGGATTTTCTTTAGGCACAAGAAACTTATGAAAAAGCAATGGAGAAGGCTAAAAAGGAGCACGAACGGAGCAACGCCTCCCCTTCCATCTTTCCTGAGTATCAGCTCTGGGAAGACCACTGGATTCGGTAAGACTTGACAGCTGATGTAGAACAAGTATTTCACCCTGCAAATAGAAGCAAAATACCCTGCTGTTGGTTTAAAGCATTAGTTATGAGAATAAACTTATCTCAGGACTCAGCTCAGATACAGGGAAAACTTAAGGGAATAAAACCAGCTATTTTGTATTCCCTTAACAGAACCTCAGCAGTGATATGCCTGAATTGCTGTAAAAATGTAATTTGCTATTCGTAGAAAAAGACTGGAGCTAAAATTTGTTTTTCCTATTTAAAATGGTTGTTCTGGGAGACACAAAATGCAGCTCTTCCCTGTTCACAGATTTCTGTATTATAACTGGTAATAAATAAATTTAAAAAAAACCCAGTTTTCCCATCTGGATAAAACTTCTGCAGTGCCTGCAAAGCTGCTTGTAGACAAACAAATATGCAGATAATATTCTGATACACAACATTTATTGTGACTTTTATTGAATTTTATTTATTTTGGCTTTTTTTTTTTTCCTAACCAAATTGATACTGCTTTTGATTTTCTTAGTTGCTCAAAAGAGCTGAACCAGTGGGAACCTTTGACAGAATATGGGCAGTCCAAAGGTCACATAAATCCTTACCTAGTGTTGAAGTGTGCATGGAGGGTCTCAAACTGGATTGCTATGAAGGAGGCTCTGGTGCAGGTGAGTGAGGGCTTTTTGTGCTCATGTTTAGTTTCTCCTCATCCTGTCTTGGGTATCTTCATCCTTACTGGTTTAAGAACCATCCCATGAGAACAAGCTGGTGGTTATTGTTCTTGAGGCTGCTATAAACTGCAAGGCTCTATGGACTTCTTGGGGCAAATGGCAGACTTCTGTTGGAGTTGCCAATAGATTGTCTGGAATTTTATTTTAGCCTTGTCTATGGTGTCTCTAATCTATAGAAGATGGAAAACATGGGGGGTTTTTTGTGTTTTGGTTTGGTTTTTCTTTGGTTTGTTTTTTCTGTTTTTTTTTTTTTTTTTAATTTTAAGGAAATATATCCTCTTTTCATGGTAAGTAGAGTTGTTCATCTGTGATGAGTTAATATAGAAACATTAACCAGATGTCAAACTGGTATCTAAAAGGTGAGAATACTGCATTAAAAGTGGATCTGCATCACAGGTGGAAAGGAGCTTGCAGATTTTCCTTGCAGTGTTGTATTCAGTGTGATGTTACTGGAATTACTCTGCTAAAGATGCCAGAATTTGCAATAAAGGGGTGAAGTGCATATTTAAAATACAATATGAAGCCAAATCTCTGAGTAGCAGACTGCATATGCAACAAAAACTCTTATGTGTGCTATTTACATTTCAATTAATTTCTTTTGTTCCTTTAAGGCTTAGTATTTTGTGTCCTATTTGAGTATGCAACTTCAGAGGCTAAGTATAGAAATACAATTATTTGAGAAACTTTTAAAGCCTAAAATAAGAACTATATTGTACAGTATATTATAAGCCTTGGGCTTGAGCAGAGTGAAATAGATCATGTCTGACAGGTTCTGGTTTTGTACAATTGCAAGCTGAGTGGAAGTGACAACCCTGAGTAAGTGCTGATATTAAATGTATTAAATGAGGTAGTTTCAGTAATGAGACATTTACTAAATGACTAAGGAGAAGATGCTGCTGAAGCCATAAATGGAGCCTTTGTGACTCTACTCAGGTTCTTGTAAAAGTGTCAGGACATGTTTGCATAAATATTAGGATCTGAAAGAATAATTGATTCTATGCTGCTGTACTCACTACTCCAATTTTATTGATATTCTTGAATGTGGCTGTTTTTTGGTTGATTCACAAGAGAGGCCAGAAAGGATAGCAAATATCTATCAGTTTTCATAAATCTTGGTGAAAGATTTTTAATAATCTACCCATTAAAGTTGAACTATTAAAACAGCAAGTAGCCTTTGATAGGACCCAAGACTCATTTCCATTTGCTCACACTGCCATTGTGTTTAATGATCCAGTAGATAACATAATAAAGAAGGTTATTATTTTCACAGTGTAAGGATGCTACCTGACACGTTCTCTTTGCTGGCTCAGGTGTAAAAGTCAGTTGAGGATAACAGGAATAACAGTTGTAATGGTCACCATACAGTTGATCAACAAGAGGATAATGCAGAGGGATTTCTGTGTTGCACATCAAAGCATAAAGGGCTCGATGTAAAGTGGAGGAAAAAGAAGTGAAAAAGTTGTGGATTAAAGGTGTGCAGTGTCAGCTGCTGAGCACTGGCTCAGTGCAAGTTTGCTCTAAACTGCTCTCAGAATTCAGGTGCTGATACTTCAAGTGCTTTGCTGGGTTTAGTTGCCATATTTCTACTGTTCCAGAATTCTGAGGAAATGGTTTAAAATTATTTTATAAATGATTTTAACACTATGACCTGACTTTGCACCTGTGCTCAGAAATGACCTTATCATAAATTAGAAGGTTGGTTATTGATTACTTGCAAAAATATTAGCAGTTCATTTTCATAGACTTAGCAATGCCCTGGAGTAGACAGGAAATACAATGCTGCATAATGTGGGACAGGTAGGGACAGGATCCTTTTAGGTGAGAAGTTGCCATTACATGTTCTGGAGCCCCTGAAGTATTTCAGACACTGTGTTATCTGCTGAGAAGCATCTTTTGGTTTTGTACAGGGTGAGCTGTTTGCTGTGAGCTTCCTGCTCC
This sequence comes from Aphelocoma coerulescens, assembly GCF_041296385.1. NCBI lineage: Eukaryota > Metazoa > Chordata > Aves > Passeriformes > Corvidae > Aphelocoma > Aphelocoma coerulescens. The sequence goes on along the minus strand of NC_091028.1, from coordinate 14,547,449 downwards.
TGTGGCAGGGCTGCTTTGGGCTGGTTCAGCTCTTTGAACTGCATTACACTTGTCAGTGTAAAAATACCCCAGCAGCAGCTTGGGCACTTCTACTCTTGTGCTGATCTGGCAGTTTATGTGCTAGCCTGCCCTTGCCAGTAACTTTAGGAGAGCTGAAGCTCCTCTAGTGACATAAATGTTAATACTTCAATCTGATCTGTTTAGAAGATGAGATTCTCTTTAAGGCATTAAAGCTGTTCGTTTAAGAACGCTTTAAAAAAATGAACTGCTTGCATAGGAACGATCTCCACTGGATGTTTTTCCTATTCCATGACCAGGTGGAGTTGAGTTGTCCAAAGGAGATGGCCTGGAAGGTGAACATGTACAGGGGGTACCTGGCCATCTGCCACCCCGAGGAGCAGCAGCTGAACTTCATCGAGCGCCTGGTGGAGATGGCGAGCAGCCTGGCCATCCGCGAGTGGCGGCGGCTGCCCCACGTCGTGTCCCACGTCCACACCCCCCTGCTCCAGGTAACTACCAAAGAGTTCTTATTTCCAGTTGATCTCCAGTAGCAGGTTTCAGAATTTTAGTAGCTGCAAGTGTAAAATATTTCAGTGTTACAGTACTGATAGTTTTTGCATCACGGTATTTTTTTGTTCAAAGTTGCAGAGTGTGTGTTTCTGTTTCTTTGAAGTACCTGGTGCTTGTCAGGAAGAGCTTGTAAGAGATTGAAACCACTTTTTTTTTCAGACCTCCTGAAATATTTTTGGGAAGCACTTGGCACAATTCTGGTTATGTGGAATATGAAATTTAACTATTGCATGAAACGAAGTAGCATGTATTAAATGGTGAAAAATGAATGGTTGTGTCCTCTGCGACTTTCACACATTTTACCATAACAAAACTGGACTGCTGTTTCCTTTTGAAATCAAACATCAAAATCAAGTATCAAATATCAACACCCTGTTGTTTTCTCTTGGATTTAATTATGTAAATAATTCATTTTGCAACTGTAAGAGAAGAATTTTTGAGAGTAGATGTTATTTCCAAGTATAATGGAAGTAGGTGGCTAAATCCATCTTTAAAAAATTGGATTTTGCTTTGAGTTGCTTTTAGAAGCTTCTTGAAAATGAATCTTCTATCCTTTGATCTGTGTGGTACACCTGGAGCCAGTGTGGAAGTGGGGCTGGAGCAGGATCATGCTGGGCTTGGCAGTGTGGGATCTAGGCAAAACATGCCATTCATTTGGCATTTAGGCTGACTTTGTCCCTGTTTAGGTGTCCTATAGATATATACCTGACAAAGATTAGCTCTTGTTCCTGTGGAGGGAACCTTTCATCTCCAGGGAGAAACTGTGGAATGTCTCAGTGCCACATGAACTGAGATGTCATAACAGGGATCATTTCTTGATGGGCCATTGCTCAGAGATCTGTGACTGAGCCCTGCCTGTGGAAGTGCAGAGGACTTTGCTTTGAGTTCTCTTTGATACAGAGGCCTCTGTGATTCTGTTAAGATCAGTAGTTTCATTCTGTGTGTGTGATTCATAACTAATCTACACAGTATGAGAAGGGACCTCTATAAAATGATTGTTCCTGTTGGTAGAGCTCACACAGCAGCTCATACCTTGGAATTTTTATAGTATAAATTGATGCATCAGATGAAGTGAATGAATATGGAAGTTTTCTCCATATTCAGAAGAAATTATCAAGTAAATAGGTACAGTGTGTGAGCTCACAGAATAACCTTAGATGGTTTCTCAATGAATTTAATTCCTTCCTGATAAGTTTTCACCCATATTTCAAGTTTCCCCTCCGCCCAAGAATGGCAGCATCTGCAGCATGAGAAGATTAATATTGCTAAATAAAGTATTTAAGTACTTTCAGATATCAATTAAAACAAGCTTTTAAAACAATCTAATATGTATATATCCCTCATGAAGAAATGATAAATTAGTCAGTGACTGACAGAGGTACAAATGCAGCCTTCAATTTGCACTGCAGTAATTACTTTTTTTTTAATATCAGATAGTATGTGATTAAATACCCATGAGAAAATTAAATTTATGTGATGAATGGGTGTAGGATGAAGGTTAAGCTATTGTGAGAGCTGATACTGAGATGACTGTAGGAAAATATTACTTTAATTTATTTTGTTTCAAGAGATTTCACTCTATAAATTTGGACTGCCTTTTTTCTTCTCAAATAGTTATCTCATTTGGTTGATTAACAATGAATACAACTGTTATCTGCCAAGTGGTAGCTTAGAGTATACTACACTGCCTTTATTGTACTACAGGTAATTAAATTCCATTAAAGTTTGTGGGCCTTTTCTTCAGGTGGTTGAAGTTTTAACAAACTGTCTTCTGCCTTTAGTGGGTTCGAGACTGCTGCCATCTTCTGTTTGCTCCTTATTTATATTGTTTAATGTCTTCTAGGCAGCACAGCAAATAATTGAACTTCAAGAAGCAGCCCAAATAAATGCAGGATTGCAACCAACTAATCTGGGGAGGAACAACAGCTTACATGATATGAAGACTGTTGTAAAGACTTGGAGGAACAGGTTACCTATCGTGTCAGATGATTTATCCCACTGGAGCAGCATTTTCATGTGGAGGCAACATCATTACCAGGGTAAGTTTGCCTGATCCAGCATGCACTCATCACGGAATTTTCTAACAACACATTGTTTGAAATAAGTGGCTTGATTTTGTCAAGTTTTAGACTTTATTCAATTTTCATTTAAGTGTTTCATCATCTTAAGTCATCCATATCATATGTGTTGCTGTGTAAGATGCTGCTCTCTGTACAATGCCATTTACAATGACAAGCACTTCACATTCCCTTTCCAGCCATTGTGACTGCATATGAGAACAGCTCCCAGCATGATCCCAGTTCCAACAATGCCATGCTGGGAGTTCACGCCTCCGCTTCTGCCATTATCCAGTACGGAAAGATCGCTCGCAAGCAAGGGCTGGTCAACGTGGCCCTGGACATCCTGAGCCGCATCCACACCATCCCCACCGTGCCCATCGTGGACTGCTTCCAGAAGATTCGGCAGCAAGTCAAGTGTTACCTTCAGCTGGCTGGAGTCATGGGCAAAAATGAGTGTATGCAGGTAGGGCAGCTGTATCCCTGAAGCTGTTGTTGGAACTCGTGAGATGGCAGGGGCCATCAGATACGTGGATCTAAACAAGCTGCCTCTATCCAGAGCAGAGGCTCAGTTTCGTTGGCAGGGAGTGTTGTTTTAAGTTGTGCTCTTAGTCCAAAGCAGTTAATGTCCTCTTTGAACTGGATACTGTGAACATATTAAAAAGTAGCTGACCCAGAAGTAAAGTGGGAGTAGGTTTTTTGAAATCCTACAAGATCGATATATGGAAGGGACTTTGAAAATGGCGTTATTTGTGATGGGAAGAAACAACAGTGCTGCAAGACTAACTGAAGCTCTAAGTCAGTTCTGAGTGTCTGACTCATGAGTGGTGAAGTAAATTGTATGTGTTGATAGGGAAAAAATGTGATTTTAGGCAAAACTCCCTGGCCTGTGGTTGATCAGCAAACAAACCTTGTAATATATAGCAATATAAATAATATTACAACATAAACAAGGTGGAAAAATAACCTGCTAAATGCTGTCTGTAGTATTTGGTTTGCATAAGCCAGTGGAAACGTAAAATTGTTGTCAGACTGTATTTTTTAAAATGAAAATGGAATACTAGAAAGCTGTGCTATTTAAATTTCAAGAGAATATTTTGGCTGTTGTTTTATGGCACTTTTATTTAATAAATCCTTCCCGTTTAAAAGACTTTTCTCACTAAGGCTTATTTAACAGGGTCTTGAAGTTATTGAATCAACCAACCTGAAGTACTTCACCAAGGAGATGACTGCAGAGTTTTATGCATTGAAGGGGATGTTCTTGGCACAGATTAACAAGTGAGTATGCTGGCTGCAAGAGGCACTAGCACACATCTGAGAAAAATGCAGCTGAAGTATTCAACAACAGAAAAGCTGTTCCATATCTTTATACCAGTCTAAAATTTCTCACAATTGTGTAACAAAGTAAAAGTATCTATGAGAGTTCCTTTGCAGTTTGAAGATGTAATGATTGGTCATATATTAAGGTGTTTTAGGGAAGAAGTAGTTATAGCAAACATTGCATGAGTTGATTTTTTTTCCAAGTTTTGTATTTCAAGGGAAGAGATGAGGTAGGGAGAATAAATTTGTTCAAAGCTTTGTAGTTCATGATAATTTTTTTTTCTTCCCTTTTTCTGTTAGTACTTGGACAAACTGATGTCTAACTGATGTCCTTGTGTAATTGGCAAAAGGAGGTTACTTGAATTGTGTTCTTAATAATTATCACATACAAAACCAAGGAGAAAAGGTTCAGTCCATAAGCTTACAGCTGCTTAAACAAAATTAACCTCTGTTTCTCTCATTTCTGTTTCATTGTCTTTGGCTGTCTTTTTAATAGCTGCAGCTGGTGAAGGCACAGGGAAATCTGTGGTGGTGTAGCTCAGGCAAATCTGGTGTGTGATGCAGTGTGGAAATGGAACATTTATTTCAGACAATTGAACTGAAAACACTGATGTGGTGTGTTGGAGTCATCTTGCACTGCAGCAATTAAACACCCAGGTGCAAGCCTTGCTCTCACACAACTATTTCTGTAATGGTTTTGCTTTGTCCTGACAGGTATTTTATGATTTTGAGGAAGATCTCTCTTTAATTCAATAAATAAATCTCAACAGTCAAATTTTGTTTGGTGATGCCAAAAGGACCCCTTCAGATTTCAACAGCTTTTAGCAGGCATGGGCTTTAATGGCAGTTTTATTACATGTTACATATGGGTGGAATAATTCCTTTACCACTGCATTGTGGCCACTTATGGAAGGAAATCCATCAGGTTTTAAGCTGTACACTGCAACCTCACGTAGCAATTCAAGTCAGGAAATGATGAATATCTTCTGTGGATACAAGAGAGAATTTTAAATAGGCAGAATGCAATTACCTTGATGGAAAGTACAGTGGGCTTTTATATGGTCACAGGCTCAATTGTAGTTGAGGTGTAAAGAGAAGAAAATGTGCTTCCCCCATATTTTTAATTTTTTTTAAATTCTTGCAGAGAATTGTCTCTATTTATTCCTTCAGGATAAAATGGATAAAGGTTTCTGTTTAAAACATGGTTCTGATGTGTACTGAGTTTCTTAAGCTTACCAAAAACCACACAAGCATTTTTTAGCACTGCAGTTGAGGTCAGGAATTTAGGAAGGTTTCAGTTAGGCCCAATGGCAGTGTTAAACCTGAAAATGGGACTGCTGATTGATTACCTGTGTGTCAGTGAAACTGAATTTAAAGGTCACCTCTGCTCCTGCATCCTCCTGTGCTGCCCATTGGCTGGGCAAGGTTATAGAAACCATTTAAAAAAAAATCATCTCGGGTGTCAAGAGTGATGGATTGTAGAGTGGGAAGAAGGAAAACGGAGGGAGAAGTCCCTTTTTTATAAAGAGGAAGTAGTGATATAAAGTCATCCATCAGGCTGCTGCTGGGCTGGTTCACTTCAAACCTTCATCCAGGGTGCAGGAAGCTTCTGAAGGCAAGGACACTAATGTAGCACAGAAACTAATACATGACAGACAAAGCTGTTTTCCTTTTTAGAGTTATGCCTCAGTAGCTGGTCATTTTAATTTAGTAGTATAATCCACCAAGCTAATATTGTTATGTTAAAAATACATTACAGGTAACCTCAAAAAATGAGTCAAACAAGCACTATGTTACCTTCATATGGTTTATTTCAATGCTTATTCTGCAAGGGAGAAGTGAAGCTCTTTCTGTTAATAAAGTGTCTTGAAATACTTTAAAAGTTTCTTCATTTTGGGAGTGCTTATGTGAGTTTTCTCATCCTTTACTTGTATACCTAAGAAGTAATACAGATTCAAGGGCTGGATATATGTTGGGATGAATCAGGCTAAATTTTGGACTTGTAACACTTGAGGAAACATGGAGAAAACCTCAGGAGTAACAAACAAATAATCTTTTGGTTAGCCAGAACTGTGTGATTAACCTTCAAATTCCTTCACTTTTTCCTGTTGAAAAAATAAACTTTTACAGCTGTGGGGATGAGGAACTGACTGTTTCCAGAAACTGTTGATTGTAAAATTTTTTATGACTTCACTGGAAAAGGAGTTAAGCAAGATGCAGTCCTCTGAAAGATAACATGTGTAACATCTTCCCAATGTTGCTTTACTCCTTGTTTTTGCTCAGCAGAGCAGCATATTTAAATGATTTTGCTTCCACTCCCCTTGTGTTATCATCTGCTCTTCTTTCTCCCAGTTTCACTGCTTGGGTTCCCACTGGGGTGCACTGGAAGTTTTTTTTTTCTTTTTTTTAAAGGGAGTATCTGGGGATTTTTAACACTTACAAAACTGTTTCCATTATGAAGTGTTTACTTTTGTAGGTGCTGAACTTTAAGGAAAGCAATGACAAAACAGTTGAAAGGGACCTTACCAGAGAACCTAATGCAAAACTATCACTACGTATTAAGAAAGTAATTGCTTGCCCTATCAGAAATCTGACTTACACCGCAGGGAGTTACTAAATGCTATAAAACTCATATTCTTACTTGTCACCATGCAGGTCTGAAGAAGCAAACAAAGCTTTTTCTGCAGCTGTGCAAATGCACGACGTGCTGGTGAAAGCCTGGGCCATGTGGGGGGATTACCTGGAGAATATCTTTGTGAAGGAGCGGCAGCTGCACCTGGGCGTGTCTGCCATCACTTGCTACCTGCACGCCTGTCGCCATCAGAACGAGAGCAAGTCAAGGAAATACTTAGCAAAGGTGAGGCCTAGGTGGCTGAAAAAGAACCTGTGCAATTAGAGAGAGGGTTACTGGTGGAAAGCTCTAATTTAGGTGGAAAGGCTGTGTGTGGTTGGTCTGGTTGCACATAACTCATCTTGGGGTGTTTTATTTCATTGGGATGTCTGGGGTTTCCTTTAGATGTGGAGCCTTTCTGTAGGAGGAAGAGGACAAATCACATCCGGCATTTCTGCTACATAATGTGGTGAAATAATTGCAAAAGGGCATCCTTTGCTTCTTTAAAAAGTAACATAGTTTGAGGTCTGTTTATCATTATTATGGGTAAATAATATTGATTTTTACCTCAGTATTGTGTTTTATTCAAGATAATCCTTTTCTGTTTTAGTCTGAAATTCAACAGACTTTTAGCTAAAAAAGCTATTTGTAGTATGCATTTCTCAGTTTGAGGATATTTAATCTCTTTCATGAAGGAAATTAAAAAATTATAGCAGACCAGGGAAGTCAATCTGTTCTGACCATGAAACAAACACAGAAAATATTTTTTGAGATTAAAAGTGGCCTCAATAGCACTCTGAATTTATTGGTCTCCCTCTCTGGTTGCATACCAGTTAATGATTTGAGTCAATGCTTAATATATTTACATATAAATTAAACTAGAAGACATATCATTAGGGGTGGACAGTTAAAGTAATTTAGAACACCCAAAGAAATAATCAAATTCTTACATCAATGTTCATTTATCTCAGTTGCATATTTTAGGTTCTATAAAAATGCCTAAATTTATATCCACACCCCTAGCCAAAAACCCAAAGAATTTCTGGAATGCAGTCATGTTCATTTGCTCTTTCCTGTCTTGTTTCACAGCAAGGAGTACACTTACATTTAAATTTTAAATTCTTAACATATAATTTCTAAGGGAAAAACTAACATTGGCCAGGCATAGTGAATGTAAGTTCTTGTCTCTGAGGCAGCTTTAAAACTTACAAGGACTCCACAGTCATATTAATAAAGTATCTCTGCTTTTGTGCATCATAATGATTGATGGGCCTTAAATTTAAGCACTGAGAGATTCTTTTGGAATTCTCTTCCAGGTTCTTTGGCTGCTGAGTTTTGATGATGATAAGAACACCTTGGCAGATGCAGTGGACAAGTATTGTATTGGTGTCCCACCCATCCAGTGGCTTGCCTGGATCCCACAGCTGCTGACATGCCTGGTTGGCTCAGAGGGCAAACTCCTCCTCAACCTCATCAGTCAGGTACAGAAGATAATCTCTAATTCTTTACTGTCTGTAATCTTTGTTGGCAAGATGACACATGAATATCTTTTAAAGCAAATTACAAAAACACCAAGCTTTAAAAATGGTATTGTTTGCAACTGTTGATTGTGTTAAACAGTGGTAATTTCTGTCTTTAAGGAGGATATTTTAAATTTCAAAGTGAGTTTTACTTGCTGAGATTTAATCCACTGAAATTGTATCCCTATTTGCACGAGGCACTATAGCTGTCCTTCTGGAATTCTATTTAATACATTTTTGTGAATGATATAGAACACACAAAATAGTTAAAAATACTTGTAGCATAGGAGTAGGGATAAGGAATGGTTGACTTTAGTAGCTAAAGCTTGGTATTGTCTGGCAACACCAGTGTGCTCGACTGCCTTCTGACAGAAATAAACTCATTTCAGCACATTGTAGACACTTTCATATTTGTTGAGATCTGTATAAAGTCTTTAGAAGTGAGTGCTTGCTCAGCAGTTATAAACTAGTTGGAGCTTCGACTTACAAATATCACAGATGCTCCTGTCTGTCTTGCCTTTAAACATCAGGTACATAGAAAAAACACGAAATTAAAAAATATCATATTTTCTGTGTTACTGTTTTAAAACTCTACAATTCTCTTCCATTAAATTTTGAGTTACAGCCTGAAGCATTTGTGTGTCAGGTTAGTGATGTGCCATAAATACCGTATTACTGAACAGTTCAGTTCCATTGCAGTATTTCTACCACTTACCATATCCATTTGGATGGAGAAAGGATCTATGATTTAGTAAAATTGTGGCTGGAGAAGCCTCAAATGATGTCTTAAGATGTGCTCTATTGCAGGTAGTAGACACATGGTTTCTTTCCTTTAATAGATACTGAGATTTACAGATTTAAATAGGTTGCTGAATGTTAACATCTCTTTAGGGTTTTTTTTTTTAATGGAAGCCATAAAATCCTGTTTTTATTTTTGGGTGCAGTTGGTATCCCCTTACATTAAGTGCCACAATTAGGTGGAGTAAAGTTACTCTCTAATGGGCTTTCTTATCAAGTATCGTGGGGCTTGCTGGGAATTGTGGCCTAATTTAAAGACTAACCACTGTCATTATGTCTGTTTTTCTTCCATTATGCACATGAGTAAGATCTTTGAGCTGGCCCAGCTGGGGCTCTGACATTATGCTACTTTCAGGTTTATTAGGCAATATGATCTGGAAGCTCTAATTAGGTAATGTCTTAGCAGTGTGTGCAGGGAGCTACCAATTCATCCTCTTCGGGTTTTTCTTAAACAAAGAATCTTTAATTTCCATGAGCTTTTATTTAACACAAAGAGCTGATTATTCCTGAATTAGACTCATTTACAAGAGAATCTGTCCGTGTTGATGTGATCTGTAGTCAGTATTCCTTAACTGAGAAATGTGTATCTCCAAATAGGTGGGAAGAGTCTATCCCCAAGCTGTTTATTTCCCTATCAGGACCCTCTATTTGACCTTGAAGATAGAACAGCGAGAGCGCTACAAGAGTGGTGAGTTTGGTCCTGATAGAATTGCTTGGGCTCTTTGTAACTTAATTGTTATGTTGTGTTTCTCTGGATTTTACAGAGAAAACAGATTCTTTAGAAAACCCACTTAGTGAGGCTAAGGAAGAAAATTCTTGATAAGCTTTGCTTGCATTGATTTGTTTCTGTCAAGTTAAATCTGCAGATGGCTTGAGCTGTCTCAGATTTTCTTGTATTAAATACTCACCAAGAAGAGTTTAATCTCTTTCATTCTCGTGTCAGTTATTGAGAATCACATGTTCTTTACTGGATGTTTATCTTGATAAATTTTTGGAGAAGGAGAAAATTACTGGTTTATAAATACAGGAGAGTGTCACAGTTTTTTAAGATTCTCTTGCCTAATTTTCATTGGAAGCATGAACTGTGCAACATTCAGTTTGTTTTCAAAGAGCAATGCTTGTAAAAATAATATCTCCATAATAACTTCTTATAGTGAATTTTCAAGTAAAATGAGCATCTAAGTTTACACCACATAAAATCAATGTTGGCTTTGAGAAATGTTTGGGAAAGCATTCAGCAACTTGCACAACAACTGGCTTCCCAAGAACAAATCACATCTGGAACAGTTGTGTCAAATGATTCCACGGAATTTAGTTGTTCTTTTGTCCCATATAATTTCCAGCAAATCCTGGGAGAGCTACTTGAAGAACTCTCATTTCAGTTCTGTGTTCTTTATTATAAAGTGCATTGTTTATTTAATTGCCCTTTCCACTTGGGAATTAGTTCACTTAATTTCTGTATAAAATTTGGAAGGGCACTAAACATTAAATAATGTTTTATTTTTCTTTGGGTGCTCCTTTGCAGAAGGAGATGCCCATGTGCCCTAATAATTTATTCTTATCCAGCAACAGTAAATTATTTCCCTGTAGGTTCTGCCAAAAACCACTGCTGGGTGGGTGGGTTGTGTGAGTTAGTGGGGGTCATCTGATAAAGCAAAACTCTGCTGATCACTGTCTGATACAGTTGTCATGCTAGAGATGTTTTGTGCTAAAAGATACAGAATGTGACAGTTTGTCTGTTGTTGGCATGAACATATTTATTCTTTAGTTATGTGTGAAAGGTCTCCCCAAAAGGGAAGGGAAAAAACCACCCATAATTCAGGTTATTTGATCCTCTGTGAAACAATGTCTGTTACTTCAAGAGCATAGGTTGGTAATGTAAAAGCTACACCTCCTATGTAGTTTTGAAGAGTGTTTATTTTGCTTTAATGTTGGGAAGTCTGTACCACTAAACAGCATTTGGTGCAGAGTTTTCTCTCTACAAAACCCCAATTTTCTTTCTAAAAAAAAATTTTTCTGAAACTCAGTAAGTAATACATCATTAATACTTAATGTAAATCTCAAGCCAATTGTTGGGATGATTTATTTTATTTCAAATGGGCGCGTATCAAGGTCGTGAAAGGTAATTCTTCCTTCCTTTATAATGTTCACTTTCCAGATTCAGGGCAACAGCAGCCAAGTTCAGTTGGAAATCAGTCCCACTCTGCCTCAGACCCCGGGCCCATCAGAGCCACTGCCCCAATGTGGAGATGCAGCAGGATTATGCACATGCAGCGGGAATTGCATCCAACACTTCTGTCCTCCCTGGAAGGCATTGTGGATCAGATGGTCTGGTTCAGAGAGAACTGGCATGAAGAGGTATTTGGCTTCAATACACCTTCATATGTATGCATCATATAAGGGAAATTTAACTGCAAAATATTTATCCAGAATTAATTTTAAACATGAAAGCAGAACTATTTGTTTTGATTAGTAAACTGATGTATTTGTAGAAGTAACTGTTCTGATTGGAGTTTAAGGATCTTGGTTATTTCTGGAAGCAGTACAGAGGCTTTGCAGAACTGTTAATGTGATGAATGCCTCTAGCATTTAAGCTGTTGCTCATACTAAGTGAAAATGTGTATTGTTACACTGAGTTTCAATGATACCAGTTTCCTTCTTGAGCTGGTGGTCTGTGACAGGTGGTGATTGTTACCTGAAATTTGAATTACAACGGAGAGCAGATGGACCTGCCACTCTGCTGTTATTTGCTTCTCGAGGTGTTGGACTATTCTGTTCTGTCTTCCTAGCAGAGTGTTTATTTGAAGGTTTCCTTATATCACATTTTTTTCATATATCTCAAAACATGAAATCTTAGTTACCTGCTGTTGAAAGGAGCAAATTGTCCTTTGTGATGCAGCATTTCCCCCTCTCAGTTTGTTTGCGATGCTGATGGAATTCAGTGCTGTTACTCTGATTAACCCTCTGATGCCTTTTAAAAGTAGAGTTTTGAGTAGATGTTTCTGAGAGGATAATTTTGCTACATAAAATGCAGTGTGGGAATAAATATTTGGTGTCAAATCAGAAAGCCTAATCTTCCTGACTATTTTGCTTTTTTTATTTTTCATCCTTAGGTTCTTAGACAGCTGCAGCAGGGCTTGGCAAAGTGCTACTCCGTTGCCTTTGAGAAAAGTGGAGCCGTTTCAGATGCCAAAATCACTCCTCATACACTGAATTTTGTCAAGAAGTTAGTCAGCACCTTTGGAGTGGGTCTTGAGAATGTCTCTAATGTGTCCACCATGTTTTCTAGTGCAGCCTCAGAGTCTCTAGCTAGGAGAGCACAGGCAACAGCTCAAGACCCCGTGTTCCAGAAGTTGAAAGGGCAATTTACAACAGGTAAATGTTTAAAATTTTTTTTAAATGTTGCTTTTAATCTCAAGAAAATTTTCCTCCAGTTCAGCTGTGAGGGCATTCTGCTTTTTAATTCCAGTATCTTTCCTGAGAGAAAATTTAGAAAACAGCACCTTTCTGTCATTCAGCAAACCTGGAATAGTTTTGTTCCAGTCTTTTGTGGAGTAACAAATGTAATTCAGGTGGAAAACAGACATCAGTCTAGAGGATAAATATATTGTATTTTTATTATTGAAGACTCTCGTTTGATCACATATGTATTTAAAGATAAATTAGATTACTTCACTATAATATTTTTGCAATTTACACAGAACTGCCTGCTGTATGTGAGGGACAGTAATGATCTCTGTCTCTGTGATGCCAGAATTTAATGACATTTTCACTCCAGAACTCCGAACTGATGATTTTATGTGAAGTCTCTCAAAACAGCCTACTTCTGATGAGTAAGATTACTTTAGTGTTTTGGATAACTAGATTATAAAAATTCTATTACCCAAATTTACATCGCTGGTAAATTGAATCAATAACTTTAATCAGATCTAATAAAAAAGATACTTAAGGGAAGTAGCTTTTTTGCTTCATTCATTTTCTCTTAACCAGTGGTTACATATTTAAGTATCTGATCTTGATTTAAAATTCTAAGAAAAGCTTGTTTACAAGCTTGATTTGTTTGGTAAAATGTGTTAAGGCCACGCAGCTCACATATGACAGAAGGTGACACTGATTGGCATCAGTGTTTTGGATTGCCAGAATTTTGAGTTTTGCATAAATAACTGAGAATGTTTGACAAGTAGACTTGGGGTGTTTTTTCAAGCATTTTGCTGATAATATTGGGAAAATAAGGGAACTGATGGGAATCTTGTGAAAGTAACTCAGTTGTAGAAGTGACCTACATATCTCGTGCACGCCGTGCATTGCATGATGTCCTTTCTGAGGCACAGCAGTTGCATGACAGCAGATAATGAAAGTCCTGAAGCATATGATTAAATTTTTACTGGATGAAGTGTACTAGGGAGGGAAATGGAAGTAGAACCACTTTGTGTGACTTTAATAGGAGCATACAAGGGGGAAAAAAAATCATTGGATAATGATTAATGGGGTGAAATTTCACCAGTCCAAGTGCTGGATTCTGTACCTAGAACAGAGCAATAATGCCAGGTGCAGGTGTGAATGGGGAGAGCAGGTATCTGGGGGTGCTGCCTGGCAGCAGGCTCAGTGTGATGGGTGGTTGCTGTAGATCCCTTCCAGCTGAAGTACTCTACATTTAATACAAGTTTGGACTTGATTTTAATTTTTAATAATTGTTTATAGTCTTTACATTGCAGCAGTAGTTTAGCCACTTGTTTCTTGCTCTAAGTGTTGTTGATATGCTCAGTTTTGGTTGGATTTGAGTTATTTTTGGTCTGTCACAGTATCTCTTACTGCTTCCTTTCCTGTGAGCATCAGAGAGATCTGGGGTTTCCGAGGTGTAAAGGAGAAGTAAATACACCACCAGACTCAAGTCTGCAATATCTGAAGTAATATTTCCAAACATTTCTAGAGAAACATTTAAGAAAGTTTAATTACACTTCAGTTCCAATTTTTTAGTGAAAAAATGGAGAAGATTTCCAGTTTTTTACACTGTTTTTATTTTTTATTATTTTATTTTCATATATCTTTGTGATATATAAATGGCTGCTAAGCTTTTCAGATTTTCTCTCTTAATTAAAGAATTATATGGAACAACATATAAACCAAAGTATGACGTAGGCCTGGTCATAAAAATCATATAAAGTCGTTGAATGCGAAGTGTTTCTTAGTAAACTTCAGTTAAATAACAGTAATTACTTTTTTGGAAGATTTAAGGTTTTATTTTTCAAATATGATGAAATATGAATATCTGCAGGATACCAGTAATTATTTTGCTTAGTGCTGGATTAGATTTTATTTTAATCTGTTATATCCAATGTTTAAATTTACAAGTTAAAAGTGGGTAAACAGAAGAAATTAAACCAATCAGCATACTTAATAATTTCTGTAGTTTAAGTCATTATGCCTAAAATGAAAATAAGTTTTTTATTGATTTTGCAATAACAATAAAATGTATGTAAATAACTGAATAGGATTGTAATTACTGTACTGAAGATTGCAAAGACTATTTTAACATGATGAGAAACCAGTTGTAGAGTGTGCCTAATGTGTCCTTCTGTCACTCTGCAATGTTCATGTTTGTTTTTCCCATTCTCAGTACTAGTTGCATTTGGATGATGGACAGATAATTACAATGGTTGCCTTTCATTTCAAAAGTATCCAAGCTAAGGAACTGCCTTGGAGTAAACTTTTTGTCAATTATTCCCAGATTAACGTTGACAGCTATGTTTTATTGACACTTTCACAGGGTTTGGTTGCATAATCATTTCCATCAACATCAGGGTTGTATTTTGATTTCTGTTTGGAGCCACTGGGGATTCTCACACCATCTTATGTTCTAAATTCTAAATTCTGCAGCAGTGTGGACTGTTGGAGCTGTGATAGGTCATCTTTACCCATCCTAATGTTATATTATAAAAACAAATTTTCCTTTGAATTTTTTTTCTGGAACTTCAAATGCACAGCTCTTTGACTATCTATTCTTTGTTCTTTCTCTCCTTTTCTGCTAAACCTTTTGACATCAAAGAATAGAAAATGCTGAAAAATGCTCCCTTTGAGAGCTCTCTCAGCAGTGTAAGCAGCAGAAAAGCTGCCTCAATTGTCCTTTTGTGGGCAGATGATAGTTTAGAGTTTGGATCATCTTCTTTCTGCAACCATCCCTCCACTCAAGCTGAATATGAATGGACCAAAATACACCCTTGAAGGGCACAGTAATTTCCTTGAGACTTTGTCACTCAGCACAATGAATTCTTCACTGTACATGGTAGCTCTGTAGTCAGGAGGAAGCTCTTGAAACCCAAATGTGGCTCTGAACTGGGGGGAGAGGACAGGGGAAAGAGCTCTGTTCATTTTCAGCTTTTTAAAGGATTTTTTTTCCCCTTTTTGCTCAAGAGTGAGCATAGCATACTTTGCTAGCTCTTTCTTTGCTTCCCTTGTAATTTTTAGGTAACAGGATGTTATGCAGGAAATCCCAATGAAGAGATGGATAATATTTGACCTTGGTGTCTGGTCTGCTCAGTCTTGGTGTTCTGGAGCTGAGTGATAAACCAGAAGTCCTGCTCCATATTTCTGCTCTCCTGTCACTGAGATTTTTCATTTTTGTTGGTTTTTTCCAAAAGTTTTTGTGCGATTAGAAAGAAGCTTTGGGGAGTATATAAATGTTTGAATAATAGCTTCAAAAGCAGGACAGCACTTCAGTTCTGGAGAATACTTGGATCTTCTTCAGTGTCATGGGCATAAAGAACTGGCCTGCTTTGTGCAGCTGAACTTACAACTCAGTCCTCAGGGATACCTTACATGATCTTGGCTTCTTAGCTGGAGATCCTTGAGGTGTGAACCCTTAATTGGGATCAGGCTTTTCCTATGGTCAGAATAATCCCAAAAATCTCCAAATGAACTGTTGCCTGCTCTAAAAGCATTAAAAGCCTGTTGCTTTTCATTGATTACAACTATTTTCTTCCATGTTTTTTTTAATATGGTTCTGGAGTCTTAGTTTGGAGGTCTTTGTTTTCTTAATGCCATGTTAGTGTTCTGTAGGTCAAGGGGACTGGGGGGACAGAGGGTTTGGTACTCCAATTTTGTACTTCCAGTGTGTTTTTTGGTGTTGCTTCCTGAGAAGTGATGGTACAGCCCTCAATCAAAGAGTGTTGAAAGCCATCAGGATTTTTTTAGGTTGGTCTCACTGGGAAGAAGATTGTGCCTCATTTCTCCTTCCATTGAGAGTGGCAAGAAACTTCAGCAGCATTGAGCAGAGAGAGAGCAAACTGCTTCCACTGCAGTCTGTGCCATGGCCTTCAGTGAAAATCTCCATTAAGGATGAGGGGGAAAACTTCCCATTCTGTTTAGGAACAGATGGTGCAACTAGTGAGGTGCTTCAGACCAGTGTGTGTTGGCTTGAGAGAGCTGTTCTCCAGTGCTAAGTACTGAAGAAATGCTTTTTTTTTTTGAAACAAAACCACTGTTTATATAGATTAAGATGTCGGCAAAGCAGAGAGACTTTGTACACAAATAATGTTTGGTCTTGAATTTTCCTTTCTTCCAGCTGAAGTGATTTTTCTTCTCAGATGGGCTCTCTGTGACATGAGCAGAAAGACTAATTGAACTCTCTGTTTTTCCCATCTGCCACTGGGAAACAAAACAACAACAAAAATCCTTAAATAGGCATTCAACAAACTAGAGCTGCTCTTGTGGTGAACTGAATGACTTTTTTTTGTTAGGAAAATATATTGATGTGTGTTTTTACCTCTTGGCTGATTCACATTAGCACAAAAACTAGTTGCAGTTTGAGGGTACTTTCCTGCACTTCAGAGATTTGGGAGATAAATGATGCAATAATTTTGTCACTTTGATGAAATGATTTACTCCCACTGCTCACTAGAGGGTAGGCTTGGGATTATAATAAGAATGTTTTACAGTGATATTGCAATAGATGCACTGCCCACAGCAGGCAGAAAAAGAAAAGGGAATATTACATCCATAAATATGAAACTGTATTTTTCATTATAGACTTTTTCTCTTACAGAAGTGGAAGGGATTTTGTGTGTGCTGGTTTTTTTGCTCTGTTTTAGGCTAGTAAACTTAGGTCTTTCACTGAAAGCTTTTAGCATATCAGTTTGTTGTGGATACACAGTGAAATATGTTGGGTTATATGTTCTCTGATATTTATTTAAGTAACAGAACAGCAAAATGAAAGCAATCCTAGGCTGCATTGTTTTCTTTGGCATTAGTATCCTGGACTAAAGACAAGAACTTAGAAGAGTGTATGTATAGAATGGCAGGAACTCTGCTGGCTAAATGAATGTTCTAAGCTTGTTTGTGGCAGTAAGTCCTTGGGACAAGCAGAGTTTTGAAAAAAGCTTTTATGTGCAGCAATTGCTATGTGCACATACTTAATTCACTCTTGGCACACTAGCAGGCAGATGCTTGTAGCATATTTATGTGGTCAGCTTTTCTGAGCAGCACTCATGTTTGTTTGGTTTTTGGTATTTTTGTCAGCTTAGGAAAATACTGAGGGTACGTAAGATATTGAAACGAAGGTTCTGCAAGAAAGTCTAAACTCATTTTTAAGACTTAGTTTTTTGTTGTATTGAATAATACTGAAGATTCTGTTCTGCTCTAGCTGTAAGTTTCAGAAATACTGAATTGATATTCTCTGGGGTTTTTTTGCTGTTGCTTTTTCACTTGAGACATGTTGAACTTAAAATGGAATCTTCCAGGAAGTAGAGATGAGTTTAAAAATTCAAGTCTTTTGGTTAACTGGCACAATTTGGGGTGCCATAACTAATGAGGTTTGCAGAGAACACTTTTGTCTTCTTACCCAAGTGTGTTTAGTCTTTCATTGTTGTGGCACTGAAATGCTGAGCCATCATTTCATGCATGTGGTTTATTCATTTTCCCTCTTTTGGGAAATTCAAAGACATTTATTTGTTTGTTTATTTATTTATTATTTATTTGCTTTGTTCTGAAACTGTAGTGAGAGCGATGTTGGGAAGATGGTGTTGGTGTGGCCCAGAAAATGCTCAGTATTGCAGTGATTTCTGTTACAGAAAATAGAAATATTCAACAGAGCCTGTCTTTTAAAGGCAGTTCAGCTTAATGGGGATGTCTGTGTTTGGTTTGCACTATTGACTTGGGTGATTTGTTTTTGTTTGGCTTGTTTTTTTTTAGATTTTGACTTCAGTGTGCCAGGATCAATGAAACTCCACAACCTTATCTCCAAACTAAAGAAATGGATCAAAATTCTGGAGGCCAAAACTAAACAGCTCCCAAAGTTCTTCCTCATAGAGGAAAAGTGCCGCTTTCTAAGTAACTTTTCAGCTCAAACTGCGGAAGTAGAAATACCTGGAGAATTCCTTATGCCAAAGCCAACACATTACTACATCAAGATAGCAAGGTAACCTAAAAATACCTTTTGGTAGCTGTAATTGTGAAAACAGAGAAGAAAATTAAAGCCCTCTCCATCCATGCACTCTGCAAAAGTAGCTGGATATTTTATAGCAGATGGATATTTTATATATGTATGTTACATATATAGAGTCAAACTTTGATATAAGACTTTTTTTTAATTTATAATTTATCCTCCTTCAATAATTTTACATTAGATCACTAAACAACTGCACTGTCCAGAGTATATTTGGTTTTCTTGTATGTTGGTATAAACTGAGATTAGTGCTTTTATTGTAATCAATAGAGATCCTGTTGTTCAAAACAGTTACAAAGTCTCATCACAGAATCACAGAATGACGAGGTTGGAAGAGACCTCCAAGATCTTTGAGCCCAACCCATGTTCTAACACCTCACCTAGACTCTGCCACCAAGTGCCATGTCCAGTCTGTTTTTAAACACATCCAGAGATGGTGGCTCTACCACCTCCCTGGGCAGACTATTCCAGTCCTTCATTATTCTTTCTGTGAAAAACTTTTTCCTAACATCCAACCTCTACCTTCCTTGATGCAGCTGAGACAGTGTCCTCTTGTTCTGTCAGTTGCTGCCTGGTGGAAGAGACCAACCCCCACCTGGCTACAGCCTCCTTTCAGGGAGTTGTAGGGAGTGGTAAGGTCACCTCTGAGTCTCCTTTTCTCCAGGCTAAACAACCCCAGCTCCCTCAGTCGTTCCCCACAGGATTTGTGTTCCAAGCCCTTCACCAACCTTGTTGCCCTCCTCTGGACACACTCAAGCATCTCAACATCCTTCCTAAACTGAGGGGCCCAGAACTGGACACAGTACTCAAGATGTGACCTTACCAGTGCCAAGTACAGGGGAAGAATGACCTCCCTGCTCCTGCTGGCCACACAGTTCCTAATGCAGGCCAGGATGCCATTGGCCTTCTTGGCCACCTGGGCACACTGCTGGCTCACGTTCAGTCGCTGTTGACCAGCACCCCCAGGTCCCTTTCTGCCCGGGCACTGTCCAGCCACACCATCCCCAGCCTGTAACGTCGTTGGGGATTTTTGTGGCCAAAATGCAGAACTCAGCACTTGGCCTTATTAAACTTCATCCTGTTGGACTCTGCCCATCCATCCAATCAATCCAAGCCTCTCTGCAGAGCCCTCCTTCCTTCCAATAGATGGACACGAGCTCCCAGCTTAGTGTCACCTGCAAACTTACTAATGAAAGACCCACTACCCTCATCCATGTCATGAATACCAAATGATCCTGGCAGGTTCATGCCGAGGGTGGAGATCGTGCAGAAGCACAACACGGCGGCTCGCAGGCTGTACATCCGCGGCCACAACGGCAAGATCTACCCGTACCTGGTGATGAACGACGCCTGCCTGACCGAGTCGCGCCGCGAGGAGAGGGTCCTGCAGCTCCTCCGCCTCCTCAACCCCTGCCTGGAGAAGAGGAAGGAGACCACCAAAAGGCATTTGTTTTTCACAGGTACCGCAAAGAGAGAGATTTGTGTTGTTTTTAAGTGTAAGTTGCACTCCGAGGTTACAGTGGCTGGAGGTTTTTGAATATTCAGAAGGTGAATGCACATCTGTGTGGGTGATTAGTCTTGTGTGGAGCTGTAGCAGCCCTCTGGAGAAGTGCAGCTGATTGCATGGGGTCTGGGGTGTTTGTAGAAGTGCTTATGTGCATTGCTTATGATATAAGTGCACTTGTGAATATTTAAGGCAGAGATGCCCACTGGGCCTGTTGGTGTGGAAATGGGTGCATGTACTTCAGAATAAACATTTAAAGACAACTGAAGAGGGACAGAACCATACCTTTTCTCCCCAAGTTGTGATATATGAATATTGAATTTCTTTTATGTCTTCCACACAACACAGAAGAATTTTTTTTCTTCTGAATTTCAGATATAGTTTCTGAATTCTCTGATACAAAAACATATCTTTGTAATTTTTGAATGTTATCCATAGTGATAGGAATTATCCTTTCAGAAATAGTTACTGACTGGTTACTTTTTGTCAAATAAAATAACCTGGATATCAGATGGAGGACTTCTGTTGAACATACTTCTATGATGCTATAAAAGGTTACTTCCAGCTTTGCCACCTGCCAATGCTTAAACATTGCAGAATTAACAAATGTAATGGTAGTCTGGCCTTAATGATGGGAAAAGACAGAGTTCCAATAGGATTTTTGTGTATAAGTTGCCAAAATACATAACAAAAAAAGTTTTTTCAAAACAGAAGCAGTGAAAGAAGGCTGAGCACAGTGTTAATTCTTTCTTTTTCCTTGTGTATCTTGCCTTTTTCATGTGCCAAGTATAAATTATTATGTTTCGTTCATGAAATGAAATAAGAAACAAAGATTATCAGTCTGGCAACTTGCTTGGTTTTGTGTTTCAGATACCACTGTAAATACTTTCAAGTTCTTGTGTTGTCCAGATACCGAGGCTGTTGGCAAGTTCCAGCTTACAGCTGTGTAACTACTTCATATTAATATATAAATACTTTGCATTTCAGAAGATCAGTGAATCACGTACTGACCTCACATAAGTGAGTTCTGCACATTCCATTGGTCAGTTCTAATAATTCTTGTTGGCTGAGCAGGAAATATATTAACAGAGAAGGGAAACTTTAATCCAGGACACTAAGACAAAGCTGCTGCATTGCTGTTGTCTTTTTAAAAAGTGTTGAGATCTTTAAAGAAGTATGATATTATCACTCCTTCTTGGGCTGATAGTATCTCTTGACATGAAGTTACTGTCAGGAGCTTAGGAAGGTGTATGATACAAGTTGCGTGTCGAGCCTACAAATGCATATTTGAGTTCTGACTTCAAAAAGACCAAAATGTACAAGCCAAAGGATTTGTTAAAACAAATGGTAAATAAAGTGACAACAGTGTCACTGGAAAAGCCAGCTATTGAAGAGACCTTGTGTGTCTTTGTGTAGGTGGGGATGCACAGAAGACTTGGTAGAATGATAAATTAACCGAGCAGCATAAAAGTGCAGGTCATTTTGCAGTTTTACTGCTCATCAAGAAAAAGCCCAGTGGCTTCATTTTTGTAATTATTGAATATTTTTCTCTGTCTTCACTATTTTATTTTCAAATGATGTCATTTAAACATCTGTTTCTCAACTAACAGATATTTTTTCCTTCAGTTTTTCTGAATCACTTTAAATACCCTGATGAGCTAATCTTTGTTCTTCAGAATCACTTTTATTGACGTAATGCCAAAGTCCTGTAATCAGATATTACGAACCCATTTGCCTCAAAACAAAGTATTACCCTGTTGCCTAAAGGTAAATAAAATAGGAAGAACGACGAGTGCTCCATTTTTTTTGAAAACACAATTGATGTTTCTGTTAAGATTAAAAAAAACCCTGCCGTAATCCTTTTTTAACCGAGCTCGTAAATTAGTGACGAGCACAGCAATGAAAACTTCCTCTGGGTGCACTTGAGCTGATGAGCAGGGTGGTGTTCTGAGGGCGGCTGTGTCAGCACCGGGGCTCTGCATGAAGCGCTCCGTTTCCCTTTGCTCTCTGCCCCCCGTGCCCTCCGCAGTGCCGCGGGTGGTGGCGGTGTCCCCGCAGATGCGGCTGGTGGAGGACAACCCCTCGTCCCTGTCGCTGGTGGAGATCTACAAACAGCGCTGCGCCAAGAAGGGCATCGAGCACGACAACCCCATCTCGCGCTACTACGACCGGCTGGCCACGGTGCAGGCGCGGGGCACGCAGGCCAGCCACCAGGTACCTCAGCACCAGGGAGTTCATCAGGGCTGAAATTCGTTCCCCATGCCGATTCCTCACAGTGCTTCCACCTCTCGCTGCACGTCAGGCATACCTGGGGCACGGGTGTAGGAGCTGGGGGTGGGTTGGACGGTCGGGACGGACGGAGACGGGAGATCTCTGAAGTCAGATCTTGGAACGCTCGGTTTATTGCAAAGGGCGTGGGTGCAGGGGCACTGCTTGGAGCTGCCAGCTGCAGCTTGGGGCAGGCCCAAGGTGAGAGCAGAGTAAGAGAGAGAGAGAGTAAAAAGAGCAAGAGTAAAAAGAGCAAGAAGAGCAAGAGCGCGAAGTCCTTGTTACAATACAATAAATCCTCTTCTGTACTGAATATTCTAATTCTCACTAGCCAGTCTAGTACAAGGTACAAATCCTATAGCATTTACATACAGCCTATAAGAGTTATTACATTACCATAGAGTGTTGCATTTTAACTCCCAAAAACTACTCCTTGGACCCCTTCTGCTGAGCTAGTAGGGTCTGCTCTGACCCTTGGACCTGTCTGCAAGCAGAGGGTATTGTTCAATCAAGAGGGGATTACCTTCAGTTGGCCATACCATTGTTTTCCAGTTGTTCAGTAACTAAGGCTTGGTATCTCAAAGGTGGCTTTCATTTTGATGTCGCTCACAGTTTTCATATTCCCAAAATCTTTTGTCAGGCAATCATATTTATAAGGCTTTCCTGTTTCATCTTCCCCAACACACGGGTGCTGGTTGGATTTTTTGCAGTTTTATTTTGATTTTGCACCATGAGAGCTCTATGTCTCTTTGGTGTTTTAGGTCATCTTGGAAAAGTTTTATTAAAAAAAAAGCTGTGTTTGTATTGCTGGAAGTTGTTTTGGGTAAATGCAACTGAGAACAGGCAGGGTGCTGATTGATTTTTTTATTTGCTCTCTTGTACAGTGCTTTAAAAATAATTAATTGACAGCATGGGAAGCAGGATTCCTAATTTACATAAGCCATTACAGCATGATATGGCTTCCCATGTTCTTCTAATGCTTTTCTTAAAATTGCCAGTGGATCCATTTCATCTAAGCCAAACAGAAACAGTTGGGCAAACTCACCTAATAAATGAAGTACTCAGAAAGAACAAAGCCCCCTCTTTCTGTAAGCTCCACCAAACAACCAATTGTGATATATAAGATTTTTTAATGTTTTTTATCTTAGGGTTTGTGCAAATTCATACATAAAATGCCAGTCCCATTCCAAATACAGCTTTTAGAAAATACACAGTAAATATGTATTACAGACATAATTTAAACAATTGTCTCACTTTCTTTGTTATGAAATAAAATGGAAGTGCTATGTAACATGTTTCTATTTCCAGAATTCTTACTTTTGAAGCTTTAACAACCATTTAATTAAAGTCAACATGACTAACATGCTTTCTGGGCTAACATAACCAGATCCTAACTTTATTTCTTTTTCTAACTCATTAGGCTAGTACATGCTATAGTAATTAAATATTTTGATTGATTTTTCTTTTTTTTTTTTTAATGCTTTCCCTAAAATGAGACACAGCAATTAAAAGCAGATTGGTAGTTGCTTTAGGTCTATTTGTCTGTTGCTAAGAAGTGCATTAAAAACTCCCTCTTCCAACGAACCCTTTTCCTGAGCAGGTTCTCCGAGACATCCTGAAGGAGGTGCAGAGTAACATGGTGCCTCGCAGCATGCTCAAGGAGTGGGCTCTGCACACCTTCCCCAACGCCACGGATTACTGGACCTTCAGGAAGATGTTCACCATCCAGTTAGCCCTAATTGGCTTTGCAGAATTCATCTTCCATTTGAACAGGCTCAACCCCGAGATGCTGCAGATTGCCCAGGTACGCTTCAGGTTGTTCGTTCTGTCGTCTTGGGTCAGGTGGATATTGGGACTGTGCTTTTGAAATGAGTTAAAGGTCAACATATATAATTAACAGTGCATTTCAGTAGGCTTTGTATGTCTGTGTGGTTGCACTTCCTGTAGGGAATACTTTAAACTTGCAGTCCCCGTGGACATCAACTCTGCCTTCTGTGGGGAGAGCTTAGAACTTTGTGAAGTCCTTCGTAGATATTGGAATTCTTAATATAAGTGACTGATAAGTCTCTCTTTTTAGTCTTCTTTTAGATCTATTGCTTTCAAAATACCTCTGTATTAAATCAAACAGATCTAAGAACAACAACATTTAGAGCTTCATTTTCTTACAGGGCTATACCCCTTTTCAAATACCATTCTCTTTTGAGCATTGCCATCAAGCTACAACTCCTATTAAGCATGATTTTTCCGTTTTAACCTAACATTTAAAATGAGGTTTGCCACCTTAAAAGAGCAAAGGTAGTATTTATTAAAGTCTCAATGTCATTTTAATGCACAGAGAGCTATAGTCTGTATAGCAATTAGGATTTCTTGATCCCTCTATTAAGTGCTCAGCTGCTTACCCACAGCGAGCCTTGGACACTGAATGTTGTCCCAGAGGTCTGTTGGCAGTGACTCTGTACAGATCATGATCCAGAAGGATCTATTCCTTAAGTTTGGCATTACATGTATTTAGTGATGGGTTTGGACACAACATTTTGAGACAAATACTTACCTGACTTTGTACGTGCCTTTATTTACAACTTCTGTGCTCAAAAGCTTTTTGGCTGAATGAGTGAAAAGCTATTGTGGTGCTGTTGGAACTCAGCATTAACAGAAACAAAAATCCAGCTGCTTTTGGTCCCAGGAGGGAAAATCAGTTCCTTTAATTGCTGTTGTGCATCTTTCTCTCAAACCCAGGACACTGGCAAGCTCAATGTCGCCTACTTTCGCTTTGACATTAACGATGCCACCGGAGATTTGGATGCCAATCGTCCGGTTCCGTTCCGGCTCACCCCCAACATCTCGGAATTTCTCACCACCATCGGGGTGTCTGGGCCCCTCACTGCATCCATGATTGCAGTAGCTCGCTGCTTTGCACAGCCAAACTTCAAGGTTTGTATACCTTCTGCACCATTATTTGCAGGTTTGTATTTGACAAGTTATGAACTAAAGAGCACTTTCTTGCTGAAGGTAGGAGCTGAATGATGTGTATCTGTTTTAAAATTTTTACCCTGAGGTCATCACAAAGGCCGGCTGAAATGTTGGAAATTTTTGGAATTGTTTTATTTGTTATGTGTAAATGTTTAATTTGACTCAGACTGGACACGTGAAAGTTTGCTTTAGAAGCTTGAGACTGTTGGAGTTGACAGATTAATACCAATAACTCAGCTCAGTGATGAGAAAAAATAGGGAAGTATTTGTTGCAGGTATTTCTTTTACATCCAAGGATAGAACTGGGCTATATAACATATATGTATATATAGTAGGTACATATGTATGGATGTTCTAGTCAGTGTTTTCTTCCTGTTTAGCAGAAAATAATATTCCCTGAGAGTGTAATGACTGCAAAAAAACCCCTCCAGCTTTTCAAAGTCCTCCAAATCTTTGCCCAAGACTTCTGTGTGTGTGGGAAAAAACAAGAATTAGTGGAGTAATTAAAATAGAATATACACAACTGTATTTGTGTATCAATATCTTAATATATGTTATTAATTTCTGTAGGAGTCATTGTGTTGTGTTTTTGTAATGGAAACTTCTTATGAAAAGAAACACCTTGGGAGGAAATAATAAAGATAGATGGAAGCCACGCTTGCCTTGAAAAGTTTGAAATTGCAACGTGGCACCAATACTGTCAAAATGCTGTTAGCTAAAATCTAGTTACAATCCTGTAATCTGATAGAACCTGACTGTTCTTTGGATTAAGTGCAATAATCCAATTTTTCTTCTTGATATAGGTTGATGGCATCCTAAAAACTGTGCT
Source organism: Aphelocoma coerulescens (assembly GCF_041296385.1). Lineage (NCBI taxonomy): Eukaryota > Metazoa > Chordata > Aves > Passeriformes > Corvidae > Aphelocoma > Aphelocoma coerulescens. The sequence goes on along the minus strand of NC_091028.1, from coordinate 14,521,563 downwards.
ACGGGATGAAATCATTGCATGGCACAAAAAAACCCAAGAGGACACCTCCTCTCCACTGTCAGCAGCTGGGCAGCCCGAAAACATGGACAGCCAGCAGCTGGTTTCACTGGTTCAGAAAGCTGTGACTGCCATCATGACCCGCCTCCACAACCTCGCTCAGTTTGAGGGAGGGGAGAGCAAAGTCAACACCCTGGTAGCAGCTGCAAACAGCCTGGACAACCTCTGCAGGATGGACCCTGCCTGGCACCCCTGGCTGTGACTTGAAAGATTCAATAGTTAGGGGTTTTTTTTTGTTTTGTTTTTGTTTTTCTGGTTGTTTTTATTTCCTCCTGTTGTTTGTGGTGTGAGCCATATTTTGTGTGAAGAAAATGTGAAAAAAGCTTTCCAGACGATGGCTTACCTGTCACACTGCATTTTGTCAGTTTTCATTCTAGTTGTGTTTACAGTAGTATGGCGTTTTTACTGGTTTTAGTTTAATGAGGAGACATTTCCTCCTGTTTAAGCAGTTGATATGCAACAGCAGCTTTCGCAAATAGATTAAAATGAAGAGAGAAAAATAATATACAGAAAAATCTAGTTTTATGATGAAGACTATGAAACTAGCATTGTTAGATTTAGGGTCTGCTGTTCCTAATAATAACCTGCAGTATATAAACTTTTTATACAATAGTAATTACTAAAAAAGAAAAATACAGTAATCCCAGTTCCTGAGTTTTACTCAGTGAAATTTTACTTAATCACTCTCTCTTCACAATGCCAAATCGAAGGCACAGATTAATGCTCTTAACTTTTAAGTTTGCTTCTAATTTTCATGAGCACTGTTGGTTTGTACAGACAATTTTGTACCAAATGTTATAGAGGTGAGATTTTGTTAGGCACTGAGAAAATGATGGTCAAATTGTGCTGACTTTTCCTGGAGCGCAAGCTATGTACAGTGAAAATGTAAACCATTTAGAGTATTTGGTTTAGTTGTGAACAGTGTTTGGGGGGGGAAGTTTATAAAAGGATGAGAAAAGTCATCCTTTGATACATGTATTTGTCTGTAATAGGGAAAAACCAAAATCTTATCAAGGTCTCTTTACTGTTTAGAATTACAGTAGCTTCTTTGGAATGAATCTGTCCCTTTGTAATTTAAGAAAAAGAGCAGTTTAATGTTTCACTCGTCTTTCTGTTGTGTTAGCATTTTTATAAAACTTCTGTGTTGAGAATGTTAAATTTGTACAGAGTGATTTTTTTCAAAATAAATATTTTGTAAAACTCTCTGTGGTATTTATTTTATTTATAGTATTTATAATATTATCCTACAAGTATGATTCTGTTTTGTTGTATGATGGATGAAGCATGGCCCTTCATTCCCATGCTTGGTGCTCCTTTTGTATCAGAGGTGTGCTCTATGGCACTGTGCACAAGGGGAAGCTCAAATAAGTGAGTGCTAAGGACTACATAAGGATTTGGAAAACAAACATATCTTTTTTTTTTATTTTTTTGGCAAAGACTTGTTCCTTATCAAAACCGTGTTGGCAAGAATAATCTTCTTATAAAACAGCGTTTCCTGCATGTGTCACAACACGCTCTGTCTGCAGTCATTCACAGCTGAGCTCAGTGCTTTCATGACTTGAAGGGAATTGTTGCCTTTCCTTTCTTGAAGATTGTAACGTTTGCAGCTGTGAAATGCAGCACACACTGCACAGAGGAGCTGCAGGAGCATTTCTTAATCATTTGCACGTCTGAGAGATGACAGCATTCCCTGACAGGAAGCCATCAGATAATTCAGCCACTTTTCTGTCCATTATAGGAATCTTAATGGGAAAGTGCGAATGTAAGTTGAGACAAACTTTGTTGTCTTTAGATTTGTGACACCTCTCTTGCTTGTGGCATCATCTCAAATACAGTCCTAAAAGAAGACTTGGGGTGTGAGGGAGCAGAGAGATATTTTAGTGAGCTCCCTGATGGTGTTAATGTGCAAATGTTGAAACCTGGTTCTCTTCTTTCATGAACATATGCTGTGGATGTACCTCAATTTGTGAGAAGTCTTGCACAGTCTTAACCCAGCACCAGCTCCAGGAGATAAATCTCAAAGCTTTTAGTTATACACGAGCATTCTTCAGAGCCTGGGGGAAATCTGATGTCTCTTGTATCAGCAGCAGCTGTCCATTAGCAGGAAAGTGGTTTGACAAAGTACAGGGTTATGAAGTTCCTGATTATCTTCACGAACATGTGACATCCATCAGCTGCATTTAATTTTTTATGACTATAGATAAAGGTTCCCTCTGTCTCATCAGTTGAGGTCCAGGCTCAGAATGCATCTTGCTGAGCAAATACTTGAAAGTGAGCTACATTAATTGTCAATTCACTCTTAAGTATTCCCTTCAAGGTCTCTTCCCTCAGATTAGACACTACACAAAAAAAGCCTGTGTCATTATTCTGTAAAATCAAACACTTGAGAATTAAGAGAGGCCAAGTTTAAAATTCTCTCTGAAATTGTGTGCATGAGCATCATGCCATTCTGAAAACTACTCCTGTTGTGTTTGTTTTTTAACCCCTGTAAAGTTCTGGACAGATTTCACTAGATCTTCGTGAGAGTAGCTAGTCTCAAGTCCTTGTCACCAAAATTGTGCCATCCATAATTCTGTATAAAATAGAGATGTACATGTTGGTAGACTTTGGCACACATACATGTGTTGGTGTGAAATGGGCTCTCTGGGAGGTCACTCAAAGCACAGAAATGCTAATAACTAAGAAGTAAATTTGGCATGAAAATTGTAGGTAAAAATGTAAGCTGTGGATATTATATGGAGAATAAGTAGTTGTCAGGTTTCTCAAATTACGCTGTATTTTTTTGTCTCCTGACTTTTGTAATCATGTTTGACTCTGTCTTTATTAGACGATGCTGCTGCAATTTAACTTTTTATTATTACAGTCTGCTCTCAAAGTAGATTATCAGAATTGGTTTGCTTAAGTGAATTGTACTCTGAAACAAAAGCATTTAGCAGTAGTTGAGTGTTTGAGTCCACCCTCTGAAAGTGGTGTGCTGCTTTCCTCTCCTGCAGTTGGGCTGTCCATGAACTGTCAGATACAGAGAGAGCGAGCAAGGGATTAGTTATTACTGGAAGATGATGACTCAAAGCACTTCAGTGGCAGACAATGAAAGCTCTGTTTCATAATGGCAGTCGAATAAAGTTGCTTTTAAGGCTCTGATCTGTTTCAAATACGATGTATGAAACGTTCCTTTGTGGTGTAGGAACCTATTCAAAGAGATTTCACACTCACAGGAGCTTTTAATCAGCTCCATGTGGGTGCATTTCACATTTAAGAGGTTCGAGAGAGCACATGTGAAACACCTGGTGTCTTGTGCGTGGTGTATCATCATCATCCCTTGACTCTGTCAGGTCTCACTGTCCCCGTGTGCATGAGCTGTGAGCCAAAGGGCAGTGTCACCTCACCTGGGACCTCCTAAACCAGGGCTCAAGGTGCTGAGATGCAGACAAAAAAAGGGGAAGTCTTCAAAATTGCTAACTTAGAATTTCATCTCTTGGCTGTGGCCTTTTCTCTAAACGAGCGTTGCCTTTCCTTGAGAGCTCCAAGCACAGAGCCGAGGAAGTGCCGGTCCTGTATCAGCCACGTTGTGCTCCCTGTCTGTCTTCAAATTCCTCCCTCCTCTGTCATAATCCAATGCTTTACTCTGAGAAATCTTTTTATTTCTTTCAATTTCCCCCCAGAAAACACCACATAGATTGTAGCAGGTGTAAACTGCAGGTGTGGGCTGCAGGACCTGTGGGCTCAATGGTTCCAGCTGGGGACAATCAGCTGCTCCAGGAGCACCTGGAACCCATCCCACCAGTGCCTGAGGGGGAGCAGCAGCTGTGAGGGAGCCCATGGGGTGATCCCTGCGAGCCTGGAGGAGAGCAGACCTGTGGAGGAGAAGGGAAAGAGGGAAGGGATGGCTGGTGGGCACCATTATGTGCTGCCCCTTCTCCAAGGGGAGCGACTGAGTGGAATCCACTGCAAAAACAGTGGATTTGAGGCAAGGAATCAGGAGAAGTGGCAGAGGCGAAGCTGAGCCTGCTGAAACGGGAACAAAGAGGCTGCCCTAAGGTTTGTTTCTCTGTTTTTTTTCTCTGTTTCGCCTCAAGGACTGAGTTTTCTGTTAATTGCCAACAAATCGAGGGGAATCCTCCAGCCCAGACTGTTCTGCTCAGGACCACGAGCAGCCTGGCAGATGTTTTCAGCTTTCTCTGATGCCTACGTCTGGCACAGCCAGGGCTCAGGACATTGTCATGAAAACTTGTTAAGGGATGTTTTGGTGTTACAAAATGCATTTTTGTTTGGTGGTTGTGTTTGGGGTGCTTTTATCCTTTGGTGATTCTTTTCCCTCTGACTCCACTGGAGCACTACATGTGGTTAATATACTCTTGGAAAATCCTTCTTGAGTAAGCTATAAAACCCATCCTGACCTTGTCTATCCCTGGATGATCATATCATGCTGCTTGTAAGAAATGAGGTGGCAAAGTTGGCTGGGTTTGAGCTTCCAAGGGAGAAGCACTAGCTGGTGTGGGCACTTCTGCACCCCCTGTTTTGGCAGTGTGGTCTGGGCAAAAGCCATTCATTTCTCATTGTGTTCAGCAATGCAAACCTCATCAGAGCTTTGTATGAACAGTTATCTTGCCATTTAATCCAGACTGGTTGGATTTCTTGGAAGAAAACTCTTAACTGCCCCAAAATCAGCTGTCCTAACAAAGCACTGGTAAAAGCCCATTTCCAGTCCACCTGATTCTTGTGCTGTACATGCTGTAGATGTTTGGTATATTTGGAGGTGCTATTAGCTTTGGCTTGTTAAATTCATGTGCTCCACCCCCTAGTACCAGGCTTTACCTGCTGTCTGCAGCCTGATTTTATTTTTGGGAAGAAAGGACATTTATCCAAGCTCTAAGATGCTGTCAGGATTGTACTTTAATCAATCAACCACTGCTTACCCTCAGTCCAGTCCCTGTGAGCTGTTACAGCACCAGCTACATTAAAGAAGCTTTCTCAGTCTGATAGCTGGGAAAGGACAGACCTTGGAAGGCTCTTTGTTTCTCTTGATACTAACACATTAATTGCTGTCTCTCTCCGCTCCTTGCTGCTGTTTGTGAGAAAATTGGCATTAAAGAACTTATTTTGCTTATTCAGCAAGAGTTCTCATCGGTAGCAATTCATAAACCACTTTAGGGTGGGGCACTATTGCTTTCCCATGCCTTGAAGCAATACTAAGTGGCACAGAACTTTTAACTGAGGTGCGGTGGAGTCACTGAAATGTTTCTTTCTGGAACAGCTGCCCCTGTTCGTTTCTGTAATAAAAAAAATAGCAATTATCAAGTAGAGAAAGATGTCAAATTAAAATTCTGTAAACTAACTGCATGCATTATTGTAAAGTCTGTTTTTTAACATCTCGGGCAGTAAACTATGCTATCGTTTACTTTTTAGCTTGAGCATGTGAAGGAACTTTGTGAGGTTCTGTGCAGGAGTGGGGATTGAGACTTCAGGGTTCCTTGTCTAACTCTGTGTGTGGTGCAGGCTCTCTGGTAGGAAGTAAATGTGTGGGGGAAAAGGATTTGGTATTTTTGATACTTAGGATGTGTGTGTGTGTTGTAAAGCATAGTGGCTTTGTAGTCTGTGAGTGAAAGGAAGTGTCTCCCAGTTAAAACAATTTTCTTGCCTTTCTTGTTTAGGTACTGCAGTCTGGGTGGTCCAAACTCAATTTTGTTGGGACTAAAAGAATTTAGAGAAACTTTTCTGGGACAGTGTCCAAAATTCTGTGATCTCCCATAGCCCCTTTGCCCTCTTCTCCTTTCACTCTATATGCCTGGCAACAACTAGCAGAGACAAAATGTACGGACATGCACTGACACCCAGGAGATGGCACAATGACAGTGAAACTGAGGTGGGGCAGATGAATTTGCCCTGCAGGCTGTATCTGGTTTCCAGATGTGGAGCTGGATGCACCCTGTGTGAGATGTGTTGTCCTCTCTTTAGCCTTTGGGAACTTCTGGAGAGAAAATAGTGATTTTTTACTGTAACCCCTTGGTTACCTGTAAACCCTTGGTGAAAGTGTTGGGACTCTTTTGTATTCTGGAAATGGGTCTAAAAGTGAAGATTTATTAAACAGAGACACTGAGGAACTGGAACAGTGGGGACCCTTCCTCTGACCCCCTACTACCTGGTTTTGATCTGGTGATTTGGGGAAAAGAAAGGCTCAAACTTCCTGAGCCTTTCACAGTCTTGCAAGAAAATAAGCATTAGTTTGAGGTGAAATTATGGCTTGCTTGTCTCTGCTTTGGCTGTTTCACTGAGCTGGTGTGTTGTGAATGAGGTAACTACTGAAAGTGCCAAAATGCTTGTCTTATTCCTTTTGTGACAGATGTGATGCTGTAGAGCTGTGGGATGGTTCAGTACAGACATGAATTCTGTGTTCAGCTCTCAAACAGGCTGTCAGTCATGCAGGGAAAGATACTTAGCTCACTTTAGCCTTCATTTACGTGTAATTTTTAGGAATTATGTGTACTGTGGGATTCATCAGTTCTTTTCTGTGACCTGAATGAAGTTCTGAAGGTACTTTGCTGCAATGGTTACATCCAAGGGTGCTCAGCTTCCTTTGTAGGATTCTGCTGCAAATCCACCTAGAAGGAAAACTCAGCTTTGGTCACTGTGTTTTTAACCCCACACATGTTTTTTTTGTGAAATAAGTTCATAGATTGACACAGAAGTTATTCTTTAGAGGGGGCTGATTTAATGTCAATGTAACTCAATTTAGTGTCTAAACCTTTACTTCTTGATAGTTTTTTTTTTTTTTTTTTTTTTTTTTTTTTTTTAAGAAAACATTTTGTAACTTTTCAGGCTGTTTCTGAATAAGACTGGATACTTGGTTAGGCTGTGCTTGTGTAGCTCTTGGTATTTATTGCAGCATGATAAGCTATGCCTGAGAGGAGGATTTTCACCAATTTTTAGTCCTGTCTTTGTAAAAGAAGAGAACCACAGATTCCAGGGGTTTTGTTAAGAGCAACATACACAGAATTAATGGCATAATCCTTCATTCCAGATCACAACAAGACAAAACACAGATGTATTTCCTTTGCAATGAAAAATACTGCCTTTAGCTTCTCAGTGTTTCTCTTACTTTCAAATGTTGTTCAGTCAAAGAACAGTCCTGAACTTTCTAAAGAACAGAGTATCTTTGTCAGACCACAACCTAAAAACCTCACTGTTATTTACACAGACTTAAATATAGATGCAGGATTGGGGTTGTCCACTGGCTGCAGATCATTCTTGGAGGAATGCAGCTGAATGGATTGAAAATTAGTTTACAGTTCCTGCATCTGAGGAAGTGAGAGAAACTCTGCCATCTGCCAGCCGTGGCACAGGCTGGAAAATGCCAACATCTGATTTCTGCTTCTCAATGACTCTGTCATGGTCAAGTTATTTCACTCCTGTCTCTGCCTGATTTCCCTGCTACTCTTTTGCATTTCCTTGAAGGAAAAGCTTGAACAGAGCTTGGCACAATGAGAGGCCCAGTGCAGGACCATGTCTTTGAGTGTCCCTGCTGTGTAAATGTGTTGCTCTCCAGCTGTGATTAGTTTCATCACTCAGGAGCTGGATACACACAGAAAAGAAACTGTTACCCCTTTTATCCTGAGCAGAATTCTCCCCATTCAATTTATCTGTGTTTGGCACTTTTGAGGTACTGTACTTTTCCTAGAGCAGAAGAAAACAATAACTTTGCTGCAAAGTTTTCCTCTCTTTATTTGCAAATTTGGTTAACAATTATATTCCTATTTTGCCTGAATCAATGGTAAGAACTGCACACTTAGGGCTGTGTGATTCACCTCTCTATATGCTTTTAATGTTATTCAGAAGTAGCAGGGATAAATGCTCTCAGTTGAAGCAGTAGATTACAGAACATGAATCAGTGATAAAAATGTGCAAATGGACCTGACATCAGTGGTGTAGCTGAAATATTTTTTCATGATTGCTCTTAGGGATTTGCAGTATCTGTCCCTGCCATCTTTAATAGGTAGCTGTTCATGCATCAAATAATACAATTTCAGTCAAGAAGCAACCTGCCAGTGGGAGGAAGTGTATGAACATAAATTACGTAATTATTATTCCACTTGCTTCTATGCATTTAATCACAAAACAGCACAAGCCTGAAGATACAAAATAAACCTTAAAGGCTTCATAATCTTAAACAACAGTAGCAACACACCAACATGTGCCCTGTAAAATAGAAAAAGATCAGTAAAAGAGTGACACTTCTTAATTTATTTTCCTCTTCTGTGATCATTAGGCAATAACACTGAATTAGCTCTCCATATTTGCTTACCAAGCCAACAATTCTTGAAGCAAATCTGCAGAGAACTGGAAACTTATTGGGATATGTGGATGGTACCTCCTCTTTTTAGAGGGGAAAAAAAGGAAGGGATTTTATCTGTATTTTCTTAGGGCAACTCTCCCTGTGTCATAGATATAACCCAGTGCAGTGATGCCTGCCTGAATTTGCAGAGAGCCTGCAACAATAGGCCTGAGGGGAAAAGTGCTTCATCTTTTGGAACTGGCTGCTGACACCAAGGTCAGTCATGGATTTTTTTAGTTGTGAACCGTGTTCCTGTTTATGAAAGAAGAGCAAGAGTCATGTGGTGGATTCTTGCCATCAAGCAACACAGTTTCTTTTCTAGTCTGTCAATAATCAAAATAAAATTAATTCTTCTTGCCCATGAATGGATAGCTCTAATCTTTTCCTTTTTTTGGGTACATTTCAAATATTTAGCCTGCTTTGGAGTGGAGGTACAGAAAGCACAACAGAGGTTTAGGACTTTAGTGGGGCCAGGGGTGTGTCTTTTGTAGAGATTACAAGCAGTGTACCTTGGACTAGAGACTCTGGCCTAGGTAAGGAGCTATTTTAGATTTTGTTACAGCACAGTGTGTTTGCTGTTGGCTTTTTGCTCTTTCAGAAGTGATTTTGGCTCTTGCCTCATTTTTCCCTCCAGTCTTGGTGTGAACTGGAGCCCTCTGTTCCGCCCTGAGGGCGAGGTCCCTGTGCCACCTCCAGCCTCAGAAGCGATGGGATGCTGTGGCTGGATGATCTGCCAGCCTGGTGCAGCCTGGCAAAGGGCAGAGCTCACCGTGGATGGCCAAACAAAAGGGAAATTTGCCCACAGTGCTCTCAGGATGAAGGTGGCTGTGCCATGTGGCCCTGTGGGTGCACTGCACAGCCAGAGCTCTGTGGGGTGGGCGCAGAACGGGCAGGGGATGCCAGTAAAGCTGGCTCAGGAGCTCACCTCATTGGGGAAAATGACCCAGAAATCTTATTTTTGTTACTTTAATTCTGTATACATCACAAACAAACAAGCCATAATGGGAAGACCATTTTATCAATACCCTGTGTCAATGATATGGAGATTAAGGGCAGCTGGATTCCAGCACGAGCACAAAATGTTGGGCAGAGCATTCCCATGCAATTTAATCCTTTAATCCATGTAGTAAATAAATGTTTTTGATCTGAAACACAATCACTTTGATTACTGCAGCAGAGGGGCATATTTTTTATTCAGCTGCGTCGTGTGGGCTAAATAGGAAAAAGACTGATGGAGGTTTGACAGATTAAGCCCTATAAATGCACTGTTTTCCTGTTACTTAGACAAACTGATCTGTGGGTGAGGGCACTGTTAGTAGCAGAACACACCAAGGCTCAGTTTCTTGTCACCCTTCTCTTGGGTATGATAAGTATTCGCCCAGAAGAGTTTTGTTTTCAGAAATTTTTCTTTCAGAAAACAATATAATAGTTGTTCTTTCTAAAACTATTTTCAAATTAATTTTGATTTTTGAAAAATTCAATGCATTTTATATTGAAAATTCTATTTTCAAAGTTTAAAAAGAGTAAAAATCAATTTTTAATTTTTTTTTTCCAGTTCAACCAGACACAGTTGATTGCAACTTTTTTGGTGAGTTGCCGTTGGGATGTTCTCAATTTCACAAGCATTCCATTTCATGTCAAATTAATACCGAGCCTTATACTTATTTTTTAAATGGCAAACAAACAGAATGGTTGGTCTTTCTTACTGTGCTAGTGTTGACTTACACTTTCAGCTGATCTGCAGCTGGCATTTAAAGGAACCTTATGCTTTGGGGCTACCCAATTAAAATAATTGTGACCCTTCTGCAGTGATGGGGGAGCAGATCACTGTGATTACAGGTAGTGAGTTATTTTGGGAGTATGAATTTGCATGAGGTTAAAAGAAAGAGATTTTTGGACAGAGATGCATTCAACAAAGACAGGATTTGGAGAGGTTCATGCAGAAAATGATGAATCCTTGCACATCCTGAGTGCAGCACTAAGTAAACAAAGCAGCATTCACTTAGCTGTGTTCCCACACTACATGGAGGTATTGGTGGGGTTTGTATAAAAATGAAAGAAATGAGGAAAGTTGTGATGTTTCATTCTGAGCTGCTTAGTCCTGGCTGCTAATTACAATGGAAACACTGCCCAGGGTTCTCTGCCAGAGCTGCCTCCCACTGGAAGCCGTGCAGGGATGGAGCTGTGACAGCTCCAGGGATGGAGCTGATGGTCTAAAAGTGACGGGGAGTTTAAGTAGGATGGATTATAATAATCTAGTTAAATTAATTGAGATCTAAACGGGGCAGGCCTTTGAACATCTCCTAAGTAAATATTGGCAGGATTTAGGGAGGGTTGAGTTTAATTTGTCCTTCAGAAACACCTCTTGGCATCTCCGTTTTGTGTTCCCAGTGTGGCTCCTTGGGAACTTTTGGGTTTTAGTTACCTCTTATTGATTACAGTGGTACAGTTCAGAAATCTCAAATTTATTCTTGATTTGTTCTAGTCCATTTTATTAAAAGGTCCACTGGGCCCCTTAAAACAAATTTCATTATCCAATGTCTATGTCTGATTTCTCTCTCTCTCAGTTTTGCATCCTAAACCTGTTTCACTTTTACAAAATTCAGAAAATACCTTCACAGTGGATCCAGCCTTGGTGGTTGTTGGATGCTTATTTAATTGTAATTTGTTTGTAATATCCTTTTACCTGAAATGTCAAAGAGCATATTATTACTATTTATTTTTCTTTAGAGAGAAAAATGAAAATGCTGTGGATCCAGTTTTAAGACAACAATTAATTACATTTTGATTTTTTTGAATTATCAATCCCTTGTTATGTCTCAGATATTTTTAACTGCAGAGCTTAAACTTCTTGGGAAAGAACTGTCATTTTCTTTATTTACATGCTGCCCACTACAGTGGGGTTTTTATTCATCTGAGCTGTCCCAATGTAAACAGTAAAACGATCAGGCATTTTCCTCAGAAATCCAGAGGGGCTTTTTAGTGCAGCTTTTTTTAATGTAATATTTTAAGTCTGATTTTCCATCCTACAAGCTATAAATCATACCTGTTTACAGATATGTATGGAATTCTGTGGACTAATGATTTGAAGGTGCTATCACAGGAAAACAATGGTGTCGCACAATAGTTGACTCCCCCAGGAAATTGCAGAGCTATCTCAGTGCTCAGGAGGTTTAAAACTGTCAGTGCTTGGTAAAGATGAGTAATAGCAATCCTAGGTGTTCTCAGCCTTGAGTTTTAAAATTGTTTTCAGCTCTCAATGCAAATGTCCCTTTCAAGGTGAGAAATGTCACACCAGAAAGGCTGAAAAGTTTCCAGGCAATTACACTGGTGAATAAGTGTGTATGGATTCTTGATAACTTCAAAATAAGCTCTTTTAAAATAAATAATAATAGTGAAAAAGACAAAACGCCCTTGTAATTTATATATGGGTTGACTGGAGAAAATAAAGCATTGAGTATATCTGTAAGGCTATTTACTGATTGCTAGAAATTTATCAGTTCTGCACGAGGATTACCCCTACAGACCCAGCTCCACAAAGGCTGCCAGGTACTATGTAATGACATGATCTAGGCTCAGTCAGTGCCATTCAAAGCCCCAGATCTCATTTTAAATTGCAAACCAATATTAATAGGTAGTAGCCCATCCACAGTTTATCTGCTGTTAATTTGACAGGATATATAAGCAGCAAACGTGGTTTCACTTTTTTCTCACCTACAGCTCTCTCTTCTGCAGAGAACATGAAGTCCTTCACAATAATACTTTTCATGTTCATATTATGCCAAAAATCTGGCTACCTGTTCAACAGATGCAAAAAACCTCCTTTTGTCTTTTCCTGGCAATTTTAGGAGGTTTAAAGACAGAGACACAGAAAGAATATTGTTACTGCTGTAACTGCAGCTGAGCAATGAAGGTTGGTATTTCAGAGGACAGAGAGGAATTTGTTTAATGCATGTTGTGATTCTCACAATTTTCTGTTGACATATGATGGTTGGTTGATGGGCACCCAAAAGGCAACGTGTTCATGTCCAACACAACTGAGATTCAATGACTTGAGCCATGTTGTCCCTCTGTAGCACCTGAAAGCAAGAAGAATTTGGGTCAGAGATGTTACATGACAAGTTCTTGGTCAACGAGTTGGTTTCTGTGATTGGGATTAGACCTCCCCACAGTCTGGGGGACACCTGGGCTTTGTCTTTGATTGCAAACAGAGCTCTTGGAATGATGGAAAGGGCTGAGGGCTGTGCCCTGGTCTGGACAGGACTCCCATGGCCCACTGCTCTGTTTGACTGCACAGCCAGCGTGGAGAAGCTTTGGGTTTCTTCAGGTTGGTCCCACACTGAGCTGTGAGCACACAGATCTTCTGAGATAAAGACAGGCTTTCAAAAAAGCAGCTGTAAGATTGCAGTGTGAGAAAACAAGAATCCTTGTATGTCAGAAAAAAACCCATGCTTCCCTGAAACTATTATTTGTAGGCACTTCAAAAATGACTTTTTAATCCCTGTTAGGAAATTCCCTTGTGCAAAAGAGAATTTTTATTACTTTAACAGCTATTATTATTTAATGTGAATTTGAATTTTAAAAAACCCATTTCCAAAGAAACATGTAAACTTGATTGCAATTCTTTCTCCCATCATTATCCTTTAGGGGAATAGTACATAGTGTGCCTAGAGAAACCTGGAGGCACACTATGTGCTAGGAAAGGGGGTATATTTTGATGCTCTACAAATGACAGAAATAAATCTGGTGTCACTTGGTATCAGGCATAGATTTGTAGTCTAAATGGAAAGAGCAAAATTTTTTTTTTAACATTGTGACTCTTAAGCATAATGGGCAAAATAACTGAAAATACAAATTTAAAGCAACTTTTCTTTAGGTAAAAAGAAGCAAAGAAGGATTAAAGCAGGTAAAGGAAGTACATAAATGGATAACTGGAGGAAAGAAATTATGTGAATCATGTACTACAGACAACTTTGAAAGATATGAGGCTCTACAACTATTTTTATCTAGTGCTTTATGGCTGTGATCTGGGAAATTGCTCGCACACATGTATAACATGCAAGCAATTCTGTTGCTTTCAGTGAGTTAGGAACAAATGGGGTAGCCATATGTGAATATGTTTTCCAGCTTAGAGCTATCAGACTCTCTTTCTTTGTGCCTGTTCAAAGCATCCAGTGAAGTCAGTGGGAATTTGGGCCAGTTGGAGATTTCATCTGGAGTTCATTTGGAGCAGTCTCACAGCAGAGCTCGTGTTTCCTTTCGGGATGTAACTCACAAACAAAGAAAAATCAAGCATCATTTCACCCCTTCACATGGTCTTTTCAGGACAAAACACATTCTGATTGCTGCTCAGGAGGCAAACCTCAGGCACACCATTGCTTACCCTGGAGGAATTCACCCTCCCAGCTCTGCAGATTGCAGGGCTAAGCCAGAGCTGTGACAGCATGGCCAGGCAAGCCTCATGGTAATGACAGTGCTGTCTGCTGAGAGCAGCCTGAATGTCTTCTTGAAAGTTTAAATTTGGGCTTCCTGACCACAAGGCAGGTGCCATGAATGAGCTGATGCAGTTTAGAAACTTCTTGTCCTGTGTCCTCCCTGCCTGGGGTGAGCACACCTGTGTTTAACTAAACTAACCACCCTCCACTCTTTTCCAAATGTGGCTTGGGAAGGACAAGCCCTGGGTAAGCTTGGCGTGGTGAGGTAGTTTGAAACCATGGGCCCAATAAGGCCACTTGCTAAATTATTTGTAGTACAGTTGAAAAGAGTGATGATATCAATGTCTGGGTGTCACTGCTCTAGTCCTGAAAATGGTAACCATGATTTCAGTTACAACCCTTACCTGTAAGGATCAATGGTGTGTGTAAAGCTGCAAGCTGTTTCCATCATAACTGATCAACAGAGTAAGATTTGTCTTTTTCTCATAAGTGTCTCCTTTTTGCCTGTGAGAGAAAAAAAAGAGTTTAAAAGTATTTTTCCCCAAAGGATTAATTTTTCATGATATGTTGATATATGCTTGAAAAGCAGCACCTATCACAGAAACATCATTCCTTACCTACCAATTGTGTAGAGTCACTGAGCTGAAAGCCCCTTGTACACTCCTACCATGAGTAGATCTACACCAGGCATCTCTGAAGGAGTGCATTGACTATTTAGATTTCTATCAGTTTCAGCAATGTGTTAACCATTTTATTATAATTGACCTAGGTTTGTTTCTACATGTCTCCCTCATTAAAATGTATAGCACCTGGGCTAATGGATTTTGTTTCTATCAAGATATAATGAGGACTGGCATATCTGCATATTCTCTGAGCTCACCAAGAGCAGAGACAAATACTCCATTTTATTACCATCTGACAGAGACATAATGATTGCTGAGAAACTCATTACCATCATATTATGTAATGATTTAACTCGAAAACCTTGCTGTGCTGCAGCCTAGCAGTGGTAGAGCTCTTGGAAATGCCTGTTTTTGTGTTTGAATAGTGTGAGCTGAGCCAATCCCCTTCTCCCACTGTGCTGTACACACTCTATTTGCATTGCAGATTTCTGACCGGCTTTGAGTGTTATTTCATTACTGTCTAATTAAGGAATACCACTGAAAGATGAAGCTACAGGTAGTGAAGGAAGTTGGTACAAGAGGGAGAAGTAAATATTTTTCCTTCTCTCTCAGTTGTCCCTCGTTTGCACATCCCCTAACGCTGTGGTTTATAACACTGGCTCCTCCTCTTTTCAGGCAGCTGGGGAGAGAGTTCTAGGAGCTCTTGGTCAAGTTTTCTGCAGCTTTCAGCAGCAGACAGGTACTTACAGATAAAAGCTTTTCAGCTGCAATTTGTGTCTTCGTTCTCTGTACAGCTTTCCTCTTCCAAATGGTACTGCTGAGCTGATTTCTTCAGAGCTCAGTTTAGTGCAAAAGATCGTGACAGAAAATGTCACTGAGCACAGTTTATCATTTGAACACAAAACCCCTCAGTAATGCAAAATAACACGGTTCAGCTGGCAAATGCTGGCTGAAGTCTCTCTGCTTCCATGCTAGACTGCAGAGGGGGATGGACAGATAATTTGTCTGTGTCACCTGAGATGGGATGTCCTTAAGTGTTCCAAATATCTATATAATAGTCAAGAAGGTTCTAGTCAAGTTCTAACCCCTTCCAGCCTGTTTGACAAATTCACCCCAAGGTTTAACCTTTCACTGTACTTGAAGGAGTGGGAGCAATGTTCCCATTTCTCCTTCCAATGTGTAGAATTCACAATGCTGAAGTATATTAAAGAGTCCATTCTTTTGTATATATATATATATATATCTATACAGAAATGTACTCTCTTAATAAGGGGATGGTACGTGAGTTTTGGTATTTTGTAAACTTTTTTAAGTTCAGAAATTGTGTTAACATTTCAAGTTTCAAACCCTGAGCAGCACTAACCAAATGTCAGGCTGGACACACGTTTGGGATGGTAGTGTCATTTTATATCACTGGACAGCTACTTCAGCAATTTGGATCCCTTTGAAAAGAATTTGTTCCTTAAAGTAAGTTCAGTTACTAAAGAAACATAGTGTCTTCACACAGATGTGATTTATTTGGTAGGTGAGAAGAGGAGTGATTTAGGTAGAAATCTAACTTTAGCCATTTGATTTCGGTACTGTAAAGTCAATGGATAGAGATTAGTCCCTGTATGCAGCAAGAAAAATGCCAGGGATGATTAATAAACCTGTTTCCATCTAATCAGCAGTGAGAACTTTGCAATGCAAAAGACTAAATTCAATCCTGAGCTTGTTTACCTGTGTTTTAGTATTTAGAAAGAAAGAGAACAGGGAAGTTTCTTCTTCTGTTTATGGACATTGGTGAGAAAGTTAACAGGTTCAGATGCCTGCTGAAAAAGGTAATGTGAAATTGATAAAATAGGTCATGCATACCTGAAAATAAATGGGGAGCTTTCTCCATATTCAGTGTTTGATCATGTAAGTAATTTAGCTGTGTTACATCATGGAACTGTGAACACAGTATTTCACCTGGGGGAACTGCTATCAGTTTATAGAGCAGGTTTCCCAGCTGGAAAAAGAACCATATGGTGCATATGTCAAACCCAGGGAAGGAGGTAAACCTGACATGGACCTAAAGATTCACTCTTGATTAAGATCAGATGGTACCTACCATTAATCAGGATACCCAGGCAGTCTGTTTAGAGCTGCCTTGATCTTGGGTGTGAAGTTGCTGCATGAGCAAATTTCTCCAATCACCTGAGATCAGTGGAGTTTCACTGATGTGGATGAATGTTCAGCGTGACCCTTTGTCTGTGTTGGGGAATCCTTGTGAATGGGGATGGGAACTTCTCTGGACAAGCCATGTGTCTGCTCCCAGGTGGTTTGAGGCTGCCAGTCTTGGAGGAAGACAAAGCACAGAGCAGCAGGGAAGTAGGAAGAGCTGTGTGTGATAGGATGTGTTTTTAGAGGGCAGAAAGGGTTACATTCCTTAGTTTCTCCACCTCCTCGCTGTTTCCATCTAGCTCCTTGCTCTTCACCATCCATTCAGATTCCAGAATGCACAAAGGCTTTTCAGTCTGCTGTAAAAGGCTCATTTGCTCTTTAAAACTCTGAAGATTATTGTACAAAAATGGTGATGTGGATAAACCAAAGAGATCTAAAAGTCTTTGGTGGGCTACAGATGCCATCAGTCCTCAACTGTTAAGTTTTGTTTTGTTTTCTACATACATTCAAGTCAGCCCCAACTGGCTCCTCTTCAAAGTGGCCCAAAATCATTCAGCAATATTGTGTCAGCCCCACAAAAGCTGGGACTCTTCTCACCCAGTGAGTACCATCAGGCTGGGATTTACTTATCACTGACATAAGCAAAGAAATACTTCTTTTGTAATGCAGCCTATGAGGGAAAGTTAAAAACACACTCCTGTGGAAGAGTCTGTGGATAATAGTTACTAGCCAGCTTTGGCACTGAGGCTGTGGAAAGACTCCCTGTAGATCACAGTAATTTTTCTTTAGCTTTATCTGCACTTTGGAGAAGGCAATGACTCTACCCATGCCTTGTATCCATGAGTATGGAGTGTGTAAGAAAGTGCCATGACAGTTTTTGAGTACTGAGAATGAAAACACAGCTGAACACAGAATTGCTCCCAGCAAACTGGAGGATCACTGTCCCAACATAGAAATTTGGAGCTCAAATGCTTTCTCACCTTGCATTATTCTTGTACACAGAATCCTATGTTGATTTTATTGAATGGAAAGAAATAAGATCATTGCACAGTGAGGCATTGAGCTCTTTACTGATGTTGTAAAGGATTGTTTTCTTAGATAAGTACAAGGATGTTGATAGCTAAAATATACCATGTGTTTGTTTTGAGTAAACTTTTTGCTGTAATTCAATTTATGAGAGGGATCTTTCTCTTAAAAGCATTGGACAGGTCTGCATACTAATAAGAGACTATGTTCTTTGGTTCTACCTACTGGAGAGCTTGAAAACAGGTCATTTAAGTCCAGGAGAAGTATTTTTACCGTGTAATTATGAAACAAAAAAGCATCCAGAACGACAGCTGGGGTGCTGATTTTGGAAACCTCCTTTCTTTGGAAACAAGAGCTGTGTTCATTCTTGTGTTTCTTGCGTTGGAAGACTGGTATGTTTTAATGTTGTAAAAAACCATAAATAAATCCATATGATAGAGAAAACCCGTGAAAATAACTACAGTTGTGCAAACTTCAGAAGGATGAGAATTGCTGTTACCCAAGGACAGGTTTGTGTCTACAATATACCAAAAGGAGTCTGCTGATTTTGTTGGGGTTTTTGTGTTTTGTTTTGTTTTGTTTTTTTTTCTCCTGAATTGTACACAAAGCAGGAAGTTACTCTGTAGTGAAGAACATTTGATGTGGCAGTGGAATATGAAAGAAACCAATCTGTGGTTATCCTGTAAGTATAAACTCTGAGGGAAGTCTTTTTACATCTGTAAGCATTCAGCCCTCATTCCAGAATTTGGTAAGTGATTCTTCCCACTGTTATACACAGTTTAACCATTTAACATGAATTCTCACCTCAGAGGCTGTGTTTGCACAGCTCAGGGAAGCCCTGGCACCAGGCCTTTTACTCCAGATCAGTATTGGGGTGGTCAGGCATTGAAGTAGGCTGCCCAGGGAAGTGGTGGAATCACCACCCCTGGCAGTGTTCAAAAGACGTGTGGAGGTGGCACTTTGTGACATGGTGGGTGCTGGGTTGATGGCTGGACTCAAAGATCTTTGAGGTATTTTCCAACCTAAAAGATCCCATGAGGCTGCAGGTGCACGTGGTCGTGTCCCTCCTGTGCCTGTGGCTCCCAGCCAGCCCAGGGCAGCAGCCAGGGTGTGAGTGCTGTGTCCTGCACAACTCCCTGGGGGTACAGGGCAGAGCCAGGGATGTATCCTGGGCTGGTGATCTCCCTTCCTCAGGGGCACTCTGGAACAGAACTGCTTCTTTTCATTTGCTGAGTTTTCATTGTCTTTTAATTTAGGAGAATTCCAGTTTGCTCTGGAGATCTGTTTTATAAGTCAGTCAGAAAGTGTGCTCGTGAATCTGATAAAGCAAAGGCCTGTGCTTGCTGTGAAATATGAGCCTGATTCACAACCCTCTTGTGCTCTCGGAAGTATTTCCATTGATTGCAATAGGCTTGGATCTATTCTTATTTCTGTGAAAATTCTGTAATAAATGAAGCTGCTTTAGGTCATTGGGAATGAAGGATAGCAGCTGTAGGTAGAGTGTTATTACTGTGGTGCCAATAATCTCCAACTGTATTAAAGCTGTTACAAGGTGTCCATGGGAAATAGTTCTTTTTGTGTGGGAGAGATGATTTCAGAGTTCCGTGTGATTTTTTTTTTTTTTTTGGCTTTTCACTCCTGGTTTGTCCTGGTTTCTCTGAGGCTCCTGATTTTTTGTTCTTTTTCCCCCCACTGTTGTTCTGGTCACCCAGGGAGCCAGTAGCTCACTAGGTATCCTGCTGGATTCCAAAGTTAACTCCTCACCTGGAGTGGTGGGTTGACCCTGGCTGGACAGCAGTTGCCCAACAAAGCTGCTCTATCACTCCCCTCCTCAGGTGAACAGGAGAGAAGAAAAATAAAAAAAAAAAAGCTCGTGGATCTAGATAAGGACAGGGAGAGATCACTCAACAATTGCTGTCACAGGCAAAACAGACTTGACTTGGGTAAATAAGTTTAATTACCAAGATTTCAGGAGTCACATGATTTAAAAAAGCTCTTTCTCTCTTGAATTTCCTCCTCCCCCTTCTCTTCTCTGTATGACGAGGGCCAAGCTGAATAACTATATTCTTCTTTACTTAAACACAGAATGTGGTGCAGCAGGAATGGTGCTGATGATACTGTCAGTGCCTTGGCTCTGAAACAGTAAAGTCAGCTCAAAAGGACAGTGAGGACTGGTCAGTGCTGGACCTCTTCAATCTTCATCTTCTCTGTTGAGATAGGTGTCAATTAATGCCAGGAGCAGTGAATGGCTTTGATGATGTGGAGACTTCTAAATGAGGAACGTGAATAAAACTGCTTGCTCCGAGACATTCAAAAGTGTCCATTTGTCATTGTTACTGTCTGGGATTTGGGTCAGAGAAAATCTCTGTCTTTACTAGAATTCTTATTGTCCTGATCCTCAAAATAGGCAATTTAATCTCTTAGTCTAAGAAATAATGGCAAAATAAAATGTTGAGTGTCAAGGTGCAAGCTGTAGCCAGTCTCCTCAAAAGAGGGCTGATTTTTCTAGGTGTTTTTTTTAAATTTAATTTTATTTTTAAAATGTAAACAGTGTTGTGTTTTGCACAACTGGGTTTTATTTTGTTGGTTCCTTCAGAAAAATACCTGTAAGTTTCCAGGTGTTTATCTGCATTTTTGAATGCAGGGTGTATTCAGGTCATGTTTTTGCTTCCCTTTCCTTAGGCTTATTGTAAGGTCTCTGATAATATACAAAATAGCCAGGCAGATTAGAAGCAATATGAATTATCGCTGGTTTAATGTTGTCAAAAATGAAGCATAAAGTTACCAGACACTAAGTTATCTTTCTTTTCTTATAATCTTTACTATTAATTTGAATATTATAACAATATACTATCTAAATGTCTGGGTATATTTACATACGTATCAAAGAATTTTTTATATGCTTTACAGTAAAAGTCTTAATAGCTAAAATGAAAACCAGCAATCAGCTACTTCTTTTTAGAATGAATTGAAAGGTAAATGAAGCTGAATTAACTAAGCTGTTCACTCTGCCCATTTTGCTGTTAAATATATTTGTAATTATGTGTTCTGAGTTTTCTAAAGTAACTAACCTGCAAACGAGTCCAAGTGTTTTGCTTTGATTACAGACAGGTCAGAAGTAGCATTAAAGAAATCCAGTTATATTATTTATAGGCATAATCACACCACTGACGCTCCTAAAACTTGAACATTGAGCTCAAGGAATTTTCTTCCCCCCTCTATATTTTTTCTACCACTGCCTTGTGTTTGTTTGAGCTGCATAAAGTCCCAGAAAGCTCTGACCTTTGGTTTCATTCCTTTGAAAATTAGTCTTCACATCCAAGGTGCATGGGTTCAGACAAAGTTATTTTCTAAATTGTTTCAGTTTGACGTAGTCATGTTCTGAAATCTGAACCATGACTTCTGGAAATACGTGAATTTGAAATTTGAAGGGAAGGGATGGTACCTGTACAACACTTAATGTTAGTTTTGCTAAACAAGAGAAAATGATGACAAATCAGCAAAGCCCAAGTTTCCCTCCTTGCCCTGTCTCCTTGGTCCAGTTCTGTACAGGTTGTTTTTAGCAGTGTGCATTCTCTTCTCTACTGGCATTGCAAAACTCGGTATTGTGGCTCCTGCCTGGTCTGTCCTGTTTGAGAAATGAACCTTAATACATCAATTAAGACAAGAAACTCTTTTGCTGTAGCACACACCCACAGAGATTCCTGATGGCCATTTGGACGTAGCCCAAGCTCTTGTAGTGGCTGCCTGTGGTGGAAGTCCAACTGGTTTTGTGCATAACAGACTCTGGGCGTGGATGGAACATGTGTGCACGGATCCAACTGTGGTATCAAAGCCTCGTTAGCTCTGCCCAGGCCTTGGCTGGAGGTGGATCTTTCATTTGCACAGACCCCGGGCTCAGTGCTGTGGAAGAGTCTCACTGGAGCACACGGGCTCCCAAACAGGCTGAGCACAGAGGCTGTAACCCCCACAAGAATTCATGCTCTTGTGACACAGGAGGAGCTTTACTGCCCATCCAGCTGCAGGCATTGCACCCAGAGCTCCATATCCACAGAGACACAAAGCTCATCTGCCTCCTTTAGCCTTCGGCTCATCCGTCTCCGGTTCACTTTTCTACTGAGCCCGATTAAAGAATTATCCTTATGATATAGTCCCTTCCTTCTGGTCATTGTTTTGTGGCCCTGAATTCACTGTAGGGTTTGCACTACTCAGGAACCTGCCTATTTGAGAGTTGCTGTCAGGGAGTAACTGTGTGGCACTGATTCTCTGGGGGAGCAGCCAGGGGCAGCAGCTTTGCCCAAGAGCATTTCTGTAACGATGCCATTAATTGTCTCGATGATAGGAGTGAAGTTTCACACACACTTTGAGCCAGTATAAGCAGATGTTACTGCCAAGACCAGCAGTTCAGCCCTTCCTGTGCCCCTGGCTACTTTTTCCCATCGCAGAATTGCCCTCTTTGGTGAACTGTATTGTTTTTGTTCAGATAAGTGCCCGGATCCACTTCCCCACATGGCCACACAGATACTTGTCAGCACGGATGAAGGAGTGGAGCTGGGAACAAACAACTGGAATCATAGGGGAGGGCAGGACTGCCTCTTCTGGTGCCTGTCCTAGCATAAGCCAACTTAAAGTGAATGTGAAACTACTGCCTCACATAAAATAATTCTATTTTACATCCTGCTCCTTTAGTTCTTCACAGGGTTCCCACTTCAAAGTGCCTGTGCTGCAATGTGGGGTTAGAAGAGTTGCAATGAGAGAGTATTTGTTATGTATTGAAGATGGGCTCAGTTAATTAGATTTTGAAAAAGGATTGGATCTTCTCTCACAAGTCGAGAAATCTGGAGTTTACTGTAGGACAGAGTGGGGGAATGGTTCTGAAGGCATTTTAAAAATCCATAATCTGGAAGCATGGGTTTCCCTGGACTCTTGGCTTGCTTCTCTCAGGAGGTTTATTGGCTGGTCAACTCTCTGACTTTGTAGCAGCACTGAAAATTTAAGTAGATTTTGAGTTTTATGATATCTGTGGCTATTTTTACTCTGGCTTTGGATTTGGGAGAAAGAAGGAAGATGGTGTCAGGCCACCTCAGCTCCCTGTCTTACCTGAACCTGCATTTGCTGCCCTGTGGATGCTGAAACACCATCCAGGGCTGGGATCCTGCCAGCTGGAGAAGTGTGGGGGTACTGGGACAGCCTGAGGGCACTGCCCCACAAGCTGGGACTGCAAGGGGCACTTTGGTTTGTCTCATTGTGCTTCCTGAATGGTTCACTCTGTGAGGGCACTTGCTCATTCTCATGCAGGGCCACCTTTACTCACCAGTAACGTCACAGCAACTCAGTCTTAATTGGCCAATTTTTTAAAAGCTGCCACAGTCTTTAGGCTCCTAATGACTCCTAAAACATGAAATGAATTCCTAGTCACTGAGACCGAAACAAAAATAAAAAAGAGCTCAGTGCTTTCTCTACTGTGTTTTTCTTGCCTTTTCATGGGTGAATTATTATAAAGGAAGTTTTGTATCCCTGGAGACATTCATTATTGTAATGATAACTGGAAAGGGCTTCCTGTTGAGGAAATAATAAGTGTATCCTGATTTGAATGAATTCCAAGAGAGAAAACTCTGTCCTTCTGTGTGTCCCAGCACGGTGCCCCTCCACAGGGGCCCCGATGATTTCTATGTGAGGCACAAGGGAGAAGCTGCTTCTCACAGCACCCATCTCTGGCTGTGTTTGGGACTCCAAATGGGAACCCAAATGGGAGGTAATAGAGCTGGAAAATACATTTACCTCCCTCTAGGTCCCATCTGCTGTCCCCTCCCCTGAAGGAACCCTGCCAGGGACAGAGTGGGTACAAGAGCACGGCAATGGGGAAGGTAGCATGAGATGTTTTCCATTTGCTGTGGGAAGGCTCCCGGCTGCTCTGGGAGGAGAATGGCTCTCCAGGGAGACCCCTGTGAGTTTGAGAAGCAGAGCTTCTAGAACAGCAGCCACTCCAGTGCTTCTCTCCATTCAGGAGCATTTTAGAGGGAAACCTTAGAGGGTTCCTCTTTCTGTTCCTAAGCTCCACAGCCTGGAGCAGCCTGGCCCTCGTTCCTCTGCAGCAGCTGTAGGGGCTGTAAATGGGCAGTGCTGGTTGACAAGGCAGGAAGGATAACCACGGGAAAAGAGTTTGGATAAAATCATCTTCCTTTCTATGCACATCTCCTTCTGAGCACCTTTGGACAGTTTGGGTTGCTTACTGAGGAGTATTTGGCCAGGGCTGCACTGGGGTATTTAGATTTTGTTTTAAGTGAGCTGGGGAAATGTATCAATTCCAGCAGGGAGGGCAGAGAACCATGCAGAGTGTATGGCTGATTGGAAAAAAAATTAAAATTAAAATAATTAAAGGAAATCACTGACCTTGGATTAAATGTTGCTGTCAGCTGCTCAGAGCACGGAGCTTTGCATAGCTGTGGGGTGATTATGCAGATCAAATGCACAACCAACCAGAAAATAGGAATTCTGTTTTGTAAAAAGCTAGAATTGTGCAACAGTGCCACAACAGCATCTCTGCACCCCGGGTGGCTGGGGCAGGGCTCCTTCAGTCTGTATCAATAAGCTACACACACAGAGGCCAATGAAAATTCTCCTTCATTCAAAATCCTTTTATTCTAGATAAAAAATTTCATGGTTAATCATTATCATCTTGTTCCCTTGCTAGGTAATTAGTATTGCATTGTTGCTTTGTGCCTGTCCCTATGTTCCCTTCATGTTAGAGAAGTTTAATTGACATTAAAAGAAGAGGAAATTAAAGGGATTTTAATCAGTTGGTCTGTCCTATCTGTTTAAAAAGAAAAGCTGGAGTAATAGAAAAATAGGCTGGTGTCTGTGCTCTCTTATCATCCATTTTGCTGTTCATTACTGAATTGATGAGAATGTCTGCTTTGCATATTTAATCATAGAACTGCTTAAAATACCACTGGGGTTTCTTCCTGTTAGTGCTTCTCTAGACAACACTACAGGTGTCAACAGGTTTTTGCCTAACTATTATCTCAACTTTGTTCAGTTTTCACCCCAAAACCAACACTGTGAGGTGAAAAATGGGCACTTACTGTAGTTTTCTCAGAAGACTCTTTGATATCTAGAGTAAGATTTCATCTCATAAAGAGCTAAGTAAGAAAAGAATGTTCTTATCTATGACTACTTTTCAAATCTATAGTTTAACATAAGAGTTTGCTTGAAGATGTTTACTTAGAGATTTTCTGAATCAGGATTTTGGTGCATTAAGCTTGCAGAATCTACAAATGCCCAGTGTCTGAGTTATAAAATGATTAGTAAACTTACACTGAAGGCAGCAAAGAGTAGTACAAGTCACAAAAAAGAATATTTGCACTACATTAAATATTCAAATCCTGAGAAATTTTGAAAACACTCTAATAAGCTCTTTCAAGAATTTGACTCAACCAATAAAATCAGTTTAATGTATTTCAATGACCTGAGTGAAAACAGAAAAAATTGGTCTCATTTTTCTTCAGCAACGATGTTGAAGAACTGTTATTGTTTGTCAGTGTTTCCCAGAGTGAAGAGCAAATATGAATTTTAAATATAGTGTTTATTAGGCTCTCTTCTGAAATTTACAACAATAAAGAAAATCAGAGAACATTCTTCAAATAGCCTTGGAGAAATTTGCTAGAAGGAGTTCTGCAATTTATTGTGTGCTGTTCAGAGGTGAACTCAAACATGCCACTACCAGGTATTTAATGCAAAGCAAATTGTTAGGGACGTCAGGTTGTACACACTGGAATAGGCAGGAGGGCTCCCACTGATTTCAGTGTGCTTGGAGTCAGGCACTGAAAATGAGATCCTGGCAGTTCTCCAGTGCAGGCTGATGGCAAAACTCCCATTGCCTCATTAGGGGCAGGACTTTGTACCAGGTTTTGCTAAGACAGCATTCCCACAAAGCTTTTATCCTCAGAATGATGGAAAGCAGGAGATGCATCTCGTTGGGTCGCTGCTATTGCTATGCAGGTGAAAAGCACTTAAATGCCCTGGTTGGGTGTGGCTTCAGCAGCCTGGCTGGTGATGGGAGACGGCCTTCAGGAGCTTCACCAGTCATTCTTGGGAGAGGGAACTTGTCCTGAGCAGGTGCTTACAAGCTCTGACACATGGCAGAGTGGCCCACGGGTGGGAACAGGCTGTGAACATGATGGGTATGGAGAGGGAGGTGCCTTGCTTACACCCCTTTACTGGCTGGGCTCGTTCACCCACATCTCCAAATCATGGGGGTGGGCAGAGGTTTTCTGAATCTGTTTCTATTTCAGCCTCCTTTCCTTTCTGTTCCTGGCGTGTGATAGCAAGTTAATAAATTGCTAACAAGCCTCAAGACCCTCCCTAGGATCTACCAGATCCTTGAGCTAAGATTTTCTAGGTCTCAGAGCTCCATGCACCCCCAAACACCAGTGACTCTTCTATCTGTGGTGAATGTATTAGAGAGAAGATTTCAGCCTCTTCTGTAGAAGCACTTAAAGTGGAAGCTCAGCATAGTATCCATTCTGATTTGTTGTCCATAGCCAACTTTGGAGATAATTTGAGAACTGACAAAAAATAAGAAGCAGTTTTTTTTTCTTTTGTAGTTTTGAGACTTGCTGTCCAAACATGACACCTGAACTGGTTCTGATTTCACTGAAATGGACACAGACTTCTTTGCTTTGATTTTAATAAACAATGGATTGGTTCCTCTGCCTACATGTTAGTAATTATGAAAGTAATTGTGTGTGACTGTAATTACTCCTGTGCTTAATTTCCATCCTGGTTAAAGGCAGAAGGAAGTTATCAAATAAAAAATGGAAGTGGTTTGTTCCCAGATATGGAATTGTGTTCTTGCATTTAAAGAGTTGGCTGGCAGAGTAGATGAAATGCAGATCTCTTCTGGGAGGTCTTTTGTTGTGTGCCTAAAAGAAAATGTATTTACAATATAATATATGTTCCTCTCTGATTTTATTTTGGGTGTCTTTTGGAGAAGGTCTCTTTGTTTCTTTGAGAGACATCACCTACATGAAAACCACAAGCCTCTGGGAGCATGTGTGCCTTCATGTTACAAGAGTTTCTGTAAATGAAAGACAGCAAGGACAGGTGTAATGGGATTCTCCTGGGTGTGGCATGATGCTTTCTCTGTAACAGTGGTCATTTCCTCAATGAATGAGAAAACTTATTTCTGAAACTTTCTTTCCTGAAGCCTTTAATTGGGAAATCCTTAGACTGATTTAATTTCTGGATCTCCTTATAAATAACTTCCCAGGTGTGGGAAAGAATGGAGGTAATTTAAAAATTATTATTTTTATTACTATTTTATTGTTTATTATTATTATTAGTTATTTCCTAGCAATGGCATTGGAGGACATTACACATCTCCAGTCTTCTCTTTCCCTGTCTTCTTTCTGTGCTCAATAAACAGAAAGCTTTGCTGCAAGTTGACAGAAGTCCCAATGGTTTCATAGCAATCAGCAGCTTCCTGCAGGCTTTGCAGGGTGTCCTGATGTGAAGCCTGGAATGATGAGCAATTCCCTCTGCACTGATGGCTGGGTCCATGGTCACTGCCTGAGTGCTCTGAGAAAATCATTAAGGTCTCTTGTTGGACCTTGGTGGGATTTCCCTGTGAGAGGCTTGCTTCCTGAAGTTCTACTCTTTCAATCTGAAGTTCTCTTTCATTTGTTCTGGGATAGGAGCCTTATAATAAAGGACATGGATGTCAAATTATTTTAATGAATTAGACCTACAGGAAGCCATTAACAGGGGCCTGTGCTGTGTTAAAAGAGTCGTTGCCTGGCACAGCTCCATCTGCCCCTCCACAGCCCTTCTCCAGGGCACCACGCCACACAGACTGCGAGCCAGAGGGAACTGTACTCTTGCAAGCACAGGCTTTTGGAGTTTTCCCAGTTTCTAGCCGTGCTGGTATGCTCAGGTAGCCTTTGGCAGGGCATGAGGCTCAAGAGGACCAGGCTGTCCAGTCAGGAGTGCCACTGGGATGCTCTCTGAGTGCGCCACGAGAGGGAGGTAGATGCTGCTGTATCACCCCGGAGGATGCACGCAGGTGATGCAGCCCGAGGGAGAGGTGAGAGCAGGGAGGCTGCTGGACAGAACCGTGACACACAGACCTGTGATGAGCTGCTGAGACCTCGCTCTCCTCTGCCGCTGTCGGACTCACCGTGTTTTCAGACAGGGGCAGTGTCACCGTGTCACCCATTTCACAGGTGGACAGCCTGAACTCTGCTGTGAGCTGGCAAGGCTCACTGAGAGGAGCAGGGTGACAAGGCACTGGGTGCCTGTCTCTGGCCCAGCGTGGTCTGTAAAGGGCAAAGGTTTCTTCCTCATCTTGTCCTCACACTGCCTTGCAGGACAGCACCCGAGTGGTTACAGAGCTTTTGCATTGTGTGCTGCTCTGCTGTTCCTCAATGCCCAAAGGAAGCCTTTTGCACTCCTTTTGTTGCAGGTGCTACAGGTAATTTTTCAGCTTCCCCCCACATGGGAACATGTCCTGGGAACTTGCCCAAACAGAAGTTTTGCTGTGCTTGCTTAGAGAGCTGTGACCTTTCTTTGGAAGTGCAAGCGTTGCCCTTGGTTTTCAGCAAAGAAAAGATGAGCACATATTTACAACTTCACATAATTATATTTTATGATAACCTGATGCTAATGTGAACACCAAATTGAACATAAGAATCTAATTGTGTGCTTCCTGTTGAATAATGCAAGACAGTAGCAGTCATTAGCCTTGTACTGTCTGAGAATGCAAGGCTCTTCCCTTTCTGGAAAGCACATAAACAGAAGACAAAGAAACAAAATCTCACAAGGTTGTCATTGTTCCTTTCTCTCAAATCAGCAGCAGCGTCTCAGTGAATCGGATTCCCAGCTTTGAGCACTCCCTGGTGTCTGGATGCTTAGAGAAATGGTGTAAAACATGTTGTACCAGCTAGCAAGCCACACTGGCTGCTTTGAACCTGTGGTTGCACTAAATGCCCATCTGGTTTTGAAATGCTGACCTTGGTCTGACACTCAGTACATGCTGGTGGCCTCAGCCAGTCCCCCAGGGCTCTGTTAATGTGGCAAAGTGGAAGGAGAGGAAAGAAATGGAAAATTTTATGTTGAGTCTGAAGGATAGAAAGAATGAAAATTAGCACTCTTGGCAACACCACCTGTTTCCAGGTAACTGCTTTTAGAGCATTCTGCAAAGTGTCTGGGGTCAAATATCTCCAGGTTCACTTGCAGATTCAAGCTCAGGACTTGGTGTGAGGTCTTGATTTTCAAACCTCTTTTCAGTAAGGAACCTTTCTCATGGAGAGGGCAGGAAGAAAAAGAGGAATTTTGTTTGAAGCAGAGTGCAAGGCAAAAGATCCTGTAGACCTAGCTCATTAATGAAATTTGGAAGTGGGCTACAATATTTTGACAAGGCTGTCAAAAGTATTGTTTTCAAATAACTGACCCAAGTTGTGGTCACTCAGAGCTTCTGCAAATCCAGGCTTTAGTATGAGGCTATTCATCAATTTAGAGAACTGAAATGTAACTGTACAGCAAGAGAAACCTATAAAATGGAGTGAAATAACAGATCAAAGGTTTCTTGATTTGTGCCTCAGTCTTCCTTTCTGTCCCACTGGTGGTCAGGGGCCAAAGGAAGAGAGCAGAGGAGATCTTCCTCCTAATATAATCTCCCTTCAGGAGAGAGTTTTCCTCTTTAGCAGGCAGAAGCCTAGGAGAGGAATTAAGAGACCTGAAAGGTTATCCTTATCCCCATTGGATCATGTATTCAGTGCCAGCCCTGGGAAGAGTGGCAGGATTTAATTCATGGTGTGTTTCCTTTGTCTGTCCTGTGGCTGTCACATCCCACTTACAAACAGTTCTTACACTATTATATGCACTCTGGTGGGATTCAGACTTGCACTGTGGTGGATCCAGGTAGCATCACATACCTGGATATCCTTCCTGTGTTACAGCAGAGCCTGGTGGTCCATGTATGTGACAAGCCAGCAATGCAAGCCCTGGGTAGGTAAAGGCCATAAAGGAGGAAAGAGTGACTGTCACCCACAGCTAAAAGTTCAGTGGGTTTGCACAGGGAGAGCAGCTGCCAATGCACAGCAGAGGCAGCTCTGACTCACTATTGTTCCTGTTTCTGGCAATCTCAGTATTTGCAATCACCATTGGGCTAATTGTTATGAGAAGTGCCACTCTGCTTCACACATCTGATGCGTGTTGATTGGAGCTGTATAACAGAACAGTTTGTAACCTTCTGCTTCTTGTCTGTGTGAAAGGGATGTTTCTTTTCACTCTTGTGACAATTGAGAAATTAAAAGCTGTCTCAGCTGGTGCTGTGTATGATCTAAGTCTTGGGCCTGTCTTCTTCTGTCGTAGAACTCTCTTTATTCCTTCAGGGAAGCTGTGCAAGCAAGGGTTTGCTTATGTGAACAAGCATGGTCTATCGTGCCTTCAGATTGCAAGGGGGAATTTCTAAGAATTCAGAATGTATGTATAATTTTCCAGGCTCTGAAAGTGCAAACCATTGGTCCTGAAGTCAGCTTAATGTGATTTGAGGTGAATATGGGCACAGCAGGAGTGTCAGTCCCCTGATGGGATCACCTGGTCCGACTTGGCCTCTGTTGGAAGCACTGCAATCATCAGTGGTGTGCTGAGATCAAACTGCCCTTCTGTGGCCCAGCCTTAAGAGGACAAGAAGGATGCTCCTGGCTAATTTACAAACTTGGTTTGGTAAATGTGCCTCTGTGATGTGAGCACAGGAAAGATGGAAGCAGCATAAGTTTGGTGGCTTTTCCCTAAAGCTGAAGGTTGATGATTTGCATTCAATCTTATGCAGGGTATGAGCAGTTTGGGAGAGCTCCTTACACTTTCCTTTCCCCTCACATTCCTTCTAGACCTGCATAAATCCTAAATCCAGGCCTGTTTGGCACAGCCCAAGTGCACTGCTTAGATGCCAGTCAGGTGGGCTATGCTTGGGACTCTGGCACTGCTCACGTATTCCTATTGTCTCTCTCTTGTGAGTTACTGCCTGGCTCTGCTGGGTTTTTTCTCCCTGATTTTGGTAAAATGTTTATTTATAATAAAGTTTGTGAGTATTATGAAGACATCCAGCATTGTGAGCTCTCCTTATGTCTGTAGACTGTCTAAAAAATGGTCAATAAGGTTTTTCCTAATGGCCAAAACAAGTATCTCAATGTGTTCCAAGGTTGTGTTTCTATCTGTACTATGTGCAGGTTACAAGGTGAGGGAGGGTTTTCCTCTGGGGCTGTTTCACGCTGTGCTTGGCTTTCCCACTCTCTGGTATGAATGGGTTTTTGGGATAGATTTGTTTCTCATCTGAGAAGCTAACTCCCTCTTTTGGTAATTTATCTCTCTCTTTTAAAAATATTTCTTTTATTTTTTTTTCTTTTCTCCTAACCTGAGCAAGATCAATTTTGCCTTGCTCAATGTCAGATCTTTGAAGAGGAACACTTTAGCTATGGTTATTTGAGGATTTTAAAGCAGCAATTCTGAGGCATATTTAAAAAGAATATTATTTTCCTACCAAGAGAAGGAAGCAACGTCTGTGTTTTTCTGTCAGATTGCTGAACTCTCTGCCTTCCCACGTTGAGCTTGCTTGTGTCCTTGTCTCATTTTTGTTATTGCAGATGCTCCTTTACTGACATATTAAGTACTGCTCAGTGTCTCACAACTGTAGTTGTTGCCCAGCCCTGAATCATCCCTAGAGCTGGGCCATTTCATCTCTAGGGATGGTCCCCACAGCTGGTGTGATACTCTGCATGTGCTGCTGGCCTCAGGCAGGAGGCTGTGAGTGTTTCACTCTGCTGAACACCTTGCTCTGGGACTGTATCCACCTGAAATCACTCCTCCAGGTGATGAGGGGCAATTTTCCTAGAAGGAAAATGATCCTGGCTGGATACTTCCCCTCCCTCTAGCATAGCTGTGCGTGGCAGCAGGGTGATTCCCACTCCTGGGGGGAATTGCCTCAAGGATGTACAGGGCATGAATAATAAGAAATGGCCATGAAGACACTGAACTTCAAATAGGAGGCAAGGTGCTTTTAATAATTCTAGCACATACTTAAATACTTTTGTGAATGTAGATTTTAATTGTTTAAAACCACGTCTCCTTGAAAGTACCTGGGGCTTGTCTCATTTGTTGAGGCTTTCAGGGGAGCTAAGGCCAATGCTCTGATGCCTGTGAAAGTTGTACAAGTCTACTCTCTCAGCAAAGTGTAACCTCCAGATGACAAATGGAATGTGTGTTTTAAAGCAAAGCAAAGCAAAACAGAAAGTACTGCCAAAAAGCACACCAGGAGATTTAGCAGTTGTATGAAAGGAAAAAATTGTGGAAGAGAATGGATCTGATGGACAACATCACAACCTGTTTTCTGGGAAATGGCTTGCAATGGCATGCAACAACACTTTCTAATCTTTCAGGAGCAGAGAAAAGGCTTTCAGCTCACTGCTTGTAGCATTATGTGCTGTGGCTTGGCTTTGTATTGAAATACCAATAATTTCATATTTAGCTGAGAGTAAATATCTTTGGAAGCCAGAGAGTGAGAATGGCAGCCTGCAGTCTGGAAGGATCAGTGTTTTAGGCCTGATTTTTGCTTGATTTTTGAATATAATGAAAATGGTCTTGATACATCAATAACCAATAACTTCTCTGAGCTTCTTAAATAAAAAGGATGAGTGGGTGTTCTGCAGAGTGACAGCTCATGCAGGCACAGCTGTTCTTTGGAAGGTTTTGCCCTTTGTCATTCACATCTCACATGGTTGCTGGAGCACTGTCATTGTTTTGGAAGATGAAGAAATTTTTTCTTTCCAAATTATTCCTGCTTATGCTACTTAATTTTTTCAAACAGATCAGTGTATTGACTTACTAACTCTAGTCACGAGAAAGCAGGACCAGTCCTGTGAACACCAGAGGATAAATCTGTCAGGGAGAGAAGCAGGGATTTGTGTTACAGAGAAGTCAATATGAGACTGTTGTCCTGAAGTCCATAATCCATTTAAGCTCTTGTCTCAACACACATTAGTATGTACATTTTCCTGTAGAGCAATCAGCCTTGAAAGGTAGGGACAGCTGGGCAGTGCATATTTCCAATATAACAAACACACCTAGCAAGTTTCTATTAATTACTCCACAAAACTTATACACTGACCCTTTCGTTTTCATAATCTCAAGATACTGAAGAAATTCTCTCTGCATTCCAAACCCATATGAACAAAGAGACATTCCATTCTGGAAATGTGGAATGCAGTGGGCAAATTTTCTCGAAAGGATTTTATTTTGTAAATCCTATAAGGGAATTTCAAACCTACCACAGTCTTAGTACATTATTTAGGGGGAGGGATTGTTTCTTTCTCTTAGTTTTGTTTGTTTGTTTTTGTTCCTGTGTCACACCAGTAGCACCAGTAGCTTTTGGTATGTTGTTTTCATGAATTAGTGTTATATTCCCATTTCTCCCTTTCTGTTCACCAAAAATGGAGACTCTAGTTAAAAAATCCACTCACTTCTCCCTAAATGTTTCCAGCTGAGAGACAAATTAAGCCTGTATCATTTTTATTTGGTAGCTGTCAATGTCATTTTCCTCTGAGGTACTTTTTGCAGACCGTGGCCAAGATTGTTTTGTAGCTCTTGCTTTCAGACATGCCATGCACTTCATCTGTCAGAGCCAGGAAATATGTCTTAGCCTAATTATGGTGTTTGTGAGGAACAAACTGATCAACTGAGTTCTAGTTTATTATTTCCAAAGATAGGTCTGAAATGATGTATGTACACAATGTGGTGGCTTTTCGTGTGGTCGGGGGGATGACAGTGAAACCTGGGAGGAAGGAAGTGGCATGTGGATGTTATAGCTCTTGCTGCTGGCTTGTATCCGGCACTGACCAAAGGAAATGGGTGAAGGATATTGGCTGGTTTGCCCCACTTTACTTCACCAGGCGTGTTTTGACCTGTGGTTTTTATGAGATGATTAAACTGCAGCACTTGTAGGCAGTTCTCTACACAGGCACAGTCCTTACTGTTGATGTAGTACAGGCACAAATGCTGACCAAGGTTTGTTTTCAATTTTGAAAACATGTTTCCCTCTGGAGGTTGATTTTCTGGCTTCTCTTCAGAAACTGGGGCCTCAAATGTCAGGTTGCTTTATGCCAAAGAGCCAGGACCTGCCTGCACAGTGATTCATTTTACACGTGGAACTGTGAAATAGATAGCACTACTCAACAACTTATTATTGGTTTGGTGTGGCAGTGGCAGGGTAAGAATAGTGATTGTCACATGTTTTGGAAGGAAATCTCCTACTCTGGGGCGTGGCATTGCATTCCCTGCTATAACTGAGCCTCCTGTTCTCCTCTGTGCGTCTTGAGGACGAAGTGGAGGGTCTTGCTTGGGTGACCTTTTCCCCTGCAGAAAGGAATAAATAAAATCCATGAGAGTTTTATCAGAGTCCATCTGCTAAAGAGAACTTTACAACATTGAGAAGTCAGCTGGATTAAAGGATCAAGCTTTCTGAAATTTCAGGGCTTAGAGTTCTTTTCTGACTGTAAATAACCTATTGCAAGCTTACCACAAAGGAATATACGACACAATGGATGGTAGTGAAAATCCAGCCATCAAATTACTGACTAAATAAATAATCTCCAGAAAAAAACTCAACCTGATACATGTTTTCAATGGGTTATAACTAACAGGAAATGTTTCATAATTTAAATTGGTCTTTCAGTGTGTTCTTTAAAGAAATTACCTTCTTGTGGAATTGATGGAATGTATGTCTTCACACACAGTGGCAATTTACTGAGGTAGAGTCAAGGTCTTTTCTGGAAATTTTGACACCAGAGTGAGTCAACTTCCCAGAAAAACACCAACGACCTACATAGCTTTGAGTTCTGTATTTGCAGTGGGCATCTTAAAGGCAAGAATGGCACATTTATATACAAAAGTAACCTCATTCTCAGTGTCTCTTCTTACATTATTGGTATTTCTAGCCTGTTCCATGCCAGAGGATGGGTGAGAACTCTTTGCAAAATTCAGCTGCCCATATTTATCTTGTGATGTTTAATGAGTAGTTTTTCACAAGGCTGTGCTAATTGAGTGAGCTCAGGGTTCTCACTGTGTCAGGGTGAAGTCCTGAGGGTGGCTGTGAAATACTGTGTCCCTGGTGTCAGAAATGGTCTCTGGGAAAGGAGAACAAACACAGTAATTGTGCCATTTCCCTCACCCAAGGAAAAGTGAAGCCAGTCTACTCAGGAGTAAGAGCTTCTCTTTTATTGGAACCTCTGTTTCAGAACAAAATTCCCATCTGAAATAAAAAGCAGAAATATCAATGCTCCCTGTAGTTTAAAAATGAAAAAAAGTGTCAGATTAGTTCTACCACTTCTTATTAGGACAATTTCAGAATGAAATAGTTTTAATTGAACTAATGATTTAAACTCACTTTGAATTTGTGATTTAGGTTGTAGTGTTTAACTTTTATGCTTAAATATTAATTTCTGAATCTATACTGACATATGCCAAAATGAATCACATTTTTGGTGTTGAAGAGGAGATGCTTTGATAGCCTTGCACAAAAAAAGAAAGCAAAAAAATGAATAGTTTCGATTTTGTATTCAACTCTTAACTTATATCTCACACAAAGCTGACTTCACAAGCTCCTTTCTTTATAAATAGAATATGAGCACTGCAGAAAGCTTCACTCTAAACCAGTGTCCTTGAATCCAGATGAGATGGATTGCTTGACCCTGAGGTTATATAGGTGTCAAGTGTGTAGAAGTGGTTCTTTCTTTTCAGCTTTTGGGAAGTGTCTCTTACCTGACTCAGGTCTGACCCGTGCACGGTGCCTGTAAGGGGGAAAAGCAGCACCTGAACTGCCTGACACCTCAGCTCTGGGTGACTGTGGAGAAATGTCTCTGACCATGCAAGGAACCACTGCTGTATTTAATGGGGCACTCAAGCTGTGGATAACTTCTAAGAAATCAGAGATTTTACATCACCAGATTCCAGTGGTGTTAGGTGGAAAATGGATGCTCGAGTGAAAATGGCTCTCACTTTTCCCCACCTAGATATTTTTATTTTCCTTTCTTTCTGGTTATTTTGCCAAATACCTTCCACTGGCTCATCTTGACCTTTCAAGGACTTGGTGTTACAGCTTCCTTTCCTCTTTAAAAAATCTTCCTGGAGCTTTGAACAATGGGATAGAAGCAGTAGCCAGGACAGCTTGGACCATTAGAGTGATCACCTGTCGTCTTTTATCGCTGGTAATTTTTCTCCAGCCAAGCTGCCTATTGTTGTTTGTCCCTTTCTTGTTCCCAGAGCTACAAATATAATCAGCGAGCTGGAAAGTTTTCAGGGGTGGTGGCTGTAAGGAGTAGGAACATCCTGCTTGCTTCAGGTCCAAATTTAGGCTACGTGGGGCATCTTCCCACTTTTGGCAGACTTAGGCTCATTTTGTGAATGCAAGGGGATTAAGAGTAAATGGAGTCATTGTATTTAAAGCTTTGCTGCTGTTTCTCTTCAGAAAACACACCTGCAAGCCACAGCTTCACTGTGTCATCTCTGGGATCCTGATTACAGCAAAATTAATATTCTTTTTTGACTTCTGACATGTTTAGACACAGAGAGGTGGTACCTGTGTGCAGATTGTTACTTTATTCTGATGTGTTGCTTTGGGGAATGTATTTAATGGCATTACTAAAATATACCTGCCCCCAACCATCATCCTCAGACCAACCTGTGTGAATTCAGACTTTTCATAAAACTCCTTTTGTCTCACCTGTAACTGGCAGACTTTACATTGTCTTTACCTTGGATGGCAGTTGGTATTTAGAGCCCCAGTTCTGCTAAATGTTTTCTTTAGGAATCTCCATATTTCACCTGCCAAACTGCAATTCGAGTTGAAGTGCAACACTTTAAGCATTCAATTTCTACCACAGCTTACCCTAATGACATTGAGGGACTGTTCATATGCTGCAAAGTCCTAGAAAACAGCATGAGGCAAAACAAATAGAGAATGATATGCATGGTGGCTGATTGTAATCCAATCATGTCCTCCTTTTATTTTTATTTCTTAAAGATAATAATACCCTAAGCAGGAAGCATACAGTGAATCTTCTTTGCCTACTGAACCTGCTACTCCAAGTCTATGAGCCTAAATCAGCAATTATCAGTGGCTATTTCTTGAGAACTGCAGGGCTTGGGGCATGTGTACAAAATTACAAGGCTGATGCAAACAAACCTCAGGGTGGTTCCCAGAGAGCCAGGGAGGCTTCTCTCATGCTGAGATTACAGCCAGCCAACAGCCTGTCCACATCACTGTGTTTGGCCTTGTTATTCTCATTGTTCACTCCATGGTGCTGAAAAAAATCCAAGCCCAAAAACTTAACTGACATTTTTTTGTCTGTAAGAATGTTTTTGACAAATGCAGTAATTCCAAGGATGTGGCGTCTGGCGTGGTTATGACCTCAGGGAGGAAGAACACAGGAGTTTGGACTTGTGCCTCCACACACGTGCATTTCAAGAGAATTTAGTATGTGTTCCAGGCAGAAGGAGAAGCAGTAACTTCCCAGCCAGCTCAATGCTTGTTTGGCCCATTCCCCATCTTCATTATAGCTGCACTTGCAGCCTGACTCTAATCCATGATAGCTGCCTGCCAGCACTTGGCATGAAATCTTTGCAAACAACCTGTTTCATAAATAAGTTGGTGTTTGGTACAGTTGAACCAGAAAGTTTCCCTTTGTGGTTTTCCTCCATCTCCTCGTTCTCTTTCTCTTTAGTTGGAGGAGCCTTGAGTCATGTTCTTACTTGGCTGTTCAGCTCTCAGCTCGAATGGAATAGGGTTACTGCTTGGCACTGGGTATTTACTAAATAAGTTTCAAGCAGTTCCACCCTAGGAACCAGGGGAATGTCTGCAGAGAGTGATGGTGTAATTAAAAGATATACAGTGGGGTTACAGAGCAGCAGTGCAAAGCTCTGCAATATTAAGAGTGAGCTGAGAGTGAGTTCTGGGATTAAGAGTTTCTGAGTGGGTTCCTGAGTTAAGCACCTAAATTAGTGACCTGCCTTTCAAAACAAGTGAGCCTCTGACAGATTTCATTGCCTAAAATTCTCCTTTCTGTCAGTTTGCCTGTCACGTGAACAGGATGATTTAGCTCACTGCTGGGATAGGGCAGGGCTTGATTCGTTTGTGTTTTTTAACAGTGAAATGATAGTATAAGGTAAAAGCACTGACATGGAACTGAAGAGACTCAGATTTCATTTCTGACTGCATCACAGAGTACATGTAACCCTGGGCAACTCATTTCATCTGTCTGTGCCATGGTTTTCAGTTGTAAAATAGGGCAAATCCTATCTTTCACACAGCTCTTTCCCTTCTAGCTCTAGTTTGGATCATTAGACCTCTCCAAGCCAGAGGACCATTTCTCACTCTGGGTACATTCAGTCCCAGAGTGTGGGACCTAAATATAATTCTGCTGCTTGCAGGATAAAGAGCAAACCATTCCACAGAATCTCAGGGACTTGGGGCTCTGTTTGCAGCCACTGCAGTTTGCAGAAGTTTTTTTCCATATTTACTGAAGTGTTAACTACAGTTCACTCAGGCGTTTTCAGTGCCTTGTTAGAATGTGTTTGAGAAGTAGAAAAGATGAGCATGCTCCAGAGTGCTGAGTTCTGTACTAAAATCCTCTGCACCTCCATTTTCCCCCATTAGACAGAGAGATTTCCGTGGCTATTCTGCAACAAGCTCTCAACACTGCCCTAAAAATCACTTTTTTTGCTATTATTTCCTTCAGAATTTTCTTAAGTTTGGAGCATTTCATTTAATCAAATAAGGCTTGTGTGCTCACAGATGACCTTGTTAAGTATTTTAATTAACAAGACCAGCTTTTCTTTTTTCCCCCCAGGGAATGACTTTGTGACTTATTTCCAACGGAGTGTTCTTATTTTCCTAGACAATATTTTATTTACAGACACCACATAAATGATTTGCTTTGCTTTGACAATTTCCAGCTAGCTAAAAGAAAGCCACCTTTTGCTATTTTTTCAGTGGGGCCCTTGCTATCAGGGGATTCCTTTCTCTGCCTGTTTGTGGTTTATGGTGATTCTTTGTTTAGTCAGAATATTTTTTCCAAGTCAGGAAAAAGAATCACTTATTGACCTGACTTTTATTGCTGCTCTGAGCCAAACATCTCCCATAAATTGAGCATCCTCTTTTATCTGAATGAAATGTTGTAAATTCTATTAAACATTTTACCATTTCTCTGTCTTGCAAGAATGTTGGAGTGTCATCCAACCCAGAGGAATAGTTTCATTTTTGTTATTAAGTAATCTGGTCCTGTTCTTTATCAATCTCTATTTTAAATTAGTTTGGCTAAATTAAATGACTCCTTATTGTGGCTGGCAAGACAGAATGGTTTAGTGCTCTGGCCTTTTATCTCTGCAGACCTGAAGGCCATGCTTTTGGTCCAGATAAGGTGCTTTGCACCTCTGAAGCAGTATAAAGTGACATTCAGCAGCCTCAGAGGACTGTTAGTAGAATCCATTATAGCTCGAGAGCCCTTCACAGAGACTTTTAAGAAAGTTCCTTTCCAATCTTTGCATTGTGCCACTGTAGTGCAGAAAGATGGTTGGAAAACTCTTATGCTCAAGAGCAAAACCTTGTGCTGATTTCCTGCTGCAGGTCCCAGGCAATCAGTTTGTTTGGACTTATCTGAGTCTGGTGGGTCTGGCCACAGCACAGGCCCATGCTGCTGTGTGCTCTAAGACTGACATGCTGCTTGCCAGCTCCAGGGGTGGCCAGACCTTCAGTCTTGGGCAATGGCTGCATGTCCATCCTGGCAGAACTGTCCTCGGGTTTTATTACTTTGCCCTACTCTGAATCCCCAGGAACTCACGTTTCCTAGAGGGTAACACAGGTTTTTATACATCTTGGGCCCAGTTCAGCATTCTCTGGTGGTGCTGAGGGTTCTGCACATCAGCATATGCCAAACCAGACATGGGCTTTGTAGTGTGTGTGGAGAGAGTACGTGGGTCTGTTGGAACATTACAGTGGGAATGTTGTACACAGCTCTGTCCAAATCTTGTAAAACTAGAGTGGTTGTGAGAAGAATTGCACTGCTCAGCCCCACAGGGTATGTGTTGTTGTCTGTCTTGTTGGAAACTTTGGGCTTTTGCAATTATTTTAACAGTCTCGTGTGGTTTGATGAAAAGGCGGTTACGTTCAGGATTTTTATTTCTGTAAGTTCACTGAGGAAGTAATTTTGGTGGTGATGAAGTATAAAAGCTTTAACAAGTAGTTGCAGAATGAAAGGGACTTGGCTGGCCAAGAAAAATAAACCTTCAAGAATTGAGGGGGGATCTATATGTAGTTGGCAGAGATGCATAAAGTGACATTGGCTGCTGTTGTATTCAGGTAAGTGAATCTGCATTTGGTTGCAGACAGACAGGTATTGATCTGATTGTGAGAACCCTTTCAAACCCATATCTTTGGCTGCTTCCTTGGTGACCTGGCTTTATTGCAATATTCATGGAAACCTCGTTGAAGTTCAGGAGCCTGGGAACTGGATTTCACCAGCCTCAGTGTTTCTCAGGGAAAAGTTCTACAATTTTCCTGTCCTTCTAATAACCCCTGCAAGAGTTACTCACACAGGAGTAGCAGAGCTACCTCAGATGACACTGCAGTGGTTGAACATTGGCTGTAAAAGGGCTGTGTGAGGAAGCAATTGGATTTACACCGTGCTGATACAGCAGCATATGACAGGGACAGGAGGAGCCCCCAGCTTTGCAAACCATGACTTTTAGGGAAGCTCAGATCTTTTGACTTTTTCCCTAACTTGCTGTTAGTGCACTTCTCTCTGCTGGACTCTGCTGAACTCAGCTGAGCTAATCTGAGGTAGCACTGTGTGCTCCTCTTCTCAGCTAGAGAACCAGGGCTTCAGTGGCCAATCTCTGATTTGATTAAAATAAACAGAAAGGAAGAAAAAAAAAAAAAGAGGAGAAAAGGAAAACAAAAGAACTTGCTGTTACAGAATAGTCTCAATGAACTTTCTAGCTGTCATCATAATAACTTCTATTGCATTACGTTTGAAATTTCATTATGCTCTACTCTGGCACTGATTCACCTAGACAGTGAGAGGGTATTAAGACCAGCTTATCAAATAGTTGCAGTAATAAAATATTTCCTGCCTTTCTGTGAAGAGCTTTATAGAATTAGGGGAAAGGAAGAAGCACAGCTGACGAGGCCTTCATGATGCTTCATAGCCCGAGTGCTTTTTGCGTGTTTTTCTATTTCACAGTTTCTATTGGATTTCACAGATAAAAGACTAATTTTGTTGGTTTTTTGGCATAATTTGTTTTGTCTGCTTCGTGCAACTAGGTGATTTAAATGGTCCACAAGTGAGAGATACCTTGGGGAAAAAACTTAGTTTTATGCTTCATATTATTCAGACTCTAAAGCTCAAAGTAATTGAATCTCTACTCAGAAATGAAGATTGAGTATTTTTGTTTTAAATTTAAGTGTCTATATAAACATGATGCCTCAGGGCTTTGATGATTTATAATGTATGTGATTTGAAGGGTGCCTTAGTGGCTTCAGCAGAACCCTTTTCATTATATTAGTCTTTGGGAACAAAATATGCAGCACATAATTCTTTTCTTTCCTGCACTATAATATGGCTAATGCTCTTTTCTGTCATGATCCTGCATAATGCTATTAGCTAAGCAGCTGTTCTGTACCTCAGACACACGACAAAACACCTCCCAATATTGGTTCCTCCATGCACTAATGATAATCTCCATGCAGTTTTTTCCCTATTTTTGTGTTTTTCTCCTTTTCCCTGCTGCCTCTCAGCCAGGTGTCTTCAGCCTAATGGCTGTAATAATAGATGAGCTGATGATTCCAGAGCCTGCTGCCGTCACACCACTGCTCCTTGGGAGCCTCTCTGGTGTCGCTGTGCACTGTAGGATGGCTGCCCTCCTCCTGGAGCCTGTTTCCTCAGAAAGGCACAACCCAAGGGTCTGTGAGGTGTCTCACTGGCTTCTATGGGTCTGCAAGGTGAGAAATCACCTTCCCAGTGTGTGCCTTAGCTGCCTCTTGCCAGAGTGCAAGTCCAGGGATGTGAAGTTGAGTGATTTTTTCCTCATCCTTTTGTGTGATGGAGTCCCAGGTAACAGTGCTCAGGTGATGTCTCCCCACTGGAGCAGTGGCTGAGGCAGCAGCACAGTTTGATACTTCCAGCCAGCTGTGCTATGGCTTAATCTGTGTCAGATGTTTCCAGGCACAATCAGTTCAAAATATATTCCTTTAAGTTAAAAACCAGGGAGGGTTAGAGAGAGTCACAGCTGGAGTGACCTCTGAAAAGTCCTGGAGGCACCAAAGTGAATACTGCCTCCTGAATGAACCATCCCGTTCAGTTTTCTTCTGAGACCCAAAATAAAGCTTGAAAGTTGCAGAACTGGCAATTTTAATATGAGAGCCATCTCAGTGTGACTCTGATAACTTTTCATGAGCCCATATTTTTCTGTGAGAACCTCTTCCCTCTTTCACTTCATGGTCAGTCCTTTGCAAGGCAGTCCAGGCCTGAAATTTGGAATGACCACAAACTCATAAATGCAGCAATTTATGTATTGTAACCTGATGGTGAGACCATAGTGATGCTTGAAGAACTTTGTTTTCCTCAGGGAGAAACAGTAAATATGTTTAGTTTGGCTTTTTGGTGACACTCAGTGTATTCTGCTGATGTGCAGTGAAGCGAGGAGTTAGACTGGGATAAGTGCTCTTAGTGTTGGTTTCTATTTGGGAGTTTATTCTTGTCAGTCAGGCAAGGACAGTGGAGAGAATTATCTATTGCTTGGTATAAATCCCTCAACTTCTGCAGAAATGCAACCTATATGAATTGAGTTGCTTTTTTCAAATTTTATTTAATTTTTAAGTTTTTGACTGGCTTACTGGCCACTGATATATGAGCTGGCCTCCTTCAGTGTGTGGGAGGCAACAGTCCTTTAGCAAAGTAAAAGTTTCATATGTTTTAAATACCCTCCTTTTTTTGTGGGCTTTGTAGAAGAATATTCATTCTGTACAGAACTGACAACAAAATTGGCTTTAAAATTGTTCAAATTATTTGAGAATGGGGTTTTCATTGCTTGTACTTAGATACTGTAATAGGTCCCTTAGAAAAACCTAAGGCAGTGGGATTTGGTTTTAGACAAGGTGGTACTAACACTTCCATTGGCATTTTTTAGCCTGGACTGAAAATGCTCATGCCTAGAGGAGTTATAATTTTGTGTGTCTGCTGCTAAACTGTTGCCCAGACCTCTCTGCAAGCTCAGTGTAAGAGTGCACAGAGGCATGCCCAGAAAGGAGCACGTATTTCTGTCTCTTTGCTGGAACAAAGAAGCTGCACTGCACAGCCTGTTGTGTGTGTGTGGGTCTGTTCTGCCCCAGGGGAACGTGTTGGCACCTGTAAATTCTGATGGTGCAAGGTCTAATCCTGCTTTTTTTCCTGTTCATGCACAGATGCTGATACATGCAAGCACAGGCTCTTTGTGTGGGGGAGTGCACAAAGCTTTTCCTGGTCAAAAGGGAATGTTAGTACTGGAAAGATGAAGTCTGTAAATCACTTTTTTTTATTGAACTCTTTTCTATGTCCCACACATCCCTCAGGCCCCTGGCTATGAATTATCCCACTCTCCTGGGTCTATTTTTACCCCTGGGCTTTCCTCATCTTCATGTTCGTATAATTACATGTTACCTAAATACACTGGGCACGTCAGGAAGAATGTTTATTTTTTATTTTGACTACTGTTTAATTTCCTAGTGTGCTGCTGGTTTCCTCAAGAGCCATAGAGTAACAGCTGGGGCACAATATGTACTTCCAACAGATCAATAGGGGTATATGTGCCTTCAGTTCCTGAGAAAACAAACATTTTTTTAATCTTTTTTTGGAGCAGCTTCTTTTCCACTGAGAACAAACATAATTTGTCAAACTAGGAATATTCTTCTTGTGCCCAACTAAACAAAACAAATTAATTTATAGTGTTTCTTGCTCTGAATGCTTCTGGGAGGCATTTGTACAGTCACTCAGGAGTATTCCCACTTCTGCCAACTTCATAGGTGAAAAGAAAGAGAAGGGAAAAGAAAGAAAGAAAGGAAATTCTGTCAATTAAAGAAAAACTATTGTGATGAAAATGCTGAGGTCAATGACTAATTTTAAAAATCCACTTTTACATTAGTTGTTTGAGTTTTTTACTTTGCTTTGAGTTCCAGTCCTAGTTTAAATTTCAGGAAGATACATCCCCCATCCAACCCTGGCCCCACGTTCCAGCAGCACAGCTATTAAAGAAAGGGAGAATTAGTTACCAAAATGAGGGTTCAAATACTAAACTCTTCCATTTTGATGTAGTGATCTGTGGAGCAGGCTCACAAGAACAACAGATGGTATTTCCTACCGAATCCTGGATATGGCTAACCTCTCTACTCTTCCTTCCTCAAGAATTTTGGTTTCTTTCTGGTGGAAGACAGATTGTGTGGCAAAAAGAATGAGTGATATCCCTGGAATGCCAAAGCTGGTAGATTCATGTGATTTGCCCACAGTCATTGAAGGCATCTGTGGCAGAGCAGGGAATTCCTTTGGATCTTGTGAGCTCCAATATTTGGTGGCCTTTTCTGAAGATACTGCTTTTTTAACTTCTTTTTTCCCCCCTCCTTTTCTTGTTATTCTCTCTTGACCAATTTTCTTTGGTGGTTTGGCAGCATCCCAGATATATTCTGATAGACATCAGAGAGTTGAATAAAAACTAAATTAATACAATGGCAAAAGCAGTCAACCATTTCAGTGACAATCAGAAAAGGTGTGGGGGGGAAAAAAACAACCAAACAAAAAACCTCAAACCACTTCTAGAATAAAAAACATCACTATTCATGAGCCATTACTGAACTGTTTGTTCTCATATCTGATTTATTTATTTTTTAATAGCTTTGAAGAAGGAAGAAAATAGGATCAGAGCTGCAATGCAAAATGACAAGTGTTTGGTTTGTTATTGGTTCCAGCTAATAAATGTGAATATTGCTGTGAGCCTCTTTCAAACTGTGGGCATAACAATTGAAATTTCATTCCAGCTAAATGAGGGAGCAGTTAAAAACATTTTTATTCAGTGAGGGATGAAAGAATGGAGGCTGCCTCCAGAAGCACAGAATGGTAAAACTCAGAGAGGTAGTTAGTCTGGTTGGATTCAAGCACTTCCTTGGATTAGAAGAACACACTGAAAGATTGAAGTGCTGGATATGAGGAGCATATTTTTAAGGAGCAGGGCCAGAAAAACTGAGGAGATGATCAGAATAAGCATTATTACCACTG
The DNA here is from genome assembly GCF_041296385.1 of Aphelocoma coerulescens. NCBI lineage: Eukaryota > Metazoa > Chordata > Aves > Passeriformes > Corvidae > Aphelocoma > Aphelocoma coerulescens. The sequence goes on along the minus strand of NC_091028.1, from coordinate 14,476,601 downwards.
GGAACATCTCTTTGAGGAACGAGATGATAGACATTCTTCTTGCAAGAAAATAGGGTGTTCTTGCTTCCTTATTTAAAAGAAAAAAAAAAAGAAGAAAAATAAAAAGAAAAGTAAGATTGCATGGGAAAAAAATAAGGTCTTATCTCTATCTTATCTCCATCATCTGTTTCTTTTTGGATGTGGATGACAGCTCAGGTTTGGCTCAGTGCTCAGGGGACAAGGGAGGTAATGAGGTCCATATTTTGGGATGGAGTCTCAGCCAATACAAGTGAGCACAACTGTCTGCTCTTGACCCTTTGTAAGGACAAGATGTGCAGAAGCAAGTGGGAAAGGTGATTGAGTTCTCTTCTCGGTTTAGGGCAAATTAGATGTCATTTGACACAGGATGGTTTCCAATTCTGACATATTTTACTGTCAAAAAGTGATGCGAGGATGAAAATAGAACTGCTGGAAAGAACTAACGTTCATCCCTCTTCTGACCAAACTGCAGAAAACAGGATAATTATAGGTGTGTGGGGGATGAGGAACCTTCTGAACTTTGCCATTTTCCCTATAAACACTGAGCCCACTGAGACTCATCCAAGTTCTGTCTGGAAGTAAAGAGTGGGAGTCCATTGCTGTGGCCTAATGAGAGAGCATGGAGTTCATGGGTTTGTTTGTTTGTTTGTGGGTTTTTTGTAGTGTTTTTCTTAAAATCTTTTTCCTTCTGGATTCTATGTCAGTGTGTATTAAAATACATGTATTAAAATACATATAATAAAGTTTCTCCTGTGTATCAAAAATGTCCATCCTGTAATGTCAGGCTCACAGCTAACCATATCTCACCTCTGGGAAGAGGTTGGTTTTCCTCATCTTTTCTTTTTTAGCCTAAAGAGAGCAACCACTCTGTTTTTGTAAAGGTTTATGTATAATAAATATGACATGCTGATTATAAATGTATAGTGCCACCACAGTAAATTTCACTCAGACATGGTAAATAAAACAATAGGAAATTACCTAGGCAGTGATTTGCTGACAGATTTTAGTTTGGTAGTTGCTGTTCCAGTCTGGTTTAGTGACTGTAAATTTCAGACCCACAGTAACTTTCTACCATTATGATCCCACATTCTGCAGTTACTTTGCATGTTTTATGGTGTTAATGTTGTTCCCTATTCAACTGCACACCAGCTAATTTAACTTAGATAAATGAGCTGAAATCAAAACATAGTGTGACTGTGGCCCTAACGGATTTCTTTTTATTAAAAAAGGGGAAAACAGAAAGTTCTAAACCCATGAAGATATTTGCAGGATATGCAATTAACTCCAGGCTACCGAGACACCCCTGAAGAAGGTGTTATGCAAGTTATCCACTGCTTTTGTCACTTCTCACTCAGTATGTGCCATATGGGAACATTCAGCAGAGATTTGTGTAGAGGTAAACATCATCTTTCTGCAGCACCTCACCCATGGAGCCAGGTTTGACAGGCAGCACTGCTTGGATTTGCCTGTAGAGCTGTACTTTAGTCTGAAACCCTTCCTGCCTACTCAGCCTCCTGCCCTTCACGATTTGCTTTGCTGAGTATTTGAGTTCTGTGGAGTGGGGAGAGAAAGTGAACTCCGTGCTGAGCTGCCTTTACCTGCTGGAGTCTGTTGTAAGGTCAGCTCTCCCAGGTTAAACTTTGTCAGCTTTGTCTGCTTGCAGCATGAGCTGTGCTTTGGCTGAGGCACGCCCGTGTTGCCAGTTCTTGCAAACATCCCAGATTTCTTGAGAGCTTCGGCACTCCTCAGAGGAATAATAAAATCTGGAAGATAGATGTAGCTGATTGTTCTGTGTCTGAAAGCCCTCCTTGTATTTAGGTCTGCGAACCTCAGGCAGCAGCTTCCACCCCACATGGGAAAAAGTTGCTTGCATGGCATAAGGCTGATGTTGGGATGACAAGGAGCTGCTGGGGCAGATACAGGGGGCAAAAGTTTGCTAAACCAGCGTTGCTGCTGAAGAAATTACACAAAATATTTTACCCTGATTTATGAAAAGGTAGCAAACATTTAAGGCATCCACAAGTTAGAAAATCACCCTGATTTAGCTTCATCTGCTTTTGGAGCAATTCTTAGATAGCCATGATGAGTCTACAGTGCACAAACTCTTGTAAGGGATGTGCAGCTCCTATTTCATGTGTTATCCACGCTTTGTGTCTGAAGTGTTCCCCTCAAATCCCATTAAATCACAGTCTAGGTGCCAACATCCTTCTCATTTTCTGACCTTCCCAAGCAAGTTAAAAAGGCACTCACAGACATCTCTTTAGCCGCATTTTTCTGTTGATAAGGATTTTTGAGTGCTCATCTAACATTTTTCAACTTCAAAGCTCTTCAGAAGTGAGGGGCCTGATCCAAAGTCCATCAAAATAAATGAACAGTCCTTCTGCTAGCTTCACAGGGACTCAAGCTTTAAATTGTGCTCCTAGTCCTGTCATTTCCCCCCATCTGTCCTCTGAATCCCTGCGATCTTTTGCACCTACTTAAGTTCTAGGCTCTAGATAGTCTCTCTCCTATTGTGCTCCTTTTTGCCAGTGGTATAATGAGACCATTTCTGAGAGTAGCTTTCTGAGAGGTGCTCAAATTTGGAGTATGTATAAGCCCTTTGTAAATAAAATACATCTTTATATGTGAGTTTCCAGCCTGCCATTCATAGTAATTTCTTCAGATGAGATGGCAGCGAAGTCTCTATTTTGAGAACAAAACCAGCTCTTTGATTTTCCAGGTGGTTCCATGATTCTTTCTAAGCCCTTATCACTGTTAGAGAACTCCATTTCTCCTGTCAACAAACTGGACAGGTAATTCCACTTCTTTAAGGACTATAGCAGGCTTTATCCTTGCAAAACTCTTTCAAGGGTCCTGAAATCCTTTGCTGCTCCCAGCTTGGTCAGCAAGGATCCTATATCCTCTGTGCAAGGATGTAGGTAGACGTTCATGTAACAGCTCTGCTTTGGCTTTAACAGTTCCTCCACTTTAGAATCCTTTATAACTCTTGGTTTTCTTGCTTTTGCACCATTGCTTCTTTCTGGCAGATTTTGCATTCTCTGTGCTGCAGAATGCTTCTGCATTACTTCTTCCCCCTGTTCATGTTTTCTCCTCCATGTCTGTTGCATGCATCCCCCCCCTCCCTGCGCTGTGTTTTATCAGCTTTCCCTTCTGTTTGTTTATTTATTGATTCCCATTGTTTTTCCTCTTCTCCCTACAGGGTACTCTGCTTCTGCAGAGGTGAGGGAATGTTGTCAGCTGACAGCATGTGGGCAAGTGGTCAGTAGGGATTACTGGTACCAAAAATAGTCCTCCTTCAGTCTATTAACAATTGCTGTTGCTGTTTTCATTGTCATTTTTTCTGCAGGTCAGCTGGAGCTGCTGGAGATCTCTGTGTGACAGTCAGTGAGTTTGACTCAGACCCAGGAGCTCTTTGGGCACCAGGGTTCTGATTTACCTTGTTGCTCTCGGTGTTTTTGGTTCTCTCTGGAACCCACATTTAACAGAATACACAGAAAGTGGTTTTACAGGCCTCTGTAACCTTCTGTTCCTACAATTTCCAGGCTCTTCATTACCCCCAATTATCTGCCTTTTCATTAAATTGGGGCTTGCATTAAATTAGTAAATTAGTGCTCGGTTCCTCTTATTCCTGCACTTGAATTCCTGGACCCTGCTCAATTCCCATTTTCCTTCCTCCTTGAACAGCATGACCACTTAGATCTGCTACAACAGAAGTTAGAAAACTGTCCTCATCTTGCTGTTGCAATTAGATAATTCAGCAGCTGAATTACCTCTAATTCTCTGCTTTTATATAAGGAAAATAGATTCTGCCAAAGCAGCCAGATTGCCTTTGGCTTGTTTGCTTTCCTCCCAAGTATCTTGGCACCATCTCCCATTACCCTTTCTTTGAGCTGGTGTTGAGTCCAGATTTATTACAAACAAGAAGCAGGTTTTATTTAGCAGCCAGTGATTAACCATTAGAGCATGCTGCTGTAGAAGGTGATTGGAATCCTCATCCTGGAAAGTGAATGTGGGTCTGGTGGTTTAGCAGTGCCTTCTCTGGGTGAAATCCAGTGTTGGTTGTTCTGTGAAATGTCAGTGTAAGTGGTGGGAGAGTCCCTCCTGAATCTTTGGTGCACAGTGGGACGTGTTGTTCTGTGTCCAGTGGAAGGGCTGATGTGAGATCTGGGGCTCCTAACACTGTCAGAGCCATGTATTGATGGGCTCCACCAGCTCTGTGGCCTTCCTTAACACACAGTGTAAAGATCACCATCTTCCACGTGGGATGTAACAAAGCATTCTAGAAAAAAAAATACCTCAAGGAAATGATAAATCATATGTTTGAATGCAGCTTTATAGACCCCAGTCAAAAGCAGCACAGAGTATCAAGTGCTTGACTCTAGGGTTGAAAAAGATAAGTATTTCATGCCACACTCTTGTTTTCAGCAATTCTTGCTCATTTGTTAAATGAGGACTGTTCTGTGGGCTGCTAATGTGTTTGGAAATAATTTAATATTGTGTTTTGGTTGTAATTCATGTTTCTTGCAGCTGCCAGCAATTTAAGACCTGTGTACAGAGAACTGGATATTATACATCAGTTCTTTTGGGGCCAGGTTTGGCAGGGAAAGAATCTACATAAAAATTTAGTGAAGATGGCAGTTACTGGTGCAATTATTGGGTAAGAAGTAGTGATAGACTATGGAGGTATTTTATAGCCTTCAGTTTTTCTCTCATTCACCCTAATGATCAATCTCAGAAGCTATACACCTCTTTCTTCCACCACCCCTCTCCTTGATACTCTAGTAAAGAAATGGGATTTTTCTAAGGGCAATTTTCTCCCAAGAAACAACACAGACCATTTCCTTTTGGACTTCATTGCTCACAGAAAAATTTCACCTAGGTAATTTCTTCAGCAAATTGAATAGTTTATGGCAGGAAAAATGAAAGCAATTAGTTTTCTGATTAAATTCACCTTGGCATTGAGAAGCAGGTAAGTATTTTCTGTTTCCATGTGCATTCATATGAAACAGACCTGGTAGAACAATGGGAAAGGCCTTAGTATAGAAAATAATAAAAATGTAATTGGCTCTTCTGTGTTTTTAATAACTGTCCTGGGTTACTGTGTCCTTTGGGGAAACAAACACATCTGTCCAATGCTCATGTCATTGTTATCACAGGGTTCTGTCAGCGAGTATTATATATGATTAATTTGTTTTTGCTTATCTGATGTGATAACCAGTGCTGCATTTACCAGCATCCCACAGCTGATGCTGTTGCTAATGTTGGTGGTGTAAGGCACTGGGGTGTGGGGTGTGGTTTTCTGCAGACCTGAACAAGAATCATCTGTGTCGTTCTGGGAGGTAAATAGTGCTGGAGGGAACACTGTGAGTTAGATCATGCCTTGAGCAAGAGGAGACATCATCTTCTCCTTGAGGAGTAGCTCCTTGAGCTCTAAGATACTCTTTTTACTGGCAATTATTTGCTCTCCTTTCTCCCCAGGAGAAGGAGCAGGATGATGAATGTCCTGTCACAGCCCCAAATGTGGATGTGCCCCTTCACATCCAGTGAAAGGAGATATATATATATATATATAACCCAGGGTGTGCCTTTCCCCTGCCCCTGTCAACCACTCCTCCTCAGCTGCTGACCCGTGGAAAGGATGTGAAGGAGGGAATTCAGGTTCTCAGTGCCTGTGCAGTATAATAGTATTCATGTTAAAAATCTGCTCTTAAAATGTGGTGCCTTAAAGATGGGAAACAGTACGAAGTTCCGAGAGGTTTGACCCTGTAACAGGTAATTACTGGTAAAATGGAGCTTCATCTTGGCAACATCATCGTGGTAGAGTGAAGGATGACAGAGTGTATTGCAATGACAGAGTGAGGAGCACTGATTTAAACTTCACTCCTTGTTCCTTCAGCGTTTTCTTAGGTTGAATTTTCTTTTCTCAGATGTTAGGTTTATGCTTGCATTCCCTTCAATGAAAACACAGTTTTGTCCCACTAAAAGAGTTTGCTGTTTCCCCTTGCACAGAGATAATTAGCTGCTGGTTCACAGAACCAGAAGTGGATATTGCCCTTGTGTACTGAAATGGAGAGAGATGATAATTTTTAGAACAATATTCAATTTGCATGGCTTTGGCTGTTAAAGCAGCCCAGGTGTTTGTTATTAGACTATCACCTGAAGGAAAGCCCACAATTAAAATTTAAGGGTTTGGTGTGCCTCTGGACTTTACTAACTCAATCAGAAATGCACTCTGGAAGGCCTGATGCTCTAGGGCCTAAAAGGGAGTAAAAGTTGGACAGAGTTCTGAATCACTGATGAAGGCTTGTAGCCTGAAACTTGTACATTTTCTGCAAACTATATTTGTCTAATGAAAATGGACCACATTCCTGAAAACTTTGTCCTATTCCTATTGCAGGAGTTCACCTTTAGTGTGAACAGGGAAGGGAACAGCCACAGGCTCTTCTAGGTCTACAACTACCATCTACAGTGATTTAATAGTATTTAGACAAAATATTCTTTGGTTTGAGATTGTTGAGTCAAACTGAGGAAGAAGGACAGGCATTTTCTGTTTTGATGACTCTTCTGATTGCTCCTGTTATTTTGTATAATTTTTTTTTTTTACCATTTAGCAAAATAGTGGCATGCTTGACTGAGGCATGAAAAAGATATCTGGTCCTGTCACGTATTTCTTACTTGGTGGAAGATGGCTCTTCACTTTAATCCTGGCTTTACCTGGAGCATGCTCCTTCCTGAGAAGTGGCCATATCCATCATTTGACATGTGATTTTGTAGGGTCAGATGTGAAACGACCCCACAAAATGCATCACCTGACCTGTTTTGATGTGGTGTGACATAAGTCATAAAAATTGCTACTTCTTCTGCTGCAGGTACAGTCATTTTAAGGGTATTTTACCTGCATTACCCATGAAGCAGCAGTTTAGCCTGTTTGCTGACAATACACATGACTTTTGGGATTCTAAGCATACCTCTAGTTTCCGCTCTACTTTAGGAAGTCTGAAGGATTCTTAGGGATATATTTGCAGTATGATTTCTAGGGATTTGTTGCACACCTATTTCTGTCAAGGAAAGTTATTTTGTTGTCAGCATGCTCATCTTGTGAAAGATGAGGCAGTATTCACCAGACAATGTTATATGTTGAAGTTTGACTTCAGACTCCTAAAAAAAAGGAAAGAACCAAAGGGGGGAAAAAGGGGGGATAAAAATCTCCCAAACTTCGCCACTTTATTTGCAAAATTAATTCTGTATACATACAGTTTTTAAACACTCCTTTTGCATTGGCCAAATAATAAGAACGTCTAACAAAGCTTTGTAAGGAAAAAAGAGCAAAGAACACCAAGATACCTGCTTACTCTGGATGTTTTCTATTGCAAATCAAAAAACCCCAAACACCCTCATATATAAGACCCTGATCCGTGTTGAACAGGTTTGCAATAGCAGTTTCTGACCTAATGGATTTATTGAAATGCCTGCTTGTTCAACATCACTTATTCTAAAAGATACCCTGCTCTTATCAAGTTTAAATTCAAGATTACATGATACAGGGACTCACATTGATGCTTTTGCAGTGCCTAACAAATTAGAATCTTGATCTGTGATCTCTTCTGTGACACTGCATTAAAGATTAAAAATAAAATTACTTAGAAGGAAAATATGAAAAATAGTCATGGCAAGCAATTCACCCTCCTGTTACCAGCAATATCCACCTTTCAGGCTTTACAGCTCTATAGTTGTGACAATGATGTGCACCTCCACATATCAAGTAATTTCACTCCCATATTTGAACAGTTCAGACCATACTAATCTAAGTTTCACCAAAATTCAGACATAAATTCATCTTTCAGCTCAGGGTCCTGTGAAAGTGGGTCCAAACATATCCAAATACATTTGGTCTCTCAGCAAGTCTTGTCTGAGTTATGACTTAGCAGCAAAGCTGCAAACCCAGATGAGCTTTGAGGAGGCTTTGGTTCACTGTGAACATTTTATTCAAGCCTGAAATCTTATGAAATGAAGCTTACTGGGGAGGGTTTTTTTCCTTCTAAAGCTCCTGATGAAAGTTATTTACTTGATCTCTTTGCAAAACCCCCACAGGTTCCACGCTGTAATGTTCCTTTGTTATTGCTCATCTCTCACCTGTAACACAACCACAGAGGCTGTAGATTGCCTGGAGACTCCTGGAGTCGGGGATGATGCCCCAGGCATTGTTACATGACTGGTGTGTTAAAGTCAGATGGTGGAGGGGAAAAAACAAAAAAGAAAAGCAAGTGTGGCTTTCTCGGTGGGCAGCAATTTCAGCAAGGTACTTCAGGGAGTTTGTAAGTGAGAAAGAAGAGTGTGTCTCTAGATTTCAGCAGTTTGGTTATGTCTGTGTTAATAAAGAATTTGGAGGGGAGTAGGAATGATTGCCACAGTTTAAGGATAGAGTGGATTGTAGTGCAGGGCAATGGATGGCCATAAATCCTGCCCGGAGAATTTCACAGAGTGATCAGAAAGGGCTCCCTGGAGCAGGGTGGATTTGTCCTGCTCTGGCCCCTGGGTCAGTGCCGTGGGCAGGGTCTCTGGGTTGTGGGGAGGGTGGGTGTGTGCATGTGTGGGGAGGCTGTCTCTGCTTCAGCATCGCTGCTTTGATGGATGCTGCAATGTGTACACTCAAACATGTGCTTTTCACAAATTCAGGCTTCGAAGCAGTGAACTCTGTGCAGGCAGGATTTATTCTGGTTCTACCTCCTTTTCTACAGCCAGTCAGCTGCTGGGTACTCAGTATCCCATAATTTAAGATACCTATTTCACTGCACCTGCACAGGCAACTGCTGGAAAAGATTAAAATCCTTTTTCTTTTAATTGCAGTTGTACAATGTACAACTGTACAATGGCAGTTTCTGTTCTGTAGCACGTTGCTGGGTGCATTTCCTTTAGTAATGACTTCTGTATCAGAAATAGCCTACACATCACATAAAGGGATACTGCCTTTGAACTTCACTCTGACTGCATAGCAGTGTCTTGCAAAATTCAATGTGAGGGCCTGGAATTTGTATCAGAAGTGACCCTAGGCAATAGTCTTTGAAACAGCCTTGCTTTGAGATTTATAATAATGTGGCCTCCTTTTGGGGTCAGTCTGTTCCTCTTTAGCTTTGTTGCTATCAAGAAGGTGAACAAAAGGTGCTGTATGCAGTGAATAATGCAGATTTAATGAACAGGGGAAAAGCAGGTGACACACTGCGAGAGGTTTCTCAACAAAGTCCTTGGAAACCGTATGCAAACAAAGGAACTATTTTATTGAATGGATTTTGAGTCAGCTGCAGAAGTGGACAAAGCTGGTGTTTGTATCTTCAAGAGGGAATTTCTTTGAAACAGTCATCCTGTTCCTAGGGAAGTTGCACTAATTGCAGAGAGTAGCTTGGGAGGTCAAACTATTTTGCAATATGAAAATCAGTAGGGCTTTATGGTGCAAACATTGTTTTACAATAAACTTTCCAGCCTCAGCAACCGATTGCTATGGTGCTCTCAAATTGTGCTCTCTAATTGTCACCATTAATACTTTGATCTTTGGCTGTGTGCATGAAAAACATTTTAAATTGCCACCAACCCAAAGTGTTATTGAATGAAACAACCCTTTGTATTTTATATCCTTGCCTATGCGAGAGCATTTGGTTTCCTATGAAGTTTCTTTTTATGTAAATTTCCCAGCAGATTTTTTCTTGCTAAAGAAACCATACAAATTTAACCATAGTTTATACCTGATAAATTATTAATCTGGCAGCAGTTGCTTGCTAAACAACTCTCTGTAACACTAGAAGTGCTGTTCTGCAGTATAGTGGAGAGTTATTTCGAGCTTCTGTCTGGAGACAAAGGAGTTCACACCAAATTCCAAGTTAATGCATGTGGCAATACTTACAGCAGTTTAAGTGCCACCTCTATCCACTGACTCATTTCAGTCCACGGTTTTTTGGTGGCTGTTGAAATCAGAGGGGAGCACACCATGATTTTTGCATCCTTGGCTTCTGCCTGTGATCTTTCACTCTTCAAGCCTTACTGAAGAGTTTATACTTCCCAGTTAACTGCTCAAACAACCGACTGACATTCATTTGTCTTTGGAAGATTTAGCAGAAGACCTTTATAATAAAAAGTGGGTTTTGGAGGCCTCTGAAGCTGTGAGGCTAAAGCCAAGCCAGCTGTTAATACCACTGGACTGAAGTTGGCCCTGCAGATAACCAGCAGGACTTCAGTGCACAGCAATAGTCCTGTGTTTTGCCTAAGGTCACTTTAATTACTTCAGCAACATTAATCCTAAATTAGCAAGGCTTATGTATGGCAAATGACTTATCTCTGTTAAAGAGGGCATACATTTTCACCCAGCAAAATTATGATGCTGGAAAGTGATATGCTGTCAATAGAAAGGGCAGAGAAAGAAAAGATCTTATTATACATTTCCTGCCAATGGACATTTGAAAGTCATCCTTCCTACTGCAAGTATATAACACATTACAGTATTTTCTTCTAAGCTCTAGTTTGTTTCTTGGCTCTTTGGACTTTTTTTATGCCGTTAGTACCAGCAACCTCTGTACCCTAGGCCCAGTTAAACATGGTTATAGATAAATACAGACAATCCCAAGATGGAAGGAGGAGAGCATAACCTGAAAGGGGAGTTTGCTCTCTCTAGTCCCTTCCTGGGCTGGCTGCTGAGTACTGACAGGCAAGGACAGCACTGAGCAATGGATTTCAGGAGCAAGGACACAGTTCCCTTTATTCTATTTTGGGGAGAAGTGAGTGGAGACCTGGGACTGGTCACCCTCCCACTCTGTCCATAGTACACTGAAAGGTTTTTAACCTGGTTCCATAGGAGCTTAAGTCCAGAATTAGGTTATAATGATTTCATGGGTGATGGATCAGTGCTCCAAGCAGAGGTCCTCATGGAAGCTCAACATGTGACTCCAGAGGAGAGCTTGGCCAATTTCCCTGAGTAAAATACAGGCCTGGAAGAGCTGTGATTTATTTCTAAATAAAGCACATGAACACTAGAGGAGAAGACCTTGCTGGCCTAAGAGTGAAGGGTGAGGGTTGTCCAAGAGTGCATTTGGGTTTGTAATTAGAAGAGTTTTTCTCAGACCAGTGGAGCAGCAGACTTCTGCAACAGCCTTCCAGGAGAAACCATCAGGGTGCAAATCTGAGCTTTGAAGTTCTATTAAAGCTGACAAGAGGTACGAGCAGTTTCCCATTGTAAAGGAGAACTTACACATGTGCTTTAATAAGTAATTGAAACACTTCTTAGCCAGAACATTAGAAATGCAGGGCATCACTTGTAAATTGTTGTCATGGTTATAAGTTACTACTGTTGTAGCTGAGTGAGGTCAGCACCTTTTTGGTGAGATTTGCTGAAAAGTGAAGAGCGCTCCTGTTTCACATGTCTTTAATTGGGTGAGACAGACCAAAGGTAGCAGGGAAAATAGCAGCAAGGAGAAACAAAGAAGTGAAGTGACTTTTCCAAGGGCACTTGGCATTTCTCATTTCTGTCTCCCAGTGCACAGGTTTTCTCTTTCTGGAATAAAATGGGTGAATCCTGCAAGGCACATCTCATTTGTTATGAGCAGTCAGGTGGGAATTCTTATCCTGAAGTTTCAGGAGGTGCTGGTATTGCTGCCACTTCAGTGAAAGGAACATTTTCCTTAACACATAACAAGGGCTGTAAAAGAAAAGGTGAAGTAAAAAACAGTTAAGATACTGTAACTTTCACAATTAGAATCCAGCACAGAACAACAGTAGGAAGCGGAGAACTTGCTGAAAATGGGGAAATTTCCCTCTTGTACTTTTGAAACTGAAGTTGGTCTTACTATTGCCAAAAAATTAGCACTGACAAAGAAGTAAAGAACAAAGTAGTTAAGTCAATATCTCTAATTTTAGCTGAGAAATATCCCAAACCATGTTTTACTATGAAGAAATTGGCTCCTCTTTCCTCTTCTTCCCATTGCTAGTGTCCTAAACTGACAAGACACCCTTCTTTCTTCTCAGTTCTGGACCCTCCCACACGTGAAGAAAACCCTACAATCTTTCAAAAATCTTATTTTTAATTAACTGAAATGATATTAGCCTCCTAATATACAATCTTTTTCAAAGTTTATTCCTCTACATCAAGAATTTCTGCCAGAGTTGCTGAAATATATGATGTAACCCCTGCTGGGTTGCAAAAAAGGGGGAAAAAAAAGGGAAAAAATTCCTTTTTTTCTGTGTCCAAAACCAAGGTTCTCTTCTGTGCCTGTTCTCTTCCTGCCATATCCTCGAGCTCTGCCAAGCTCCTGAACTTGCCCAGGGTAAAATTAAATGCCAGTGTTATGCTCCCAAATAATGTTACAGCAAATGATTTTCCACTTTGCATTCAGTGTCAATCTGTGTTACTGGAGTCAGTAATGGGGCCGACAGAATGATAAAACTTGACAGGATTTCCTGATTGCCAGTTCTGGTCTCATGATAGCTGAGTTTCCTTCCCTTTGCTGCACAAGCAATGAATTGATCATAGGTGCTGACATATAATTTATCATCGTTGGACACCTCGCTGACTTAAGCAGGACAGTTTGTCTTGGAGTGATATTCCAGATGTGTTCTTGACACCTCTGAATGGTTGCACTCTGCTTTTGTTTATCAGCATTGAAATTCCAAAAGATAGAATTTCACTTTTTAAAATAATAATGAAAAAATAAACTTTGAAGAGCTTGGAGGCCAGCTAAAAGAATTGTCCAGTTGGACTCATTCATTTTAGTACCAAAGGCAGACTTTGTACAGTCGAGGTCAGAAGTTCCTTTTTTATCTCTGTATTGTTTTATACATCTGGGCTCATCTTATGTTCTCTTAGTTGGGTTTGCAGTTCAGAATTTATTTGAAAATCAGTGCTCTGATGTGCAACTTAATGAAATCAAATGCTTCATATTTGGCAATGGGTATTTCGAACTTTCCTTGGCTTGGATAATTCATTAACATAGGCCACTCTTTTTGTTAGGTTGATACTTACTATAATGTATATAAGAATTAATCAGCAAATAGAGAAGAGTGGCTGGCTTCCTTCTTTTATTGCATCATTTGCTCCACTTTGCTTTTGGAGGAAAAGTAATGCATATCAGCCAAATAGAGGTTAACTTTTTCCTGGCTGGGTTTTGGATTGTACTGAGATTCCTTGGTCTGTGCTTGCTGTTACATTGGGCCTTAAGCTAGAAAACCCATGAGCAAAGCCCCACTAAATTAAAAAAGAGACTCGACTTATGAATAATCCACTCTGTGCAAGGTAACTCTTATCTGAGTGTAGGGAAGAGCCTCTCAGCAATCTGCTTATTGTGCACAAGTTCCTCTTGATTTAACAAGAAGAATCAATTAGAAAGGCATCCTGAAGTACCACTGTGTGTCATATTAATTTAAGCATTGTTTTCTGCTGTTGAAATCTTTATATTCAGTAACTGTTAGATTTCTCCCCCTCCCCCATTCTTCTAGTCTCTGATGCACAAAATTATTAAATTTAATTGGGTTTCTGTGGACACTACTCATTTCTCAAAATTTATTGCAATTATACAATGCCCATAGCTCATTTATTTTTTGTTTCCTGGTGATTAAAACTTAAGACACTGAAAAATGTTATGTGTGTTTTCCTTTTCATCACTAATCTTTTCTGTCCTCTACATCCAAGGCACATTCTGTAGTCATGAATCATTAAAGTAGCAAAATTCACAGGCAGACTTAGTTTATAGCTAAGTATAGTAAAACCAGAATGTAGGTCAGAAATCCTGAAACATTTTTTATAAGACATTTTGGTCTTGTTTTAGAGGATGTTTTTCTTAACAGTGGAAACATTCCTGTATTTCTTATCTCTTACTGAAGTAAAAATTTGTTTTTCTAAGCTGAGGGCTATCAGCAAATTTTTTTTCCAATTGTAGTTATTAAACAAAAATATTGTGTGGGCAACATGGAGTGATGTGGTTACACCCCAGGAGAGGGAGATGAAAGGAGAGGATGTAAAAGGGGCTGGGAGTCCTTGGGTTTCATGAGCTGGTGCTGCTCCTGATCACTTCCACAATTTCCATGGAGAGCTGGTTCTGTGTGTTTTCACCCAGGAGGGGGAGGCTCTGCTTCTCCCAGGGCTCATTCAGCCCTGCCGTGCTGCCTGTAGCTGCTGTGGCAGCATCCCAGTGATTGTGTTGTTTTCTGGGCCAAGGAGTCCTCAGGGCCATGCCAGGAAGTGGCAGCATGTTGGGCTGGGGTCCCAACCCTGCAGCAGGTGAATGTCCCACCTCAGTCACCTCCATCTCCAGCCATGGCTCCAAGAGATGCCTGAACCCAGCTGCCTGCTCTGCTGGGAGTGCTCTCCTGGCAGGTGTTCCTGAGAGCTCTTTGTCACCTTTTCCCCACGGGCTGGGCAGGCAACTGAGCTGGGTGGGCTTTTGGTGTGATCCATGTTAGCTGTTCCGATGTTTTCATGCCAGCAGGTCTTTGGAGGACCCTCACGGATCCCATTCTGCAGAGACAAAATATGTTCCATGCTGGGATGCTGCTTTGTCATGCCGGTAGGTGAGTGATGGAAGTGAAGAGGGAAAAATCAATCCCATTATAACAGCTAGGGGTGTTTTTAGCATTAGCTGAAGTAGGAGGCAGAATATTTCTTCAGGCAGAAACACTCCCTGGATAATGCGGCAGAACGATGCCAGGGCAGTGGTTCTGCTCAGGACAATGCAGGGTATGTTAGTTTGATACAAACACAAATCATGTAGAGTCCTTCCCAGCTGAAACAGCAGCAAAGTTATTCAAAGCAAATATATGCAGTGGCTGAACTTCCTCTAGCACTTTGTGAATGGAGTTCAAGTGATGAGAGTTTGGCCTGCTTCCAGAAAGCCGGGCTTCTGTTTCCAGTGCTGGCAGGATAATGCTTGGGAAATAAGCTTGCATCTGAAATGTAAACATGTCCTTTAGTTCACCAGACTTCTGAAATCAGCCAGAGGGAGTTGAAACAATTAAATACTGTGGGGTGGAAATATGGTGGTTGGAGATACTGCAGAGAGAAGTGATTTGAAGTGTTCCTCTCTTTGGAGCCGAGGAGCTGCTTTTGTAGGCAGAGGTAGGCTGTGTTTTTCTGAGGAGCCCACAAAACTCACTCCATAAAATTACCAATGGTTCTTGCTCTCAGTGTTAACAGAGCACAGTAAGTTAGTATGCAAACATTTGTATCTGGACAGGTTCATCATCTTTTCCCTCTTCCTCATGGTGAAAGATGGATGAAAGCCAAGGCAAATAGCAGCCATCTATTTGTAAGCTTTTTTAGGGACCTTATTTATGAGGAATTGTTATGGGCCTTTTAGTCCAAATCTTACTCACATGGCAGCCAAAGGAAAACACTTTTGACCTGAATGGGAAATGAGTCAGGTTTCTGATATTTTTATAAGTTATATAAAATATTGCCTTTCCTCTTAGATATATCTTTGAGCAAGTGAGAAAAATAAAAAGTGTTTCATTTCTGTCGTGCCTTCTAGCTGAAATCCTCGAAGTGCTTTAGAACTTGTGTGGATTTGGCCTCACAACATCCCTTTAATTCTGGTAGCACTCATTTCAGCATTATGGATGGAGAGGTGAGAGAAGCTGCTTGATATTCTCAGGCCAGAGCTGTATGAGCACCAATCTCCTCCTCTGGCACTGTTCCACAATGCTATTTATTCTCCTTGGCTATAATGTGTCTATACCAGCAAGTTGGATTTTTTCCTCCAGTATGAGCACTTGAAACAGCTGAATAAAGCATCTCAAAATCATAACTAGGCCTGAGCTGCACAGACTTCAGCACTACATGACCTTTAAGTGCTGTCAAGGAGTCTTGCAGAGAAAGCTGATCTCTTCACCTGCGAGGCCAGTGTGCAGCAGGAAATAAAACAGGTGCATTTTGGTGATTATGGGACATGCCATACTCTCCCCAAATTCTAGGGAGCACCCTATTGCACATTCATATTCAATCCGTCATCTGCCTGGAAAGTCCCTTTTCAGATAAAAAAATCCCTGCAGCTTAAATCATGGAACAGTATCCTTTACTAGTATAAGGTGAAAATCAAGCCTCCCATAACTAACACCTCCTTGATTTCAAACATTTCTTTTTATGTATCAGCAATCCTTCAAGTCTCCCATATTTTCATTGTCCTCTTGCTCTCCGGTGGGGATTGTTCATTATTTAAACACATAAGAAATAACTTTTACTCTTAAGTCAGTTTATTTGGTGTCATTAGAGAATAGTCTGATGACAAACACTAGTGAGCTGAATCATGGTCTTGCTTCAGTCACTGGCAACACAAATAACAGTGGTGATGGATTTGGTGGTATAGGAATATCTGGCTGAAAACTTGGGGTTTTAGGCTGTGAACCAGTTATGGGTGTGACTACCACAGTAATGTCTAAAGCTGAATACTCACAAGTTCTTAGTTGTCTTGTCTTACCCAAATTTATTCCATGAACTAATGAGGTTAATGGGCTCAAATGCCCCACCTTTCTCTTTTATTTGCCTGACAGGCTTCTGTCACCTCAGATTTTTATTATCACTTCATCCTGATAGCAAAAGAGAAGTCCAGCTACATTTTGTATTAGAGTTAGCTGAAAAACTTCATGTGAAGTTGTCCCCACCTGGGACTCCATTCCCTCTGAGATGGAGTTTCCAAACACTGCGTTTTCATCCAACGTCAAAATACCAAACACTCTGTGAAGTGACATCATCTTTTCCCTGTGTATTGCTGAGCAAACTCACTGAAGCAACACATGGGATCTGCAGTTTGAGAATAGAGGAGCTGAGATCACAGGGCAGAAAACAATAACCTTACAAAAGGACCAGTTTTATTAAAAGGTGAATGACATATGAAATGCATGATCATGGGCACTATAGCATTTAATTTCCTGAAAGGAGCTAGAATTTGATAACACATAATTGATTACAGCTTATAAAAGACTGCTGGAATTTACACTGGCTTCTTATTTTCTTTGTAAAGCTGGTGGCTAACTTGTTCATCAGTCATTGCTTTGTGATTTAACCTCTGTGTTCCATAGTCAGGGGATTCTTGTAGAAAAACATTTTGGATGCCTGTCATCAAAACATTTCACTTGTGTTTAGGTCATGGAGAAGTCTATACACTTTATGCACCTTCTTAAATATACAGGAGATGAGGTGTTTCAGAGGGGACGAGAAACACCATTGTCAAGTTCTGGAAAAAATGCTGGCATGCTGGAAAACATGTTTTCTCTAAACAGGAGAAAACCCCCGCAACCTGGAGGTTTTGTTGTTGTTGTTCTTGAACTGAAAGTAGTGATGAAGCAATTGCTTCTGGTTAACTGAATGTTTTGTTTCCATTTCTATTTCATATTGTTAAGTCTTGAGTTGTGGGTTGTTTTTTTTTTTTTTTTTTTTTTTTTTTTTGTTTGTTTGTTTTTGTTTTTGTTTTTTTTTTTGTTTTTTGTTTGTTTGTTTGTTTTTTGTTTTTTTTGTTTTTTTTTGCTATAATGAACAATTTTCTAAATACATTTCATACCAAAAAAAAGGAACAAAGGAACTTTCAAATATGTCTGAATTATTACTGTCACATACTGAGCCTCTGGCAGCATGAGCCACCTTGAGTTGAAGTTTCTTCAGCTGGAAATAGGGACATCTGTAAACAAACACTAAAGCCGCATTAAAAGGGTTAAGTAGGAGGGAAAGAGAAGGAAATTGTGACTTGGCTCATGTTTATGTAGTAGTGAAACACTGTGAAAAGTTTAAGTCCTCCAGCACAGACCTGTAAAGCCATACAATCAAATTGATTTACACGCAGGGAGAGCTGCCTTTTGCATTGAGGAGATGAGCACGTGCATCCTAGCACAGGAGAAAGTGGGAGGATAACTGGCAAATTTAATTCCACTCCAAACCTGATCCTGCTGTGACACAAGGGGGGTGCCCTGTCCCTTGTCCTCCTGCTGAACAATGAGAAGTCACACAGATGATGGGAACAAAACCTCTGGAGCAGTGGATGGTGTAATTACGTGTGCAAATGTGCCGTGGTTTAACCCAACAAAGAGCTAAACACTCACAGCCTCTCACACACTCCCCCTTCCCCCAGTGGGATGGGAGACAGAAGTGGGGAAAAAACCTTAAAATTCATGGCTTGGGATACAGCTTCATAGGACCAAACCAGAAAGGAAGATAACGCTAGAAATGATAAAAGAATTAGAACATACAAATCAAGTGATGCCTAGCACAGCTGCTGACCCATCCTGGCCAGCTTTCCCCCAGTTTGGATGCAGGGCATGATACTGTGTGCCATCCATGAGGTCCCTTCCAACCCTGTAGTTCCATGGCTCTGTGCTGCCCCTCCCCAAGGCCACTGTGCCCAGCACATGGCACCAGCCCTGCTGTGACATCACCCCAGGCCAGGGCTCCGGAGGTGCTGCACTGGAGGGGACAAACGCTCGCTCCTCGCAGTGCCAGGTGCCACTGGCAGTGGTGGCTCTGCTGTGCCTCCTTGTCCTTGGCACATGGGACACCTGTGGGTGAGTGGGAGCTCTGGGAGCTCCTCACTGGTGGGGTGGGGTGAGGAGAAAAGTCCTTGATGTAAGTGCTGCTCAGCAAGAACTAAATCATCGGTGTGCTGTTAGCCTTTTGCTCATCCTGAATACAAAACACAGCACTGTGCCTGATACTAAGAAGAAAAGTCATTTTATCCCAGCTGAAAGTAGGACAAAATGTCCAGCAAAGTTTTGAAAAAGAAAAGGAGAGGTATTGATTCAGTGCTGGGTACCTACAGTTCGCAGTGAAATTTTCCATAAAAAATGTAACACCATGGTGGCCTGTGGCTGCTCTGTTCTGCTGCCTCTGGTGAGGCAATGGGGTAAGGCAGAGAGATGGGTTTATATTTGTTTTCCTTCTGTTAAAATGAGATTTCTCCTTAAGAAAAGACCTCGATACTAGATTAAAAGAGCATCTTGAAAATGATGAAAGTGGAGCAACTTGTGAGATAGTCTTCAGCTCACTCTCTCAGAGGTGCGTTGCCATTACAGTTAAATTCAATCCCTTGAGAAGTTGTGTCCTTGTAGCAGTGTGTTTTAGCAACAGATTGCCCTGGGTTAGTAATGAAAATGTTTTCAGTACCACTCTGTTTGGGGAAAGTTGTTTCAACAGTGTTACAGGAAATCCCCAGCCAGTCTCCATGGTCTCCCATGGCTGAGGTACACAGGTGTGATACACGCAGTGTTAGTCTAAGTTTGGTCTTTGGTGTGTCCTTAAGGAAATGAGATTACAGCCACACTGAGTGTGTGTGAGAGGCTAACACCTTGCCTCACAGGTTTTGAACCTAGGGATTGATTTAAGCCATATTTGATGGAAAGTAGACATGTCCAAAGAAGTTAAGTTCATCCATCATTCTGCAGGGGAGTAGATGCTGATGGGAGGGCAAGACCTTTGAAGTACCCTTTGCATGCTCCCCAGTGACAGGTTTGCTTGTAGGTTATTAAACATGCTTAAAATCCCCACAGAAAAAGGTGATCTAGATCACCTCCAGCCACCTGTATTTTTGCATGTGATTTGTTAGAAGAAAAAATAAAAAAGAGTAGCTGTGATTTAAATATGGTATTCTAACGAGCTAGATGAAAAAGAGTGAGAATGTTATCCAAACCCATCAAAACTATTTATCTGGTCTTCTTTTCTTTGAAATTCAAAATAGTAATAGGATATTGCAAACCAGCCAGTTGTCATTATTTAAGTGATTAATTCAACTTGGCAAAGTTAAATCAGACCCTTTTTCCTTTATGAATCCATTTTTTGATTCTCCAGATTCATTGCTTGACAATGATCTCATACCATTGTATGAATAAGCCAAACATATCATTTATGCAGGGCTGATCCCTGCCTAACCCTTTGCTCTGACTATTGATTTCTCCAGGTATTTTATTTCTGTGTCAGGTGATAAGATAGTGATCTGATATGGGGGCGATGAGAAAGTGAAATACTTTTATACACAGTAAGTTCAAAACAACTTAATTGAGAAATAAAAGGAAAGTATAGAAGCCAGCTCTTCTCAACATTGACATATGAAGAGAAAAATACAGAAAATCTCTTAAATCCCTCCAAATCTTGTTAGCTAACAGAGGTCAGATTTAGATGTAAGGTTGTACCTGCTTGACTTTTTTCCTGTTGCACTTTGAGGTTGCTGAAGGACCTGTTGGTAAGTGAAAGCAGTTGATTCATTGTTCTTTTTAAGTATACTCTGTATTTCTGAAGGAGTTTTCTTTAAAAATTACAATACTTTTTAAGTCTAGCTCTAAAAATCTTTTAGAAAGTTACAGAATGTGCAATTCATTTTTGTGCCTGCATAAAAGTGTTGCTGAAGTGACAAGCAGGGTGACTCTTTCATGTGTACAGGCTTCCTTAAACCTACTGGCGTCAGAAAGGTGCTGGTTAATAGCTCTGTCTTTAAAGCTTTAAATAATTAAATTCCTTGGGCTTCCAAATAACCTCCCTAAAACTTGGCAATGCTTGAACCTTTTAGCAAACCTGAAATGAAAAGGACACTATCTAAGTAGCTGAATCTGAACTTAACTCCTCATGGCTTGACAGGCAGTTCCGGTTAAAAAATATGTCAAGCTAGAATATTTTCTCTGTTGTCAAGCGCTTGAATTTTTTGGATGTGCAACGCCATTGCCAAGAAATAAAGCACAAAAAATAACCCTGAATCTTTGGGAAATGGTTAGAAAACAAATCAGTTGCATTCCCCGCTCACATTAACAAATGTATTGCTGCCAAATCCTTGAGAGAGCAAACAGACCCCACTGAACAAGACAAGGCACTGGGAAACCAGTGCTTGTCCGTGTGATATGAGGAGGGTGTTTGGAGGAATATGAGGAGGTGTTTGAAGGAATACAACAGAGCCCATTAAACTGAGAACGATGTCCCAAGTCACTGAGAACCTGCTTAGATTTTTTTAGCAATCAAGTAGGCAGTGAATCTTCTAAGTAGAGAGATGCTCCTAGTTAGCTTTGCAGGAGCAGAACATTTTCCTGTGTTTAATTATTTAAAGGAAGCTGTATAATGGGTCTTCAGAATTGTGTGACCCGCTCATCAATCCATCCACTTTTGCATAATGCATGTGGCATCAATGTTATTCCATTTCAAGATCACTTAGGAAAAGCTTTGCCAACTGCTCATTGCTCCTTTGCAGTGCAAACACCAACACACGGCTTGCGATGTCATTTGCCTGCTGTGCTTGTTTAGAGCCAGCTGTAAATGTTCCCAACAATTAGCATTTAGAGGAGAAACAAGAAGTCTGTAAATTCCTACATTTGGGTGAGATCACTCAAGGTGCCTGACCTTTGGACCTGGGGGAGGGCCCTTCCCAGTGCCAAGGAACATCCTTGCTGTGAGATCCTAAATGTGGGGGAAAACTCGTGAGCCTTGCCCTGCAGGGTGGCACTGCTGTCCTGCTGGGGTTTGTCTCCAAAAACCTACTTTTCATTGTGTGTCTGAAAAACAACCCTTTCAGACACCTGAGCTGGACCTGTTGGACTTATTCTTGCCTTTCAAATCCCACACTGTAATCTTAAGGAAGGTGCTGCCCATACTTACTGCCTGTAACAGCCTAGCAGAGCTCAAACCCTCTTCTTTCACCCTGAGGGAAGCACCTCATTCCACCTTTAGAAGGAGGAGGAAGCTTTGCTTTGGAAGGGTCTGCACAGCATCTTGGACATGATCTTACCTTCCATCAACTCCAGGAAATTGTGTAGGGACTGAGAGGAGGGTATGGAAAACATTAATTACAGTAATAGCTTGATTAGATGCATTAAAATGCTTCACTTTATTTCTGTTTCTCTTAACTTGTTTTTATTGTATGTAAAGAAAGAAGGAGGTTGCCTCAGTCCATTACAGTCCTGCCAGACACAAAGGGCTGTAAATGTCCACTTCTAGGAGTATATGATTATTAAACATCATGTGGCCCTGCAAAGAGGGAGTCAAAAAGCTATTTGTCCTATGGCTTCTCTGGAACTGCCTTTGTGAATCTCAGTATTGTCCCCTGAAAATTAAAGAAAATCATTCCCTCTAGTTAGAGCAATTTATAATTGGCTGATAAAAGGTGCTGTATTTTAGCCAGACCTACTTTCCATAGAAATGTGTCCAGGACTATTCAACTAATCCATATAACTGGATCCTTTACCTACGACTGCTGATTCCCAAGTCTGGACTGGATAAATAGATTCAGACACCCTGCCCTGTGCTGTGGAGACGAACACAAGAATTGCAAGAAGGTTTGTCCTGCCAAGATGCCTGTGCTGTGCCATGTGTAGTCACACAACTGTTGGTCCTGGTCCTTTTTACAGCTGTAGTCACAGTGATTATTAAGGAGCTGCATCTCTTCAGAGCTTGAGGTATTTGAATGTACACTTTGATTGAAGATTATCTGTGCTGGGTAGGCTTTTTAGGTAAAATCTTGGTCCTCACTGAAGAAGAAGTGGAGTTTTGTCATTGACTTTATAAGGACTAAGACTTTACCCATTGTATCTACTGGTAATGATAGGTGAGTGAACATGAGCTTTTTCACAAAAAATGCCCTGCAGTGCTTCTGAAATGCACAACACACAGAGAAATATATTGTAGATTTAATGATTTATTCAATGAATGTAAAAGCTGGTTGCATAAAGGAGATTTAAGTCATTATTACCATCTGTCACTAGGTTTCACTGTGCTGCAATAAAAGTGTGTTTCAGATTATCAGCAGTTGAGTCATATAAAAACCCAAAAGGAGTAGTTTCTTGTGATGGCGTTCCCCAGCTCTGCCCTTAGAATTGCCTCTCCAGATGGTGGGTATGTGAGGACAGAAATGCACAAAACATGGATGAAACTCAGCTAAAAGCTTCCAGAGTGCAAACTGCAAAACTGTTCAGGGTGAAAGGGTTGGCCTGGATTTCAGACAGTGGGCACATTCCACATGTAACTTCTACAGTTCCCTAATCCTCTTCCATCATGTAAAAATATAGGGACACATGTTTCCCTGTGTCCACCTTTGTTTCTTCTTTTGGTTTTTTTTGCATTACTTACCATTTTAACTTGGTTAGTTAGCAATACAGAAAGTTAGTATTTTGCTATAAGCAAGGGATGAGGACATCAGTCGTGTCCTGTGTTTGTGCCCTGGGAAAACCAAAGGAGGACAGTCTGATTTTGAATCTTACAAAAGATTATTAATGAGTAACTAACCAGAGAAACATGAAAAAAGGAAAACAAAAAAATGCTGTTACTATTATAGAGTTTTTATCTGACTTTTACTGAATCCTTTTCTTGGTAATTTTTGCCAATTTCGTAGAACTGAGCATTTGGTATTTTCTCATTTTAGTAGTGCCTAATTATTGCTTTGTTCTGATGGTTGCTGCATTCCATGGATTTCTGTGTTTAGTGATTGTGAGGGACTTTAGGATTTTACAGGACGAAAGGATCAATATTATACGTATAAATAATATTCACTATTTTTATTGTTCAGACACTGGTTTTTCAGCCACAACATGGGCTGATTCTTTGATGAGGTATTCAGCTCTACATGTGCCTATCCCAGTCAATACTTTTTACCTGTAAGGTGTTTTATTGAGCCACTTTTTTTCCTTGTGTTTATGCTTTGCTCTCCTCACTGTCCCCACTCATCCCCCACTGTACTTCCTGAAGACAAAGATGCAGGAGAGATACACACAACATCTCATCATCTGTCTACATAAATGGAAGTACTGAATAACTCTTTGATACTCTAAAAAAAGATCCAGTTTGGATTCTGTTGTGAAAGCCTGGAACCCTGACCAAAGCTGTCAGTCAGTCTCTGAACAAAAACCTGATAGTCTCTGGTTTCAGATCAGCTCTTTGTGGTTCACACAGTGAATGTTGTTATTGAAAATTCTTCCCTTAGCTGTGGCTGTAAGTACTGGGCTTGGGCTCTTGTCACTCATTTCCTTTGATCAGTGCTGCAAGTACCAAATAGCTCACACCCACATGGTTTGATAGCCTGATTGGAAGGTCTTGATCCCACAAAATTCTGAGAACATCTTTTTGCTAAAGAAAATTTTTGCAGCGGTAGGATTGAAATGCTTTGTGCTTTCCAAGGCTGCAGAGAGATGGTGTTTGCCTGATTTTAATATCCAGGCTCCCTCTCTCAAAAAGCTGCAGCAAATTATTGACAGCAGAATCAAATGCAAACCTTCACACTTTGAAATATATTTTCACTTATCCTTTTAGAAATATCAGCACAATGATGGTACTATTTCCTTGAACCAAAGGAAAGAAGTCAGAGAGTCTTGAAAAGGGGATGGGATATTTCTCACCAGCAGTGGTGCTGGGTAGTTATGTATTTGTGCTCATGAGGGTGTACTGGAAATGTGTTGATGAATAGTGTATCATTCATCATATTATTCATCATATTATCTGGACATACACTACTTCATGCTTGTGTAGTACTGTACAAATTTCTGTACTTTCTACTTTGAAATAGTCGAAATCAAATCTAGAGTGTCTGAAATATAAAGCAGATTTCACAAGCTAAATTTCCTTGACTTGGAAATATTATTTTGAAAGGATCTTAATGTCTTATAATCTCATGTTTCTGTGGATGGCTGTGGCCCTGCCGTAGCCCAGAGGGTGCTTAGGAACACTCTGAACTCCAGGCAGCTCCTGAGACCAGGTATCTCAGCCCATTCCCACCAATTCTTGCAGCCTGTGGTAGTGCATTGGCAACAGCATATGAGACTTCTGCTCTTGTGAGTGCCTTGTCACATAGTGAGGGTTTAAACCATCTCACAGACTCATAGGTAGACAGGGCTTTGCTGCTTTGTGTGAGCCCTTGTGGGGATGGCCTGCTTCTGTTTGGAAGGACTGTATTTTGTCATTGCAACCTTTTTGGTCTGTGTTACAGTACCTGCATAGTATTGATAAAAATGTTATTCTCCCATGGTCTGTTCAGACCTCAGGTGCCTGAAATATATATTAACTAAACATAATACATTCTTGATGTGTGCTAAGAGCTTGTTACTATCAAAGTTTTCCGTGGTGGTCCTATACTAGTAATAGCTCCTTTTATCAGACTGCATTATTTTTTAGTTGTTTGAGCAAATATATGCCCAAGAGTGGAAGGAAAAGGTGAAGAGGGGTGGAAACCAGAATCATCACCAGTAGGTGAGTGCATGTGTGAGGGAACTTCACTTGGGACCTTGAATGTGCCATGGTAGAACATCCACTGATGAAGTGAAGGGTTTGATCGAGTTCTAGCAGAGACACAGCTGGACTTGGTGTGCTTAGAAGCGACCATAAAGATATTCAACTTCCAATTTTACAGTCTTGTCTGCACGGGCCAAGTCAACCTGCCCTCAGGCAAAAAAAGAACAGAAGAATTACTGTTTCCCTATTGACATTCCATTAATGTATTGTATTTTGTACATCTTTGTTCATGAAGAGGATAAGCAGTAGTCTAAAAATAGCAGGGGAAATGGTGAGCTGCATTTTTTGCTATTTGTGACAATATTTGTGCTGTAGTTTAGTAATTTTTCTATGGTGCTGCAAAATTCCCTCAATGGTGAGAGAGCACACACTGCAAAAGCGACTTGTTAGGAATATGCTTTGCTTATCCCCTACATGAATAGCATTATTCTTCCAGATATAAGCTTGAAATGGCCTCTCATTTTGGGATGTCTATTTAGGATTGGGCCAGAGATAGTTTTCTGTCAGCTCTATGAAATTAATACTTCTTTATGACAGTGTTTTATTGCTTGCGGTATGTAATAGTTTCTTTCATTGGCACTTATGTCCTTTGCAGGGAAAGAAATTTGCCTCTATGACAGTACACTTTGAGTGTCATTGGCTTTCATATTGTCTCTTAAAAAAGGTAATTGTGAGGAGAAGATCAGACCTCAATGAGGCCTTCTGAACTGAACACATTTCAAGGGGGAAAGCCAGAACTGTCAAGACTTTGACTTTCTAATTCCTGAAGAGACGTTAATTCACTCGGCTGCCTGATCTACAGGGAGTAGAAATGAGACTCCACTTGCATGACCTCTGGTGTCAATCATTATGGGAGGCATCTGCATTTATATTGTCAATGCACAAACTTTCTTTACTTCCTGAAGCATGAAATCACCTTTCAGATGAAGAAAGAAATATAACCCTGCATTCTCGAGAGAGGTAGCATTTCCATCTAAGGCTTCTGTTGCACAGAGAAATGTTTAAACACAATATTCTGACTTCAACCTCAACCAGTCTCTTGGAAGTTGTGGTTTTTCAAGTGAAAGTTACACTGTATTTTTAAAAGAGATGTATTGTTACTTCATATTATTTTAGTACTTCTAGTGCTCCGTCTCTAAGCCGACAGGAGGTTTATCACTAACTTTGATACTGTCAGCAAAACTTGCCCAGAGTGTCTCACATTAAGTTATCATTTAAGCCTGTGTTCCTCTGGCACAGGATAAAAGGAGGAAGTACATATTTTAATGAAGTTTTACAAAAATGAGATAACAGGGCTAGTTGGTAACCTGCAGCAGCAGGATATACAGCCTGTGCCTGTGATATACAGTCCTTTGATGTCATTGAATTCACTGGGATATTTTATGGTGTTTGGTACCAGGCCTTTGTGATCTCTGCTGACATTCATTTAATTGGGGATTCACACAGTCACTGGAGATGCAGCCAGAAAATTTGGGCCAGTGCATGCAGTAGATGCTGCAGCCTCAGTAAGAGGAAGGAGATCAGAAAACTTAGCAAGAACTTCACTGCAAAAATGTTTCAGAACTTCCCCCTCAGAAGGGTGTGCTGAAGAACAAGGTTGGGCTGAGTTGTTTCCAATCAAAGACCTTTCTTGAGCCTGTTTAATACAGCTGCCACCTCAATCAGTGACAGAGCTCTCAAAACAGGCATCGAATGCGAGGAGATGTAGAAGCTTTAAAAATGAACCTGCGATTTCAAAACCTGAACTTTCTGTCAGGTCTCACAGGTGAGCTTGCTGTGTTTGTTGTTAAAATGTGGCTATGGAAAGAGAAATTATTTAAAAATGGTACCTCCTTTACTCAACAGAAATGATGCTTCTTTGGGAATCAGTCAGGACTGTTTTAATGCCCTGACCGTGCTCTGCCTGATCTTAGTCCTTTGCTGCCATTGGAGTCTATAACACTCTTGCTCCCTCTTTCCTGCTCCTCTCTTGCCAGATTTCCTATGGGACACTCACAAGCTTTTCCTGCAGGATGGCAATTGATAAATGGAGAAGGTCATGTTCCCATGACGGCAGCAGCAGCAGCATAGCAGGGAGCATACAGCAAACAGCTGGACTGCAAACATCTGTACCCAGCTGGGTTGTTTCCTTAATATCTCGAGTGTCCACAGTACCTGTGTCCAAAGAAAAGGATCCTGTGAGCATTCCTGCATAACAGGCTTCAGGGAATAGCCCAGTGTGGATGGCAGCCTGCTCTGAAGGGCTTTGGGAGGGTGCTGGAAGGGAATGACTTAGGATTCCCTGCCTGGATCATCCAAATAGATTCCATGGATTGTGTCTTGTGTCTCTGTGTCTTGATGAATCCTTCAGATGACAAGGTTGGCAATTAAACAGGGAAAAAAAAAAAAAAGAAAGGAAAAAACAGTGCAGAAGAGATTTTTGGAAGTAAGGAGAGTCAGATTTTCTTACTCTCTTCTAGGTCATGACGCACTGGGATCACGAGTCAGCCAGGAACTGGGAGGATGATGGGATTTGAAAGCAGGTTGTTTTGTCTCTGTCAGCAGGCTGCAAGTTTGTTTATGAAAGGCACAAGTTGAACTGAAGATTAAATCTGCCTGATTTTTTTGATCTCCATCTGTTGATGAGAACTGAAATGAGCCCAGCAGCATTATGGCATGAAGCTATTTACAAGGCCAATGTCTCAAAGAAGCCAGAATTTTTCTCTCTATCCCTAGAGTTTCTGTCTTCTAGAACCTAGAAAGAATAGGTATATATTTTTAGAAGTTGAAACCTTAAAAAAAATTTGTTCCTTATTCTTCAAACCAGAAACCAGTTGGCATGACCTACTTTCCTATTTCTGATATCAATAGGATATGAACATAGGTAAGCATGATCCTTTGCTTGCAAAGATAGCATGACAAAGTACAAGAGAAAAAAAAGAATCTACATTGCAGGATTGACTTCTTTTTTCCCTATCAATGTGGTTTCTTTCTGTGCCAGTTTTGTAGAGGGTTTGTCATATTGCATGGCAGTTCAAGGACCAGTTTCATACCTGGTGTAAGATGTCCTGCATCTCACATGACACCTGTTTTGGCAGCGCTTGCCACATTTCTGTATTATAAGCACAACTTCTGTTGTCTCCTTGGCATAATGAAGATGCACTCTACCCAACAGTCCTTCGGTAATTCTGTATCTTAGCCTAATATCTGTCAAGTTTAGTGTGACTCCATGTTATACATCTTTTTAAAAAAGACCTATTGTTCCTAGTCAAATAGTCTGGGTTCTATGCTTATTAGCACATTAAATAACCTGCTTAAAATGTCACCTGAAGCCCTGCAGAAAATCATCAATACCGACTGTGAATTTAGCCCAGATGCTTTGAACTTGTATCTGATACGCCTCATGTCTAATATGTTCCACAGAAAAATTCAGGAAAACATCAAAGTAGCACTTTCCCATGAGCCTTCACATCTTGCAGAGCCAAGGCAATGGAAAGCAGCCAAGGAAGTTCACACTGCAAAGCCGTAACTCACTTTTCATTGAGTGATGAGTCCGTCATCTCTCGCTACTTGCAGTTTTAAGAAGCAGGAATCCTTCAACCAGACCCCAGGAGTGCAAGCTAGTGACCCTGTTAATCTCTTCTCTACTTCAGTGGCATCTGTCCTTTTTTTTTATCTCTTTCTCTCGCCTTTTTTTTTTTTTTAACCCATCTGTACATGGCCAGCAGAAAATCAAAAGAGCAAAAGTAACCTGTCTTCTCAGTAAGTAGGGCACCTTCCACCATGTGAAACAAAGCAGGTTTTTTTAAAGCTAGTGCCTGAACTGGAAACTTGAACACATCATGAAGAACCTGTATGTGTGGAAAGCTCTGTGCACAGCCCTTCTGATCACCCCAAATGTCCACCAAACTGTGAGAAAAGCTGCCCTTTGTGCTGGGGCTTGTTTTGGTGGAGGGGGCTGGGATAGAGAGGAGGAATAGAGTTGCACCTTCTGGGTTAGGAAAACTTAGAAATATATATACATAAATTAACATATGCCTGTAGTTATGTACCTCCTCTTCTGTGTGCACACTGGGAAAAATGGATCTGGCCCTTCAAAATTCCTCTTTTGTCTGACATCTTTTGGTGGAAGACAAGGAAAACTGTAAGCCACCTCTGAGATGGTTTTGAGTGGTCCCAGATCTGTCTCTGCTGTGCCTCTTTTGTAGTGCTGCTGCATCTAGGAGAGGGAACAAAGGTATCTCTGGCTCCACACCATGTTCAGCCCGCTGTGATTTGGTGTTTTAAAGCTGGACCTTGGCTTGGAAGAGACATTGCTCTGTAGCATGCTCCAGTGTTCTTACTACCCTGAGGAGTAACTCTGTGAGCACACACTGTGTGTGATGTATGTGCATGGCTTTAGGAGGATCTGGATAAACAGAGAGTCTAAGCAGTGAGAAAATCTCAAGTGTTTTCAGTAACACTGTGAATTTTCTAATGTGAAAAGAATATGTGGTCCCTTTTGCTACCATGATTATGTTCCTTTGTTTTCTATTGAGTTTAGGAAGTCTGTCTTTTGGCATTTGGAAGGGACAAGAAACAAAAGCCAGCCTCTATAATTAGTGACTTCTAAACCCTGAATTTTCTGTAATGATCTCCCATATCAGTATAGAATACAGATTTGTGGTCTTCTGGTGCAGTCAGTTTCAGATTGACTTCTTGTGCCTGTATTATCTTTCCAGGCTGGAGAACCTGCTGATTAAAGACAGACTAAATATTAATTTCTTATTCAAACCTTTTGAGTTCAGATCATGGTTGAGCCAGTGACTTCTTTGGGACATGGAAAAATGGCTGTTCCAGCACAGGCTGTTTTAAAAATGCTTCAGCTGAAAAAATACCAAACTTTTGAGGCTCTTGGAGGTACATATATTGTAGAGGAGATTAGGAAGCTGAATGGAAAGTAAATATTAAAGGTTTTTTGGCTAAGAGAGGAAACATTTGTCTAGGGAAGTTATGATAAGAAGCTTGTCTGGAAGAGCATGAAAGGTACTCATAAGCTTAGCATCAGCCAGAAGAGCAAAGATGCTGGCCTGATTCTTTGTGTACATTTTTATGAAGATGATTGCTCATACTGAAAGCTCTAAATGCAACACACAAAGCACGTTTATGCAGGATTGTGTAGTTCTTGAAAGTCTGTTCCTGATCAGAAATTAAACATAAAGCTTCAGCATTATTGGTGAAAACAGAAGTAAAACTTCCCACTCAGGTAAAAAAAAAGTGTGCCATTTTTCTTCCCTTCTAAATGAAAATGGAAAATAATTTGACAGTTTTTTAATTTTTAAAATTTTTTTACTTTTCAGTGCCTTTCTCTCTGGGTATCCTTTATGCAAAGAACAACAAACTCCTTTGGTCCTTGCATTATTTAGAAATCACAGGGATTGAGAATCTCAGAATGATGTCAGAATTTCCAATTGATTTTCTGTGGTTTTTGGCTTTCATAATGCCATGTAGAAGGTTCCTGAAACTGGCAATAAAACAAGAACTGGACAAGGACTGAATGCAGACTTCTTAGTGCTTATTGGCTTGGACTTGTTCTCGATACTGGATGTGAACAAGGGAAATCAAAGTCCCTGTGGTCAGTCTCCTGTAGCCCCTGGGGTTTAAAGATGTGATTATGGAGATCACCATTATGAATGTTAAAGCATTTATGGGAAAAAATCCCTGGAGAGAGGGAGAATGCTTAGTTGTGGCTATTTTAATTAGCAGCCTATATTGCCTGTTTATAACAAAGGCTTACTGACAAAGCCAGAAAGATTTCTTGAGCTCCAGATGGCTGCTTTTCTTTATGACTTGCTGTAGGGTACAGACTTTGATTTTATATATTTTGATAATCTATCCTGATTATTCAACTAATACTCATTGTTCTCCCTGTGCTGCAGCAATACCCTTTGAGAAACTGCAGCATATGGCTTGGTGAGGGAAATCTCAAGGTTAAGAAAATCTTTATCTATGTTTCTCATTGCTTTGTTTCCTTTTTCTTAGAGCTAGGACCTGTAATTCTGATAATATCTCTTTGAATGTTTCCTAGAGACAAGGTTCTCATTCTAGGAGGTTCCTGCAATGGATGGAAAGAGGTTTCAAAATATTTCCTCATCTTCAGAAGCCTCTTCTAAGGGCACACCATATGTGAGATAAAGTCCTAATCCAAACCAAGTTAACAGCAACGATAACAACAACAGATTCTGATTTCATAAACCAGTATTTGCTTGAGCTTTTTGCTTCCCAGACTGGGATGCAGTTTTCCGAACTGTTTGAAAATGCAGCCGCTTCCCAGTAAAAGTCTTTCATTCTGCAGAGGGTTACAATGTTCAAATTGTTCCTTGATTAAAAGCACTGATCTCACCCTTAGCAAATTGGGAAAACCAGTGCCGTGTGAACAGAGATTCAGGAGAGAGCACTCAGCATAAATTTTTCACTAGTTTGTTTTCTTGAAAAATGAAATTGAGCCAAAAAAGAATCTGCAAAATATTTATTTTCCTTAACCTCTGCAGTGTTGTTATCAAGTTTGCTATCAAAGCAATCCAAAAATAATGATTATCATTAGCTGATGAAATGGGTCTGTGAGTTATGTGCCATATAAATATTTTGGCATTGGTTCTGTATTCATACCATGGAATAAACTTGTTGAACTTCTGCACTAGGACAAAAGTGAAAAGGAACATAAGGAAAGTTTTTACATGGATATTGTTTTTCTTAGGGAAAAATACTTCATTTATATATTTATTTTAAATTTTCTACACAGTTCCTGGATAAATACAAGTGCCACTCCCTCCCAATTTAAAATACAGGATAAAGAAAAAAGCACAACTGTTTAAGAAAAATATTTTGCTTAACTAGACTCAAGGTATTGTCTTGGCCATGAGAAATCAATTGAGTTATTTACCATGGAGAGAGACATTCTTTGTTGTATGGGGCCTTACAAAGTTATTCTGCTCTGCTCAGCTACCATTTAATTGTGTAAACTTTTGCCAGCTGTCTGCAAATAGGAGAATTCGATTATAGAAGATGTGAATGTCACTGATCTGAGTACAATTTGGCCCAAAGAAACACAAATATTTGGGAAGCAATGCCATCCAAGAAAAGATGGATAAATGACAGGGCAAGCAAAGTTCAGTGGTGTAGGCACTATGTATTTATTGAGAATGTCTGTGTTGCTCACAAGTGGGCCAGCATGAGCTGTAGGACCCTTGAATATCTGGCACTTGGGAGGATGTTAAATCCCAGTGCAGGACCTGTATTCTCTAGGTAGCTTTGCCCTCAAGGGGCTTGGCACTGCAATGGTACCTTTAGAAGAGACAAAAAGCTCTCTGCCATCCATAATATTCATTGAGGGAACACAAAAGTGAATTTGATCAATCTTAACAAGTTCTGCTTAGTTCTTGAGTATTTTCTGCTGCACCCTGCAGTTGTGCCAGCTATGAGAAAGCTGAACCCAAATATGCAGACTATGACTAAAATTGTTGACCTTGCTGGTGTTGCTCTGTATTTACATTCCTGTGGGTGAAAGGACAAACTGTGTGTGATTCACAGACAGGGAACACTAAGTGTGGACTTATCCCAAGCAGCTTCTTCAGAGACATCCATATAGTTCTGACTTCAGGAAGGAACTTATAAACAAAGTGTAAATGAGCATGCAGTTTACTTGACTGATCTATGTGTACAGCTTAATGCTGAGGTTTTTCAATTAGTATTCCCTTCACAAATAAGAGATGTAAAATGTTTAAATTTAATGAAGCAGAAAAAAAATTGATTCTCTTCTTTCCTTCCATCTTTCTTACTAAAAGTTTTTGGCTCTTTCACATTAGTGGCTGTGCTATATATTGGCATTTACGCTAATGAAGAGCCCATGATGTTTCCTAAATGTTCCACTACAAGGACCTTGTTAATAGCTTCCATTTATCCAGCAAAATAAAAGCTCCTTGCAATCTCCAACCCGTTGTGCAATAAGCCAAGGACACAGAAGGGACATGAAACTGGACTCCTTAACTGTGCCACCCTTTATTCCAGTAGGGCCAAGTAATTTGTTCAGGGAGCCAGAAACTGGGACTGCAGGTTAAAAGGAGCTTGCCCAGGGATGTGTATTTGTTCTTCCCCAGTGATAGAGAAACAAAAATTGAAATCTGAGTGCGAGCCTGTGGTCGGTCTCACGTTGGCTACTGGGAATCTCGCTGATCTGTATGGTACTGATAACTCACAAGGTTGGGGCACTGACATTGACAATTGCTTCCTTGCCTTGCCACTCATCTGCATTCCAGAAACTGTGAACCACGGAATCTGTGGATTCCTAATCCCAATTCTCCTAATCTTGGAGGTTTTGATCCAGGTGATCTTGGGCAAATCCAGTTGGGCGAGAGCAGCATTGCCAAGGACAGAATTCATGTGTGGTTCATCTCCCAGCCTGGGCTCGAATAGCTGTTAAACTGGAGAGTGAAGATTCTTTTCATACTCTAAATGTGATATTTAGTCACAAAGAATAAGAGTAATTATTTTATCTATCTTTTAACAATTAGTCTTGACACATCATAATGGGTTCTGTAGTCTTCATCTAATCAGCAACTTTAAAATGATTGTTTAAAGACTGTGAGTGATAAAGATTAATAATTACAAATACTAATAACTTCCAATGATTAAAAAAAAATCAATTGGATAGAAAACTAGTTTCATCTCAATGAAATTGCATTGTGTATGAGAAGTCATAAAGATATAAAAATGTAATCAGTGCCAAAATTTAAAACATCTTAAGGGGACATTAATATTATTTGCATATATTTTGACTAATTTGCCTTTATTATGCTGCAGAATGCAGTCTTTTAAGATCCTTCAAATAATTTAAAGGTTTTCACTGAGGCTACTGTTTTATAAATATTTGTGCTTTCTCTTTGAAAGTAGAAGTACTTAGGAATTTGTGTTCTTCTTGGTTACTGTGTTAGCATTTATTTTCTTAAGAGCTGGCAAAAATAATTAAACAGTCTCTAGGCTGATTTTTTTTCATTTTTTCTTCTGAACAAAACAAAGTTCAGAAAAGAGATTCAGTTTTGGACAGTGTTTTTGCTTGTTGTTTATTTCTCTCAACTTTATTAAAGTAGTAGGACAAAGCTCTGTGAGTTCAAATTAGTCCTTCACAGAAAAGGAAAAACTCAGATAATTCCACTGTGACTTCCACATCCTCTCTGGTTTTGATGGGCATCACTGTAAGGTGTGAAAGCACAGCAAGAATGCACAACTCCATTGTTTTAAAATGACCTGAGACAACCCTCTGGCTCTTTTTTATTAATCCACAGAAAATTCCATTTCCCTCTGTCTTGAACTTAAATGGAAGTCATGGAGCTCCTTGTAGACAGGGTTGGACTTTCCTGTACTCAGAAAGGAGACAACTTTAGGATTGAGGAAAGGGATACTGGTTGCAATGTATTCAAAAAGTTTAATCATAGCAGTAATTAGCATAGAACTCGTTTACAATGAATCAGTAATGGAAATAAATTCTACAGTGCACTTAATACAGGAGAAAATGAGAAAACTGCTATATCATAGTTTAGATCAGCAGGAATGAGTTCTGGAAGCACTGCCAGGTATCCCCAAAGATTTCAGATACCTTTGCTAGATGCAAAGGCACTAATTTGAACATGGAACTGATGCTTCCTGCATTCTCACTCTCGCTTTTGCAGAGCTGTATAAAGGTTCCTGTTTTGCTATGTATCAAACATAACACAGCTCTGTTGAGGCTGTGGCACTGTTTTCTCAGATCTACAGTCAGTGCTTCAGATAATTTAGATTAGTATAAGCTGAATGTTTGAACAGAGAATTCTCTGAAAGCAAACGGAACCCAAACGAAATGAAAGATGTCGTGTCCTTGGATGTTTTCAGTGATTGACAATTGGCTTTTCTTTGGTCAAAAGTCTTGAAGAGCAAAAACCACAAGGACTTGCAGGGACAGCCTCTTCATTTTCTACCTGCAGGAACTCTTTAACATCAGCTTTGCTGGATTAGCTGTTCTTGAATATTGCTGAAATCCTGCTGATGTAACAAATAGATAAAAAAATATAAGGGAGATTGATACTGACTCAATTGAATGCTTTCACAGGCTCCTTCAGCATCATCTTGGTCTCTTAGTGAAAGCAGAGCTCCATAAGCACTGCTGTCTAAGAACACATTCCAGGCTTGAGCTGTGTTGGGAATTCACTCTAGGATATTGGCATTTTTTTTCCAAAGGCCTGATTGCCACCAGTTGTCCAAAATTTGTCTTGTAATCTAAGGAGTGTCTTCCTGTCCTGTGTCTGTACAAGTGTAAGGAAACACTTGAGAGATATTTCCACACTTGAGCTTTGTTTCAAATGCTGGGTGGAAGTATCAATTATATTCAATGTAATATCTATAAAATTCCTTTCTTTGACCCAGTGAGACTCTGTGTTGGAATTAGGATACTTGTAGAATTTGCTATTCCAAAGTGTTTTCTTTGTGTTTCTGCTCTTTCTCTTCTACTCTCTTCAGATTTTCTCTTCACTGTTATTGTTGGCAGTTTGATTTCACTAATAGGTCGTAGGAAAATAGTTTTACAACAGCACCCCCTTAAACTCACCAGATGTATTTCCATAAAGAATCTGAATAACTTCCTTGCTTTTGGTTTCCAAACATACCTGCTGTGGGAAAAGAATAGCTGTATTTCCAAAAAAAGGGCTCTGCAAGAAGAGCTACAGACCAGTCAGATATGAACAACAGGCTTGAAAATGAGTGGTGGCTGGAAGTCAGCACTAAACTGGAAAAACCTACCAAAGTGCATCCATTTCCTTCCTCAGGGTGACCTTGAGATTTTTGCTGTTCCAAATGTAGGTGAAACTCAGCAAAAATGCAAGACAGGCTGGAGGTTCTGGGCTGTGCTGGGGCTGTATTTTTTGTACAGGCAATATTCTCCTGCTTTCAAGAAAATACTTTATTTGCACATCCTGCTGGCAGAATACAAATGTAGTAATGCAAAATGAGCTGAAATTTCGGCTGGAAGTAAATGAGCTGACTCCCTTTTGACCAAGTTATATCTAAATCAATCCTACATGAGCCCTAATTAGGTCAGATCTTGTCTGCTGGCCTTGGAGTTGCTGTTCCTGTTGGTTTGGTGCCAGGGTTAGATGTGGTACCCGTGGTGTTTGTTAGCAACTGCAAAGCCCAGGGTGAGCATGGGGCCTGTTGTGGCTAATGCACACCCTGATTGTCTCAAATGCTCCTTTGCTAAGCTGATGGGCAAGGTTTAGTTATCAATTTAGTTGGCTTTCCTACAGTCTGACACTGCTTCTCAGATAGCCTTGAGCCACAGCTCTCTGGAAGTAACAGATGATTTATTTTTGCTGGAGGTAGCTGCTGAAGTTGCTCGTTAACTGTTATTGATACTATAACACTTTTTTCTATAACAGACTTTCTTTTGATTATTAGATCTCTAGGAGTTTCAGGATTATTAGGGTTCTGAAGAGCTTACTCTTTCTTTTTTTTTGGTGTCTCTAATGTTTGGGGTTGTTTTTTTTTTTTTTAATAATTTGTCCCATTTTTCTTTATTTACTAAAATGTCTATTGGAATCAAAAGAACCTCTATCTCATTTTATCCTTCTGGGGAAGATTTTTTCAGAAGTTCCAGTGACTCCCTGCAATAACTAGATATATAAGGTTCTGTGTGTGGTCTGCTTCTAGGATACCTGCTTGAAAATCTCAAAATGCTTGAAAGTTGTTATAAGTCCTGTCCTCAAGTAAATCATGTGCAAATAACCTATGGGGATGAACCAAGCCTATTGTGATAGAAAAAACTGACTTGGAAAACCAGGTTTGACTCCAAATCCTGAGATCTAAACCAAACTAATTTTAAAATGAAAACATGCACAGCAGGTTTTCCCCACCAAGCATTAAGCTCATCTGTAATAACTTTTATGTTATTTTTATTTGTGCTTTATCTAACTTCTGATATTAAAAAAAGTCATTAGAATTTTTCAATTTGTTTAAATGGGAACAGGATTGGACTGATAGTGAGAGTTTTTAAAGTAAGTTTACATGTCACTGCTCCAGAGGAACTGTTAGTACTACAACTTATTCCAATTGTTTGCCTTGCCTTGTTATTAAAAAATTCGTAATTAAATGTTTTCAATGTTTTTTGTCCAAGAGATTTGTTCTTTATAACTCTTAGAGTGCTTTTTTATAGCAAGGCATTTCTCTTGGGTATGTCATTGTAAAAAGAAATCCCAAGCATGCCATTCTTTCCCCAAGTGTTCTGGAATTTGTGTTACTTCTGTCTGTTGTATGTGCAGTGTATCAGGTGGGTTCTTTTCACTTCTTGGGTGAGGGTGAAAGTTTTTATTTTCTGTTATTTAAAGAAGAGCAAAATAGACTTGAATTGGCTCTTTCCACTCATAAAACTGCCCAAAGTTTACTTGGCAAAAACAGGAGTGAAGAACTGACATGCCAGGAAGGAATATTTTTCTCTACATTCACCTAGATTTACCTCCCCACTCATTTTAAGAATCAGTCTTTGCCCTTCAGTGCAGATTAAAAGCAGGCATCAGATTTTGTATCAGGAACAGAGAACTCTGATTAAATAAATCACATTGAGCAGTTTTATGCTTGGTCATTTCAAATTCAAAGCACACCCTGAGACTGTAGCAAAATCCAAGAGAATGCCCCAGCACGAGCTTGAGCAGGTTAAAGCTGGTGCTCATGTGGTCATCAGCAACTTGAGCACACAGCATTGTTGTCTTAAAACTTGTTACTCTATTTTCTCCTTTTATATTTGGTTATGGATACATGCCTGTCCAAGTTATTCCAAACTTCTATCTCCATAGCACATGAGATAAGAATATATTTTCAGGGAATGAATGTCTATACTACAGCCTGGGAGACTTGACACTGAAGTTTCCTAGGCTAAAGAGGAGAGATTTGTGTTCCAGGCTGCAATATGGCAATGGCCATATGTCTATTTACACACACACACAGTGTACACCTGGCCCATGGTAAAAGATTAACAGTCCCATACTTTCAGAAACTCTTTGACAGCGAACTTGGTTGTCCTTTTTTTGTACTTTGTATTTGTGAAATACAGCTGATTTAATCCAAAAAAATTGTTGACATATCTGTTTATGGTAGAGCCTGACTGCAGATGATGGCTGGGAAGGGATCACCAAGGTTCCATAATCATTAGGGTTTTTGTTTGTTTGCATATCCTCACAGTAATGTGTGGTGATTCATGGAGGGACACGGAGCAGTGCATTGTTTTCACCACACTGCGGATAACTGACTTAGGTTTCCATTTGTGCCCTCCCAATGGGTAGAACTGAGATTGTTTTAAGGTGTATTCACAACTATTCCAACCTTATCCTAGCAGGAAAAGTCTGCTTTTTAGCCAGCCTGACAATGAGAAGACATAAAGAGGGCTTAAAAATACCTCTGCTCATCATAATCACAGTTTTACTCAGTACTCTCTGACTGGAGGTGAAAACTCAGCACTGTTAATTCTATCAGACAGCAATCCCTCTTTTATTAATCAGACATAGGTGCTCTATCAGAGCATAATGATGGTCTGGGATCAATATTTGAAATCCTAATAAGACTGAGTGATTTCAACATTATTGTTCAGTATTTGAACAAGAGATCATATTGTTTTTTCCACGGAAACATTAAAAACTCTGCAAAGAATCCAGTGAAACTGTGTCACTCTAAGATCCTCTTGGACAATATTTCCCACTGCAATATTCCCACTACTTTCTTTTAATTTTTTTTCCTAAAAGAAAGATTATCTTTCCTTTGAGCAAAAGATTTTTCTAAATGGAATTAGTCCATTACAAGAGCAGAGGGAAAGTTGTTTTTGTTTTTAAAGACTCTTAGAGGATTCAGTCTAATCCTTAAATCTCTCAAGTTGATAATAGGGTGTTTTTCCCAGTCCACAGTGCTGTCTGCTTAAGCATTTCTGGAGAATTACTCAAACAGGGTTTGAAACAGGTGGATATTCTCTTCAATCTACACATTATCTAAATGTACATCTTCTTTAGGATTTAGCTTTTTCTTTAGCAGCAGTGATGCAGATAGGAATTGAAAACCCAATGCACCTCAAGGACTGATGTATCTGTCTGGACTCTGAAAATTACACCTTTAATGGCAAGACAAGGCATGTCAGATGCAACTTTTGAGACAAGACTGGTTGTTTATTTCATGAAGTGCCCCTTTATTATTTCTATTCATTTCTGCCGCCAGGGAAAGCTGCTGATCCTATGGTACTGTGAGCACGGTTTGACTTTCTGAGAACTGAACTTGGTTTATGTGTCAAGCTTGTGACATATTTCTCTGAAATTTTTAGTGGGAACAACTTGCTGGCTGACAACAAGTAGGTCTCTAGCAGGGAGAAGATTACAACAGAATTGTTCTGCCTCATGGCCTGGGCTTTTAACTACCTCAGAAAGCAGCAATCTTCCCCTTTCTCTAAAGCTGTTATAAAAAATCTTGGTGTTTTTTTTTCCCCACAGCTGTCAAAATGGTACTTAGTCTGTTTATCCAACAGCCTGGGAACTGGAGGTGTAGTCACTGAGCCGATCCTGTTTCAATCATTGACCTTAAGTGGAAAGAAGGGAAAGATCAAACAAATAGTTTTTTTCTGATCTTTGAAAAGCTGCCAAAACTAACGAAGTTGAATTCATTTGGGACAAAGGAGATAC
This sequence comes from Aphelocoma coerulescens, assembly GCF_041296385.1. NCBI lineage: Eukaryota > Metazoa > Chordata > Aves > Passeriformes > Corvidae > Aphelocoma > Aphelocoma coerulescens. Next base: position 14,436,686 of record NC_091028.1, on the reverse strand, counting down.
TTTTGTTTTTCTACCTCTTTCAGCTTAGTTGTGTTTTGGATGGCACTCAGCTGTTGCAGCTGGAATACAAAACCACTGCATCAACCCCCTCTGAAAGCCAGCCAGGTCTGTCTCATGTAATTGCAGTGCCACCCAGGAAACACTTGTTTGTGTATCCTCAGTGTGTATTCTTCTTATCTTCTTGGTAAATAGCCCAAATTCACACAGTGGGCTTGTTTTTGGTTTTGTTTTGTTTTTGTATTGGTTTTTTTACATGGGGGAAAGAATTGGAGAAATAATTTGTCTTTCCTCCACTTCTTTAGCCTTCCCACAAGGGATCAACCTAAATCAAGGGGCTGACCCAAATACACTTACTTTTTAAAATGACAGAAGTTAATTTCTAAGTATGAATCTCTTCTATTTTTGGTATCAGACAGACTGCTGATTTGAAAACCCCTGGAACTGTTACTTGTGTCCTTATGCTCAGTGGTCTGAGGTACACCTGCTCCCAGTTTAGCAGCCTCATATCCATCCACATGGCACGGCCTGTCCATTTCATGTGCTCTCCAGGTTCCATATGCTGGGAATAAACCTTAAACAAAGCCACTTTTCTTAAGGCCATTAAAGCTTTCCAGAGGCAGAAACTGTTCAGTAAGGTTCATGCAGAGAGTGAAGTGGTACCGTGTTGGCCATGAATGTAAATTAAATAATGTGGGCTGATCTTTTGTGGCCCAAGACAACCTGATCCCATACTGTCTGCTGCTGGCCTTTGCTGCAGCTTTGGTTCTGGGCTCCTGGCTCTTCTTGAGCTAAGATGATGTGTTATGGAGGTCATTGCTAAGACTGGGGGTGGATTGTTCATTATTGGAGAGGTCATTAACCTGTTTGTGCATGAGCCAGTATGACCCAGAGTATTTTATTCACTGAATTACAACTGAAACAAAGCCACAAGAGCAAAACTGAGCTTAGCTGGACCAGCCTTTTTTCCTTAGATGTATCACTCCTGGCCCTGTGATAGAATAATTTGCTTTAATGTGTAAGCATTTGCAGCATTAAATAAATAAATAAAACCAATATTAACACTTATACATGCAAAGCATATAACTCCCTGAAAGTTTCATGGATGTTAAACCAAGCCATCCTACAGAGAACTTGGACTTTGGACAGTTAGTTCTATTGTGGAAAGTTTACAGCAAGCTTTTTATTCCACTGACCCTCAGTACTGTGTTGAAGAATAAGATTAATACAGTTTTGAAATCAGTCACATCCACCTTGAAATGTAAGGGTGTTGGCCAGTATTTGATGCAGGAAACAATTTTCACTCACCAAGGACGGAACTCATACACAAAAAAGAAAAACTTGAAAAGACAATACTTCAGAAATATGATAAAATGGGTATTTTCAACTGGAATTTGGGAAACTATTAAGTGCTTGTAAAATTTTTCTGTTATGTAAGTTTGGCAAACAGACAGGATTATTTTTCTTCTCTTTTCTGACTCCCTTCATTTCTGTTTTTATCTCTCTGCATTGCACTTGAAGTCCAGACAGGCTGTTGTTTTAACAGATTTTTTGAGAATTCAAAGACCTTTAAGTTGTATTGAAACCACCATGTCTGGTTTATGGATATGTCTGTTCTTTTCAGTCATATTTTATCACTTATTCATCAAAAACTGAAGCTTGGAGGAAAACAAAAATTATTTCAAAATGGTTTTGTCCGAGTTGTATGGGGGAAAAGATTTTTAAAACCTTTAAGGCTTTTCATTAAAAGCAGCACTTCAGTTTTGTGAAGCTGTGAACTTTTTATTGAAACATGGCTCAAAGTTCCAGTATTTGTTGAAACAAAGGTCTAATTTTTCCACACAGGTCTGTAGTCAGATTGTTTTCCTCCAATTACTGGTATTGGTTATTCTGAATCTTCCTTCTAGATACTCCTCTAATTTTCAGCCTAAATATTGCACTTTGTTCTTATAATTTCCCTACCTCTACCAAGAACTGATGTATTATTTTAGTTAGAACCAACAAAATAGATTAGGATGCAACAGACTTGAGCATAAAACTCTTTGTAAAAACCTTGGCTCGTGTGAACTTGGCAAGACATTGCATTTCCTTTCAAATAATAACCTATCTCTGTCTTGTCTTTGTGCTCCCGAGCACCGGAGCTGCCGTGACCCTGTACAGCAGCAATCCAGTCCTGTCTGTCAAAAAGAGACAAAGATCTTAAGATCTGGCACGAGACAAGAAGGTTTCAGTTGCAATGGATGTCAGTGTTCACTGTTGTATTCCTTTGAAAATCCCAGCCACGGTCATCACCGTAATTTGAGATGAACACCGGAACGGAACAGTGGGATCAGATCAAGGGCTTCACAGCAACTGAGGAAATTATTTAGGAAAAGATTCTAAGAAATTTTAGTTCCTAATGTAGCCCCAGCTCTTTCATTTCCATTTCTTTGATAACAGGTCCAAGCTCCTTCGAGTCTGAATTTCAGCTCAGTTTTGTCCCTCTATGGACTGATGGCAGATGTGCAACCTTTAACTATGTTAAGGTTGCAAAGTCTTGTGATTTTCAGATGAACTTCATCAGAATGAGTGGAAAATGATAGCCCTTCATTAGTGAGGATTTATGGTGTGTAAGTCCTCTGTGAAGGATTTTAGGTTAGAGATTCATTGTGTTTTTATTCAATTTGATACTTTGACTTCTACACGTTTTCCTGAAAGTTTTTCATAAAATATTTTAGTCTACATCCGTATTAAAAATCTTTGTTATAAGAAGGTAGGACAGTGTGGGCTATTTCTCAAACCAGGTATCCTTATTCTCCACATGGAATCTCATGCTTGCTGGGCTCTGGAGTGAGGAAATGGCTCCACACCACAGTCAAGGCTAACCCCAGATAAGTAAGTGCTTTTGCGTTTCAAATTGACAAGCAAGGGGTTATTTTTTTCCATATCAAGGTAGCAAATGAATGGTGGGAAAGGGATGCAATGTTCTTAAAGTGTCATGGATGCACTGCTTTGGTCTTAATAAGGGCTGTGATAGGTTTGCCTCATTGCTATTCTCTGTTACTGAGAGGTTATTCAATACTACAGGAAAATGGAGCCCATCTGTTAGAAATAGATCAGATCCACCCAGGCTTCCCTAGAGTGTGCCCTCCTTTTTGTGGCATCACACATAGTACTTGTCTACCCCCTAATCACTAATACAGAGTTTGGATTCACCCTGACTTGTAGAGAGCTTGGAGAGCTTCTGTTCCTTCCATAGCACAGGTGCCCACTGACTTTACAGTGTCTGAGTGTGCCCCATCAGCTGGGCAGAGAAGGCATGAAGGAGATGGTATCATTTGAAAAAGCGCTTTTTATGATTTATTTCTGAGGAATGCAGGGAAAATTTTCAGTGTTTCTAGATGCTGAATTTTGAAAAGCATATTGAAAGCAGTATGTGCTGTGCTTTCTGCCTTCATTTTCCCTTTAAAATGTCAGAATTCCATTGTAGTTTTGGGGTTTTTTTTCTGCTCTTTTCTGAAACTAGTTAATATGAAGGATATCTGCACAGTACTTTGTTGGTCAAAGTCTCTGTGTTGAAAGCTTATCTCATGTTGCAGATTCCTCTGTTTGTACCAGTGGTGGTGTTTCTGACACTCTTCCACTTTAATTATGGAGATTTTAGGACAAATAACCATGTCACAAGAAAGAGATTCTATATGAGTGCTGCTTTTTGGTATAAATTTCACTACAAGAGTCAAAGGATGGAAGTTGCCTTTGGATGTGTGTGTGTGGGCTCCAAAGGAATTGTGTTTGAATGAGGATTTAATTCAAGGTTTGATAGAAATTCTCTTAGGGCAGTAGGAAAGCTTCTACTGATCTCAGTGGATTGACAAAACCTCAGTGCAACAGGTAATTAAGTCAGGAACTAGACCTAAATTTTGTGGTATTTATTTGATGATCTTATTTGTAGTTTTCTTGCTGTGGATTCAGAAACACTCTGTTACTCTTCACTGAGTTTCCTTTCCTCAGGTCTATCTGGTTCTTTGCTTTTCAAAGTTGAAGGGCGAACAAGAAGATCAGGAATTTCATCATGAAAGCGGCACAATGTAAAAGAGCTGACACCTAGAAAAACAAGCAGAGTTAAACAGGATTTGACAGGTTGCAGAAAAGAGAGAGTGAACAAGATGGGAACAATGAGCAGCAACTAATTATTATTTCACTGGTCACCACAACACTTAAAAAACTTCCAAAGACTGTGAAATTAATTGCATGCAGAACAGCACTCAAGGTGCTTAATATTTTGTCTCTCTGGGACAATTTGCTAGAGACATCGTTTGAACTACAAATACAAAGCAGGGAAGATGGGCCTCTCTCTGGCTGTGTCATTCTTCATTTTAATGAGGAAAAAATGTCACACAGAGCAGTGTGAATTTGAAATATTATATTATGCTTCAGCTTTATGTCAGAGGAAGTATGTTTCTTAAAAGAGCCCTAATGATTCTAAATTCTAGACCTTGTTGACAAGACATCTGCTTACTTGGCCTGTGGTTTGTGTCTCATCTATAAGCTCATTAACATATATATTAAAAGAAACCTATTAAAATATTTGCATTTTTAAATGAATCATAACCCCCCACTTTCCCTCCTCCCCTGTCCTTTGGAAACTTGTTCTTTTGGTCTTGCAAAACATTCCACCAGGGAGACAGAAATATTTCAGTCATTTTCGAACCATTTACCATTTGAGTAATTCTTATAATTACTTTTCTCTTTAATTGTTAAAGCTGGAAGGCTTATATAATATTACTTTCAAAATTCATAGTTCAATGTAAATAATCTTTTCTGTACTCACAGACCTCTCAGCTGGATCCTGATTCGAACCCTAAGGGTGCTCATTCTTTCCTTTGGTCTTATTTATTATTTTCTGCTCTCCTCATCAGTTTTCTGTTATTGTCTTTCCTGCCTCTTCATCTGTCTAGAGGCACATGTATTGGGTGAAATGGCACTTGAAGCCATGCTGGTTGTTTATTTAAATAGATCATATTGAGATGAAAAGAGCAGCTGATTGCACAGATATAACAAATTTGATCGAAAAGCTCGTCAGGCTCTTGAGAGGTCTTGTCATTTTAAGGAAATCTCCCACCTGGACTTGTGGCTCAGAGATCTTTCATGTCAGCAGTCCTGGTCTAGCACGGAGTGCAGGAAGTTCCTTTTGTGTTGCCTGTCTGGGTCTGGTGTTCTGAGTCTCCTGCTGTGGTAGGGCTGGCCAGTGTAAGAGAAGCAGTAGAATACAGCCACCAGTGAAGGGGCTGCCTGCTGCCCAGGCTGTGTCCTGTGTCCTGTTTGCTGGGAAAACTCTGCACAAAGGATGCCAGAAGTGCAACGGGCAAAGCACAGCTGAGAAGATTCAGCTGTTTTCTAGAACCTTCCCAGCCCAAAAAGGTGTCTGCAGAACAAGATGGTTTTCCCAGCACGCTCAGCTAGTGGAAAACAAGGAGACAGAAATATTGGCTTCATCTGCAAAACCACAAAGGTGATCTCCTCTGAAGGTGAGCAGGAGCTCCTGTCACCTTTGCTGGAAGGGGTGCCTGGCTTGGGTGGCATCAGTCTTTCATGTGCTCACTGTGAGTAACACCCACTGTCACTATGCTGAGATTTTTGTTTCAGGAAATAGATTTCCCAGGAGGAAAATCTGTATCAAAGCTGGGATATATCTACTTTGGAGTACCACAGGTTACACTGGGATGAGTGTTCCTTGGTGGCAAGACTAGCAGAGGACAATTTTGGCAGCTGAAGTTCTCATGCTTAACAAGGAGACATTTTTATTGCCAGATACTCCTCTTCCAGTTTCCTCTTCAAAATACTTTTATAGATATAGTTTCTTAAAAGATTCTTAGTGCCTTCTCAGCCTTTTAAACCATTTTCTTGCATACTGAAAGCAGCTGTATGGGGAAAGGAAAGCTCCTGCTGCTTCTCTAAAGCAGTATGTGTAACATCACAGTGGGAAATAACATGTTTCATGAACTTGATTTATCCCCTCTGCTGTGTGGTATAAATCCTGCTTCCTAACTGCGTGGCCTGCACAGGCATTTTTGAGGGCCTTATCCTGCCTGGTCCTGAAAAAAAAGTGCAGAGAAAGGATTTAATTAAAAGGAAATATTTATTTATGGGGAGCACTACCTCCTACACCTACTCTGCTGCCTAGCAGGAGGAAGCACTAAGTAAAATCACAGGAAACAGTAAAAATATTTCCTATCCACCGGAATTATTAAGTATTTGCAGTACCTAATATATTATTTCAAAATCACAATTATAAGTCAGGCAAAGCAGTGCAAGACAATGCTTTATTTAAGACAGCATGATCTGTTTGTTCTGTTTCATAACAAGTGGAGGACAAGCTGCCATGGCTTCCACTTTATGTTGTTTTTTTCCTCTTAGACAATGCCTTTTGATGCCAATTTTAACGAACTGCCAACTCTTCTTTTTTTTTTAATGGGCAGCTGCTCAGTCTCTGTTCTTAGAATACCTGAGTCCCTTGCAGTCCTCAGCTTGATTTTTGTCTCCAGTTTTTGTGTTGGTAATTTTCATGGGTAGCTGAGGCAGAAAAAAAATCATAATGTATGTGAGAACGTTAAATTATTAAAATCTGTGGGAGTTCAATGTTTTTAACTGAGTATCACTTGCTGACATGCAGGACTAGAAGTAAGTAATCCCCAGATGTAGCAAAGTTCCTACCTCCTGGTCCAGGCTGCAATTTCAGTCCTACTGGTACTGCTGGCTGTCTTTGGATGTGATGCACTCCATTGAATATTAAAAGCCAGAGCAGCTGTTTGCTGTTTCTCACCTTAGAAAATCTTAGAATCAACAACCTTAGAAAATAGGTTGTTGATTTAGATGTATAAACATCTAGTGCTGCAATAGACATTAAATATTGAATTACCAAACCCTGGCTATCTCTCTGTCCTAGTTGTGTGCAGTGTCATTGTGTTTATGGAGGCAGCACTCTGGCCATGATCAGAAGCCCATCAGGGTTGTTACTGTACAAACCCAAAGCAAGATCCCTGTCCTGCAATTTGAAATCTCTTAGATCTTAAAGAGGTCTAAAGCTCTGTTTGAACCTTGGGGAGCTGAAACATGCTCGTTAAGTGTTTCACCCATCACATGGGCAGTTTGTGGTGGGGCTGGGAAACACTTCTGTCTGCAGTCTTAGGCCTGTGTCTGAACAGCAAAACTCCTGCCAGCCCTGTGTACAAACCTTATAGATTTATAGCCCAGTGACAGTCACTGATTAAAAAAAAAAAAGCTGTTATGCTTTATGAAGTGTTGGAGTATTTTATCTCTTTATGTCTGTTGTGGTGTCCTTCCCTCTCAGCGTGAGAGAGCGAGATCATCCACACAGCACTGTCCTTGTTAATGAGAAGTACAGCCAAGCATGTGCTGGTTTTTCCGTCACTGTGCTGTGGTTATCTGCAGAACAGGAATAGAAAACGAGTATCTAATCCTTAAAAAGGGCTTTGGAAGATTACTTCAACCTTTACCCTGCCCCAGCTGAGCTCCACTTAAATCCTAAAGGGCTCTAAATACTTTGTGTTCCCAAGATGGACATTAGTGTACCATGCAAGTGGGAACTAACTGGTGAGAGAGATTTTTACATAAAAGCAGAACTGGAGAGGGTTGCCTTTTCAACTCTCTCTTTTCTTACTATTGTTTGTTTGTTTCTTTTTCCTGACAAAGAAAAGTGGAACTGTACATCTTGGAATAAACCAGTGGGAGCGAGTGGAGGTCAGACAAGGAGGATTATTCTTTGAATATTAACCAGAAATGCTAATTCCTAATTCGTTGTCAGCTGAATTCTTTCCCTATGTCATTGTGACTTCATGGACTCCAAAACACTTACTTGGATCTTGATTTTCAGTGAAACTTTTAAGAAATTAAGAGTAAATAAACCTTTAGTGTCTGTGGGGATTCTTCTGCCTAGATCAGTGTCAGCCTTAATTAGTCCTGCTAGTGGAACATGTTCAATTCTGGTCTCCTAAGACAACCTTGTTCCTTCAAGAGTGTCTGACAATATGACCTGACTTTAGGGCTGCTGAGGATGAGATTGTATAACCCTGTGGCACTGGCTTGCACATATTTGCTGGCACGGCATTTAAAATGTGTAAGTTGCCCTCTGGGAGAGAGAAGATGTGAAAGGCCATATTCCAAAAGAGAGTGAGTGCTTTCCTCTGCCATGGTGGGAAGAGAGCAGGCTAAGCTTATGCAGTTGGAGGTTTATTCTTTAACCTCAAAGTCTGTTAGGAAAGAAATGGTTGATTTACAACCAAATGTATTAGATTTAATTTCATTACTAATTTCCCTGTATGTTTCCTTCAGTCTGGGCTGTGCTGTCACACAGAGCAGCTACACCTTCCAGAACACACCCTCTGCCCTCACACAGCTGGAAGAACAATCCTGCAGTGGACTGTGCAGCACTGGCCACTTGTAATGTTTCAGGATATTTCAGTGAGATTTATCTCAAGTGAACCCAAAGTGCCTCTGGCAGCTGCACTTCATCAGGGCTCTACCCACACTCTGGGTGCTATTCTGAATGGCTCAGGCTTGATGTAACTGTACCAGAGGCTTGATTTGCTTTCATGTCTGTACTTTTGGATTCAAAGTGCTGTCTTTCCTCTTCCCCAAACAAAGGCAGAGCAATGAAAATAACTGCAAGCTAGCAGGTGTACAACAGAGATTGGGAATAGCTTCAGCAGCTCTCCCATCACACCCCTGCCCTTGGGACACGGGGACTGGGGAGTGCCTGCCATCACTCACAGAGCCCGAGTGCTCCATAGCACCAGAGGAGTCAAAGACACTTAATTCTTTGCAGAAGGTGTTTATGGCATCAGTCTCTAGGGCAGTGTGTGAATTAGAAAAAGGATCATGTGTGTACCTGTCCTTGCTGTTAATTACCTTGCCATTGAATACAACAAAGCAACATAAAATGGCCTTAGGAAATATTTAGACTGGCTGGAACATAAGGTTAAAGGTTTCTAATCTGCTTTATGATGGATGGTCCCAGCAGTGCTGAGGGGTGGGAAGCAGTTCTTGCTCTTTTTGGTTATAATATGGCTGGAAAATTGTCAGAGTGCAAACTTCCAGCACCTCCCCATCTGCAGTGCAGATCCAGTCCCTCTCCCTGATGTTTGCACAGCACTGCAACAGTCTCTTGCTGCTGGAGGAGCAGAGAAGCAGGACCATGTATTGTCCCTCTGAATGTTTTCCTGAGAAGTATAAACTGCAGCTGCTTTTTATCTTCAACCATCCATAAAATTTAGCTATTCACAACCAATTTCACTCTAAAGAGTTCTCATGTATGTTTCAAAAATAGAACATATTTAAATGAAAGTGAAATCTCGTTTTTAATTTATACAAAGGTTAGTGCTTCTGCTCCTAAGAGTTGTCTTTGAATTGCTGTGAGAAGGTTACCTTGTACCTTCTAAAATACACCTATATCTGACAGCTGGTCCCCCTCAAAGAAATTTTCCAGCTCAGTAATTTCAGTATATAAATGGTATGCTATGAAAATATTGTCTTTTTCAAGACTTTTTAAAAACAAAATATTATGTCTTTATGTGAAGAAATTTCTGTATGCATAGACAAGAACTTCAGTAGTGGAATAATATTCCCCATCACATTTAACTTCTCCAGAGTCCTTGTACATCATAAAAATATAATTCCAAAATCTAAAACAGATCAGACATAACTATGCAAAGAACCAGGGCTTTGACTTTGAAAAATCTGAGGTCAAAGGGGAAGGGTCTTCTGAGTAATACAAGGCAGAATTTTGCTGCTCAGAACTGCTTGAACATTCACAGTGCAGAATGTCAGTCAACCCCTTTCCCTCCTCTACTCTTCTCTCTTTCTCCATCAGCAGCTTTTAACTAATAATGTTCAGAGCTCAGTGATTAAAAAGTCTTGTGAGCTGCACAAAGACACTACCATCCTTCACATTACCCTGTGAACATCAGCAGTGATCATCTCTATAAAAATGTGCACATTTTGTTAAATGCTGTCATTTATTTCAGTGCATTTATTGCCACAAAACTTTAGTGACAGTTTAATTAAGAGCTTAAATATTTTATACCACAAAGTAGAAATATTTATGAAGGAGCTTGTCAGAGGCAAAATATTAAAAGAAAACAGGTGTTTTTGCAGAAACACAAATAAAATATCTAACAGTAAACATTCAAAAAATCAATTATTAATCATGGTGCTTTTCATTACTCTTGAATTGCCTTACTAAGAATTCGTGTCTGACAGAGTCAGTGGATCTGCAATATTGTCTTATCCCACCACTTTGCTGTCCTATTTGTATCCTTTGGTGCAGCTGGACAGATTATTTTCTTCTTCAGGAAAACATCTTGGGACAAAACTAGGGTGAAGGCTGTAAACTCTTGGGGTCAAGTGTCTGAATTCCACCTTTGCTGCTTCGTTGGCATGTGCAAGCCTTCACTCCCAGCTGTCAGTATTTCATCACTGTTGATGACACCAAGTGCAGGAGCTTCATTACGAACCCTTTGGGGGCCTGTAAAACACAATGATGTTCTCTGGCTTTGGCTCATATTTCCATTGTTAAAACAAAACCAGAAAAACATCTCTGTCACCTGAGATAGCTCAGGTTTCTTGTCCTGTCCAGTTAGGAGATATCTGGGAGACTGGAGTGGGAGGTGGGGCTCCAGGGTCATCCTTTGGTGAGGTGGATTCTACCTGGTGCTTTATCACTGCTGAAGCTGCATTCTCTCTTTCTTCTTTTCCTTTTGGCTGGAGGCAGATCCTACAATGATCAGCATGATATCTTTATGTCAACATCTAAGAGTTCCCAAGCCTTTGACTTCAGTCTGTAGCCTTCCTTCACCTCAGTTCCTTTTGATACTATCTTAAAATTTGCACTCTATTCACTATTTGAACATTGGGGTTTTATTACAGCAAACTATAAATTACATATCATTTATGGCTTGCTCACATATATTATGGAAAAATGTTGCTATTGGCTCTACTGAAAGACAGACTGGGTCATTCATAACAGGAGTCATGCAAAAAGAAATCTCTGCTGTGGGTTTTGGAGAGAAAAAATTGTGTTCATCTCCCAAATTTCTGATTGTTGCCATGCTTTTGAGAACAGAGCCCACCTGTGTGTAGCAGCACAGTGCCATCAGCTGTGCTGACATTGTCCCGTTCACAGTAGGTGGCAATAAGGGAGGAAGGTAATTAGCAAGAGTGATGGAGATGTTTTATTTTGTGTAGCTCTGAGAACACACTCGAGGAAAGTCCAAATTCTTCCTTGGGGAAAAGAAATTTGATGTATTGAGAAGAAACATATTGTTAAAACTTTCATTTAGGGGTCATGCAGGGGCTGTTCCCCTTGTGCAGGGAGGGACTGAGAACCAGAAAGAGCCAACCAGAAGTGTTTTTACTGTAGGTAAATCTATGGATTTGGCAAGAGATACTGAACTGCCATAAGACCTGGTACAACTGAAAAAGCCTTTCTGAGTAGGGAAATCTGCTTCACCTGGGCATGATCAACTGCTGATCACTGCTAGCTGGGAGAAGGTGAAGAGAAATGGTGCAACCCTGAGATTGTGCACATCTGTGGTGGAGGCTAATCAGCTAATCAGTGGATTATAAACACCTGCTGCACAAGAGGTGCGGGGAAGAAAGGCAGTGGGTTGCTTGGGAAGGAAGAGAGGAGGAACTCTGTCTTTTTGTGAAGCTCTTCCCTGTTGCTTTGGGTCAGAGGAAGCAGATTCATGCTGCTGCTGGGAGTGGTTGTTCTACTAAAGGTAAGGGAATTGCTGCTGCCCTTGTGATAACACCCTCACCCTGCAAAAGGAAAGGGGATGAAGGCTGATAGTTTGGCGTTTTTAGGGACTGAGGCTGACCGTTAGAGAAAGGGAAGTTTGCTCACACGTTGGTATGTGCTTGTGGAATGGTGCTTCCCTTGAGGATGCTCCTTGATTTTATCTGGAGTTGGTTTTTTGCCTTCTGCCCTTTATATAAAGCTAAAAACACAGGGATGAAATGCTTATCTAAAGGCTTTACTCCCACAGTTAAGCTCTGACTGTTCCTGCCAAATGTTTTCTGAAACAGTAAGACTATGAAGGTAAACTAACCTTTACTGTACCTTCACACTGATGGCAGAGTTATTGTGCCAAAACTTCTCATGCCAGGTAAATGTTCTCTGTTTCACTGATGTGTCATCCTGTTCCACTATAACCAACTGCCAAGTGACTTTGTTTTCTCACTCCAAACCCCTAAAGGAGCTATTAACATTTTTTCCAACAACTATTGTTGAACTCGGTGGGTGCACTTGGCTGGCAGAAATCCCATTGGCTACAGTGGAGGCCAGATTCCACCTATTGCTGTTTCTCTGTTAATTAGTGGATTTATGTTTTTTCCCTTTCCAGCCTTCACAAACAATTGAAGGAGCTGCAGTGGGTGCTTCTCGTGCTGTCTGTTGCTTAAGAGAGTGAGGGAAGGAATTAAACTGTTTAAAACACATTTATTCTTTGTGATGTAAATTCGATGACTTAATTCTAGGTACAAAGCAACCAGGGAGCTGGTCTGCCAGCCTTGCCAATGTCTTAGTACGTGGAATAACGAGTGCCTGAAATACAGAGGGTTCCAGTAACTGAAACAAGGCAGGTGTAGCTCATGATTAGAGGCTCAAAACTCTGTATCCAGTGCTGGCTGTAATATCAATCCTCTCTTAATCGCAAATTAACAAAGAAATTGGGGTATTGGTTAGGAATCTTGCTGTCTTGAGAATCAGAGCATGTTCCCCTCTTAATTCTTCCCTCCAGGGAAGTTTTACACCAGAGCTGTAGATTTTTTTTTTTCTTTTTGCTGAGCAGCAGTCCTTAACTTTCAAAATACAGAAATACTAATCTTCTTCCTGCTTTAGTGTCCAAAATCTTTACTGCTGGAAGCCACAGAGAGTAAGTGGCCTGACTCAAAACAAAGGGCAAAGCTGTGGCTTCACTGGTGGGGGAAAGGAGGAGAAAAATAGCTCTTGTCAGAGCAGCCACTGGTTAGTTAGAAATAAAATGCTGCATAGTTTCACCTGAAGAGTTCCTTCTTACAGCTATTTGTTTTAGTCATCCACTTTAAGACAGCCAGTAAAATAAGGTGGGAGAGTCATGTGCCAGTTCAGAATCGTTTATCCTGTGGATAATGTGCTCAAAACTCCCTCATGATGGTATTAACCTTTGTATTGATTCAATCAAAGAGCCTCGTGTGACTCCCAAGCTGCTGTGTGCTCTAGGTGTGAAGGGAGTGCAGCTGAACATTATTCATCTGGCAGCAGTGTAATTAATTAGGCAATGTTTTAGTTAAGAGTAGTATAGCAAAGGTGCTCACTCACAGGTTATAGTTTTATAATTACAGTACTTTAGATTTTTCTTTCATCTTGCCTCTACCTTTCAAGCTCAGAAGCCATTAAATGTACACTTACTTCCCTCCCCAATTACCTGCTGTTTTAAACGCAGCTGTACTTTTAATTACCCATTAGTGCTTGCTTGACCAGCCTAAAAACTATTCCTTCTTGTGTTGGTATGTTTTGGGTCATACCGTACTAAATAACCAAAGAAAGGAAAATCTGTTGTGCCATGGAAAGCGTTGAAGTCATTTTGCAGAACCCCAGCAGCAGAACAGTGACGGTGGAGCAATGCCAGAGGGCGAGATGCTCACAAATGTGCACGGGAAGAGTGGGCTGACATCCGAAACTCCTCGGTACCTACCTTTACAACGCTGCTGCTACTCTTTCACACCTTTGTTTCCAATGCAAAGAGCTTTACTGGTCGCTTTAGGGTGCGGAGTGGAGCAGCTTCCTTTCAGAGCACTTCATTAAGGGGGGTTCCCTTCAAGTCCCTGGTTTGCAAGGGTGGGATATGGCCACCTGTGGGATATGTGCTGTGCCACAGGTGAGCAGCTACCAGTTCCCACAAATCTGTCTCCTTGCTTGTCTCGGGTGTGATGTAGTTTTTGGTGTCTTTTTTTTTCTTTTCAGTCCCCATTGGTCTGCCTGTGTTCTCCTAAAACTGAAGCGTGTTCATAGCCCTGGGAATATTTAGCTGTTGTCAGTAGAGTGTGCTCCTCACACTTGGTGGGTTTTTTAATGAGGACGTTTTAGAGGAAAAAACCAAAAACCCAAACCACCCTTACTATTGTGTGTGATTTATGGTGTCAGAGGAGCTAATTAAAAGTAATAGGGAGGAAACTGCCCAGAAGAATATAATTGGAATTGTATCCAAATGGAAATCTGTTTTGGTCTCTCTTGTACTTTCTCTTGAATGTTAGAGCTCTTATTTGAGCATTATGGAATGAAATTTATTTTATAATATACCTCCACTAGAACAAGGAATCCAAAGTCATGTGAGTGTTGGTTAAATGTAGAACTTTTGTGCCTTGTGTATCTGCATCATTGCAACCTTTTCAATGTGTTTTTTTAACTCATTAAATATGTTTAGTTATACTTAAACTGCTATAAAATTGTATTCTTTATGTATTTTATAAGAATGGTTTAGAAGTTACCTTAGGAAAACTTTCTATTCCTATCTCATTAGCACTAGCTGCTCTTGACATTCCTTGTTGCAATTCCAGTATAATTTCACTGTTTGTTTTCATTGTAAGCCTCTTGTGTTCCTCCACATAAAGAGCAAACGAGTGCCTTGTGGGCTGGAAAGATGACAAAGTTCTACCCTCTTTACTTATATTTCTGAGAATCTATTTTAGATGTTTTATGAACAGAGAAAACTATATTTAACAATGCCAGTAAAACAAACTGAGAAGCTCCCAGGCACGTAGACAGTGTGCCACAGGTTATAAATATCTGCCTAAGACTTATTTCAGAAGAGGGAACAGTGTGGACTCCTTTGCAGTTAAGCAAGAAAATTCTTGTGGCCAGTGGTAATTGATCCAGCTGGCATTTGGATTAGCTCTATATGAGAAACTTGCATTCAAGGTTTTTATTGTCATTATACAAGCTGTCCGAGTGTTTATGCCACATCCCCATGGAAAACAAAAGATGATGGATATGCAATTTGGTTCTGGTGTTTTTTCTGCTACAATGAATGCATGTGCTGGCTTAAAATGAGGAAAAACCATCAAATGGTTAGGGCTTAAAAATGTTACCTAATAGAAATAACTTATTTTTAGCAGTAACCAATTTTATCAGGCTTTATCAGTATAGCACAAGGTGATAGAGGGTTTTATAGGCTGTGTGCAGTGTTGTGACAGCCCAGAGCTAATCCCCAAAAGGGGAAGATGAGTCCAGCTTGGGGCTTGGCTGGGCACACAGAGGGAACTCCCTCGTGCCTGCAGATGATGTGGATGAGTTGTTAGAAACCACAGTGCGGCATTTGCACACCAGAATTTTTCCTCTGGTCGATTAAAGGGCTTTTGGGCATAAGTATCACAGACTGGCCTGCTTCCATGAGTCTTGGAGAGAGCCTGGAAAAGCCCTGCAGGTTCTGTTTCTGAGGAACTTGCAGGTTTTCTGCCGAGATGTGGGGTAGAACTCTGTGTGAGGCTGCTGTGCACAGCCACTGGTACAGAGCTGAATCCATTTTAGTGACAGCATTAGGAAATGGTTCCCTTTGACTTGATGTGTGGATGGCTCCAGGGGAACCCTCTCCTATGTGGGAAGATGGACAAGAGGGTTCAATTCCTAGCCTGTCACGAGATGATTCTTTATCAGGTGCTGCTGTACAGTCTGTAGGTGTGTGCCAGAACTGTATCAGTTCCCTGTTCTAACCCTCTTTCACATCAGTGAGTGACTACCTTGTGGCAGTCACAACTACTGCACTTCTTTCCCCAAACATTTAGAAACATGAGGTTAAATACTGTCCTCGAGTAGTTTTTTGTGTTTTTCAGAACTGTGTATGAGCTGGTATATAAAAACTACTTTTTCTTTGTTTATTTGTTTTCAATAGCTCTGAAGTCCCCAGCAGTGTGTTCAGAATGCAAATTAATCAAGGGTCCTGAGGATAAAATATTGTGTGATCATCTAATTAGAACCATTCATGTATACAGTGGGGCCAAATTGAAGTTGAATGGGCAGTTCTAATTCTGGCAATTCTTAATTTTGGAGTGCTTGGCTTAGCAATAAAATGCTGTTTTATTGTAGTTCTTGGATGTAATTGAAAATATACTGGGAGATGAACAAGTGAAGTAGGAAACAACACTGAAGATAATTACTAGCACATCTTCATTTCAAGCAGAGAAGTTAATCTTCCTTTGGACTCTTGGGTCTGTTTTAACAGGGTAATTAGCCATGGACCCTGTGGCTTTTGAGTCCCAGTCCCAGCTCAAACCTCTGTGTCCCAATAAATGAGGACATGCAGTTCTGTGGCTGGGAGAAGCTGTCAGAGGCACATGCATTATGCATGTTTGAACCATAGGGAGAGCAGTGGCAATGAGCTGGACTCTGCTTGCTTCAGCAAGGACGTGTGTCCAACTGGTCTCAGTGAAGAGAAGAACCAGTGAAGCAATTTAATTCATGTGCACGGATGAACTATTTTAGCCCCTTTCTTGTCCTTTACACTGTCTTTTATTTGCAAAAGTATACAGTTATGGCTGAATTCAGCCTGGAAGAGCTGTAAACCAAATTAAGTTGGTTTCTACTTTACCTTTTCCCACACTTTGTTTTTGGGTCCTCATATCCAGCTTGTTTCCTTTTCTCTACTTCGACAGGCACTGCCAGAGGTGAGTCACACCTGAAAGTTCTTTTGCTATGAATCTGGTGCAAAGGATTATTTCTGTCTCCCTCTTGTTCAAAAGCAGCTCCTATCTACTAGATCAGGCCCTTGATGTTTCTTCATTTGTTCATTTCCTTTGCCTTTTCAGCCCCAAGCACCCTTCCAGTAGAGTTTCCTTCAGAGGATGTTTGGGAGGAGATGGGCTTTGTAGGAAGGGAGTCTGTGGATTTGCAGTGGGAGGGAAGAGTCCTTGTCTCTGACTATAGCTTGCTGGCCCATTTCAGGTGATCAAATCTGGCCCTTTTAAGAACCAAATGGGCCTAACGTTGTGAGGAGATTTAAGTGCAGTGGTCTTCAGCTAAACTGTATGAATAGTGGGCTTGATAGCTGCAGTCCCTGCTGACAAGCGTGGCCAGATCATTCTGCAAAATCTATCAACCTCATAGTCCTGGCTTTTATTTTTTTCCCCCTTTTTCTTTTCAATAATACTTATGATAGGAATGGGTAAAGATGGGGGGGGGGGGGGTAAGGATAATTTGTGACATGTATTTCTCCCAGGAAAATGGAAAGGGCGGCTTTGCCCAAGCCAGAAAGATAACAGTGAAAACAAATTCTGAAAGTTGAAAGGGCAACCTAATAGGGTAGAAAAAATAAACATTACTCTCAGCTTCCTATGAATGTTAACATTTTTCTCAGGTTTACACAGTGATCAGTATTTAACACTGGCTGATCCTTATTTTAAGACTGTTGACATGAGCAAGCGGTGTGGGGCTCACCATTAACGTCAGTGGGAACAGGATCAAACAGCCATCACTGCTCCAGCTTTGCACTGTTTCTTGGAGGGGGGAGAAGTCAATGTTAAAAGCCTCCCAATGGGGCTATTGAAGTGAAAACAAAAAGAGCTGCTAGTTCTATGGGAAGATTATTCCCTGTGGCAAAATGTGTGTGCTGAATAATCTACAATCCAGCCTTATTCTGCTTCCAGTTTTCTAACATACTTGCAGAGAACTCGCTGAGCTTTTACACTTTCCCTTTTGCATTCCATTTTGAGGGATGCTGCTCTCAGTCCTGCAGTCCTACAGCTAAACCAATGGGATATCAAAAGGTGATCAGCAGAAACACAGAAGCCAGTGCATCATCCTTCCCACTCTCTCTCTGGAGAATTTCTTACCTTTCTGTTTCTTAGACATGTCAAATGTTCTGTTCTGTAGGTAGCAAACTTCAGCACGTCCTTTTCCTAAGGAATCTGAGGCACAGCTCTATGCTTGCTCTTTAAGGCTGCAGCAATACCTACTAATAGACACAGTTTGCAGCTAAAGAAATGTTAAACTGCTTGGTTTTTCTTGTGTGTGTGAGCTATAAATGGAGGAGGAAGGATTAAAACTTTACACAGGAGGTAGCTAAATCTACTAAATATTGTATGACTGTCTTTGCCATCAATAATTCAAGGAACTTGAGTCCAAAACGACAAAAATCTCCCTTGGACAGCTGTAGCTGCAGGCACAACAGAAAGGTTTTGAGCCAGTTGCAGACTTGGTGCTTTGTTGGGTATAAAGGTTGAAGAGCACCTGATGTCCTTGCAGTCATTAAAAGAAGAGAGAAGGGTAAAGTGGAATATTGCTGCAGAAAAGGCAAAATGCGCTTTGGCACTTGCTACAATTTTACTGTTAGATGTGAGGGTGCTGAATATCTGCTGCAGCACAAGGAATGCTACCCTGAGACACCAGATTAATTTAGGAAAGTACTGAGCCCAATTATATCCTTTTTGTGTAGTGAGATCACCTAGTCCCTGCTCTCCTTTAATCACTGGGCTGGATGCAGAGACAGGAAGGTAGAACATGGATTTGTGTCGCCTGTAGGATGCAGGTATTGATCCATGTGCACACAGTGCCAGCAGGAGGAGGGAAGGAGCGAGAGCTGGGATGTTATTCCAACACTGCAGGACTGGCTGGGTGCTTGTGCAGCCGTGCTGGGCTGTGCTCTCCTCCCCAGCCCTTGCTGGGGGGTGGAATGGTACAACATGACTGTCCCAACACCTGCAGACCTCAGCCTTGATGGCCAAGGTCTGCTGCATGTATCGTCAGAGATGCAGCACTTGTTTGTGTACTCCATCTTACGGAGTAAAACTACTGCTGAGAGCTTGATAAAACACTGGGGGAATTGAATGAATGCTAGGAAGAGGAAGAAATTGCTAACAGGACATTACTAGCTAGGAAACATGGTGTTTTTCTATTAAGAGCCTGATCAGGCTTCAGTCCTCCTTGGCTCAATGATTATTTAACTGAGAAAGCCAATTTCATGTTCTGAAACTTGGTTATTGACAGAGGCAAATTTAACTTCCATCTGGAATGGGTTCATGAGTCGGCCCTAAAAAATCCTGAGGTGATAAATCCAAGAATATCTTCCTTCTAAGTCCCCCTATTTCTAGAATTTCAAATCCTTGTGCCCAAAAGAGCAGAATAACGAGATTGCAGCTCTAGTCTTCATCATCAGAAATTGTTCTTGCAATATTTCTGGCGAAAATGAGCAGATCATAAAAGCCTCTTCTCATGAAATTTTCAGCCCAATTTTATGTTACTGCACAGCCTGGAGCAAAAATTTTTCTTTTCCAAAGTTCTTATCTGAACTTCATTGATAAAAGTTTGGATTTTTTTTTTACTGTCTACTAACTCACAAACCTCCAATGTATATGTGAGCAATTCCATTAAATTTAAACATCAATGAAATTACTCAAGTGAATAACTTGAAAAGATCACTCCCTTTAAAGTGTGTAGGTAAAATTCTGATCATTTTGCAGAGCTCTGTTTGAACTCAATGGCACTCCTGAGAGCAGAGAATGAAATCTTGCTGAACATGATTGACATTTTGATGCCATGTATTGTCTGACTTCCTCCAGTAGCTTCATAAAAAGCCCAGAGAAATAATGGGATCAACTCTTAAGCGAGTAGATCAAGTTCTCTCTCCACTTCAGGGTGAGAGTGGGTTCAAATTGTTCTCTTTCCTTGAGGTCCTGGCCCAAGGGCTGTGAAGTCCCTTGGACTATAAGAAAGATGTGCTGTCTGTGAAAATCATAGAACATCCTAAGTTGGAAGGGACCCACAAAGACCATAGAGCCCAACTCCTGGCCCTGCACAGGCCCCCCAACAATCCCACCCTGTGCCTGAGAGCTTTGTCAGGCTGGTGCTGTGACCATTCCCTGAGGAGCCTATTCCAGTGCCCAAACACCCTCTGGGTGAAGAACCTTTTCCTGATAGCCAGCCTGAGCTTCCCCTGGCACAGCTCCAGCCGTTCCCTCGGGTCCTGTCACAGAGCAGAGGTCTGAGCTCAGCCTGCTCCGGGCTGAACAGACCAAGTGGCCTCAGCTGTTCCTTGCATGGCTTCCCCTCAAGGGAAGGATTTTGTCAGGATGGCATCCAAAGTACCCTGAAGCCAGGGACTGACTTTGGAACAGGCCCTTGAAGGTTTTCATGTTGATTGAAAAGTAATATGTTTAAAGTTGTCAAAACTTCCTCTTTAATATACTTTAGATTAAAGCCTTTACTACTGCTGACATATTGCTGGCTTTTAAGTAAATCTGTGTTATGTGAGTAGCTGATGCAAAGAGCTGGCTTAATATGAAGCATTTTCCTTTAAGCAACATGGCTAAGGATACAAGCAGTATATTTCCTTTAATGGAGCTGCCTTATATATTTCACCTACATTTTAATACAATTATAGGTACAAATTGTTCACATTTGGTTTTTTGAAGACCTGAAAAGTTATGTCTTATGAGTCAACATGTAATTTCCTTCTGCACAAATTGCAGAATTATGCATTGAAGCTAAGTACATTGAATAATGGTAATTTACAATTGAATTCCTATGGATTTACATATTACAATCACATTAATGCTGAAGGAATCTGTAATATTGTCAAATAGGTTAATAATGGTTACTGTTAGCACTGAGAATACCAATAGAATTAATAATGATTAACCACTTACCTTAAATGTATGCAAAATTATGCAGCTACCTTGAAATTACAAAATGGCCAAAATGTCATGGAAAGTAAAAGCTGGAAAGTGAATTAAATTTGTTATAAAGGGTTACCCAAACACAACTCTGGGCTTTCCTAGGGAGTTCTGTTCACATCTGAAAACTACCAAAAATGTGACTCTCTTGAAACGGTAGGATTTTTCCTTCTTTCCAATTTATTTATTGTAATTTAGAGTTGCAGTTCTGCTGTCTGCTCCAATCATCTTTCTCACGCCTTTCTTGCATTACCCAATGCCAGACTGACAGAATTATGCTACTTAACCACGTGTACCCTCCTAAAAATCCCTTTCCACCATTTCTCCACTGTTAAAACCACAAAGTCCAGTACGAGACTCCCAGTGACTTTGAACTGGTTCATGAATAACCCATCTGTCTTTATTCTAATCTTTCCCAAAACAGTTTGTCCATGGGAAGCTTTTGAGATAAGCAACCAAAAATAGATGTTGAGAAATTGGTGCTACCTGGAGATGAAACCTTAAACCTGGACACAATACCCTTTGTGCACTGTGGTGTCAGATGGGAATTCTCTGTGCTTTGGAACTCTCTCTGCAGGCTCCTTTCAGGCATTGGTAGAAATAGAATTTCCTTCTGAGGACTGGGCTGAGGCTGCAAGAGTCTTCAAGCAGGAGTGGTGGAGCCTCAGTTCCACAATTAACGCTGTTAATCCAGCTGGTGCATGGATGTGTTCAGCCTTGTGCCACCTCAGAGGACAGCGAGGATCTCTCCTTTGGGAGCTGTGTCCAGACAGAGCCCGAGCAAGGAACAGGGGTTCCCACATCTGGGGAGCTAACAGAGATGTGGGAATCTGCAGGGGTGTGCAGGCTCCTTTCACACTCCCTGGTGCAGTGCTGGCATCGTGCCTGAGCGTTCATGTGCATGAACACGTGGATGAACACTCTCTCAGTGTAGAGACGTGAAAAACTGGGCTGTACTGACTCATTTTATGAGTTGGAGTGGAAAGCCTTACTTAGGTCTCCTCTAAGAGGAAAATGCAAATACGTTCAGGAGAGCATGGAAGAGGGAGATAAATGGCGCTCCAAATGAATGAGGCCTGTTATTTGTACAGGCATTAATACTTAACTGTCCTTTTTCACAGGCTATTACCGCTTGAATTTGTTGGATGTCAAAGTTTTCCTGCTCTGGGTGAAACATAGACTTGATCCTGGCAGACTTTGAAGGGTGCTCAGATTTTATTTGCTGGATCACAATACTTCCAGTGTGTTTGAGACCTGTTTAAAGCTGCAAAGCATCCAGCCCTGGGCCTTGGCAGCCTTGGCTCTGCGTTTCATCCTGTTTATTAGCTGGGGAAAACAGCCTTGTACGAAGGATGGGAGGGGATTTTGGTGTGCTTTTGTTTTACCCTCCTGCTCAGCATGAGCCAGTGGTGTGTGAGGAGTATCTATTAATTCTTCAGTCAAAGAGGGAAGTGATTTTTGCTAATTGTTTCAGCCCTTTTGAAGTAGATGACCTCCATAAAACAAGGAGGTTGAACAAAACATTGAGGCTTTCCCCCGCTTTTAAAAAGAGACAGGGAAAGGATGAAATAAGAAATTATTTTTTTTTTCTTCCTCCTTCATTTGGAGTGAATGATTGCTGTCAGTAAAAAAGGGGGATATTAAGAATGCCTTTTTGTCAAAGGTTGGTCTTAAAAAAAAGCGCAAAAATCGTGATTCTGTGTAAAAGAATTAATTCATGACACCACCTGGTCTCTGTATAAGCAAATGGCTAATAAGCCACTTCCAGAAAGCAGCTGCTTTGCTTTCTTTAGCAGAAAAACAAAAGCATACTTAAGCTTTGATTTAGGACAACCTTTTGGTGAACAGGAACAGTATAAGGAAAAAATATTCTTCTAGTCAATTTGTACATTTTATGTGGATCTGTCTAGAAGGTGGCTGTTACAGGAAGATAAGGATTCTAATTTTGTAATTGAGTGCACTCTGAAAAGACAATTAGGAGCTAACTTGATAAGTAATTGTAAATTATAACAGCAGAAGAAACCTGATTCACAGTTCTCTGTGGAAACTGTATTTGTGTATTCAAATGATGCATCTGTACTTTTATTTTCCCTGCATGTACATTTTATTTAATAAAGCTAGAAAAAGATTTCTGTACAGTTTGGTTTTAAAAACCAGGAATTTAAAAAATGCAGATGCATCTCAGTCAGCCTCATGCTAATCCCAGAGCAGAGCTTGAACTGTGCTAGGTAGGATTTGGCAGCTCTGCCACTTATGAAGAATTATATGGGTATGGTGCCTGCTATCTGTAGTCTTTGGGGTTTTACAGGATTTTGATCGATGTCTCTTTGTCCGGGATAAATGCCCGAGCCAGGGGACAGCAGGAGGAAGTTTTAGTGCCTTTGTTAAGGCAAGAGAAGCACCCTGGGGTGTGTCTGTGTAAATCCTCCTGGTGCAGGTTACAGGGAGAGCTCCAGCACGGCGGAGCTGAGGCTGCAGGCTAAGGGAAGATGGTTCTCTGGTTATGGTGCAGCCTTATTGCCTGGCACAAACAGGCAGCTCTGGGCTTTTGCCTTGCAGTAGGCTTCCCACATGGTGTTGCTTCTATTTCTGATCATGAAAGTAGCAACAATAATTTTATGCCAGCAGGGAGCCACTGTGGGTTTTAGGGAGATAAGTACTCCGTGTCCATGGGCAAGGTGTCCCAGCTGCTCCAAAGCTGATCTGCTCTAACTGGGTCTGCCCTGGCACCCTGCAGGTGGTTCTGCTGTAAAAAGGTGTTGGTAACACCTACCTCATTACACTTTCTGCTCCAGGCAGACTCAAAAACTTCCAGGGCCCTCTGTCAAACACAGGTGGAGCAGGCATTATTTGACATAAATATTTGTGAGACCTTTTCCGCACTCTGGATGTTGTTTATTTTTTTTTTAACTCTGCTTGATTCTATAAATGAACTACTTGAACATCTTCTCCCAAGGATTTTAGCATAAAGTAGCAAAATGGTTTCAAGGAGCTGAAAGTTTATTTAAAAAAAAAGTGAGGGTCCTGCTTTTTTACCCTCTTAAGCCTTCTCATGAGTCTGCTCCAAAGGTGCTGTGCTAAATGACTGCCTAAGGAATTATCTGGGAATATTTGGGTGGGAGTGAGGAGACAGTGTAATACCCAGCTGAGCCAGGTTTCTGCTGCTGCATGGGCTGAGCTGTGCCCCAGCAGCAGTGCCACCTGAGGCTGCTGCAGCTGCAGAACATCTGCCCCCATCCAGGGTGGGTGTGCTGGTCCTGTACACGAAGGGTTTTTATGGGCAGCCCCCATGGTGATAACCCTGCTGGATAGACTTTGAACTCTTTTCTGCTAAAGTAGCTGTATGCCAGTTCTTAAAGCATTTTTCACTTTCTTAGGGTTCTTTTTCTAGGGATAATTCCTGGATCTTTGTTTATGGTGCTGCTAACTTCATTTAAGGGAAATTCAGCTTTTAAAATGAGTATTTCAACGCTCTATTATGCTGATTTAATCAGTTCAATGTGGCTCCATTTTGCAATCATATCATTATTCAGGACTTTTCATTTTCTTGGAATTTATTCTAACCGAAGTGTTGATCTGAATGTCATGAAGTAAAGCTCTTGGATTTTTTTAAAGTTTAGATATGATATATATTTTGAATTCTTGGTCTACAAGGGCATTTTTGAAAACTTATATACCCTGTTTTCCACATATTGCTGTGACTGCAGTTGATGGAGATTTTTGTATGCAATGTGGTTATACGTAGTTTGTTGAAATATCTTTTATCCTTATGATAAAAATGGTTCTCTAAGAATCTGGTGGCAGCAATAACTATTAAATTAATGAAAGTGTAACTTCTCTTCTCTTTGTAAATGTCATGGCCTTTTTCAGGGCATATTAATAAAAATGCTTTCTGAAGTGTCTGATTTATGAAACTGCCACAACAATTAATAAATTTACTGAAAGGGAAAAAAACATGTAAACAAAATTAAATACTTGCATGAATGACCTGATGTTAGATTTAGGAAAGGGCCCATAAGAAATGATGCTTTACCACTGAAAAGAAACAAAGAGTAAAATTGCTCTGGAGTTCTCACATTTGCAGCCAAGTTATAGCCTGAAAGTCATTTTAGAAAACAAAAGCATTCTTGGGTAGGGAAGAGGGAAACTGTGATTATTTTATCACTGCTGAAATCAGCCTAGTGCTTAAATCAATCAAACCTGTCCTGTTACTGCCCTGAATTTCCCCAGTCTATAGACTCACATGTGCCTCAGATACAGCAGTGCCAATTTAGCAGGTGCTAAACCTACAGTAACTTCATGTCTCAGCATTTTTTTCACTTGATAATAAAAACTTCCACACTAGTGGAAGCTGCTGGTACATGGAGACTTTAGTGCCACCATAAAAACACCACTGTAGGAAAACTGCCTTAAGGTGAGAATGGATGAGTAGTTTCAAAGTTGTTATACAATACCTCTAAACAGAGCTAGCATGGGAGTTCTGAACAGAATCCCAAATGTTATCCTTCTCTTGAGTTTTGTTGCTATAGAGGGAAGGACCACAGTGTGATTTAGTTGAAAATATGCTGCTGCGTTGCAATTTGTCATATAAAGTGAAACTTTCTGTTTATTGCATATAGTTCTCAGTTCAAAGCTCACTAACCTGGTATTTACTGGCAGTAACTGTCCTCATAGCAGGCAGTGCTCTCCAAGCTTGCATGATTTGTCCTTGTGCCTATGGGGTCTCTTCTGGTGAATATTCACTACAAGGAAATAAGGTGAAGCAAGCCCAGGAGAGCTGCTTTTGCTAAAATTAATTTAAAATTACAGGCGGACTTGGCTACAAGAAATGGATACTTAGGAATGCTTCTGAAATCCATAAGTGATTTACCAAGCTGGGGACTGTTAACCCTGGTTTTGGTTATTTCTTGAGCTGACCTCAGAATACTTCAAAGGTGACTCACTTATATTATTATGTAGTCTGGCAGTCTTGTTCCTGTAACTGTTGATGGTCTATCCATACAGATAAGAATTCAGTAGGAACACTTTGCAGGCTGTCCCAGGTGTCTGGAAAAGAATAAATTCATGTATTCCAAATGTGCAGTTAGCAGGATAGATATATGCAAAGCAGATAAAAAGCCATTGTCATCTTTTAAAGAGCAGTGATATTAAACAACATAAGTGCTGTATTGCTCTGGAAATCAGGTTTAAGTTTAGATTATTGAAATTGGAGTCTACTTTATTTCTGTACAAATGCTCAGATTTTTCTGTTGAATGTCACTGATTCCATCAAATATAAATCCAGACCTCAAACAACATCCAATCAGGCACTAAGTGGAGAAGTGTTAACATACATGAATCCATAGCAGCATTAAGGTCTTGCATCTCTCCTTTAAAAACTAGGAACAGATTTGTGCCTATTAAATGATTCCTATCAAGTTAGCATAATGAAAATTACATGAGTCTTTTGGTGACAATTACTGAGTATCAAAGTACAAGTCAGAAAGACTCTTCTGTAGCTGAAGTCAGAATAAAAGAGTTTGCAAGGGTGTGCTGTTCATAAATACATGCAGTAATGTTAATCAGGAGAATTTTTGATATATATCAATCTCATTCGAACTAGGCAGACAAAATAAATCCCAACAAAAACCAAATCTATCGAAATGTTGTTCATGAATATTATCCAAATTGCTGCTGATGAGGAAATTGCCATGTACACCTAAGCAATGGCCCCAGCTTTTTTCTCATGTGCTTTTCACTCACACGACTTTATGAAACTCATCAGGGAGCACTTTGCTATTAAAACCTGTGTTGATTGTAGTGATTTAATTACATTCAATTAAATATCTCTTGCTTAAAAAGAAAAAATTAATTGATGAGAAGAATTGCAAATCTCATCTAAAAGTGATGCTGAATCAGATTCCTCTGGGACCTTCATTCAGAGGAGCTGTCTGGGGTACAGGCATATTGTTTATTAGACAATAGTAGCTCCATTAGTTCTTTTTCAAGCAGGTAAAGCCTTTTTGGCAGTTTTACATTGCTGATATTCCTGTCACGTTCAGAATCTCTCACAGGAAACTAAAATGTCAGTATGAAATTAAGCATTAAAATTTAAAAGGTTTGTCAAGATACTGCACACTCAGATTCTTGAGAAAATAGGTATATTATCACACTTTCACATACATATATGTATTCAAAAGGAATGCCTAAATTCTCTTGTGAAGAGATAGAAATATAAATGTATACATAGATAATAAAATAATCATGATTGGGAGTTCATTGATTCCCATATTTTTTTTTAATATTCAAATCCCTAAACCTGGCTGCCTAACTACTATGAAACTTCTATTCTTTTCTACAAAAATATTTGCTGGAAACTTACACTGAGGATATGAAGCAGCACAAATTACCTTCAGTCTTTGATGTAGTGTTTGTTTGGAGCTGGTGCTCACTGGAGGGATGTGATGCTGTGGGTAAGGCACAGATGAATTCCCCTCTGCAGAGCAGCTACCAGCTGCCTATCTTACAACTTTAAAAAACAATCATTCACTGCCAAGCCAAGAAAACTCATTAATATGTTCATTACCCAAACCAGGAGCTAATAAAGAAGGAGGTTGACTTCTGACTACATAAAATTTCAACCCACTACCACCCTCCCCCTGAAAAAAAACCCCAAACCCAAACACCCAACACCATCCAAAAAAACCCAACAACAAACAACCCAGAACCCAGACAAGTCTTTCCCCCTTAGAATTCAAAGAAGGGGTTTATGTTTCTCATAGCTTTAATTAAAAAGTTTCCCAATGTGTTTAACAGGTTCCATCAATCTCCCACTCAATAATTAGCTGTCTGCTATGCTTCAGATAGGACACTTTTTCTTGCTGTTCACCTGTTTTTAGTGTCACTGCAATTAAAACCAAAAGCCCATTTCACCCAACCAGAAGTCAGTTGTCACCAGATAAGAGCACCAGACTACTGCTGAGGAGTTGGGTGTGAGTGTGTGGTGCTTTGTCCTGGCTAAAAATATTAATTTGTGTATGTGTCATGATCCTGCTGTGAGAATAGAAAGTATATGTGTTAAATAATCCTGGCCAGTTTGAAAGCTCTTATGGAAATCAATAATAGAGAGTTTGGATGGATCTTTGAAAATTAATCCCTTATGCCTGTCTTTTGTTTTATATTTTAAATTTCACTTGGAGAAAGCTTCTCTGGCTTCTGGTGGATGTCCTTAAAGAGAAATTTATTAAGCTAGTTATATTTCCTTTCAAAAACCTATTAACATTTTCTAAAAAGTCAACATTACATGTTATGGCACTGCAGTTGCTCATTCTGTACTTAAATATGCTTTTGCTTTGATACATATGTAAGCTCCTGATGCTGTGGGCCTCTATTTTATACCTGAAAACATAGGAATCCCATGAATAGAACCCATTATAATAATTGTGATTCCCTTGAGGAGGGAATTATGAGCCCAGTCATTGCTGCCCTTGATTTATCTAAGCACAGTGCTCATCCTGAGAGCTGAAACAGCTTTAAAGGAGTGCAAACAAGTTTTCCCTAAACTATGAAAGACAAAGTGGCAAGATTTTTTTTCTGTCTATTCTTTTTAATAAAACAAAAGAAACTAAATGTCTCTAGAAACTGTCATGAAAATACTCTATTGAGCATGGTGATATAGGTAAGAGTTAAAAAATGAGATCAGGGCTGGGAGCACTTTATGGCCTGTGTATGGGTTGGAAGCAGGGTGTGACAGGAGAGCTCTCTAGCCTCTTGCTTTTTAGGCCACACAGATAAAGTTTTGTGGAAAAATATTTTCCATGCTGTGTGAATTTCAGTGTTGTGTGATTCCCGTGCCCAGTGAGGGTTTCTGTGTACCTTGGCTCCAGCTGTTGTTTGACATGCTTTTCTATTCACACTGAGCAAGGAGCAGAGTCCCCGAGGGTCAGAACGAGATTGGGATGTAGCAGCCGTGTCCCGGTGCCCCCTTGTCCCTCATGAAATGACTCCGTGGATATTTTCAGGCAAAGATTTTTTTCTGAGCCATCACTTGGGTGATAAGGGTCAGGCTGAAAGTATGTCTGGGTAATGAAAGTATGAAACTGGTTGTGCTGGGGAAAGAAAATAAATCACTTCTAGAGGTGCCAACAATACGACAGGATTTTCCCAAGCAGTGACTGTGTTTGGTGCCTCAATTTTCGAGCAGAGTAAAAAGCAGAGGGAGGTAGAAGAGGAGCAGTGTTCTAGGTGACAACTGGTTATTCCCTGCTAACAACAGGTTTATGTTAACATATTTTAGCTTAATAGGGTTTTTAAATGCCAGCCAATTACTCCTTGGTATTATTAGTGTTTTAGCACTCCAAACATAAATTAGGGTGTATTAAAATCTGAAGCTCTTGTATGGCCATGCAGGTTATTTGTTCAGGGTTTCACGAGCATCAATTTGGTTCACACATCTAATTATAATCATCATATCAAGAGTGTATGGAACGTTCCAGCGCATGAATCTCTAATATTGAGTAATTCCTTATAAAAATGAGGCAGCCCATATGGGTGAACAGATGAAATGCTGATAAACACTGTGAAATAGAGCAGATGCATGAGTTATACCAAAGGTTCCTCACTCCTAATATTTACTGTCCGTGAGGAGAGAGAATTAATTTATTGCACCTATTTAAAATTCTCTGGACTAAATACAGCAGTGGCATTACAAACCAGAGCTACCCAAGGTATTGCTGTAGATGAGGATACTGTTTGAGGGTTGTGTTTGTGGGTGATGGTGAAGTGTTGGTTAGAACAATCACAAAGGGAGTGATGGATTGCCATGCTGGTGAATGCCATCTAAATAATGGAGTAGAATGTTACTTGGACAGTGCTCTCTGTAATGACTTTGTCTCTATTGTTCAAAATAATTGATGTAAATTGAACAATTTTGTCTCATGTGTGTTGCAGCTGGAGAAAGCCAGTTGCTTATTACAGCCTAAGCATATGCATTTTGGTGTTTATGGATGAATTTACTCGTTTGTAATGAGATGCTTAAGGCAAATATAGTGGATGGGTACATAGACTCCCTTGGCTTGTATGTAAAGAATGAAAGGTTCATGTGTTTGAAGTGTTTGTAAAACTTAGGTTTTGCATGATTGGGTTTTATAATAAGACCAAGTACCTTGCAAGATGATGCATAATTTCAAGAGATTTTTGGTGGCAGCAGGAGCATGATGTAGGAGCAGCTGTTGCTCCCTCTTCCCTGGCCCCTGACTTTGCTGGGCTTTGGGATCTGCCATGCTGAGTGAATATTTCTGTCCACTTGCAGTTGCTGCCTGTGCAGCCAGGGATGTACTGAGATGCACTTTAAGGCAAAGCAGAGCTGCATCTTTTATTCTTTGCTACAATGAGAAAAGACTTATTTAGTGAAGCCCAGTGCCTTTGTTTGGACCTTAATTGTCACACACCGAAGTCCATAGATAATTGCATATTGTTTTAAGGCTAGATTAAACTTCCATATATTTCCTTCTGACAACAAAACTGTAGTGTCTTATGGTTTGACACATGTGGATGTTAAGACCACAGGTAACAGAGATGGAATCTGTGGCTAATTCTGCTCTTTTAGAGGAAACTCAGGCTGCCTTCCCGCAGACAGACACAGACTTCTTAATGCAATAATCTGATTGACTGAATTCGATATTGTTCATGAAGGCTTCTTTGCCACAAAATTGGAAAGGGTGTTTTGGGATGTAGATATTAGAAGTGTCTCACAGCACACCCAGATAGTGTTTCTATAAGCATTAGAGTCAGCAAGATTTATTTCAAAGATACAGCTTATTGGAGAAAGGCAGCCTATTAAATGTCTGTTACCAGTGATGGCATTCTGGAAATGGAATTGGTTTTGCTCAGCAAAGAAATGAAACCTAGATTGTTATATACAGGCTACGATAGGCACTGATTTCTGAGCATAAAGATTGCTTGGTTGCTCAGGATTTATTACTGTTTAGTTAAAATATGTTGAGTGAAAAGGTTGATCTGTCTAAATGATTTGCAAGGGAAAGAGATGAAAGTGTGTTTTATCAAAGTTAATGAAAAGCAATGGGGATATAACTTGTGAATAATTTATTCATGAAACTTCATTTTTGTTCATAAATTTCTTTCAAACAGGTGGCAATAGTCTCATGCATTTGAATTTCTTTTTATAACTTATTTGACTAATTCTTCATCAGGGGCTTGCTGCTAAGTTGGATGAATTTTGTATAACGTGGGCAATGTTGATTGGCTCACCTGAGTCGCTGCAGATCCTGTTCCCCGATGAGAGACACGGAATTCTTGGTGCAGAGCTCTCCCTTCAAACCCTGGCTCATTCCCTGTGGTATTTTCCCAACTCACTGTATGGAGATTATACTTTTATCTGAGGGCCAGGCAGGGATCAGCAGAGCAGAAGTAATTAAATTGGATGTGCAGAAGAGGGAATGTCTTTATTTCCAGGCTTTACAGCTTCTCCTCAAGGTGAGAGCAGGAGTGGCACCAGGGCTCGGGCTCCCTGCCTGCCCTGCTGCCAGGGAAGCACCAAGGACCACGTCCGTGTGTGAGAGATGGGGAGAGGGCCATGGAAAGGGTAGTGCCCCATCAGTTTGTCACATTGCAGGGTCTCAGTGCCTTGCAAACCACAACGATCTGCAAATGCTGCTCCTGGTACACAGGTACCAGCTTCTCATGGTGTCAGTCAGGGAGGGGGGCAGAAAGCTGCAGGGTTTTCCTCACACTCTGAATAGCAGAGTGGCTCCCAGTGCTGGGCTGGGAGAGGCAGCCCTCAACTCCTCTCCCCTACCCCAGCCTGAAGGCAGTGGGACCTGGAAAGTGCTGCCTCACACAGAGTGAAGGGCTGTAGACCAAACCACTGGCAACGCTTGGATTTTTTTTTTTTTTTTTAATTATCATTTCCTAATGCCCATTAGTTTTTTGCCTAATTTATACCCTGCAAAATAAAAACATAATCCAGCATATTGCTGCTCCTTGTGGCAATCAGTGCAAGGGGGAAAGATGGCCAAAGTGCCTTTTCTAACCTGCTCAGGTGTGACAGCACCCTGCTCCATCACTGTGTGCCTTGCAGCCACTGGGCCCTGGGAGTGTGTTAGCCCTGCACTGGGAGTGTGTTAGCCCTGCACTGGGAGTGTGTTAGCCCTGCACTGGAGCGTGGGCTTAAGTGCTTTGTAAGATCAATGAGGCCAAGACTTTCATTAAAGGGGGGGTGGGGGGAAAAGAGCAGATGATGTCAGAATACTCCTTCAATTGGTTTGTTTCTGGCTTTTTTTCCCTTCTAGTAATGTGGGCACAGTCTTTAACATAGAGCACACTCTGTCACAGTAGGTTGTTTACAGCTACTTCCATACAATATTTAATAACATCTCTGTCAGTATTTCTGGAGAGATGTACATTTTGTTTTCCTAGAGACATTTAAGAAGTGTTCAGAAGTAAGTAATATTTCCATAATCTAAATTCATGCTCTACCCAAGAGGGCTGTGTCTCAGGTGCACTGACTTATGTCTCACAAAATATGTTTATTGCTATAACTATCTTTTTTTTATAGTTCAGTTGTTAAGCTAAGTAATGATGTATAGGTGCTTACACCAACATAATAACAATTCTTCCACATTCTTCATTCTTACAATCTCTTCTTCTCCCCCTTAAATATAACCATTGAGGGCTTTGTTAAATGAATTCTCAGTGACATATTGGTAACAGTTTCTCTTCTAAAACAAACAAAATCAAACCTAGACAAAACAACTCTCTAGTTACTGTGACTACTGCCAAAAGAGGTGAGACAACATAAAACAAAAGCCTCCCCTGAAAGGATTTTTCTTTTAAAATTCAGACCTTTAGAAAACAATACTGACATAGAAAGAAATAGTTTAGAATAGGACCCCAAAATAAAATGAGAATTAATTTCTACAAGAAACATCACCTTTGAAACAGGACTATAGTAGAAATTGCTCAGTAATATTTCACTTTTTATTTTGGTGACAAATATAAAACCTTGAGACCAGGTCTTCAGCTGTCATAAAAGGGAACAGCCAGTACTTGACTTATGCTGGTATAGCACTTCTGGATCATCCTGAGTGTAATAACTGCTAAGTTTCAGAAGTCACATGGGGAAACTTTCCCTTTTAATCAAGGAAAGACAATTGAGTGGTAAAAAAGAAAAGGAGTACTTTCTACATTTTAAAAGAAGAGAGAGCCTTCCTTGTCTGGCAGTCAGTATCTTTCTCACCAGTGGAGCTAAAGCAATTTTCAGATTATTTTTTCCTCTTTGATGAAGTCAGTGGCAATGGCACATATCAAGCAGCCTTGGTCATGATAGCCTAAGGGATTGGTTACTTTTTGATGCAATTGGGATCTTATGAGGTGTTTATGTGAATTTCCCTGTGTCCCCCAGCAGGAGGGTATGGCTGCTTGAGGATAGCTGAATTTCTATGCATATTTCTACTTTAGATACAGTTTCCTGAAGATTTATTTGGCATGAATATTATCTTAAGCTTTGCTACAGCTGTTGTGTGGCTGTGTGCTGGGTGGGGAGAAGGCAGATCAGAGCTGTGGCACCCTACCTTAGATGTCCCAAGGTGTAGTAATTCATACTTTTGTGGCTCATTTGCACAGAAGGGTTGAAATCTGGGTTTTGAAGTGCTCGTGCTGCAGTGTGGTGCTCCTGTCTGCACTGGAGCTTGGGTGCCAAAGCCCAGACTGCAAACCACAGCTGCCTCAGCACCAATGCAGCTGCTGGTGCCTTCTCACACTTCTCTCTTACCAGAGAAGAGCTGTGATTTCCCCTTGTTTTACTGCTGCTGCTGTGAGGGGTGACCTCGTGGTCCTTCAGGTGTCCCAAACTGAGTGGCACGGAGGAGATGAGTTCTCAGCCATTGGTGCTTTCAGAACAGGGTGTGTGACAACAGAGATGAATACGCTCTCACTCCTGAGGCAGCTCGTGGAGATGGAAGAGCTTTAACTGACAGTGTTTTCAGTAGCACAGACCCCAGGGAGTCTCAGACAAAGGAAATATTCCATGAGACTTTAGGAAATAGAGTCCTATTCAATTATTCATATTTTCACTCAGTTTTCATTTCTTGAGAATTGCATAAATTGTTTGACACAGGCTTGGTTTAGTTTTGGGGATTTTTGTATGATTTCTTTTGTTTAAAGAATGTTAGAAACGCTGTTTGAAATGGTAACTCTGCTGTGAATTTCAAAGGGGTTGGGGACTGCCTGGAAGTTAGATGGAGTTGGGAACTCAAACCCTCAGGCAAACTCTTAGTTCTCATGCCCATCATTAAAATTGACCTGTAAATAGCTTGAGGGAAAACAGAAGGCAATTTTTTTCTCTTATTTGTTGGAATATGCACATGTAATTCAGGAAAGTGATAAATAGACTGAAAAGGAGAAGCCAGGTAGCAGAGGATACTAAAATCTTTTAGGGAAAAAGAAGTGAGGGGGGATGATGCTGTTATCAAACCACAGTGCTCTGGTATAAATGCAAAGCACCCAGATTATTCCATCGCCAGCTATTTGTTTTGTAACTTCCTCGGTGGTTTTGACAAAGCCACCAGTTTCATCCTGTTAAAATGACTTTTTCTTGGCTTTCTGGTGCTTGATGTCTGTATTTAAAAAGCATCATCTGTAACACAGAGCCATCATGCTTTTCTGTTTTGTGGTCTTGTTGTCAGAAGGAGAAAATTTTGGGGTTGGCACATTTTAGCTTAGGCATGAGGAACAGGAATGGTTCTGGGACAACTGTGGTGGTAGTTGGTCACAACTAGGGAATACCTTGATGGCCAGGGTAAGGCTCCTTTGCTGTAGGAACACGTGACTTTACTTAAAGGGAGTTTCTTGAGAGACAGGGTGGAAAAGAGAGGAATGTTTGAGATGGCAAGGGCTTGTTGTGTAATAAAGAAAGGCCTCGAGTTTCCAGACTGACCTCCTGTTGAATTTATGCCACTTGTTTCCTTAAGGAGGAGAAAAACCCGAGCAGTCACAGCTGTGAAAGGGGTCAATCCCTCTTGTGTGGGAGATAGTTAAGAGGATTGTCTTGCCCAACACAAGGGAGTCCTGGAGGGAGCTGTCCTAGATGTGCACACACTTCCTAGGGCTGCCTGGAAAATTAAGGCTGCCTTGGCTATCCCCAGGAGACAGCAATCTCCAAGTAAGAGGCATATGTTAACGTTGTCTATTTTAATATTGTCTTTCTGTTATGTCTTGTTCCTACTGGGAGAATAAACTATTCTGAGTATGAGCAGATTCTTTGTTTATGACACGCAGCAGGAAGAGCAGCCTGTATCCAACAGTCATGGAATAGACAGGGAACTTGTAGGGCATGGTGTGGGGTGCTGGAGGGATCAAATGTTGGCACAGCATAGTGGGAAGGGAGAGACAAGCACAGAGAAGAGCAAATAACTTTGAAAACAACAATTACAACCCAAACTTGTTTGCATGTCCCAGTTCTGACGCCTCACAGAGGAGTCCCCAGGTGAGATGCACTTTTTTATCCATGGAGGCAGCATGGAAACATGGGTGCCCTCTGCTCCCAACAGTTATGTAATTTTTGACTTGTTGATTTTGACACTGGGTTTTTCTATTTTATGAGGGGTAAGTTTTAAAATAGAATGGGGCAAATGTATTTATTATTGTAGAACAAATGCAAATATTGTGCCTTAAAGTGCTGCTGCTTGTGTTATGATCTAACTATTTAAGAAACTGCATCCAACTCTTATTGCAGTGTGTTGAGGCTTCCTAGTGGAAGACATAAACACTCTTATGATTCCCCCCTACATTTTTTTAACACAGAAATGTCTGTTCCTGAAGTAATTTGCAAGCTGTTAGTTATTCCTGGAGTTTTTTACTCTGCTTTCTGGTGGGTGGGAGAGCTGTGCAAGAATCATTAGAGCTTGCCTTGCCTTTTTTGTTCTAGTAGATTAGAATCCTGGTATTCCAGCCATGGCAGGACTAAAGATTTGAGACGGCTTAAGAAGTATTTTCACAACAATATCTATTCATGTGTAACCTGATTACCTTGCAAGAGTAGTCCCATCCACTTTGGCCAAGAGCTATTTAGGTTAGGTTTGGTTTAGTTCCTGTGGTCTGACATGAGTGCAGGATAAACCAGAAGACCCTTGGGTGCTGCAAACTGCACATCAAGACTTGCACAATGTAAATTTTTCCTGGCTGATTTGGATGTTTTTCATAGGCCAACACAGGACAAATCTCCCACTAACCACATTGTTGAAGAAGGGGAATGAATAGCAATGAAAGAGGTGTTCCTATAATTCATATAAAAGCATTTAAGAAACAGATCACCTTAGGTTTTGGCTGAAATATTTGTGACTCCTCATAATTTAAACAGCATTCTTTCCTGGTATGAAACTCAGCATTTCCAGCAGATATAAGTATATGCCAGGAAAGGTGTGTTTGTATTCAAATAGGATTTGACTGTTGTGGAAACCATGGAAACAGGATATACATTTGCTCCTGTGTTATGGAACTTTAAATTGTGCTTCTTTGGGGTCTTACCACTGGAGAGAGATTAGTAAATTAAACGTGAAATTTCTGTGCAAAGCAATGTGTAGATTTGTTATATTTCCAAGTTAGAGGGGTCTAAGGAGTGAGAAATCAGCTTACAGCAGCACAGAGGACCCTTAATGAAATTGCAAGGGTCAACCTCAACACCCAGATTTCTAATGTCTGAATTGTTGTCAAAAGATTAGAGCAGGAAAAGAGGAAGGGAAGCCAAAGGACAGATGAAAAGGTGGCAGAAATGGGGGAAAAGAGAAGGATGAGGCTAAATAGAAAAGGTTGAGTAGTATTAAAATTTTCTAGGTGAGCATCATAAGGTGGTTCTGAAAAACTAGTTAATAATTTATTGTGAAGTGCCTTCCTGAGAAGAAGGGAAGCTGAAGAGTGTATGGTGTCCTGAATTGATGCTTGAGCATAGAGGCCATAATTAAATATGGAATCTGGCCCTCATCCAAATGAGTCTGATACCTGTGCCCTAAGCACCAACATCAATGGAATTGATCAAATGCAGTGCCATTGTCATACTTCAGGCAGTGATGAGAAATTATGCATTGTTTTTGCTTGGGGTACATGGTGCTTGTGTGACTGGTACTTACTTTTTGCATACAGGCAGCATCATAATCAACTTTCATTAAGACTAATGCTGACTGTTGATTTACTACAAAGAGTATTTCGATTAAGTTTAGCATTTTGGATAGGACATGATAATTATCTGGTGTTGACATTCAATTTTGTAGGCCTGAAGTTTACAAACAAATCCCACATCTTTGTTAGGCATATTAGCAATTGAAATACCCTCCTAAATCACTGTCTGTATAAATGGCAAATCTCTGCAATCAATCCTTCTTTTCTTTGAAAATAATTTTTGGAGGAATTTGCATAATTGGCCATGCTTGATAAAAGTCTGATGTATAATGTTGTCTTTTAAATGCACTGCTACCTGAAATCATGATGAAGTATCAACATGCAGGAGGTAAATATAAAACAAGCATTTAGTAAAGGATGCAGCTGATCTCATTGGGTGAAAAATGGCATCTAGTGGTGATATAATTTGAAGTGGCTTGATGTAGGCATTTTGCTGTGAAGGATGTCAGAGAAAAGGACAGAACTCAATCACACCACGAAGCTTTGATTTGCACTGAACTTTGAAGTGAAATTTATGCTGAAAAGTGCTTTTAAAACACATTGAGGGTGATGCAAATGAATGCCTTCACTTCTGATGCAAATGAAGAGCTCACTGTATAGAGACTGGGCTGATGCCTGGGTACAGACCTGGGTTTCTCTGGAGCTTGGTGGTGTCCCAGCTGCTGCCCTGCCCTGCAACCTGCCACAATTGAGTCAGGCAGCAGGACTGTACCCGTGTGTCCTCAGTTAGGGTGTGTTGGACTCGTGTCCTGTTGCTATTTCCATTCTGTGGGCCATGGCCAGCGTTGTCCCCTCTTCAGCACGTGCTCTGAAGCTTCACTGGCAGCTCTATGAGCTCACCCACACCACTGTGGCCAGTCCCACTCTCCTCACTGTTGGCAGGCTTGAGACCAAAGCTTTTGTAAGGCAGCAAGGGCTAAGTGTCAAAGTGGTGCTCTTGTCATTTGATGTGTTCCACACCAGGCAAACACCCACCATGAGCCCACCCTGGTAGTGGGGAGAGGCATCCTGGGGATGCTGAGAGGCTGTGCCAAGGAACTGACCCAGAACTACAGCAGGAGAGATGGATGTGCCTGGTGCTTTCCCTGGGGGTTTGGAAATAGGTGTAATGAGGGAAATCTGCTTTCAGTATCTTCTGTGCTCTGTGAGATGGATGTCTTATGACCTCACCTCTGCAGGTGCTATGGTGTGGTTCCTGTAATATGCCTTGGGCTTTTATGGTAAAAAATCTGTTGAAATGTTTAGGAACGTGTATTTACCCTCTCTAAATAGTGACATCCACTACTTTGAATGCTGCTGTTATTCCAGCAGTTTCTTTTGAGAAGGTAACACGGGTATCTTCTAGCACCCTGGCTGTTTCTGAAGACATGACTCCTGGGTCAGAGCTGACTAATGGCATGTGAGTATCTGTCATGTAATGCCCTCACCTGGGAATTGTTAAGGAAAGAAGCTCAAATAACACTGCAAGTGTGATTAGAAGTTTGATAATGCTGACAGTGTGCTGCATGTGGTATCAGTGTGGGGATCTTAAATTACTGAAGGAGCATGAAGCACTTAATTTCCATTCTTCTGTACTTGTCGGGGAATCTTTGACTTCTTGTGAAAGGTGTTCACACTGTGGACAGGCACTTCTCTACTGCATTAAAAAAAATTTAGAATTGCCTACTGGAACCTGGGAACTATCATACAACATTATACACAGGCAAGGTTGGGATTTTTTTAAATTTTATGTTTGAACCATGACTGCACCATTAAAGAGAAAATTCATCTTTTTTTATTTGAAAGAATTAGCCTTGCCTGTTTTATATTCTACTTCCAGTTCTTTGCTTTCAATATGCTGAGGTTTGGATGTGCACAGCACATCAAAGATTTGAGTTGCTGGGATTTCTGTCACTTTTCTAACATAATGCATTGCAAAACAAAAACTGTTTCTGCATTGTTTACAATATTTTGTAAAACCTCATTGTCACCCTGCCATAGTAAAAGCTGACATGTCGTTGTCACAGCATTGCACAGGTGTGTACAAACCCTATAGGATGCACTGGTGTGTTGGGGAGGAAGGACAGAAAATGTGGTGTTTGGGCAGATGGGGGACAAAGCCCACCAGAGCAACGGCTGCTGTTTTGGAGTGGCTTTCCACAGCCCACTCATATATGTGCACTGAATAATCAGGAAGGCTTGTGAGTCTTTGGGGATTCTCTAGAGCCTTAGCTAAGGATTTTTTTTTTTCAAGCCCTTTCATTCTGTACCCATGAGAAAAAATGATCCCCTAGAAGTATACAATTTTTTAAAATACAATAGATGATTTTTCTTGTTTGTTTCTGTTGAGACCATAGGCAAAAACTTCTTGACTTGAATGCTGGCAGCTTATTTTCCTTTTATTTTTGTCTTAAAATCAGCAGCTGAGTAGACTGGCAATGTCAACAGGTTTAGCTGTGAGAGAGGTGGAGGTCAGCAGCACTGCTCTGCACAGTCTTGTGCTCTCAGGTTCATTTTGCAGCTCTGTCACTTTGTCACCTGGGTGAGTAGGAGCAGAGTACAGAGAAGGGGTGGGAGTTGGGGGGCAGACATTGTACAGCCTTATCGATCAGTAGTTTCATTAGTTCTACAGATAGAAGTACTGATGGCTTCTCTGAGAATCTATTTCACTTTCTGTGGCTGCTAACATAATGGATTTGGGGGAAAGACTTATGGAAATGAGAATTAATTGGTAGTATTGACAGAGATGCCGACTTTCACATATTTTTTAACTCTCTTATTGACTCTGACTGGCTATCCAGGCTAACTTCCCAGTTACTGCTCTGCTTTTCCTGACCATTTCCCTGTTTCCACAGGCAGGCTGCAGGAATCTGCCTTCTCCTCTGGTGAAGGCAGGGTGTGTAAAGGAAGGCACACAAATATCTCTGAAGCACTAATTGTGCTCTTCATGTTTTAAATGTGTGGGTTGGGTTAGGTGATTTCATGCCAGAAATATATTTTCTGTCATTGTGTGTGCAGTCAAAGCTGCAGAGGGAATCCATCATCTCCTCACAAGCAGAGTAGTGTTGAAAATTCCATAGGCTCTTGCATGTCTACTCTATCCCTTGTTTACTTGGAAGCTTGAAATTTGTACAAGCAGAGACCTGTGCAAACAAGGAGGTGGTTTTTCCCTTTCTGTTTATTTATTTTGATAGTACAGCTGTTTTATCATCTGGGTTGGGGATAAACTGGACCAATAGAATCATGGAGTCCTTTAGGCTTGAAAAGACCATTGAGACCATCAAGTCTAACTTCTAACTCAGCACTGCCAAGTCAGTCACCAAACCATGTCCCCAAGTGCCACAAATCCACATTTTTTAAATACCTTCAGAGATGGTGACTCCACTGCTGCCTTGGACAGGCTGTGCCAGTGCTTGACAACCCTCTCAGTGAAGAAACATTTCCTGTTATCCAAGTATGTTTCTGGGATAAACTGGCATTTCCTTGGCTGCACTGAAACTACTCTGATGCTTCTGAGCAGAAGCTCAAAAAGTTCCCTAAGTACTCTTGTGGGTTTTGTGGAGTCTGAGCAGGGAAAGCAACTATTGGTGTGAGTTAATTTGCTGTGCTAAGACATGCTTTTCAGGAAAATACTCTTTTGGAAGACTGGAATTTTATTTCATTTAAGATAATTAAAACAAAGAAGTACAATCAGGGATGATCAGGGATGACCAGTGCTCCCAGGCAGGGCTGGGCCAGGTGATCCTTGTAGAGGCAACAGTGGCAACATTTTCTAAGAGGAGCAATAACTGGGAACTCCAGGGTTTTCCCTGACTAATTTTAGGGTCTAAAGAGTGTAAGAAAGGAACATAATTTCCATTGCTGTGCTTTGATTGATGAACTTGAATAGATTAGTATATAATATTCCTGTGTTCCTAATTATAGTCAATCAGAAATACTTCAATGGGTCTGTAAATAAGAGACACACAAGAGGCAAAGCACCTTCTTAATGACCTCTGTGTGGGTGGTGAGCCCTGTAAGATCAATGTAGAGCTGAGCTGAGTGTCAGAATGCCACTGCATTGATTCTGGATTACAGCTAAACTGTAAACAGTCTAATT
This sequence comes from Aphelocoma coerulescens, assembly GCF_041296385.1. NCBI lineage: Eukaryota > Metazoa > Chordata > Aves > Passeriformes > Corvidae > Aphelocoma > Aphelocoma coerulescens. The sequence continues at coordinate 14,395,741 of NC_091028.1, read as the reverse complement.
TGGCTGCTCACTCTTCTTTTGGTATTGTGAGCACACAGCTTTTTTAAGGAGATGTTTGCTGAACCTTTGAACTTTATCCACACAATGTTTTTTGCTCCTTTACCCATCCATTTATATGAGTGTTGTGTATATGGAAGGTGGAAAGAGTTCCTTTCTCGGTAGTTGCAGTGTGCACACGCTGTGAACACACTTACTTTTCCTATAGTTTTAAGTTTTTCTGCTTCCTGATACCTCTGGGATTGAGTACTTTTTTGGTTTTGTTATGAGTGTACCCACGAGTATGTGTGCTGACTCCCACTGACTTCAAAGGAATTTCACCAGAACAGAGGAAACTTTCTGGACCAATCCCTTCTGAAGCCCAGTGATCCTTGCAACAGGTCAAAACACGATGAAATGAAGCACATACTTTTGGGTGAATGACTTTGCATTCTCGGTCTCTTTGAGACCCGTACTAAATTCTGAGTTTAAGTGGCTAAAACCAATGTTCAAACCGTATTTTGTGCACAAAAATAACCACCATCGTGTGCTGGGGTTTAAAAGTGGGAACAACGACTTAAATTGCCATTAATTTTTAATATTCTTCGTGAATCAAAATATCCTTGACTCAATCTCCTGACAGATTGCTTATGCCTCAGACTGCTCGAGTCCTGCCAGGACTAGATGACTTCTTTGTACACAACATTGTGTTCAAAGAATTTAATCCTCTGACTATGAAGTGAAAACTTTAAAACCGTATTAAGCTTTTCACAGCCAGAGACAGAACACTTATTCTTTTAATAATTTTAAGAATTGACTGAAGATGGATATTAATGCTTGGGGTTTTTTTTCCTCCGCTTGTTTTTGCATGGAAAAATCTTTCTTTAATCAACAGTGGATTGATGATGTGAAGGCCAATCCCTTTCCAGTGTGTTCTGCTTGGGAATGAGCAGGGATGGGCAGCAGTTTTGGCCAGGGAATTATCTACTTAAGCTGCATAGATCTCTACACTACACGTTCTACCTTCAGAAACATCTAATGGGTGTGAGAGGGATTATTTAAATGAGCTCTGTCTACCAGATTGCTTCTTGCTGTCAGGGCAGGTCCTAATGACTGCAGTGTGGTGACCATCACCTTGCTCAAGATGTTTTCCTGTATTATCCTATGTATCATTTATTATCCTGTGCCTTCATACCAAGCACACCCCTTCTGCTTAAACTCTTTGGGTTACTTTGGAATAATTTAGACTGAAAAGGCTGAATTCATCCCTGAATGCCACTCTGGCAGGTGGCATGTTGGGAGAATGGGTAGTTCTGGCTGTGCTAGTGTGGAGGTTGATTGCAGCTTGAGGTCTCAACGTGGAATCTCAGCATCACAGGTAAAGGCTGAGTTAGAGCAGCTACACAAGCCCAGCAGGCTCCTGTTTGCTTTGCCATCTGCAGGAACCCTCCCTGCTCCTCCTGCCCATTTACTGTAGTGAGAACCAGGGGAAATTAGAGCTGTGTCTCAGTCATGTGGTGACTCCCCAAAACTACCTGTGAAAAGCAGTGCAGAGACCTAATTTGTCTTCAGGTGATGTTTCATCTTAATGCTCCGTCTTACTGAATTCCAACAGATGCTGTGATGCTCACCTTCAACCTTCTGTGTGGCAGCTATGGGCAGAAGAACCAGCCCTGTTTTGTCACTAATAACTGTTTCAATGGCCTCTAGTGTGGCTGTTGAAGGGTTCCCATGCTCAGGGCTGTGGAGCAGAGAGAAGTCAGGGGTATGCTCCTGCCAGGCTTGTCTGGGTATTGCACTGGAGGGTCGCTGATGTGCTGCTCCAGTGCAGGAGCTGGTGCCACAGTGAGCTCTGGGGAGCTCCTGAAGGGGGCTTGGATGCTTTGGGGGTCCTGTGGGACACTCAGCAGAGATGTCCAGCTTCACCAGCACCAGAGACAGAAATAGTAAAGTGTTGGTTAAAGTGGTTCTACTGTCTGTGTGACCGAGCTGTAAAAGGGTAATAATTCACCTGGGTGTAGTTTGGGGGGAGTAAGAGGGGCCTCCAAGACTGGGACACTGCCTCAAACAGAGTAGTGAGTTCTGTTGTAGTTAAAATGATCTTAATTGCAAGCAGTGACATTTAATGCCAACCAGCTGATCCTTCTTCAAGGGGATTCAGAAGCAGGGAAGAAAATGTCACTGAGTATTTTTCTAGGAACAAAGGGCACACTTCCAGTTCTGCTCTCAGTGGCCACACCTAATGATTACCCTGAGGAGCCTTGTCTGTCAAAAACATGCCACTCATCACTGATCTCATTTAGGCTTTAATAAAGCATATGACCCAAAGTCTTTCAATCCAGTTATGCAGATATGATGCCCTATGCATTTAATTAGGGAGCTGAAAGCCACTAATGTTTAATTCTCTAACCTAGCTTGTCCCCTGTCCCACCTCCCATCCTTCCTTTTCAAGATGGAACTGTGGTTGCATTGTGGGGAAAGCAGATGGGCAAGATAATTGAAGGGCTGAGATGGGTGGTCCCAATATATGTGTCTATGTTTTATATATTTATATATATATGGGGTTTTTTAACTGCAGCAGAGGAGGCTGAGCTAATAAGGTTCAGCCTAATCTGTAAGTGAGACATGGCAGGTGTGTGGAAGTGGCACAGAAGAGTTGTTGGAGTACTTGAAGACTAAAATAATTGAGAGGAATTTTAGTGGAGGATTGTGTGTTGTTTTTTTGCAGGTCCATGATCCCAATTTTTTCACTGTCTAAGGAAAGATTATTTTAAAGTACAAAGTAGAATTTGTTGAAACTGGAAAGTGTCAGAGTCTTGGAGAGAATCGGTTACCAACAATTAGTTGAAGTGATTGAAGTCAGAAACACCAATCTTTTCACAAGACATGGAAAATAGGTGATTCTTTTTCAGAAGATTATGGGTGGTAAAAATTTCAGGAGCCTTGTGTTTACCAGCCAGGAATAGTTTTGAACTGTATTTTTCCATATGTCTGGGGAAGATAAAATTATATGTATTAAAAGTGCTACAATAATCCTGTTTTTCTTTTTTTTTCTTTTTTGACCATTGGAAAATTGTTCCCTGCAGTTTTTCTCTAATGCTTTTTTCCCAGTCCACCCTTAAATGATACAATTTATAGGTTCCCAAGACTGATTCAATGCCTGAAATGTAGGTACTAAATCTCCTTGAACTTCTGGCTGAGCAGCAGAATTGAGTCATGATTCTCATATATTAAAAATTAAAGGCCAGATTTCCTTTGCAATTTGCACCTCCAGAGTTCCTATCGAACTTATGCCTTCTTTTCTTTCCTTTTATTTTTTTCAGTAGGAGACTGAGATTATTAATGGGTTTTGTATCAAGTTTATTATATTTTTATCAAAAACTTTGCCTAAATCTTAAAGCCCAACATCTTAACTCTTAGAGAATCTGTAGCAGGTAAGAGGAATGTGAAGCAGCTGCTGGTAGCAGCAGCACCAGCAAGCTGGCAAACATGAAGCACCTCAGTTCCTGCTTGCCAGACCTCATATAATGAACTGCTCATGGAGGTTTTTTCTTGAATAAAAATGCTGCTTTGCTGTTTTTTTTTGGTCTTGGGGTTTTTTGATTTGGATTTGTTTTGCTTATTTGTTTGCTTTCCACAGAACTTCTCCTTTTAGTGGAGTTAGATATTGCTGAGTGAGTTGCATGCAAGTGCAGCTTCAGAATCAGTCTTCTGGCTTCTGCTGAGGTGATGGGAAAAACTTTCCTGTTTAACTCTGCTTCTTTCTGTAAAGCAGATTATGAAGCTGTGCTACATGAGAGGGGAAAATGCCTGTATCACTCAGGGAATGTTGAAAAGGGCAAATGCTCTCAAGATAAGCGAATAAGTTAGTTCCAGCCATGTCAAATACACACCCCCTTCTGTTTTCCTTTTTAAAAACAAGAGGCTACATTCCACAGAAAAGTATCAGTGCTGTCTCCCAGGAGATAGAGCTGCCACAGCTAAAAGGAGCACAATTTCCAGTTCCTCTGCCACTGGATGATCAAAATATGATAAAGTACGTGGTCACAGTCAGTAAATCTCACTGCCTTTTATCCATACGATGATCCTTGCTAGTGGAAATGAAAAGGGGATCGGGCAGGAGATGTTCTACACTATGCCTGAAGTGCTCAAAGACTTTCTGCCTCTTGAGGGAGCCTCACCTCCCACAGCTGCTGTGTTATTGTGCTGACTTTCACAGTGGGGTTTGGAACTGATCCAAAATTTATTCCCATTATGGGAGGCTTTCTGTCACCTCAAGATTGCTGCAAACAAAATGAGTGATAGTTCACAGGTGTGAGAAACCCACTATATTTTTGGATTTTTCATTTGATTACCTAATTGTATGGTTTTAATTTCACACACCAGAACTATCACTTGCAACCTTGAATTTTAGAAAATTAACGTAGGAGCTGAACATTAGGAAGCTTGATATTTCATATTTTTCATGATGAGGTCTTTTTCCTTCACTTAAAATGTGGTTTTGATTCAGTATCCTATGCATATGTAATGTAGGGATTGCTTTTTTATCAAGCATTATTTGAGGGGGGTACATTTTAATATAAAATACAAAATCAAAGGAATGACATTTTTATTTTAAATGTTTGCATCACTTATTTGCAACAATGTAGTTATCAGAGGTGTTATTTTCACTTTCACTAATAAGATGTTGGCATTTTGCACCATAGAGGTGCAAAAGTAAGAGAAGTAAGTTGCTTGTATTGGAGACAGCTACAGAGCCCAGTGTGGCCGTGAAATATAATAGAATAAGTGCAAAATTACCTTCACAGCCATTCAGCACTGAGAGAATAGAGAGCTGGCATGAATCCACCTCTTGTGAAGAGGGAATGCATCTTGAGAGTTGGTTGTTGGGAATCCCTTTGAGATTCTCTGTTCACAAAGCAAAAGACCAAATTGAGCCGTTGCTTGTGGGAGAGTAGAGAACCTTCTGTGTGATTAAATAGATATGAACGTCAGGGAACTGCAAAAGCAGTCATTTAGTAAGCAAGGGGTGGGGGAGGAAAAGTAGCATGAATATTTTAGTCAAAGAAATGCTCTTCATCCAAGAGGATCAAAGGGACTTGCAAAATTCAGGGCACGTGAAGAGGGGCGCTCTGGCCTGAAGGTCATTGTGTGTACCAGGACAAAGAATGGACAGAGGCCACAGGAATGCTTAATTAGTCTGAAGATGCCAAGAAACACACAGAAAAGACAAGGGAAAACCAAGGGTATAATCACAACTTTCGAGGCAGCATTAGAAATTTAATAAGGAGTCAGGAACCAGGATGAAATTTCACCCCAGGTATCAATCACTGGTTTTAAACTATCTCGATTTCCAGGCCTCCCAGTATTTTTGGGGAGGGTGCAAACCGAAGTTAAACTGACTGGAGAGCTGCTTTTGTTAATTTTCTGTTCTGGAGCACTTAAGAAGTAATTTGCAGACCCACAGTGACCTGCAGTCTGACAGGTCCACCAGCCCCAGAATGTGGGGCCAGCTGCGACCTCTGGGGTAGATGAGCTATCAGAATTGCAGAGAATGTTGACTGAAGTGCAAGAAGCTGGAGGTACTTGACCTCTTCAAAGTACAGCAGAACTGTGAAGTTCTCCTTTCCCCTCAAGGACAGAAAATATGTTCCTTTGGAAAATGGATGCTCTTTTACAGCTGCTGCACCTGCTTAGTCTCTGCTGTGCAAAGGCCAGAGCAATAACAGTGAGCCAAAGGCCAAGGATCAAATAGCTTGTTATATTTTTCTCCTCCATCTCTCATCAATCAACCTACCAGGGGTGTGGATTTATGACTTTGCTCTTCCCAAAGTTCAGGGTTGGTTGGATCGAGCAGAGAGGACAAGGGACTGATCTCTGGCACTTCTGAAGTAATTCTGTTGAGGGAATTTATCTGCCTGCAGGACTAGACTGCTGCTGCATCAGGTGCTCTGGAAATAATCACCCTGTGCTGGCCAGTTGCTGGTGAGCAGGGTCAGTGTGTCCAAAACCAGCCTCCAGTAAAGACAGGTTCACAGAGATCAGAACTGGGGCTGTGTATTAGGAAATGCACTGGTATTTTATGCTTTATGGATAATCTGTACCCATTAGCCTATCAAAGTAAATAAGATGTGTGCTGCATTTTTGCTTTGAAAACAGCCTAAATAGAAAAAAAAAATATTCCAGGAGCAAACAGAAAAAGCTCATGCTGAATTATCCTGAGTTTTCCCCTCACTTTATTGCCTTTATTCTGCTGCAGCTACAGAAAACTCATTTAAACTATGAAACTTCTTTGGCATGGACTCTTTATATTGATGAAGCAGAGCTGACTTTCTCTGGAGAGCCAGAATGTTATTAAAGCACTTAACCTAGCACTGCTGTGGCTATCAATTATGCCCTTCATTTACACTATACAAGGCTGACTGCTTATTTGAAGTTCAAGAGGTTTTTTTAATGAGATGTTAATTGAGTACACCTGCAGTTGGCTAAAATTTTCATGGACGATTAAGTGTGATCTTTTGCCTTCCTAAATTCTTTGTTTTTCCTAGGTTTCAATACTGTATTTCAGCAAGTGTGTTTGGTGCAGAAGTATGGACTTCTGGTATACAGCAACAACAACAATGATCAATGTTTGTGATTTATGGTTAACCCTTCAAGCTTATTGCCTAAGCCACTGTGTGTGGTGGGTTGACCCTGGCTGGATACCAGGTGCCCACCAAAGCTGCTCTCTCACTCCCTTCCTCAGCTGGACAGGGAGAGAAAATATAACTCAAGGCTCATGGGTCAGACTAAGGAGAGGGAGAGATCCCTCACCCATTGTGGTCACAGGCAAAACAGACTCAACTTGGGAGAAATTAACTGAATTTATTACCAATCAAATCAGAGTAGGATAATGAGAATTAAACCCAAATATTCCCACATCTTCCACCTACCCTTCTCTTCAATTTGTGAGAAATTTTTGTTTCTGGACTTCCTCTGCAATTCTGCAGTTCAGCATATCTGACCTCATTTGTGCTAAATTAAAGGGTAAATTTAGGACAAGACTGTGGATAGGAGGAATTTGGAGACAAGAAAGTTGATCTATCAGAACAAAACTAAGTTCAAAAGCACCACTTCTTAAAATCCCAGCTTCAAACAAATGCTTTCATGTTGAACAGTAACAAAACAAAAGTTGTTAGTATTTTAGCGTTGCATGAAGGAAATTTCAAGAATACTTAAGCCTACAAGGTTATATGGACCTGCAAACTCTTCACATCTGCTTTCATTACCAACTCAGACTGAAAAAAGTTTAGAAATATTATTGGCTTTACCCTTATTGCCTCACAGATCCAGTTTTCTACCCCTAAGTGTGAAGTGACCGTATGCAGTGCAAAGGATTATTAGCAATGTCCCCACTAGCTCCATATTAACAACATGTAAATAATGAACCACAGAATGATGGAGGGTGGAAGACACTTGTAGAGGTCACTGGGTCCAGCTCTGGTTCCAGCAGGCCCATATGATGCAGCAGATGACCACAGTGACATTGCAGTTTTGGAGGGTGAGGATTAAATTTCTTTCCAAGATACTGTTAAAGAGATAACTGTGTGGTTATAACGATTGCATTGTCTGAGAGCCTGTGGAACCAGGGGCTAAAACATTCATTGATTTGGCTGATGGGTTCTGGGTGCCTCTACAGTGTCCTACTGCTCATCAAGGCCTTGGGTGTTGTTTACAGATAAGGTCTTGGGTGTCCGTCACTGTTGAGCTTCAGATGAACTAGAGCTGCAGACCAGACTCTCCCTCTTCTTGTCTCTAAAAAGTTATCAATTTCTGCATTAGGATATCATGTTTCAGAAATGTATGTGCTCCTTATTAGAGAGTAACGTGAAATAACATGGAATTTAGAAAGGCCAAGAACAGGTCAAAATATGGGGAGGACATGACAGGACTAGGACCTCGATGTAAAGAAGACTGAGGGAAATTAAAGACATTCAAATAATGAAGAAGATGCTGAAAGGGTGTATTAAGCACTAGATCTTAAAGCCATGGTGAATAATTTTTAATCCTTAAAAATCTTTAAATAGAGACTAGATGGTTTTTTGGATGGGTGGTGAGTGAGGAAAAATGTGATTTAGTTGGTGCTTTTTCACCCTGAAAAGTATTCAGTGGACATCCCAGTTAAAAAAAAAATTAAGCATATGCATTAAGTATGTTTTTAAGTACTTCTGATTTTGGCTTCAAAGCATTGTCATGATCAGCATTATTTCCCTGAATTATGTTTGTAGGTCAAACAGTTTGTCCCTGCAGTATTCCAGCAGGGAATTTTAGTAGCTGTTGTAAAAGGGGTCAGGCAGGGTGGTTGGTCATAGCAATTCCTGCTAAGCTCAAATTATAGTAATTGACACAGAGAATTTCTGGCACTTTGTAGTGATTAATCTGTAGCAGGGGAATAGCATTTTTTAAAGCAAAAGTAAAGTGATCTAGAAAGGGAAAAGGAGACTTTAAAATTATTTTTACAAGTACTATGGTTTTGCATAACAAATGAGATTGTTTTGCATTCATTTACCACTTCATACTGAGGAGTTGGAGACCACTTTGGTACATGTGATACTTAAAACAACTGTACTGGGGAATAAGAAGTTGGTAATGGCATTGAGTGAGCTGCATGAGAGAGAAGTGGAAATAAAGCTGAACACTTGTTTTTGGCCAACATTGTTGGACTTTTTGACTTGAAGTTGCAAACATTAAGAGGAGAAAAATGTCATAAGGGGAAAACAATAAACATTTTAGACACTAAACGTGGTAGTCTGATAAGTAGATTTCCTCAGCTCAGAGAAGGCCTTGTAAAGCTTGTGCAATTTCCCTCTGGAGACCTCAGCCATCCCACAGAACAATGGGTAAAGTGAGGGGAAGGGATGGCCATGGACACAGATCTTTTTGCAAGTGTCTAAAGCAACTGAGAATTGACTGGCCAAAAAGCAGAGGGCAGTGAGTTTCTAATGAGGCATTTAGGCTGCTTAGCTGGGCTGCAGTCGTGATGAATCCTCACCACTCTGGTGGCAGGGTCCAGGTGGTCTTGGCAAAATACAAATATTCATTCCTGGGTTAGTGTTTTGGTACCTGAGAACTGGGTGGTGCAGGAAGGGCACTGCTGGTTATGCTTTGCCAGACCATTTTTACATTAAGATTTTTCACTTGAGTGAAAAAATTTATTTGAGCCATAAAAACCTGAAAATTTTTTTAATGTTTGGTCTGGATGCCAACTGAAATTTGAGTAATTTGTGGAGTCCTGTTTCCTGTATCATTAACTCTGGTAAGTGTGAACACTTGAGTGTAGCAAAAGGGAGAAAAAGTAGTAAATTTTCTGGGATGAGATTTTTTTATCTTTTGCTTTATGCAAGTAATTTTTGATCTGTGATCTGTGGACCTTCTGAGGTTTCTCTGTTACTTTGAAGGGGTTCAGGAAAAGCAAGTTTTCCCATTCTACAGAATACGAATCTCCTGTGCTTTCACTGGAACATTTTTTAGGGTCCATAACTCAAAAGATTGAAAACCCTTTCTTAAAGCATACTAAGTAGACAGTAATTTTCCACAAGAGAAGACTAAATTTCTTTGATACAATGCAAACTAATTTTAGCACCAGATTCTGTGGTGTGTTTCCTGCAGGCTCCCTGTGCCCCTGGAACCGCAGGTTCGTGGAGCAGAAACGTACCCAGGGCTCCAGAGCAGAGTCTGCTCATTTATATTCACAAGCCTCTAAAACCACAGTGCATAACTTGATTGGGCTCCAGTCAGCACTGCACCTCAGTGGTGTGTGGGCCAGCAAGCTCTGAGCCTGCCAGGAGGGAGCATTTCAAGCTCTGGCAGGAATTATCCACTAATAAATTGAAGGGAGGCTTTGAAAAGTCTCCAAAGAGGCAGGTGTTCAAACTAAAACATTTGCAGTGTTTTCACCTGAATGACTGCTCACCCTGAAATCTTATCTGCAGAGGAACACGGGGCTGGGCTCTGTGCTGGTGCAATAATGTGCCTTCACTATGGTGGTCCCTGTGTCTGAGCTGACACCAAGATCAAATAGAGACAATGATTTTATTTTTTTTTTTTTTTTTGGCCTCTAGAACAGAACAATTGCCTGTCTATTGATGAGTGCTTTTAAAATTAATTAAAGAACATTAATTCCACAAAGTTACACAAAAATGCAAAATTGCATTTTATATTAAAGAGGATTTTTTTGAGAAGGGGGACATAAATAAAAAAAAAAATCCCAAACTAAAAAAATCTCTACACATGCATTAAAAAAGCCCCTAAAAACCAAACCAACTGAACAAAAACCAAATCAAACCAAAACACCATGTACGTGTAAAGCATTTATTTTGTGGTTCTTGAAGGGATACTGCTACAGCCACTGTGATCAAGTGTAAGAGAAACAACTGTTTCAGATGTCGTTGCAGAACAGGAGAGGGTAAATGCCAGCTCCCTTTGAGGCCTGAGCTGAAGTCTGCAGAAGTAAATGGGAAGGTTTCCCTAAGCCCAGTGGCCTTTAGATTGTGATTTTTGAGGACAGTGGTTCTGTGATTTGGGAGGTACTCTGTGTCCATGGGTAGTGTCTTCTGCCTCTGTTTTTTGCCAATAGCAAGATTTTCTGGATTTTAGCTAAGCTGTCATCATATTCTTTGTGCATAGTGAATTGCTTATTAACATTTATAGCAATCTCTGACAATTAGAAGGTGACATTTTTGTTGTCTATCACCTTTAAACAATTTTCAGGTTTTTTCTGTAAATTACATTGGGTGTTGCCTAGATCCTACTGCTTGTACTCTTATTTTTCCTGCTCTGTTGAGGGTCAGTATTCTCTACCCTGCAGTCAGTGAACCCTGTCACATCAAAAGGAAGCTAACTACTGGAACCAGCAAAAATTATGCGGAAGAATAACTCTCCTGACAAAGCCTGGTTTTTTTCCTGGGCTTATAACAACCTCCAGGATATTCAGATTTTTACATTTCTTTTCTTTCACTTCATTTCTAGCTATGAATGTGACAGAACAAGTCATCACAAGGATGCTTCACTCTCGTCCCTGCCATTCTTGCAGTTTTACTAAATTCAGTCATTTGCAGAGTGAAGAGAAAAAAAATTGAAATCAGAACTCTGCAAAAATTTCACCAAGGAGAACAGCTTAATAACTCAGTGTGGGTTCAGTGGAGGATGTTTGTGCCCTTTAATTGGAGAAACATAGTTATCTTAATGTAGCCATTCTTCTAAATTAACTTTAAATTGCATTTGTATTAATGATGATCATTATGTATTAATGAGCAATCATTTGTTCCTTCAATATTTCCTGATTGTATCATGACTTCTATAGCTGCCAAAATGTTCTTGGTGGTGGTGATTACCCATTTGAAAAAACTTTTTATAAGAACAGATCATTTATTTAGTGTGACACAAAGGATAAAAGGAGAAATAGATCTTGCTCATTTGCTTGGTTGTAATCAGAGCCATTGCACATTGAGATCTAAATGTCTTGTGCCATGTCAGTCTTCATTTCACGTGTGAGAGCCTACTTCATGTTGTCTTGATCCATCACTCTCACACTGAGGGGCATAGCAGGCAGACAGCAGCAGAGACATGAACCTCCATTGGTGTGTTGTTAACTGCTTCTAAACAAAACTTTTATGGCATTGAAGAAAAAAAAACATGCCAAGATGACTTAGCCTTAAAGCTATCTGGCTTCAAGTCCAGACAAGCATTTGCTGGTGTCATAAAAAACCAAGAGGAGGATTTGCAATGTGTCCAAGCTTTTCCTAAGTGATGCCACCTGAGCTGGATATCTGGAGAATGGATGTTCAAAGCTAGCCAGTGTGGATTTGATCCAAAGGAAGCTAACTTTAAAACAAAGCTCCTGCTAGCTCCACTCAGCTTTGACTGAGACCCAGGAGGAGATTATGGAAGCTTCATTTTCAATTTCTTCTGAATGCAAAACCATATCTGCTGGTCAAAAGTTGGATTGGTTTTGGAGAACAGAGGTGTTTCTTACTCACTGGTTAATTCTGTGACCTTGTACACTGCTGAAGTTGAGATTGTCATCTAAAATTGTTTATTAAATGGTAGAAATATATCTGTGAAATTCTTGAGGGTACATACTTTCAGGAGTCAGATGGGTGATGAAATTTTCTTTTTCCTTGCAGCAAAAGGCTTAAGTATATATGGAATATGTATATCCTGTGGGATGGGGTCAGATCCTTGTCACTGGCCGCAGCCTTGGATGGGACAGCAATTTAGCTCTTATAGACAACATCTAGTAGCAAAATATCAGTAGGGAGTCTTGTGCTTTTCTAAACAGCCTGATTTTCCAGATGCTTCACACCTCTGCTGAAATCCTCTGGAGACGAAGTTTTGCAGGCAGGGCTTCAACTCTTCTCCTGGGAACAGTTTCATCTTGTAAAAGTGGGTTGCTTCAAGGTTATTTTCTGGTTTTCCAGATAAGACCTCAATAATGATACAAGAAAAAAATAATTTTTTAAATATTAACCTAAGACAGCTACCTATGGCTGAGCTTAAACATGTTAGCTTTGAACATTTCCATTAGCTGTGCCTTGTGGTCTTGCAGATCTCAGCCATTTGCTGTGCTGAATAATATTGCCTATATCCAAACTACCCAAATTCCTGTGTTCTGGATGGGCACTGCCCTGCAGGCATCAGGAAAGCTGCCCAATCCCTACAGGCTGTGTCTTGTTTAAAACTGTTCCTTTAGGCATTTTCTGGACACTGTGCCCAAGCTGCACAATCAGATTGATGCATGAAAAGGAAACAAGTGACTCCATTGATCCTGCTCCAGACCTTTTTCTGATTTTCCCAGTCTTACCCAGGTCAGTCTGAGTGCTCTGGCACACAGGGATACAAACCCAGCTGCCCTCTGGAGACTACAGGTGCCGGCATCAGGAGCTGGCCTGGACTGTCCCAAGTGTGCTTTAGCTTCTGTCCCACAGAAAGAAAGGTCAAGTGTTTTGATGATGTGTAAAGAAATGGGGCAAACCAACCCAGCAAGGTCAACAAAGTAAAAACCCAATGTATTTGTGGAAGAACAACAACCCTTGTGCCTACTGGGAGAATTTGCTGAAAGCACTCCTCTTGCCAGCCATGCTGAGTTTATATCATAATAGCAATAAAGGTCTTGTGCCCTCCCCCCTCTGGTGAAAAGTGCTTTAACTTGACTCGAGGCTTTAACCCTCTTTTTCTTTCTTTCTTTTTTTTTTTTTTTTTTTTTCTTTAGAAAATTTCTGAGCCCGTATGGCAGTTGCTTTTTCTGGTCTCAGCTATTAAAAATGTATCATTTTTATTGGTTGCATGGCAACATATAATCCCTTTGTTCTGTTTTTGTTTAAACAGATGCTGAGAACTCTGCCTGTCATAATAAGTAAAAGCACTGCCCTCAGGCTTCCTTTAAAACTGAAAAAAGAGGGGAGCATACGGGGCTTGAATTAATGTTCCTTACAAAAGTAAAACTTTGGGTTGTAGCAAGCAGCAGACCTAAAATCCACTTAAATATTTATGCTTCAAACGTGCTCTGGTGCCATAACCTGATTGACTTTGGAAGGTTAACTCATAGAGACCAGGATGGAGGATTCCAAGTCAAAGGCCATGGCTCCTCTGACCAGAACACAGGCACTGTTCTGAGGAGAAGCAGTAAATTGAGACCAAAAATCTGTTGGAAAATTGAAGCATTTTTTCATTGACTTTCAGAGGCTCATTGATGTTTAAACTCACTGAGGTTTAGTGAGCCTGTTGGAGAGCACAAAAGCTGTAAGTGGCATGATGAGGCCACAGTTCAGATTTGATTTCTCTTGGATTGATATGGTTTTATGGATGCCTGGGAAGTTTCTCCTGAATTCCTTCAGCTGCAGTTGAGTTAGAAGCAGGTTGTAGGAGTTTCACAACATGAATGCTTCAGTGGCCAATATTACCTGTTATAAAAGGATGAGGGTGTCATTGTATCAGAGCTTTTCCTGACAAATGGGAGTGGAATGCAGCCCTCAAGACAAAAGTATGAGCTTTGCAGTGTATCTGTCACAACAGAGCTGTTATAAACACTTAAGATGTTTATTTTGCCACCTCCAAACATTAACAGAAGCAATAAACCCCAACACTTGATTTTTTTAAAATAAAATGAGCACTGATATGGTGCAGCCAAGTGTCTAGGTTTTCTAAAGAAGGTAAATGAACCTGTGTAAAGTTATTTAGACTTTATTGCTGCCTATATGAAGTGTAGACTTGGAAACCTATGAAGTGACTGTAACGTGTGTGTGTGTTAGTCACAGACCCAAATTAGACTAACAACGCTCCCAAGGGTTATTTTTAGGAGGACTGGGTTGCTGGGATGTTAGCATGTCTTCAATAAAAATTCCCCCTAGCAGCTTCTATGGGGCTGCTGCATTTGAGCTGAACCCTCAAAAGGGGGGGAGGCTCTTTCCTGGTTTACTTCGATCACAACATTGTCAAGAAGTTTTGGGGGATGAGCAAAATCTCACCTCCTCTGGGTTTACTCTCTACACTGGGAGATCTCTAGGGCAAATAGAAGAAATGAATGGGTCATGAGAAGGTTGGTTCAGGCCAGTGACTCATTGACAGGCATGGCACAACATGGGTGGTTTTATAACTATCTAGTAAATAGCTCTTTGGGGAGGAGCAAAGTGTTCTGAGCAGCCTCTGCTGCTGAGGGACGTGAAGGGAGAAGATAAGGATGGTTCTCAGTGTATTTTTGAAGCTGCACAAAGATCTGTGAACTCAGGCTTATTAGACAGGTATCTGTACACTCTCTCTGGCTTAAATGTTGGTCCTTTTCAATGTGAGATGAAAGTATGGAAGAATGAGACAAGAGCTCCATAAATCTAATATTTGTTTTTCAAATGTAGCTTTTACCAGTTAGCTGTCCCTGTAGTTCTAATACTGCTTAACACTGGATCTAAAACTTGCCTTTTTGCTTCTGTATACTTCATCTATCATTGAGAAATGGTGAAACCACTTCCATTTTCTTGTGAATAATAAGAAATCCTGCTGTGACTACTTGTTAACACTGTCTGGATTATGCCTGAGGAGTAATGCTTTTCTCTTGTAACAGCTCCTACCTGGATGTTTTCCTGCTACTCAGATTTCATTCTGTCAGACCTTGACTTGGATGGCAATTAGTTGCCTTTTGATTATCTATTCTGTTATCTGGAGCCACTGGTTAAGCTGTGTTTTGAAATGAGAATCTGAGTAGCAAATGTCACAGTGCCCATCCCAGTTGGTGTGAACACTGTGTGGAGAGAGGGAAAAGGCTCTGCCTCATGGTGTTGCCCTTTTTGCTGGGGGAAGGTAACACAGCCCAGGGGTGGATCTTGTATTCAGGAGTACAAAGCTGGAATGATTTTATTAACATCCCAAGTAATTCTGAGTTTGCATGGGCATAGGTGAGATCATTGACTAAAGCTCTTTGCAGAGCAAAATCTCCTATTCCCTTCCTGGTGGGAGCAGAGAGGAGCACAAAAGTGTGGTTTCTTTTTTTTTCCTCTGCTCTCTACCTCAGGCATCCTCAGCTGTTGTAAGTGGAAGTTCTGCTGGAGGGAAGCTTTATCCAGTTCCTCTGAGTGTAATTTTAAAAGAACACATTTATTGTCCATTCAGTTCAAAAAAGTGCAACAGTTTGTCATAAGGAGATGGTTCATACATCATCTTGACTCTTTGTATGCCCCCAATGTTATTACATTATCTAATTTACCAGGTTTTATTTTCTTTGTCTGTGCTCTGGCACTTCTAATAAGTTGCTTTCTAATTCCTTTGTTACATAAGCCATATCTCTGAAGCTTCCCTAAACTCAGACTGGTTCAAACACCATCTGCACCTCCATTCCTCTGCCTATCAGCAGGGGTTTGGGGGTCTTGCTCTCAAACTGAATCCATCCTTTGCACCTACCTAATGCTCTGGAAGAAGTGATAAAGGAGCCCCCATGTCACAGTCATGAAATTGCCTGAAGACATCAGGTAAATAAAAAAAGAGCTGATTTATTCTGATGTGAAGGCATTGTTAATTAAGTCATACATGGTAATGAAGACTAAACAAAGAATGCTACCTGACATCAGCAATTATTTTATTGATGCCTCCGCATCTCAATCAAATGCAACTCCTGACAGGTAGTGTTTAGCAATGATGGAAAAATGGTAGCTTTGGGAGGAGGGGAAGTGGGGGTCTCCAGTGAATGATGGATTAATTCCATTAGAATCAGGTTTTCTGGATATGGTTTTAGTTGCAAAACTGAGTTAACTCCACCTGGGTAGCTGCACGAGTTTATTGTGGAGGATGAGTTCTGAGCTGATGCAATCCCAGGTATTGATCAAACCCTCAGTAGGTTTCCTGCTCTATAATCATCACAGCAGCAGCTGCTTAGGCCACCAGGTTCTTCAGAACCCTTGGGCAGGAAAAGTGCTTATTTCAAAAACCAGTCTTTGATGAGCAGACAGGAAAAGCTCAAATCCTCTATTCATGCATTTATCCATCTTCAGTATGAAAGGATTCCCAAAAACCTGACTGGTAACTTGAGAAAGAAGCTGACAAAGGCTGATGACTTTCTGCTCTGGTCCCAACTATTGACTGCTCACTCTTACTGGAAGTTCTCACAACATTAGTTCATAAAGCCTTTGTTAGAGGGATGAGTAGAAAGAGAGGGAGGATGTTTTTCAAGGCATCCCATGACATTGAGAACAGAAGGACGTTCCCTCTTGTGTCAGTCTGGTGCTTCCTCATGTGTCTGCATTTATTTTTGAAAGCAGCAAGAGACAACCCTTGCCAAATTAGGCAGCTGGGTGTACCAGAAATATATAAGTATTTGCTGAGTTAGAGAGGAAATAAACTCTATTTAGATGATGTGAAAACCCTTTTGGTTTCATAACCAAATATTTCTAGTGGAGAATCAACAAAAGGCCAAGAGCAAGGAGGTGTTGATTTACACTTCTTTAAGTATGTCTAGAAAGCCTTCCCTGTGTAGTGCAAACTTTCAAAGAAACCTTTTCCCAACAATTACCAAAACCTCTAAGGCTGCTATTGTGGCTGGTAACTGCTAACACTCACTTGTTCATATCACTATATTGAGCTAATTTTCTTCACATACAGGCAATGTGTTTACTGGAAACATTTTCCTTTTCTGTGTTACTTTTGACCATTTGATACTTCCATCTTTGGAGGAAGAGTATCACTTTTCAGTTCCATTTTATTCTTATTATATCAAAATATTTCCTTCTATTGTCTTTTTTTTCTTTTTTTAAACACAGATAAAAGGAGAAATCTATGGTTTTTCTGTATATTTTTGGCATTCTCTCTATGCTGACTTGCATTTTTGCCTTTCATGCATTTGTTACATGTATGGTTTATACCTGCTTCTGCTTCTCCATGAGCCAGCGTGGTTTTTAATAGTTACAGCTTTCTTTGACTCAGACTGTGGTTTTTTCCGGACATCTAGAAAAATGTTCTTAAGCTGTTCCCAATTATTGTAACATTTTTCTTATAAAATTCTTTCTTACAACTGGTTTGGCTCTTTTTGTTCCCTTTTTTCCTTTCCTAGCTTCATGAAATTGATCCTTTTAAAGCAGCAAGCCTGTATATTAGTAGTCTTGGCAAAGGAAAAAGTTTTTTGTTTGCACTTGAAAAATGCAATCAAGTAATGATCACTTCTTCTTTGGATAATACCTTTTTTTGTGATCAATTTACTCCTTATCACAGAGATGAGCTCTAATACAGAATTATCTGTGTTGGATGCATCTTTTCTGAGTTAAGATTTTTGTCATCTGTAGATTCTTAGCAATAGCAAGGGCAATTTAACTCTGGCAGCATGAATTCTCTCTGCATAAATCACAAATGGGAGCCTTATATTTTTTTTCTTTTTTCCTTTGTATATGTTCTCATATTGATTTGTGCTGTGATTTGCTCTCCTTTTTGGGGAGAGCATCTTTTTAGTAATTACTTGTAAAGGAGCTGACCTGACATGTTTTTACAATAAGACCATTTTTATTTTTAGCCCTGTGCTCAAATCGCAGACTTTATTACATTTGCATGGTACTGTGCTAAACCTAACTCCTGGCTGCTGTCAGGAGTGTTGTCCTTGCACCTTTCCCAAAACACACCCCCTCTCCCTCCACCACCCCCCAAACCAGCTATTGTTGACCTCCTGGCTGCTGATACTTTCCAGAAATCAGATAAAATTACTCTGCAAATGGCATCTCTTCTCCTTTATGTGGAGAGTTGGCCATCCCTGATGAATTCCTGTGCTGATCCTGAAACAATGAGATTCTTGTTCTTTAGATACTTGGAGATTTTTAATTAAGTTGCTCTGAGAATGGAGAAATCTAACTCTGCCCAGGCTGTGTATTTTGCTCGGTGGAATAGTTCTGCCTATCTGAAAGAAACTGTAGTCACATCTGTGAGCACCTCTGGTCAACCCTTTGTGATTAGAAGCAGACTAAATCCTTCAGGATTTCTGCCTGGATCAGGATGCCTCACTAATCTGTGTTTATTCTCAAAGACATTCCCCGTCCCCTCAATAATTAGTTTTCTCTGCTCTTTAAAACCTATTTCTTGGCAGTTATTAA
Source organism: Aphelocoma coerulescens (assembly GCF_041296385.1). Lineage (NCBI taxonomy): Eukaryota > Metazoa > Chordata > Aves > Passeriformes > Corvidae > Aphelocoma > Aphelocoma coerulescens. The sequence goes on along the minus strand of NC_091028.1, from coordinate 14,377,172 downwards.
CATTGACATACACAGTAACATGAAGATTTGCATCCAAAAAGAGTAGCTTGGGGTCGGATTCTAGACTAGAATTATTGCTTTGGTTATCATTTAGTGCATGGGTTAAAGTCATTCTTGCAGTCACCTGGGAGGCACACAATGCACTTCATGCATATGCCTGCCTTGGAGAATACAGAACCCACATCGGAATTAAAATGCTTATTAAAATAAGGGTAGTTTGCATTAAATTTCTAAAGGGATTTATGAGAAGCTGTAACAAACTGTCTGAAGAATATGGATTGGGCTGTGAAAGAAAGAAGACCTGAAATTGACACAAAGGCTTTTATTCTTAGAAATGGTTTTATGTAATGGAGATCTGTGGTATTAGCATGTTTTTTTTTTTTTTCTTTCCTCAGGAAATAATTAAGCTCTCCCTTCTGATCATTTTATGGAATCAATACTCTTTCAGCAGCGTTAGCATTATTTGTCTTTGGGAAGTGCACTGCTATGGATGGTAATAATTTTTAAATAGCTGACATTAACTCTTTTCCCTTGGCAGAGAATGGCAGGAATGGAGGGTGTGAGTGTCTTAGCACAGGCTGCCTCTGCTGGGTGTGAGAGGGACAGAGGTCCTGCTCCCTGTTCAGTCTGCCTTTGATTTTGATTCAGGCAGGCACTTGTTCTGCTTCTTCCTCCAGAAGAGCAGGAGGGGCTGACCCTCAGCATCTCAAAAGAGTAATTTTTAACCTGTACAGTCTGAGCTTGGTGTCTGAAATGTCCTGGGAGCACTGGGTGGGACCTGAACAAAACTGGGCATGAATGTGGAGTGGAATAAACAGCTTGGGAGCAAGGGGGATGAATACAAGTAGCTGGGGGATTGCAGCAGAGGACACAGTGAGGAGGCTGTCTGGCAACACGGGCAGCAACGAACAAAACCAGAACAGTTCTTCCCTTGTCTCTTGTCTGTTTCCTCCAAATTGCACAGGAAGATATACAAGGGGCACATTAGTTTCTTCCCACAGCTCTTTGCTTTGCTAGCTTTCCCCAGAACGTAACCAAATCAGGTGGGTAGGGCTGCAGAAAGATGGGGGTGACTGTGGTGCGTATGGGGGGATTTGTTTGAGCCCCCCTGGCTGCTTCTGCGATTGCTCAGCAATGTCATCTGCTGCTGGCAGAGGGGAGAGCTGACTCCCAGCAGGAGGCTGGGAGGAACCCAGGGAAAGGGGCAGGGTGTGGGTGCAAATAACTGATGTGGTCTGGTGAACAGGTACCCTGTTCTCCCACAGTTAAACCTTGTCTTTTCCTTACAGTGGTGAGCTAGAGCATTTTCAGTCAGCAGCTTGTCAACATTCCAGATATCCACCTCTAGGTGCAGAAGCCACCATGGCAGTGGCTTCTGCCTTCCTCTGCACCTGCATGCAGTGAGATAAGGCAAGAGTTTTGTTGCCATCCCTACTGTCCTTTCCCTTTCGTGGGGTTTCGTTCTCTTCAAAGCTTATTAAAAGGGACCCCTAGAACTGTAGCACAGATAACACTGATAATTATCTCTGTGTTTTGTAATACTTGTAAATGAAACTTAAGTACCAGCCAGTTGTTGGAATCTAACTATAGGAATTCACTTGAGATGCAAGTTTCTTTGAATTTAAAGTTGGAAGTGTAATAAAAAAATAATCACTAACAAAGAATGGTTTCTGCTAAGAAGAAAGTCCGAGTGCTTCCCTCTCTGTCGTGTCTCCCATGCCTAGCATAAAGCCAATGTGTCATTGGGACTTCAGATATTTTGCTAAACTCTTTGGAAGATCAAAAAGGGTACTGGAAATACTGTGTTGTTCTGGCTTGATTCCCTCCTCTGCACAGAGACTGCTTTAGGAGTCTGCTGAGAGTGAAGGTCTTTAACTCCCACGGTCTTAGAGTTCCCATTAATCATGAAAGCTTTTTTTGTGCAGCTCTCTATTGTGTGTGGAACATCCAGAGCCTCTCCTCAGGGCATTAACTCTGTGTCATGCCACCGAGAACACGCCCTGGGAGCCTGAGTGGCCCAGGCTCACCTGTGCCAGGGCAGCTGCTGCAGCCAGGATTTGGGGAGGTGGAGCGAGAAGCAGTGAATTCCCCTCACTTTCACATTTATGGGAGCTGAGCTGGGCTAGCAGATTGTGGCTATTTTCTGTTCTCATTATATGACATAAACCACGCTTTTTGTGTACGTGTGACTGTGGAGAACAGCAGGGATTTTTAGAGCTTGGCTTTGAACAAGAAGGAAATAGCAAGATATATGGAAAGGTATTTAAGTGCAGTAATATGGAGGCAAACCCAAGAAGGGAGAAATTATGCCAGGAATACAGCATTGAGCGTGTTTAAGAGCTGGTGTGAAGGGGAGGGAGGCTGAGCTTCATGATGCTCTTTAAGCTGCTCACCTGTAGCTGTATTGGAGATATAACAGGGATACTGAGGTGGTATTACACCAGCAGAAGGAAGAGTAGAATGGAAAGTTTTATGTCCGTAAGTGGTGCATAAACTAGTTGATACTGTTTAAGAAAATTTCTGCCTCTGTTTTCCTGGGCTGTGCTGTTAGCCTGGCACTGGCTGCATGCCTCAGAGCCCCTGTGTGTGCTCAGCCACCTCAGAAGCATGCCACCTGGGGATTTCTGTATCCATGGAAGCTGCAGTGCTAAGCATGGCTGCCTCTGTCTCCCAGTGACCTGTTTCTTTTAGGATATATTGCTCTGCTAGTTCCCCAGACTGTGCATGCTAGAGTTGGTTTGTGTGGCTTTTCCACGCAGTGTGGACCAACCCTGGGCTTCCTGGGCATGCATTTGTTCCCTACCAGTGCACTTAAACGTTCCCTCAGGCTTAGCACAAATATGACATTCGCACCTGCCAGAAGTAAAGCCTCTGCTGGGGGATGTGATTTCCCTAATCCCCTCAAATTGCAATAAAATAAAATATTAGCAGTTACTACAATCTCAGGAACCGTTTCTCAGTCAGAATAGTCAGGCTCCACTGCAAGAAACAATTCCTCTGCTGGCTGCCACTGGATGCATTGCAGGGTTACAAGGTGCCCTGTCCACAGCAGCAATCCCCCAGAGAGGAGATTCATGCATATTTGATGGCATGCACAAAGGAAGTGATACTGCAGTTAGTGTTCAGATAGCAGGTTTTTGATTATCAGTGAAACCTAAATGACATCCAAGCTAGCTCTGTAATTCCTCTGAGGCCTGTGAACAGAACTGGCTGCTAAAATGTGGCATGACTTGCAGGCAAGATCTGTAGTGCTCGTCAAGAAATTTATCAAATAGTCATTTATTATTATGACTCAATATTATGAATACACTGGCACATAATCTTTCCATTTGCAAGAGAGTGCAAATTTACCTCCCTGCTGAAAAAACCCCTTCCAACTCAGAAAGTGTGTTGGCAGAAAGAGAGAAAAAGGCTGTTAAGTGAATTAATGGCTTAATGATGATTGTTTATTATCTGCCTTACAGTAGTGTTTAAATTGAGACTGGATCTTTTATGTGTTCAGTGTTACACAAAGGCTGATTGCACAAGTGGCTTCCCCAAAGAGCTAAATGGAGAACAGATATAAGACAGAAGAAAAATGGCTTCTCCTGGATCTAAGGAGTAGAGAAAGGAGCTGCCTTGCCTGGGGGAATGTAGCTAGTCTATGGCAGAGCTTGGATGTGAACCCAGATATATCAGTGCAACTCTTCTCACACAAATTGATGTGACATCTTGATTTTTATCTAGTATTGCATTAACTACTTAGTGTCACCCTGGTGAAAGTGTCTGTGCTTCTCTGCCTGAAAAAGGAAAGGTTTTGTCCGTGTGTACATAGGTATAAAAAGCTAATATTCACGGTTGAAAACATCTTCAATCCCTTATTCTTGCATATGCACGTTTGCTAAGAGAATGCAAGCAAGTGCGAATCTGGTTAGTATTGCTTGTTAGATGAATAATTCCTCTGTGTCTTGAGCACTGGCCTGGAATTCAGGCCAGCCATGTGCTAGCCTGGCTCCTGCCAGGTAGGCTTTGCTCTGGTGATGTGCTGCAGGGTGTTTTTTGGTTTATTGTTTTTCCTTTTTTATTGCATCTTTCAGCCTCACAGTGCTTACCAGCACCATGACCACCTCCCACAGTCGAACTGGGTCATCAACACCCTTCAGTCTTGACCTCAGCTGAGATGCAAGAGCCTGAATATCTCCTATCTTGCTTGGTTCCTTGGAAACCACTCAACAGGGAGCTTGAAGAGCATGGCAACACCCTCCCGTGATGAAGTGTGCCCCAAGCAAGCCCTGAGCTTGCTGCTAAAAGCTGCAGTGATACTGTAGGGTCCTGCTGGGGGCACATCTTGAGGCAGGCAGCAGTGGGGATTTGGGAGAAAACTGAGGGAGGGTTTGGGTACAGCGTGGCCCCGAGGCAGCTCCTGGCACTTTTGGCACTATCCTGGTTGTAAGTGAGGAGCTGAGGCACTTGCACAAGGCTGGGTTTTGCCCCAGAGTTTCCAGCACCTGGAAAAGAGCAACCTTCTCGCCCCCACTGGCTCCCCAAAGCCTCTGCTCCAGCCCTCTGCCAAAGTCCAGAAAGTGAACTATTTTTCGGCTTTGTGTTGTTTCATTTATGGTATCTGAGGCTTTCAGTTGGGTTGGGCAGTAAGAGGGAATGAAGAGATCCTTTCATTAAGTGTTTCCTGGTGTTTGCTGCTACTTTGGCTCTGCACAGTTGGCACAGCAGTAATATCTGCTCCATGGTGTTCTCAGTCTCCCTTGCTGAAACAGGCATTTCACTGACACTCCAGGGCTTGTGTTTTTGTTTTTTTAAAAAGAACTGGCTCATTTCCCAAGGCAGAAGTTGCTTTTAAGAAGGAGCTTCCTGCCGTGTACAGTATTTATTTTTTAATTAGTTGAGCTAATGTGCAATTAATGTTTATAATGCAAACCTGTCTGGGGCCATCTATTCACTTAATCAGGATGCTTTTAATAGTTTAATTTTCTTCAGGATTTTTTCTTTGAGAACAAAATACTGTGGTTGCATAGCAGCATTTTTCTGAACCTTGCTGTATGCTTGGCTGTCCCTACAGCATCTTTTCCTCCAGAGGCCAACCTTGATGAACTTTTTGTTCTTTGCAGTCTAACAGGTTTGTAGCTCTTTCCCAGAACAAAATGAACCAGCAACAAAACATCTCTCAGTGACAGGAAAATTTTTAGTCTGTTTGATGTTCATTTTTATTTCCAGTCTAGAAGCAAAATTCTGTTGTGAATTCCCAAACCTTGCTTCAGATTCTAACTGGTTTGAATTAGAATTTTCTCTGGTAAATATATTTGCACAGATACCTAAAGGGTTTTTCTGTGTTTTTAGTCGTGTATTGCCCTGTGTCACCCCAGTATTTTGTAAGGTGTTGATGCAACAGCCTCAGGCTAGGGACAATTGCACAAGTTTGGACAAAAACACATGAAACTGTTTCATCCTAGATATTACTCAAGTTGTAGACATTTAGAAATGCAAGTGTCACATCCACTTGGTGTGACAGATGATCAGGGGCTGGAAAAATAGCAAAGAATTTAGAATAGCTGCTGCATCCCTCGTGTGTATGTGCTGATAGCTGTACATGCAGATTTGGTTAATGATGTGTTAGAATGACCAAAAGGACATTTTTCTGCTGTAGATGCACCACGTGTGCACGTGGCAATTGCAACTAAGAAATGGTTCCAAGTGTAACCAGGACAGTGAGTGTTTCAGATTGGCTGAACTCTCACAGGTCACTTTATACTTGCCCTGACTGGCAAAGGTAACTCCTGTTTCAGCAGCACCAAGGATGGAAAAGCACCTGCTCCTTTTCCTGGCAGCAAATTGCTGACCTGGCAGTGTGGTACTAAACTAATTCATTGTCTTTTCCAAATGCACTGCTCCAAGGCAGTGCTGCTGGCAGGTTTGGCAGGTGTTTGAGTGCATCTGTAACCCCACACGCAGCAGAAGTGACCTTAACAACTGTACAGGTTTGTTTGTTTCTGTTTGTTGGGTTTTTTGAAGTAGCATCTGTCATCTGCAGGTGGGAGAGGAAGTTACTACTGCCAGATATTTGCAGAGCCTCAGCTGTGACAGAGGCTGTGTACCCTGCCCTGGGATGCTGGTCCTCCTCAGCTGTCAGCTGCAAGAAGGGGAACTTGAAGGTGCAACTACAGCTCAGACTCTTCCTTTGAGTTATCCTCTGGAGGGTTTGGCTTTTCTCTGAGTGTCTGAGGAGCTGATGGAATATAGAGACTGTACTGTAATGATGCCTAAAGCTGTGTGCTGTGAACAACACGACCTCTACCTGAGCAAAGTCAACCCTGCTTTAAAGATCAGGGAGACAGAAGTCATATGGTGAAGGCACACTCAGCATTTGTGTTTTGTGACTCCCAACCCAGTGTCCTGAGCACACTGAGGTGGGCCCTATCTGCTACAGGGGATCTTTTTATGTCCTTCTAATTAAAAATGCACAGCAGCATCTCCCAGACAAACCACCTGTTGTTATGGCCAGCTCTGTGCAGCGTCCAGGTGTGCTGGAGGGGTGTGTGCTGGTGTGAACAATGCCAGCATCCTTCTGGCCCAGCACACTGAAGATTAACAATGTGTGTTTAATTGCACGTTCCTGGCAGCTGTCCCGAGCTGTCCACCCCTGCACCAGTGATCACTGCAATTACCTTGTGCTGCAGAGGTCCCTCTGCTGCCTCGTGGCTTCATATCACCATTGCAGCACTCTGTTCTTCACTGCTTCAAGTTAGGCTTGTCAGGGGGATTATAGGGAACCTGGTTTCAGGGATTTATATTATTTAAATTATGAATGTCGTGCAAGAATAGGATTTGTAATGGAAGTCAGAGTTTTAATGTTTATACAGATAACACAATTTAAAATAATTAGTTTGTGGAGAGTGAGGTAACAAAAATTTAGAGGAATTAACATGTTTTACTACTTAGTGCTGCAGCTAAAAGGGTGAACTTGTCTCTGCCAGTCTGTAGGAATTGGGATGGTTAATATAGGGTAGCAGTGTGACAGCTGTGTGCCTCACCCTGCTCTGGCTGCACAGGTTTGTTTTCAGTGTGTCAGAGATTTCAGAGGCACAAACAGTTGGGGAAAGCAGCATCTCCTACTGTGACTCCATCTGATGACCCTCCTCTCTGGGTGTTGCCCTGGATTAGGTGGCCTGAGTTGTGGACTGGAAGTGATGAGTGGGGAAAACCTTGTCCAAAGCCTGTTCTGTGAGGTAATTAAAGACTATCAAACTAATTTTATTTCTTGAGAGTTCAGTAGGAAAACTTGGTGCTGTTAGAACTGTTCTGGGAGCTCCCATATGTGCTACAGGGAGTGTCTGCTCATTTCCCAGGTGATCTGTACCTCTTACCCTCTAATTTTGCTCACCTTCCCATCCCTCTGATCTCTTCAGTGGCAATGCAATGCTTTTTTGACTTCAGTATCTTTTCTTTCAGGCCAAAAGTCTGTTAATATTGGGATTTAACTGGCATGAATTCAGTGCCCTCAAAATACCATCAAATTAAGGGAAAACCCCCACAATAACCAGGATATTTATTCCCCTTCAGTACAGGGAGGGAGCTAAATGGTTATTTGTCCCTTGATGCCCTCCCCCCGGTTCTGTAACTCTGCAAAAGCCTCTCTAAAGCACTGGAAGACACAAATTGCAGCTAGCACTGAGTGGGGAAACAGTGGAGGTGTTTGAGGATATAATCATAAAAAGGACAGAAAATAAGAATGCAGTGTGGCTGTAGCAGTCAGAAAGGTGACAGATATTAGGGATTTGAAACTTTGAAGGCATATTATTTGGTAATGCCACTTCCTATCTCAGACTTAATCCTGTTCAGTGCTGGGGTTTGGTGCTGTGTAAGTGAAAGGCAGGGAATCCTGCTGTGCATTAGTAAGACTCTTGTGTGGGACCAAATTCCTCTTCAGAAGCCCCAGCTGCTGGGGCTTTCTTAATGTGCTGTGGTCATGTCCCCTCTGTCTTGCTCTTACTGGTGAAAACACTGAGAAAAATGAGGGAATAGGAAAACTTGCTGTAGTTGTGTGGGTCTGGGTGCACATAACAGCAACTGAAGCATGAAGGAAACTCCAGCTGAGATTTTGGAGCTCTGGAGCATCACTGCTGGTTCACCTCTCTGTATGAAGGAGATTGTGGCTCATTTTGGGATTGTGGTACTGCCATGAAGTGAGGGCAGGTTTATAAAATAGGGATTTGATTGTACAGCAATGAATCATGCTCATACTGTCAGTTTCTGGGCTGTTAATTGCAGTGAAGAGTTTCATGGTAGGAACTAAAGTAAAATCCAGTATGATGTTGATCAGCATGGAAGTAATTATATCCTTTTGATTTGGTCTGTGGTGAAAAAGGGCTCAGTAAAGATTGTGATTCTTCTTCCTTCTGAAATAAGGATGTTTCAAAATAATTAAAACTATCATCATCAGTGCCATAATGGAGGAGTATCAAGGAAGAGACAAAGACCACTGGATAGGTCAATTTGTAGGGCATTGAAATCAATACCCAATTATCAGACAGGGCTTTAAAAACACCAGTAAAAAAATTCAGAAGCAGTGACCTTAATGTGAAGTTAATTTACTCTTATTAATTTGAGAAACATTTCTTCTGAATGCACATGCTGAAACTCAGTTGAGGGCATTTATTTCAGGCAGGGTTATGGGCTTTTCGAGTATGCAGGCAAGGAGAAACCATTTATGTTATGTTGCAAGGCATGACAGCCCTTGGAGCAGAGTTTGTGTGTTCAGGGATAGACTGGACTTGTGCCTTGGAGAGATATTGCAATGTGGAGCAGGTGGTTCCCCAAGATGATAATACCAGAGACAAGTTGAGTCCTATTTTGAGGAAGGAACAGAGAAAGTGTAGATATGCAGTGCTTCTTTCAATATATTCCACTCCTGGTGTACATTCTTTCAGGAATGGCATCCAAAATGACTTAAAAGAACTTGCTATGCTTCAGAGAGAAGTGGAAAACCAAACAGAAGGTATGATATAGTCAAGTGAAGGGCATCAGATGGGTGCTGCCATAGCAGTGCTGCCCGTAGGGAGGAAAAGAGTGGAGGACTGAGGAGCCAGCAGGGTCTGTAACAGCACCAACAAGCTCAGGGCAGCACGGTTCCACGGTGGGTAAAGGGGTTTCGTGTTTCCTTCCAACAACACCTGTGGGATTGATGCAGAAAAAGGCAGAGGGTGGTGAAAATGCAGCAGTGGTGGGAGTCCGTGGTAGGAGAGACCCTGACATCTGTGGCAGCTGCTTTGGTCACCTGGAATGCTGTGATGAGTTTCTAAAGCTCCTGCACTTGGGGGCATTGAGGGACATCCCTGTTCAGAAGGCTTCCTGTAGATACTCTGAGGTGTCATACCTCTCTGAGGTGAAAGATTTGACCACAAATGCTCTTGTTGCCCAGCATTTCTAGGAATCTGACTGTCAATCACTGTTTCATTCCTCCCAGCAGGAGTATCTGGGATTCTTTATGGGCTTTGATGTATCAAATGAATGGAGTAAAGTGAGGTTCTCATGTGTGTTACGTGGGAGATGCTAAGAGACAAAGGGAGGAAGGAATTATAGTAATACAAAATAGGAAAATAAAATCTGTTCCATGTGCCAAAGCAAGAAGGAAAGAGTACAAACACTCCTGCCTACAGGCACGGAGCAGAGTCTGCTGTGAGATCCACCCTGAGTTGTGAGACACATCTGTGTCACAGCCACTTAGCTTGTGGTTTGTGCTCTCAGCACAAATGCACATTTCATTTCTTTTTGGGGTTTCTTCTAGTGCTGTTTCCTGAATTTCCAGGGAACAACTGTAGCAGGGGAAATACAATGATTGCTCCCATATTATCACTGCTTTAAAATGATCCCCAGATGTCTGTCAGCTTTAAGTTGTAGATCTGAAATCAGTGTGGGCTGAAGAGCTGTGTACAAATCAGGGCCAGATTCTGAGCTGCTGTGGGGTGCTGCCCTCAGATCAGAAAGCTTCTGTTTCCTTATATTGGGTTATGGCAGGAGTAGATATTTTGTATTGGTCAAATTTGGAAGCTATGCAGATTTTTAAGGGTTTTTTTTTAATTAATTAGCTTATGACTTAACACTTTCATTTTTTTTTTTGCACACTTGTTCCAAAATTCCTTTTAGTGCTCAGATGAGTAATTTTTTTTTGCAGGCTTTCTATGGTGTTTAATTAAAAAGACAAGGTTTGGAGCTTGAACTTGTTGATTAAATTAAATGTTGCTGTTTTAAACAGGTGTCATAATCAGAAAAAAAAACCCAAATCATTAACCACTGAAACAAAACTTATATAAAAATTCTTGGATTAAACAATGATGACTAAGGTCCTGTCTAATTTTAATGCCAGGAACATCTTCTCAAAGCAATCATGCTTTCCCAAGACATTACCAATGAGGAAGGATTAGCACTACAAAATATTACACCTTGTTTAGATTTCCATAGAGGCAAAATGCTTGTTTGCTGTAAGAGTTGCTCACCTTTTATTGGGTAACCATGACGCTAAATCACAGCTGTCAGACTGAGAAGAAACTCTCAGCTCTGACCTCTTGTTTTGACTCCTTTCTTCCAAATCATGACTCCACATCTGTTGGGGACAGGGACACAGTTCAGAAGGACACTGCAGCTCTTCTTCCAGTCAAGAGTGTTGGTTGTAACCCAGATTTGGAGTAAAAGCATTCAGAAAAAGCCCCGGCAGTGCTACATACCCGGGGCAGAGCTCTTTAGCTTGTCTGCATCCAGTGTGGAGGGCCAGAACTGTGAGGCTGATGGGGTTGTTACCCTTTACCTGGTAGCAAGCTGTGGAAATACAAACCAGCAAGGAGCCTTGCAAGCTTTTCACTGCCATCCCATTAAAGTTCAAGTAATTTCACTATTTGCAGCTCAGTTCAGGAGAAAGTCCCCCGTGCTGAGTGCTCACAACTTCAACTGGCAGCACTCCTGAGGGGTGGCAGATCAGTAATTCTGTGACATGCAAGAGAATCAATTGAACCCTTGCAACATCTAATTAATTTGGAGTTGTTGTGAAGAATCTACAAGTGATCATTATTGGTAATGAAGCTATTGATCCAAAGTGTACAAACTAGGCAAAAAAAAAAGGTAAGATGTGAAGGCTCCACGTCAGATCCTCCGATAGCCACCACCAGTGCTTTAATGACCTCAGTGGGGCTTTGTTGAGTAACATCAGCTGAGAGCATGGCACATAAAATTTAATGTTCCTTGAACTGTTTTAGGATTCAGTAATAATGTAGCTTATGTACACACCTACGCTGAAATTTTCAAAGCTACCCAGGGGAGCTAAATACTAATTGTAATGGAAATGGGCACTCAAAGCCCTTAAATGGCCTTCCAGATCTCAGTATGGAGTCATTCCTTGTACAGATCCTTTGCTCAGCTCCTCACTGCTTTTTATGTGTCTGTGGGCTTTGCTTTCAACCAGAAATCAGCCCCTCTTTGCTTCTTTTAAAGAGTCTGAAGTGTAATCCTCATGATACAAATTTTGGATGCTTTGCTGGCAAACCTGTAGATTGCTATGAAAGGACAGTGTGATATAAATTTTCCAGTTTTCAGTTTTATCGTGACTTTGAAATTTAAAAGATAATTCAGGAGAGACACTTTGGGAAACTCACTGCTGTTTGTGGTCCCACTGCTCTTTCTTTTTGACTGTTCAGAATACAACCACTGCATGAGAAAGAGAATGTTATAATTTAGTTGTTGCCATGAATTAATCTATAGCACAATTCCGTTAAAACTAATGCAATTATATCAGGATTAGTTTTGGCCCACTTTAACATTTTTAGACACTGGGAAAAAACCATTATGCTTGTCATGGGGTAAAACAAGTCTGACACTGTGTTCTCTGCATTCATGCTTCATCCTTTATTGATGTTAGAGGGTAATGTGTGCTGTATTACTTTTCTAGCAGCTCAAATATTATGCTGTTTTAAGTGATTTTATTCAGTCCTCCAGGGATATTTGCTGCTTCCTGCAGCAAAACTGGATGGGATGTGCACATGGAAGTGTGTGATTGCATATGTGTAAACACATGTATGTAGTTGTGTGTGAACACAAAAGCCAAGGAAAGCTCTGCATAAGGGGGGTTTTAAAATTGCTTTGCAGGTAGGTATAAACCTTGGTGGTTCTCAGCCTGCTTCTATTTATTAAATAAGTCTTACAATTAAGAGCAAAATAATATCTAAACAAGTTAAATCTTACTATTCATCAAGAAAGATGAATTCCTAATGTTTAGGCACTTAGCAGCGCTGCTACTTTTTGGATCTTGGGAGAATTTTTATTAAAATGCAAATAGTGTAGCTTCAACACCGTTCCCTGATTAAATGGAAAAAGCATCACTTAGTACTCATTGAAGTCAAATGTAATCAAGATGGAATTGATTTTATATTCTGTTCATGTAAACACTGCTTATTCCAGCTCTTAGAAAATCCATAAAATAACAGAAATGCCAGGTTTATTTTTCAAATGGATACAAGGTAAAGAGAGAACTGCTTATATGCATTATGCATTTATAATGGAAATGATGCTAGCCTAAGGTAAGTGCCAGAGTGATACTCCTCCACTACTATAAACTTAAATTGAAGCTATGGTTATGTGATGAAATTTTTGCAACCTGAGTAGAGTTGAGACTTTTCAGCATATTTACAGCTTGAATTGAGTTCTCCATCTGTATGTTACTTACCTGTGATTAGCTCTTCTTACTTCATTCAGAGCTATCTTGAATTACCTTGTAGGTATTGTGTGGTGGGGACACAAACATTAATTGCAGTTTAAGCGTTGCCTGTTGGCTTAGTCTTTCATTCTATACCCAGTTATTACTTGCAAATAACAGTACAGACCCAGAAAATATATGGCTGCAGGTCTAAGTCTGGCTGAGCTGTCACACCCCTCGATCCAGACGTTGTCAGGGTCTGGCTGTTAGGGGGCACTGGAGTTCTGCAAGGAAACATTTGGCAGGTGCAATTAAGTTTAGAGAGTTTTAGGCTCAGTTAAATGAGCTTGCAGTTGTGCCCATGGAGAAGTGCAGCTGTGGGAGGGGAGCTGTAGGTTGGTGAGTCTGAAGGTGTGCAGATGGCAGATGCTCAGGGACAATTGTCCCTGCAAACACAGGGCACCACAGGAGGCACAGAGGTGCTGCGTTATAAATGATGGGCTCTGGGTACCCATCAAAACCTCCCCCATGTGACACCTGAACTGCTCTGCTCTCTGCAACCAGCACAGCACTCCCTGCTCAGGGACCTGGGGTCTGTCATTATGGGACTTGCTATTCCACATGCCCTCTCAATGGCACGAGAAGAGAAATCCTAGTTGATTTTTCTGTCTGAGAAAGTGTTTGTGTTTCTCTGTGCAGGCACTGTCACGAAAGTCCAAAGGAAATCTTACAGTATGTACTAAAAAATTCATCTCTAGACATTTCTGTCTCTGCCTCTCCAGCTTTGGCTTTTAGGAGTCACTTTGTATTAAGAAAAACAGTAGTGTGCTTGCTAAGCAACGTGGGTGTTTTGCTTACAAAGATGTAACTGCTAAAATCTCCCTTAAGTCATACTATCTGATGAGCATGTGAATGGAAGATAAAAGCTTCTATTGACATTGTGTTAATGCAAATCCAGGGAAATGTTTCTGAAGTTTTGAGTTCTCTGAAGTGTTAGTTGGGGTTTGTGAAGTTTGCTGTGTCATGAGCAACATTTCAGCTCCCTTAACTGCTGAGGAGGAGCCATGGTGGAAGAACACAGGTGGATGGTTTGTGTGTTTCCAGCTGACTACTGCATCACCAGGATGTGTGGGACATGTGGACACTGCAGGGGGTGAGAAACAGATGGGAAAATCTCCACAGCTGGTGTAGGTGGATGCTCTGAAGCCCATCTTTCAAGTGAATAACCGCCCATGAGCTCGATTTGCAGGCAGAACCTGCAGCAAACTGTACCTCCCTCCCTTCTTTCTCTCTTCCTAGATTTCACTTTTTTTCCCATGTTGATCTAAGGACAGCAATTGAGCTTTTTAGTCGTTGCCTGGGGTTTTTCTAAGCTACAGTTTAGGTCATGTGAAATACAAACATTAGTATTAATGCTATGATGGCATTTTAGTAGCTAAAATTAGATTATCCATGAGGAAAATCATATTTTGAATTACTGTGAATTCTTGTGGGTTTATGTATTTTGTGTTTTTCCCTAGACGACAACTCCTAATAACAACCATTATGCACATTTCACAGACATTACACTGAATGATTTAGACTTGAAGAATTTCTTTTTTAGAAGCCAGCCTTTAAAAAGAGTTAGAGTGTTGGCCCATTTTAGCATAAATGGTAAAGTGCAAATGAAAATTAATTCAGTTTGCAAAATGTGTTTCAGGATGTGTTTAAGCAATTGAAAATCAACAAATCAAAGGTCAGTCTTAGAAGGTGCAGAAATGGGGAGTGAGTGCCTTGGAGCACATTTCCTAATTAAATCCCTGTAGAGCAAATCATGGTGAATTTAAAGACCAGAGTCGTTGCATCTAGGACAGGTCTACACATCTGTTATCAAGATGACTTTGACAGTCTTATTGGAAATGACTATAGCAAAAGATAAGGTAGCATATTTAGGAATAACAAGAGATAATAAATTCATAATATCTACTGCTAATAACCTGTTTTACTCCAAATTCTGTATGCTTCCATTTAATATAGCATCGTATTTCCAAAGATAATATGTCTACATACAAGTGTTATAAAACAAATGTCGTTATAAAAGAAGTGTCATTAGGAAGGTGGGATCTCAGCAAATCCCATTAATTTCAGTTTTTACATGTCTCCTATCTCCTAAGGCAGCTTTTGTACCATGGACAGGTCTTCTCAAACCTCTTCCCCTCTAAGGAGGTCATCAAGTTAATGGTGCTCAAATTCTTCTGAAATAATGCCCTTTATTTGCAGACTGGAAACCCCCATCTTAATTTTTTTTTTTATTACTCAGTATTTGACTTGTGCTGTCTCCTTAGCAGAACAGGTTAAAATATAATATAAATTTTTAAAATTAAAAAAAAACCTCTCCAAAAAACTAAACTATGAAAACAATCATCTTCACCTTTGCATTTCAAACTTGAAACATTGACCTTGGGGAATGCAAAAAACCTAGATTGTTTTTATAGTTTGGGTCAGGTTTTTTTTTGTTTTAAATCTCTTCAGGCTGACAAGAACCTGTCACCACCTTATGTTTTTGGTGCTTTGTTTGTAAACAGGTCCATAGTACAGGTAACCTAAAATCCATGAAGGGACTGAAAATAAGAGAAGAGCATTAGCTGTTTCACAGGCTGAACAGAGACAGATATGATAAAATCATTCCAGAGGCAGAGAGGAAATGTGATTTTCATGCTATTTTATGATTTATATTTTCTGAGCTGTGCTACAAAGGACAGCAAGAAAAAGAAAGTGAAATATCCTCTGGTGATACCTCAGTAGTGCTACAGATTATGGAGGGATGGGAGTTGAAGGCTGCCAAGCTCTTCCAGACACGTCTGTGCAAAGGAGGTGCTGATGTTCCCTCCAGTCCAGCTCTGGCAGAGCTTCTGTGCTCCAGTCAGGTCTGTGCTTGCTGTGTGCCACCTCTGTCCCAGGCTTCTCTTGTCCTCCCAGCCCTGCTGATAATTTCAAGGGTCAGGAGCATGATTGTGGTGAGCTGGAAGCCCACAGCCCTTCACCTGTATTTTAGTGTTGTCTGCTGGCCCAGGTAGGCTGAGCACAGTGCATTAGAGTTCAGCATGAAAAGGGTTTTAGTAAAACCCATGATCCCTTAGCAATGCTTCCTGCATGTGTTGGGCCTGTGCACTTATTCTGGGCCTTGAAAATACACAAGATTTCAGACTCCTTTGAATTGGTCCCCCGTTTCTTCTTTTTCTTCTTCTTGCACTTGTGAAGTTTTGCTCTTTTCCTCCTGGTGCTAGTTTGAAAACAAACCAGTGGGAGGCACCAAGTCAGAATAACAATTTAATGGAAATTAAAGGAAAGGAAAAGAAAGGTTGTATCTTGATTCTGTCAGTGTTTTCTTTTACTGAGTCCCTGTTAGGCAGGGTGGTGGTAGCAGTCCTCTGAAGTGGTGATCCTCTAGTAGAAGGGGTCTGCTCTTCCTCAGAAAGTCCAGTGGTGGCTGTGTAGCTCCTGTCCTCTGGAAATCCAGTGGAAAGGGTGTCTCTGGTGCTCAGAGTCCCAGATTATATCCACGATGAGATGTCTGGTTCCTCCCCCTGGGTGGAGCATCTCACAATGGGGTAATGAATCGTGAGGCCAAGTGTTGATTAGGCTCATTAACAGAAGATGGTCCGGAGGGAGTTATCTGGGAGTCATTAACAGAAGATAGTCCGGAGGGAGTTATCTCTGAGTCATGGGCAGGACAATGATGGGCCATTAACAGCAAGATAGTCTGGGGGGAGGAGGCAAGGAAACACTGCCCCACCTGATTTCCACAGCTCAGGATGGTAATAGAATACACCTCAACCCAGGACACTCCTCCTAACTCAAGCCAGTGAGGTATCTTTGATTTGCTGTATATTGGAAGTTGTTGAATGCAGCTGTAAAATTTAGCAAGCAGAACTCTGCTATTTCTTGTAGCTATAGGACAAAATGTTTGGAGAAATCTATTTAAAAGGTGCCACATTCAATTTTGTTGGGCTTTTAGAATAAGTGTTCATACTACAACTTCTGTGGGCTCCATACATGTTTTGTTCAAAGGAACTTTTCCAAAATTATGGGAGTTTTACTTTCAGTATTCTTTTCAGTAGAGTATGTCTAAATCCATTCAGTCTTATGGAACTTGTGACTAGTTTAATGAGAGTTAAGTGCAAGCTGAATTGGAGCATTAAGGCTTTTTCTGCAGTGATGTATCTAAGATCAGAAGTTTGAGGAAGGGGACCATATTTTCAGTGGACCTTTGGAAGTCTCAGGTTCACAAATTTGACAGGATTGTCTATTATTGCCTGCTTTGCATAGGATATTCCTCAGATCTGGGCAAGGAGCTTTAAAATGTGAATTCTCTGATCCACTGAGATGTCAAGAGGGAATTTCTACTGTCAAGACTGAGTTCACCAGCAAAATTCAGATTTCCAGGGATAAAACCCTCTCATACATTTTCAACAATTTTGTTTTTCAGTCTTAGTATACTCAGGGTCACTGACAGACAGGATTGAGATAAAACTCTTACTCAGGTCATCTTTTCCAAGATTTTCCAACTGTGGGTTTTTTTTGTTTTTTTTTTAAGACTTAAGTTTTCAATTCTTTCTGTCTTGCCTCAGGGGGCAAAATTTCCAGACTCGTGTTCATCCTGACTGTTCTATGCTGGCATCCTTCCAAGCTGGTCTGCATCTCTGCCAAAGTGTGATGCTGCAAACTGGACACAGGATTGTCCCTGAAGCTGTGAGGAGTGAATGACTTCGTGTCCCACACATCCCTGCTTAAATGTCTCCTTATGATGCTCACTGAGCTGAAGAAATTTTACTCTGTCTAAACCCTTGTCCACAGCCTAACCAACACATTAAAACCCCAAATCATTCCCTAATGTGACTGCTCAACTTGTTTCATTGAAAAGGTATCAGGTATTTTTCCCCTTCTTTCTGCTCTTGGAGGAGAAACCAATTTGAACCATCCCAGCTCGTTGTTGTTGTTGTAAGTGGAGGTCTCACGTTTGTTGTGTTGCTAGGGAATGTGTGCAGCTTTTGTTGCTTTTGAATTATAGCTGCTAGCACTTATCTTCTCCTCCAGCAAAAAGCGTTTATAGTGAGTTCTTTAAAAGCAGTGCAGTCATTTGTACTTAAGACAGAATTATGGCAGCAACAAACAGTTACAGGGAAGAATTTAGCCTGATGTTGCTTCTACATGCAGGTAACTCTGCTTACACTGGTTATTCATTTTTATAAGAACGGTTTCCTTAACTTTCTGGAAGAGTGGGACAAGAGGTTTCTGCTAGTGCTGGCTAAAGCAGAGAACTTCCCTTTGTCAAATATGCTTTCTGTTGAGCTGTAGTGTTTTGTGAAGACAGGTACCTCAATAATCCACTGAGGTGAGGGTCTAAGGAGTAAAAGAAGGCTTGGGGAAGTTGTTTCACTGCCACACTGATCTGGGATGAGAAACAGGCTTGGATTTTCCGTATTGCTTCACAACAGCTAAAATACTCTTGGATCCTCTTTCCAGATGGAAAGGCATCTTTATTAAGAAAGTGGACATTTTCCCCCCCTTTTTCTTTTTTTGGGTGGCAATATTTTAAAACAGATTATTTTTGCTCCAATGTTAAGCAGAAAGCATTTGGAAAATATTCTCCATGTTTTGTTGTGGTTACACTGAAAGTTCTTATAAAATGGAATTGTTGTTGTCTGGTTAACTGTAATTTGCTGGAATTCAGAAATTATACCAGACAATTGCACATCCTTGTTTCTGTTTTATGCACATCTTGTTTCATATTCTAGCAACATGTGTTTTATTCTGTAGTCAAGACAAGATTGTCTTGACTACAGAATAAGTCAAGAAGAGAGATTTTTTTTTTTTTGTTCAAAGTTCCAAATGTCTGGTTATCTACTGGGTAGAGAAGTTGGTGCTAAAAATTTCCCTAGTGAGGAATAGATTAAGTTCTTATCTCTTCCTTCCTGGTAATATTTAAAGATTCTGGGACACAGGGAATATACCCAGCTTCACCCTGATGAAGAAGAGCCTTGTGTCAAAACAGCCCATGTGAAGCTGTGTGTTAAGTGAAAGGTTTATTGTTTGGGCTTTATATTCTTTCCAGCCATTTTTATTTTGAAATGCCAATCACTGACTTTGCCTGTCAAAGTTGAAGAAATTAATGTTCTTTTCAGAGAACCATTCCAGCAAAGGTTGCTTCAAATATTTAACCCATGTGGTGGGAATCAATGACAATGTAGGATTCTTTTTATTTTCTCTCCCAAGTTAAAAAACAAAACCAGATATCCTCTCCCCCTATTTAGCCTAATAAGTCAAAGGCCTGTAAAAATAGACTGATGTCTGTGTGTTTTGGGGCTTGTTTTCTGTTGGATTTTTTCTTCCCCAAACCATCATGACTTTGTGATGGGACTTAAGAAAAGCAATCTCTCTCTATTGACCTGATCCATTTGGATGTGCATTCCAGAGGCATATATCTCCACTCGTATTTACCTCATTCAGATCTAAATGGTAATGGTCATGATGTAATTTTGGAACTGGGAACCTTCAGGGGGGTGAAGATGAGTGTTCTCCATGTGTTTCTAAGTTTTAAAAGGACTTAAGAAGAAAACAGAGCAAAGAAATCCCTCTGAAGTCGAGGTGGGTTGGGTATTTTGGAACAAGGAGCAGTTCTGTGGCCAATGGAATGATTTCTTTTGTAACAGAGTAAAAATAAATTGCAGGCAGTCAATGTATCTGGTATGTATTTTTCTCCTTTACTTATATCCTTAGGGAAATGGAGTAGAGAGTTCCTCATATAAATTAACTGATGTGCCAGAGGGGAAAAAACCAGGGAGGACTTGGGCAGTATGATATGTGATCAGAAAAATTAATCATGTCATCATCTTCCTGGTTTAATGACTCCTGATGCCACTTACATGATACTGAAAGGAATTGCTCCATCCCCCTGACTCTAGAGGTAAATGATGCCCTTGAGCTTATCTGCCTTCCAGCAGCCCCTGGGAGCATCACCCACAGCTGCTGAAGCATCTGCTCTAATTGCCAGGGAATTGACTTTGGCTTTGGGGGAGCTCTGCCACCCCCTCCTGCCCAGTCCAGGCTCCTGGACCTCTGGTGACAGAGAATAGCCTGAGATTGCTGTAGGGAAATATTTCCAGAGTCACACCTCACTGTGAAAAGCACAATTCTTGCTCTGGCAAAATGCACTGATAAAACTTTTTGTCATTTTATGTGTAACTCCTGCTGTAATATGAGATTGGAAAATGAAGCCAGCTTGAAGCCAGTGTGTGGTTCTCTGAGTACGCAGGAAGTGAAATAAGCCTTCTAATTAAAGGTGTCTGTGGCTGCAGAAACTTTGGATATCAGTTCTTCTCTTTGAAATAAACTTTTCACCATTGTGGTTTATTCTGAGTATCTGTGGCTCTATTTTTTCCCCTGTGCTGCTTAGAATTTACAGTAATCTGGGGCAGATCCATATGAATTCTGCACAGCACATCTGTAGTTGATCCCCATTACCTGCATAATATTTTTATATTAGTTGCAAGTCTTGCTCTAGAATTTTTACCTCATTTCCAGAGCTGCATGATGCTCTGGAGGAGAATGTGAACTTCCAGAGAAACTTGAGTTCTCCAGAACAGCAGTGCTGAAAAGATATTTTCATTTTCATGCTGAAGTGCTTATTTTTAGTCTCTGCTTGGTGAAAATATCTTTGGGAATATCTTAGATATAGAGACACTGAAATATCAGTTTTCATATATTTTTAATGATCTTTGAAGTCTCTGTAGGGCATTCAGCACATGCAGTGTGTTACCTACAGCCACTGCTTTTCCCAGAGCTTTTCACTGCAGCACAGTGACTGCTTGGCTGATGTTTCTATTTACTGCTTCCATCCTGTTTCATATCATGTACTATTTGTACGTCCCTGTGTTAAACTAGAGCTGCTGTTAGATGTTCTGAGCATCATTTTGATTGTGGCCCTGGTTGTGGCTCTCTGCCTAAAAGTACAGGAGGAGTTTTTGCAACAAGAAGTGACTCTAGGAGAGAAAACTGCTAACATGAAGATTAAATGCCCATTTAAATGGAAGTAAATATTTGGCTAGACAAAGGAGCACAAAGCATTCCTCATCTCACCTGATTTTCAGGTGTACAGAGGCTGCTAAAGGTGGGGAGCAGGAAGGGTGGACTAGAAGTCTGCAAAGCAGAGGTGTCCCCAGCTGCTTTCAGAAGGTGCAGGGCTGTAAGCCTGTGCAGGTGGGGGAGAGGGAGGAAAGTGCCCTAAATTCTTTCCTTTCCTCCCCTTGGTATGGGAGTGAATTTAAGGGAACAGGCAGAGCCTTGCCTCCCCTCTGTGTGTGAGCAGGATGGGGTGTCCCAGTCTACAGAGAGACAAGGGTGGATAGAAGAGGTGCAGTGAGCCAGCAGAGCTCCCACCACCACAATAAATACAAGGTCAGGGAAGGGTGAGTTGTGGCATTTGGCCCTTTGCTGCCTTCAGGGCAGTTCCTGGGGCACCTCATTGCTTATGGCAGCAAGGAAAAGGAGTTCAGGTGAAGTCATACATTAATCCCTAGAGCTGTCTCACCCTCTGGAGGAGGCAGCAGAGGACTTTGTGTGTGGCTGAGGTGTGAGCCTGTGGCATCACTCATCGATGAGGACGTGGAGGCTGGTTGAAGTGGACCCATATTGTCATCTTATGTCATCATCATCACACGTTCTGGCATCTCAATTACTGATCTAAAATAATGAAAGGAGTTGTCAGGTTGGGTAGGTTAGATGAATTACCCAGCTCAGTTACTCCTATCTAAAATAATCTGTATCACTTACTGAGCGTCAGCATGTTGCTTACTTGAAAAATTGCACTTTAACACTAGTTTTTCTGAGACATAAACAGCCATTAAAGAATTCTTTGGGGTATAGATACATACCAAAGAAAATGTCAAACCATTTCTCTAGAAAATATTTTAACACTGGAAAAAAGATTTAGGGAAATAGCAGAGAAAAAAACCTACTATGCAGAAAATAAACCTGCTCACAAAATAAGAATTTTAATGAGTGAGCATACTGATTTCTAAATTTACCTTTATTAATAAAAATAGATGACTATATAGTTGCAAAAAAATGCAATGCAGATCCTGCACCAGGGAATCTAATAGCAGTAACACCATTATAGTTAATTTTCACAATTTATTGTGTTGGTAACTATCTAAACCTCTCACAACAATGCTAAGCTTTGTATGGACAGGTGAGAAGACAATGTCCTCACAGGTCTGCCAAGCAGATATTTAGCAGAGCAAGGAGTGTTCACATAATGTCACTTGCAAGGTGAGGAACTAGGGTAAAAATAAAAAAAAGCAAATTGAAGAATTAAAAAAAAAGGTAGAACAAATGGAGAAATTACAGATGAATGTTTACTGTATTAGGTGAAAGTCTCATTTACATTTACTATTTCTTTTTTAGTTATGTTAATGAGAGTAGGAGCATCACTTTGTGTTGGTGCTGTTCAGACCCAGCACATCCTCAGTGTGTCATACTGATATAACACCTGAGAACTCTCTTCACCTTCAGCTGCAGCATGATTTGCCTGGAGATTGGTGCTGCAGAGACATGTATGAGGCTAAACATCAGTTAGAGGTAGATGGGAATTTTTATCCATAATGGAGAAAGCAAAGAAAACATTTTTGTTTTGTTTTGTTTTTTTTCCTAAACCCATAGTTTAGAAAATAAAAGAACCTAAGATTAAAAACTAATTCCACCTGGACTACTGTTGAACTCTTAATTAAAAAGAGTATAACATGAAATTATTTCTTTAAAAATAAAAATGTTTCTGGAAGGAAAAATCAGTTTTTCAGAGACCTCTCCCTAAATAAGAATTTCACCATACTTTATACTTTCCTAGCAATGATGCTGATAATAATCTGATCTATAACAATGGGCTGATATTTATTGATAAAGAAATGGTCCCCTAGAAGCTGGCTGTTCTTCTGTGGTCTGGGCCATTTTTATTTTCCCCTGCTTCAGAGATACCAGAGTTCAAACTCTGCACAAGCAGTGTGTGGGGGCTGGAGGATGGATTTAATCCCAACTTCCTTTCTAATAAGCTGGAAGATGGATGTATGGAAACCAGCAGAGTCCCTCCCTGCTGAGGGAACCCACAACCCTTCCCTGTGGTTTTTGTGCTAGAGCAAGTGCTGGTCCAGTGACCCCACCTTCTCTTTCCTCCCACATGGAGGTCTAATGGATTTGAAAAAACCAACCAAACTTCTTTCCCCCCCCCCCCCCTCCCCCCATATATTGCAATCAATGAGTCAACTGCTTGAGTTTCTCCACTGCCTCTGACAATCTTTCCTGCTTTGTGCATTCACATATTTGCTTCTGTATGACCCTCCATCAGAAAAGTTCCTAGGACGATTCTCTGCTGCATCCTTCTCTTTGCTGTTTGGAAAAAAAAAAAAATTGTTCCTGTTTAGCTCAGATCTTGGTGGCTGCACTGACAGAAAACCCTGCCTGGGGGTGGTGTGGTTTATCTCAGTTACCAACTGGAACAAACCCAACAGCTGCTAATTATGGTTTTTCTGTCTCTGCTTGGGATTTGTGCTTTTGTTGGTGAGGCTCAAACATGCCCAGGTCTTAGTCTGGGGTACCCAACATGCAGAATAACTCAACATGGCTTTGGGGAGAGAGGGAGAGGAATTAATACAATCTAACAAAGTCATGTATTTTTCTATTTCCAATTAGTGGTTTTCTACAATAAAGTTGCCTTTGTCTGCAGTCATAGTTAGGAGAAACTCAAATTAGAACAGATGAATCCTGAATATCAATAATGTTCTGAACTCTGTGGGATGCCTAGAAAATGAAAAACAGAGTAGATTAGTATTGGTCAAAGCATGGATGAGAGAAGAGCAATAAATTCCAAGAGCAAATGTAACCAGATAAAATGATACTTAAAATGAATCAATGTCAGTTCTTGACTAAAACAGTTCAGCATACATAAATGAAGAATAATGGAGACTTTGTGACTTTATTGCATGAGTCTTTAAACCACTTAAATAACTGAAGTAAAAGGGGCTAAGAGTCAACAAGGCAAGTTGGCATTTCATGTTATTGAGTGATTCAAAATAGAAAACCAGAAGGTAGGTTTTCATTTCCAGAATAATGACAGTTTTTTTTAGTTCAGAGATTACTGCTTTGGTTGGCCTTCAGGAAATATGAAAACATAAAATGTCAAAAGGTAACTAATTTGACAAAGCAGAAGGAAAACTTGTGTGTCAGGGACATCTTATGTGAGGGAAATGAACAGTAATGTCTGAAATGAGGAAAGCTGATTGAAACATGATGCAGATACACAAAAATAAGAAACCAATATCAGTAACTACCCCATCCTTGGTTCCATTTCCAAACCTGGATGCTAAAAGATACTTGCTTATTCTTTGTGACACAGTTGTCCTCAGTTAAATTCAAAACAAGGAAAAATGAACTTGCCCAAGGATGCCCAAAAATCATGCCAGAAGCAGAATTCAGGCCCCCCAAGTCTGTTTCTGGACAACCACAGCATGAAGGGGCTGTTTAAGGCACTGCTGATAAAGAGATTTGCTCACACACTGAGGCTTCAGGGTGGTTTTTCTGAAAAGCACCAATTAACAGGTGAAGGGATTGTGGACCTTGGAGATGTGTGGTGTGCTTGTGGGCATTTCACTGGGCTAATGGGGGTGACACAATCACAACAAGCTTAGGAAAGCTCTTCTTATCCTGGGCTGGGTCTGAAGAAGGTAATTGGAGTGATGCCTGCCTCTCCTTCAAGGCCACAAAACAAGGACAATCAGTGTCTTGCTGTTCCCACTCTGATTGCAGCATTATGAGGTGAAACATGAAAATATCCAGTAATCCCAGTTTCTTCTCTCTGGCTGGGTGCAATGATGATTGTATGCTAGATTGTGGGGGAAAAACATATAGATTGGTGCTTCAAAATGAGCATAACGCTTGGCTGCACTGGTTGACAACCTTCCAAAGTGCTTTACCAATATTCTTTACTCAGTCTCAACGCAGGCATGAGACAAAGATGCTCAGTGTGCACATTTCACAGTGGGGTGCACACAGCCTGAGAGGGATGGCTCTGGTAACTGCCTCTGGTATATTCACTTGAGGTTTGCTTTGTTGTGCATTCATGACTGTTGCAATTATTGGTCTGATTGAGATATATTTATACATATATATGTACACACACAGCCTACCTCACATTGGCACGTGCCCAAGGAGGTTTTGTGTAAATCCATTCACCTGTAAGTGAAGCCAAGTCCCAGGAATATGCCCTGATGTGGCAGAGGACTGGCTGCACATTTCCCCTGGGCATCTCCAGTGTGGAGGTGAAAACCTTGTGTAGGGAAGCAAAGAACATGTCTGGAGACAAGAGGTGGCTGGCTGGTGGCACAGCTGGAGCTGTGGCCCGATCTTGCCTGTCAGCACCTACAGGATGAGTCTGGAAGAACTGTCAGCAAAATTAATTTGGGCAGCTGTATGTATCCTGTCCCATAATAGCATGATGCCTCAAACCCTGGCATCCATGCTGGTTGGTGAACAACATTTCAGCTGGTGTGGGAGGCAGCTCTCTGCTGGAGTTAAGTTGGTAGAAATGCTGCTTTCAGACGTTTTCTGAGGAAAACCTGATTTCTCAAACACTAATTCAGTCCAAAAAACTTTGTCAATTAGCCCCATCATCTTCTTTTTATGTCCAAATATGAAGAGCACACACATATGTGTCTGACTGCCTGACAGCTGCAGACCACTAGGGAAAATCAGAAGACAAAAAACAGAGTTGGAATTTTGTTTGTCTGATCAGATGAGAATAATTTATATGTACAAGTTATTAATAGAAAGGTTGCAGCAAGCTAATTAATTGTTTATAGAGAGAAATTTAAGGAGCATAACCTGAGATCTGACATTCTGTGTGATAATTATAATTAGAGATGAGCTGGATTCAAAAATCAGGATGTGAAAAGAGATACATTTTGGGAAAGTTTTGAATCTGATCCAGATCTCAACTATGCAGCTTTATTGTTGCCGTTAGGATAGGCCAGAACAAAATCCTGGGTTGGAATTTGGCCTTTTGTGTTTTGTGGAAGTGCAAAGCTGGATCCCAATTTTGTGATGAGGGCCAGGTCCTAATTAGCCTCTGGCATACATAGGGAATAGAATTAAATGGGGTTGCTGTGCCTTTACTGGTACATATTTGTTTGGTCATTTTTGTGGCTTTATTTTGTTTGTTTGCTTTTTAAAGTAACTCAGAGGAGCTCACTGAGTTACACATCAGGATCTTGGAAAGGTGGCATGGACATTGATAAGGTCATTGATGGACAAACCACCCTACCTTTGCTGGACTAATCCCTGAGCTGCACAACCTCCTCCAGGGGCTACAGCCTCAGGCAGCATCTTCCCTCATAAGGAATCTGCTCCATTTGCATTCAGCACCAAAACCTTCTAGTTTGGACTAAAAGATGTTGTTTTCCCTCATACTTGTCACAGTTGACATTCCATGTCTTGGGGCAGCTTCTCCAACACACAAACGTGTTTCCATGAAAACATTCTTCCACCACAGTGACTTAAAAGGGTGGTAGCTGTTTTTTGAATGCCAGCTGAAGTGCAGATGTGAACCACATCTCTGCAGAGCACTGCTGCTGTTTGAGGAACAATCCATCAGCCTTGTCTTCTTCAGTGAGCTTAGGAGTCTGTTGGATAAGGACCCCACACATAATATTTATTTATGCAATGCTGTGTTTATCAGTGGGGGGTGAGACTTTGACCTTATTACACAAACTTTAGCATTCCCAAGACGTGTCAAGATCCGGTTTCCTCTTGCAGCTCAGCCTTTCCAATCCCTTTTGCATTTTCATTGCACTTTTCATTATGCAGCTAATTAAGCCATGCTCATATATAAACACCATTATGCAGTTTAACAGCTAATGAAAAGTTCTCTGATATATATATATATGTATACATACTGATGTATAGTGTATGCAGCATGGGAGTTTTTCCCTCAAGTAGGTCACAGTAGGTTCAAATCAAAATGACATTTTACTAATGGCATTGTAGGAAGACAGATTAATACAGTCTAACTGTGAGGTTTCTTCTCCCTCTGGTAACAAAATGAGAATAAATTAAAGCACACAGTATATTTGCTCTTTCTTGAGGCCTTCTGTGTCTAAAGTAAAATTTCAGAAAATACAAACCCACCAATATTGAACTAGCATATAAAATTGCAACTACTGGATTTAGCTAGGAAAGCCAAACCATGAACATCTCATCCACACTCACAAATCAGCCCTGTCTTGGGATGACATTGTAAGATCTTGTTCTCCCTGTGCATATGTGCCCTTTGCAGAACCTTTAAGGGCAGGTAGGAAATCTGTGCCCGAGGTGACTTGACATGCAGACTTGCATCTTTCAGTTAAACCTGGGCTGTTTGCATCTGCTCCATCCTGGATCACATCACAACAGCCTTCTCTTCTCTTTCCTGTGAAATTTGAATTCAGAGATTTAAATTAATCTAACTTGACTCTTCAGGCAAGAGTCCAAACCGTGCAAAGAGAAAACCAGAATTTGGTTTACGAACACACTGGGAGCTGAAGCATGCAGGGTTTGTCTGGCTTTAGTTACCTGTTTCCAGGGATACTTGAATCTGCTTAAGTAAACCTCCATGTTTCTAATTTTCACTCTTCTTATCAAGAGAATTGTGCATGTTAGGTTTCTTCTGCTGGCTACAAATACTGCCTGGGGGATGAATGACACTGGAGTTCAGTTTGTGTTAAAGAATATGCCTTGCTAAACTGTGTTTTGCTTGTTAATTGATTCCAAATAATTTACCTAATTCATGAGGGTGCAAGGTAGAAGACACACGTAGCTAAATGCTTCATTCCAAGGCCAAAATACAGAGAATAGTCTGTTGGATTTGATGTGCTGTAAATAAAGGTCACTAGATTTATCCATTATGGGAAGAAAAAGCATTGCAGGTAATTCCTAGTATAGAAGTACTACCTTAGGGTATTATGTTGAACCATGGGGTGTTTGCTCACGTGCACAGGGTACAAGTCACAGACTGCAGGGCTGGGACACGTGCTATTGTGTGTTCTTATGCTGGTTGTGTAGTAGTGATGCCTTTTCCTGGTCTTAAAATCAAGAATCATACACGGTTAGAAGGGGAAAAGGGGTTTTACCTTGGTAAAAGGTAAAAGGGGTTTTACCTTGGTATTTATTTTAAGGATCCTTAGGTGTACATGTCCAGGTCATATGCATCGAGATGCACCCCACTGAGTCTGTCTCTCCCTTTGTCTTCTGTCTCCACCTGACCCCTTCCCCAACATTGGGTATAACATTATAGGTTTTACTAATTAGCAGATCTATCAAAGATTCCCCAATGAGAGGCTCAAGTGAGCCCCCCTCCCCAAGGAACCTTCCCCTGGATGGTTCTATCTTGGTTTACAGAATGTGTTCTGGAGAGGACCTTGGGCTCTGGGGCACACTGATCCCTGGCTACAAAGCTTCTAAAATGTTTCATCTCTTAGCTTAACAAACAAGTCCAAGAATGTAGGGAAAAAGCACTAGGAATACAGAAGTTGCAAAAAGGTACAACAGGGGTATAAAAGAAAAGGCAAAAATCTTCTTGGCATCAGTAGAATAATTCTTTCTCATCACTACATTCTCATGGGTATTAATAAAATTAGCCCGCTAATTTAACAATACTCTATGACTTTGCCTCAAGTACATTTCTTGTTTTGCCATGTAAAAAATAAACAAAACACTCAGAACAATTTCTCATCCCCACTGGGACTATATGCCAAGATGGTTTGTCAGAGCTCCTACATTTTCAGTGTCTTTCCACCTGTTTCTTACAACTTTCCCCCTTTCTTCTATTTTGCACTTTCAATTTATTGTTTTTAAATTCAATGAGATAACACTCCTAACTCAGGGGAGGAATTTTGCACCATTCCACAGTGAAAATGGAATTCTTAAAGTTATGCTGCTACTTCTCAGCTTTCAAGGAGCAGATGTACAAATCAGTGTAATGAAAGTCTGTAACCAGACTGAAGTTTCAAAATAGCCACGGGGCAAACTCCTGGCTCAGGCCTCTGTCAGCTCCCTAACTCCCAAATGTATTTCATTAGGAAGTAAAGGGTTAGACTGTAATAGTTTTGCTTTAGACAGAAGGACCAGGAAGCTGTGAGAGATCTTAATTCCTGATTCTGAGTTTAACTTTCCTACA
Organism: Aphelocoma coerulescens; assembly: GCF_041296385.1. Taxonomy (NCBI): domain Eukaryota; kingdom Metazoa; phylum Chordata; class Aves; order Passeriformes; family Corvidae; genus Aphelocoma; species Aphelocoma coerulescens. The sequence continues at coordinate 14,348,262 of NC_091028.1, read as the reverse complement.
TCTGTAGAAGATTGTCTGTCTCTGTTATTAAAGCTTTTGGCGTGGGAATCAACTTTGGTCAATATTACCTTTTCATATAGGTGGGTGTTTTCTGTAGAAGATGTATGAAGAGCCAAAGAAGAAATTAATGTCATATGGAGAATTTATTTCTGGCAATTGTTCATAAATATGGAGAATTTAGGATTTCAGGAAAAATGGCAGGATTATGCTTGTTATCCTTCCTTCCAAAATCAGATGAGGTAACACTTGGGGCAGTGGATTTCAGCACAGTTTTTTGTTTCAGAGTGTAACAAGGACTGGAGAACCAAGAGAAGTTGTCTTCACTGTGGAAAAATGCAGTAAGATATTCCTCACTAGGGAGGGTAAAAAAAAACGGACCAAAAGCTGAGGTTCTTTTGAGATATTTACAACAAAAACAAAGAAATCATTGTTGGTATTTTGGTTATTTTTAGATTTTGAGGGCAAATGCCTTGAGCAAAATACCAATATTTCATAGGAAAAACCCAATGGTTAGGGTAATTGTTGCAGCAGAACTTCCTGAAATTTTTCTTTTTGTTTAATTTTTTTTGTTTGTTTTTTTGGTAGTGATTGCATTCTGAACTTTTGCTTGGCCTGAAGCTTCATACTCTGATCTCTATCAGAAGAAACCAAGTGTTTTTAGGTTTGCTATAATTTGATTATTTGTACAAAATTCTTTCAACCCCTTATAAATTGTGTGAATATGGAAAACAAACATAAGCTCTTTGTTATAATCCTAATTGAGTTGTAATACTCTCCCACCGGGTGCTCCTCTGTTCCTGAAGGAAATTAAATCCCTTAAAAAAAAAAATCTAACCCCTAATTTAATTTTCTTTTCCACTTAATTTCTTTTGAAAATCAAATCAGGCAGCCAAGCTGTACTTTTGGGTGCCTAAGTACCTTTGTAATCCAAACCCAGGTCATGTTCTGAAGTGAAGCTGCAACAGTATGTCCTGCTTAGCCCAGGTCTGAGCTGTTTCCTGCTTTGGGGCTGCCTCCTTTCTTCCTCCCTCCCTCCTCCTGAAGGCTCCCTGTTTCCTGTGCTGGTGAGAGCTACTGGAGGAAGAAAAGAGAGTTGTTTTCTCTGTGAACGATCTGACCCAGATCCCTGCTTTTCTTGTGATGTCACAATAATAATAGGGCTTTGGGGACAGTGATGGGCTAAGAGATGGAGATAAATTGAGTTTTACAGCTGTTGGTAACGTAACATCTTTTGTTAGACAAAGTGCCCTAGCTGGAGCCTGTCGTGTTTGTTGCCTGCTTTTGTTTGTCAAGCTACTGAAAGGTATTGCCTCTCCATGTTAACCTGGTCCTCCTTTCCTTAGAGCCAAACCAGCAGGGACAGTGGTGCTTAGAGCTGGTGTTTGAGCTCACTTCCTTCCATTTGAGGATGTCCTTCTTTCCCTGCAGGGCAGCCAACCCCCTGAGCTGCAGCTGATGGGCAGTAACTCACTTAATTCTCTGTTTTAGGTGGAGGAATTAAAGATTCAAGATTGTGAAGGAGGGAGGAAAATTGTCTGGGGATGGGGTGACCTTGGCTGCCAAGCCTGCAAGAGAGTCCTGGGAGTGAATACAACGTTGAGTGCTCTTGGATATTTTTCTTTAGCTTTTACTATTTTGCATCTCTAATTGGGCACGGAACTAAATCCTGAAGAAATTTGGAAGGCTGCACTGGGGGAGAGTTATGCTACAGTGGGAACAGGGTGGCTTTCAGTCTTGCTGGCTTCTGTTCTGCCACATCTCAATTAGAGACACCCTCCCCAAACCTGAGTTCAAGTGGAGAGAGGAGAGCACGCTTCCACTCATGTGTGATGCTCTCTTGTTGTGAAACCCCAGCCAGCCTTTTTCCAGCCAGGACTGCATGGATGGGTAGCTCTGGGGGTTGCTGAGTTGTCACTGCAAAGGTCAGTGATGTGAAAACAAACGAACAAAGCATTTCTCTTGGAGATCTTGGATCAGTGCAAAACGTGTGTGGAGCAGTTGCTAACTGCTCTGCATCTGAAGTAATGTCAGGGTATGAATCTGCCTGGGATCTCTTAGCAAGAACAGACCTTGTCTGACAGAAAGGTCAGAGTTGTATTTCCTTGTAAGAGTTCAAGTCCCCCAGCAGGAGAGGCCAAGGGACATCTGTATTTGGGCAGAGGGGGTCTGGTACATATCCAGATAGAGGGGCTTGCTGTGGCTGTGCTTCTGGGATGTGCAAGTCCTTTTCCAACTTACTGGCCTGTGTTTGGTAACCTGACTGCAGATCTTTCTAATGGTGCCAAGGCTGAGCAAGCCTTCTTGACAAAAGGCAGATGTTTCTCTTCTATCCCAAATCTCTGCCCTATGATCTCTTTCCATAGCCTTGTGATATTTGAGGTATTTGTCATTTACACTGGTGTTCTGAGGCACGAGGTGCTTTTTCACAGTTGGGCTGGGACTTGCCTGTAGCTGTCTGACGTGTCGAGTTGTTTGGCAGAAGAGTTTGCTGTAAGAAATGCTCTTCCAGGAGAAAAGCCCCAGACAAACCCTTCTGTCTGAAGGCAGAAGGGACAATCACCTTTTGGAAATACCTGCCTCTCAGTATGGACTGTAGGAGGAGTTTGTGCAATAAGATTAGACAAATGCCTTACACCTACTGTCTCAGGCCCTCTTGAGAATTAAAAGCATGAATGTATCTTTAGAAACCTGGTCCTGTGTTATGTTCACAACGCCCCAAATGAAGCATATGGGAGAACAAGGAATTGTGGTGTTCTGTGTAGGAAGCACCGTAATGCTGAGCAGCCTGCACCCCGCTTTGCCTGCAGCTCACTTTGGCTTTTAACCCACTTGAATTATTTCAATATTGTGACACTGCTTTAGTGAACCTTATTTATTTTCTTTACCTCTTAACTCTTTATAGTGGAAAGGAAAAAAAAAAAAATCATAAAATGTGGAGTTGTGCCCATGCAGTAATGAGGCCATTTGTGCCCCATCAAAGTGCTGTTTTCGTCTTTGTGTTGAAAAGATGTTTATTCTATTACTGGTTGTGGTCTTATAGGCTTCTGTTTCTCTAACCACATGTTTAACATAAATTACCAACCTCAGAAGGGATATGATGGCCTGTTTTCAACTGCACTAAGCAGTGTTTCATGTTTAATGGAAAAAATATGAATTTTGGCAGATCTAAACAAAAAAAAAATTTTTGTTTAAAAAATTTACATTTCAATATAAAAGTACTCTTATTGGCCCTGAGTCATTCTGGTGTTTACATGTGCATTTGCATCTCCAGGAGCAGTGGTTCCAGCCGTGACAGAGGTAGTTAGCATGAAGAGCTATGATTTAGCTGAGTCACCTCCAGCCATTAGAATTTCAGTGGTCGAAACTCAGACTTGAGCCCAGTGTAGAAACTTCATGCAGGATTTCACCCCCACAGGACTTCAGGGTTTAGGCAGTACCCTGTGGACTCTGGAAAATGTTATGGCCAGTGGTGGAAGTCCAGCCCCGATGGACAATGGGCAGTTCCTCCTTATTCACCAACCTCATGCCCCAGGGTGTGTCCTGGTTTCATGCCACCTGCAGGGTCCCTGCTTTGGAGAAACCAGCCCATAAACAGTGGGATAATATTTCTGCAAAGCTTTTCTGCACCTGGCCTGCTTCCCTTCAGCCCCAGCGATGTTTCCATCATGCCCTGCATGCCACAGCTCTGCTGATAAAGTGCCAGGCAACCTGGATCATTTACTCACACAAGCTTTCATTACTTTCTCCTAATTATGATTGTAATTTTTCTTCTTTTTTTTTTTTTTTTAATCTGCAGAGATTATTGCAATTGTATTGAGAATCTTTATCTCCTCTGTGCATACTTATCCTTTGATGATCTATGTATAGTATGAGCTACCTCTCCTCTAATTACATCTGCCCAATTCTTCAGCAAATCTTTTAAGGCAACATTAATCAAGTGTATTTGGAACAGAGAGTACCTGAAGTGTGTCACGCAAACCCTCGGACTGAATTTAAATTGTGCTCTTAGAAATGAAAGGCAATATCCAAAAGATTTTTTTTTCTAATATATTTAACTTCAAAGCCTCCCGAGTATATTTTATTTTGATAGATCTCAAAAAAAAAAAAAAAGAAAAAAGAAAAAAAGAATGAACCTTTTTTTTTATTGCCAATATATTCTGCTCTTAGATATATTCAGTTTACACCAGTAAGACAGAAAAGAATCACTACTCCATCAAACAACATTTGAGGAGTTTTCAGTAGCCACTTGAGAACAATAAATAAGCTTCAAGTTTGTTGCAAGAGCATTTTATATATCCATAAAGAAAAGATCTTTCCTGGCTAAAGGGGGTTGTGTGTTTCAGTACCTATTGATAATCTGTTTTTTTTTTGTTTTGGTGACTTTTTTTTGGGCCAAGTTAGGCACTTTTCTTGCAAAACTCAAGTTATTTTACACTGTAAAAGAGGTAGCATAGAGATCCACTTTACATTTTGACAGCTGTTTCTCAGAAAGTTTGCAACAAAAGCCTCATGTGAGAATTCATTACAAATTCCAAACTCAGTAAAAAATTGCAGTCAGGTGTTTCTGAACCATCACAAAATTCAAGAGAAGGTGCCCTTTAAGTGCAATGTTAAACCTGGCATGTATCTTAGGGTTTTTTTTACTTAGAAATGATGAGTTCATGACTCTTCTGCATTAGGTTTACATAAACTGTGTAAATGAAGCATTAATTCTTCTGCACTTCTGTCATCTGTGTGCCAATGGATCTAGAAACGAGTGGCAGAGGAAACTCATGTAAATCTGCCTGACACAGTTTGTCCCCCCCTCTTCTTTCTCTGTTTTCCTTGGTTTATTTTCTTCACTCAAGAATGCATTAGAGCTCTCAAAATAAATAAACCCAAACACTTTTATAATGACTTCCTGGGCCTTGGTGTTTACTTTTCACTATATACTTTTCTAAGGAGTGCTCACCCCATGCTTTCAGCACCCTTGGTAATTTTTTGAAAGTGTAGCAGTAAAATTGCAATTTCGGGGCTGTGTGGGCTATGTCTGCTCCAGTGACTTGCATCTACTATGTGAAATGGAAAAACAGGGTGTTGGGGAGCTGAGCTGGGACCTAGGCTCAGGGAGTGCACACCCAAAGATGAGGAGAATTGTGCCCAGGGTATTAGAAATGTATTGATGTTTTCAGAAATAATTCATAGTGCTATTTGTGCTATTTAATGGCCCATGAAGCCAATGGATATGTTAGAGCTGGCACAGCTTCTGTGTGCTTCAGTAGCTTTAGATTAGAGTATGTTCTATTTGGTTTTGGAAAAATAGAGATTTTCACATTTTGATAGCACTATTACAATAATTTGTGTTTGTTACGCCTTTACTGCTTTGCCTCAAGATGATGTGGATTGTGCTGAGAACGTGGCATGGGTGAGCTATGCTAAATACTGAAGTCTTAAATTGAAACCCCAGCTTCCTGTTAGACATCACACGAGGGGGTGAAAAACGTTCTCAGCATTCTCTGTGCACCTTTTCATAGAAGGAATATGTGAGAAGTGCAGGTTAAATTTCCCTCATGTTCACATCAGCACTTTGGCAAGCCCCACTTGAATTCCTGTGTGAATCAGGCTTGTGAATAGCTGTGTTGGATTCAAGGTAACACCCAGTTATTTGTAAGCTCCTGGAATACAGGATTGCTGCTGTATTCCTGCCCTGCACACAAAATACGCCTGCACGGTGGAAGTCAGCAGTTTTGTTTGTAAAGATGCTTTTCTAAGCCCTGTGTAGGATCTTGACCTGAGAAGAAAAGATTTTTACTCTAAGAAAAACTGAAGGCTTTCTGGGCACTGCCTACTACCAGCTGACACCACGTAGAAAAGGACATCAGCGTAGAAAAGAATCCCACAGCCACAGCTGCGTGCACGTTTTTGTATGTAGTAAAACAACAACTTTTGCACTGTAAACTCTCTGTCCTTTGGGACTGGGGAGCTCATGTAAGAGCCTTGACTTGAGTGGTCCCAGATGTGGGGCAGGAGCTGAGCCCCGGGGCGTACACGCCGAAGTGCAGCTTGCTCTCCCTTCAGTGCTGCACTTTGTCAGCTTGAAATGTGTTTACTCCAAATTCACATGTTTATGCAGAGATGTTTCATGAATTCTGCATGCCAGGTCACACTATCTCTGCCCATCCCCACTGTAAAGTGCAGTTATGTGAGTTGGTGAAAGGAATCAGATTTTTTAGGACTGTGTCCAAGATTTGTTTATTTCCATATTTTTCTTTATTGTTTTTTTCCATTTCTTTTGTAAAAGCTAGGAAAGAAGCCAATTTAAGCTATGCTCGTATTGTGTCTGGCACCACAGAAATAAATCAGCAGCATTTTACTGAGACAATATGTAAATACAGCTCAACCTTCCTCACACTGATCACTTGATTGCCAATTTGGCCTCTGTGCAAATACAGTGTGGCTGAAATGATGCTTCTTTAAAACTCACGTGCTACCACCATTCAGCTCTCCATATATAGAGCATTTTTCTGTTTTTAATTAGCAGCTTTGATATTAAGCCAACTGGCAAATATTTATTTGATGGAGATTCTCCATTCATTAGCAAAATGAGAAAAAATGAATCTATAATAACATATAACTGCCCCATTAAGCAGCATTAGCTATCCATTTGAGAGATAATAATGTAAAATACAATTTTCCGACCACCAGATGCTGATGAATAAACTGGTGATAAATTGGTGGCACTAAAGCAATAAATGGGTCAGAGGTCAATTAGTTCCACCAGAAAGAAGCAACCCACTGGGAGAGTGGCAGACACGCCCTGATGGATGCTTAGGGGGTTACTGGCTGATGTTTTATTCAGAATTATGAGCAGGCAGCTGAGAGAGACTGAGATTCAGGACAAATTGAGGTTTACCTTTATGGATTACTGTTTCTATTGCAGCAAAAGCCAGGAGATCCTGGCCAGGCCTGGGGGCTGTGGCAGTGCTGGCCCCTCCCCAGGAAGCTGATGGTACTGGATGATCATTTTGGCCCCACTGGAAGCAATGGCTGAAAAAATTCCCCTCAGCTTCCCTGAGACGGAGTCTCACGGAGCGCCTCGGCCTGTGCAGATGTCTGGGTGTTGCTCAGCCTTGACGTGCTCAAGTGAAAGCCACTGTGCCTCTCCTTGGGGGCCAGTCTACGAAACACAGATTTACTCTAACACGTAATCCCATCCTTCTGGAGGAAAACCCCTCAGAACATGCTGAGCTTTGCTTTTGGGTGGCTGGAACAAAGGAAGATGAGAGCTCGAAGATGAGGCAGCTGAGTTGGAGGACCCAGCACGGGTGTGTAGGATGAGAGCTGAAATGAGGGCCCACATTAGAGAAATCACTGACTGTTCCCGAGCTTCGTAGGAGTAATGCATGGTGGAGCAGGGAGGATCACAGCCCCAGCATTGTTCCTTTTGCCTTGTGTAATTAAGATATTCGCAAGGAGAGAGTCGAGTCTTCTGTTCCAATAGATCTTTTTGAAACAGTGCCACAGAAATTAATCAACTTTTCTTTAATCATCCATTTTATTCTGACCTATCACCTTCTCTTACAGCACTGGCATGTAAATCTTATGCACACTGTGTTAAACTATGTTAATATATTCCACAAATCGCTCCCAAGGTTTGCTGCATTCTGTTGAGCAAAAATGTGATGTGACAGATAATAGAGAGGAGAGAAAACATGCACATTTTTAGGGACACTCTCCAACTCTAATTAAGAGCAAGTGTTGGGAAACACTCAGTCTCTACAAAAAGTGCTATAGTCCTTATGTTGGTCATTATCTCAATTTTTGACTGTCCCCTACAAAGTCCTGTCATCTTAAGATAGTGCTGGAAAACAGACTTGAGGGACAAGGAGGAGTAAATATCCATCACAGACTGCAAACTGTAATTGGTGGTGAGCTGGAAGCGTTCTGTGCGTGTTACCTGGCAGAGGGGAGATGTCAGTGATCCACTGCACTTTTCGTGCTGCAGATCATCTTTGTTGTATTCAGATGTTCCATTCTCTGGAATAATAGATCACTGTTGTTCTGTCTGAATAGCTATTTCATCCTCCTTGTGTACAACACAAAAGCAATCGCTTAAATGTAAAAGCTTCTCATCAAATCTCTGCAGGATGTTCTTTGCCCAAATCTGCACTTTAAAGACACTTTTTGCAGTGCAATATCTGAATTACATCAGATATATGGCATCTCTCTTTTTTTTTTTCTCCTGAAATTAGCAGCTCTGAGCAGAATTTAGAGTTGGAGTGGACAAAAATCTGCTGGAAGTAGCTAAGTAGAAAGTGTTGTGGAGTTTTCTAAGTAAAACTATGTGGTTTTTTTTTCCTTGATTTGTTTTTGTGGTGTTGCTGTTTTTTGGTTTTTTTTAATTCAAATGTCTAAAAAGTCTATGTAATGTATTTTTTCTCCCCTTGAAATTAAAGCTGTACTTCCAGAAAATTCCACTGGGTGCAATTAGTAGAGGTGGTAGAAATGCTCATAGTGAAAGCTGAATCTGTTTGAAATCCAGAGGGGTTTAGTTCTGAATTATTGCCATGATCCTTCACACTCTTATACCTCTGCTTAGCTTTAAATGCATGGAAATCAATCAACCCAACTGAAAAACCCCAAACTGTTTATGATTGCAGTGGTATAAATGAGAGATTTGTAAGATGTGGCTGGTGACAAAAGGCTTCCCTCCAGCTGCACCCTGAGGTGCAGCTTGGGGACACCCTGGGGACCCTGAGCTGGGGTTCCCAGCACTGCCCTGACCTGCCTTGGCTCCCCTGGGGCTGAGCTGGAGCCCTTGTCCCCAGCACAGGAGAGGTCACACAGCTCTCGGGTGCAGAGGGAGTTTGCTGTGCTGTGCTGTCACCATGTGAGGATGAGTGTGTGAGGATGACAGAGGACATGCTGGGTTATGTGGCAGGAGGAGGAGGCTGCTAATGATGTAGTCGTGGTTTAGCTCTTGATTTGTGCTGTCTGTGCTGGAGGTGAGGGGTTTCTCCCAGCAGGTGCTCAGGGAGCCCCAGGACTGGGCTCTGCCTGTGCGTGCCCAGGGCTGTGCTTCCCCCCGAGCTCCTCTGCACAACAGGGTGAGACCCAGCCCAGGGCTGTGTCACCACGGGGCCAGGGGGTGTTCAGGACTCTGGGAAGCTGGGCTGGAAGGTGCTGTACCTCTGCAGGTACTCTGGCAGGGCTCTGGGGCTGGGTGTGCAGGGAGTGCTCGTTAACCTGCACGGGACACAGCACACTCAAATGGTGCCTGGAGTCTCTTTCTTTTTTTGTTTTTTCCTTTCTTTCTAACTTTACTGAAGAAAATCACTTTCAGAATCTTTGTTTGAACATTATTTTCCTTTTCTGTCCTATTATTTTCTCTCTACTGTGATTTACAGAAAAACCCATGTAAATATTTTATGATAGACCAAATTTTATTCTCTCTTCTCTCCCCTTAAAGAAAGCACCAATAAATGTTGCTTTGTTTTTGATTCATCCTCTGTAATAGCTTTCTCCCAAGCCCAGAAAAATCCTATACAGGGACAGATACACACTTTATTTCTTTCACAGAAGAGATATATTGACTTCTTAGTGTAGAGAATAGTCTTTTTTCTCCTAATAGCATGGTCTTGTATTGTTGTCCTGATATTAGCATCTGGATATATCTTCTTCAGACAGATGGGCTTGTTATTTTGAGTCAAACCCAATGTGAATGATCAAAAAATTAATTTAAAACAAAGAATTAAGATAGAGTTATTAATTTACAGTTCCATTTTCTAACTTTCCATTTTAAATCTGTGTGCTAATGCATCTATACACACACACGTATGTGCACATACACAGAAGGTGTACCCACTGTAATTTTAGCCAGTATGTCTCAGCAGATGCACACACAGAAGAAAATAAATGAATAATTTGCTGATGCAGAGTTACAAGTCGATGTTTGTTTCTGAGAGCTGAAGAACTTGTAAATGTCAGCCCAGATCCTGTGGCTTCGTCTCCTGTCAGCTTTCACACTCAGCTTTGCTGGGACACGCAGCAAGCAAACCTTTCAGAAAATCCAGCCTTCAGCTAAGGGTGCATGTTTGAGATGAGCTGTAAGAATTACTGTGCCCTGCTTTGCATGGGGAGTGCACTGACAGAGAGCCAGCAGTGCTGTGCTGTGTCTTCTGGCATGTGCCCTCAGAGCCCAGAGCTTCAGCAAGGACCCGAGTGAGCCCTGGCAGCTCCTTGGACTGTCCTGTCAGCTCACATATGTCACAGGAGCTCTTCTAAAGGAATGGCTGGTGAGAGCTACCTCTTGGCCGTGACATCTTTTGCAGTCTCCTTGAACTCTGATGCTGGAAATTCAGGCTGTTCACCTGCCCCTCGCTCCATTATTGATGTGGTAGCAGCAGAGGGAAGAGGGAGAAGTCATAAAAAGTATGTGCTTATTCTTCTCTGTCTTTTTTTTTTTTCATTGTTTCAAATTTCTGAAATGCAAGTTCAAAGAAAGGGTAATTACTTTCTGCAAGGGGCATTCATCTAATGGGAGAGTCATTTGCAATGAAAATATTTTAAGACCTAGGTGAAATGCTGCTAATGATTTGCTTTGTCAGGTCGTTAGGTAGCTTTCAGGCTTCACTGGAGGTAGCAGAAGTTTGTTCTCAGCATGACCACTGAGGAAGCATTGCCCTAATTTCTGATCATATCACACTTGCTTTTTATAGTATCCATTTATAACCATAATCTCCTCTCTTTGTGGGGGACAGGGATGGGGAGAAGGGGCTGGAGAGCTGGCACTGGAGGCAGGCATGGGCCATGCCACTGCAAGTGCACCTGGAGCAGGCACTCCACTCCTGGAGCTGCTCAAGCCTTCTCCTTGGTACATTAATGGGCTGACATCATAGCCCAGAGATCTTTTTTTTTTTTTTTGTCTGTTCCTTTTTCTTTTTCAGTATTTTTGTTGTTGTTGAACTGTTGTAGCTCAGCAGGCTCTGGCTGCTTTTGTGCCGGGGGGCTGATTATACCAGAGCTGCTTCCCACAGGGTGCAATTCTGTGTCAGGTTGACATTCTTACTGAGCACTGCTGAGGCCTCTGACAGACAATTGATTTCAAGGAACACATTTCAGTATAAAAATCTCAGATTTGGAACATCTGCAAGGCACAAGGGTCTCTGTGCCTTTGTGAAAGAATTGGTTACAAGGAGAAAGAATCTGGGCACTCAGAAGCGACACCTCACCTGTAGCTCTGCAGTTCCACAAACAGCCCAAAACCACTGGCAGTGTAAGAAATCTTCATTTTTCATTTATTCTTTTTAAACATCTTTCTTCCTAAAGCACAGTGAAATCAGGTTTCCAAACTACCCAAACATAGCTTAGAATATAATAATCATTTTTCACTCAACAGCTTTGGCCAGGCTTCCTGAGAGGGATCTTTGAGAGGCTGCTCAATGTCACCTAGATATTTATCTTGTGATATTGGACTTGCACAAGCAGAAATTAACAACAATTAACACCGACACATTTTGATGATAAACTTGCAATTTTGCCATGGGAACTTGAAAGATCTCAATTTTTTCATGAGAGGAAAGTCTTTCTTCCATTCCACCTCCCTCAAACTTTCTCACTCCTCTCTGCTACCTCCCCCTTTTGCTTGTTATTCAGGTATTTAAGTCTGCCTAGGATAAGGGACTAAAGAAATAATAGAGGTGAGAAATATTACAGGTAAAATACAGTATTAATGTAAGTAGAGTATGCTACTAATGTTTTACAATTATTTTCTATAGGAACATCCATTAGACTGTTCCCAAACAACTGCATTTAGGTGTTTCAGCCACTGAGTACACAACTGTTCTTAGAAATATCAGGAAATCTCACTTTAGCTTATTTAATCTTGTTAGACACCTTGTCCTATCGTCATTATAGTCTGCTTCTTTATGGTTGGATCAGGTTTCAGTATGAAGAAATGAGTGCATTTTTACAAGAGAAAATTCACACAGAAAAAAAAGAGCGTTTGGAGCAATACAAGGAAGCACCAGATTTCCTGGCCCGTTTTCTTTTACTTTCTTCTGTTTCCAAATGAACTTGCAGATCAGGTTGGGTATATTGTAATTTAACTCCTAAACTCACTTATTTAATCTCTTGTCAAAGTTGTACTTTAATGCCTATCCCCAGCTCTGGTAGAATTAAAAATAGTGTTGTCAGGTCCGGAAATGTAGTTATTTCACTTGTCATTTCTTGTTAGTCCTTTCCTTCACCCATGATCACTGAGTGGATAAAATATTTAAAAGAATGTGCTGTGTTCTATCAAAAGCAGTTGAGATGAGCAACAGGGGCTGTCAGCAGAAGAGGTCATCAGGCAATTTCACTCTCTGCTGTCTGTTGGGGCCTTTGTAAGCCAAGTGTTATGAAAATAGGCCAGTGATACTGAGGGCTCTGTGGTTTAATACATAGTATGTGTTTTCAATAAGAGAATTTGGCTTGGATCCCATGGACTAGGAGGATTTATTTCTTATGTGCAGTACATTAGGTTTCTGGGAAATTGGAAGAGCATAAAAGTTCATTTCTCTGTGACCCAAGTGGTAATTTAAGAATGGAATCAGATCTTTTGTGATGCAGGGGTGTAGTGCACCTACACTAACTAGGGTATCTGTACCTACAAATGGGTGACGGGGGAGCCAGTGCTCTGAAAGGCTCTGGGTAGATACAGCCACTTTAGGATGGTTTAGGGCTGAAAGGCTCTGGGTAGATACAGCCACTTTAGGATGGTTTAGGGCTGAAAGGCTCTGGGTAGATACAGCCACTTTAGGATGGTTTAGGTCTGATTCCCTGAAGACTTGTTATTTCAGTGTTCAAAGACGTTCAGAGCTGAGTTGCCTCAGCATGAAAAGTCATCAATAACCGGGTTCCTGGGGTGATGTTACGTTCTTCACCAGATGCTGTACGCTGGTGGACCTTTGCTGTGCCAAGCCAACACTTCACACACCTCTTCTTGACCTTCCTTTGAGCAAAGCTGTGGTCCTCCTTAGTGAGCTGCAAAGATTTTTCCATACCTGACTGAACCTGTGCATGTCACCTGTGTAAAGAAGTCACATGTGCCGTAGAGTCTGCTACTCATCACAGGCACAGAAGGGTGAAGCAAGCCTGGTGTGATCTGTTCTGCAAAACAGGTGTGGGTGAACTCTCTGCCTTAAGGACCTTTGACAGGAATCCCACCAAGGTCAAGTCCAGTGATTTTGGCTTGTGTCAGGATTGACACAACTTCACAGTGCTAATAGCAGGTCAGGGTGCTAAGCTGCATTTTATCTCAGCCAGTCTCTTTCTGCCTCATAAATAAATGTTTTCATGGGCATCAGCATTATTTTAATATTGTGGTGCAACCTGAATGTTTTTGGTTTTTGAATAGTGTTCTGAGAACTCCCAGCAGTACCACAGTTGTTGACAGCATCATTTCCATTCACTCGTTTCTAATGCCTTGGGATGTTTTTAGGGTTTTTTTTTTGGTTTTTTGTTTTGCCTTTTTTTTTTTTTTTCCAATCAATGGGAAACTTAGCTGAATTCTCCCATTTTTCAGAGACAAACATAAATCCCTTTTTCCTCTCTTCTTTTCCCACCCACCCTGCCTCCCTGAAGGTCATGCCTACCTTTATGAAACAAACCCCAGCTTTTGTTTGTAATGCTGTGTGAACAAAACTCACGACAGCACTGGGACACCCAAGTGACTACAGCATCCCAGCCTGTTGGCTGATGTTCAAATGCATGATGACAGATGTCAATCTAAGTGCAGAGGCTGTAAGAGAAATAAAGTTTGTGAAGTAATTAACATTGTAATCAAGTAATTAATTCCTTGGCAGAAATAAAACTTGGACTTTTTTTAGGTTTCTTTGCCCGTTTCTTTCTCCAAGAAAATAAAGCACCAGTAATGTGAAGAATTTTCTGTCCATTTCTCTCCCTCTGAGTACTTAAGCACAATCTTTGTTTCATTTTTCCTAATTGATTTCCCCCACAAAGCAAAGTAATTATTGATAATATCCTGCATTTTCAATCAGTCTTCTGCAGATTTTAGAAGTTTAGTAAGCAGACTCAGTTTAACCTTTGAGTTGTCCTGCTTCCAGCATAGAGATGATACTGCTGGATGGACAGAGCTATTCTGCAGTTATTACAGGTACCTTTAAAGGCCCATTCTCATGGCAGAAGGGATCACTGTCCAGACTTGGAATGGAAGGGTCACCTGGATGCTAGATAAATTATACTTATCTCTAAATATTAATAATGGGAAATCAGGGGAGTGGTTCTAGTTGTGTTATACCTATCAGTATGTGTCCTGCCTGCCCTAAGAACTTTCTCTGTTCTTCAGGATTTACTTGAATGTTGCAATTATACAATTAGCATATTTACCCTACGCACATAATTATACCTAGTTACTGTAATCATGATAGGAAAAGAAAAAGCCTGTGTTTAATAAGTCCCAGTGAAATTCAGATGAGAAGCTCAGCATTAAAAGAACATTAGGTACTTGATAAAACACCAAAATGATTCATATTCAAATGCCAGGGAAGAATATGGGATTGCCAGAGATCTGCTGGATTTAAGCATTCAGATACTCATTTTCCAGTGTGAATTTCCTTGGCTGAGTGCAGTTCATGGCAAATTTCTTTTGGAAAATAAACTCACGTGCAGTGACTAACAAATTTGTATGTGTCTTATAGGAATTGTAGAGAAGAGGGTGTATTCAGGGGCTCTGAAAGTGGTGTTCTTTAACTCTGATGAGGCCTCAGCATGGCTGGGTGAAACTGCAACAACTCAGAGCTGTTGCCTTAGTACGAAGTGAAAGAAGGAGCAAACTTCCTCAGTTAGCACTGTACCCTTGAAATAGTGTAAATAAATAGCCTAGGATGCCTCTTAATAGCAAAATTATCTTTCCTAAGCTAGATGCCATCATTGACATTGAATTCTTCCGAGTTTCTGATAGTAGGAGTGGTTCTTCCAAACTTCTGCATGTTAGGGAAAACACTGTTGTAACAAAGGTCACATATAGTTACTCCAAGGTACAATGGGGACAGAATCATTTAACTGGAAAAGCTGGGTGAGTCTCTGGGGAATTCATAGGAATAGAAACCAGCAGGGAAGCTTTTGCCAACATTCACCTTTTTTTTTTTTGCTCAAAGATGAACTGCTATGGTTTGGAGTCTTCCCACTGCCTGAGGAGCCCTCAGTGGACTACTGGGAAGACAGTAGATACAACACAGGTGTTCTGGAAAGAACATCTGTGAGAAAGAATTTATGCTAAACTTGTGGTTTGCAGCTGAAATGCTTTATTTCGAGGTTATAGTTGAGTTTCTTTCTCAGGAGATAGTAATAGGGCAGGAGGGAACACTGAGAGGTCCCATAGCCTGGGTCTGCCCCAGGGCAGACTCAACTAGAGCTGAATAGGGCATGACACAAAGTGTACAGCCTGTTCTTGAAAACCTTCAGTGACACAGATCCAGCAGTTTCTGTAAATAATCTATTTCTGGGCTTCATCAAACTTGCTATTAAAAGATATCCTTATGATCCAACAAAACCACACCATTGCTATTTAAACTTGGCATTTCTTGTCCTATATTTTTGTAACTGCCTCAAAGACATTCATCATGCCTCCCCTAAGGTTGGAAGGTAGAAAGCAAGCAGCAGCTTGGACGGAGCTGTAATGGTAGTGCTTAAAGAACTAATTACAGGTACTGGTTAGGATTAGGCTTGAGAGAGTCAAAGAGCTCCAGGAACACTGGGACTGGAAAAGGCATGCCAACGTGATCCTGTGGAAGACCCAACCTTGCTGCTCCTACATCTTTCTAATCAGCATCACCCCTGGTGATTTATGCCTTGTCCTGTATTTTTCTTCCTCTTTTCCTTTATTGCCTTCATTTATCTCAAATTTCTGCTTCTATATGGTGCTGTGAATGAACAGGTTTTATGCAGAGGTGAGAAGGGCCTTCTTTTGGAACTTAAGCCACTTTTTACAACTCTGAATTAGTGGAAATACTGGTGGAAATTCAAAATACTGGTTCTTCAATATATCAATTTGGAGATAGGCAAGGCGTGCTTCTCTCTCACTGAAGGAATTCAGTGAGAAGAGGAAAGTGCTCCATGAATCATTCCTTGCAGAGGGACTGAATCTCAATGGTGTAGCCAGATTACTGTCACTCAGATTTATGGGAATATATCTAAGGTGAAGATGGATACGAGAATTTCCCTTAGAAATGCTTCCCAGAGGTGACTTGCATCAACATGCATATGCCAAGTGGATTTTAATCTCCCAGAATTCACATAGGACTACAGGTTTAAGACTCCCCTCAAATGTAGGGCATAGCTGTAACTAACTTTTACAAGATTTACATGATTTACATCATATTCTGCATGGCAGATACCTGACATAAGCTGTTGACAGATCTCCTGGGTGTTGAAAGCAGCGTATGGGATGCTCTAGGCAGATCATGGGAGTTTTATGGTGACTGCTTTTTGTTGATGCACTGATGAGCAGAAAGCGGCCAGCTCTTTCAAAATCTTCCTTTAGGGATTTGTACTCTTACTGTGGCAGTGTTAAACTGGATTCCATGCTTGTGTCCCAAGCAAGCTGGCTCAGATGTAAATACATACCGTGCCAGCGTTTTGGTTTTTTATTACAGATCAGTCTCCCATGGGGAGAGACTACTCTGAAATAATATAAAGTCCTGACTACCACTTTTTTGCAGCTTATGACTTGTCTCCAAAGCACTGTAGCATCTCGAGGCTATTCCCAAACAAAATGTTACAAGCTTGTAGCAGCCCCAGTTCAGAAAACAGAAACACAGCCATTAAATGAAAAGCAGTTAATTGGTAATTAAAAATTATACTTTGTGTTCTGCGACTTCAAGGCCAAGCATTCAAGTGCTAAAATGTGACTTCTATTTGACTAATACTGTTCTGATGTCACCTATGTTTCAGAGGTGTAATTTTAATTGGTCACTAGCAGTTGCAGCAGCATAAAATAAATATTTCATGATTCTTATTCACTGACTAATGTCCATTACATTATTAATTTGTGTGTAAATGTGTTGTCTTGTTTGTGTTTGAGAGATTTAGGTGCCCAGAATGGCACTTTGCCTATTATCTCACTGCACAGCACTTTTGTCAGCTATGTCTATGTTCCAGTGTTTCACCACTGTGAAAAATGCTGCCTGTTTTAAGTGATGTATAAGGGATTCTATATTTTCAGAGAGGACCCCAGAACTTTAGAGAGGAGAGTATTGTGTGACAGGTTATATGATCAGCCCTAATTTGGACCAGAGTTTAAAACAATAAGAGGTGCTATCCCAGAATCTCAATGAAAGAATGGGAGCAATATCTTCAGCTCTCATAAATTTGTACAGCCCTGTTATTGATTTCAGTGCTCACCTATGTTAGCTAAAGATCTGCATATTGACTGGTGAGGAGGAAGAGAAGGAGTTCTCAAGGAATTGCTGAGGAGCAGGTGGATGTTTTTCGCCAGGCTGCCCAGCGCTCTGAGCAGTCACTTGGGAAAGAGCTCTAAAAATGTGCTCCTGCAAGTCTCCAGGAAGAGGGAGGGTGTGCATGTGGTTCAGCAGCCAAGCAGAAAAATATATTTAAAAATCACTATTCTGTTTACTGATCACCTCTGGGAACTCAGAAGAAGTGATGCAGATTACAGAGTAATCAGCAAAAAAGTTCTGTGGTCTCAGGCAGTTTTGCTGAGTTGATACAATCCTAGAGAAGGTGTTCTTCAGTGCAGGTTTCTTAGATTCCCTGTAGGAAGAGAAAGAAAAAAGTCTGAAATCCCTCCTGACCTGATTTTCTGATTTTTAGTATTTCCTCCCTGTCCCTAGATTTGGGACCTGACGAGTCAGCTTCTTGCTGCAGCAGCTTTCTTGTCAGGAGCGAAGCTGAACTTGGAGCATGGTGTAACTGCGTGTTTCTGTAGCAGCCTTGAAAAGAAAGTAAGAAATGCTTTAGGTGAAATTTTTACTTTGCTTGTATTTTAAAGGAGTAAAGCTCAAAACAGAGTCAAATGCAGAGCATTTTCACCCAGATCCAGGTAACTTCTGAGCGATAGTCTCTGTGATTGTGAGATGAAAGGTCAAAATGAGCAAAAAAAGTCAATTTGTTAAGAAGTGGCTTCTTGAAAAGTTAAGCCTGTCTGCCTCCCTATATGCTTATCGTGTAGCTTAGTGTCTACATAAAGTGTCCTTAACATATCCCTTTTCATTTCGCTGTTTCTAGGGAAGGTTATAGAGGACCAGGCCAGGATCTGGGATTTCTCAGTAAAAGCAGGTGAATCATCCTCCCGGCAGCTTGCTTTTCCCCCTGTGTAAAGGCAGGTTAACAATGTTTATTTGACAAAGAGCCTCAGGGCTTAAGTTATTATCTCAAATGTTTTGTAACTGGAAACATCTTACCAGTTATATTTTCACTTTTACTGCTAGAAATGCCAAAAAAAAAGGAAAGGGAGCAGTAATCAGGCAGCTGGCATTCACCTTCAGCAGTGCTTCGTGCCTGACTCTTCGAACCTTCTCATTTACAAACACGAGAAATGAGGGAACCTATATCCAGTGATTTCTCATCTTTGTGGCTTTGGACTCCAGCTGCCAATGGGGCTCAGTGGTTCTGCAACACAGGCAACAAGAGGTGAGAACTGACCTGTTGACTTCAAAAAAAGGCAAAAGAGAAGTGTTGTAGAAAGCAAGAAAACTTTTCTTTCTCACCACTCTAAGTCACAGTGATTTGTGGGAGGCTGAAACAGGAGAGAAAGCAGGAGGTGACTTCTGTGTCGTGGCCAGATTAAACTCGAGTTTAAAGAACTGTTGAAATATTTCTATTCTAGGAACGCATTTTGGGTGTTTCATGTCATAATTGTTCTGAAATATCATCCGAGACTCCCACGTGCACAAGGAACACTCTCCTGATCAACGTCAATAGGTTGCTTGTCCCTTTCTTCCAGGAGCTGAATTTACTGGGCAGAAAAGGCTCTGTAGCCTGTTTTTCTACTGAGCCAGGGTGTGCTCTCAGCTGGGAAGAGCCATGCATTTACACGTGTTAAAAGTCCAGCATGAGAGCCAGAAAAGTACTTTTAAAAACTATAATTGCGAAAGAGCTGGTCCTCTGAATATTTGTTTCTGCTTTGTTATTGTTTATAAACTTTTCTATTCCATGTGAGAGAGAACATTGGAAAAGAAAGAGAAGTTTGGAATTGCTCAGAAAAATTTTCTCAAGAATACTTTATCAATTACAAAGCCATTGTCTCCAATATTTGGAAAATCAATTTTGATGACATTTCTTTTTGTTAAAAAAGCTCAAGGGATTAAGTGCTTTGATTGTGCCAGAAGCCTATTTCAATTTCTGTTGTAGGAGCACTTCTAAAAACCCCAGATGAACATTTTAGCAATGAAGTACAAACATAAATATGTTCTTATGAGCTGAAAAAAATCTGAAAAGCTGAAAAAAAGCTGAAAACCATCCCCCAGCATACTGACAGATCTCAAGCCAAAGTGAAAAAAATAAAAAAAATCCCAGAAAATGAATTACTGACATTGTCATTATTGCCACGGGTAAATATATGGTGCTGGTTTTCAAGGACTAAACATCTTTTGTTTTGAACTTGCTGTCATTGACTGATCAGCACAAATACTGAGCACACAGAAGGTTTCTGTGTCAGACACAGCCTTAGGCGGCTGCGGGGCTTGGAAGCACGAGGGATGTGTGGGACAGACTCTGTGAGCACGGCTCCTGCCACGTCTCTTCACCAAAGGCATTTTAGATGTGCACCAAGAGCAAACCCTGTAATTGGCCGTGCTAAATCCTGCAGTCAGGGATTCCTCTGTGACACCCGTCTCATTAAGGTTACCGGGAGGAGAAACCAAATCTCTCTGGTCTGTGGCATGAAGAAAAGAGAGAGAGGCTTTGTTCCTGGTGGTCTCTCATGCTGCCCTGCTGCTGCCTGCCCACTCCCCAGGTCCCATGCGTCCCAGGGCTGGGCTCTGGGGCCCCAAGGGTGCAGGTCTGTGCCCCAGCCCGAGGCTCCTGCTGTGTCCAGCCACCTTCCTGCCTTTGCTGGCACTGTCCCTTGGCAGGTTGTGGATGGTGGAACAGATTTGTGCAGTAGCACACAAATGTGATTGGGGTTTGTGGAGCAGATGCTGCCTGGCATGGGCTGGCAGAATTTTGGTGAAGTCCTGCCTAAGGGGGGTGGAATCTCCCCTGTGGTCTTGTTTTCCTCTTGCAGTCGGTCTTTCCTGTGCTGTAGAATTCTGAGGCTTCCTTCCAGTGCTGCAGACCTGCTGATTGTTGTAAATTGCTTATTTTTAGTATAGACTATGCTTCACTCTTCATCCTTCCCCTCCCCATGACACTTTTTCCTTGGGAAGCAGCCCCAGCTGGGGCCCACGGTCTGGTTTTGTCCATTCCTGCATATACTGGGAGGTTTCCCAGTGTGAAGCCCTCCTTGTCTCTGCTGGCAGCTGTGATATTTTTTCTTTGCAGTTTGTTTTGTGGATACAACCCTTCTGCCATGCCTTCATCTGAGAAAGAGAACCTGCAACTTTCACATGATAAAAGTCTTGTTGCTGAAAAATCTTACCAAAAGCAGAGAGTGGTTGTGTAGCAGTTGCACCTGGGTGCAGGGAAGACAAATTCTTGTCCGTGGGATCACTAACGACTCCATGTGTCTCCCAGCCATGTCCTTGGCTTCCACAAATGAGGTTTGCATGCCATGGAATGCAGCAATTTATGGCTGAACATTTCAGTTAACAAGTGGTCTTGTCTGCAATGGCTGCTTAAGCAGTTAGGGCTCTGATAATTATCTCAGAGTCCTGGTGATGGATCCTAGGACATTTGTAAGAAATGGCCAGAAGTGCCTGAGGTATTTAAGCCTCATCTCTACAACCTACATCAGGAAACAAGCCTTTTCCAAGCTACCTCAATGTTTGTGGCCATGCTGTTCCAGAGCATCACCTTTTCTCTTTCAGTGTCCTCATGAACAAAGGCCTCTACCCCCCAAAAAAGAAATTTTATTTCTCCATGGATTTATTCTGGAACAATTGTGTCAGTTAATATCCCAAATGAGAGCCTGATTTTTACAGAAAGCCCAAATATTGCTGAATGTTAATATTTATAAATGCTTTGGAAAATCTCACCTTTATTTTCTGGATCTTACTGACTTGGCTGGAATGTTGTGTATCAGTAAACAGCTGAGGACAGTGTGGGGAAGTAGGCTGAGTTTGTACTTTTCTGCCCTTCAGAGGTTGTACTTAAAAGGCAGAAAAATCAGACCCACTTCTCAGTCTAACCTGACCTGCACTAAATCATTAACCACGTTAGTCTCATCCGCTCCGTTTAAATATGAGTGGATGCTTACTCATTTCTTAATATAGTTTTGCTCTTAAATGATTCATATTCTGTTTTATCATTTTCCTAGCACTTTATAGAGACTTGGCAGAGGCCTGGGGGACCTTTACTCTCTCCAGCTTGTCACTCCAGATGGCTTTGCATTTCTACAGCAGATGAGATGCTCTGGTCATGGCAGTGCAGTTGCCTGCATTTACTAATCCTCTTTGCCAACCTCCCAGACCCTTGCAGGATGCCTCTGTGCCCCACATTTGAAGAGTTTGCATTTAAATTGGCTGTTGAAATTCATGTTTCATTTTCTTATTTTAATTACCGTCTCTGTGCACTCCTAGATAGTTATATGCTCTGCTGGAATGCTTGGGGACTATAGAGGTTTCTTGTGATTTTGGTAATAAATTTAGACCTGACGTTGTGGCTGCTATACCAGGATTTGAATGACTTGTGACTCCATATTTTTTTGAGTAACAAAAAGCATCTATAGTAAAAGTAGGCAAAAGAATAGAGTCTTCATTTTACTCTTGGTGAACTGAATTTCTGGACAATAAACTGATTTTCTTCAAGCTGCTCAAGGGACTGTCCCAGAATCTGTGACCTCCATTCTTTGGGGCTCGTATGACTTCTGGCTTAGAAATTCATGAAACCTTGTGGGATCAGATGCACAGCAGCAGCTTGAGGAGCTAATCTTATGCCTGAGAGTCAGTAAAACGAGATTCCTCACAAGTGAAGTTTCACTTACACAGCAGGGGATAAATGTTTCTGATTATTAATTTACTTTTTGTCTCCACGAATATATTTGAGTCAAAAGTGGTATGAAATATTGGGTCATTTGCGACTGAATTGGAGTTTGTGCATTGTCTGGGTCAGCCAGGAAAGCTGCACTCAGCACATTGAGCCAGTGCATTTCAGAAACCCCCTCAAGGCTGTTACTGGGTAGCAAACAGGCTTCATATTCAACAAGTGGTGTTTTTCTGGAAAACAGTTCTATTATGTTACTCTGAAATCTACTTAATGCTGTGGTCCTACTGTGTTTCTATGAGTTTGTCTTTGGGTAATCCTCCAGCTTTTGCCTCAGGCTTTGGTGTATGACAAGAGAAACCATGCTGTGACACTGGTGGTGTCAATTTACTACTGTTTTGTACTCAAAGTAAAGATAACAAATTGATCCATGCTCTGTTTAGTGGCTTTACTACTTCTGAAGTGCTCCTGTACCTCAGCAGATTGCATCTCCTTCCCCTTTGCCCGGTCCCTACAAAGAGTTTAACATCACATGCAGGGGTGTGTGCACATTGCTCTGCTTTGACCTCTCTGGGGTTGTTCAGGGCACTGCTCAAGCCAGTGAAAAGGGAGAGGACTCCTGAATTCATACTTCTGCAGGATAAGTCTTGCACAGTCAGTGCTGAGAGCTTGTGAGGGCAGCAGAGCCCTGGTGAGGGGTGTAAGCAGATCCAGGCAGCTCTGTGTGTCTGTCTGTCTGTCTGTCTGAGCTCCACAGCTCCCAGCAGCAGCACGGGAGGCAGAGCTGAGGGAGAGGACATTGCTGAGAAGCTGTAATAAAGAAGAGACTTTGGTGGCTGAAGTTTTCAGTTTTCCTGAAGGCTGGGTTTAGGCTGTTGTGGTGTTTCGAAAGGGGGAATGTGGGGTGCTGGGTTTTATAATGTTTGTGCAAAACTCTGTGGGGCCAGTTGGGACCAGCTGTTGTGATCTGCAGTGATTCATGTTGTGAAAAATGAATATTTAGAAATTGGGTGTGAGTAAGGCTTCTGCAGGGCTGAGCTACTGCTTGGCCACTTGGCTCTGACTTTTTGTAGGTCCTTGATGATGCATTTTGAGTTTAAATGTAGTGCTAGAATGAATTATTCACCACTGAAGTCAAAAGAAGAATTTTCAGCTCAAAGTTGCAGGTTGTTTTCTCTAGCCCTCTCCCAGTTAGAGGGTGCACTAGTTAGATAGATATTTAGAAGTGCTCTGGTTTTGGTTGAATTAATTTATAATTAACCTGAGAACAAAAAAAAAAAAAAAAAAAAAGGCAAGGAAATCTGAATGTGTCTGAGAAAGGATAAATTGGTGGGCATCTCAGACCACTTTTTCAATCCTTTTTTTGGGTTCTACGGAACCTCTTGGAGGATTTCAACCTTTATTTTGCATATCAGGTGATTCCAAGTAGAGATAATTTATTTGGCAATCTCCAAAATCCTCATTCCTCATCCCTCCCTTCCTGTGACACGTGAACCTGCCAGGAGATGACAAGTTAAGTGCCTATGGAAAGGAGAAGAGCTGTAGCCAGGCAGTCCCATGTTTCTGTGGCTGTGATCTCCAGCAATGCTGGTACTGTCGGCTCTGAGATCGGGGCTGAGCCTAGCCCTGGAGTTTTGCACTTCGAAAGTCACAGCCTGTCAGAATAGCATTAGTGTCAACCCCAGCACCTCACCCACCCTCTGCCACCTCAGATCATGCCTGAAATATTAACTCGTGTGCTCCCTTGTAGTGATGAAGGGAGCATGATCAGCCCCTCGTCAGTCAGCCTTTCAGTCTGAGCTTCTACTTTGCTCATGAATTATACCCCCATTAGCTAAAACAAAGTGGGTGCTTTTTCTCATGTTTCTCATCTATTTTCCCATCAGAGAGAAATCCAAGATGACACATCCATGCTCCAAGCTCCGAGGTGCTGCAGAGCAGATTGCAGGAAGCCTCTGGGTTTGGGGGGGTGGCTGGTTTGGGTTTGGGGGGGGGTGGCTGCTCACCAGTCTGTGCCGTGGCTCTCGAGCTTGGGGGTGTTCAGGGATGACATCCACAGTGCCACCATTCTTAGAAGAGGATGCATCTCCGTGTAACTCAGCTCTGGGTATTTCTTGGCAGTCCTGCTAATTGCTAATGACAGGGACCTTGGAAGTCTCTGAAAGATCACAGTGTTTTAATTTGCCTTTTTCTCTCAGGAGAGAGGCTGACAGTGAGTGAGCACTCCACTCCCTCCAGATACCTCTGTCTGCCTCTCCAGTAAAACATCTAAAGCACTCAAATTTCAGTCAGGATATTGTTTGTTGTATACTTTATGTCTGAGATAAAAGCAAGCAAGCTAATTTTAAAATTATATCCCTGGGGGAAGATAAGGATACCAGGAGTATTGGTTACAAGGAAATCCCTCAGCCACTTGAGCAGTTAAAGGAGCCTGAGAGTAATTGTAAAACCAAGTGTCTGTCAGGTGCCCGTGTACAACTTTTTAGCTAAAAAAGGACTTGAAAAAGAATCCTTCTAAGCAGCACAGACAATAAATAACACACCATTAAAGCCTGGAAAATGTGGATGTGTCGCTGTGTCAGGGCTTGTGCTTTTGTAGGTATTTTCTGAATTAAACCAGAGTGTGCACCTCAGCATCCCACAGGGAGCCAGGATGTCAGGGCACTGCTCTCTTCTGGCAGTAGGTAGCTCAGAGCTGGAACACCTCTAAAATGTGCTGGGACTCTGGGGAGTGGTAACGGTGGTTCATAAGCTGGTTTTACTCTTCTTGATTAGTTTGGTGTCAATTACTTAGTGATTCTTTTTTATACAGATCTAGAATATTGTCTATTTGGAGAAAGTTTATAGAGCTTTGCTTTAATTCCCATGGTCTGTTAGCAAAATACAGAACAAAATTCTTTTGGTCAAGTTTCATCAGACTAATCAGCGTTTCTGTTTAGTTTGAGACCACAGTGGTGGTTGGTACCACCTCAGATCCTGGACTACTTAACAATAAAAAAAAAGGAAAAATAAAATCTTTTTTCACAACAAGTGAATCCCTAGTCCCA
Organism: Aphelocoma coerulescens; assembly: GCF_041296385.1. Classification (NCBI taxonomy): domain Eukaryota; kingdom Metazoa; phylum Chordata; class Aves; order Passeriformes; family Corvidae; genus Aphelocoma; species Aphelocoma coerulescens. The sequence continues at coordinate 14,323,135 of NC_091028.1, read as the reverse complement.
GCAGCTTTTGTGTGAAAGAAAAAAAATAGTCTGCTCTGACACAGCCAGTCAAGAGATTTCTGATGAAAATGGAGCTGTTTCAACCTCATCACTTCTGTCTTTGTGATACTAAGCTTTTTCAAATAACTTTATGCTTTATTTTGACTTAACTTCCTTTGCTTTAGAAATTTTCACCTAAGTGAAAATGGTAGCACTCCTGATTGTTCCACACTAATTTGCAGTGTGATTATAGAATCAATTAAAGGGTATTAATGAGAGATATCTCTTGTACTATCTGCTTCATTTTATGGTTATTAGGAAGCAACTTATGGAACAGTTACCATAGTCACAAACTAAAAAGATAGGGGCAGTCACAAAGCTTGTGAGCTAAAATCCTGTACTGCTACATGCATGAAATCATAGATAAGTGTGACAGAAGTTGACATCTCAGATACAGCTTGACTTACCAATGAGGGACAAAGCTACGATAAGACACGCTGCCTGTGGAGGGGAAAAAAAGATCCACTGTGGCAATCGTTTTGATTTTTGAAAGAAATCACAGCGCTTCAGAATGATTGTGCTCTAACGGTTCTGACATCAAAAGCAAGGATAAACTCCTGGAAAACAACATTTGCAGTATTTCCATTTAACCATTTAACAGAGCCACGGAATGAGTGAGTGGATAAAATACAGGAACCTCCCACAGCAATGACCCCTCTTTCAACACACACCCTTTACTCCTGTTCTCCGTGTGGTTTATAGGGCTGGGGGGATTTCATCCACAGCTTCCCCCCTCTGAGACCTGCCATCTCCCAGTAACCCCAACTCTTATAATTGACATGGTCTTCTCTTCTCAAGCCCCTTGCAGTAAATGCCATGTACAAAACCTGCTGCACAGAGCAGGCAGAGAAATACGTGCCTGAGAGAGAGCGAGGCTGTTGGGCTTTTTGTGCAATGGCAGCAGTGTTAGTGCTGTCCCTTGTGTCCACGTCCCCTCTGCACACTCTGCACGACCACTGAGACCAGGGTGTCTGTGATCTGGCCCCTTTGCCTTTCTGATTTGCTGCACCAAGTCTTCATTGTAAAAGTGCTGAAGGTTGCAATACCATATTCATGTGTATAGGCTACAGAGCGGAAAAAAATCCAAAGAAAAGGCAGCTTGTGAGATTATTGCAATTTTGGTGTTAAAACTGGTGGGTGACTGATACACATAGAAGGATTTGACCCAGTGATCTTGCTGCAGCTTCTGGAGCAGGATCAGTCTGAGCACAGGCAGGCTGATACCTGTGAATACTGCTCAGAAAGCCAAATTAGCAAGTGCTTTTGCATGATCTGTCTTCTGCTGCCTGGGCATTTTCCCACAGTGCTTGGAGCTCTGATTAAGGCAGTCAACCATAAATCACTAAGGCACATGTCAATGGAGCCCTTACGATGCCACTGGGGATAGAGGAATCATATCCTCTTACTGCTTTAATCGTGAGGCTGGAGTCCATTAAAAATCCATTTAAATCTATGAACTGGTGTTAGTTTTAAACTGGTAATTTATGTCCAGTAGATACTAGCAGAATTTTCTCCCCCTGTATCTGAACTGTTGCCAACAGCTGCTCTAACTAACCAATGCTATTCATGTTCAGGCTTATACAACATAATCTTCACTCTCTGGGTCTGTATCAGCAGGCAGCAGTAATGGGTATTGTCTGAATCAAAGCCTCTTACAGAAATGTTGCAAACCAGAATGAAAAGACTGGAATAGCACACCATCAGTATGTGGAAAGTGTTCCAAAGTGGGAATTGATCAGTGGATTTTCTGCTGTCATCTTTCAAACTGCATTTTGGAAGGACTCAGAACAAGCTCAGTGGAACGTACCTGATACCCAAAATCCACCTACCAGTGTGAGCTGTACCATCATAATTAAACAGATGCTTTTAGCAAACAAGGGTACATTCAGTCTAGTTCATTACTTTGTTGATTTTGGAGCCTGAGTATTTCAGAGGCTCTCTGTCCTTGTACTCATCTGATTTGCAAAGTAAGATGTTCTGCAGGGGAAGAACTCACACAGTGCGAGCTCTTCCCCTCTGGTGCTGTTGCCTGGTGGCCTTTGAAGATAGGCAGGAATTCTCCCACTTCTAACTGACCAAAATCAGATTCTGCTGAAGGAGTCCAGTTGAAACAGAGCAGAACCTGTGTGTATTGGACTGTTAATATAACAAGAAACACTGCAGATCAAAAGCAGCAGCAATGGGCAGCTGGTACCTACATTATTGCGTGTACAACTTAACAATGTAGAAGCAAAGACTACTTGGGCAGGTGTATCCTGAGGCTGGCATGGTTCTGGCAGCATTTGGACAGGGTCACGACCCATTTAAAGTAATCTGACTTCTCTCCTCCACACTGTTAAAAACCACTAACTCTTCTATGGCAGTTCCCATTTTGGTTTTCTCGCAGAAGTGAACTTTGGATCACAGAGGTCAGTGTTTTCTCATTTACTCATGGTATTAAACATTTTTGGAATTAAAGCAATGCAAAATCCTTTGCTCTACCCTTAAGGGACGTTCCCCAGCCCTGAGGACTGGATAGTTCAGGTATCAGTCAGCCCAGGCCCTTCTCCACCCTGCACCCCAGGTCACTGCACTTCCCTTGCCTTGCTCTGAGGTCCACTGCCCCCCTCCCCGTGGTTCAAGCCTCAGAGCTGCCAGCAAAGCACAGATGTCCCCCCAGCCAGTGCCACAGGGGCACAGGGGGGCAGAGGGGAGGGTGACGTGTGAACAGGGCATCTGTCTCCAGCTATGCTGTCCATCTGTTACAGCTCTTGCTCTTAGCAGGTGAGCACCTACACCAGGAGCCCTGCAAGAGCAGGAAGGAACTGGCACCTGAAGGGTGATGAGATCAGCAGAATGTTGGATGTAAGTGTGTGGGTCGCAGTTGGAGATCCATAAAGGGATGTAGGAGCAAATGTCGGAAGTTGTGGCAAGGGATTTGTGCTCTGCATGGGGAAATGATCATCAGAGTGCAGTGGGACTGGCCTGATCAGCCAAAGGCAGGCAAAAAGTAGCCAAAAGAAAATAGGCAAAGGTTCAAATATTTCTAAGCCAAGGTGCTGGTCCTTTTTTTTCCAAATGAAATTAATTAATTTCTTCTGGAACCCTACCAAAATATTTACTCTTACTTCTGGTAGCAGCAGCCACAGAGGTAACCAGAAATCGCTAGGTAGTGCAGGTGTTTGCTAGCAAGAGCAGCTGTTACTGTTAGAAAAAACCCAAAAGGTTCCCTTCAGTTTCAGCTTCATAAACCAGATGACAAGTTCTGAAATGAATTTAAAAAAAAAATCTCCAACAGACACTTCATCAAAACCTGGCTCCTTGCTTGGCTTTGCTTGCAGCTGTTTTGCTCCTTTTGGGGCTTGGCATGGGATAGCTGTTGTGGGAGCTGTGTTCATCCTTCTGCACACCCTTTTTTTGACTCACTGTCCATTCAGAAGCCAGTTTCTTTTTTTCTTCATTTTTTTTGCTCATTAGTGCAAAAGAAGCAACTGTGCTGCTGCCTCAGCCAGACAAAAGTCAGCTTTCTTAGGCAGGTGGAAGGTGTTTGTTTTGTATTGGGAGCTCACTTGGGACAGAGAGTAAACAACAAAAGTAACCTGTTCCCCCCAAAAACCATCTTTGTTTATTTTCTCATGCAAAGGTTCTCCTTCAAAGGGACACGGCTCATCGACTGGACCTGGAGCCATCCACATAATGCCTCAAAAGACAAGGTTATGCTGATATCAGCAACATTAGGGAAAGTTAAACTTGTGGATATAGGCAATCCAAACTAAGCCAGGAAGCTTCTGTTTGATTCAGACAGCTTAGAGCTGGCTATCACTGAAGTTTGCATTTGACAGCTGCAGAACTATTTCCCTTTGATTTTTCATGTACAAAGTCCTGCAGCAGTTCAGAAGAGAGGAGCAGGGTTTCATGCATATGACTGAGTGGAGAGAGCCAGAAGCATTTGGAAATTATTCAGTGCAAGTTATGATTTGTTCTTACTGCTTTTCTTTTTAGCACCAGAAATCGGTGCTGATGTCATTCCCTTGTTAGTTGCTTAGTTTAGTGAGAATAAAGGACAGCTAAATTGGGACCCTGCAAAATGCAACACCCAGATGGCTGAAAAGGCAAGTGAACAAGGTGCTGAAATGAGAGGCTTTTGTCTTGGCTTTGAAAAAACAAATAAAAAAAATCAAGCAGCATACAAGTAATACACATGACCACAAATGGGAGGGAGATTCATTTGGAGCCTGAATTTTGCATTCCTTCACATCAAATCAGGCAGTTCTGCTGTATTCGTGGGTTAAAAACAGAAATAAAACCAACAGCAAAGCAAGGCAGAGAGAATCAGACCAAACCCCAGCCTCTTAGGCAGTATTTTGGTACTCAGGGCTGGTAAAGTGCATTTCCCAGACTCTTTGTTGTCAGGGACATCCATTGTTAGTGTGAGCCCACGTAATGACCTCCCAGGCAGGTGCTCAAGGACCATTCCAAGTTTATTCCTATCCCAGATCCTGGATATTTCTTTGAATACATTTCAACCCCTTGACATCACAAGGTTGTCACTGCAGGATGGCAGCAGCCTTGGCCAGCTAACTGGGATCTTAGTGCTGATGTCACAGCAGAGGCCAGAGCAGCACCTACAAATTGGAGGGCCACTAATCTAATAATAATCAGGCAATTACACAGCCCCATGAGCAGGTATGGCTGCTTTAGAAATGCCCCAGGAGGAAACGAAGTGGGCAGGGAATTATTGTAACATACGGCAATTTATCAGCTGCTAACACCGGTGAGATTTTGTCAAAAGATTCCCTCAGGGTTCCCTGTGACAACGTCATGGATTTATGATTAGTGATGAACATCTCTCTGAGTAGTGCAAAACAATGTAAAGGATTACAGGCTTCTGGGCATTTTCTGATCTGGGATACAGGTGAAACGATTTCCACCATAGTGGGTATCTTGTGACAGAAGGCAAAACCCTCGCTGGTGGTCAGTGTGATTGGTAAAGCATAATGTTATTTGTTTGGATTGCTTCACACATGAGATAGAGAGAGAGTTGGTAGCCAAAGAACTCAGAAGAAATTTGCTTAGTTTGCCTTAAAAGATACTTTTTTTGTCGGATTTTTCTCCATTTTTCCAGCAGCACTGGTTATATCAGACATAGCAGCATAACACATAGGTGCTAAAATTAACAATGCTGTGCTGTAAAATCCTCTTTTAAAAAATGGTGACTGGTGGGAACTGCTCATGAATAAAACTGAAAAAGAAGAAGGAGCGAAGCATCATGGAAATGTTGGCAGAACTGTGCTTTCAAAATTTAAAATGTGAAAATTCGTTGACAAGCCATATAGATTGCTTTAGGTAGGGCAGGGATCACGTACAGATTGTGTGGCTCTTGAGAAAAGAGCAAGATACGAGGTACATGTGCTCTCAGCCTGGGTTAACGTGAAGGGGGGGTGGGTTCTTGATGGTTTTAGTCAGGGGTTACACTGCAGGGTGGGGAAGGAGGAGGCCCCCAGGCTCATCCTGCCTCTGTTCTGGGAAGAAACCTGCCTTTCCTTTGACAGGATCATGGCAATGAGGGCAAGGAAGGAGAGTGGTGCTCACCTGTGCTGGGAGAGCAAGGTCGCTGCCCACTCTGTAACTGTGGTGACCTTCCTTGCCCGCTGCAGAATTTCATTTCTCTTTTTCTTGAGAAAAGAGTTTCTTTGTTGGGTTTCTCTCTGTGTGCACTGGAGTGGGTGAACTGATTGGATATGACAGAATAGCTACAATTGCAGGAAAAACAGGAAGAATGGCATATTTTTTTTGAGATACTCTATCCTGTTCTATGATTTATTTGGCATGTTGAAGTATTAATGCTTCATGTGCTGCAGTAACTGACTTTTTCATATAGAGGTTTTGCTAGGAAAAGCATTGTGGGGTATAGGGTGCCAGCAGGAATTCGGAAAAGAAGTGGGAAAATTGTCTTTTTAACAAAACCTAGTAAATTCCATCAGTGGAACCTAAACACCAGCTGGGCCAACAGAGTAAAGGGCAGAATGAATTTCCAGATACCATCACCTGATGGTGATGGAAACACTGAGGGTGTGACATTCATTTGTGCCCTGAACAGCCACCTTGCAGAAGGACACAAGCTCATCCAAGCTGGGGTTGGGGAACTGTTTTCCAGCAGGTTTCTCAGCACCATGCACGTGATACTTCCCATGCTTTTTGTAAGGGTGGATTTTTCCAGCCTTTCAGAGTGTGTTACCTTTAGGGGGTCAAAAGACTTTGATCTCTGGTTGCTGGTGTGCAAACATGCAGAGGAAAAAGGGTCGGGGAAATTAATACAGCCAAGTGTTTCTAAGCCTTTGGTTGTGCTCTGGGTTGTTGATCAGACTTTTCTTGTGTTTGTATTTAAACTTCACAATGAGTGAAGCTAATTAGACTTGGTTAAGCTGATAACACCACTGCAAGGACCCAAAAGCTGAGCCCTCCTTGTCTCTGTCAAAGAAAATCAATATTTTCATTCTTCCATAACCTCACTGCTCTGTTAAGCAACACCAAGCTTGCATTATGCTGGAATTTATGCATATAATTAGAGCTTTGGGAATTTGGAGGTATTTTATCTGTAATTAAAGTGAAAGTGTTCAAGAGTAGGGATTTACTTTCTATGGTTTTTTGCATTCTTAATTAAAAAAAAAACAAACCCAAAACAACCCCAAAAACATAAGGAAAAAAATTGACTCAGGATCTAGAAAGACTCCTCTGGGAGCTGTCCCTGCCCCACATCAGTCAGGCCTTTGTGCCTTCATTTCTGACCTTTCTTTGCATGGAAGGCCATGGAAATGCTTCAGTTTTGCTGACAAAAAGGAGGCACCAAAAGGGGAAGATTCTTTCCAAGATAGCACTTCTAGTAAATACTTCACAAACACTCATAGTGGAATCAGGGCCACATCTCCTGGAGAAGAGAAGGGAAATATCCCCCTTAGAAGGGAATGATAAGCTGCATTTTGCACACTGAGCTGTGTTTAATTGCTGGCCCACTTGAGGGAACTGCTTTTGGGGGTAGCAGCTCTGTGATGTTCCCTGATGTCTGATAAGGCAATGTTGGGAAAGGTGTTTTTCTCATACAGTGCAGCATCTCCCACTGTATTTTGGGACAGGAACTGGCTGAAGTTTTTAGGGCTTTGGCAGCTATAGAAATCCTGTCCTGGTTTTGGGTAATTCCTAGGGAAGATGGCAAAATATATCCCTCCCTGGACAGACAGCAGCAGGGAAGAGAGATCAGAGCAGCACAGAACCATACCTGGAGCTGTGTTTTCAGTAAAAATACTGGCAAGAGGTAGAACTAAGCAATTTGACTTGATCAAATAAAATATTCCTCGTGCTATTCAGAACTATGCACAATCTCCAGTCGTGTTTGCATTGTAAACCCAAATCTCTTGATTTTTAGTGAAAGCAATGTTGTCTGAATGTTGCTAGAATATTGACAGTGAAAAAGTTATTTGGAAGAACAGTAAGAAAACCTGGTGTAATTTAACAGTTTCTACTACAGGTGTGTATAGTGCAGAGAATGGAATAATGAAAATATTCCCCAGTTTAAGCAGCTGCCTTCTGTGCTGCCAGTGTGAGCAAACAACTCAGGAAGAATTGCAGGGAACTGCATCCTTGGAAGGAAAGTACCAAAGACAAAACTCCCATCAACAGCAAAAGTAGGTAAAAGTATTCCTAAGTGCTCGGGAACAAAGGAGTTTTTAGGGAAAACTTCAAGCAAAGAGGGTTTATCATCTTATCTATATTCATCCTTGGTTCCGTTCGCTTGCAGTGTTCTCTGTCTTACAAAGGAGATCAGCTTTTGTGGGGACAGCTGGGACTGAGATGGCTCATTTTCAAGTCTCAAATGCCAATGACTAGTGCTGATTTACATGCAGATTGCCTCTCAGGTTTATTTTATTTGGTTATTTATTTATTTCCCAGAAATTCAGTCATTTGCCTCTGAGGAAGAAATCAATGAGAGGGCAATAAGGATGAAATCTTATTGCCGATTCAGGGAAAAAATAAAAATACAGAAATAAAAAAAGAGGACGAGAGAAGCATTTCAGCAAATGTAGAGCTGCTGGTAGTTTTTTCCATTCAGGTGTTTGCCAGATGTCAGTCTGTGTGGGAAGAAGGCATGTTGCTCTAGGTCCAGAGCTGCTGTTGTGCCCAGGCTCCGTGTTTAGTCTCTGCTGTTTGAGTTAGTCTTTGAGTTCTTCACTGGAGGTATGAAACAAATCCCTTACCATTAGCTCTGTTCTCTGACAGCCAAAAATGTGAAATCCTGTAGCTCTCACCATCTGGCTATGAGCTGGAAAGGTGTGGTTTTTTTCCAACTGAAATCTCTTCTTTCCAGGGTGTTCCAAATTACAGCTCCATGCCTTATTGACAAAATTAATCTCTTGTAGCCTGCACATCCCCTGGATTCAGTGCTGTAATTTGGTTTTTTATTTTCCTCTTCTCTCCAGTCTGTCCCCATCACCTGCTCTCTGGTGCTGGATGCTCTGAGGGGGAGGAATCAGCTTTGCTCTGTATCTTTGCAGTGACTTTGCAATCCTTTCTTCCACCCTGAAAAATGTTTATTGCTGGTGATTATTTATAATCAGAAAGAAATGGGCCTAATATTTTTACAGATTTCTTGTTGAACTTGGCAAGTTAGCATTTGGGAAGATTCAGACCTACTAGCAGTGAGAAAGCTCGAGGCACAGCCATTGGAATTGAAATGTCACACGCTACCAGATTTATTTTGCTTGGTAGTTTCCAAAATCCCATTGCAATGTCATCAGTCCATGTTCATGTTCATGTTCAACTTCCACTGACTTCAATGAGAATTTGGTCCCCAAACCATTCAGAAGTGGCAAGCTGTGGGCCAGAAGTGAATGGGTTTGCACAAATAAGGCAGTAGGTTTGATTTTGGAGGAGCTGGGTTCCGTTTCGGGAGTGCTGACAAGCTCCAGCTTCGGATCCAGCTGCACCTCAGCCAGGAAGGATGAGCAGACACATACAAGCCTTAGGCCCACCTTGCAGAGCTCAGCCCTGGGAGGGCGTGTGCACCTGTGGAATGGTGCTAGGAACAAGATAGTCACACTTGGAGTTATCCCAACACAAAAAAAAAAAAGGACGTAAAAAGCCTGGTTAGGCTGGGTAAATGCTTCTCTCTCAGGATTTATTGTAGTCACTTTATGCACAGCCCTCATGAGGACCCAGGAGATTTATAAATAAGGAGTTGGGACTAGCAGATAAAGCCACTATGACACAACCCAGCTCTTGGGGATTTATAGCTAAACTGCATTGATTTTTATTCCTTTTATTTTTTTTTCAATTTGAGTGTCTAAGGACATAAGAAATGATCACAAGTTGATGGTGACCCTGAAAATCACTTTCTGATTGTGATGAAAATATCTTATTAAAGATTTATGTGGAGCAAGGAACCAGGTGACAACTGTTTCTGGTGCTGAGTAAATGTGCTTCAGAATATGCAAACAGTACTGATGGGATGAATGTTCTTTCTTGAGAATTTTTAATGATTAGAGAATTTTCTTAATTATAGTCAGATATCTAACCACTAATTACTCTGTTAAAGTGTGTTCTGGTAGCAGGAGAAATGCAAAACAAATTTACTTACCTATTAAAATCTTTATGTGTCTGTTACTGCCACCAGTCTGTGGCTCCTCAGAAATATAGACTTATTGATGGGATCCCAGATGCTAACTAGAATTTAATTTAGTTAAATGGTTTGTAATACAGTTTGTATTTCTCCATGGATACACACCAACAGAACAAGATAAAACCATTACCAATTACTCAGCCTTTTTTTTTTTTAACCTTCTTGTGCCCTTCCTTCTTGAATTGTAAATGTAAAATATTTACAACGATTTATGTAAAATACTACTTTTTTTGAGTCAGAAAATCTGCTGCCTATGCTATAAAGTTGCTTTCAAGGCTGTCATTCCAGTTGCAACTGTCCAGCAGTTTATTAGACACTACATCTGGCTCTACTTATCTTTTTAGTAGATTACACTAAAGTGAATCCTTAAGGCTAAACCCTCTAATTTACTAAAACACATGCACATAAAATTACAGCTGTCTCACCAAGACTTTCATTGATTTGAACAGAATGGGATTCATTTAAACGGTTCTAAAACTTAGATAAGCAAACTTCTTTCAAATCCCTAGGAAAAAAAGCCCCACAAGTAAAGTACCAAAACACCCCCAACCTGCCAAACAACCCTAATTACTGGTTTATTGATTGGCTCATCAGTGCTTTATTCTTTATCTCTGTGTCTGCTGACACAATCTCTCCCAGATCCCCTGGCTCCAGTGGCAGCTAGGTGTGCTTCCCACACTGAGGGACCATCTTGTCAGGAATTAGGGTGTTTCCCGTGGTTAAAGCACAGTACCACTCTTCAAAGTAACTATATTATGCATTGTGGGATTCACTCCTCTGAAACTTAGCAGTCTAAAAATTAAACATTTAACTTAAGCTGAAGGCAGGGCAATCACTAACTGTAAAGTACAAAGAGAGCATAGATGGAGGCCTTAAGACACATTAAACAGTTTTTGTGCATCTAAAGTTACGGTTAAGGAGGTTGCTGCCTCCCTGGCAGTTTTTCTGCTATTAAAAGACCCCACTCTGACTTTCTGCACATGGTTTGGAGTATTTCCCCTGAACAGCAGATGGGAATATCTTGCAGGAGATGTAGGAGCACCTCCTCTGGGCACTGGCGTACATCAACTCAACTCCACACATCCCCGCTGCATGGAAGTGCCAAGAGTTTTACACCAGATGTGGAACCCCCTCAGCATCCTAGATCATAGCTCACAGAGGCATGGGGCTCAGGAGGAAACATGGAAACCACTCAGTTTTCCATGGAGCAAAAGGGAAGTGAGTTTTCTCTGAAGGCTCAGTCAGAGGCTGTTCAATTCCCTTCCCAGGATCTAATGCCCCCATTTTGCATTGTAATTCTCATTACCCGGTGCTGTCACCCAGCTTAGTGCCGCTAAGTGCTCAGGCACTGCTGCTGCTGAATGCTAGGGAAAACACCAGAATCCAATTAAAAATCCCCTCAGCATTATTAGAAACCAAGGATTGGCTTTAAGGAGTAGTTACAGCAGTTTGCCTGGAAATGTGCTGTATTTCCCACTGCCAGCCTTCTCCCTGCTGATAGGCCCTCTTTGCGTTTCCAAACGATATCTGCTGCAGTAACAAATATGATGCAAGAATTCATGGAAAAAAACTTTCTAACTCATGTGATAAACAACCCCAGATGATCAAAATCCATAACCAAACCCTCTCTACTCTCACTTTTCCCTTGGGAGAGTGGCTGTGAGAGCAGCACATGGCAGATGTTGCTTTGCTTAATGCAGTGCTTCCCATCTCTCGGTACACTCATGTGCATGGCTGGCTGGTGCAGGAGTCTGCCTGCTGCTAATTCTTTCCTGTGTTTCCACTGATAGCACTGGAAAGAGTTGATTATTTCAGAGAAAGTGGTTGAGAAGACGTTTTACACTGGGTGGTTGTGGCATTATGCTGCACTGGCAGAAAGCAGAGCTTGTCCAAGGCTTCCCAGCAGCACCGCTCGTTACCCAAAGTTGAATTCTCCATCACCAGCATGGTCAGGTGTGCTTGCCCTGCCTGTCATGGAAAGTGAAATCAGAGAAAAATGAAGAGACAGGGAGATGTATTGCCACTGTTTTTGCTTTTGGACAGGAGGGCTTGAGGAAACTGCTGGGTTTGAGACAAGGCACCCTGCACTCTTTCTTCAGCATTACCCAGTGCCCATCCACCCTTTCTTTCCCTCAGCCAGGGCCCTATCACCCTTCCAGAAGGAATTTCCTTCTAATACCTAATCTAAATCTTCTGTCCTTCAGCTTAAAGCCATTCTTTCTTGTCCTGTCACGCCACCCCTTTGTCAGAAGCTCCCTCTTGGTTTGTGCAGACCTGTGGGCTGCTGGCAGCAGCTCTTTGCAAACGCACCTGGTGTGTGCCACAGGAACACAAATCTGGGCACACAGGGTCTCACCTGCAGCCTGGGACCTTCTCCCCTACCCCTCCAGGGCTCCAGGGGAGAAAGCTGAACTCCCACCTGGGCAGGAGAGACCTGTCCCTTCCATGCCTCTCGTATTGGGAGCTCCATTTTTCTCTCCTGTTGCCTCTGTCATTTCTCCTTTGACACAGGATGAAAGCTAAAATAGGAACCAAATGTTATTTTCAGGCTAAGCCAGGTGCTGTGGTCCTGCCTGGCTTTCTAAATCTTGTTGGCAATGCCATGGAAGTGTTCAGGAGCAGGACTGGTAATCTTGCAATGGTACTTCAAGCCCTGCTTCAGCAAAAAAGCATTTGAGGATTTATTTAGGTGTTGTGCAGTTAAGCGTGTATTTAAGTGTTTTGCTGAACCAGACCATTTTTAGCTTTAGAACATTTAGTTTTATTGTATTTTTTTTAAGTAAATTTCAATAATTTCATCTATGTCTCTTCTGGACAGTTTGAGGTGTCTTAAAATAGCCGGAAGGATTTTGGTCTAAAGTTTGCTGTCAATGTCAGAAACGTTTGAGAAAGCTACTGAGATCATAGAGAGAAAATGGACCTAATAATTTGCTGAAGAGATGGTAACTTGTTGGCAGAAGGTGGTGCTGTTACCTGATATCGAAGCAGATAACTGACTCCCATGTCAGTGAACTTCTGCTAAACCAAGTCCCTGAGTAGCAAAGAGATTTTCTCTCCCCCTTCCCCAGCCACAGATGTGACAGTGAATAGATACAGATGAGGTTTCCTGGTCTCTGAGCTACAATAATCTTCTTAATTAGAAGGCAGATGGCCATGCCATCATTTCTCCCAACATAAAGTAGAATATCAGGTGAACTTGGTTCTCTAGAGAAATAAATGCAGCCACACCGTGCTCTTCACATGGAGAGGCTGATTTCCCTGACACAGACATGTGGCCTGAACTTAACAAAAGCAAAAAGTGATTAATGTAAGGGACAGCTGAAAGATTTTAAAGTGGGGTGGTTTCTTCTTCATGAGCAGCATGCTGTCACACTTGATAATATCAGATGCCAGGAGGGAAAATCTGAAAATCCAAAGGGAGGATTTGGTTGGGAAAAGCTCTTTTAAGTCCTGCCCCGTGCGTTGATAAAATGGTTGGTACAAGAGCTGACAGGTGATGCATTGCAGCGTGCTGGGTGCATGGAGCAATGCACAGGTGCAACACATAAATCACTCCTGGCTCTTCAGAATGATTTCAAGCCTCCAAAAATATCTAACATCTTGTAGGAAAAAAAAAAAAAAGATGAAATGTAGGAAATAATTCTCATTTCTGAAGCTTCAGAATATATAGAGATCATATTTTCAAGCTTTACATCGTAGTCATAAGAGGTTGAAACTTCTTTTATGTTTAAAAAAAGATTATTTTTTTTTTTCACCTAATCCTATGTCTGTGGGACTTAAGGCAATGGAGCAAGACAGAGGAGGAAATACAAATTGTTATTGCATGTTTTCTCATAAAAGATATTAGTTAAGGGGCTAAAACCTGTGAAAATTGAATGTTTTACCTACTTCTGGATAAGAATAGTGAGAAATTATTGTATCTTTGCTCCATGTACAGTTCCTAATTTAGAAAATATTAGGACATGAGAAAGGCTGTTCCTGAAATAGCTCACTGGAAAATGGTGGCAGAATTTGCAATCTGTGTTCTAAATTATTTTGATAAATTTTCACATTCAAGCAATTTGGAGAATTTAGATATGGATCCAACTTTTTCTCCTGAAGGAAGACCAAATTTCAAACCTTCAAAAATCTCTTTGCTAATCCTTCAGTGATCTAAGATAACTTTAAATACAAGCCTCCATAAAAGAGAAGAAAACTGCACATGTGCTAGGAAAGAAAATTGAACAGTGAAAAAGAAAGTCCAAATCATGCAATAAATCTTTCAGGACTCCTGCTATCAGCTAATCTGAATCAACAAGGAAAGCACGGGTGGATTAGGAAGGGTGAGAAATATTTTTTCTCCTATGGAATAAAGCCCCTTTTGGTCTGGCAGCTGTAGACAGGGGCTTGTGATGCCATCAGTGGCCAGAGCTGAGAAGCCCTGAGGGGCTGCATGGACTCAACATTTCAGAGATGAATTTGTACACTTGCCATGTGCATTTTGGGTCCTGTTTTCAAAATCCCAAAAGCTTATCTTTGATCCTTCTGTTAGAAGAGCTCCATGGAGGTAGAAATATCCAATAAATATCTGGAATTTCAGGGTGTGTGTGCTGGGCTTTCAAAGGGTGGCTCTTTGGAGCCAAAGCACTCTGCCACACCTTCAGAGAAGAGAAACACAACTGGTCAGATGTCACTTAAGATACAGCTGAGCCTGACACTGGAAGGCCCTTGCAGGATTTTCAGACTTGGAGCATAAGGCTGCTTTTTTTTTGCTTTTTTTTCCCCCCCAATTGGATTTCACAGTTGAAACTGGGTGTAAGAACCCTGAGACTAGAGAGCAAATAGCTTTTTATGGAGATCTGAATTACATTTTACACTTGAAAAATCAGCCCAAGCAGAGAGCGAAATGGCCTGGTGTTGTGACTCTGTGCCAGTCCCCTGCTGCTCTCTCCCTGCAGGTCTCACTCCCGAGGCAGCTGGAGAGCTGTGTGGCTGTGGCAGGGCAGGGTGAGGTGCTAAATGGAAAGAAAGCATTTAGAGCTGGTGCTGACTCCTCCTTTGAAGGCCTCCTTTAAATCAGTTTTAAAAGCTTGTGTGAGCTTCAGCTCTTTTTTGCCCTGTCTTGGTCCAGTGACCCAGTAGAGATGTGGATTTGCTCACAGGTTTCTTCTGCTGCCAGGTTCTCAGTGTGGCATCACCCAGCACCTTTCCCTGCAGCTGCTGCCTCCTCTGCTCACAAACATCCTCACTCTGGGGGACTGTTTGGAGTTTGGGTCATGGGCTGTGTCCCTTCTGCATGTGAACATCCAGCAGCTTTCCACGGAAAGAAGTGGAGGGGATTTCAGGTGGTCCTGAATGAGCCTGCAGTGCCCAGTGCTTATGTTGGAACAAATCACTCTGGATTCATTATGGTGTCCCCCAGTGTCTGCTGAGAGATGTATCTTTGTTTGATTTCACTTTTGGGGGTTTTTATCTACTGCAGATATTAGCAAACTTATCTCCCAGTCTGCTTATAAGTGTTCATAAGGTTGATAGATATTTCCTCTTTTTTTTTGTGAATTTTGATGCATCTCTGGACAGATGGATGACTTTACTGTTATTTTCCCTGGGAGCACAACACCAGTTAGGGGCCCCAGATGAAAATTTATAAACACAGAACTCCAAAACCTCAATTCTCACTTGTCAATAGGGGAGAAAAAATATCAGCCTAATGGTGGCACAATCTAGCCCTGTAAGTAACACTTACTCAGGTCCTGCTCCTGTGGAACACAGTTATATGTCAGCTATGATCATCTGTTTTCCCATTTTTTTTGTGTGTGTGAGTTGCTGAAAAGCAAACCTTTCCCACAACTAATTGTATTTGCTAATTACCTGTGAAAAAGCAATTATCTGCAAGTGATACAACTCTTTGAAAAGGCTCTTTTAATTGGCAAAGATGGGGAAAAATGCTCTTCTGTGGATGCTGTTTTCAGAAGAATCTTCCCAAATATTGTACCTGATGTATCACATTAGACACATCAGATTGGGTTGCATCAGCAATGTTGCATTACATCACATCACCAAGGTAATGTGCTGTGACAGACTTGCAATGCAATGTGTCAGCTGGAAAATGGGGAAAGATGTGATTTCCTGAGCAAAATGCTTCTTAAGCTTTATGGTATTTTCTCCTCCTCTAAGTGAACAAGTGGCTGTTTGTGTGTGGGGGTATCTCTTAAAAGACTCAGTTGCCTGTTGAAGAATTCTGGACATTTTCCATGCTTCCTGCCTCTCCATTGACTATTAACAGGTCTAAAAAGAAAGATATTTTTTACAGTTTACACTTCCATACCCAGATTACAATATATTTGTTCCCCCAAAGTTTCAGTAAACTGAGAAAGCCCCTTCTAGGAGGAATGTTCTTGCCATTTGTATAGCTCTGTCCTGGGCCTGAGCTTTCACCTTGGCTCGTGGAGCGTGCCTCTTGTGGGGAATGCTGAGGGGTGAGTTCTGCACAAGCCAGGCCCAGAATCACAGCCCTGAGGGAGAAAGTGTGGCTGCAATTCATGTGCACTCAGAGGTGAGAAGCAGATTTTCTAATGCATGAGTTATTTATGGTGCACACCTTCTGCAAGGACAGCACTGAAGTACCTCGCTTTGCCTCTCTTGATGGCTGACCTTCTCCACAGGGGTGGCAGCAGGAAGACACTGCAGCCTGTCATCCCTCAGGGATGTGTAGGAAAAATTTGCACTGGCCAAGGTATTTTTCCAGGCCTGAGTAAGGATGACTTGGCTTGCCCAGGAGAGAGGACAGAGCAGTGGTCACTGTGGTCACCTGGAGCGGCGTGTGCCCAGCCAGCCTCACCAAACTCACACTGGCCATCAGCACCTGCTCTTGAAATGAGTTGCTAGTCAAATTTAGTTGCTGGAAGTTGGGTGTCTTTGACAGAAGACTTGGTTATATCACAGAGCAGAGAAGCTGGGAATAGGTGCACTTCAGGTGGAGCTGTGGAGGGAGGGGATGTAGAGATGAAAATGGAGTGCAGATGAAGGAGAAAAACCCATAAATGTTAAGCTCTTTAGAAAAGGAGGAGCAATGAAATCCACGCAAAAGCAACAATCAAAATATTTTCAGTGTGCTTTCATAATCTGCATTGTCAGCAATAATGTAACAATTTGCTTCCTTTCCTAGTTATTTTTTAAAAAATTGTCCACTTTTTTGTGAGCTACTCAGCATTGTCTGATACTGAGCATCCTCTCAGGTATACATTATGTTCAGTGCAACACCGAAACCAATCAACAGAGAATTTCTGAAGAGGGAACTGCTATACAATAGTGATGAACATATTGTCCTCAAGCTGTGGAGGTTAACAGCCCCAAATTGCTTTGCTATTTGTACATATTGAAATAAGAAGAATTTATATGTTTGCTCTCATTTCAGTGGGCTCTTGTGATTCATTACGTTGGCACTTCAGAGTTCAGAATAGTCACTTGTCTCATGCAAAGCAGCACCCTTAACTGTGTTACTATTTGGTTGCTCATTATTGTCCCACTTCTTTCTTTTTTATTGCTGCACAAATACACTTTGGTTTCACAGCAGCTTCTCTAATGCTGATTTCTGTAGCGTTCATTGTCAGAAAGATCAGGGTCCTGGTGCACTCAGAAAGAAATCAGCTAAGTAAATCTATAATAGCTTTGCTGTTTAAACAATGCCTTGGATCATTAAAACTAAAACAAACAAAAAAGAATTTAAAAAATTGGTTTTGTACCTATGGATACCTTTCATTTTTGTTCAATAGGGTTTTTAATGAAATAGCAGCAGGCATGTAGAAAACATTTACTTACCCTTTTGCTTACTTGACTTAGTCTTTCAGGACAATACAGTCATTTTACAGTCTGTCCTGGGTTAGGGAAAGAGCATAATTGCTGAGAAATGAATTGTGAGTTGAAAGTCTCTAATCTTTGCCTGCCAACCTGCACTCCTGCTTGCTCTAAGTGGGTATTGAGGAAAGGTATTCAGGTGCCTAAAGATGAAAATAGGTTCACAAGGTTTTTTGCTTTGCTTTTGTTGCTTGTTTGGGTGGTTTTTTGGTGTGCTTTGTTGTTGTTTTCTCCCCAGAAATGAACACTAGATCCCTCCAGCCCTCTGCAAAACTGCTATTTGCCCTATTGTACCCACGAATTCCTCCAGTACTTCTACAGACCTGGATGCTACTGTTTCACTCGAACCCTGGCTCCACACCCAGGCAGTGCCCAGGCATGTGAGGCCATCCCATATCACCCAGAGGAGTGTTTGGCTGTAGATACCCACACTGGAGCCAGGCCCCCAGGTCTGCTCTGTAGGAGGTGAGATGCATCCTGAGGGGTCTGTTTGGTCTCTGAACTGTAGGAGAATTCATTTGGGACAAGCACAGAACGGGATATTTTCAGTCTGATAGCCATATTTGCTCAGGAGAACCATACTGACACACACAAAGGGTCAGCCTTGGTGTTTCTGTCGCTCCTTTTCATCAAGATGTTTATTTTCTATTTATCAGAGGTGTAAGCCATTCAGGTCAATAACAAACACTCTTAATCTTATCTTTTAACCAAATATTAGCCAGGCTTTCTATTTACAAGCTGACATTAACTCACGCTAACCCTTTTTCTGCATACAGATCTCCTATTCTAAGCCTTTTCTTTAACCCTGTAATTAATTCTGCCTTTTATGTCTGAACCCGGTACAGCAGCACAATTAACTGCTTTACTTAACATGCAAGTTTATAAGTGATCTCCATGATACCACTGACACGAAGAAAGTAAGTGGGGTTGAACTGACTCTCATTACAAGCTGATCTTTGTGCAGTCTTTGGTTGGTAGAACTGGCAGCAGACGTGTATTGCAGAATTAAAATGAAGAGTTATGAGAACCATCACATAACGGTGAGATCAGACGAGAATGGGAGAATCCACACAAGTCTTTAATCTCCATCAAGCCAAGATATTGTTTGTGCTTTGTTCTGCAGTTTAAAATGAATCCTTAACGACACAGTCATCATCTCATTTTGTGGTCTTCATTTCCCCCTGATTATAAATAAGGATCAGGTTTCCCTTTAGCAGGACTGGGAAGCAGGGGAGTTCAAGCTCTTCTCTTCACAGTGAGCAAGAGCTGCTTTTCCCACTGCAGAGTTTCAGATCTTTAGCTCCCTGGACTGAGACTGCTTTGATGGTGAGTTCATACAGACACTGACTGTTCAGAGGTTGTGTCACATTAGGCAGAAGTGTTCCTTGATGAGGCCGAGGGAGAAGTCCTCCCACGGCTTTGCAATCAGGGAACAGGCTGGGGATACGTGTTGGTGAGTGACTGAAATGGTGACTTTCCCCCGCCCAACAAAACACATCTTTGTCAAAGCGGAGCAGATAAACAGGTAAGTGAGCTAATCCTGTGCTCCACTCTGTGAAGAGCAGGAGTTTAATACGATTTTAAAAGTAGTAGCAGTGGCTGAGACCGCAAGTGACTAATGCATGACTAAGGTTTCTACAGCTGTAAGGTGAAGGTAATGCTCAGTTCTGCTCAGATTTATGAAGGCTGTGATCAGCAGGTATGCCAAAATGGAGCAATGAGTTTCAAAAAGCTTGAGAATAAGGCTGAATTCCAGGGCTGCAGGGCAGATACCATATCTGAGTGAGATTTGTAATAGCAATGCCAAGGACGTGACAGAAAAAAAACCCACTTGAACCACCCACTCCCCTTCAGGAAGATTCCTGCTTTTGAAACTCTATCTAAAAGGCACCCAGGCAAGGTCTGAAAGAATTCAGCACATGGAATGGCTGCTGAGGAAGCTGCAAGAAATCACCTTTAAAGAAGCAAGACTGAGAGCAGCGAGATCTCTGCGTGGGGATAGCAGGATGAAGAGATTAGAGGAAAATGGAAAGTTTCCACCCGGTTTGTAAATACTGATGTGAAGAACTCAGCACAGCAGTGTCTTGTGAGCGCCGTCTTTAGCACCCTCTTTTCAGTAGGTTGCTGGAGATTTGCATTGCTAATGGGCTTGCATGAAAGTTCTCCCGGGCTTCCAGGGAAAAGAGGCAGATGTAATCTTTCAGGGCAAGGCAATAAGGTGCTTGAGTAATTTTACCTCTGCATCCTAAGCTGTGGATGTACTGGATGTGAAGCCTTGGGGTTTCTGGATGGAAAACACCTGAATTTAGGATTCATTAAAGAGAGCTGGTTTCTAACCACTGTATCCTCGATAAGGAGCACATCGGTAGGAGGGCGAAATAACAATTGCTCTAGGCTTGGAGAAGCTTTTGCATTACTGCTACTCCAATTATTTCCCTTTTCACACGTGTTCAGCAGTCTCTCGCCTCTGTAATTACCACACTGAACACTTTCGCTATTAGATACAGCTACTAGACTTTTAACAAGCCGTCATTACTTGCACTTTCCATCTTACAATTTAACAAGAGACCAGTGTAACAGACTCACAGACCTGTGTATGGACTCGTGCATATAAAAGCTGGTTGCAGCCATAGATTTTGCTAAGAAACCAAAAAGAATCCAAGGGTAGGGCAGCAGGACGTGGAAGCTGATGCACGCTATGGCCCTGGTTTGAATATTCTAGTTAAAAGTTATTTTTAGTATCTGCATTGGGCTAATTTTTCGTTTCATTGTAAAATGGTGGCTGAGGATGAGAATGGCCAAATTAGAAAGCATGAGGAAAGCCTGAAAGCCTCGGAGGTTTTATGGGATGTCCGATGTGAGGGCAGCTGTGTATCAGCTGGCCTTAAACACCTAAGGAACGGGGGAAGGCAGGTTGAGAAGGTTTGCCTTTATCCAGCTTTCCCTCTGTTTGGCATTTCTTTCCTATGCTCCGTGCTCTTGTGGTGGTGCAGAATTCTAAAAAGAGGTAATTTTTGTACGCCCAGGCAAGCAGCAGTGTGGTGGGCCAGGTTACCTGATTAGCTCGTGGATTTTCTGGGC
The DNA here is from genome assembly GCF_041296385.1 of Aphelocoma coerulescens. Lineage (NCBI taxonomy): Eukaryota > Metazoa > Chordata > Aves > Passeriformes > Corvidae > Aphelocoma > Aphelocoma coerulescens. The sequence goes on along the minus strand of NC_091028.1, from coordinate 14,302,527 downwards.
TAACCCCAGGTGGCCAGGCAGAGCAGGCATTTAAAACCTCATCCATCTCTTGTCTTACTGTCTTTGAATTTGCATAATTAAAAGTGAATTACTTGCTGTATTTTTAATATATGCAGTGAAAATGCATGAAAAGCTGAAAAATTACAGCAATCGGGTAATTCATGTCATGTCCCATTCGGAATTACAGCTTTCCAGTCCCAGCTCAAACACCGAGGATTTCCTGCCACCATAAAGCTGTAATTGCTGAATTAATAACAGTGGGTTTTGAAGAGTGACTGCACAGACTCTCTGACCCAGGTAATAGAAATACTCATGTTAAAGTGAATTTGATATATGTGACTTAATCTATTTCATATTAGGCTCAAGTAGTGAAAATCATTGCTTTCTTTGCCACAGGATGTTGCGAGAACCACAGCGAGGTGTTTAGCTTAAGGCAGCTGTGTTGCTAAGCCAGTGGGGACTAGAAATCAAATTTCAGGGACAAGCCAGGCTAGTTGTCCTTCTACCAGGGAACTGGTACCCCAAATTTGTTAGTCTGCTCAGCACTTCTGGGAGGTGGAATTTTCCACCCAGCTGCAAAAGCACAGAGAACAGGATGCAAAGGTAGATGGTGAAATGCTGCTGCTAGTGTTTCATTACTCCAGGACTTTATTGTCAACTACTAAAAAAACCTCAACTTCCCCCTCACCTTCCAGTTTGGAAACAAATTCTGCAGTTGCTGCTCTTTGCAAAATGTGATGTCTCCTGTCTCCCACAGTTATGACACTCATAAGGGCTGGGATGAAGGGACTCAAGTCTCTAAACAGAATGATCTGAATGAAAGGCTCCTTTTTTACCCCTTTTGTCATTGTTGCTGTGGTTTGGTTTTTTTTAAGGGTTACTTAGGTGTTGCTGGAAGCTGGTGATCAATCTGCTGTGAATTCCTCAGGCTGAGACCCTGATGCAGCAGTCATTTGAACCTAAGTGACTTTACATTTATTTCAGTTGGTTTTGTGAGTCTTGGTCACTGCTGTAATCTGATTCAAGCTGTTAGAGATCAATTGGCCCATGTCAAAGGATCTGCTTGTACCACGGGATTGATTTAGTGAACAACTATTGATGCTGCAATGTACAGCTGCAGCAAAAGATGAGGTGCATGAGCAATCAGACACTGAATTTCTCAGCTCAGGATAATGTCCTGTGCTGGGGATCTTTGAAATAGTCTCACTGAGATTGTATTGACATCGTGGATAAAATGAACTGGCAGTTTCCAGGGCTGGCAATCTGGTTCTTTTTGTAAGAATTACCATCATTAATTAAAATCTCTTTTTCTGTCTAATTATTTCAGCTCTAATTCTCTTGCAGGTTCATAAATAGTAACATTCCACTGTCCTGGAAAAAAGTTCATTTTTCTCCTTTTCATTCTCTTTGTCATTGCCCTTAATTCTCTGCCCTCTCATGGCTTAAGGTAATTAAACTTCCAAAGTCTGGTCACCTCTCTGAAATATTTAAATATAATCAAAGACATGTTCACGTTTCTTTTGTGGGCAAAACCCCATGAGAGTTTTTGAACAAAAAGGGTGTGCTTTTACCTTCTGCAAATAACAGGAGGTGAGGGGCCAGGGACCCCAGGGTTTTTCCACTCTGGTTCACTATCACCCAGACCCTGTGCTACCAAGTTACAATTCTAAGGGCAAACATTTTATGCCTTATAGCTTGTAGGGATAGTGAAAGGTGTATTTAACCTGATCTTTGTAATTGCCTCCTTGTCATTTAATACTGAGATTACAGCATTTACTGCTGGATGTTGAGAATTCTCTCAGCTGAACTTTTGCATCCAGCAAATGATTTTTTTTGCAGAATACTCCTGTGGAAGATACTTACTGAAATTTGCACGTGCATGAATGCGTGCACGCAGAGTAGCTTGGGCTCACTGACATTAATGGAGAGGAGAAAAATCTCCCCAAAGGCAGGTATGTACAGCACTATTACCCTAAAGACCTGAGGGTTTTGAGAGGGAATCAGCACAAACAGTGGTGTTAAGGGAAAAGATCCTGCTTTGGGCAGCTTGAGGTTGAATTAGAGAGGATCTTTCCAGGCTGTCAGCAAAGGGATGGTTTTTATCAGTTCATTATGAGATCTGCCCTTCCTGTGGATGTTTATCTTGCTGGCTGATGTTTTCTTGAATTTTTCTTTTTGAAGTGTCCAGTTTTGGTATAAGAAAATATCAAGCACAGCTAAAGGTCAAAGTAAATCACGAATGAAATTCCACAAACTGATATTCAGCAAAGGACAAAAAGTAATGCCAGAGTTTAGTTCTAGTTTACATAAATGCTCTCCCTAGGTCAGAGACCATCCATGCCCTGCACAGGAGCCCCTGTGCTTCCCTCTTGGAGATGCAGATCTGCCAGCCAAGACAAGAAGTTTAAAACGTGATTGGGATGCCCACTCGTTTCACCACTAAAGCAGAAGGTGGTACCTGAATCACTGCAAGGATTTGGAAAGCTTCTCTGAATGCTTTTAAGAAAAAAAATAAAATCCAGCTTCTTCCTCCAAAAATGTAGAGATGCCAGTGATACCAGGTATCTGTGGAGGTTTCTGTCCAGCAGCAGCTTGGCTGACACCAGAGAACAAGCAGCACACAAAGACTGGTGCTCCAGCTGGTTGGTTTTTGTCTGTTAGGTTACATGAGGAGGGAACAAAAAATCGGGGTCTATTGCCTGTTTTAAGCACAGAGGAGAAGTTCCACAGAGAGGAGAACAGCTCAGAGGCTGGGAGGGTCTGTCAGACCTGCCCTTCTGACCAGCAGTTCATGCCAGTATTGAATTCCTGCTTGGTCCAGAGTGCAAAGTCTTTGTGGTTTCACAGTCAATGCAGTCTTGGCTGTTCATGGTCTGTTTACAAGCAGGACTTTCAGTAGCAGCACTTTTAATGGCTGCGAGGCCCTGAATCAATGGTGTCTATCAAAGCAGCTGAATTCTGCTTAGAAGAAATTAGTTCTGTGAGCTGCAAAGACAACAGGATTTCCACAGCCCGTGTCCTGCATTTACCTCTGGGTAAATTGAGAGCTCATTCGTCTACTTACCAAGGTGCCTATTTCACAAAATTTGTAGGAATGTTAATACCTTGACTGCACACAGTTATACTCCTTCAGAGAGGCTTTGTGATCACGTAAAACTTAAGAAAGCATAAAAGGAATCAGCTTTCTTGGATATTTGCAGTGCTGTCTGTATCAGAAAGGAGGGGCAGAGCTGGAGTGAAGGAAAAATGCATGTCCACAGATCACAGACAGAAAAGTCGGTGTTTTGAAATACTTTGATGGTAACAAGAATGTTGTCTCCTCTCCAGTGTCGGGGTTTTTGAGCTCACTAGGCAGCAAAATGAAATGTTTTACAGCTCTATCAAGCGCAGCACAGCCACTGATATTAGACTTGCAATTTCATGACCTGGTAAACAGATACTTTTGTGCTTAAGGGTCTGAGTGTCAGCGGTGTAGAAAACTGACGATTATTCTGCTTTGTGAAATAGGAGCTCCTTCATGAGAAATGTATCGTACCTGAAGCAGCATCACTTGATATTTGTCCTTGTAAAGCACGACCTTGTGACCAGTGCTCTCAGAGAGATAAGGAGTGAAGGGACCTGGTGGGACAGCTGAGCTGGAGATACATTTATCTCCTGCAGCAGGGGCTGTATGGAATATGTGTTGCCTCTTTGAATGCAGTGATTCAGCCTCACATGCCAGTTCTGGATTCTTGTCTTGGTCCAGTGTACAAACTTTCTGGGTGTCAATACAATTTCAGCCAAAGCCTGCCATTTTTCTGTAAGAAAGACTTTCAGGAGCAGCTCTCTTCGAGGCTGTTGGCTCTGAAGTGATGGTGTCTCTCAAACCAATTGATGAGGTTTCTTGATGGCTGCATCAAACCATGTGCAAGTCCTGTAGATCTGGTGTAGCTAATTTTATATGTTAATCAGGGATAAGAGAATGTGGCTGTGGGAGAAGGGAGCTCCTGGCTGTGAGTTTCCACAGAAATCCTTTTGCTTTCAGCGGGGAACGGTGGCTTTATGTTATTCTCACAGTTTCTTATCTAATGTGTTATTGACACCATTGCATTTGCTTTCAAACACAGTCATTAGAACATTTAATTTGCAGCAGCTGTAATTTATATTTGTAATTTTGTCTAAGATCAATAAAGGAAACTGAAGAGATTTATAGTCCTAGTTTCAACTAAGATAAATTGGAACAGACTCTATTTCCCTGAAAAGCTGTATTTAACCAGCATTTTAAGAACAAAATGAATTAGATATTTGCATACAAGCATGGGTAAATAATCCCTTGTGTCTGAAAGAAATATTGGAAAGAGTGAACATGGTCAGTGTGTTCTTCTCTGAAATACAAATAAACTCTTGGGAAATGTTACCTTAGTGTAGGATCTAATGGGAGTCAAGGAAGCATTTCAAAATGCTTCTTAGCAGCAGCAGTCGATAAATATCCTTGAGATCTGTTGTATTAATACTGCATAATAAGCCTGTAGCTGCATGTTTTAAATAACGTCAGGATCAGTCTGAGAGTGGAAGGCGAGACCCTGAAAGCACAGCTCTGCCTTATTTTACAGCAATCCTTGAATATGGATTGCAGAAATCTGTTAATAATTTTTGAAAAGTCTGTATTCATTTATGAAATATTCATGTTCCAAGCATGGCCTCATGCCTGGGAAGAGGTGCCTCTCCCATACAGCAATTAGCTGAGGGATTATGCTGAGCAGAAGAGACGTGAGCAGTGTCAGGCCAGCTCAGGGCTGTAGTAGTTTCAAGAAGAGTCTGACAGAGGGAAGGCAGAAATTCCTAATGAGCCTTTCTCCTTCTGCACAGCAGCAGGGCAGGATACTGGAGCAGTGCCTGAGAGAGCTGAAGGCTGGGACTGGGGGATATCTCTGCATCTGGCCCAGGACAGGGCACAGTTTAGCAGCTGGTGGCTGTGCTCACCCCTTTTGCTCTGAAGCCTTTCAGACGTGCCCTGGGGGAAGGCAGTATATTCTTTCTCCAGCCTCTGTTAATTCGGTTTGTGCCTAATCCAGCTGCCTGTTACCAATAGACTGCTGGTAGTGCTGTGCCAGGGCACGTGTTCCTCTGCTCTGCTGTGCAGCCAGGCTTGAAATTTCTGTTGTTTTGCAGAAAGCTTCACTTCATACCGTCACACGATCACATCATACTGAACGAAAAGATAATCTGTGGCATGAAGGAGAAAATTCCACAATAAGGCCCTGATTTCCTCCACTGGGAAGTTGGGGGGGTCTTGCATAGGCTTTTCAATATTATGGTGTTTTGACTTGGAGTTTTGCCAAGCTGCTGCACCCTTTCTGTGTTTCATTCATATGCCCGAGCACTCACATCTCAGAGCCCCTGCATGCCTGGTGTTCATGGATGTAGCTCACCTTTCCCCTGTCAGTCTGGAAAGATGTGTTTCCAGCTGACACATTCTGCAGGCATTTATCCCTGAGGGGAGCAATCCAGGCTGGAAAGTGGTGAAACTAATCTGTGCTATTCTCAGATTGCTAAAGCGGGTGGGGGTAGAAGAGGAAAAGTCCCTGTTTTCTACACTCCCACTTGTCTCCTCCCTTAAAGGTTACAGGGAAAGCCAGAGAAGGACCTGCCCCATCTGTGTGTGTGTGCTGCACTTCATGAGGAGGATTTGTCTTTAAATGCCAGCTCTAAAGGCAGCTCCACACCGTTCTCCTTTCTGTTCTTGGAGCTGGTTGTTTGAATCCAATTAATTTAATATGTTTTTAATAGTGCAGTGTTGCTATCTCTACAGTACCTTGTACACAACAATTTTTGCTGTAAGCAGACAACCAGCACCCTGTGTCTACTCATCATGGGGGTTGAATGTCACCATTACGATCTTGGACTTAGTGTGACTAATGTCTGAACTGCACCAGAGTGTTATATGGGCCATGAGATTGTAAAATGCAAAACGATTTCTATTCTTATAACTGCTATTAGCAATAGCTGTATACATGTTAAGAGAACTGCTAGATATGCCATCAAGGGATTGTGGTGCTAGGGCCAGAACAGAGACAGAGCATCTATGGGGGAAGACAGACCTTCTTCTGAGGTCCTTCTCTCACAAATGAGTAACACAGAAGCAAATGCGTCAAGGGAAAAAGAAGCTGGGAGTCAAGGCTCAGCATCACATGGTGAATTTAATAGAAGAACTGAGTGGTAGCCTGTAATCTTGGACCACTGCTAGGCTTACATCATTATCCTGTTCATCCAAACAAAGCTGTGGCACACTGAAGCCCCAGGTGCTTTATTTATGGTGTGCAATCAGTCCAACTTGTCATTTCACTTACACTTTCTATGACCCAGTGTTTTCCTTAGAAGCTTCTAACAAACGATTCAGGTGAAAGATTTCTTGAAATGAATAGCTCTTCGTGGGTCAGTGCATGGTATTGGATTTCACCTGCCATGGGTTTTGGAAGAGAGAAATTTAGAAGGAACAGTAGATAGATTTAAATGACTGCTGGGTTAGTTTGAGGTAATGGCCCTGTATCTTGTTGGCAGCCTGCTCTGGGCTCCAGCCTACATGGAGGCAGGATGGTCTGTACTCTTGTCACCACAACGAGACTGGGGGAGCTGATCTCCTTCCCATATTTTATGCTGTCTATCCTTAGTATCTGTGCTCTCCTGTGTGGGAGTGCAAGGAGGGATGGACGATCTGGAGCTGCAACAGGAGGGATCTTCTGCTAAGGAGGGTTGGTTTCTACAAGAGGGTTCTTCTACCAAGCTTCAGAAGAGAAGCTTTTAGCCCACACTGCAGCACAGCCGAAGCCTCTGTACTGTCTTCTCCACTGCATTGCACCTCTGAATTTGGGGGTTGTGGGATGAGTATGACCGGGGAAAACGTCCCCAAATTTAACACCTCGCTAAGATGGGTTGGTTTTTTTCCTAAGGGCTTTCCCTGGTGGGTGAACACAAGGCTGACTTGAGGCTTGGAACCCACCAGTTCAACCCTCCAAACACCAGTGCTGGGAGTCATGGCTGCAGCCTGGAGATTGGCAGCCCCCCCGATTTTCACACACCTCTCCAGTGGGCAGGGTGGGATAGGGAGAGTGGAGATCCATCTCCATGCCTAGGGTCCCTGGGGTGAAGAAATGAGAGAAAGGGATGTTTAAGAGGTGTGTGCTATTAAGTCAGCATTTCAACTTGCTACATAAAAGGCAGCATTGTGAAGCTCCTCCAGGGAGAAAGCTTCTGGTGGTGGATCTCTCTGTGCCTCCCTGCTGTGAGTCATTGTGAACTCAAGTTCAGAGGAATTGGTGCCAAGGAAAAAGCATTGAGATAATAACCTTGAAAAATCAGAGGAGAGAAGGGGAGGAGGAAAAAGGTATTCACTGAAAGGAGCAGAACTGCCCCACCCTAAAAGCATTCTGTAAATCACGGAATCAGGCTTCCCAGCTATCTGCCTTTATCAAAGGCATCATCCTCTAAGGGCGGAGAGACGTGTGCTTTGGGATTTAAGGACTGTCCATATGGTGTCACGCAGCCTAAGCCAGTGGCTGGTGTGCTGCCAGTTTGCAAACCAACTCATCAAGGCAATGAAAAGGTTTTTAAATCTTATGCTTGCAGTTATAAGGAACAATAGTTTGTAGGGCCTCGGGAGAAATAGTGTGCTGTGATTGCCTTTCTCTAAGCGTGCAGGTCTCTGGTGTTAAGAACACCGACATCTATTCAAGCATGTTTTACCTTTCTAAGAGCCATAGACAATGCCACGTTGTGTGGGAATTTTGTGGTGTTTGCTAGCTGCTGGGCCTTCTTTTCCTGGAGATAAACACACATTTTGTTATTAAGAAAGAACCTTCAAGTTGCTGTTCTGATTTATATTCCCTTCTACACTGATGTATGCATTTATTGTTTGTTAAGGGCTGACAGCCCTGGAAACCTAAGCTCTCTATTTATCCACAGAGTGAAATTCCTCTCTGTAGAGGGGATGCCAAAGGCACTAATTGTCAATGATGCTGTTGCACACAAAAAAATCCTTTCTCTATTTTCCAGCCAGAATAATTTTACCGTGTGAAGGAGAACTCCTGAAATGGAAGCTGATTTGGAGAATATGCCTGATAAAGACAGTGGGGCTTCAGCTTGGGAACCTAGAGAAGCCCGAGAGAAGGTGAGGAAAAGCATGGTGTGCTGTCAGATAGATTCGTTCACATGGCTCATAGTTTGCATCCTTACACAGTCAAAAGTGATGTTAGCCTATTGCTATTATTCCAGGGACACAAAGAAAGAGGGGGAGGGAGATTTTGTAACAGTAAAAGATGCTTTTCTCACCTTGCATGTTGATTTTAAATGTGGTCTTGACACACCAGCATCACAACTTGCAAGAACGAGAATTCAGAGAAGCGACCGACTGCCAGCCTCTAAAGGATAAATAATGCTGAAAGGCTTTTTTATTTACTCTTTTCCTTCTGTAGAAAGAAGGTGGTGCTAGGGAGAAAAATGAAATTTAACAAAAAGCTGAATTTTTATCTCTTCTGTTGCATTCCTTTAACAAAGTAGGCTGCATCTTCCAGCCTTAGAAATCTCTGAAATCCCAGAGATCAGGAAGCTCCCATTTAATCTGAGGAAAGATAGCTTTGGCCCAGTGTTTGTTTTGCAAGGCATCTACTTCAGGAACATACAAGCAAATTTATTTTAATTATATCAATTTATGTTCATTAAAAAGTCTTCTCCATAACTAACCCTGATATTGAATTGTTGTATCTCTTCCTAATTTGCTCACACAATGTTTATTCACTTTAATTGACAGTAAGGGTGAATTTATAGGACTATAATTCACACTTCTGGTGAAAGGGAAAAACAAGGTGGAACTATATCATTTGCTGCAAAAATGAAGTGGGGAGATTCATCAGAGCAAAGTGTATATTCAATTTTAATAGTTTTCCCTCATCAGGGTCTCTTAATAGGGTTTCTTTTGCAATTACTTTAGGGCATTTGGAACTGCTTATTGCAAGAAGTTGCCAAACAACACTGAAATAAATCCAAATATTAGAGGAGTTTTTAAGAGTGTAACCTATTCATTTCTTTCTTTTTTTGCTACTGCTTCCTCTGGAATAAAAAATACCGAATTTCCACAAGACCTCCATTTGCTGGAGAACCTCTCTGGGTCACAAGTAAGGAAGGTGCCTCCAGCTAAGCTGTTGATAATTCTTGCTTAGCTTTTCTAGGCATGGGTCTGTGGAAAAAATCTTCAGATAACTTGATATCAAAGGGCAAAACCCCACCACCCTTCCTGTCTGTGGAGTGTTTGGTGTGTGAAGGTGACACATCCCAGCGATGAGGGGAGGCTGGTTTTGCCAGACCCCACATCACAGAGTTCCTCTGAGAAGCCCCATAAGGCTGAAATCAAAGTGGGTCTGATCTTTCCAAGGGGAGAGCAACCAACTGCAGCCACGTCCTGGCAGTTCGTGGGCTTCTGAGCAGGAGGGATTTCTGTGGGAAGTGAATTCCAGTAAGGATTAAAGTGGGATCTGACCACACAACCTGTGCCCGTGGGGAAGCAGTCTGTGTTTAAGGTCTGGGGTTTTAAAAAACTCCTGTGTTGCCAGCTGGGTGTGGTACCTTTGAAATGACAAGATTTTTTTTTCTTGTGCTATAGTAAATAAAGGTAATATGATGCTAAGAATTAATAAGTGGAGTTTATTTGTCCAGGCAATCACCCAGCAGTATAAAAATCAAAGGCACTGATGAACTATGGTATCACTGTGTGAAGATTTTACAATATCATGATTACTATCAGATCTCAATAACCCCCAGTAATGTGTAAGTAGCATCAACAATTGCTATCACACAATTTCATTGGGCTTTCAGATAAGTATCTCGAAGTAGAACCAGGTTTTAGAGGTATAAAGAATGCAATTACCATTTTAATATCTCTTGCACAGGGAACAGGAAGATTAATTTTTGTAGGTCTATTTTTGTGATTTTTTTTTTTCACTGGTTGGTAGAGATATGTATAAAGCTGGCAACAATACCCAAGAAATAAATTAAGTGCTGCTGATAGCTAATTAAAGCAGCACAACTAGATAGCAGAATTACTGGAAAAATCAAAATCTCTCGTGCCTTAAAATCATGCTGTACTTGTGATTGGGTTTCCAAGAAGAAAGAGGAGAAATTTTGATATTGTTGGCTCTTGTTTCTTAATGAATTCTCAATCAATATTTTCAAAGCAAGGCTATGTCTCAGAAGTCCATACAAGAGAAAAAACCAAAAAATCTTTCCTCCCCTTTAGGCTGTACTTGTTGTTGCAACACTGGTGAGGGTGTTTATTGTTACCTGTCAGTTCCTCTATTGTAATGTGTGGATACAGTGTATTTCATGGCTTAATTTTGGGCTTATTCAATGCTTCCTGACAAAACTTTTAGAGCTGGTCCAACAGCAAATGCACTGAGTTTCTGAACAGTGTGGATCCGTGATGACTTTATTGAGCTCCAGTTTAAGAAAAGAGGTGTAAGCTGGTAAATCTACCAGGGAGCTGGCTGACTGCTGGGGAGAAGCAGTAATGTTTTGGCACAGAATCAGCAGATTTGCTGTAAGCCACTGGTGACCTTCTGTTTTCCTTCACAACTCGATCTGAGCTGAGCAGCGGTAGCTGAGCTCCGTCTGGGGGGGCACAGGGGGGACGATGTATGGTCCCCAGCCCGCACAGGGGTGTGCAGCATCGTGTCCAAATCAAGATGGACTTGATAACTCTGATTAGGATGATACCCCTGCAGCGAGCTGCTGGTGCTGAGATGCTGCGTGGGGCGGCGAGGTGGCGAAACAACAAAGGGGATCGGCAGGAGGAGCGCACACAAACCCCGTACAGGGCACGTCCTGCCTTTCTTCCCTGCTCTGAAGCATTAGAGATATGGAGCTTATATTTTAGACTGGAGATAAGGTATGGAAAATCCATGATTTTTAGATCTTGCTACAAATTACTCCATTCACCAGGCAGAAGGTTTTAAAGCAGGTTCGGTCTCGAGGCGTCACATGGATCTCTGCAAGCCAGAGCAGAGTCGCAGCACGCCGTGCCTCTGACAGCTCCCTGCAACGGGCAGGTGGCAAATTGTAATGGCTCATTAATGTACCTGGCCACATTTCTGTAAGTGCAAGGAACACTGGTGTCTCCTGCAGCATGTTTCTGTGGGGTTCAGTGCCAGAGGTGTTGAGGTTGCTATGAGTATTGTGTAGAATTTTCTGGTTTGGGTGATGCGGGGTAGGAGGGAAGAAGTGTGAAAAATACATATACTTGGGGAACTCTAGAATGTGTAGCTGTGTTGGCCTATACTGGGCTTGTCTAGGGATGATATGAAGGGCATCAACTTCTTGCCACAGTAACCTTAAAACTATAAAATCACACAGCTGAATGAAGTACTTTAATACATTGGCACGCAAAAAACCTCTTGATTTTAAACCAGCCTTGCTCAACTGACTGCCTTCAAGGAGTCAGATTTATGGTCACTCCATTGACATCTGTTTTAAAGTATAATTTAATGAAATAAAATTAGTTTTTAGCTAGTGAAAGAAAGTAAGAAAGTTTTTCCCTCTGTTTTCCTGTTAGTGAAGAGGATAGCACCAGCTTCCTCTTTCCTAGGGATTATGACCTATGACTAGAAATGGTATTTCTTGGCACCCTTTCCCTGCTGCTGCTTTTCCCCTAAGCATCAATATTAGATGCCCAAGAAGAAAACCATTTCAACAACACAAGGTTTTCTAGTATCAGGAAAAGGTGTAGGTTTTTTTCTCCCAAAAATGGGATGATGATGCTTCAGAAACATAATTGTTTTTAAATGTGTGTATCTGAGCTTTGCAGTTTATTCCAGAGCAGGTGCAGTTTATTCCAGAGCAGGGTTAAGAGACACTGTGAGAGAGCCACAGAGTCCAGAATTACAACACACATCATTTCTGGGCAGCACTTGAGTGCTCACCCACCCACACCTGCATCACCACAGGGATTGCCCCAGCCCCTCTGGTGTCACATCTGCCGGGAGCCCGGGCCCTGCCCTGGCTGTGCCAGTGAGGAGCGTGTTTGCAGTCCAACCACCAGGATAACCGTGTGGGATGTGCTCTCCATGAAACGTCCTGACTCTGCAGAGACAACTCTGCCTGTGGGTTGTCATCTTGCCTTGACATTTTGAAGTGTTTTAGCTCTGCAGTCTCACAGTGAATTCTCCTCTCTGCTGGCGCTGTTGACGAGCTGCTTTCTGCACAACTCTGCACCTCCACGAATCTTTTTGGGAGTTGGATTTTAGGGATCAGTAACAACTCCCTGCTGGATTAACAGCCACTGGCTCCTTGCAGAGCCCACATTTACCTGTGCACTGGGGTTAGGAGCTGCCCCAACCCTACAAGGCAAGGAGGGGCTGGCCAGAACCACGGACTTCGGTGTGACTTTGGGTAAGTCCCTGGCCAGCCTTCCCTGTCATCTGGAAAACAGAAATAATTCCCTCCTCCAGCCCTACAGAGGGTTGCTGATAAATGTCTCTTCCTTTTGCAGAGCACTTGGATTCCACTTAGTCTTATTAACACAATTAGCTAAAGTGCCTAGTCAGAAGCTGATGGGTATCCCTTGCTCTAGTAGAATTATGTGGCTTGTGGGTGCTGAGTGCTCTGCAGCCCACTCCAGTCATTTGCACAGAATAAAAAGAGCTGATTTTAACTGCTTAAACCACAGCTAGAGAAACAGACACTGGGTATACTCAGAAAGTCTTTACTGTTTTAAAAAATGGCGCAAGGAAAACTACAAATGCAAGAGAAATATATTTGTAACCACTACAACTTCCTATTTAATTTCAACAGACCTTTGAATCCCAATATCCATCACTGGTTTTGGAGTTTTTAATCATGACATGGATCAGCATTGTCACTGGGGATTTCCAACTGACACATTGGAGATACAAATGAAAAATTCTCTTGCCAGCTGTGTTTTACTTTTTAGCTTCATATGAGGTTGTGCTTTAAAGAGAACTTTGACTTTCTACAATACCAGAACATTTTTTAATTAAAAGCAAAAACAAAAGAAAGGGAGAGGGGGAAAAATGCTTAGAAAACTCTTTCAAAATGAAAAATTACTTTCTCTGTGACTGTTTCTGTGGGCCTCTTTCATGTCCATGTTGTCTGGATGTCTCAGCAGAGTGTGAGGCTGGCAAGGAGGATGGGAGAGCAGTTGCTGCTTCTGCCCCACCTTGCACAGAGCTGTGCTGGAACCACGTGTGAGTGAGGCTGGCCAGGTCCATCTCTGGGCTAATCAGAAGGGAGAAATGCCACACATCTGAGATGAATCAGCAGGGAAGAGCAAATTTTGACAGTTATGCCAAAGTAATTTGAATTAGACAAAGCTTTGATGACTACAAAGTGGGACTTGGTCTCCTGGTGGGAGCAGATTTTCCTGTTATATGTTCATTTAATTTTTTTTTTTTTTTTACTCTGGGCAGAAATAAGGAAAAAAAGGCTTTTTGACAGACTCATATGCTTGATTCTGAATTCCTAAGGAATGCAGAGAAGTAGCCAGGCAAAATCCTGAAGAAGAAGTAGCACCAAACTGGGACTTTTATTCTTCGATTACTTCTTTATTACTTAAGTGTCTGTTTGTGTGGAAAAGGTTAATTTTTGAAAAGTAATTCCAAGTCCTTACTCACGTTGCAATCTGTAATAAACATGACTTATAAAATGAGGGGCAAATGATGCAAGGGATTTGTTGCACTGAATGTGTGGAGGTTCTGCCTCAGGTAGACGCAAGTGCAGTAATAATCTGTAAGGAAGGTCAACACTGAGGAGGCAAAGTACATTTTTAATTTACACACCTTTGTGCCCGTGGCAGGTGTTAAAACTGGCATCATTGGCTTCAGAAGGGAAAACACAGGGGAAGATGTCTGGCATGATCAGTTTTAAGGCATGCACTTGAAAATGATACAATGTGAAGTGCAGAGTTTTAATGCTGAGAATTTTATACTTCAGCAAGAACGCTCCAACCCTGCTGATGAGCTGACATTTGCGGTCAGTTATTTCCCAAAGGTACTGGCAGTTTTATAATTAGGCCCTCAGTTAGCAATGCCTTTCTGCTCCTGCCTCACCCCACACAGATCTGCAGTGGTGAGGTTTTCAGGTGTGGGTGTGATGTTTGACTGGCGCTGACCAGAAGTAACCCGAGGAGAGGAAGAACTGGGATCGGGGCGAGCCTGTTTGTTTAGCACTGAGGATTTTTGAATCATGCTTCCACTTCAGCGAGTTCCTCAGGGTCATGAAGTGTTCACTAGATGAGTGGGAGGATGTATGTTTGCAATAAGTCTTTTGTCACTCTGGGATAAAGCAGGGCCCTGTTTCCTGGGGACAGAACAGGAATGGCCTCCCTGATTCCCGCTGTGCCAAGAGCGCTCAGGGGAGCAGCCAGAACTGCTGGCCAAGAAGTGTTCTCATCACCTAAAATTTTCATTATTTCAGATATTTTCCTGAAAGCAAATGACTTGTGTGGAGTGAAAGCTTCCATTCCAGTGTCACAAAGCAGAACTGTGCTGTGAGATCCAAAGTGCAGATCTGTTGGCACTGTGTTGCTCCTCTCCAACACAGAGGGTAAGTAATGACCATATAACCTGGAGGTGACCTCATCAAGGTGGCTTTTCCCTCTGCTCATCCTTAAAAATGCTGTTTCCTGCCAGAGTCCCATTCTCAGTATCTTCTTCAATGAAAATACAAAGTGAAGTTTTCTCACAGATGTTTCTTACTCTGCTTTAATAAGAATTTCACCTCAGTGGGATATGGGAGACTTGGGCTTTACTGTCACCATCAGAGATCAGTTCTTATATACAGGATCAGAAGGTGCCACCTTACGATAAGCAGAAAGAAGAAGGAAAAAAAAGGGAATAGTGAATTGTTTCCAATGTTTTCATACCATAGTAAGTTTTCAGAAATACTCAAACAAAATACATGTTTTGTTTGTTTTTCTCAAATGGCTTGTCAAGTTACGGCAAACTGTGAGCACGCAGAGATAAATTACTGGAACATTTTGTCTGCATTTGCATGCACAGATACACACACACGTTTGTAAATGGGTGTATAAGTGTATGTGTGCACAGGCAAGCAGATACACAATGTACATGCCTGTGTTTGTGTGGATATATACATGCACACATAAGTGTGTTCATGCCTACACCCAAGAAAGTAATTTTCCATAGCCTTTCTGTTGTTTAACAATACTGAAATGCTGGCATTCAACAATCTAAATCCTCAAACATGTTGGAGAAACGTAGATTTTAATGGTGTTAAATGAACCATTTAGCACAGAGGGCCTCTCACCTTCAGTGGCACACTCTCAAAATGAAACACAATTCTCTGATACAATAATAAAAAGAAGAAAAACAATATTACCTGTTTAAAGAGAATATAAAAATCCAATTAAGTTCTGAATTTTAATTTGCTTGCAAGCATGGGTTTGTTGCTCTGTGAAAAGAATGAAAATGTAAATGACATTTCTGTGTGTTATCTACGTAATCCAGAGGCTAAAATATCCTGTCGAGCTTATTTTGTCTAGTGAGGATAAAACTAAACAGTTTTAACTGAATTTCCTGTAAATGGGCAACTAATCAAAAATGAACATCTTTATATTCTGATCTTTCATTAATTTGTGTATAAACGCTGCTGTGAAGAGATTAGCTTCTGCAAAAGAGATTGAATTGTGCCTGGCAGCTGACAGCAGTGATGGGCTGTGGCACTTGGAGTGCTGTGGGGTGGGAGAAGCTGGAGCCACCACTCCCTGCTGAGCTCTGACCTCAGCCGAAGACTCAGGGGCAGCTCTGAGCCCTCGTGGCACCAGCCACAGCCACACAGAACATTGTGCCCAAGTGCCACCACCCTCTCCCGACCCCTCTTGGTGCTGGGGGCTGTGGGTCACTCGTGGCCATTTGCTAAGCCATGTCTGCCAGGGCACATATTGAGGGTGGCAGGATGAAAAGGTGGAGACCTGAGGGTGCAGGAGACACTCAGTGTGGCAGGACACTGCCGGAGTGAATCTGCTCCAGCCATGCCTGGGGCAAGAATCTCAGTGCAGTGAGCTCTGCTTCCCATTGCAACTGAATATTCCTGCCTTTCCTTCTGCCTTTAGATTTGCTTTATTTGGACTAAACAGCATGAAAGAAGAATCTGTGCCTGGACTGTAAGTATCTAAATCAGCAATTAAATTTGTGTCTACCTAAGGCTGTCACTCACTTAGCCTTGCCCAGCAAAGAGACTGTCCTAGGGGGGAAAAATTAACAAAATATACCTTAATGCCACTATGCCTCTGCAGGCTGGGGTCCTCCAGCCATGCCACAGCCTGTATCCATACTCTTGTTCTCCAAGGAGCATTGCCTCCTCTGGAATAAATCAGCACAGCTTCAGACACTGAGAACGCAGAGAAGAGAGATAGTTTGTGTTCTTCGTGTTGATGTCTAATATATTATTAGGGAGGGGTATTTGACAAATTGCTAATTGAGTAGCACAGAACAAAGCTGTGCAAGTGGTACCTGCAGAGGAGTAGGTGCTGTGTCCAGGCTGGTGTAAGTCAGGTTATTCTAAGACAGTAACTCTTTGGGTGATTTATAAAGATAGTTTAAAACAGGCAAAAGGTGAAATGTCCAAACCCACATTATTTGAACAGACTTTCATGCCTAATGGTGGAATTAAAGATTCAAACAAAGGAGTCTGTTGGGTGCTGATCAAGACTGAAAATTCTTGGTGTCTGAGTTTTTAAATACCAGCCTCTGCAATGGTGGGTGCCCAGTCTGAAGGGTATCCAGCCCTCCAGCGCTGGGAAATCTGCTCCTTCTGAAATAGTCAGAGAGGCTGTTTATAGGATATCAGGTCCAGAATAAATTATTAAATTGCTCTTGTGAGCTAAAATTGTACAAAAACCAGGGCTGTAAAGCAACCAGATCCAACAGGTGATAGGAAGCAGCTTTGTCTGTTTTTTCTCTTTTTTACAAGTTGTATGTGCTGCTCCTGGCCTTTAATCTCACTACAGATTCTGACACCTTTGAACTGTTCATTATATTGCAGCTCTACAGCAGAGATGGGAACCATCACCTGAACCCAGATCCTTTTGTCCTTCACAAAGTTATGCACCCATTCTGCATTTCTCCCAAGTTCAAAAAGGTGGCAACTTTTATGGCTCTTTGTGTCCTGTAAAGTGACTAAAGGACAGCCAGGTAAGTTTTAGATGGAAGTAAAAACTAATCTTGCCTTTATTTTTCTGTATAGAGGATTTTATTTGTATTATTTATATTGTCTCTACTGTGGTCCTAGAGCATGTTTGTTGTTCAAAGTTGTGTTTGTGAAAACGAAAAGAAGAATTATAAGTGTATGCAGAGACAGAAAACACATTTAACATGACAAAGCTAACACCGCATGGCTTTAATTTTGTTTCATTTAAAATCTCAAAACCATCTCAGGGCCTCATTCAGTTTCTTACAGGTGATCTATTATGCAAGAAACATCACCTTCAGCATCTTGTATGAAACCACCAGGTGCTGTTCAGCCCTTCCATGTTAAACACCTTCATCACTCTTCAAAGGCAGCACGTGAAAATTATCCACACGTGTTTGTAAACATACTATAAATGTGTTTTCATATTCACAAAAATAAAATTACAAAAATCTGAAAAGCTGTGGTGATGCAGACAGAATTTTCCCCAGCACTTGGGTGTTTTTGCTCCTGCACACACTCCCCAGGAGTGATGCATGGCAGCAAACCCCAGCAGGTGCAGTCAGAAAAGCTGCTTTGCAAGCACTTCGCTTGCTGTTCGTGTTCCTGGAATTTAAGAACTTGAGCATGCCCTTATTTTAAAAACCAAACATTAAAGTTAATCAGCAAAAGATTAAGCAGTGCCAGTGCATTCTGATACAGCTAAGAAAGAAAAATCATCTCATTTGAGTTATTTGTGTGTGAATATTGAGTCCCAGAGCAGGGTGGTAGCTCTTTGTTGTAGCTCTGTGGAGATGGAGCCCATAGTTCTGAACAGCACAGTGGTAGAGCAGGACTGATTACTAAGCTCCATTCCATTCAAACCAACTCAGTTTGCCAAAAAGTCACGCAGTGAGACTTGTCCATGTACCCAGCTACCTTTAAACACTTGCAGAGGAACCAGCAGGTCTGGAAGGATTTCAGAAGAGCTGATCTCCGTGTGCTGCCCACACGCTGCTTTCACCACAGACTGCAAGTCCCTCTGCACTGTTGGCGACACAGTTTGTACAAATGGCATCTCACCCTGCTCTGCAGTCCTAGTGGTCCTTTCCAAGAAGGAGCTCTAACAGTTCACTGGAATTGTGTTTGGTCTGCAGGGCCCCTGGAGCTGTTCCGAGCTCAGTTAGTGGCTGGGCTTGGCACAGAAATGCAGAGCACTCTGTGCTGTGTGGACTCAGAACATCACAGTGGCTCTGTCTGGGCTGGGCTGGTACTCCTCCAGGAGGTTTGGAGCACACCACAGATGCACAGTATGGCTTTTGGCACGACTCGAGGTCCTGCAGGAAGGACAGGCCTGCGATGAGTCTGCTGGAGAAAAACCCAGGAGACTGACTGCAGCAAACAGTGCTGGAAACTGGGGCTCCACTGGGAACTTTGTGGGTAAGGGGTGTTAAAAGCCACAGGGGAGCTCTGTGGTCAAAATCAGCTCATGGCACTGTGCTGGCTCTGTTCATTTGCTGGTTCTGGCTGGTGCATTCCTTGATGGCTCCTGGACCCACATCTCTGCCCGCAGGGATGGAGGTTGCTCTTGTCTCTGTATGTACTTGCAGAGATAAAGACCTGGGGGTGAGACAGACCTACTGCCACCTCAGCCCTCCTGTCAGAACAGGCCTGAGTGAGCTACCTGGGATGTCTCTGTGATGATCTCTGTTTTGTCCTGACCTCAGACCTTCAACCCCTGCAGCTGAAGTGTGAGTTCACTGCTGAGGGAGAAGATGTCAATGTCCTGTATTGTGATGTCATGCTGGGCAGTAAATGCAGGGCACTTGACAAATTGTGAGTATTCTCAGCCAGTAAAGCCTGATTTCAATCACAAATGTTCCTGATAATACACAATAAACTCTAAAGCAAATAGATATGAAAATCTATGTTTGATCTTACAGAACCTCTCAAGTGCTTGAGACAGTTTCAGGCCCAGTGGCTGAAGTTAAGCTAAATTAAACACTGTTGAAATGTAAAGTAGGCAGGGAACAGCTTCCCTTTTGCAGTTCTGGCAGTGCAGCTGCCTGTGCAAGGGGAAATCCTTTTCAATGTCAGAGAAATTGTTGGTTTTGAAATCTCCATCATCTGTATTATCCCCTTTTAATCTATCCATCCAATCCTTTAGCACTGGAGTTTCAGTGTCACAGTACACCCTCCCAGTCAGTTCAGGTGTCAAATTTTCTATATCACTTTCTGATAATCTTTTAGCTGCCCCTTTTTTTTTTTTTTTTTAATGAAGCTGCTTTTTTTTTTTTTTTAGATTCATGTATACTTCAATGCATTCATATGTAGATCACAAATGACCTGTCTCTAATTGTGGTACTGCTTTTGATATGATAACATAGAGGTAGCTGTAATATTGATACAGCTGAAGAAATCTGAGGTTTTGGTGCTCTTCAGATTTGTACCATTTCAGGATTAAATGCTGTGAGCATCTGTTTATATGAAGACAGAGGGTGATTACAGAAAAAGTCTTTTCCACATAAGTACATATGTTTTTATGTCACTCCAATCTATTTTCAGCTTAACTATATCATTTTACTATATAAGCAGAACTTCTGGAGTTTATTTTAAGAGTCTTGTAACTACCTGATCCTAATGTACCTAAAAATGTGTTTGCAACTTTCAGCTTAACACTGTGTGACTTCAATCCTAGCATTAAGCTCACCTGCCTCAGAGCTCAGCATCTCCCGAGGTGAGTGCAAGCTGACACAGTTTTATCTTTTGTGAAGAACCCTTATTTTTCCTTACCAAATAGAGAGTGAGAGGCAGGCTGCCCACAGAAGCTGTGATCAGAAATGGATGTGTCAGCTGTTATCACCGGACTAGCACGGTTGCAATCATAGCTGCTTCTATGTGCCAGAAGAAATTGGAATGTTTACAGCTTTTCAGTGCAGCAGGAAGGAAACAATCACAAGTGAAATACAAACATACAGCCACGTGTAAAAATGCACAGGAAGAGCACAGGAGTGTGCATAGACCTGTGTGTTCACACTCAGACAAAGAGGATGCCAAAGTGAACGAGCAGAAAATGTGCTTGCAGGTAGAAAACGTGACCAAAGGGGTGGAATATAAAACCACATGGAAGCAGAGGATGAGTCTTTGCAGAGCAGAAGGGATGGCAGCAGCCTTTCTGTTCCAGGGCTGAGCACAAGGATGTGAGGGTGAGTCCTCCCCAACACTTCTGGGTCTGGGCTGGGGGGAAGCTGCAGACACCCTGTGTGCTGTGCACTCTTATTATCGAGACAGATAAAGCCAGGAGGAAGGTTTTCTGTTGATGGAGAAACACTCCACAGTATTTTCAAAGTCTAACAGGAGTAAGCTAGTCAGAAACACTGCTCTGTTCAGTGAAATTGATGCTGCAAGCAGGATGAAAGGCCCTAAATGGAGATAGAAAATTTCTAAGGGGTAATACCAGGTGTGGGGGTGATCTGTGGGGTTTGTGTCTCCCTGCCACTACCTTTGAGCCTGTTCACTCATCCCCTTCTCTCTTTTTATTCCTGAAATTGTGCAACCTCCTGTGCATCCCTACGTGGTCTGACCAAGTCCTATCCCATCATGTGCACAGTAAGTCCCTGCATTTCTTCTGACAATGAGGGTAGTCTGAATTGTTTAGTTTTATTCCTGCTAGAGGTTTTTTTTGTCTATATGCTTCTTGGGAAATCAATGCTCAAAGGAGCAACTTGTCTATCTCTGGCTTACACGCAGTTACAGCACTGGGCTTCCAGCAGAAGGATTGAAAGAGCAAAGAAAAAGGTTCATTTAATTTTCCTTGAGGGATAGTTCATTTTTCAAATAGAGACAATTTGAAAAACACAAAGTGCTATGCCAATATCCTTAGTCACTCTCAAAAACAAAATTAAGTCTTTCTTGGTAGGAAAATAAATGTCAATGCTATGTACATTTGCATCCAGTAGCAATTCTGAAACTAATTTTGTTGTAATTGATATGCTGCTATATTGCTTTATTATGAGCATTGAAACTTTAAATATTCCTGTCCAGGCCAGACTTGGCCTGACACCAAAGTGGTCATTGGCCATGTGTCCTGCAGGCTGTACCCAACAGGCTGACCAGTGCACAACAGTAATCAGAGCTGGCACGGAGCTTAGGCATTGATGTTCACTGCTGGCCAAATAATATTCAGAATATTATGGGCCAAAAATCCTAACTTACCCAGGGCTGCTGAATGAAACCAAGAACTCACCTGGACAATATGAAACCATCCATCAGATTAGAAAAGAAGCTGTCCTTCAAGCAAGAGGCCATTAAGTAGCTGATAAATGGATGCTTCTATGAGTGGGATATCAGGATGCTAAATTTAAACTAGTATCTTTTTTAAGTGATGCTGATAAGTATCTTTATTATGTATGAAAGTGGCTGTGAGAATAGCCTTCTGAGAGAGGTGCATAGTGGTTTATCTGTCTGTTAGAAGGCTGTGTCTAGGTAGGCTTCATTCAGGCACATGTGATAACTTATTTTTAAAGGCAGAACCCCCATCAGCTGGGGTGCAGTGGGTTATTTTCATTGTCTGTTCTCCCAGGACACAGCCACTGGCCATGGCTGGTGCTGCAGGGATGCACAGCAGGCTCTGTGTGCTCAGTGCCTGATTGTGCAATTCAATCTGTGCCTGCAGTACTGCTCTGCCTGCTTCGGGCTCCTGCGAGGCAATTCACCTGTTTACTCCTGCTCCTTCTGCTGGGAATTTCTACAGGGGCTAATTGCTACCAGAGGCTCTTGTTATTCTTTCTATAGCCCATCAGCTGGACATCCCAGACTCCACACCAGTGAAGCCTCCTGCTGATGAACTCATCCTTCTATGTTAACAAGGTGGCTTCAGAGTGAGACTCCTACTGCAGTGACTGTGACAGCCTTGGCACGCTTCGGGCTGGGATGGAAACAGCCCTGGGCCACTTGCTGCAGTCTTTGCTTGAGAAAGCCCAAAGTGAAGCACAGAGAGGATTTTTCCTTGCAGGACACAGAAGGACATGTGTGTTTTGGGCACTGCTTGGCTCCATCTGGGCTCTGTGAAGGGGCTTTGCCAGATGCCACTCAAAGCACTTCCACTTGGCTCCTGCTCTGAACTGACACCAGGAGGAGGCTGTTTCTCCCCGTGGGCTCCAGGTGAGGCTTCGGGAACCCTTCTTGTCACATCTGACTTCAGCAACAGGGACTTTGTAGCTAAAAAATTACATCCAGGAAGCCCTGCCTGCAACCTGGACCGGCATAAGGATGGCCCACGGGATTTTGTCGCATTAGCAAAGCGCTCTTCACCAATTCACGCAGTTTCCCTTTGACTTAGCAGATCCTCTTCAGATTTCTGCAGCAAGCAGGTGTTTCTCCATATTTACAGTCTGTGAACTTCAAGAAATCCTAAAATAATTTGTCATTTTATAAATAAGTTATACAAGCTGTCACCACAAATCTGTCACCACGTAGACAGATGCAAACATGCGCAGTATGCGGTGATACTGAGATCAGAATGAAGGCCACCTAAAAGCAGTTACACTTCCAGGTATTAGGCAAACACAATTATTTAAATTGCTAGTCAAAAAGCGTTGATAAAATAGATAATTAAAAAAGATTGACCTAAAGCTGATTTTAAATTATTCTGCAACGTGCACATAACTCATATAATTGCTCTCTCATGACCCAGCCTCCATTAAAAGGAAATTTCACCTAGGAAAAAAAAATTACATATGCAGCACACGGTGATTAAAATAAATACTTATTCTCTTGAATGTTGGAAATTATGTGAGGAACTGTATAAAAAGTAGGAACAAATTAGCCCTGCATTGAAGACTGGAGTGTGGTCTGTCATTTTAATAAATCACACTCAGTGTTACTGAAATAGAACATATGACAATGCATTAGCCCACAGAAATAGTAGATGACCTAACGTATGTAGATATATAAAAATTAAGCTGGAAAAAGACTGAATAAGATCATGGAATCTTTTAGTAAAAGACCCTTAAGATTATGGAGCTCAACCACTAAGCCAGCACTGCCAAATAGATGCTGAGATAATGGGGGACTTTGTTTTTCTTATTCAGAGTAAAGGGGCTCCTAAATGATCCTTCTTAATAGGGTCCTACCCTGCCATGAGCACAGAGCTCGGGGGGGCTGCTGTGGAGGGAGGGATTGCATTTACACTGCACTCGATAGAAAAGAGGCAAAGAGGAGCAAGAACTGCTGCAAAGGCAGGTTAAAGGCCGGGTTTCCAAACATATTTAGTGCATCTTGATGAGGGAGATGGAAACCTTGGAGGAGTCTCAGATGCCCTTTGTGACCTGCTGGGGTCACACAAAGATGACACGAAGATGAAAAGCAGGTGTGTAGGCCTGAGGCCAAATTCATGTCCTTAGTGCTGGGAGGGTGGTGGACGTGTGGCCACCTGACTGAGGTGGCCACAGTTGGGGTCAGCAGTAATTGCTGGAGAAGAAAAGCAGCTCCTTGGCTCACTTTGCACTAAGCACCCCTCTCTGCCTCAAGTGCCATGGGAGTGGCTCACAAACACGGCTGGTTTGTGCAATGCTCTCATAAAAGAAGAAAATCTTACTCTGCCCCTGTTGCAAGATGATGCTTCTGAGTTGGCTTTTAATGTCTGGATGCTTAGCTGGACCAAAGAAACTCTTGAGACAGTGAAACTCCAGCACTTTACCCAGTTCTAATGCTTTCGATCTTCATCTTGGTTGATGCTTTTGGCACCTATGGCCAAATATAAGCATTGACAACAATACCATCAAAGGAAAAACAAGTGAATTTTGACCTATGTCTACAAACTGCAGAACCTGTTTGAAGACAGGACCAGCACCAAAGAATATTTAGTGAGGAAAATCCTTTAAGACTCCAGTTTTAATAGTATGTAGCTCTGCCAGTCTCATTGCAGAAATTGAGAGCTTTCAATTTAAAATGCTCTCCTGCACACAAAGTACTTCTCCAAACCTGTCACTTCTCAGGAGGCTCCTTCTCCGGCAGTCTGCATTTTAAATTGAGCAGTTATGACAGTTTTTACTGCAAAAGGGGACAAATTAGTGAAAGCAGAATATACAGAAACTCAGTTATGGTAAAAGCTAAACAACAACTAGCTCCTGGGAAAATAACTGGCTTGGATTTTTGCAGTGACCATCCATAGGAAGAAAAGAAAGTCATGTAGGACTAAACAAGCTCACCAGCTTTGTGCCTAAAGTAACGAGTTACAAAATGGCACAAGCTGAGATCATTAATCCTGAATTTATTGACAAGTTTGAAAGCCCTGGGTAGACATTTGTTAGAAATTCAGCTGACAGTGCAGCCTGCTCCTTTGTCTATGGTATTTTGAAGCCCTCTGCAATTTTAGATATGTTTGTTTTCCTATGATGTCTTTGAGACAGGCTGATGTGGGTCCCGTTTTTGGGATGGGATATCGAAGCTCACAGGGAGGTATGCTGAAAAATGACTTGAAGCCAAATTTTCACCAGCTCGCCTCCATGCCCCTTCGTCCCCCTTTGCAGACAACTGCACTTGCAGAGTGAACACAGCTAATTTCATATTGCAGGTTTTTTATGTGAATTCAAGGCTCAGTCTGTGACTTACTGAGCACCACTAGAACGGAATGGTTAGGAAGGAGCTTTTTTTACTAATCTGCTTTTAGAGTCAAATTTTCACATCTGAGTCTTATGATAGAAGATCAAAGTCCCTCATTAGGGGACTGAATCCAATATTTAATACACTTAATGCCACTTCATATACTCACAAGATAGTCTGATTTCTGCATAAAACAACAGCCCAGCTCCTTGTGACACTTAATGATGGGACAGGAGTGTTTTTAAGCCCTCATTTTCCATGCTGTTACATGGTGGTGGAGCAGGACTGACTTCAGTAGTTGGACTGTCATACAAGCAGCCTGTCAACAGCAGGATCAGCCTCCTCTGCTTTCTATGAGGGGATACAGAAATATCCTTATTAATGCATCTGTCTTTCAAAAACTGCGCTGTGATATCCTGCACTAACATCTTTGAAACATCCTGGACTTGGGGAATGTCAAAACTTAGGATTTGAGTGCACGCTCTGGCCCTGTAAGTTGTATTGGAACTGATTAACCTATCAATCTCTATTATTCAGCTACAGGAAACAAGACACATACTTCTCTTGGGGATTTACCTGGAGTGAGACCAAAAGGAAACTGCTTTCTCCCTTCCCTGCATAAAGGCTCAAAATTTGTTTTGACTGGTGCTGTTGAAAATAAATAAATATATCGAGTGGCCTGGATAACTCGAGCGATTCCCTTGTGATTAAGGCGGGAAACGCTTGAAACATGAAAAGTTGCACCCGTGTTCAAATGAGAGAGGTCCTGGTTAATTATTTAGAGCAGCCGAAAGCTCATCAAAAATTTAACCAAGATATATTTCTCTATGATTGTGCAGGCACCACAGTGGGCAGAAATGGAGGCTTTAACTCTGTTAAATGAAACCCTTGAGTTTTCACCTCCCAGCTTTCCATTGCTGCCTCGGGGGGAAGGATGGGGGGGGGGGGGGGATACATCCTTTTCTCCCATCTCCCCTCTTCCCCAAGCTCCTACAGAAAATTGCCTTTGGCAGCAGCGATGCACATTAGGAAGGTGGATTTAAATAGCATACCCTGGCAAATAAATAGCTTAAAGCATTGGAACTGCTGCTGGAGGGCGTTGCCTGGGCCCACAGCAGAATGGAGCTGCAGCTTTCCAAGGCTAGGACCATTCCCCCTTGGTAGACAATGTCAAATACAAGCCAGACTGCAGCAGAGCCCCATTTCTCTCCCATCTGTGGTGTGGTTGCTAGTTCTGAACTTGGCAGAGCCTGAGGAAGGGAGGGAAGGCATGGACTGCCTTCCCAGTGCCCTGTAGAGCAGTTAGTGTCCGTATTCCCTCCCCCTGCAGCAGTGGTGGGAATATAAATGGTGAAGGTGAGGAGGGGATTTTACAGGCTCAGAATAAGCCCCAGGGACAGGTGCTGCACAGAATGGCATCTCCTTTTCTGTTTCTCTTCTTTGGACTGCATTTTTTGTTTGGTTTTTGTTTCTCTCTCTCTCAATTTGCACATGTGAGAATCCAAAGACTTAAAATTCCCTCCTGCTGAAGCTTCCCTGTCCAGAGGTGAGAGCAGCTGCAGGAGCAGCTCTGCAGATGCGTCTCTGCCACCCCAGGGAGCAGCAGGTACCCAAAGACCTCGAGCCTGTGCTCCCTTAAATAGCCAGTGCTGCAAACTGGAAGCTGTTTTTAGGCAATTGAGTTCAGATCTCGCCAATTTCGTGTACACTGCCTCAGAGCTAGGTTTAGGCCATTGCCCTTTTCTTTGAAGTCCATTGCATTTGTGATTTTCTTTGATCATTGCTGTGGAAATGATGGAAATGTTTTTCTCACAGGTTTCTATGCACACAGGCATAAGAGGGCTGAGAACTTCAGTGAAGGTGAAATATCTGACCTTATCTTGACTTGGTTAAGATTAAAGTAACATTAAATAGGCCAAAATTGTGTACTAAGAGCCTTGAGAGACTGATGAGGAGGGAGCAAGAGTATTCTACTTCTATCAATATACTCAATACTTTAAAGAGCTTTGCCACTAAGCTTAGTGAGTTTTGGGGATTTAAAACTGCCAGAGAGTACCTTAGGATTTCTAGGGCATCTTGTTACACTGAGCTTCCAATGATGGCTCTCGATACCTGATATCCCCAAAGGGACAAAAGGTCCCTGAAAAAGAAGGAAAGAAAAAGAAAGAAAGAAAGAAAAAATCTATTCTTCTACTTTTCACGTTATCTCTGATCAGAAAGGTCACAAAAACCAACAAATGGGGTTTCCTGGAGAAGTCCTGGTCTTGCTGTATTCTCCCAGATTTCTGATGCTTCCCAGAAGTGATTTGTGCACTGAGCCACGGGAGACAAAGAAACGACTCTGCCCCACCTGCCTCTTCTGATTTGGTTGACTTCTTAGTTCACACAGCTTTGTTATAAAAACTTATTTAGGAGAAAGATCTCTGAGTCCTTGTGTATGGTTCCTGCAAAAGCCATTCAAGGATGAGAGGTGATCAACCAAGGGAACAGTGATGGGAATAATGTGGAAAGTGCCGGAGAAGAAAATAATGGCATTTCTTGTTACAATTTTATCAGGGTTCTCTGTGGTGGACCAGCTCACAAACCCCACTCGTGATCATCTTCTCTGGAAAAGACGAGACAGGAACAAGAAAGGATGGAGAGCAAGAAAATAAGGTGGGTCTGGAAGGAAGAAATGATCCGTACAAGAATGAACATCGGACCCTCTGGACTTGAAATCGTGAAAGATATTGAGAATATTAACAAGGAATAATTGTTCATCCTTTCTCATAATACATGAAATACTTTTACACAGAAAAGATTTTTGGTGAATAGCTAAAATAAACCCCCAAAATCAAGAGGAATATTTTGATGCTTTGCAAGTGGTAACTAGGGAAAGAATCTGTACAGGAGTTGAATTTTCATTTGAAGTATTACTGTATATTTTGATTCCTTTGTCTCAGTTCATGATATAATGGAGCATAACTGATATAACTTGGCTTGATGTGTCTCCTTGTCACACACACTGGAGCAATATCTGCAGAAACATTTGAAATTACACATTTTTACAGATATCTATTTTAAGGATCAGTAGCTTCAAACAAGCAGAGCACTTAGGCACACTTTAAAGGCTTATTTCCTGCAATCATGCATGGGTCATGGCTTAATCCTCATCAGAAAGCACACTTCGGGATCCTGATTACAGGAGGGGGCAGTGAAGGAAGGACATAGAAAAGCAAAATTAGCATAGTTTTCAAAAAGAGCTGAGAGATCTTGTACCCAACCAGCAAATCTTTGATGCTAATTTAGAAGAGAGATGATTTTTTAGAATTCTGAAGGAGGGAACCCAAGAGGCAAAACAAAGTTGATGATTCAAAGTATCTGTGAGGAGAATTAATGTCAGTGCTCAGCAGTGTGTGACCATATGTGACACAAAGGACAGGCTTTGGAAGAGTCTGCTGTCCTGGCAGGGAACAGACAGTCTAACGGGAGAAGCTGCTAAATCCAGTATTTCTTGCTAAATTACTGAATTCCCCTAGTGCTTTTTAATATGGTTTATAAGAAAAAGGCAGGTCTATGAATTATTTTTGAGTGAAAAATTGTAGGGTGGCTTTGCTTGACCGTGTTCTTCTGTCAAATGAGATGGGGTGTGGAAGGATCCAGGTGTTTTACCTGAGAGAGGTGGGAATCCAGCAGCTTTCTGCAGCAGATAAGAACTTGATGCTGTGCCACTTTAAATAAGTTAAACAAGCAATTACCTGTGAATAAATTACTCGGTGAGACAAACGCTAAATATAATAACACCTACATATGTTTTTTGCACTTTTTAACAGAAGGTTCATTGTGGTACACAGCTACATTCAAGGCACACACACATTTCCTGCATATACTCTGTGCAGTCCCCACTTAATAGAATACTCATTTAGTGGATATTTTAAAAACTTACAACCATTCCTTCGAGGTCTGTGAATAGACAGCAGAAATCTGTTTGTTCCTTTTGAATACATCTAGCTGAAGTGTCAAACATCCAAATTTCTTAAGTAATTTAGCTCATGAAAAATCGGTATGTGGCAGCCCTGGGCTGCTCTGGCTGCTCCTCCAGGCTACCCAAACTGCCCCTGATTAATTCCTGGTGCAAGGTTTTGTGTCCCACGATGCCACGACTGTGGCAGGGGCATTTCTGCTGCAAATCCTGTAGGAAATGCTTGAGATCATTTGTCTCAGAGCATCACTCTTGGATTTGCCTGCATTAGGCAGCGTGCAAGGCTGTGCCTGGGTGCTGTTAAGGTGCTGTGTTCTGAACTCCAGCAGTGTTGATCGAGTCTTGTCTCACTGAGCAGCCAGCAATTGTCAAGGGTGTTTACAAGCCTTTCATAAGTGGAGAAAAAGCCAAAAAAGGCCAGGGTGCACATTTTATAGTACTGGTTTGTAAATTCCAGATTCAAATATTTTGAGTTTTGAGATCGAGTTTAATCTCACTCCTGTGAAAAGCCTATTTCTCCCTACCTGTTACACTCAGGAGCACTTCTTACACTTCTGCAGATGAAAACCAACTTCCCATCCTGCAGCCTCCCACAGACATCTGCACACACATTATGTCCCAGGTTTAATTGCCATTCAAAACTGTCTTATCTTGGCACAAACTTGCCTTTGGTTTATCTCTGCTCAGGATAAATGCATAGCTAATCTCATTACTGGATGCACTCAGAGCAGACAATCTCATTAATAGCTACCCTAAAGGGATTTTTATCCATGGATCAATTTCATAATTGGAACACAGCTACATAAAATATAAATATGTCCCTTCAATGGCACAGCCGTTCTCAGGCTGTTTAGTCTTGCACATATCATGAGGAAAAAAAAAAAAAAAGAAAAAGAATCCAGGAAGAAAGAATGTATTTTTAAAACAGAGATTCTTCTTGGAAGCTTGTTAGGTTTTCAGATCACACCACAGGCTTACAAGCTTGATTTGTCAGGTTCACGATTGTGAGTGGATATGGGAGTTCCATCATTTTTAGCCTGGATAGTCACTAAGAACAGTTTTCCTTATTCTTAGTGGCATTGCATTGCATTCTGTATGCTGTTTGCTGTAGCATATAGAGTTCTATAATGGGAAAAACCTATCGTGTTAGCTACTTATAATTTCCAAAAGCAGCAGGAGCTATACAGCTTTTAAGAATTAAATTATGTTCATTTATTCAGTGACTGCAAAATACCCTACTAAGAGTGTAATAGCTTAAAGGCTTCCTAATCAACTTTACTTCATCATTAAATAATTATGCTTTGTGTATCTAAGCTACACTTTTGTCACATCTCATGTATAGGCTAGTTAGTGAATGTGAGTCATTACCAGGGCTGAGTGAACCATTCATAATTAAACCTGAACCAAGCAAAGCTGCCTGGTTTCGAGTTGTGTGAAGCTTTCAGCATGTCTGGGCTAATTTTCCAACAAACTTCCATTCAATTATACCCAAGCCCCAGCAAGATAAAACATATATTTACTGCATAGACCCAAACCTCAGCAAGAATTATTGTTTGGTGGATTTTGCTCTCACCCCTGTCCTTCTGTCAGGATTGTTACAGCTCTGATCCAGAGGGATTAATTTTATTTCTTCCTCCCACTCTGTAGGCACATGGTGAGGATGGGCATCTCTGTGGCTCTTGGAATGCAAAGACAAGAAATTAGTGAGTAAGTGTTACAAAGTTTTACCTATCTGTAGCTGCAAGTCATGCAACTGCACACAAGTTTTTCCACAATCACACCACTGGGCATTGCGAGCCAGCTGGCCAAAGTGGGAGAGAAATTACTGCTATAATTCAAAAAGGGAGTAGTGATATCAGTGATAAAGATGATAATTAAAAAAAAAAAAAAGCAATAAGTGTACATTCATATGTGTGACTATGAGCAGATCCCAGGTCACCCAGAAAATCAAATGTGGTGGCTCACAGTTATCTTCTGATGTTATCAGTAGCAAATCATCCTGTCCCTGCTGGTGTGGTGGCAGACAGGCTGCCATGAAGGCAGAGACATTTGTGGATGTGTTTTCTTGTTGCAGTCAATGAGGGGCTTTGCTGCTGCAGGGGTGAGGACAGGCTGTGCTGTGCTCACTCGAGAGGCAGGGCTCTGAATCCAGATCTCAGGAGATAAAACGGCCCCATACCAGCAGTAAGACACCCAGTTTAAATTGTGATGACACCTTACCATCAGACTGACGTCCTCAGGGACAGGATGGAATATCTGCTGCTTGCTGTCTGCAAATCAAATCAAAATGAGCCACATTTCAAATAAAATCACTACCTGAAGCACACGGGAAAGATGAAAGTGTTGGGAGGACAATTGATTGATAGGGAGATATCTTTGGAGTGCACCATTCAATTGCATCATTTATATTTCATTAAGCATGAAATTATGTTTATAATTGTATTAGACAACTCTGTGAGAGATATTAGCTCATAAGCCCAGACTGAATTAAAACAATTATTAATTATTACTCAGTTTTTTCATTTTTAATGAAATTATGCTTCTGAATTCAGAGCACTAGTGAAGGTGTCTTACTTTGATTCATAAAAAGATCACTTTGACTGTTTATTGTGTAACTGAGAAAATAGGAATGGGTGTTATTTAATACAAGCACTATTTCATCCAAGGATGCACTTTGTGTAATCTATATGGAGAATGGAGATTCCCTGCTCCAAAATGGACAAATGGTCAATGGCAGGGAGATTGTGCAGCCTCAATAAAAGGGTGGACATGCAGTGTGCAGAGAAACCAGTGATGAGGGACCAAAAACACAGGAAGAGTTTATACAGCAATATAAA
The DNA here is from genome assembly GCF_041296385.1 of Aphelocoma coerulescens. Lineage (NCBI taxonomy): Eukaryota > Metazoa > Chordata > Aves > Passeriformes > Corvidae > Aphelocoma > Aphelocoma coerulescens. Next base: position 14,270,955 of record NC_091028.1, on the reverse strand, counting down.
ATAAAAAACCCCAAACCCTGCCAAAAAATTATGGGAAGCAGAAAACAATCTGCAGCCACATGAGGTGTGAGAAATTAGCAGGAAGCACCATGCAGGGAGGCAGAGGGCAGGTATCACCTGGTAGCTGGATTCTGTGTGACTGTGCTGGGGGGGAGTCTCAAGCCCATTTCAGCACCTCCCTGCTTTGCTGTGCCTTCAGCCAGCACCACCAGACCTTGTGATGATGTGCCATGCTGCCAAAAGTGACATAAATGGCCAGCTGGCAGCCAGCCCTTCTTGCTGGGATCATCCACAAACCCCTGTGTGGTGGAGAGGAAGTGAGGGCTTGCAGCAAAATGGGACCTTCTCTGTAGTTTGTCCAGAAATCAGAGCTGAGAGGTTTTATTTCATCTAAAATCTACCAAGATAATGGCTCCCTGTTACACTTTTCTACTTCATCCAGTGACGTTAATACATATGCAAAAAACCCCCTGGGACTTCAAAAGGCCAAACTCACCTGGTGTAAGAGCTGCAGGATGTTTCCTGAGGCGTGGCAGATGTGGATGACTTACATAAAAAAATACTCAAATCTTTACGCCAGTGTTGTGGCACACAAAAATTTCTTTAGTTCACCTTCATTTATTTTTCTGTAGCTTTCCAGCTCTCACATTTATTCTGCTAATGATTAAGCATCTCAAGCACTTCAAAACAAAGCCTTCCACCTTTAGCTATTTCTTCCCTCTGTATGAGAAGGACAAATTCTTTGCTGGCATTGATCTTCCAACGTGCTCACTGGCACCCTGACCAAAAATATATTGAAACACGTTCCTTTTCATCTCAGAGCTTTGTAAGTGCCAGGCAACCCACCTTTTTTTTTTTTTTTTTTTTTTTTATTTAAAGGCTGATTTGGGGTTTTTTTTGTTGTTTTTTCTTTTTTTTTTTTTTGCTTCTCCTTTTCTACTTTCTTCTCCTCTTTGTGCAGCTGACCACATGGTTTCGTTCACTGAAAAGAGCCGACTGCAGAATTAGACAAACACTTTGACTTTGCCGCTGGCTTTCGTGGTTGCTGTACGTCTGAAGACTCCATTCACCTCTAATTACATGTCCATCGAAATCCTGCAGAGAAGGAACAGTGTAAGTCATTAGCCCTCCTAAATGAATGTGCAGCTGAGTAGCTAACAAAGGGATTAGCTCTTGACAGGGGAAGCATTGCATGCTGAAGGGGAGGGTCAGGGGGTGACTGCCTATTACACAGAAATAATTGCTACCCAGGGCTGGGGGAAGCGGGGTCTGCAGGCTGCGTTTGCTGCAGAGAAGCATTTTCTCTCAACTCTTACCTCTCTGCCTAATCTGCCTTTGCACAAATCAAGGAGAGGATCTGTTAGTAGGCAGGGGAGCTGAGAGCTGCGGTGTGGACTGGCCGGGGAGCGTGGAAATGGGTGGTGGAAATGCAAGGTGATTTGGAGGCCAAGAACCTTCCTGTTGGACAGAGGGCCTCTGCCCCTAAATAAAACCTGTACTTAGTTTTTAATAATACTGCTTTGCTTAATCCTCCATTGCCTTAATATGGCAATGCTTTTTGTTTGTTTGTTTTGAGGTTGGGAGGTTTTTTTAGATTTTTAACAAAAAGAATATAAAGACATAGTTGCTCGACCTAACCTTTTCTTAATTAAAAGCACTTTATGATTCAGGACAATATTCACACTGCAATGAGCCCTCCATAGATTAAGCCATCCCCAGACAACTAATTTACCTTTTTAAGAATACAGTTCTTATTCCTGGAGTTTAACAGATCTGTTAATTCTGTGGCCACTAAGGAGGAGCACCTATGGATGATTTCAAAATGCAGTTAACAATTATTAGGTGCAATGGGTGGCTGAGTTAGGGGGTCGTGGTCATCGCTGTCACTGTGGTGCTGTGGACAAATTGTGCTTGCTGGAAAAACGCCACTACATTAGCATAATGTGGCATGGAATATCCTGCTTAGCAGTAAGAGGGATCTTGCAGTTAGGAAAGATTCTGGGCAGGACTTCCTGCTGGAATAAATGCTCATCACTCGCCACCGCAGCTGCTGGGATTCAAATGCGCTGAGATTCGCTCCCTTGTCTTGAAGCAGCCAAGGACAAAATAACAGCTAAAATGATTGGGGAGCATTCAGCACATGTTTGGAGTTGAGCAGAAAGGGGCTTTATGTTCCATTCCTGAGTAGGATGACTTTTCTTTTGTGCTCTACCTTGAATTGCTTGCTGAGACAACACAGAGGATTTCCAGGTGAGCAGGTGCTGGGTCTGGAGTCTGCTTGGTTGTTCTAACCTCACCAACAATACAGAGTGGAAAATCTTTTGGCCTATTTTGCAATAAAAGATGCCACTTCGCAGCAAGTTAGCTCAGTCAAAATAATTTAACTGGACTATACATAACTAAACTTTGATGCCTTTAGCCCAATTTAAAGACAGTGAATTTTAGTGCACGCATTTTAAATTATCAAATCAGCCCCAAGAAGAAAATACCTTAAAGATACATAGGTTGGTCTGAGAAAAGACACAAGAGCAATAGGGTAATATCGTGCAATGTGAAAATGTTGTTTATATCCAAACATCACACGCACAGTTGAGCATGAATTCGCATTAAACCAACTTGAGCCTCAAACATATATTTATTAGATATGGGTAGAAAGAACTATTTTTCACTCATGGAGTCCTAATATCACAAAGGTTTTAATCCAGTGAAATATATCACTTCTGAAAACCTGAACATGACTAATGTTTCCAAAGGCTTGTTGAGCAAAAACATCTGAGCACAGGGCTGATGCCTGGTTGCTGTTATTGTGAATCCCTTTTGTGGCTTCATTTCTTTCTGTACCTTCAGTGGTTTGTCAGTTTTGCCCTGACAAGCCCCGTAGAGGTTTAGAATGACTGAAGCTGAAGACATGAATCCACATTTTTGCCTCCTGACATTTTAATGCTTCACTGTGGTGTACCGGCAGAGCAGGTGAGGTGAGGCATCACCTGTACACAGCCATCACCTCCTCAGGGCACGTGGCCACTGGCCCAGCTGAGCCACAGATACACAAATGGGAGCCCTTTCATCTATTCATGCTGCTCATGAGCAAAGGCTGGGGAAAGACCACAGAAAAAAAGTGATTATGGGAATAAAAAGAAAATTTTGCATGAGCCAATGGGCATCCCACAGACTGTCTTCCATTTGCCACAGAATACTCCTTCCTCTTGTCTGACAAAGTGACATCTGGTTAGTATATCTGCCTGATTGTTCAGTTCTCTGCATCACTGGGAGCAAAGTAATCTCTCTAATTGGTACAGAGAATGTTTTCTAGTATGGTTAAAACAGCAGATTCTGTGTTGAGATTCCTTCATGGCTGTTATTGCTATCAGCTTCAGAAATCATGGAAAAGGAACCTAATTTTGTGTTTATTCATTCACAGAGTTAACAGATTTGCAGCCTTAGAAACAGTGTACAGGTCTACTTATGAAGGAAATAAAATGCCCTAATTAATTTTCTGCATCACTGAAATGGATCTTCAGTCAAATGGGGAAGGCACACATTGTGATGTCAGAGAGCTGTCCTAGGACCAAGCCTCCAGCACTATTTGGGAGCAAAAGGTAAAATGAGACAGTAGATGAGACGAAAATGCTAATTAGAAGAGAGTTTTGGATGAAATAGGCAAATCTCCTTGTAATCTCAAATAAATCTGAAGTTTTCTTGCTGTGTTCTCATCCCATCCCGAGTTTGTTTTGCATTTTGTTCCTGAAAACAACCCTTGGTCTATTTGGATCCTCCAGGCAGTAACAGTCTGGTTGAAACAACTATTCCTTTTCCTTACTTGTTAAAACCCTAAAGGTTATTTCCTAGAGATAAATAAGAGGGTGGTTGCTGTCTTTACAGTGGCACAGGTTTTCTTTAATATAAACAGGCCTGATCTATTTGGTCTGGAGTGATTTTCAAAGGCCAGGCAGTAATCATCCCCTCAAAGGTGTCTGTGTCTTTCAGAGCTGGATTACATATCCATCACTTGGCTGGAAAACCTCCTGGTCAGGAACACGCTCCCAAAAAGAAGACCTGGAGACAGAGTAATAATGCAAACTTGCTTGAGGTAAAAATGAGCAGGATTGTGTATTTTGGGCTGTTTTCCTTTTTTTGCTATGAGCAGCTGTGTTGAAGTATGGCAACTACTGGTAAAAGTGGTGTTTCTCAACAGACTGTATTTGCAATGTTAGACTTCTTCGTACTCTGTTTAAAATTCCCTCAGGAGGCTTTCATCCCAGCATGTCTGAACATTTTAGCAACATTCATTAGGCAGGATGATGTCCCAGTTACTAAGACAGTTTGTGATGCCCCCTTCCCAGAAGTGGCCATCCAGAAATACATTCAGTCAGTGAGAAAGGGACAGAAAGGGCTAAAGCACCCCTGGTTCCAGGAGAGCAACAGGCATTACAAAGAATTTTAAAAAAAAGTTCCTTTTCGCAAGGATGAAGCTGAAAATGGTGAATTTGTAGAGCTTTGAAATAAAAAGATGTGATAATGGTCTTCTAATTCTCAACAAGTCTGCAAAGAAGGTGCTTCTGAAATGCTGCCTTGGTCACCAAAGGGGCAAAAAAGGTTCCTGGCTCCACATAGAGCAAAATTTTAAATTAGAGGTTTGGAAAAAGCTTCCTAATGAAGGATATTTAAACAGTGAACCTGGCTGCTAAGGGAAGCTGTAAAATCTAAGTTAGAAAAGACCAATTAGACCAACACCTGTCTGGAATGGGCACAGCAGGATTCTGCCTCTGCACAGTGAAAATGGACTTAAAGCCTCTATCATGCTGTGGTGCTGTTTTTTATCCTCCAGAACCCCACTCAGGTCCTGTGATTCATTTTTGCTACACACATATATCTCCCTAGACTGTCTGTAAGTCCTCCAAGCTCAGCTGTGAGGGCTTTCAATCTGTCTCACTTCTGTAGCCCTAGCCTGTCTGGGAAAAAAACCCCATAAAGCTGAATTATGTGAGATCAAAGTCTTCTCACGAAGTCATGAGGATTAAAATTAATTTCATTACAGTGGGTAGAGCAGCTTTCCCTAGGGAAAAAGGTGTCTTTTTGGCTCTGTTGAGTTGGTACCTCAGCTGACCTCAGTCAGGAAAAAATTCCACCCCATCACCATCTTTTAGAGGGGGTGAAGGGTGAGGATCCTCGAGGACAGGGGATATTTCCCTACAGTTTTCAGAGAGGTGTGCAAAGATTCTCCTGGTTTCCCACAGACGTGGTGAATACATTAACTGTGAATGGTTCCCTTCCTGGCACACTGCACGAGAAGTGTGGACATCTCACCCACCACTCCGGATTCCCCTCTGGAAAATGGGATCCTTCATGCCACAGCCAGTCTTGGGTTTAATCTTAGCTACGAGATGCAAGCATGATGCCCAGCACTGTAAGTCAGCAGGATCCCCCAAATAAGTTGATAAAGCAGCTGTGTTGGCTCTAGAACAGCTTAACTTTAGGCTTCTGAGTATGATGAATTATTGTTTAAGGAGATGTATTCATAATTCTGTTCCTTCCAAGCAGGTGGTTGATATTTTGAGATCCCTGCTGTATCAGCACTATGTATATTTGGCACAGAAACTGCATGAATATTATAAATTCTATATTTAATTGAGTCTCATAAAGAAATCCTGTAAATCATAGTCATCCCATCAAACAAACCAGGAAACTGATGTGGTGAGGTATTCAATAACACAGCTTCTTTTTGTCCCTAAGGGATAGACAAAACCTTGTTGTTTCCCTTAGAAGAAAAAGAATGATGATAGTCAGGTATCTTTGATGTAGCTCTGTTTATCTGAAAATAACATAAAATCCTAATTCTTAGAATAGAAATCAAGTAATACGAGAAAATACTTTTATATCCAACACCAAGCCTCCATGAGCCAGCACTCAGCCAAAAAGGCTTTCTGTTTAGGCTTTAGGCAAGACCACAGTGCCACAATTTAGTCAGGTTGTGTCCTAAGCTTTCTCACTTCTTTATATCTTCCTTGAAATATTTCTTTGTGTCTCCCATACGGTGGCAGAAAATACCACAGCATCCTTTGCTATGCAGTAGATGGTGAAACTCCTTTGTTGACATCTGTGGATGCTTGGTGATATTGTACATGCTGGGGGTGAGAATTAACATCGTGCCAACCTACTGGGACTGCTAAAACCCAAAAATCCAACCGTGTCCTGCTTTTCCTGAATGAGAAAGAGTCTAATAGATCTTTCCATAAGATAGACTCTGGGGCTTTGGCAAATGATCTAAATCACAATAAATTAGAAAGGAACAGTTAAAACAAGCATGGGTCTTACCTAATAACAAGGGTAAAGTACACATAGCAATGCAAGCTAAAGGAAATTTATACCCAGCTTCCTCTGGTGGGTTTGAATCTGTACAAAGCTAAAATTGCCTTCATTGTTAGTGTGTTGTTTCAGGTTCTCTGTGCCATTGACTCACAATGAAGCACTATTTGCACCTGTTTTATCTGTAGTACATCTATCACATCAACTCGACAGGAGGTGAGAGAGGCTGGTACTAAATGAATGCAGTTCATTATTTAGCTGTATCTGGCAAAGTGAACAAAGGCAGCGGGGGTTGATTTTGGCACCTGACCTGCTCTGGCATTTTTTTTCTCCTGCAGAGCCCTCGTCGTGGGAGAGAACAGTTTGCTCCAAGGAGCAGCAGACAGGCCAGTGAGCCCTGGGAACACGCTCTGGAACGCATGCACGGCCACGTTTTCCTGACAGGCTGCTTCAAGTGCTCTCCAGAGCTATTTGATCAGGTCCTCCAAACCCTCTTCACAGTGCTTCTCTTCGCTGCTCTTACTGTGGCATTCATCACAGGCTATTTTATCTGGGCGAGAGCTGAGCATACACTTGGGTTTGAGTCCACGCAGTGCATCTACAAATAGGCTGCTAGAAAGGTCCCTGGCCTCGCTTCTCAGAGTGATAAGCTCTCCTTGATAGGCCAAGGTGATCCTGGGGCATCACACCCAGGCAAACAGGGGATGTGTGCCCTCGCTTGTCACAGGGCAGGGACAGGCCCGGCCTGAGATTGTTGGCAGATCTGTGCTGAAAAGCCTCTGTGATAGGAGTGGATCGTCCAGGGGTGGCAGGAAGGGTCCTTGTGATAACATTTGGACATGGCAGCTGTGTGGCACAGCACAACAGTGATGCTGAGGAAAAGCCTCTCACGTTCACAGCTCCTGTGCTGAGTGTGAGGGGAACATCAGAGCGAAGGGTGATCCTCACTGCGCCTGCCAAGGCCAGTACTTGTCACTGCCCCTCTTCTCATCGTCCACCACAAATGAAAGCCCGTGACAAGGTTGCAGTTCTGTCTTTTTGAGGTGTCTATTTTGGCCTTGTTCAGCAGCAAAGTGCACCCTCTACCCATAAATTTACAGAAATTTTAGAGAGGCAGAAAGCAATTATGGAGGATCAAAAGGAAGCCGGTGAGAGAGCACAGGAAATGGTGTCTGCTGCTGGTTTCCAGTTTGCTCAGGGAGGTGGAATGGAAAGCACAGTCCAAGACATTGCCATGGTTCTATTAAGTAACAGACATGATTGACTGTATTTTCCCTCCCATCCAAAATCAGCCACAAAAATTGGCCTTTGCAGGAGCAGGAGTATTGTCATAAGTACCATGGGGTTCACTGAAAGTAAAAATAATTCTAGAATTAAGTAACTGTGAATAAGATCCTTTGAGCAACCAGGATTTCATGAACATAGCCGAAGGAGGCCTGAAATGCATTGGAAAGTTACTGTGTTCAACTGTAATTTTCACATTTTCCTATTACACAAAATAAAAAATACTTTGCCCACCAGAAAAGGCCCTGAGCTTTGCTGTAATAGAAGCTGAGAAGTGACTCTGCTGAAGTCATTGGTGTGAGCTAGTGAGCTGTGAATACACTTTAATATGTGAAGCAATACCTGGCCAAGGTTTCCTGTTGATTTCAGAGGGACTATTTGTACAGCCAGTTACTGCTCTGTACAAGCCTATGAGCATGTGGGTTTCTGCTAAAATAAGATTACATGTCTATTAGACTATCCAGAAGCTACAACACTGCAATATATGGTATTAGCATGCACTGAAGATAGGTCCTTGGGAAATTATTCAATAGAAATATGTAGGAGACCAATTTCCTCAGTAACAGCAAATCTTTCAAGCACTGCAGTTTAGGTGACGATTCAGCTCTTGGAGTAGAATCCATTTAACTGTGGGTTTGGAAAGGACAGTGCTGGAAGTTAGGGAGCAGCAGATTTATGTGTCACTGGATTATAGTGGTGAGGCTATTTTGCAAACAACTTGCCCTCTGAAACTGCTGACTGTAAGATGCTTTTGGAATATTGACATTTTGCCACAAAGCTCACACTCAACTCATATCATCACATGATTTAACAACACATTTCCCTTGCATAAATGAAACAATCCCTGTCCTTATAACAATTATAAAAACATCTTTCAGTTATTATGCTGCCCTGCAGCAAGGAGAGGGGTATTGATCCAAGCCTATGCTTCATCTACAAAAATGGGGAGAAAACAGAGGATATGAAATTACTCTAAAACAAAGCAAATGGCTTCATCTCAAAGAAGAAACATCCTTTGAACAAAAGTAAAATGCTCAAAGTATCTTAAGAACAAAGAACAAAGAAACACAAGCACCTGGGTCCATGAACTGCTCTGGAGTAAACTATTTCTTACCACAGCCATAACAGGGGCTCAAGCACGGGGAAATCTTCCTTAACAAAACAAAACAAAATCGTGGGAGGTCACTGCAGAGAGTTTTATGTGGTTTATGCATGGGGAACTGAATAGAGAGGCTGCATTTTTTTCCCTGTGAATCACAGGGCCCTTGCTGGCATTGTGAACTGACTCAAGAATTCCACGGTCTCTATCCAGTCCTGCCATCCCTGCTTCAAAACCTGGGCCTGACAGGGGATCTGTGATGACAACACAGTTTCCATTGGCATGCTTTGGTAACTTTTCCAGTGCTCTACAGCATTCACTCCTGACTTTGCCTTGTTGAAGGCAGGAGGGCAGCAAACAGGCAGTGCATGTGCCCTTAGACACCGTCTCGATTCTCTTTTCAGCCTCGTTCCTTCTTGTAGCCAGTTCTTTTGGTATTGGATAAGAAAAACTGGCCATAAGCAGGGACAATGCTGCTGCAGGTGCATTTAAAGCAGGAAAAAGTTGAGTTCCACAGCTGAAAGCGCTGCTGAGAAACCTGAGATCTGTCACTACTCACGCAGAAGACCTGACACCAAGGTCCTTTTGAAATACTGCAAATTGTGCCCTGCCTGCAGCACCACTTCCATCCACGGCACGTGGGCAGCCCTGAGAGCACAAGGAAGTGCTGCCTGCCTCTTCTCAAGGGGTGATTTGCTTCCCCTAATCCAGAATGTTTCAGTATTTTTATACTTGCTTTCTGTGCTGCCTTTTCAGGTGTGCAGCTCTCGAGGAGCAATCCGGGCTCCGACTCCTCAGAGATGTGTCAGTGTCATTCTCTGTATCACTGAATTCTAAAAATCACAGTTTCAGTTGCTACAGCTTTTATTGCATCAATCTTTCCTCTTTTTCTGAGGCTGAGTTGTTTAATTTCCTGAAACTCAGTAACAAAATCAACACAGAAGGCCAGAGCTTTTCCTTGTGTTCTAAATACATATGCAAAAACTCTCAGCTAATTAGTGCTAAATTAAAATTCAAGAGGAATATCCTTTATTTTTAGGTTATATGGATAATTCACGTACTTCCTTTACTGTTTCTGAAGAAAGATCAGCCACTGCATGCTGTTAGTGCCACTGAGAATAATAAAAACTCATCACAAAATGATATCTTGATAAAACACAACGACCTTTAAAGCTGAAGCTGTGGGAGCAAACCAGATAAAAAATGTTTTCAGAATGCACACAAAAAGGTCTGCAATGAAAGGAAAACTGATTATTCTCACATTCTTAATTATTTTAAAAGATTGATGCAATTAAATTAGGTATTATTTTAAAACAGTGGGATTTCATACCATGCTGGCTACATTATTCATTTTTGAATGAACTTTCCTATTTTCTATTTACGAAGCGATGCTGATTTTTATACACACGCTTTTCATTTCTCCACACATGCTGTAAAACAAAGACAAAAATTTTCACAACAGGAATTGATTCCTAACTGGTCACTTTAAGCCATGTGGTCTTCCTCCCTTGTAATTACTGACTATGTCCTTATCCATTCAAAAGGTTTCTAGCAGCATACAACAGCTGGGGTCATTCTTACTGTTCCTGAGTAATCTCGTTTGGTACAAATACCTGAATTCACAAAGGAGCCAGCCACTGTCTCAAGGTTTCTGTGTGCAGAATCTCTCATGCAGGGGAAAAAAAAAAATAAATTAAACCTCAAAGATCTTTGCTAGCATTATTTCATTTTCTTCTCTTCAGATTCTTGTCCTGATTTTTAAATTACACACAAGTGGTCTCAGAGTGCTTGAGCCAAGGTCAAATTTTTTCTATGTTTTTGCATAATGCCTTAAAAAATGAATTTCTAATCTCTTATTCTGACTGGGTAGTTCATCTGCCCTAAATATAACAAATAATATTAAAATTCAGGCTTTACTGATGTTGAAATTAAATGAGAGACTGTGAGGATGAGCAGGGCTGAGGGGGTGCATGGATGACCTTTTTCAGTAATCCCAGTTTGAATCTATAGATTAAATCTATTCTCTTTGAAGAAATACATTACCAGAAAACCCCCAAATCAGCCAGAAAATACACAGCACCAGCACCACAGGGTTAAAACTTGAATTAGGTTGTGGAACCAAGTCAGTGGGAGGGGGTCTATTCTTAATTGAACCGAAATCCTGCTCACAGCGAGGAGGAAGCATGTGAAACATCCAGCTAGGTTTTAAATGTTAGTCACATTCCACAAGGCTTTGCTGGCTCTTGTGGATTGAGAAGGCAGGGGAAGGGTAATGAAGGACTGAAATGTGAAGTTCAGACCCACATGTGTTGAAAACTGCAGAATTCCTGTGGCCAAGGAGCTGAAGGACAAAAAGCTGTCATGGCAAGAAACAAATACGGTTTCATGTGCACTCCACATTAATTACTTTTGAAAGAGTCTGGAATTGAGTCACAAGTAAATAAATAGCCAGTCAAATATAGTGGTGCATCCTACCTTGAAGTTCCATACTGCTGGCATGAAGACTTTCCTGGAAAAAATTTCCTTTTTGTGTCCTTCAGATGAGCTGCTACAGAACTCAATCACCATCTGTTTTCTGGGTTCAGGGAGCCCTTGGATGAAATCCTGTTGCTTGCTTTCTATTTCCTGGAAGGATTTCTTGCACTTTTCCTCCCTCTGATCCCCATGGTACACCTTGAACTCCTGTTTGGCCAAATGAAGCTCACCAATGGGATTGCAGGAGGGAGAAAGATGGGTTGTTTATATATTAAAAAATTACCTGTGAAAAGAGTAGGAAATTCTCCATTCCAGGGCAATAAGGAGAGAAAATTAGATTATTTTTTTCCCCATAAAACTGAACAGAAGTTGCCTTCTTGCCTGGATGGGAGCAGGATCTTGGTCTTTGTAGTCTCTGTTCCTGCTGGGCTTTCTCAGGGTCACATGCAAAATCCTTTCCTTGCCTGTCCCAGGAAAATGAAGGCTGAAACAAACTTCTCATGCAAGGGATCTGCCTATGATGCCATCTCTTTTCCTGGTAAAGGGAATTTGAGCTTTCTAGCCCCAAAGTCTCAGTGATTCCCACAGACCTTTAAATGTGGAACAGTTGGCAGGCTTGCAGATAAACAAAATTTAATCTTCCTTGAAAGGCCAAACCTTCCAACTTGGATTGCTTTCTTTGCCCCTACTCTACTTCTGTGTTTAATAGCAAAGTGAAAACAAAGAGAGGGAGTTATCTGAAGAATTTGAAATTGGGGCATTTTTACTGTCTTCAGCTTATTCCAGATAAAGATGCCAGTTTTAAGACAGGGGAAAATCTTTGATGAGGGATTTCCAAAGCAAATGTCTGAAGTGCATTTGCAGACTTTTACTCAGGGTCAGATTTTGAGTGGTATGGCAAGTGCTCCATATCCCTTTCCAATTCCAGTTTAAAGTGAAGGAGTCCAACGAACAACACTGAGGTAAGTTAACTTATTGATTAGCTCTTCCTGTCCACAAAAGTGGAAGCTGAGTGCAGCTGAAAGGGAAAATGGAGAGATGAAGATTTGCATTAGTTTTGGAGGAACTCCCTTGGGATTTGGTTGTGGGACCGGTTTAAAGGGTCCCGGTTTGCTTCCCTCTCTTTCCTATCCCTTTGTACAATTTCCTGAGGAAGGGACCAGACTCAGCTGATCCTGCTGGTTTGTGCAGCAGGACCTCAAATCCCAGAGCAGTTTGTCACAAAGTGCAAGGCACTCACAGACATTGCAGAAAAGACACTTGTTACATGGAGCCAAAGGCAGATTCTGTAGATAATCTCGCCAGAAGCAAAACTCTTGTTAATCCTCCTATTTCACTCCACATGTTATTAAACATAAAATACCAGTGCAGTACAAAGCTCACAAGAGAACAACACAGAGGCATTTCTAAGATGCTGGGAAAAACAGACTTTAGGTTCACGTAAGTAATTACTGAATTCCTGAAGGAGGCAGCATGTTTTCTACATATTTATTATTTCTTTCTCCTCTGCTCTTGTTGAGCTATTCAAACAAGGCAGGAAAAGGTTCATCTGAAAAGACAGAAGTTTTTTATCCAAATTTTTCTTCAATATAAATTTGTGAGAAAGAGTCTTTGAACACACCCAGTTGCTTGGTTTTATTTATTTCTTTTTTGTAGAAAACGTTGATGTTGTCCTTTCTTCATCTTCTCTGCAACAGCTGGCAGTACTACTGCCAGATGCCACCAAAGTCTACTGAGTATTAAAAGCAGGCCAGCCCTAACCCTGGGCTTGAAAGAGTGATGATGTCTCAGCAGCCAGAGGACACAGAGGAGATGAGTGAGACAGAAGGAGCTTGTCAGAGAGCTACAACATCAAACTAACAAAATAACAGACCCGAAATTCAAAATGCAGCTTGGTAGCTCCAGCAACAGGCAGATGTACTCACACATTTACGGTTTTTTTTTTTGTCCTTTGGTGGAAATTAGTTTTCTTAAGCAATTGTTGGACTTCACATGTGACTTCAGAACATGTCTGAATTTTACAGGTAAGAAAAAAATTGGGTCTGGAGTCGCCGTGAACAGAAAAATCCAAGCACAGCCTTCTTCCTTGCTGATGGCCAAGGCAAAGGTATGATATGTAGATGAGGAATGCAGTCTGGCAGATGGCCATTCCCACTCTGGACAACTCTCACCTGTCTGGTGAGGTTAAACCATCCTGGTTCTGCAGTCAATGACATCCAACGTGACACAAACCCACGGGTTTGTCCTCTCGTTGTGGAATCGGTGGAATGACAGCCTTCAGCGTGAGTTCAGAGTGCTAAACCCCCTCCACATCTGTGCATCCTGATGTCTGCTCTGCCCCCTCAGGAACCGCTGTGCTCACACCTATCAGTGGCAGCCATGTGATAGGGCAATGGGATTTTCCAGCAGCTGATTTGCATTGAAGATTCATTTTCACTTCCAGAGGTTTCTGGAAGCTTCCAAAGGGGCAGAGTTGCCCCTTTTAGTCCTCTCTCTCTGAGTTGTATCTTGTTGAAGCCAAGTAGCCTGAAATTTAGCAGGGGATGATTTCCAGGGTGTTGGCCATTCACTGAGAGTTAGAGCTGAGGCAGTGGCTACTGAGGAGCCAACTGGAATTACTGATGGTAAGGAGCTGAAGCCAAAGCAATCCAAGCCAACAGAATCATTGGAAGCCAGCGAGACCTGTCTCTGGGGCCTGTCCTACTGAACATATGTTTGGAACTTGAGAAAGGAAAGGAGCATCTCAAGGGACGTGAATCAGATCAGTTGAGCAACACTGGAAACTTGAACATTACTACAAAGCCAAAATGTCTTTGTTCTAGCATATCCAAAATTTATTAAAGCAAAATACTGCAAAATAGCAGAGAAACAAAATCTGATCCAAATCAATATTTGCAAGAAAACGTTGACAAAGAGCATAATCTATATGCCAAGTGTTCCCTCAGGAGCAGGCTAATTTTGCACAGACATTCCTGAGTGGGAGATACATTCATAAAAACATCTTCTCACTGGGTTTCAGCACAGCATGGGAACTCCTCACTGAATTAGTTTCCAGCCATGACTCCATCCTCTGCTTTTTCTCCTTCTCCTGCTATGACCAGCCACTCCCTCTTGGTCTCTCCACAGGGGTTAATTAATTCTTCTGTGTTATGCAGCCACTGGGACTGCCCTGAGAGTTTCCAAGGTAGAAAGAGAAAGTAGAAATACAATACAGCTCCCTGCATGATTTGTGAAACATGCAAAATACAATAGTAGTAAAAATAGTAATGAGCTCATTATAATAGAAATGGTCTCATTAGCAGTGCAAATGCCAATCATATACGTGGCCAGGTTCCTGATGGTGCAGGGAGTCCTTTAAACACTGTCCTTTTCTGCTCCAGAAGCATAAATCCTATTTAAAAACATCTAATTTGTCTGTGTCTTGGGCTGCTGTCTCTCACTTTGCTCCCCAAGAGGTCACTGCAGTGTATAATGCCTGGACATGTGGGATGGGGGGGTGAGATGCCCATCCCTGTGCCCTGCCAGTGCCTGCCCTTCCCCTCCAGGCTTCTACTGCCACAAGAGCAGGGAGAAGATAACTCCATTTGATGGCAAGAAATGTCTTGAGCATACAATGGGAAAACATATTTGGCAATATTTTGATTAGGAGGAAAACACTTTCCATCAACATGCTGGTAATGAATTTAGGGCATTTGCAGATGCACAGTAAGAAGGGAGATAATAACATGGTTCAGGTATTTTGGGCCCGTTGGAGTGCAGTACTCACAGCTGTGCATGTCCTGCTGCTCCAGACATTCCTCCCAGGAGGCTGCAGGGCAGGATGATGGCATCTGCCTGTGGCTGGAGCATGGTTCATCCCTCCACTCCAGACAGGTGGTGTGGCTTCTTCCCTTCCAAAGTTTCAGGCAGAAATATCACCTTGGCTGAGAACATGTTGGCCATTGGTCATTCTGGGGGAAGAAATTGCCAACCAGCACACCCTGTAGACAAAAATCTTGTTTTCATTTGTAATCTAGGCTACCAGAAATGTAGAACTCCATCACGATCTGCCAGGTAATAATGAGCCACGCTCTTCAAAAGTGTACTTAAAATTGAAAGTGATTAAAGATGCTCCAGCCTGCAATTGCCTATTACTCACTTGTGCTCTAAACGGTTCGTTTTTCACATCATTCCAGGAAGCTGTAACTTCTTAAAGCAATGTTCCTGGTAATTAGGGGAGAGCATTCTCTGTGCTGCAGCAGTGTCAGGAGTGCTGCCTTCTGCACCTGACAGAACAAGTGTGGCAATGTGGCAGAGAGGCAGCCCCTGGTCCCACTGCTCAGCACCTCATTGCCCAGGAAGTGACCACTCACCAGGACTTCAGCTTCATCAGAGAAATGCTGGGCTTGGGGAGGCTTAACCTGGCCTGGTCTGAGCTTCTGAGATCAGTTTTGAACTCAGAACAAGGGAGCTCCTGGCACAGATCAGCAACATAGCACCTACCTGTAGTCTGAGCAAAATTCCTGCCTCTCTGGAGTTGGCCTAGGGATAAGAAAAGGCTTTTAGTAATTTATTTTTAGGCTCTCTACTTTTTAATTTTGAAGCGTAGTTAAAGTAGCTTCAACAGACAGACACATCCTGCCACTAAACCTCAACACTCCGCCTTTGCCTTCATGGCCTTTATTCTCTACACGTTTTTGATTTACCCATTTTACTTTTCAGACAAAGTTAAATGAGACCTGGGGGGTTTTCCTGTTGCAAAAGTAATGCCACTTTGGTCGATAAAGGTATCAGAGAGATACCACAATGCTTAAATAAAGTAGAAATAGAAATAAATAAATAAATTTTAAAATCCCAGGCGCTTGAGACAACCACTCCATACCAGACACAGTAACTGCAGGACCAAGTGCTGTGGTTATCCTGGCTGCCTCCATGCACAACCCAGGGCACTGAATGAACCCTAATAATGGCTCAAATAGTTTGTGACAGTGAAGAACATAAGTGTTATATGCATGGGCTCCTCTGGTTGGAAGCTGCCTCCCTGCAGAGATACATCTACAGTACACAAAGAGCATTGTTTTACGTGTGCTGAAGGCTGTTCTTACCTCTGTTTCCCATTTTGCTGCTCAGGTTGCCACCAGGACATCCTCACCCCACCTCTCCTCAGGTTGCTGTCACCTATGGCATTTCTGGACAGTTCCAAACCTCCTGAAAAGAGGTGTGAATTTTACTGTAATAAAATAAGAACAATAATTTTTACCTGTTTGGAAAGAACTGTGCACACACAACAGTGTATAAACAGCAAGTGGCAATATTACCAATAATTACCTGTGTTATTAATGACAGGGACTTATCTCAATACTAATAAGAATAAAATTGTTCAAAATGACTTAATCTCATTTAATCTCAAGGATTTATCTCAATAATAAGGACAAATAGAAGTATAAACAGGAAGATGTACGTGAAGACTACAGAGAAACCGTGTCATAACTGTGGTGAACGAAATAAATGCGCCTTCTTACCCTGGGATGTGGGATTAAAAACACCCCAAACCTAAAGTTATACGGGATGTATTTGTGCAAGGAAAAAAGTGAGGAAGGTGAGGATATTCCTGGGCTTTACAGGAACACTGAGCTCCCCAGCTGGAGGCTGCAACACGGCACAGCAGCAAAGGGGATGTGGCTGTGAGCTTGGGCAAGGCACAACTTTTCAGTTCTGAAATGCCATCCGACAGCAGGAGCTGATTTCCTGGTGAGGAGTTTGTGGTGGCTGGAGCTGCCCCACATCCCAGGCACAGCTAAACCTCCCCAGGACCAGCAGGTCTCCCTTCCCACACAGAGCCTGGAGCTGCCTGTCGCTGCTGCCCATGCAGGTCAGGCAGAGAGATGTGTGCCTCAGAGCAGAGGAGGACAGCTGAGAACACGAGCTAGCAGGAGGAAATGAAAGAACAGCAACTACCAGATGATTAATAGCACTGATATGAGCCCTGCTGACAGCACAGAACCTGGGCACCTCTGTGGAGACAGATTAACTTTGTCTCTTGGAACATGGGAACTAAAGGAAGAGAAGCTACCCCCACTGGGAAATGTCTGAATCCATAGAAGAGTAATGAGAATGTTTGGGCTGAAAGAATTGGCTGGAGAAAATTTTTGGCAACGTCTGCCCCTCTTTATCTGAGTGCTTAACATCCACTCAGCTCAGCATGCAGATTTTGGGTTACCAGTACCACGTCTCCTGGCTGCAAAGTCAAAAGGCAGTAGCACAGGAATTGATCTTCATTTTTTCTGAAGTAGTTTGAAAACCTTCCTGAGTTGTGTTTTTCCACCCTGACCTATATTTCTGTGATGATTCATTTTTCTGTTATTTTTTTCCAAAGGATGGCAGAGAGCACAAGCTTAGCTGGGCTTTCCCACCCTCTATGCCCATCTCTGCATGGTAAAACCATGGCCACACTTGGGGGCAAATCCCTCCTGGACCACCGGCTTCCCATCTCCCTTGCAGGATCAGAGGATGCTCTGGAAACTTCAAAGGCAGAAAGAAAAGTCAAATACACATTGAAATACTTGGTGCCTGAGCACATCTCTGTGTGAGACATGACGAGTTTTCCATCAGGGATTTATGGAGTATTTATTCATGTCACAAAAAAAGCTGCTCAGTGGCAAGCAGAAGTCACTTGTGGGTTAGTCCTGGCATGAAATTTCCACAAAGAGTAAATAAGAGCTTTTCCCAGGCCTTGGGGTTATGACAGGGATCTGCATCCTCCGCTCCCTGAGAGTGCTGGAGTTGCATTTTCAAGGGGTGTGAGATACAGGTCTTCACTCTGGAGGACATGGAATTACCTGTCTGGGCCATAGCACAACGTGCACTTTATAAACAAGGGCCTGGTTTTGCTTTATGTGGCCGGGGCACTTGCACCCAAGCAAAGCAACAGAATATAAATGTTATTACCACATTTCCTTCCCTCGTTACCCTCCGGCTTCACTCTGCTGAAGAAGTTACAAAACTTTAGTATTGTGTCAAAACACAGGAGACCAGCAGGATTTTAAGGCCTGATTCATAACTCAAAGAACATCAAAGGAAAAGTCCCAGTTTCTTTTTCTCATCTCTGTGTTTGGGGTCTGGCCACAGCTGATTTTTTGATATGCAGAATAAGCACAGCCCAAGCTGTCCGACTTTGGTGGCATCCTATTGGGCTGAGGCAGGAAAAGCCTTGCACAACATCTTCTAATGATTCATATTCTGGGGAGGAGGAACATCACCTCTAGGAATTCAGCTTTATTGGGTACTGTAATCCAGAAGAGATAAAAGCACTTACTAATTACTGCTGGGTTTTGTTTCTTTGAAGAATTGGGTTAAATCTCTTTTGAAAGAAGATGTCTGTTTGTGCTCATTAGATGTATAATTTAATTTGTTTAGGATTTTTTCCTTTTCTAGGGTTTTGTCCTAATGATATCTGTGCTTTTCCTTCTCTTCTTTCCCGCTCTTTTCTCCCCAAAGGTATGAACTTTTGATACACTTTAGATTTATTTTCTTAATATAACTATCATCATCTCCAAGTTGATGCATCTTCTTTGGGGCCTCATTTTTTTCCTCTTTTTTCCCTGTTGAAAATTTATTCCCTTAAAAAAAAAAAAGAGGAAAAAAAAAAAAAAAAAAAGGGTGCTGCTCCTGCTTGCCTGTTCAATAATTCTGAGATTTGTTTGCTTTTGGACCTTTCCTGGCTGAAACCTGTATTTGTGCTACACTGAAGAGAGAACTTAAAGTATATACTTTAAAAAAGAAAAAAAAATTGCAATGTTATAATTTATCTGTCAACCACTACTATGCAATACTGCAGAAGCAGAGAAAATTGGGCTGAAAGGGAACTTGGGGCTTCGTTTAATTCATAATTCTTCCCCAAGCCAAGACCAACTCTGCCTACATCATTCTTGACAGATGTTTTTCTAACCTGTTCTTAACAGCCTCCAGTGGCACTGGGTACACAACCTCCCACAGCAATTTCTATTAATATGCAACGGCTCTCACTGTTAGAAAGTTTTTCCTAATGTTTAACCTGAATTTCCTGAGCAGCAGTTGAAACCTGTGAGTCCTCATCCTGTTCACATGTATTTGATCTTGCTAAGTCAATCCAGATGAGGGAAGTGGTTTAGCACAGCTCCCAGGAGCTTTCTGCACTTGTGTTCCTTTGCAATTTTAGACACATTTTGAAAAACCCACCCACGGAGAGCTACACCCAAAGTGCAAATAGAGATCAGCTGTTTGCCCTGCCCATGTCTGACATCTCTTGAGATTTTGTTGTGTCCTGGGGGGAAGAAGAAAAAAGAAAAACCCTGCACTAGGTTACACGCTTGGGTTACAACCTTTGAGTGCTCACCAGCTTTGAGGTTCTGTGCTGACCACATTAGGATTTGCATGACTTATTATAAATTAACTCTGTCCCCTTCCCCCCCACCCTGAAAACAACACCCAAAAATAAATAACACTCAAAAATAGGTAACACTTCTAGCTTGCTGTACAAATAAAGAAACACTTTGATGGACTATCCTATTTCTTATCTATAGGATGGGAATATGGACACTGCTGTCAACTCCTGGATGCTCTCATGGCTCTATAAATGAAGACTAATGTTGCAGTCAGCTTTGCCTGGTAGAATCATTTGGGTCAGAAAAAATAACCCTTCCTTTACACGGCTTCCTGTGTTAAAGGGAATTATTAAAAACATCCAATTTATTTGCAAAATGCTCCGAGATGTAAGTCTGAGGCATGCCCTGTTTTGTTGTTCTCAGATTTAGGGATTATCAGGGGAGTTGATAAAACTCCTGGGTGCAAAACACTGCATGAGGGGAAGCAGCTCAAAGGCTTCACACAAGAGTTTCTGACCCCTCTAAGGCAAGAGGGCTGGGAGGGATCTGGCAGCCACTGGTGCCCCCCAGCCTTTTCTCTTTCTCTCTGAAGCATCAGCATGAGCTTTCCAGGGCTTTTCCACAGGCAAAGGAGACATGTGCTAGCCAGGGCACAGAACAGCTGGGTCACAGCTCTTTTGCTGCTCCTGGCAGTGGCAGTGATTTGCCTGCCCCTGGCACTGGCCCTGTCTGGCTATTAGTATTTGTTTTCATCATTATTATTTTTACTACTCCAATTCTGAATAACAATGGAATAAATTCCTTCTCAGAAGTGATTTTTTTTTTTTTTTTTAATTACTGCAGCCTGAAGCAATGGAAAGTTAAATATTCTTATTGTATTTGGGTGTGATTCCTTCATGCTGGATGGGGGGTAGGGGAACTATGATCAGAACAAAGTGGGGGCTGGAATCAGACAGGACAGGAAGGGGTGCCTCAGGCTTCTCCAGTTCTAGAGCAGCTCGGAGGCACAAACCCTGAAAATGTGGAGGTCCCACAGCGTGACAGACCAAACTGGTAGGAAAGCAGGGAGGATCTATCAGACCACAAATGAGCAAAGAATTGAAAGCATTTTTTCCTTGATTGATGCCAAATGATTGTGTCGCTGGCCTCAGGAAAATGAAATACCGAACAACAAAACACCATCATTTGGGTCTAATCAAAAATTTCTTGCTTAGCCTCAAGCTGAAACACTTCTGCTTTGTTTGATCCAGAAAAAAATGATAAAAATATCATGGACACATTTAAAAATCAGATATTTTGGACTGGAAAAAAAAAAAAAAAGAAGGACTAAATTACTTTGTTTTCTTTTCCAAGTTTTGACCAGCTTTCCTGTGTGAAACTGTTTCACAAATTTGCCTCAAATAGTTTTTGTCCAAGAAAAAAAAAATACAATCACAACATCTCATGTTTCAACTCAGGCTTTTTTCCCTTTGGCAGGGCACCTTAAATACATCCCAAGGACTGCATTTCCACTGCCCTGAGATATCCCAAGGTGATGTGTCAGGTCCCCCTGTGCAGATCGAGGTCCTGCCATGCCCAGAGTCACAGACAAGTACCAAATCCCAAACCTACGGAGCTCACATTTTGTTTTTGCTGCCTGCTGAAAAGAGCGATGAGATTTGGCCTGCAAACCCCGAGACTCTTCAAAAAGATGCTTGACTTTCACCTCTCTGCAGAAAAGGGGACTGCAGCAGATGCTGTGCTGAGGCTACAGACACAGAGACCTTGGCCAGCCAGAAGGATGGCTTATCACCTCCCTCCTCAGTGACAAATCAATAAAGCCCCTTCAAAGCCAAGCCCCATAGGTCACACTGCAGCAACAAGTCTGGAAGCACAGGCACGGCTCAGTCTCCCAGGTGGGAGCAGGGGCCCAGTGCTGCAACATAAAAGCCACAGAAGCACAGGGTTGAGAGAAAGCAGCATAAAACCAAGAGATACACACTAATTTCCACAGAAACTGCCCTGGTTGCAACACATCCCCTGAAGCATGAAGGTGCCAGGTGGAAAACGATTTCTAGAAGGCACCAGGTGCTGGCCTGGACTGCCCAGCTGCCCACAGCATGGGCAGGACACAGTGACTGGCTAAAGGACAGGTTCAGAAACAAGATGCTTTTGCAAATGGAGGACCTTAGGCTGGGCCTGAACTTTGAGCAGTCAGAACAACATTTAAGAAGCTGATTTACTGCCCTCAAGCAGACTGAGAGAGTCCCAGGTACAGCCCTGAGCCAGGCTCTTCACTCCCACCCACAGGGCAACACCCCACTCGTGGCATCACCCCAAGTGAGGTGGCTCTCCTGGCTTTCTTGGAATTATAGTGTTTAGCAGTCTCTTGTAAATACTGAAATAGATCTAATTATTCATTTAATCAGGGGAAAGGAATCTCCTGCTGTTTTCCAAAACCAGGCAAAACGGCCAATTGCAGCGATGCAGGCAAGAAAGGCATGTGGCAGCCCAATCCCATCTGGAGCACGTGCAGGAAGGCTCTCCCTCACTCTGCAGGCATCTGCCAGCCCTGCACCTCTCATCAGAAATGTTTGTGCAGCACAGCAGAAAAATCAAGGGTTTTTTTTCTTTTGCTACTCAATAAAACACACGAGCCCCAAACAGTGAATTCTCCAAATCCAAATGGTACCGATGCAGAGCAAGCCAGCATAACCTCTTCCATCAGCTGCCTTAGAGGAGGGTAAATCTCAGCTGTCACGAGGTGCCCAGACAGCCTGGTTGCTGTG
The DNA here is from genome assembly GCF_041296385.1 of Aphelocoma coerulescens. Taxonomy (NCBI): domain Eukaryota; kingdom Metazoa; phylum Chordata; class Aves; order Passeriformes; family Corvidae; genus Aphelocoma; species Aphelocoma coerulescens. Next base: position 14,248,681 of record NC_091028.1, on the reverse strand, counting down.
TCCTCCTCTTGCATTGCTTTGCTCCTCTGTGGCCCATGGAGCAGAAAATAGGAGCGACAGCAGCGTGAGTGGCATTGCTTTGTGCTCTGTGGCTTCCCAGCAGCTCACCGAGGCAGTAATGAATGGGAAGTGAAAGCTCCTTGGGCTGACAGCCCCAAACAGCAGCTGAGGGGTTGCAGGTTTCTCATACACCTGTTAGAGGACACAGGACAGAGTGCAAAGACAATGCTTTTAATCACCTCATGCGTTATCAGATCCCCTCGTCTCGCACGGATACGACGGATGTCTTTGGGTCGCTGGCTCCTGACAGCACTGCCATCATTCCTCCTCTTTGAGCTTCCTTTCTCAGTTTTGGTTTTTTAAATGTCACTTTCTTTCTCTTTCCTTCCCGCAGCCGTTTTGCCCAGGTGTGTTGTCCCCCCCCAGCATGCAGGGACAAGCTCTTTGCTCCACAGAGCCCTTTCCCAAGGGAGCAGCGTGTCTGTGCCCACAGGAAACCCCTTCCCACCTGCTGAGGGGGGATTCAGAAAGCCAAATTGTTTTCCTTTCCCTCTCGTTAATGAACTATCACTTCCAGCCCTTGCATGGCCCAGGATGTTGAACACCCCCTCGTTTTGCTTTGCTCTTCCCTGTGTGTGGCTGAGTGCCCAGAGATGCTCCCATGCCATCCCTGCCTGCACATCCCGGGCTGCTCCCTGGGTCAGGCAGAGCAGGGGGAAGAGAAAGCACGAAGCCCAAACCCTGCCATCCACCAGGATCAGGAGGCAGAAGGGAATTCCCTGAGCAGCTCACAGGAGTTAAACTGAGGTGGGAGACAACACAGATGGGAAACTCTCCTTTTCCAGATAGAGCAGGAGTCGGCTCTGTCCTATCGAGGGACAAGGAATGGTTCCAGCAGCAGAAAGCACAGACAGTGGAGTTGCCTCTGTAGTAATTGCATTAACTCCTTTATGGCCTGTTTTCCAGCCCAGAAATAATCAATAGAAGCCACAGAACATACTAAATTATGCTTTGCCTATTTTTCTAATATTATGAACAACTTTATGCGCTTGTTGTCAACACCTACTGCCAGAAAGGCAAACTAGCAGACTCTGTAATCTCTGCTTTAAGAGTCTGACCATTCCCAAATTTCTTTCAAAGCCATGAATATTTTAAAACTAACATAGCCTGTGGTTCCTTTAATTTGATTTTTTCTTATTATTTCTCAATTTCTCAGCCACCCATATACCCCTGCACCACGATTTTAGACTTTTCTCTGCAACCACAAGCTGTTTTATAATTACAGCTTTTAGTGTGTTCCAGAAATGGGTGCTGTCAGTCAATATTTGAAAGTTCACAGTAGGTTTGTGACAGAGCAATCCTAAATCATCTCAGCTTATGCAGGCATTCAGGCTGTGTTTGTTTTACTCCCATCCAGCGAAGCAGATATTGTTATGAGTGTGGCCAGCTGAAGGCACAGCTGATGGGTCAGCTCAGCTCTTGAGTCAGGGCTCGATGTCTTGCTGGTTACCAGCCTGGGCTGGTATTTCATGGCCAGCCTCAGGTCAGCTCTGTGCTGTTGCAATTCACAAATGCACAAATATTTGTTTTGGTTTGGATCAGAGTCAAGTCTCAGCCAGCATCAGTTGCAGGGTGGCCAAAGCCTTTTCCTGTTGCACAAGGGAACACGCACAGGAAGAGAAGTTGGTGCTGTGGCCCAGCGTAAATCAGCTCTTGAAGTTAAGACTTTGCTCCAGTGATGACTAATCTCTTTGCATAATTCCCCTCTGGATGTTTTGGATACAAACATGTTGTTTCTCCTGTAGTGCCAGATTTCAGAGGGTCTTTCTTACTGTTCATGTCAAATCTAGTTGGGCTGCAAGTCTGTCTCAATAAAATGAAAAAATTGCTCATATTTGGAGACTTAGACATATAAATGTTTTCAGAAGAGCGAGTCTCCCATTTTAAAACATATGTTTCCTCCTTTGTATCTGTTTTGTCTTCGGGTTTCTTTGCAGGCTTCTTAGGAAATGTGTTGGCACGAACAATATGTTTCAACCAAAGACAGCAAATACTTTCAGAAAAGAAAGCTTTTAAAAGTCATAATGTTTGATTCATCATGGTAAACATCTGATTTATTTACTGTCCCTCCAGGAAGGGCATCATAGTATTGCCCAAGACTGAAAGGCCCAATAAAAACATTTACAGTCTTGAACAGCAAATGCTGTAAATTATCTGTATCATGTACTCCAGCCCAAAAGCTGTTCACAGAAGGGTTTGCTAGGATGACTCATTTCCAGGGAAGCTGTCTTCTGCTCAGTAGAATTTTAGGTGGCCAAAGGGAAGAAAAGATGCAAAATTAACCAAATAATAATTCCTAAGTATTCACCCTCTTCTGACATCCATAGAGGTGACCCATTGGCTGGATACACCCCACTGATTCTCTGCAGGGCAGAAGAGAAGAGGTTAAAGCAGAATAAGACTTCTCTGTTCCTTTGGAGCAGCATTTGTACTTCCCCAAATCATCCACCTGCCAGTGTGACAGTCACTCATTTCCTAGACTTTCCACCTAAAAGCAGATGCACTCCAGGAAATGGGGGCTGAACAGAGTAGCTCATTATCACAGGAGTGAACAGAGATTTCTGAGCCTGTTCTGCAGAGGATGCTGCTCCAGTCCCTAGGATGGTTGAGGTTGGAAGGGACCTGTGGAGGTCACCTGGTCCATCCCTCCTGCTCAAGCAGCCACCCAGAGTCAGTGGCCAGGACTGTTTCCAGATGACTTTTGAATATTTCCAAGGATGGAGAGCCCAAAACCTCCTCGGGCAGCCCATGCCAGTGCTCAGTCACCCTCACTGTTGTGCTGCCCATAGCTCAGATTTGCCTCAGCCATGAAAAGCTGAGACAGAGACAGGATTGCCAGAGAAATTAAATTCACACCTTCAGCCCCACCTTCCCAGGCTAATGCAGGAGCTGAAACAGCCCAGGGGCTTTGGTCAATAAGTAAGCAACCATGAATTTAGTGGGTTTAGTGGATTCCTCTTCTGCAGATTCAAGCCCACTTGGGAGATTTGTTGTTATCCAGGAAATGCCTCTAGGAATCTTTCCTTTAAAATCCTTACAGATTATATCTGACATGGTTCAACAAGCCAGAACATGGTCTCTGCTCTCAAAATTCACTAAAAACTTTGAAAAATTAGCTTTATGTTGTGTTCTAACCTAAGCTGATCTTTTGTATGGGACAAAGTTTCCCTCTAAAGTAATTTGTACCAGGTCCAACCCAACACGTGTGACCTTTTCCAATTTATATCCCTGCTCCCTGTGCTCTGGATCACACAGCTGGTTGTGGGCTCAGTGATGTTCTCTGAACACCATTCCCTTGTGCAGAACACCTCAGCCCTGATAGGAACAACTCTGCCATCATTTGTTTTATTTCCACTGGCTGCTCCCAAGCACCTTCATCAGAGGCTTCGAGTTAGGAGTTTAATTAAACTGACAGCGCTGCTTCGCTGCAATTCAGTGCAAAAGAATTGAACTTTTATCTGATCCAATTTCTCAGAAGTGAAACCAGGCAGTGGCTGGTGAGAGAGTGGGATCTGGAAAACACAGTCATGGGTCAGTGGGGTTGTGCTCCCTTTGTATCACTGCACCTAAAACACCGAGCACATCAATAGCAGGAGTGTGGCTGTGCTGGGTGATGGGCAGTTTGACGTGGAGGTGGTGATGGCAAAGGGTCAGGGAGAGTGAGGAGGTATAAATGGGGGAATTCACTTGAGACTTGACCTGGGAAAGTCCTGTTCAAGAGAGTTATTTGAGCTCTTAACTAGAATCAGGGAGAAAGGCCAGTTCAAATGTTTGTGAGGTGTCGGGTTTTTTTAACAAACTCTTTAAAATCACAGAAGCCAACATCCCTGGTTAATATTTTTTGCTTATGAAAAAAAAAAAAAATCCTTAAATTACACCTTAGAGCCACAGCTCAGATACTCAGGAATTATCTGTTACCAGCTAACATGGGCATGTCATTGCTGTTGTAAAATCACAGCTTGACTGAGCATGGTGGGGTCACTGTGCTTCACTCACAGCCTCTGTGTCTGGGGCTCTGGCAGGATGCCTTTGAAGTGAACTTGTATTTTGACTCAGTGGTGAGTCAAAGTGAGCTGACACTTGTTTCTCAAAGAATGGAGTGACATGAAAACCTTATCATCATATTGAGATAATAGCCAGACTTGGGCAGGATATGGTTTTTCTGTCAAAGTGAAGATGCAATTTTATAATGTCAACTCACTTTATCTGAAAAACAACAAAAGAAATCTTGGTCCGTCTCTATCGAGACATTCAGACATAAAATGTGCTTCACTTGAATTTCAACTTTTTAAAAACCCAAATAAATCACTGTCCCTTTTTCCTTGCATTTGCTTACATGCATCTGAAATTTTACTTACAAAACTTAAAAAGAGAGGAGAGCTTTTCGGGTCAAGAGATCTAGCAGAGAACAGCCTTCTTTGTCAACAAATTGTGTGAGGCAAGAGAAGTTTTTCAAACAGTGCCAGCAACTATGAGTAATTGTTAATACCAATGGTTGTTAAAGCACCAGCAATCAGTGTGATCAAACACAGCTCTAACACAGTCTTGGGAAACAATTCTCTGTAATTTTCGCTGAACAAAGCAGTAACAACAATCACAGATTTTGACTCTGTTGAGTAAACAACCTCTCTTGGCCACGAACAATGCAAACACGCAGCAGCAAGAGGTCAGGTTTTTATGGCCACCTGATGAGCCCAGAAGTGCTGCAGTTGTGCTCATTTAGCTCTTGGGTTGTGACCTACCCACGGAGACACCTCAGCCACCACTGCCCTGGGTTATTTACCACCTCTGTGTGGGATGCACACTCTCATACCTGAAACCCAGCGAGGAAACCCACGCTGTGTTAATGCGTGAACACTCTTTTATGTTGTTTAACCATTGTCCAACTTCCCTCTATCAATCTATTCTTCCACCCTTTTTGCAGCTGTAAAAACAAACTATTTAAAGGGATGCTTAAGGCTTCCAACTTCTTATTTTATTTTTTGCATTATTAAGGTCACATTTTTTCCGTATTTTACTCATAAGGACTTTCCACTGTGCTGTTCCCTACGTCCTCTGACTAATTATCATTTTTCCATAGTCAAAGATGAGTGGGGAGGACAAAAACATGATGCCTTAGCCTATTGATATAAGACAGTATGAATAGATAAGCTCTATTTTTATGCTGTGCAAGACCCAAGCTGAACAGTCCATAAAGGTAAAGGTACCTTTTCTACTACAGTTACTAACATACAGTTACTAAACAAATAACTGCAGACTAAGATAACAGGGGCATAAATAATGACTGTGAAGGAAACAGCATAAAAGAATAGCAGATTTCTACGTTTCCAATACCATTTTTACATGACTAGCTCATCCAGCACTAAAAATGCTAAGTTATTTTCTTCCTACGAGAGGATTTTCCACCACATTGCTCTACAAACGACATGTCTTTTTCCCTAATACAGCACTCAAATTGTATTAACTATTCATATTAAGTACCTGTACAGTCAAGTAACAAATCATTGCAACAGCAAACTGCTGAAAAAATACTTTGTTATTGGGTTATAAGCAAGGATTTGAGATGCAAATCAGGATTTTCAACCTGACCTCTAGAACATTACAATAAAGGCTCTACCAAGATCATAATGCAGCAAACACAGCCACTCCTCTGAGATGAGGCTCTTAAAACACCTGGCTGTTTGGTTGCAGTGTTTCCCCACAAGAAATTCTCCATATAAAAATCCCTTTGAAGTTATTTTAAGAAGCAGTCAAAGGGATCAGGGTATTTTCTCTAATTGTGCTAGCAAGGGAAGCCTTGGGTTAGAGCTGTGCTCTAGCTGGGCTGGTGGGACTTGCTGGGAGAGAGTGACTTCAGCTGTGTCACTTTGCTGAATCAGGGCCTCAGAGCTGGTGAAAATGAGTAATTTGAGAAGTACAAGCTCAGTTTGTACTTCTGCTAATTGTCACAACACTCCTCTTGCTTAATATGGAAAGCCATGAGCCAGGAGATCTCTTCCCTTCTCCATCTTAAACCCAACAGGGATGGCTATTCTTGTGTGGCCTCCACAAACCAGTTACACAGATTTAGATAATCATTTCCAGACCTTTTCTTGTACTTCCTCACACAGATTTTCCTACAGATGACCTTTGGGAGCTGGAAACTCTGAGTGTTGTGGAGAGAACATGATTTCCTGGCTGCTACTGTAAGTGAACCTTGAAACAGCAGTCCTGCACCACAGCCCAGCAAATGAAAAAAGAGAATAGCAAGAATGAACAAGGAATTATGGTAAAACAAATAAAGTAACTATCATGAAGGGAAGCTGAGGAGTTGGATCCTTTAAGACAGGAGGAACTGTCTTTTTCAGACTCCATTTTTGGTTTTGAAAGCAGAATTTCAAGCACTTTCAAATGAAGATTAGTAAAAATTGGGAGAGACTGTCTCAGGCAAGGGGAAAAAAAGCAAAACTGCAGAAGTCTTTTCCACTGCACTAGAACAGATAATTTTTAAGGTATCTTCTAACACTCATCACAAAGCACTTGGGTCCAGATGAGGGAGATCCCAGCATTTCATACAGCATTTATGCAGAAAATGGGAGAAATAGGAAGGCCTATGGGGAAAAGCTTTATATTTCAGTTGAAAGAAGTATTAAAAAGTGGAAGGCAGCGTGTGCCACTTCCCATAACAGTGACACTCAGCTGCAAACACGCTAGCAGAAAGCTCAGGGAGGGGAAGGGACTCCCACGCAGGAGAGGATTAAACGTGCTGAGGACAGGATGATTTCAATTAAGGAACAGAGCTGATCCAGGCGTGCATGAAAATATCTGTAGCAGAGAGGAAAAGTCCTGGAAATTTCCCAGCACATCTTCTCCTGTCCAGGCACAGGCTCTGGTGTGCAGCCCCATTCCTGGGCACGTGGGCTGGGGCAAAAGCCTGAGCAGAAAATCCGATGCTTTGTTAGTGCTGCACAGCCCAAGTCGTCCTTCTCTTGGTCTCTGAGAGTGGTGATGACACAAAGAAGAGAGGAGGCTGAGCTAAAAACCTCTGAAAGACATAGGAGGCAAACGGGTAAAGAAAAATCAGCCTCTGTCTTTGTGCTAATGGGTTTTTGCCACTGAACTAAATGAGAAGTACAGTCAGCCTTCAGAAGTGTGATCAGCATAGCAGGGCAGCAACAGGCAAGCACGAAGGAGGGAGAAATGCTCGTGTCTGCTGAGATGCCTGACTGCACAGGGAGGGTTTTCACTCCCTCTCCTTGAAGCCTCTGTCTTTGAGCACCACAATGGGAATTTCTGCCCCTTTGAAAGGCTGCTTTGAAGAGCTGTACTTGAATAAAGATATCCGATATGTAGCACAGATAACTTGCTACAAGTACGTCCTCCCAAAACCTCCAGTGTGCTCTCCTAATGAAAGAAATGTATTTTTTCCACACATGTATTTCCAGAGATGCACGTCAGGAGCATTTAGACACACGGAATCCTGAGCACACAAGTCAGCTGGGAGACCTGACACACAGCAGCAGGGGTTGCACTCTGCTCCTCAGCACTGGCACCAGCAGCTTTTCTGCTTAACCCAAGGCAGCTCTGTGTGCCTCTGGGAGAAGAGGAAAAAAGAGTGACCAAAAAACCCCATAAATCTCTTTGTCACCATCGGCGGAAAACAATGGTAGACAAATTCATCCATCTCACAAGATTCCTGTCATCATCTTCTCTACAGCTTCGTTTTTTTCCCCCTTCTCCACAACAAGTGTGTAGAGAACAGCAGAATGATGAAAGATGAAATAAGAATGACTTGATTGACAAATTCAGTAGATATTATATAGTGAACACGTTCTTCAGAATTGTTTAGCAACAAGATTTATCTTGTATAAATAGGATGGAGGGTTTCAGCATGGCATGGAACCATTTCTGCCCATCTGGCTTTGCAAGGAAATTATGTGGGGAAAGTGGAATTACACTTCAAGCAGTAAAAAAAGAACCACTGAAACGATATCAGTAAGATTAAAACAAACAAACAAAAGAGAATCCTGACTAACGCTATTTAAAAATATGGAGCTGTTCTAGAAAATATAAAAAGAAGTGAGAACTGATGGAAATGAAGAACTAAGCTTTGGATTTAGTAAACGATGCTTACTTGATTACACCCATATGCAATCACTGATGAGCTCTTGAGCAGAACTGATGAAAAATTGGATTGTTTACGTGCATCAAACCAAGCAAATGGGAATCTGAACTCAATGTGCCAAAAAACCTTGAGAATAAAAATGCTAGCAATAATTGCTACATTTTATGTGTCAATGGCATGCCAGCAAGGATTCTGCCTCAAACTCTGGCCAATGGAAAAAGCCTCGGTATGTGAAACTGTAATATCACTTATCTACCAAGCAGGCCACCTGATGACTGACAACTTTAATTTTAGCGTGAAATTGGCTGACTGGCTGTTGAAACATCCATCCCTTCTGACAGGGATGGTAGTCTCTGGATATTTACTACTAGAACCTTCCAAGAGCTGTCCTCCTGCTCTACTCATCTTCATTTCAAGCAGCAAAGAGAGTGGCCTTGACCCAAATCACAGCTCTCCATCGAGGAGTGGGGCAGTGATGGCTTCTCACAGTCTCGACGTCCCATTGTCCCCTCCTCTATGGAAAGGTCCCTGTGCCCATGAGAAAATGTAAGTACTGGGGGGTTGTGTACCCTGAGAACAAAGTGAGGTCTTTGAAGTAGGTGTGGGAGTAAAAATCAAAGAGATTTTATTTTATTTTATATGGAATGAATATGTGGGCCAGGAGTGCAGATTTTGGACCAGAGTCCTTTTTGTTTTTTTCATAGGCAAAGAATAGGCCCACCAGAAGAAAAAAGCTTGGCAGCCAGTATGTGCATGACCTTGCATGAGAAAGAGATGAATATGACCTTGTATTGGGTTACTAGTACACATTACCTCACAGCACCTGCACAGAATGCTATGATCTGTTTTTTCAAAATAAACACTAGTTGGAAGAGAGAATGGTCAAAATAACCATGACTCCTGTACACTTACTGTATTACTACGTACTGAGTAGTAATGTAGTGATATTACTACCTCTGCCCAGACAGAAGAGATATTTAAATATCTGTTTGTTATCTATGACTTAGGGAGCTGGAAGAAAAGTGTATCTCATTTTTAAGCTGCAGTCTCATAGACAGCAAGGCCTGATGTGGTCCTGAAGCCAACTGCTTTGAATGACTTTTGCCTATTTAGGATCTTCATTGGGACTTGCAATCATTTAATTATTCTGATTTTGATATTTGCCATGCACTCTGGGTTGAGGGAATGTTTACAGCTAAACAACAATTAAAACAGAACCAGAGCAGATTCCTAAATCCTTCCAAATAAGCCTTGAACTGTGAGCTCCTGCCTCCAGGGCAGATTTCTGCCACAGGAACCACCAACAATTCCAGGGGCTTTGCCACAGTACCACGTGCATATTTTTCTTGCCCTCCAATGCTGTATTTAACCATACTGAGAGTTCTCCAGAGCAGTCCAGGCTCTCCTAAAATATTTGGCTTCACAGTGAAAAAGGTCCATAGAAGATATTCCTCCATTAACTGCAACAAGGGATATTCCATCAGCCTGTGCCTGAGAGTCCAAGACAGCCATTCCTTGGAAAGAGGTGTTTAAATAAACCCCAAACTAGAAAAACATATCTGCCTTAACAAAAGCCTTTCTTATGATTTTCTGGCTATTAGGATCCTATTTGCCACCATGCTTCTGCTGTTTTGGCCACCTGGTGCCCCAGAGTAGCTGTAAACCTTACCCACAGTGGCTCTGGAGTGACTTTGCTATGCCAGAGCAGGACACAGGATACTGATGGTGTTTAACTTTCCTAAAATTGCCATCTCAGTGAGGGCCTGAGGGAATGGAAACGTGCATATGAAGGCTGAATGCTGCATTGACTTTTGGACTGCAACAGAAGGCTTCCACAAAATTGAAGGATTACTGCTAATTTTTGTTCAAAAAGGAAGAAATAGAACTGATGAGGATAACTCGTGCACATAGAGCATGCTGAACACTGCACCAGCCCAGAGACCATTAGCACATAATTAATTGAAATGGCTTGGCACTTGGGCTTGTGCTACTGACACTATGAGAGTTAATGTTGGCCCACTTTCCATGCTCATTACAATCCATGTCAGTAGGATGGACACATTTGAAACCATTTCCTTCTCTTTGTTGCAGTATTTGCCAATAGCAGGAGAAATTGATGCTGTAGAAGTGAGGAAACATCTCCAGCATTGCAATGGAGGAATAAATTATTCTCTGGTGCACATTATAATTGCAGCATAATCTGGTCAGAAAAAATTAACTCCTTCTTCTGATATGGTCCAGGGAATTGTTTTGTGATGCTGTAAAAGGATGCTTTGATTTGTGGTGCTAAGTAATCACAAACAGCCTTGGCTCTCATAAACACATGCTTGGGGGAGCTTGAGGGGCTGTCTCTCCCTAAGCCTCTAAGTTTGTAAATTTGTGAAGTCATCTCTCAGCAAGAAACTTATCCCCTTTTCCAGAATCAGATCTGCAGAGCAAAACTTTCATTTCATCTTTCAATTTTTTCATTTTTTTTCATTTAATTTTTTCTTAAGGAAAAGGGGTCTTTTCTTAAGGATAGGTCTTAAAATTCTTGAAAAATCTATTCCTCAAAAAAACCCTCCAAAAACCCAGGTGTGCAGTCAGCCCTCAGTGCCTGGTTAATAGCAGAGAGTGCTGGTGAGTACACCAGAGAACTGCCAGAACTTTTTGCCAGAATATCCCACCAAGATCAGCCTTGCACAGAGCTGAGTGTCTCCTGCTTTGGAAAACGAAGCAGGAAAGGTAGATATGTGAAAAAATGAAACAAGGAATTAAATAAATACAGTCAGGTTTTTGTAAGCTTCACAAGATACAGATAACTTCTACTCTGGGGTGAAAATTTAGCCCCTTTCAAAATTAGGCTTTCTTTGCAAAAAAATATCTTCTTCCCCACTACTGTAGTCAAAGACTGTGGGAAACAGCAAAGGGCTGTTGCTTCTCAGGCTTAAGGACAAGGACTGGCTCTGACATTGCAGGCAAGGGCAGACTGTCAGTGTGGGTCCCCTGAACCCAGAGGGGCTGTGCTGCTACCCCAGCTCAGGCTCCATCCCCAGCAGCACCATCCCGACAGCACTGAGGCCTGTGTGCCTGCACATCACATTAAATGCAGCTCCTGAGGGTTTATTAACGTTGCAGTGTCACCGAGAGCTGCTTAATTATCAAGGATTTCTGCGTAGCACCTAGAGGGAGAGGAGCTTTGAAGAACAGCACTGTCCACGCCAGCCGTGCAGCAGACACTAATTATTTCTGCCTGTGTCATCGTTGCTGCCATCAGAGGGGACAGCTGGCACTTCTCCAGCTCCTCGTACCCCTGCTAATAACGGAGAGTGTCTCAGCATGCTGCATGTTAGAAGGAGATTTAATGTGCTGGCTGAATATTGTAGTGAGTTCCTGATTTGTGTGAGCAAGGCCTGCTAATTCATAAGAAGTGTCACCAGAACTTATTTCCCATACTTTTAGACACAGGTAAATTACTCTGGAGAAAGCCTGGCCGTAGCCATCACTTGCTGCAGATCTTGGCTGACTTGAAATGCTGCCAAGGGATCCACTGAGGTACAGACAGACCTCAGAGTGCAGCAGCCTGCTCAAACACACCTCTCTAGGATACGTGATGGTATCCTCAAGGAAAGCTCATGAATCTTATTCTAGCTGTGCCTTCTTGCAGAGAAACCTCCTAAGATTCTATCCCTACCAGCCTGTGCTTCCCACTCCTGTGGTCTCTGCAGAGACTCCTGCTTCTCTAGCATCCCTGGACCGCCCAGCAGCTTTGCTGATCCCATGGTGCCACTGGGAGCAGTCTCAAATGGCTTTTGCATCTCCCCTCACCTCCCCTGCTGGGTATTGTAAAACAAACCCCACATTCCTCACCTAAAAAAATCACTCACAGAATATGGAGGAACTCCACCGAGACAAAATACTGTGTTCCTATTTACCACCAAAAAGGAAAACTACTGAAACCTGATGTGAGGTGATGCAGTTGGGTTCCCTCGTGCACTGGGGGGTGGAGGGACCCCTCTGCTCTGTGCTGCAGCTGTGATGGGCACTGAGGGTCAGACAGAGGGGAGTGAGTGCTCCTGTGGCTCCGTGCTGGAGTCTCCAAGGCTGCAACGTGTATTTTGATACCACAAAATCCCAGAACCCCTCATAAAATATTCATCGCTTTTTTAATGCCACGTCTTCTAATTTTAAAATTCAGCCCCTAAATAATTTAGCAGACTCGTGCAAAAAAAAAAAAAAAAAAAAAAAAAAAAAAAAAAAAAAAAAAAAGTCTCCAACAAACAAAACCCCCATCTAGGTTGTGGCACAGTTACTAAACTTGTCAAATGTTCCCAACATGTTACTTATTTCTTTTGAGGGGTTTTTTCGCTGTGCCCACTATCTCCAGGTACTGAGACTTTGTGCTGCTTGGAATCCAGAAGTTAGTAGCAATGGTCTGATCCTGCCTAAGGCAGGGTTGTGCTTAGGGGATGTGCAACATCACATTTCCAGGTTTGGGAAAAAGCAGCTGGTGAGACCCTGCCATCAGCTTTGCCCCACATCCCACCTTCTCCAGCTGCTACAAACTGCAGTTTGTGCCATAAATCTTAAAATGCTCCTCACTGGATGCCCCATATCCCTCGCATTCCACACATGTCCTGGTCACAGTCCCTCAGGACCATCTGGTCACCCAGTCTGGGCTCTGTGTTACAGACCTGAGGACACTGAGAGGTGGAGAATCCAGACCTTTCCTCAGCACTCGGTCACATAATTAAATCACCTAATTTGGTCTGAACCTGTTTCTCTGTGCTAAACTAAAAGGCCACTGAACCCCAAACTTTCTGTTTTTCCTTGTACAGGAAATTCTGTCGCACAGAACCAACCCCAAGTGGCCTTCTTGTACCTATTTATCAATGCAAAAAGAGACTCAGTAGTCTTAAAGATGACATAAAGCTATAAGCCTCACTAGCCATGTAGCTGTTTTTCAATAACCAGGTTCTACCCCTGTGGTTTGTTGCTGTTGAAGGCTGACTTTGGACAGGTTGCTCTTCTGAATGCAAACCCAACTCACCTCTCACTGCAAAAATACAGCATGGCTCCTGAAATGGTAAATATGCCAGCTAGCTTTCCCAATTTAATTAAATTTTCCCCAATGGCCTTGCTTAAATAGACTTCAAAGTTCAAAGGGAAAAAAAAAAAACAAAAGAAGAATTACATTTTAATAATACTCTTGACAAAAATGGGGAGAAAGTTTTCATTATTCAGTGTTGAAGTCATGGAAACTCCTGTGCCTAGCGGCTGTTTTGCCTTTTATCTCATCAATAATTTAACACTTAATTGTTGTGCATTATTTGGTCAAAGCAGATTATAACCCTAACATTTGCATGTATTTTTCAGTAATGGTGAGATAGCTCTTCCTCAGTAAGAATAGATTTGGACATTCATTTACCCTGCAAACAGAATCAGAGAGTGGCTCATCTCTAATGCTACTATTTAACCGCTGAGAAATGAAGCCTCTCTCTGCTGGTGTATGATGAGAGATGCCTGTTTATTACCAAGCCATTTTGATGGCTTTTCTGCAGTGCACTTTCAAACCATTTAAACCCCATATTTTTAGGGTAAACTCTGGGATTAACAACCTCATTATATTGTGTTTAAGCCAAGAGAAATTTCTTGGTGTATCTTCAAAGGGCAGGAGACGTTTCTTAATGCCTTTCATTTATCAGACGAAATTAAACCCGCTGGAGCAGTCTGGATGCAAAGGACAGCCCTGTCATCCCTCAGGACAGCAATGGCACCCTGTCACTTGTCACATCTTAGAGGACTGTACAGACTGCAAGGCTTGGCACTGCTTTCCCTTTGAATCAAGGACCACACAGAGCCCACAGGCTTCATCTGAGATTGGTGAAGGGCAAGGTAAAAAACTATTGAGCACCTTGAGACCTTTCCAGGGCTGAGAGAATATCCACCATGAGCCTGCAAACCCCAGGGGAGACTCCCTTGTGCTTCACAGCTGCCCTGCCCCAGGGGGTTTGCTCTGGGAGCTTCTGCTCTCCCCTCTGCCCATCACACTGACCTGCTGTGATGGACAGCCCTGCACCAGGACAGTCCCCCCTGATCCTCTCAGCTCTTAAGATTACAGGTGAAAATCCCACCCACCATTAATTATGGGGGGTTTCAGTGTATTCACCTCAGAAGAATGAAGGCTTGACTTTTCAAAAATACCACCTGCAGTCCTGCAAAGTCCTGCAAAGGTGGGAACTGCTGAATGCTCACTTGATGCTTAGATCACCATCGCAGCAGCAGGAACGATAGCAGAGATCCAAAAGGGAGAAAGGGTATTTCAGGATTAGAAAGCAAAGTGTGAACTCTGCTGGGATTAAGTGGCACAGAAAATTCACCTGCTGTTTTAAACCCAACAATCTTGTAACTTAGAGCAATCTTGAGAGCCTAATCAGAGCAAATCACTTTCAACTGTTGATTTAAAAAAAAAAAAAGGAAGGACTGTTATACCCATATACTTCTTTTACCAAGATGTAAAAAAAGAAAAAAAGTCCCAGAGAAGGTTGGAGGTAGAGATTTCAAAGAAAGCAATTTTGCTGCTCAAATCCTATGGACCCTTTCTGTATTCTACCCTTTTGAACATACCCTGATGCACAGAGGCAAGAACTCGAGACCATGACCCCGGTGTACAGACAGGTAAATTAGGAAAAGTTAATAGCTTTGAAAAGTTTAGAGGTTCAGGAGGAGCACTGGTTCTGTGACACATTTGATAAGGTTTGAACCTGCAAGCATTTGCACACCGAGCATAACATTTCCACGGCCACACTAACACAAATCTGTGCTTTGCAGAACTCCAATGAATTCAGCTCTGACAGCAATTAGTCTCACCTCCTTATCATACACCACAAAAAGTCAAGTCACACCAAATACAAAACTAAAGGTTGGATTTTCTGAGGTTCCTAATGCCTGCTCAGGCAGGTGCTGATTTTTAAAATGTGCATTAATGAGACTCCACGGAACACTGAAGCTACTGCAGAAAAATTGACTCCCTGAACTGCAGGTTATGATCCTACTGGGAATGAATTTGTTTGTGTGTCTTGGGGGGTAGGTACACTGCCTGCTCTCTGGAAATAAGCAGCCTGAGCAAACTGTGCTACTCGCTGAGCTGGAAGATAACACTGCAGGTTGATTACAAGCATCCGTAATAAAAAACTAGAAATCCTCAGGAACAATAAATACCCATAATACAACCTGAATCCCCTTCAGCGATAAGAATAAGCAATGACCTTCTGAACACCTCACGTTAGAAATGTGTGCAAGGTGGCAATCTGTCTGCATGCAGCTGGCTGAGATGTGATTAACGGGGACTCCGTGTCAGCCTCTGAGCTCCATTTTGGATGGGGACCTCTCCTGCTGTCTTTTTACCTCTGCAGAGTGATGATACCTGCAGAAGTGTCAGGAGACAATCTTCCCCCTGGCACAGAGCTAACAAGGATCATTAAACTCCGATGAACATCCGTTTAAATTGATCTTCTTTAGTCAAAAACCTGGCTTCTGTCCAAGGCAGCCGCTTCTGAACGAGTGGCTACACTGGTCAGAGGGGGCTGGGAAGGCAGGGTGAGACAGGCTAAAACCACACTGGATGCCTGTGTCCAGGAGATATTCCATGGCAAAGGCAGTGCAGGAGTGGTGCTCCCCAGACAGAGCACGGCAGCACCAAAGCTCAGCCTCTCCAAGGAAAAGGCTTCTGCTCTGCAACCCTCAGACAGGGTGGGCTGGTAACAGAGAGATACAGGCTATTAACAGGAGTTGCTGTGTTAGAGATGGAGAACTGGCAGGAATCCATGGCTCTGACCTCAGAGCAGTGCAGAAGCCCACACAGAAAGAGGAATTCCATCTGTGTAAGTCCGTGGAAGGTGTTGCTGAGGGCCTTGTGGAGAGCAAACCCGCATTTTGCTCAGTGCTTGCTGTGCTTTTCCTGTGTCTGCTTGGTAGTGACACTGTGGTCCCTGAACATTGGCATTCAACAGATCTCAGGGAAGTGCTACAAAGCAGCTCTGTTCAGATGTTTCAGCCCTGAAAACAGGAAATACTAAATAAGAATCCAGTAAGCCAGTTGGCATTCTCCTGCATATTGGGTGTCTATAAAAGTACTTGCATGTGTTCAGCAAAGCATTTAATTAAGTGGAGCTGGGTAGCAATATTTACTCAGCTAATGCCTCTTTATTGGCAATTGCTTTCACTCGTACAATGGTCCTGTCCTTTGTTTTTAAAGGCCTGTGTTTTTGTCACCACAACTTGCTCTTAGAAAGAATCCAGAATCTTTTGAATATGACTGGTATTCCAAAACCTAGGGAAAAATTACCTGCTTTCTAGATAACCAGTGCTATTTTCCTGGCTGCAAAGAATGCAGACTGCCCTAGAATCCCAGCCAGTCTATAATCTGCTGTACTTTACCTTATATTTAAATGCTGAATTTTCACCATCACTCTCACCCGGTCATTCATGGAGGAACATTTTACCACTCATTACTGCTAGCACAAATTACAGCTGCAAGTGGAACATTATCTAATTATTGTTTTAGGG
The DNA here is from genome assembly GCF_041296385.1 of Aphelocoma coerulescens. NCBI lineage: Eukaryota > Metazoa > Chordata > Aves > Passeriformes > Corvidae > Aphelocoma > Aphelocoma coerulescens. The sequence continues at coordinate 14,231,970 of NC_091028.1, read as the reverse complement.
AAAGCAAACCAGAAAAAAACCCCCTTGAAATCCCAAAAGGTGGTTTGTGGGCAGATTTAAAGGGAGAGAATGCTTCAAGCTATCTATTATTAATGCTCAGCTATGCTGACCTTTGACAAATAATCTTAAGTCACACACATAGAGCACAGAAAGACCTGAAAGACCTGACCCAAATGTCATTGAAAAAGCTTACACTGGGTTTTAGTAGGATCTAGATCAAGCTCAGCACTAAATTAATTTCTGGGTTGTTGTAATCTTTATACTTGACTATCTTTCATGTGGTACCATATGGTTATCAAAACGTACTGCATTTCCATCTGGGTGTATGCATGAGCTGTACATTAACTCTCAGAACTGAATCTTCATTATGAGAAGAAAGAGGGTGATTTAATAGCTAAAAAGGTCTAAAGGTACAGATTCACCACGCAGTGAAATGTTCGCCTTGGTCTGTTTTACAAATGGTTGTGTTTCCTGATTTTTCTCCTCATTTTATTTCATGCCTCGTACTACTGGATAATGTTTACTCTGTGCCACTTTGCACCCTGTAAAACAGAAGGATAGTTCTGCTGAGAGAAAAAGAAAAGAAAAAACCCCAAACCACGAAGCTCCCCACCAACCCAAGGCAGCCTCGTGCCCCTGTCACACACACAGGGGCTGGCTGGAGGCTGCAGAGCTCGTGGAGGGGATTAGCACTTCCCCCTCCTCAGGTACTCATTTGGGAAAGTCTCCTTTTCCCTTGGCAGAGTTTCCTGTTCAAATGGCATGCTCCTTTGAGAGGGAGGATCTAAGCTCACAAGCAAGATTTTGTTACGCTCTGGCTTCACAAACAGGAGCCTAAAACATCAACAGAGCCTTTTTATGTATGGAGTAAAGAGAAGCGCCGTGAAGGAGCTTCTTGTCTGCTGTAGATTCATGAAGTGAGAATGGGCATGATTTTCCAGCAGATAGGAAGTCATTCACTGCCTTCAAAGTTTCTGGCTCCACAAAGATCAGAGATCCAGATGCCTGGTACCATTTTCTGCAGATACAAACTGGGAATTGTGGAAATGCAAGAAATCTTTCTATGCAGAAGTCGAGTCCTACTCTGACAAACTCTGGAGCACACGATCCTCAGTGTTTTAGATTTTTCTGACGGAGGGTTGGAGGGGAAGAGAGAAAGTGTAAGATGTGCAATAAATTTCATTTATTTATAATTCTGCTTTAGCTTAGAACCCACTCAATTTATACTAAAAGCCCTTGGCTCAGAAACACCACGTCTTTTGCATAATACACAAGTACTCATAGAAAAATGTAGTATACAAAAAAAAAGTGGCCAACATTTGTTAAAGTGACTAATGATTTTTGAGTGTTTAAATATAAATAACTTTAAAGGGAACATAATTTTCATAACCCTTGAATAAACCCTTTCAGCTCTTCTTAAAGTAGATACTACACTGCACTGTGGAAATACCCTTAGAAATTTGGGACAGCTTCTCCTTTTAGAATTCATTATTTTAAAATTATGAGGTTTTTTCTCCTCCATGAGGACTGTCAAGATGCTGTCCATATGCAATATAAATCCCTTTGAGGTTTCTTCAAATAGCTTACAAAGGCATGGCATTTTCTTAACATAATGTCCCAACCACTCTATTAAACAGGCAGGACATTTAAAAGCTTTTTTTTTTTTCCATTTTGCTTTGTTGCTTTTCTTAAAAAATAAAACCAAGTGGATATGAAAAAAGTGTTCTGTAGAGAGCTGTTTGTGTCATTTTCCAAGTGCATCTTCTTTTGATAAAATGCCTGATTATCTCTTCTAATCTTCATCCTCCATTTTCTACATTCCACATTTTCATGCCAATTCATGCATTTACCATTTCTCCTCCTTCCATCTTCATTTACTCTGCCCACTACTGATTTTGGTCCCAAATATTCTTCTTCTGTTGGCCACCTGACTGTGCTGTTCCCATGTCTCTGATACCCCCTCTTACCCCATGTCCTTCCAACTTTTCTCCTTTCCAATCCTGCTAATTTAAATTCTACTGCTCAGGTGGGTTCTGACTTTCAGCATCTTCCACTGCAACTTTTCCTCTTCTCCAGCCCCGTCTAATCAATTACCTTCCCATATCATCTTCCCTCACAACTTTTCAAAATAATTGTTAGTTGGTAAGTATTTCCATGCTCTCATGTGTGTGACAATCCCAAAAAAAGCCACCTTGCTCAGCTGTTAGTCCAGTCCCTCAGTGCTGTTCCCTTATCAACTCACCCCATGCCATTCTCTTTGCTGTCAATCAGCTTTTCTGGGTGTGAACAGCCTGAATTTCCTCTTTGTTTTACATTGCATCACAATCCTCACTCCCAGTTACTTCAGCATCCCCTTGCTGCTCACAGCTTTTCCCTCACAGCCGGGCTCTTAACCCACCTTTCAGCATTCCCAACGTATATTCCAACTCACACTGGAATTAGAGTTTCAGTATTCATACCAAGGGTAGCAAGCAACCAGTCCAAGATAAAAACAGGGCACGAATTCAGGGGGTGGCTTGTGAAGCATGCAGCTCTTAGCAATCACGGGAAACCACATTTTGAGGCTGCTCTGCTCAACCAAAAGGCCGGAGGCATCTCCCCGGGGATGGTAATTGAGGAACTAATGCTGTCCTCGTCTCTGCCCAACAGACAGAACTTGGATATTATCCTTCCTTGTATGGCCTTGAAATCTGGCCATCCAAAGCCGTTATTTCCCCTCTTGCTCAGGTTCTAATTGCACCTCCCTGGCTGCAGCAGGTGGTGATGCTGGAGCCTCACCCGCGGGAGGTGCACACTGCTGTTCTCACGGTGTCCCCCACTGCTGTCCAGCAGCAGCTGCTCACAAACACTCACATTTGCCCCCCTCGTTTTAAGTGCACAGCTGGCATGAGGCATTGCCCCCCTTGCACTCTGCCACCTGCATTTCCTCTTTTTTTTGTTCAGTCCTGCCTCGCTGAATTTGCCACTCTTCTATGTCCTCCCAAACTCACGCCTAAGTTTGTACAGGTTTGTTCCTGATGCCCCTTCCAGCCACTGACACTTGCACAGAACAATTCCCATGTGAAAGGAGCAGATGGAGAGGATAGGGACAAGGAGAATGAGGAGTTTCTGTGTCTCATTTATCTTTTCTTCTAAGCAGGCAGGTGATGATGGGCTGAAAAAGTTCAGTTGCATTGCTGTAGCTGTTGGCTTGGTTCACAAAGAGTGAAAGAGCAGAGGAATAAAAGAAACGAGGATGACACCTGATGACAAATCTGTGGAATTGGAAATCTTCCCAAACCAATTTCTACAGATGTACTGCACTCTGAAGTAATTATTTTTTCATTAACAGTTTGGAGCCTTCCCCTCCATGTCCCTCATCAAAACAGCTTCTCCAGGCTGCAGCCCTGCTGAAAAACCACATCTTTCCTGAGCACTGGAAGAGTTACCCATGCAAATCCCCTGCAGGAATTGTGTAAAGAGCTGGATTTGAGTGCCTGCACAAGCCAGAAGAGTTGACACAGCCAACAGGGAGAACAGTCAGAGCTGTCCTAAGGTGGTGTGTGAGAGGGACCCCCACCTCACCCTGCCAGTTGTGAGAGGCAGGTCCTGCTTAAAGGAAACAGCAAAAGGAATGACAACAGCCATGTTGGAAGCGTGGCTAAAGCTGGGAAAGCTTTACAGTGGTCCTCACTTACTTTGCAGACCTGCTGCTTGAGCATCTTTTTTGTGTTGGCTTATCTATTCAAATATGGAGATGGATCTCTATTCTGTTGCTTATTTCTTTGTATCTTGGTTGTAGATTTGTATAAATTAATTTCCCCGACCAGTTTTGTAGGGAGAGGAAAAATTACATGAGTCCAATCAACAAATTGCAGCAGAGGAAGTAACATGTTATGCCATGGAAAATTGTTCTTCCTTTGCTGAAAGTATTAAGTGTATGTATGTATGGTGTGCACTTCCAGAGCTTAAAACTGGAATGGAATTTTCTGATATTCCTGGCAGGACAAAAGATTTGTACCTTTTACCTCTGCCAAGTCAACACAGCAGAAAGAAAGAGAAAGAGAGGGGTTTTGCAGTGCCTCCCTCAGCCATGAGGTCCATTGGCTTGATTTTGAAATTTCCCAGTTTGATTAGAAGTGCTGGCAGTTGGGGAAAAATTGTCCTTGGACTAATAAGCAGAAAATTTGATAAGAGAGCAACAGAAAGACACTTGCTGCACTGCCTCACAAATATCACTTCCAGAGATGATGATATTGTTTGTTTCAGCCCCCACAATAATATGTGAAATATGATTAATCTTTAGTTCCTTATGATGACACTGGGAACCTGGACTGTCTGGAATAACTGAGCCTCTGAAGCATGAATGTGAATTTTCTTTTGGTTGACCCATTTTGAGTGTTTTTTTGGGGGGGAGGGGGTGAGGTGCGTTCTGCTTTGCTGCTTATTTTTTTTTTCTTTGAAAAAAAAGATTGATAAGCACAATGCCTTGGGGACAGCAATATAAATTCTGTGTCTTGGCTCAATAACTGCTGTGCCAGGAGACAGGGAAGTCAGTGGGAGACCTGAGCATGGTCTGAGGGCACCATGGATATTTTCTGACTGCCCCTTTCTTCTCCCTGCCTGCATGACTGCTGTTGAAATGAAAAGCGAAACCAGCCCCAAATACAATCCTTACATTTACATTTTTTGAAAATGTTCCAGCACTCGGTTCCATCTGTGCAAATCAAAAGCCGTGGCTGAATAACACACAAAGCCTTATTAAAAAATACTGAGCAGAATTATATGCAAATTAGGGTTTCATTGTCTTTCATCTCATAAAGGCTAATAACACTACAGAGGACAACCTTCTTATCAAAAATAGTTTCTAACACAAATTGCCTTTGACTATATTTACAATGTCACTTTTAATCAAGCAAATTGTCAGGCTACTGCACTTCTGCCATCTACATGACACAAAAATATAATGAAGAGGGAAGTGGGTACAAGTGCTTTCAGCTTTAACTGGCTGCCCACTTCATACCAATTACTACCTATTTAGTAAGCTTGCTCTTCTGTTCTTAGAAAAACACTAGAATAAATGTATGAGTTCCTCTGAAGGAGACACCATGCAGAAAAAAAGCTTATTCCACTTACCAAGAACATTTGTCTTTGTAATTACACCTACTTTTCCTACTCCTATGCAATTAGTAAATACAAGCTAAAAATAGCCACTTCAATGCCAATGTGGTCCCTGACTGTTTCTCTATTATGTCACTTTTAGGTTAGTTCAATATTCCATTTGTTTGCAAGTTAACAGCTCTATTCAGATGGTTTTACTCCTGCAGGTGCATTTTCACTCAGAGCACATACTCTCGTCTCCACATGCAATTCCCACAAAGACTCAGGTACAAGCAGCTGTGCTGTGCCCTGCTCTCAGCATTCAGCTGCCATCCTGCAGCTCAGCCACACTCTGGCACGGTCCCTGGGCTTTCTCCCTGTGCAGAATATGACACGTTTTTAAATACAGATGGAACTATTTCCACATTTTGTGGGTTTTTTTTTCTGTGTTGGTGATGCTATTTTCTCTTTTAAGCTCTACACAGAAACAACGAGCATTTAAAAGCAGAGACAGAGTTTCTCCAGGGAAGATGATGCCCATCAGCTCACCTCAGCTGCCTGCTCTGGCTCAGGATGCCTTTCAGAGATTGCACTGTCCAAACCTTCTCTCTGCAGATGTTGCTGTCACCACCTTGCACGGCACAGCGAGGACAGGAGCTCCCTGCAAGGATGGAAAGAGTTCCACTCCCAGCCAAAAGGGGAAAGCACTGAGCACATTGCATCCCTACACAGGCACTGAAGATACTCCAGTGTTTTCCCTCACTGCTGTTTTGGGTAGAAATAGAGGGAAATCACTGGATAATATTTGCTGCCCACCACAGCGGTGTGTCAGGATCCTCAGCTGGTGAACAGCCATGTATTTTCACTGGGAGGAAAGGAGATGGGTTATTTTACACAACTGTGGAACAGAAAATTCAGGAATAATGAGTCCAGACTTTCACTTTCTTCACTGAAGAAATAGTTCTGAGAGCAGAACTATTCTAGTTCTAGTTGCCATACATGGATCCTCAGATATCTAGAAAAAGTGAACTTATTAACCATTTCCTCTCTAGAGGTTCTCCACTGAGGCCAGCTGTCTACTTTCACAAAAGGTACAAGAACTTAACACAATTCCATTGCCAAAGGCAGGTGAAATATTGGGTTTAAATGCATTACTGAAGAACTGACAGACAGTGTGGATAGGCACATCTGAGAAGCTCGTCTAAAAAAAAGCCTAAGTACTAAAATGTTTCAAGTCATAAAAAGCATTTTTCTTTCTTCTTTGTTCATTCTTCTTTGCTCAAAAGACAGGTTTCTTCCATCAGAACAAAATTATTTCAGCTGGAGAACAAATACTCTCAAATTTAAGCCTGTGCATAAAAAGCCTCAGAGCCTGATGGATTATTAGGCTGTGGAAAAGAGCACAGCATAAATGCAAAGAATGAGAACAGGAGCCGAAACCTGAGGAAATCAGGGACAAATCTCACTTGGTTCATATGGATCAGGGGTCTCATTCCCAGGTTTTGAATCTCCAGCCTAATTTTCAGAGATGTCTGTTAAAAGCTCCATCCACTTCTGACTTCTCAAAGCTGGGCATATTGGAGAAGTTGGCTTTAATCTGGAATTTTGCCTTGAAATCAGTGTCAGGTAATGCTGCTCTTTCATACCACCATGAGTTTTTGGTAAGGGCAGAGAGCAGAAGTCAAGTGGCCAAAGTCTGCAAAGAGCCCTTGAAATGTGAAGGCCTGGCATTCACAGACAGGGTCATAGGGGTCTTGCAAAGGGCCTGGTTTCTGATCCTTTCCATCAAGCCTAGATGCCCACTTCAGCAATTTTTAGATATTTTTTGCATGTGAACAAGTGGACTTAGAAGGAACTAGTGGAGAAAGTTTCACCAAGAGTTGAACAGTGTCACTAGCTGGCTTCTTGGTCCAGTTGCTGCATCAAGGCAGTAGGAGAGGTCCACTGTAGATTTTGGACTGACCTAAAGCCAATCAAACTTTTCCACAAGACCTTTCATGCTGAACCGAAAATGAAGCTTAATTTTTGGGGGGATTTTTTATCTGACGTTGTTTTACTTTCCTCTCAATGTTTCCTCAAAAGGAAAGTTCTAAGGGCATTGTTTTGAACTGAACCATCATTCATCTGTGTGTTCTCCTGGCTGAAGCTTTTCTGTTTAATTCAGCACAAGGCTGAGTATAAGTCCTGCCCACTCAGAACTTGTGTTTTGGGGGGGAAAACTGATCTGCTTGGCTGTAGATTTGAATCATGTGTGACTTTAGCCCAACAGAAAGAAGCAACACCAATCTGCAGGAAACCAAGCCTCTCTAAGTGCCAGAGGCAGCGATCAGAGGACTGGGGACAGTCCTGCTCTTGCCACCAAGGGGTGCCAGGCCCTCAATGCCCCACTCACTCCCCTGCTGTCCTGTGGTGAGACAGGCTGGAGAAAAGCTGCTAAGTACTAACCTGGCACTAAGGAAAAGATCCCCATTACAAAACATTACTGATCAGAGAACATCCTCCCTCCTTCCAAGGAGTGGAAAAGGGGAATTTCTTCCATACCTTCCAAAGGCAAACTTTCAAAGCCAGGTTTGCAAAGGTCACTTCATGTGCAGAGCTGCCATCCTCCACCTGACAGCTCTGGTCATAAATCCAGAGCTCCAAAATGAGGGAATAAAAGTTTTGATTATATGCACTAAATTTCTATGATACTTTTCATCTCTTTCCTATCACTGGGAACTGTTTCCTGAAAACTGCCTCATAAAAATAGTAGTCCTATCAAGTCTGGTGTATTATCTCCAAGACATGCTGATTGGGCTCAATGCCTTTTTGGTGCCAGGGCCTGCAGCAACCCCCGAGCCCAGTGCCCTGGCTCTGTCCTGCCTCAGGCCACCCCACTGTCCTGTCAAACAGCCAAGCTCTTCTCTAGCAGGTCATGTCCTTTATATTTAGTGCCAGTTCTCCTCCAGTAACAGCCCCCCTGTCCCCACAGTCCCTCTTATCTCCTTCAGCACTCATAATGTTGAAGACATCCATGAAAAGCTTTTAGAGTCTGGCTATGGGACATGTCACCATCTTTGTGTTCACCTTGAAGAGGTTTTTGTTGCTTTGTTAAGGTCAGTAATTCTCCTGGCCCCCTTAACCTCTCTACCAAGGGCTGATGCACTGCTGAACTGCCCTTCCTCACTCCTCCTCACCTTCCAGAGATCTCAGCCCAAGAAAATAAAGCACATTGGGGTACCCTGGGAGAAAGGTGCCTCCAGCTCCTGCTCTCTGAGGAAGCAAATACAAGAATTGTTTACACACTGCGCTGCTCCTGATGGTTGCTGCTCACCCCTGCAGCACAGACATCAGTTCTGGCCCCAGGAAAACCTGCTCTAAGCTTCAACTTTAGGGCAAGTCCTTTATTTTGCCAGTGTCTCTGCTTGTTGACAGCTGAGTGAGGATAAAAATTGCTTTTCCCACTCCCTTTCCATGCAGGTTTAACTCCCCAGGACCACTGCACACAGAGATGCCTCAGCCAGGGGCAGCAGACCAGAAGCTCTGGGAGCACTTGCATCCCACTCCTGCAAAGCCAAGTGCTGTATTCCCATATTCTCTATATAATAAACAACAAAAGGCACCTGAATGAAAGCACTAAAAAACACACACTGGAGAGGAATAACGTTCTCAAAACCCACAGTCCTAAAATTCCCTGTTATGTTTAACCACTCCAACACTCAAGGATCTGAACCTTTGCCCTTTTTAGGGAATAGTTTTATCAGACAATAAATCTGAAAAAAAAGTTTGCAGGTACCAATACTAAGTAATAACTTCATTAGAATGTTAAAACATAGCTCCTACAGAAAAATACACACATATGCACACATGTGAAGGTTTTTCACACAAGTCTGTTCTGTGTTAGTTCTGTTGCTTTTTATAGAACAATTAATTTTATCTATAAGTAACCAGCTTTGCTTCTTGAGAAAGTAGTCTGCAGAACAAAGAATATGCATTAAAATTCTATAAAATAGGAAATAAAGTATCAGTTTAATGGTCAGATTGCAGCATTTCTTTTCCTAAATACAAAGAATTTAGAACACTGAGAGGAAAGGACAAAAGAATGAAGTTAATATATCTAATATTCCTTTTCTTCAGGAGAAAAAAATGCAGGACTAATTTTCTCAAATCCCAAAAGAGTGAAAGCTCCTTTCCCCCCCACTTCCCTTTCTCAGTGCAATTTTCATTCTTTTGTTAAATTAGAAAGGCTTTAATTTACTTTTTCATTATAGTTTGACTTATAAACACAAGCAGAAGTTCCTGGGGATTACATGTCACACAGAAAGGCACACAAACCACACGTGGCAACTCCAAAGTGCCCCTGCCCAGCGAGAGGGGACAGCAGGGCAGCTGCAGAGCTTGGCCAGTGGCCCCAACAGGCACTGCCTCCTCCTGCCCAGGGCTCACTGGGCTCAGCATCCTTCAGGTGGGATTTCTCAGGCTGGGGAACAAGTGACACTGGCTCCTCTCAGAGCTGCCATCCTTTGTGAGCTCTGCCTGTGGGAGCCTTCCCACCTTCACCCACTCCTCCAGCCCTGCAGGCTGGAATTCTGCCCGTGCAGTGCTCTGGTTTCTGTTGCTGCACTGAGTTCACAGCCCTGGTCCTGTGCAGTGGGAAAGTTTCCCCTCCTTGAGCACATTAAATTAGACCTTTTCACCCTCAAAAGTTTCTAAAGCCTTGAAACCAGGTCTGGAACTACCATGCTGCAGTTTTCTTTTTGCCAAATTATAACTGCTGGCTGTAATAGTGGGCCTGACCCTCACAATATCAAAACTCTCATTAGTTTTGTATTATACCACAAAAAAACCCAGTAGGAGTAACAGCAGAAATGTGCTGACTTCTTCAGGAACAAAGCTACCAGCTTTCTCTTGAGTTAGGTTTCTGCCTACAGGTCAAACCCTCAGGATTTGTCTCGTGGGCACTTTGAGCAAAGGAAAGGTCTCCAGGGTGCTGTGAGCCCTGTCCAACCTGACCCTGAGCACTGGCAGGGGTGGGGCAGCCACAGCTTCTGTGGCCTCACAGGAGGGTGGAGGAAAGCTCTCTGAGCATTTTCAGCAACACCCATCCCTGCCCACATCTGCCATCTCTAAGAGGTCCTGCACGTCACACTTTTATAAACACTGCCAAGAAAAAAACACCTTTTTTAGCACCAGAACACTCATGCTTTCCAATATTCTTTCCCTATTTGCAAGCCAAGAGATCAATTTGTGCTTCTCCTGCCTCCATTCAGCTGCCAGAAAGGTCACCTTAGGATGAAGTGTGCCAAACAAAAGAGAATATTTTGGAGGAGAAAAGCGATGTGACTACAGAAATAGTCATGTGTGCTTGCCCTCCTTGAGCCTTTTAACTTACAAAAATCTAATTAGGGAAGACTTAATGTACAGCATGTATGAGGATGCCAAAACTTCTAACAAAATATACTCAATACCATTTTCTTCACGCTTCATTAATAAGGAACAAAATGTCTCTAGACTTTCTGTAACATATGCACAGAGTGATTTCAAACCAGACTGAGATTCTTTTCAAATGAGGGTTATAATATACTCAAGTGATAACAATGCCTTTTTTTTTTTTTTTTTTTTTTTTTATTGCTTTGCTTGTAAAGTTGTTTCCATGTTCTGTGAGGACAAAGCTATTTGTCATTTTTGCAAAAATATAACTTGTTACTTTGATGGTTTTTAGGACCTTTCTATTTCAGCTATCGATTCAAGGTTGAGTGTAGCCTACAGCAGAGCTGAGCTTGGGGAATCAGAGTGCAGGAGCAAGACTTGGATTTTTCTACAGGAATTATATCTTTTCATACAAATTAGAGACACAGGAAAACAAAGCTTTGATTCATCTTCTAAATCATATATAAAGCATAGGGCTTTGTGCCATCAGATCACAGGGCAGCAAAAGGGATTTCAAGCTCTTCCTCATTTGCTTATCTTGCTCAGACTGCAAACAGAAGAATTTACTCATTGGATAGATTCTGGAACAAAGAACCTCCAAGAAACAAATGCAACCTTTAAGATTTCTGCCAAGGACTGTAGCAAAAAACCCAACACTGGGTCCTGTTTTGTCTTCTGAGGCAAAAATGCCACTTTCTTCCTCAGCTCTCTGCATTGGAGGCAGGGCTGTAGCAATTTGGGCAAAAGACAAGTCTGCCCTGATGCTGCTAAATGGGGCAAGTGTATCTGCACTGTCAAAATTTTTCTCTTCATATCCACTTCCAGAAGGAATCAAATAGAGGCAACTCCCTGTGTGATCTTTCCCTGAACAGGATCTTTCCCTGTGTAGGCAAAGGGAATCAAAGTGATCTCGTGGGTATAAAATATTTGATAGTAAGACAACATGGGGGAGAATATTTGCCCAGGAGATTTAAAAAAAAATATTCAACTATCTTTGACTATGTGTGTATGCTCCTACAACGAGGTGTTAAATTGCATTATAACTATTGAGACATCAACATTTACCAACGTTTGCAATTCAAATATAAGCACAGAGTGAAACTACTTAGAGTTGTCAGGGTATGGATCTGTAAGCAGAGGTTTGTACATCATTTGATAGCTATTTATTTCCTGTTAATGTTGATGTAATGTTATGATGTTTATGATGGACTGACTTTCCATGTGGTGGGGATCATTTCTGATGGGTAACTGGCATCAAATCACTGTTTTGCAAATGCAGAATATTTTCATATTTGGCTGGTGAAACAAAAAGATTTCCTAGTGTGAGTATGCTATTAAAATGCTAATAGACCCTGTTTGAGAAAGCTTACTCAGACCTCAGCAGGAAACATATACAACATTTACAAAGATTTAGATATGTGTTTTTAACATAAAAGAGTCTCCCTTCCCATGGAACTGTAAGAACCTTTAGACAAGAGTGAGGATAAAGTGATAAGCCCCAGGCAGATGAAGAAGAAAGAAAAATATATGGAGGGCCAGTGAACTTAATTATGGTGAAATACAGATATAATTGTGAGCATGAGGTATGGGCAGATATTGAGATAGTGACCTTTTATATTTAATGTCCTAAACCAAAATCTAAATAATGTGAAGATTGCTGACTTTACCTTTTTTTTTTTTTTTTCCCCAAGTTACTTTTGGCTGTTTCTGCAGACCAGCCCTTTGAATTATTCCATGCTCAGGTGCTGGTAGGGATTTTCCCCATGACCTGCCACGCTCTGATGAGAGCAGGGAAAGGCACAAAGGGATGTGGTTGCTCTATGTTGCACTTTGAGTGATGAGTAGCACCTTCCAGACACCAGGATGTTGTGTCAGAACTGCTGGGAGCTGTTACACAAAGCCCAGAATGCGAAAATAAAGAGGAAAATCTTGTTTTACCACTGTGTCCCTGGTGAATCGAGGAGCAGAGCTGGCACTGGCTTCAGCAGGGCTGACTGGGTTTGTTCTGTATCGAATTATTGAACTGAATCGAAGCTGCAGGGTCAAAGTAAGCAGAGAATTTGAGAAGCCTATGAAAACAGAGCCCAGATTTGCTGGAGAGCTGTAACCTTCCAGAAATGTAATTAAACAAACAGGCAAGGAGTGCTTGGGATTGAAAGCTCTGTTTAAACATCCGCTGTTGCTTTATTTGAATATCAGAGTGGAAGATAGAGTTCCCATGTTAAAAAGGCCAGAAGGCTCCTTTTGTCTTCTTTTTTGTCTTTTATTTTTTTGTATAGTCCCCCACTGAATGTGGAGTAAACATGAAATTAATGTCTGATGGTCAGTAGGGTGACAGGATTTGAATTCTTGCATTAGGAAACAAATTCCTCATCAAAACCAAATTCTTTTAGTCTGGCTCAATGCAAATATAATACACAAACTGAACTAATTGACAAATGGCCTGGATATTCAAAGTTATCTATGTTTCAGAAACATCTAATAAGCAATTTGGATTACTTTTTTAAAGTTTTGGCTCCACTTTTACCCTGAAATGAATGTACATAAATTAGTTTATGCAAATGTCATTACATTTCATTGCCATCAGCTTAACATATTTCCTCCAAATGGTTGAACTCCCTTCCATTGTAGGGAAAGCACAAGGCTTAAGACTTCTCCCAGGCACTTAAAAAAACCAATAAATGGAAGAGAAAATGAGAGATTATTTATCTCATGGATTTTTTTTTTTTTGCTTTCCTAAAACAAAATAACTCTGGATTCTACTTACTGGAAATCTGCTCAGTTAAGAAATATTTAAATGAAAGCAGCACAAGACTGCTTTGTTTTGTTTTGTTGGCCTTTTGTTGTTTAGGATTTTTGGAAAGGCTTACAGTGGAACTATAAAACCAAAATGGAACAGAAGGTTAGCATTTTGCAGAATCACACAGAAGACATCCTGATTAAGAAGGTTAATCCCAAACCCAAAGTGTATCAGGAACTTTATGATTAGCAGTTAGTTGACTGCTAGAAAATGCCAGTTGCCCATTAAAATGTCTTTTTCTAGATACAGATTGGTAATGAGCAATTTTTATGAGAAATGTCCTCCCACATAACCACCCTCTGGAGGACTCCCAGGACTGGTGCCTGCAGACCTGGACCCCCAGCCCCAAGCTTAGACCAAGGGGAACAAAGCATTCCAGAGACATCACCAAACATCCCCACGACCCTTGGAGATACCAGGTTCCTTCTGAGAGCCCACCAAGTCAGGTGTCAGCCACTGAATTTGGAAAAGGGGGAGAGCATCTGTGTGAATCCAGAGTGGAGATCTGGAATGGGAAAGCCTAAATCTCATTTAGTACTGGCTCAGAGCAGAGCCCCAGATGATTTCCCTGGTGCAGACCTGCAAGGCAAGCCCAGCTTGGCCACACTCCCAAACCTCCCCAGCTCTTACGGTCATCACAACCCTGTGCTGAACTGGTGGCCAAGTGTCCATCCCATAATCTCCATTCCTTATCCTGACACCATCTCCACTAGATGTTTTTTCCATCTCCATACATACTTTATTCTTCCTGCCCTTTTGGTGGGACTATTTATCTTTAGGGAGAAAGATAATAATAGGAATAACAATAATAATAATAATAATAATAATAATAATAATAATAATAATAATAATAATAATAATAATAATAATATACTACTATTAGTATAGTTCTCTTTTGTGGCCCCTGCAGAGGCAAACATAATGAAGCCCTGATCTTTTCTGGGGCCTTCAGGCAAATGCTCCTTTAATGCCACTATCTCTTAGAAAATACACAACAAATAGACCAGAGAAAAACTAATTTTCTGCCTTCTTTCTGTTTAAATATACTGCCAATTCAACAGACAGGATCCTTTCATCATCCAAATGTCTCTCCCATGAACCTCCTTCCAGCGATTAAAGGCAGGAAAAAGCTGAAGTTGGGCAGTGGTTCTGGAAATCAAAGCAAATGGCTACAGAATTTTCCCAGAACCTGGAAATCACACAGTTTCCAAGATTCAGATGTGTGTGCTGCTGGCTGGCACAGTTAGCTCTTACACATGTGTGTTATGCAAAATTTGCCAGTCTGAATGACAGTAAATAGAATTATTTCCCCATTCCACAGTATTAGTTTATCTAATAAACTGAATAACCTAGAAACATGGACTGGTAAAAGCCACACACTGATCTCAGTAGGATCAGCAGGTTTGGTGATTTTTTTTAAAAGGCCCATATCATACTGCACGATGAGGGTGCCCATTTCCCTTCTATCAGCATCACAGTACCTTGAATGTTACAATTTTAGTTATAGCAGTACTGAACACAGAAAATACACAGAAGCACATCATATTAACCAGGAGGCATTCCTCTAATTCAGATGTTTGTTCTATAGAGAGAATCACTTAAGAAATAGATCCAATTAACTGTGTTGCTAGGATGTCAGTACAATCTGCTACATACACCTAGCAAATGTGAGTAAGTCTCAGTTTATACCTTCTGGGCTTTTCTGGAATGTGTAGAATCACAGCAATTAATTGCTGCTGTTCAAAGAATATGTTGAAAACCTATTTTGACACATACTCTGGGTGGTTGGGAGTTAAACACACACAGAAAAGAATAAGCAGTGGGTGGGAGTTTCAGATGACTGGTAAATAACAGAAGTGTAGTAATTTGCAGTCTTTTAACAATGAGAGGACAGATTATTGACTTGCATAAGAGATGCCAAGGGAAAAGGAGGAGAATGAACCTAATACTGCATGACACAATCAGTTAAGAGCTGATTTAGTAAAATAATGCTGACTTCTTGTAGATAAGCTACCCTCCTCATTGCATCCAAATGACAATTAAAAAAAAACCCCTCTAATTCCAGTGCTGCCTTTGTGTAAATGCAACTCTTGTACATGCCTTTTTTTTCCTCTCTTTATAACACAGGCTGCCAGATAAGTCAAAAAGGAGGTAAGCTTCCAGTGGGATCCAGATGCTGCCTAGAAGATGTCACAATTGTGAGCAGCACACAAACAACCCAGCACTGGGTGCTGCTGAGACCCAGGTGGCTCTGTTATCCTTGGGTTCATCCTGAGGAAGGTCTGAGACAAACTGGCTCTTACCCCTGCTCAGAAATGTGGGAAAACAAAGTGCACAGCCTGGCTTCTCTCAGTGTAATAATACCTAAGTAGCTACTCTAAATTCACTGTTTTGAAAACAGCTTGGTCTGAGCTTTATTTTTTTTTTTTTTAATGAGTTTCCAGTTTGTAATGGCATTACCCTTTAGAAGAGAATTTGCTTTTTGTGTCCTTTCACACATTCCTCATTCAAGAAACACATAGTCCAAGAAAACAAATATTTAATCTCAGTCACAACTGATCCCAGTCTACCTGAATCAGTACTTCATGTGTCACCAGTAGATACAGCATGGGGCAGAGAAAAAGCCATTTGCTAACACAGTACAACTTAATCCTCATTTTATAAAGGAGTGCAGAGGCAACTTCAAACCACACCAGAAAAATTATGTACTTACGACAAGAGCTGTGTAATTTTTCTCTTGTGTTAAAAACAATTTTCACGTGGCCTGTTCTTGCTAGTGGGGTCCAGATGTCTTCAGCCCTTTCCTAAGCAGACATAAAACAAAACCACTGATTTCAGTAAATTATTTATATTTTTTCAGGCAGTTCACTGGTGACCTGCTCAGTTGTCACACCGAGTGGCCCAACAGCATCCCTCTGCCAGGCTCAAATCTCAGATCCCCTACCCATATTCCAGGATACATGCATGCACACACACACATTTGTATGGATTTATAGAGGACAATTTCAGTTAGAGCTGCAAAGAGAAGTGCTAACTTTAAACAATTACTGGTTTTGTTAACATACTTTGCTCTATGTGAATTTATTACTTTTTTTTTTTTTTAACTGCAGTTAGTATTTCAAGATGAAATCATAACAACCACTAATCACTGCCAACCAGGTTGTGTTCACAAAGGAAAATAAAAGCTTCAGAATACATATGAGCTTCTGGGCTACAATGTTTACAGAGCCTCCAGGATTTTGATCTGTGCACGTCCCTAACGTACCAAATGTTGAAAATCCAAAACAACTGCCAAAATTCACATTTGGCCCTGATTATTTCCTTGTTTATAATGGTTAGCATTCCCCAGATAAGAGATAATGTTGCAAGTTCAATAACCACAGAAAGTTGTGAAGACATACTTAAAGAGGAACATAATTATAATTTTTTAGTGTAAAACTTGGTAGATTTTAATTGAACAGTGCACAGCAATGTTCAGGTCTCCCTTGTGCAAAATTCTAGGTAACAAGATAGATGAACAACTGGAATTTTTCTGTCAAATATGCATTTGTCTTTCATCTACTAAAACTGCTTTTTTTAATCAGCTTTTTCAGCTAATTTTTTATGTATTGCTGTGAAACAATCCCTGAAATTCCACCAGAAGATCATATTGCCATGGAGTCACAAAGATCTCAGTAATGGAAGTTCCTTGTCCATTTGCTCCTAAATCTAGGTTATGGATATAAAAATAGCAATTATTGTATTGCTGTTTCAAGTTACCCCGTGAAGACACAAACATGGAACTTACTGTCACGAGCCCTCATTAGGCTGAAGCACAGCTTCTAACAGATTACTCTTTGGTTTGCTCAACAGGAATTTGCAGAGATAAGCACAAATTTTATAGTTTTTCGAGAAAAAAGAGCCAGCATCCTTCACCCCAAGACAGCACCACACAGCTGGGACTTAGAAGGAAATTACGAAGCAAGGACAGAGTCATAAGGGTCCATTGCAAGGTTTTTTTCTCCTTTAAAACATTTTTCCCAAGCCCTTGCTAGCTCTTGGATGGATTAGATGGTTGATTGCTCTGCACAAAGAGAGCAATCTCCAGATTTGTGGAGAGCCTTATTGTTCCCCATCACTCTTGGCAGGGTGCATCTGGCACGTCTGCTCTTGGGTAGCACTCAATAAACAGGTGAACCAGGCATGTGAAAAGCTAATATTCTGCTGTTTTGACAGTATAATTGTCTCTAATAATAAAGGAAAGCAGCTGCTTCAAAGAGTCTTTCACTTAGAAATTGTTTGGATCCTTATACTTTGACTTTTATGTGGTTTATGGTTCTGTGAAATGGTAACATCTCATTTTATGAATGACAGACAGATGGAGTTTGCTGCAAGGTTTATTGATAGTAAAGCACATAATATCATTCGAGATACTTAACTGCAAGAAATACTGGAGATAACAAAATACTGCTTTCTCTCACTTTTTAAGACTCCTGTTATTTATTTTCATCAGCTCCAAGTTTTCTCTTTTTTTGGTGAGTTTTCAGTGCTATCACCTGGTAAGTCTAAAACTTCATGATCTTTTGTCTGAGTGCACAGGGGGAGAGGAGCAGCTGTTTCACAATTAATTGAAAGCCAGCAGAGATGTTGTCCAGATTTCAGAATAAGGTCTGTTTGCAGCAGAGCCGTGTGCCATCCATCTCTTTCTCTCCCCATCTCCCTCCCACTCCCCACATTCATCTAATTGGATTTTCACGTCCAAATCCCATTCTCTTAATCAAAAGGCAAAGAAAATCAATCTTTTGGTTTCCCAAAATTTGAGTAAAGCATTTAGTCCAAAAGCACTGAGAGACTTACTCTGAAAAGCTGTCAGACCCAGATTACTTAATTGGTTAACCCCTGTCATTAAAACCATGGTAATAATCCATGAAATCTGATGCTCTAAGGTTGCTCTTTGTTGTTTTGGGAAAGGTTTTATTTTTCCAAACCTTTGCAAAAATCCATAAAATTTATAGGGGACAAACGGATTGGGTTTTTTTGTTTGTTTGTTTTGTTGCAATGTTGTTTTTTACATTATTTGTTACCAAAACATAACATCTTGGAAACAGATACTTCAAACACGTGGTGGCATTATACAACATTTGACCTGGAAAGAAAAGCACCTGCAATGCATTTTTATGAATTGCTACATATTTCCTCTGGGACAGTGAATCATGGAAAACAGTAATCCAGCTCTGCTGCCCATCTTTCCCTGTAGAGATTTATGTCTCAGGACACAGAGATGCTGGATGCTTCATGCATTGCTTTTTCTGGGCTGCATCCTTCCAGCAGTGCAGAGATGCTGCACCTCTGTTCCAGGACCCTCCAGAGGGATGCAGAAGATGTGCACCGCTGGGCCTGTGACTTCCAGATAGGAAAGTCTGGGATGATAATTGAAACTCCAAATCTCATCTGCCAGCCCAGCTTTCTGATTCTAGGAGTCTGGAAGATGGAGGGTCCCCAGATCCATCAGCCACAAGAAAAGACACAAAGCTTCCCCTTGCCCCATGCCTTCTGTATGCCAGGCAGGACATTCAGTGCAGAGGGTTTACCCCATAGCTGAGGTGGTGTGAGAGAATAAATTTGTAAATCAAAGCTTTGGGCTGGTGGACACACTTTTTCATGGGAATGCTTCCCTATGCCTCCTATTTGACATAACAAACAAAAGTTGGCACAGGGCAGGCCTTTAAAAAAACAAGGAGAAAATCAAGTGGCTATAAGACACAATTCATCAGGCCTGCTAAATTTTGTGATAGCTGAAAAATAGCTCCATTTCACAATTCTATTGCTGCATTAAAAATCTGCATACCCATACTATGAGCTACGTCTGTGCTGAAAAGGAAATAATGAGAGATTGTGCTATCCCCAGTGATGTTTAGTCAAAATGGTATATTGAATTTTAATATCAACGATTTCATGAGAATTATTCCACAGGAAAGTAATCAGGCATATATACCATTGCTGTTTTACTGAAATGTGTACCAGCAGCGTGGAAAGTATGTTGTAATTTCCCCTTTCATTTTTATGTGGAAAGAAACAAGCTTCTTTTCTGCTCATCCAAATCTATGAATATTCAAGCTGCTTAACTGAAAATGCATGGAAGGAACAGAGAGAAAAGAAAATTATATTGTATAGGTCTTTTAACAGGAGGGCTTGGAAGAACACAAAGTTAATTTTTCAGCACCTTACCAGCACCTAATTTAGAGAGAAATGTTTGTCTGCAATGTCAGTGCTTCTGTTCTTCTCAAAAGGGACAAAGTCAGGAGCACAAACAGTGAAAGCTACAATTTCCCTTGTTTCCTACCATCAACACAGAGCATGAGCTCTGTCCCACGCTCTCCCATTACTATGCAGGTAAGAGTTTGAAAATTGCACAATTCAAAGAATATAGCCAAGTGGGCACAGAAACAATCCAACTCGGGGACTGCAGTTAGCTCCGGATTGCAAATCTTTATTGAAACCTCTCCAGTGAGTGCTGGAGCCTTGCAACGTCTCACAGCTGCTCAAACAAGGACCTCCAGCAGAAAAGATGAAAGAAACCCCTAAAATCATACCTTTATATGGTTATCTTACAACAGGATCCCCTTGTACTTGAGAGCCACCAGTATTGCTGATCCTAGAACCTCTCTAGTTAGGCTCTGCTTTCCTTGGGATGTCTCTGTCTGAGTCATCCTGAGGCTCTACTGCCATCTGAGCAGTGAAGAAAATAATCTCTTTGCACATATTTTTGGTTGCTTTCTGACAGTGGCTGCCCACATGGTGCCTTGCTCAGCTTTCTCACTGAAAGGATCCCCAAAAGGAAAACCCCTCTGATATTTGCTCCCTCTCAAAGGAGTGGCCACCTGACGTTCAACCTCCCCAGGGCTCAGCCCAAATCAGGGCACTGCTACACTGAACTGGGCTGGAGATCCCTTTTTGTATTCTCCATCTAGATCCAGCTCCAGACACCCCAACCAGGAACCTCAGACTCATAAAAAGAACTTTTATGTTTATCTGTCTCACAAGAAAGAGTTTTTAAAGACACCACAGTGTTCCCTGCTTGTGCTCTCCAGTTGTGGTGAGGTCACTACTTATTGCCAGGACCAAGAGGAGACCTCTGGTCCTGGAGAGAAATCTCCAATGAAGACCCATCCAAGCAATTTAGAGCTCCCTGTCTCAGGTTTTTCAGTGGGTCATGGGACAGTCTGCTGGAGGAAAAGCAAAGAAAATGACCTTTAAAAAGAAAGAGAGGAAAGATGTGGATTGCTTATGTCTCATGATAGACACATAAAGTAGCTGTATCAGGTGTCAGTGTTGACTGCTGGTTGCAGTTCAACATTAAAAAGATAAATTCCCAGCTGACAAAACACAACTCAATCCCCAAACAATTGTTTCACAATAATATTTGCTGGGAAGTTGCTGCACAGCTTTGGGAACCCTGTAAAAGTTCCTCCAGGGAAGAATTTCCCTCATGCTGCAGCGAAGCCAGTGTTTCTACCAGCATTTATCACACACCTAGCAGCTTTATGACCTTTTAAAATGTGCAGTAGCTGGGCTTGTGACAAACTTCCTGATCTTTTACAGGAGACACACAGTATTTCCCATCCGTTATGCAAATCCAGATTTCAAAAGAGGTTCTCCAGGGATTGCCTGAATAAATCCAGCAAAGCAAGTCATGAAGTTAAAGACAACAGACCAGGTCAATAAGGACAGGGTTGGCCTAATCCGTGAGGTAATTAAAAGCATAAGTAGGAGATTTGAATGTTTATTTATCCAGTTATGAATTCCTCAGTGGGGAGGTGTGGGGTTTGGACCTGAAGAAGGAAAAATGAGCAGAGATGCAAAATCTCTGGTGTATTTGATTGCCTCTCTGATTATTTCTATTAAATGATGGCAGACGGGTCAACAGATTGTCTTGTTGTTTTTGCCTCCTGCATGTGGCAAACCTGGGGGGCTCCTGTGCTCAGGGCAGAGCCAACTCTTGTGGGAGCAGAGCTGGAACAGCTGCTGGAAATATTTAAGTTCAGAAGCGAGGGAGGCAGGACATGCAATAACTTGCAGTACTGGAAAATGCAGCTCAGCATAAAGAGCAACAGAAATTGAAAGCCTTGTCTGAACAGGAGCCAGTAGCTCATGGATCTTCCTCTTTGGCAACTCCTCTGCATGCTCCAGAGTGGGAAAACATTAATTATACCACAGCAATCCATGTCTTCCAAAAGACAAACTCTGTGCTGCTTTCCCATGCATCGCCCCTGCCCTGCAGGCATTGCTATATCAAAAACCATGTCTTGCATTCCAGCTGCAGCTGATGGAAACACCACCCTGACATGGAACACAGCCCAGCAGCCCCTTGAGAAAGGAAAGGAGACAACTGCAGACCTCTGCTGAATCTTCTGACTCCCACCAGGTCCTCTGCACCGCCAGCCTCTCAAGCTAACCCCAAGATGAAACAAGGTGATAGCATCTTCCCGGTTTGTGCCAGACACTGTGTGAGCCTTGTGGCTTTGCAGGATGAATTGAGTACTTCAGACTCTGAAGATGTGAAAACAAACCCTACTGCAAATATTATTCAGAGTTCAGTGATCCATGTTCTCCTCAGGGCAATCATCAGCTTTCTGTTCCTGCCAGCATCGCCCCTGACAATTTCTCAATAAAAATTTCCTCCAAGCAGTTGTTCAAATGGAAAAAATGCAGGTAAAATAGAAATCTTAAAAACCACCATATAGACTGCTGATGAACTTTATCATCTAGCCTTAAGTCACTGGAAAAGAAGTAGGAGGGGAAAAGACAAGTTCAAATGGTCTGAGTTAGGAGTGGAGCTAGTTATCCATATCCTGGCTGAAATACATTCACAGGACTACCAGAGAAGATGTATTTTTAAAATGTAATATGCAAAAGCAAATGTAAAGTGTTGGTGGCTTGAAAGCATGTCTGAAGTGTGAAAGATGAAAGACTCAGAGACACTTCCATTCAGCTGTCCAACAATTTCAGGGGCTGCTGTCTACAGAATGAGCCCTGATGTAGCCAGGCATAAATGAGATTCAAAAATTGACAGCTGTGAATAAGTCTTCTCCTAAAATAAAAATACATGGGGTAACCTGCATTCAAAACTGAGCACCTCTTGCTGGCTCTCCCCTCAAAACACATCCAGTTTTATTTACACTCAGTAGGAAGATTTGTGTCAATTTCTCATTTTGCATAAACAACATCTGCCTGGTGATAAGATGCACTGGCACTCGTGATCTCAAATGTTTACATCCACAAACTGTTCTACAAGAACTTAATATATTGGCCTTGTTTTTCACCAGCCTTGACCCATTTTACAGGGGCATAAATCAGAACAAATTACATTTAGGTGGCAGTAAAACCAGAGCAGTTTCAGTGGACATTAACTTTTAAGGGTTTTGCAGCTGACAATGGGGAAGAGTGCACAGGAACAACTCTGCCTCTTGGACACCTCATACAACACTCTGAAAAGTGCTGCAGCTTTAAATTGCTGCACAAGCACAGAAAGAATAAATGAAATTGGAGGGAGATTTCAATTCCACATGAGCTCACTTACTGTTTCAAATGCAGCTTAAATGTCTCTGTGTAAAAACAGACCTCACTCAAGACATTCCCCAGATGAAGACACATATTTGCAGCTTTCATTGACAAGTTGTGAGATTTTTTTCTTCTCATTTTGGTCCCACATTCAGATGGTTTTAGAAGGTTGCCTTATTATCAGGGTTGAGCATCCCCTATCTTACAAATACGGCATTTGCTGCAGCAAAAATTTTTAATTTTCAAAAAAATTGGATTAATTCAAAAGAAATAGAGAAAAAAATAATAATGGAGTTGATGAAAACTATAAACGAAATTATTATTAGCTGCTTCTGGGGAAAAAAATGTTATTCTGATACTTGTTTCTAGGAATCAAAAATCCTTTCAGTAAATTGTATCAACCAAGTGTCAAACTATGGATTGATTTCTCTGCCTCAGCATTCCCAGTCTTGACAATTTGCTGATGCTTTTTCACCCAGTCTTTGCTTACATTCCCAACAATTTTTTTGAGGTATATTGTACAATAGCTCCTGAACATACACTGCTGCTGAAATTCCCACAAAGTTACAGGAGAGCCTTAGAGGATTCAGTGATGTCTGATTCTAAAATAGACACAGTCAAAAACAATCCTTTACATGGTAATGGGGCTGAAACAGATAACATAGCACATTTTGCAAATATAAAGATTAATTATTGAAAAAATTAAGTGGTTTGTTCAAGGTCACACATAAAATTGTTTGCTTGAGAGCTACTCCTACACCTTAGGAAAAGTCCAAGGGAAGAAATCAGCCAGTGTTTATGTACCCAAAGATGTGATGAAGTGACAACTCACTATAAACCACTATTTCCCTCCATTTCCCACTTCTTCACAAACATATGTGGCAGGGCAGGGCAGAGATTCGTGTGCTGGACCCTGTACACTCAGCTGCCTCCCCAGCTGCAGGGCAGAGGGCAAACACAGGTCACTGCAGGCTGGAGAGCAGAGGGCAAAATGGGCAGAAACAGGGGGCAAAATTGTGTTTAGAGCTTTGCAAGAGGCTTGTGAACAGATTTAAAAGTGCCAAGAGAGAGGGTGGTGTAGCATGGGCTGAAGGAAGAGACCAGTCTGATAGAGACAATTAAAAAGTCAGGGTGCAGGACTAGAGACTGAGAGGAGCACGTAGAAATTTTATGATAGTAAAATCACATACAGCATGGAGGAGGAGTAATGTTGAAGCACACAGCAATATTTCATACACTTTAGTTATTAAAAATCCTCTCTCAGAAATAACTATCTGCCTTCACAGCAACTGCTCTTCTCCAGAGAACAAATGTGGTCTATTAGTTTCCCTTTATACAGCCTGCATTGTTGCAATATTGAGCAATGTTTGAATCTAATTCTTCTGACACAGTTATGAAAAATGTAACTTTTAAACCTTAAAATATTTACACAGCTAGTGGGACTTACACAATTAGAGCCTGAATCAAATTGTCATTTATATGTGGTATACAATGAAACATTTCTTAAATTCAATCAGTTAAAATAAAAGCAGCAATAAAGCATCACCAGACAAGAGGAACCCATTTTTGCCTGTTGTTTGTTTCTTTGTGTATTCATCAGCTTAACAAATTTTCACCAGCCTTGCAAGTATGCACATTTTAATGACGATTTTGGAGAAGCAAGGGATGGGATTGGGGTGAGGAGGACACAAGTTTTCCTCTCAGCCAGGAACATGAAGTATCAACACCTGCCCTTGTAAAATGTCATTCATGAGTGGATTCTGTCCCATGAGTGAAGTTCATGAGAATTTGGGATCAATTTTAGGAATACTATTATTTATCACTAGTAATAGTTTGCCAAACTAATTGATTCTGCTTTTCTCACTGTGATTGGTGTTTTTTGCTTGTAGGAGCCCCTGTTAGACACGATCACCCAAAGAGGCTGGAGTGCCTGTGTGCACCTAATCTTGTCCAGCAATTTCTTTTCATGACTGGGATAAAGGCACTCTGCTGCATTCAGAGCTCCACTTTGTGCTCTTGGAGTATGCGACTTAACCCTTTTAACATGATTAAAACAAACAAAGATCAACACAGCCAGCACTTCTCAGAACGGCACAGACAAGCCTAATTGCTATTGAAACTTCATAAAGGATACAAAAAAGCTAAAACTTTTTCCCTTTTTACTTTAAGTAGGGTGGAAAAAATCTAATTGATTGTGATCAGTAAAGCCAATAGTTTGAGATGTTGTCAGGGTTACTGGATTTATTGTCCTTTTTCAGCAGTCTTGGCCATTACTTAACTATTGGATTAATTGTATGCAGAACAAATCATCTGCCATTTCATTTTATGACTCATTAAGCAAGTATAGCAGATAACCATTACTGCTTTTTGGTGTAAGAAGATTTCAAAACTTATGCACTGTTAATGATGCTAGAATTAGGAAAAGCAAATACCTTGCTGTGTGCAAAGGTCAGGATAAGCACTAATGGAATGCTTATCTGTCCCAAAAGTGAAATAAATGAATTTCCTGAGCCTTGGGAGAGGTATAAAGCTGCGACAGGAGGCTGCAGGTGAAGAAATTGCAGTTCAGTTGCAGGTGGCTCTCAGTGGCACTACAATGTAGAGCACTGCTACCCACAGAACCCTGAATATCTGCAGGACACTGCTCCCCTGGAAGGAGGGATCTGCCTTGGACAGAGCTGGGGCCAGCCAGGAACATACCTGGATTTTGGGGAGACTGAGGTATAATGAAAGAGGCTTTACAGAAGGTCACACTCGTGGCACACTTTGGAAGGACAAAAAAAGAGGGGAAGGGGCTGATCTTGCCAGGATGGGAAGAGAACAAGTCTGTGCTGTGATGAGTTTTCTGGAGGTGTCTCAAGCTCTTTCACTCTCAGCCTGTGCTGTCCCCCAAAGCCCATCACCATCTGTAAAATCTCCTGAGGTACAACACCTCCCTCTGCTCCTCTAACAGGGGAGAGCTTTGCAATCTGCTTCTGAAGCATCCCATAGGATGTGCTGCTCACACACTGCAGTGCCTCCTGCAGCTCCAGAGGGAAACGGGGGAAAAAAGCAGAGCATGGAGTGAAAAAAGTGGGAAATGATTGTTTGTTTACTAATAAAACTCTTGTTTCTTTGTAAGCAGAGTATGAATTTGTGCACTTTCAGGTGCAGAACACAAGGCTAATTAAACTAAATTGCAGATGTGTCTTCTCTCTGTTCGGGATTTCTCTCTCTCTTTTTTTTTTTTTTTTACCCTGGAGATTAAGTGCTTATACTGTTCTTTTTCAGGAAACTAATAATAAGAAGAACAGCAGTAATCTCTCACCAGTGCCATTAAAAGTATCTTTTATTTTAATACTCATCCCATATATTTGTTGCAATCTGACCTTTAAAGCTGTGAATAACGTCAATCAAAGCACAGTCATTTATCCTCAACATTTTAATTACTGTTCTCAATATTGATCCCATTTTACCCATTTTCTACACTTATTGTATTAAAAATATAAAATTTACTTCCCCTCTCATTCTTAAAATATTAAAAGCATGGGAAGTTAAATCCTGGTGAAACCTGCTGTCAGAGATAAAATGTTTTTAAGAGATGGAAAGAGACAAGCAAGAGATGTGAGAAGTCAGCACAAAGCCCTCTAAGTCTTGCTGAATTAGGAAAAGTCTGTGCACATGGAGTGATTTCCCTCAGATTGAAACCTGGAAAAGGGGAGGGGACACCTAAAAGTTCACTAAGAAAAATCAAAGTGCGCCTGTGGAACCTGCAATAGACAGCCTGTGGCAAGGAAACCCACATTACAAAGGCATTACAAATTGCCAGGAGAATGGAAGGGACTCTTTTGGGTTGAAAATAGGAAGGAGAAATGCAGAAACTGGCACTCAGTTCCTTGGTGACTGGGTTGCTGCCCCACCTCTCTGCTGGCCAGGTTCAAAGTCTGGATGCTAACTGAGACACCCACAGCATCAGAGCAGGAGGGGAGTTAAAAACACTGTGATCCTCTTCTTTGAAACGACTCTCAGTTCTTATCTCCTCCCTGCCTGCAGTTGTCATTTCTGATGGAAAATCCTGGTGATCAAACAGCAGGGAGGCACCGGGCTCGTGTGGCACCAAGGTAACCCCAGGACTGAACAGATGAAGTCTTTGAAATGACTTCCTGGCAGTGGTTACAGCATGTTCTAAGCACTTGCATGATGTTTGTGAGTCGTTTGGCTTAATCCTCTCCCTGATGAATGAGTTTTCATAGATCCAGGACAAACTCCTCATTTTTCTTTTCCTTTTAATAGAACTCCAGGGTGCAGCTCCTCTAGAGCTGGCACCTTGTAGGGCTGTTTTGTCATTACCCAAGTTGCTGCAATGTTCTCCTTTGAGTGAATGCTAAAGTTTCTTCCCCCCTCCAATTTGCTTTTCTCCCATCATTCCATGTAACTGCATTAGATAGGAAAGATGTCTCAGATGTTTAGCAAGAGAAAGGTTTGCTTTGTTGTACTTAGGAATAGAAACATTTCCTTGTTCTGCCAGCTTTCTTCACTTAAAACTAAAAGAAAGCAAGTAACTGTGGACAGTCTGATGGTCTCAGAGCAAGTTGTCCCCACAGCACAGCAGTCCAAACCTTTACAGCTTCATCAGCTACTGCTCGCAAAATGCAACTGAAAAAATCCCCAATATTGCTATTATTAGTATTAATTTAATATTATATGTATATTTGTCCATAAAATAAATTTCTCTGCCTTAATACCACAGACTCATTCATCACATCAGAGCTTCTCCCCCTTCCTTTGTTTGCTACTGTCCAAAGAGCACCATGGAGAGCACTATTATTTCCTCTGATAACTTTTTTTATTTCCCCTTTTCTATTTCACCTCATTTAACATACTAAGTACATGCTAGGAGTGCAAAAAGAATTGCCATACATTACCATCTGAATGCAATGAGAACCCATTTTATGCTGCCTTAACTTTGGATTTCTAGTGCTTTGAATGCAACTGGGGTAAGCATTTTGCTTAACAATGGGGTGCTATTATTAAGAAAATAACAGTTAATGGCCATATCTTCCTGCTCTAAGAACTCTCAGCTGCATTGAAACATGAGGCAAATCCACTATTTTGCTGTTCTAAATGAAAGCACCACTATAGGTGAGATGTTTAGATTCTGCTGCCAAGCACTTTCCTTTGAGCAAAATTTAAGCTTCTCTAGTAATTTAACTGATAATAAAAATATCTACAATAATATTATGCATTGTTTGCAGACAATTATAGCTAATCACCTCGTGTACTTGCTAAGCCTTCTATTTAACTCCTTTAGTGCTGCAGGTCATTTTAACTGACCTCATGAACACCTCAGGTGCCCAGTGACACATCTGTTCCTGAAATTACAGCATCCCAGGGGCTAACCAGGGGCTGGAATTCAGGCAGAGCAGTTGCAAGTGGACCAGAATGGCTGAGACAGGCGGTGGGGACCGGGGAGGGTGGCAGGAGCTCTGTGCAGGTGAGCGAGCGCGAGGTGCCAGTCACGGCTGCTGGTAACAAGAGATGTGGGAGCAGCACTGCCACAGCCCCAGCTCTGGATTTCCATCATAATGATCCTGTGACAACTGAAAAATCTCCCAGGTGGCCAGAGTTGTTATAAAACACACAGGCATTCATAAAGTCATGAGAGCTTGCGCCTTGCTTGCTGAATTCATCGACCCTGGCGGTTGCACGGGCGGGGAAAGGCACACCGAGTTAGCAGGCAGCAGAGCGGGGCAAAGGACTCCCAGTGCTCACCCTAAAAAGATCTGGCATTAAACAGGCCAAATGAGGCTTCTCAGCAGGGAATGAACATGGATTGTCTATCAATCTGTCATGGCAAAAACGAGCTCCAAGCAGAGGCATTATTGCTCTTCTGGACAAGGATGCACGGAGCTGCCTGGGAAGTGGGCTGTGAGAAATGTGTTAAATAAAATGACATGGGAGCAGCAAGAGCAGGGAGAGATGGAAATGAGAGCAGAGATGTTATTAAGGCAGACAACCGAGATAGCCTTGGAGCTACCAGCATATGTGTCAAATAGCTGGTTGGTCAAAGAGTTTTAGTCACTGTTCTCACAGTTCCTCATCAGCAGACCCTGATGACAGTGGCTGAATTAATTCCTTTCAACATCTCCATGAGTTACTTTTAGAAATGCAACTTTCGTTCCTTTCCCTGTCTCCACTTTACCAGCAAAGTTTAAAACACTCCACAGAAGTTTTCAAGGGGTTAAAATATATGGCCCCTCTAATCTATTTCTAACCACGTGGGGTAAAGTTTCACATTCCTGACATATTAAGTGAAAATAATTCTTTTGTATTTTGAACTACTTCCAATGCCATCTGGAGCATTTTAACAGTAGATGACTCGCTAGCAAACAGTATAAAATCCAAAGTGCTTATAAGAAAGATACATGGCTACAAGTTACCCTATTATTATTCAGTGGTTTATTTTATAACTTTTGAAGATACCAGGCTCTAATCTGCACGCAACTCCAATTAATGTTAATGGGAATTATGCGAACATCCAGAGCAGTTATATGGCCCTTAAACTCTTGGTACAACAACACTCATTGTCTACTACTCTAAATTTGCATAAGCAATTAATGTCTCATTAGGAACTCATATGGTGTGAGGGAGGAAAGAGCATAAGTGCCTCTATGGAAACTGCATTAGGTCACATAAAAATGACTTTACTTGTTTAATCTTGTTTTGTATTTGTACATGCAAAAAAAAGACAAAATTGCAGAGAGGAACAGTTTGGCAGAGATCAGTGTGGCTGCTGTGGGGTAAGGCAGACCTGCAGTTGCAGGAGATGTTTCCAGTTGGACACAAGACACCTAGACAGGAACCAAAAAAAGGCCACTGGGCTCCTCTGACAGCAGAGCAAGCTCAAACCATGCGCTTTAGTGTCTGGGATTTGGTAATTCCCGTACTTCAAACAATGGAGTAGCCCCACTGAAGTCAAGTAAAGACCTTTACTTTGCTGGCCTGTAGCCATCACCCCTTCATCCTTAGAGAAATCCAAACCGTTTTGGTTTGAGGTTGCTTTGTTACACTCAATGAATGTAAAAACTGAACCCAGGATTTGAGGCACGGCCTCACCAGGGCCCAGTACAGGGGGTGGTCACTGCCCTTGTCCTACTGGCCACACTGTGGATAACACAAGCCAGGACACAATGAAAAGCCCAAATCATCTGCAATATTCCATGATGTTGAGAAGCTTTGGTGCAGCAGCTGCAGGGAGGGTTTTAAGGACCAGCATCTGAAGGAGTGTGCGAATGACTGATCTATTCAAGAGGGTCCACTCAAAAACCAGTCGGGAGCTGGATGGAGACTCCACACCAAGCACACACTGAAAAAGTTGCTGTTACCTGAGAGAACCCATTCCTTTCCCAAGGAAATCTAATGGGATTCATACTCTGAAGTCAAAGAAAATCCTGACTATTAACTGAAAATATAACTAAATGTTCTTGGTGTGTTCATAAACCCTGAGAGAGCACATCCAGCACTCAGCTCCCGGTAGCTGTTACTCACACCTTCAGCATCCTTTGGGGCTGCTCCAGCCAGTACAGCTGTAAAGAGCAGCACATTTCTTTGGGAGAATCCCAAAGGGACTCAGGAGTTCTAACCGGGCTGTGCTCTCATAGGTGCAGTGCTGTTTCTTACCACGATGTTCCAGCTGAGGTGGGAGGAATTTTAGCGGTGTGTCTTTAGCTCAGTGGGGTTAGCTCATCTGAGCGCTGGCTCCCATCAGTCACAGAGCCTTGGGCCAAAGCTGGCACACAGAAGAGAGCTGCACCAAGTGCTCTAATTGTCAGTGGAAAGGGAGATGGAAGAATTGAAACAAGGACAGTGCAGTCCGAAATGGACACGAGCAGTTAATCAGGAGAGCAAGCACGGTGCTCAAACGCACATGCGGTTAATTTATGGCGAGAGTATTTTTTCTGGATGAGCTGTTTGTTATGCAAGTACACGGAGTTAATCCAGTGCTGATTTGTCAGGATATGGACCATAGCACCTGAAGAATACTCCTGGCAAATATTTCAGATCCAGCTACCCTGAACTGTACCTCTGATACCTCCCAAAGCTGCTAGAACTGATGTTATCTGGACTGAAGGAACACATGAAATGAAAAAGACTTTAACCTGGGAAATGGTGAAGATCTGGGAAACTGAACTGGTTAGAAATGGTTGGGTCTGGTTCTAGCTGCTTTAAACCAGTTTGAGCCAGTTGGATCTGGTTTGAACTGGCTGGATCCAAACAGAAGGAACACGGCAGAAAAATTAGTACTTCTAAGCTGTGTTTTCAAAAACATTTGAATCTTTGAGTTTGACCCATTTTCACCTGCTGTAAACAGGGGCAGTTTCTCACAAAGCTAGTGTAACATTTTTCCCTTCAGATAATCACCAACTCAGAGCATGGTGCTTGCCATAAACATGTGAAGCACTGCTTTTCTACTAAATCGGGGCAGATTTAACATATTTTCACTCCATATTCGGGGTCAGAGTACCAGCACACTTAGCCTTAACTGTCTTTAAATACACTGCCAGGGGAAGGAAAACAGCACCACCACAGAAATTACGGAGAGTCACCTCCTATAATTCAAAGCCCTGGCTTCAGTGGGGCTCAGCTTCTCTGGCTGTGAGTAATGTGAGTGTTCCCACCAGCCTGCTGCCTGCCAAGCTCATGGTTTGCATACTTCAGTAGAAATAACAGACGAAACATTAACAGTGTTTATCTCCACATTTTTGTTCTGCCCTTTTGTAAGAATTGAGGCACTAATCAATATTTCCAGAAGTGAACGTGGTGTTAAAAAATGCTTTGATTAAACAGTTGTACTGCTAGTGGTTTTTTTTTAAAACAGAGATTTAAATGTTACAGACAATCTGTTAAGTTTTAGTAGTGAGTGTGCTTTATTAGGCTATAGGAGTCACTTTGGACTTCACAAGTAAAATTTTCCATCACCTTTTAATTAAAAGTCCTTCTGCAAGAGTATAATTTATCTCCAGTTGAGGCAACAGCCTATGTGAATAGAGCCTGCCTCCATCTCAATAGATCAGCCCAAAGCACCAGATGTTTTCTGTGAGGAATAAAAGCCTTTTGGCTTGGGGATTTTTTTCTGTTCTTAGTTGCAGTCCCCAGGCTAACACAGCCATGTTGGCATTGAACAGATCAACTGGATGGTTAATAATGATGATTTCTTTGGGCTTTGACTTGCTCAAGCGAATGATCAGGAAAACATTTGCAAAATGGGGGTGAGTAATTATATTCTCCAGCATGGTTTTAATAAGAAAACCAAGGGAAGAGAAATAAGCACAATACTGAGATGCTGATGAACAGGACTGTGTGAAAACATTAAACATAAGAAAAGTTGTTTGGTCTACATGCTCTGCAGGCAGAGCACCAAACCCTTCTTGTAAACCCCTTGACACTGTGCTCAGCTCAGGCTGTGAATCCCAGGCTCTCAGCAAGGCTCAGCCACCACAACTGCACCTCAACACTGTGATCACAGGCTGCTGGGCCAGAGCAGCTTTGTGCTGGACAAACCCAGGCATCCCCAGGCCCAGCAGGTTTAGCCCTGTCTTTGCCAGCCAGGCTGTGACACCCATCACTGATCACACCTGAGAGCTGGCTGCCAGCCCTCCTGGAGACAGCAGTGGTGGCTCCAAAGAGCTTTCCTTACAGGAGCTGGAAAACTGGCAGCACATCTGCTTGTTGGGCTCAGCACTTGCACTGCCAGCATGAGCTGAAAGCAGCAACAATTTAATTCAACAGGAGGGACTGGGAAAAAGTGCCTGGCAGGGGACACCCTGCTCCCTTTGTCACTTGTGCAGCTGAAGCAGTGTCAGCCTGCAGTCCAGTGTCAAAGGACAGAGGGGATACAAGGCAGAGCCCTCAGTCTTCTCCTTGTATCCTTAACTGTTCTCAGACTGAAATCTCAGTCCCACAACTGTCTCACTTGTTCCCAGTTGGACACTCAACCATAAAGCAAACACGTGTGCTGCTCGTGCTGACAGACTTGGCTCTCAGGGTTCAACAGTTCACCTTAAAATAGGAAAACTTTCTTTCGCCAAAAATTTAGACCATCTGCATAAGCAAACTTACTGGCAGGAGTTCTCTCCCACATTCTTTCTCTCCTTTCTGCTTAAAAAATTATCTTATTAGTGGTAGACTGTGTAAAAAAGATTCAGCATTCAGATCCTTGAGTATTAAACACCGTAAATAAGCAACAAAAGAAAGGGAGAATTGCTGTGTCCCGAGGTATGCTGAGGCTCATAGAAATGGTACAAATTTCTAACATCCTGTTTGTTTTTCTGGTATGATGGAAAAGCATGTGTGCAATACCATTTTCCGTGTTTCACTTCTCGATGCCTTGTTAGCAACAATTGCAGTTCCCGGGAGGACTGAGCAGTGGAGTCTCTTGTACTAACTCCATATAGAGTGAATCTTTGGGGAATTTCATACTTCACAGTACAAGCTATCAATACAAAAAATCATAACTGCCTCTGGTTGAACAAATATTGCTGCAGTTACTGTAGAGGCAGGGCTGTTAACTCTTTAAAACCCCTTTATCTGATGTTCACATTTCAAACCACATCACTCCCAGTGTCTGAGGTTTAGCCAGTCTTGTCTGTCAGACTCTAATTACTTTCCTTCCACCCCTCTCCCCAGTACATATAAATAAAGGCTTTTACATCTTACCTCCCAAGCTACTATGAAATGCCTTTGTTTTTGAACACAGTGGAACAAAAACAATGTTGTATTATTCAGTAGTCGTGGGAAATAGTTCTTTATTTGGATGCAATTAAACTTAAATGGTTAGTTCTGCTTTTTATCAAAAGCCTCTATGAAATATGTATAAACACAGCAATCTTTGCCTGCTCATTTATTCACTTTGAATAAACTATGCAGAATTAAATTGAGCTTTATTTCATTCTTGCTCTTAATAAGGTGGATAACTAGCTAGTAAGTTCTCAGGACATGGTACATGCTGTATTGATCTTGTTTCTTTAATCTACTTCCAGAAAAAATAGGGACAGCATCCTTGATGCTTCAACTGCCAGTATTTTCCCCTTACTGAAAGTGTAGCTCTGTGCAGCAGCTGAAACTGGTGGATTTGGGCCCATTTATTTCTCATTAAGTCAATGGGCATCTTCTCATTGATGGTGACACCTGAGAGCCTGTGGCTGAGTCTCATGGCATAAATCCACAAAGCTTTGGAAACTACAATTTAATCTACGACATTTCTTAAGCTTCCTGCCCAAGTTTTTGGAAGCAGGAGGAGTTCTAGCTGGAGTTTTCTGAGAAGTGTTACTGCAAGGAAGTTTTAGGGAAAACAGAGGGCAGCTTCCATAAGAGACAGCCAGTTTGCTCCAAAATCAGCCTCCATGGGTGCAAAATGCTCAGGCTGCTCTGAGGTAGAAGCAGAGCTTGCACAGTCCAGCCATGTGGCTCCAAATATTTGGGGATCCCCCAGGCACAGAAGAAAATTCTGAACCACCCCATCCAGTTAAAGATCACTTCCATCAACATTTTGCTTTCTTAACCTCTAAAATTTGATCATTTTCCTCCCAAAGGAAAAACAAGTTCATTTCCATCATAATTGTGAATGAAAACTTGCTCACAACGATGGGAGTTCCTGCAGGATGGAAACATTGACGATTTCACAGGTTTACCTACTGGAACCATCAGATGGCTGAAGCCATAAAGTTATGAAGAAGATCAGGTTGCCTGGGCAACAATTTTTCCAGAGTCAGCAGATCAGTCTTGCAATTTATTTTTAGCTTTTCTCAAGAAGAGAAATGCCATTGCAGGAACAGAAATACCACTGCTGGGGACAAAAAAACAAACGCCCTGATCCTAGAAGCAGTAAAAATATTAGCTTGATTACACTGGTATGAGAGAAAATACAGCCTAGACTTCTGCAAAACAGCCAAAATCACAAGCTTTTAATGTGAGAAGTCAGGTTATGCATGGAAAACACTCTGATTTTGTACCTGATTTGCATGAGCACAAAGCCAGCTACTTACACGCATAAATGTCTAGTTATACACCTAAGGGATAAACACCTTTCCTTGCACAGAGCCCAAAATCTGTTGCTACATCCTACAAAGCAGCTATAATCTTTTATTTAGCATGTCCCTGAAATTTATATTCACATTACGTGCATTTCAATGTTTGAGTAGTGTAAATATATTTCAGAATTTACCACACTTCTCAGCTGTCGTGAATTTTATTTTTGAGCTTGCTTATGTAAAGTGACATTATAAAAGAAGTGAAACAAAGGAGATAAAAACATGTACAATTAGTTATGGTGCTCTGAGATAGCTTTTATTACCATTTATGCCTGTGAGCAGCAACACGTGCTCAGGAATTCAAGAGTTGCACAGGCTCTAGCCCTGCATTTTGCTCACCAACGTGACACTGTCTCTACAGAAACAGTTCAGATAGTTCAGGGGCAAGCAATGGTCAGAAAGAATTTGCTGAAGAACCTGAATCTCTTTTTGAAGAGGTGTGATTTCTACCTCCATGATAGTGAAACTTCCCAAAGATCAGCGAACCAAGTCTACAGACACTCTGGAAGCAGCACTCATCCCACTTTCATGGATTATGCCATATTTAGAAGTACACTTGAAACTCATTTTTTAAGAAGAAATTCTCTCTGACAGCCACTTTCCACAATCAGCTGCAATTGCTACCTCTCCAACTCGCAGAAGTTTAATTCCCTAGCTTGGTGCAAACTTCTGCTCAGGGTTACATGTGGAGAGGATACTCAGGTATGCATTTTATTCCTTGTTAAGCTACTAAGTACAGTTCTAAAGAGATTTCTTGTAAGTGCAAGTCCAAGCATTCTCTCAGACATGCATGAGTGCTTTACACAATTAAACAGTCTTGTGCTTCCCAGGCAGCTCTGTTTTTCTGGACCTGTTCTGACTTGCTTGTGCTCAGGGCCTGCAGAGGAAGGATGCAGGAGGCCAACAGAAATAGGGTTTCAACTGAAGTTCCCTGGTTTGGAGAACTTCCTGTCTTTGGAGCTGCAGAGACAGAATGCTCTGGGTTCAGGTGGGTGCCAGTCACTAGCTGTGTCCCTCTGTTTTTCAGCTGTGTTCTAAATGAGGGTAACACATCTCCTGTACAACAGATGCATCCAAGATAAGCAGATAAATGGGGGCAGGGGGAAAGAAACCCCAAGTATCAAGCAGCTGCCCTTGGCCAAAACACATGACGTCACTTGTAGCATCTGTGCAAATTGCCCCACTTTGGGAAACCTCCGCAGCTCCCTTGCATAATTTGAGTACAACATTCATTAATAACGTGCACTAATGTGCAGTTAAACTCCCTTTGTACCCAGATGTTGATATGACCCCTGGCTAGTCACTCCTGTCTAGGTTGATACATCATCTGTACACTTCGGCAGCTTGCCTCTGCTCAGAAACTCAGAATCTCAGGAGCACAGAGCATCTACTCTCTCAAATCATGAATCCCTGGGTATTTTTTGCATCCAGCTCCTATCTGCTATTTCTCCATAACTGGGACACACAGTGACTTATACCCCCTTACCTGTCACCCTTAATTTGGATCTGAATATATGAGATTCAGCTGTGTATTTCAGATGCTACCGGCATCTCAAAACCTGGTGCAATATGAAGGTTTCCTTAGCAACAGTCACCATAGGAAGTCCTTTAAAGATGCCTTTCCTGACTCTTGTAATTCAGCTTTTCAGAGATTTATACAGGTAAATCAAATATAAAGTTTTGACGTGAACTTACAAAATAGTGGCAGAAAAATAAGTGTATTGAGTTTGAATGCAAATAACTTCTTCCTGAGTATGCTTTGGAAACATATTTCCCACTTAAGCTCACGGTATTACACCCAGCAACTTGCACAAAAGCAAGCAGAAGGGATAACTTCTTTAGAAAAAGTAGTCAAAAATTACTCCTCTCTACCGAGGGAGCTTGCTTGTGTGATCACCTTTTACAGAACTGAGCCACACTATATATTTATTATCTGTCATGTTAGGATAATTGCACAGCTGGTTTATGAACCATTGAACTAGTGTGCTAGCTGATGATGCTGTAGGTTCAGTTGCAATTCGCACCCAGTCCATCTTTCATAATGATCTAATAATGAGACATCAATTAATTATCACAGGTTTGAGAGGAGAGCGTGGAAAATGCCATCGCTTCAGTAATGTCTCAAGTAATATTTTATTTTCCCTTTAATTATATCCCAAAAGCAAATCCAGCCAATATAGCAGCAGTGAAGTTACCACTTATAAATGGCAGCCTAGCAGACCATTAATCAACAGGCTCTCTGTAAGGAGATGCCTCTCCTGTGCTGAGCAAAACATGAGTCGGATTTTACAGGAGGCATAAGCAATAAAATACCCACTGCTAAAGTCTAATGTGATGATTCCCTTTCACTTGTGCACCTGACACTGTGAAATATTACTGAAATAAGCTGTTTTCAACAAGGATGCTTTCAGCATCAGTAAATCAGCATTTCACTGGCAAGGAAAAAAAAACCATCCTTACTTTTGCAAGACCCCTTGCAGAAACGTGCTATTTCTGGAAGAGGCAGACATCATAAAATGTTTTCTCAGAAAACATAGCTGTTGTCCATGATAAAGAATTATTCATATCTCAAAGCAAGGCAGAAGCATGGAGTGTGAAGAATTTGAAGAGAAGCTTTCAAAGCTTTGTTAAGGCAGGAACCTCGTTACAACTCTGCTCTCTTTGCTTGGGAGGCTGGCAAGCTGCTCCTGCTGCTGTGAAGAAAGGTTTATATTCCCCAGCAGCCCATGGATAGTGCTCTCTCCCAGCCCTTCTCTTGGCACATTTGCATGTGAGCCATTTAATAAATAAAAATTTATTGTTGATGAGACTGTGCCAGTGGTAAAGCCAAGGCTGCAGACCAGAGGAGGCATAAACTGAAAGCCTTTTTATGGGAACAGGGGCAGTGGAATGCTGGTGCTGAAGGAAGACAGTCCAAGAGACCCTGGGGGAATTGGGAGGCACGATCAGAAATGTTGTTAATATTTTTTGCACTGGGCAGTGCCAATCCTTCGTGCTTGCTGCCCATTTGCCCAGCAGAAATAAAATTTGGTGCTGTAAAGCTTGTGTCCCTAACTGGAGCCAAAATACTGGTTAAGAGCCAGTGGCCTGGAAGAAGCTATCATTTTGGAAGAATTTGTTTTTCTGCATCTTGTAGAAAAACCAGGCAAAAAAGTCTGTCCCCCTGCAGACCTGTCCCACTTCCAGGGGCAGCAGCTCCTTTCCCTCCTTCCACAGCTCCTGAGCTCTGCTCTCCCTTTCCAACACCTCCTCCCATCCACTTCTGGGGGTTGGGGGAGCATCCAGACAGGGCTGCCACTAGGACCAGGTGACTTGAAGAAGGTCAGCCCAGGCATTTATTCCCCTCCCTACAGCTGCT
Source organism: Aphelocoma coerulescens (assembly GCF_041296385.1). Taxonomy (NCBI): domain Eukaryota; kingdom Metazoa; phylum Chordata; class Aves; order Passeriformes; family Corvidae; genus Aphelocoma; species Aphelocoma coerulescens. The sequence continues at coordinate 14,193,716 of NC_091028.1, read as the reverse complement.
GTGGGGCACCAACAACTGCCTGGATAAATGGAAATGTTTAAACCCCCACAAAAGCCTTTAAGAAGCCTTCAGGTATGATCAAAGCAGATTATTCAGAAACATTCAGAATTTTTTTCAAAACTGCTTAGCAAATTTAGTTTTCAAGAAAAAGTGTTGTTTGGGACAGGGAGCAATGGTCTAGGAGCAGGAGGAGCAGGGCTTTGCCATACATTCATCACCCGTGCCAGGGAATGTCAGCTTCTGCACAGGACAGCCACGCTGCTCCCCAGTGAAACCTGCCCACTGATAAAGAGGCCGTGCCAAAGGCCAGCTCTCTGCTGCTGTTTACATACCCTTTTTAAAGTCCACTTATCAAGAAACACAACTGGATTATACAGATTCACTTTTTCAAAGTGGCTGGAGTAAAGGCCTGCGAGTTTTGAAAGGTCAGTCATGGTTATTGACTGCTTCATAACAGAACTGAAATCCTTTTCATAGCAGAGGCACTTGATCGCTGAAAAAATATTGAATCAGGCACCAGAAAATACCACTATGTGGGACATGAAGAATATTGCAGAGCTGAAGCACATAAACACACAGAAAAACAATTTGCAAAAGCTGTTCACAGTTGGCTTTCAAGGATTATTAGGATGTTTAATTTTTTTAACTGCTAGCTGGAGAAACCAGCTCCATTATGTTGATTTTAAGGAGAAATTTAAAAATATTCTCCATGTGCTCTCCTCTCTTTGACTTTTCCTGTCTTGTGGCACTTGTGGTACTTATGCCCAGAGAGGTGACTTCTCTCCTAAATGACACCTAATTTCTTAGCCTTCTGCATCACCTCCAAGGCATTTGGGCACACAATGGGATGAACTGGAAAAAATGGGACAGCACCTTTCAGCAGAACATGTCCTGTTGTGCTAGGTCACTGCTTGTTGCAAGAAGTATTTCATGAATACATTTCAGGTGATCATACCTGGGACCAAGGGGATGAAGGTAAATCCCACAAAATATACTGCAACTGAAGAAAATTCTGCAAGCCCCAGATGTCAGGGGGTTTCTTGAGTCTGCCAACAGACACAGGGCTGCTTCAAAAAGGGGACATTTAAATGTAGTTTTGGACAACTGCATGAACAGACAGTGCCAAGTTGTCCCTCAGGGGAAAGCTCACAGAGCTCACAACTGCAATGTTAACGTGGAATGTCATCCTAGAGATACACAGGATGTTTAATCCAGGATTAAGGGATTACAGCTCCTTCTCCCAGGTTTCCAACATGTGGTACAGACAGGTTTCTAAAGCTCAGATGGCAAACAAGGACAATGGAAGTCATGCCTAAGGACAATTGAAGTCACGCCTCCTTTAACTCTATGCCATAAACAGAAGATAACTTGTCCCAGTATCGTGAGGCATTTTCTGGGGTTAAACCTTAGAAGAGGGAACTAGTTTGCCTCAAACAACATCACAGTCAAACAGATCACACAGTTATGCACAGCAATACATATCTACCTCCACCTGGATTTTTGTTCTGGTTTTGGAATAAAGGCACAGATTGACTGATCCAAGCCTTTAAGCACCCCTTGTTACAAAGCCATTAGTGGAATATAAACTGTGTGCATGCAGGGCTCTCAAGGTAGATGGGCTGGGACAAGGGGGACCAAGGGGAATTGCAAATTCAATATTTCTCTCTTGGAAAAATCTATGGGAAACACAAGAAAAAAAAAGGTGGAGAAAGAAAAAAAGGCAAATTAGCTGATGTCTACAGAAACCAAATTCACCTCCTCTTGGCTCACACACATTAACACCTAGAGAACATCCCTGCAGGGAATGTGATAAGTAAAGGATAACATACAGGGTTTCTACTGCATTACAGAGGAATTTCCATTAACCTGAGAGTAAATGTGGACAACACGCTTTATGAATTTCTTAGTGGGCACTTTAACTGAGCTGTAAAATACAGCAGTGTGAGATCACTTCAGATCATGCCATTACCAGGATGCAGATCACCACATTAGAACTGAGCTGTGGTGACAGCTGTGAGTACCTGGAGTCAGCTCCTTCCAAAGCTTCAGCGTAAGAAATGCCACAAGAAACATCATTAGGACTTTGAAAAATGTAGCTTATGATGCTGAATAAAGCATGAACTTGGCTGGTGTTTGCTTTGAAGCTTGAATAACACCTTATGTTTCAGTATTTGTTACACAAGGTGTACCTTGATCAATACCAAACTAAGATGTCTTTCCCCACACACTGTTATTTCTGCACGTGCTGCTGGTCTCCATCAACAAATGCTACTCAAAATCTTCTTAACTAATCCAAAAACATGAATTTGGGAATGCACGTTGCATCGGTGTTCAGAATTCAGGTGTATTTGCCAGACAAACTCTTGGTTTCGTTCCCTAATCAAAACAACACTTCCCAGGGTCTGACAGGCAGTAGAACTGTTTACTACCAATGAAACATTCACTCGGTGTGGTTGAAAAATAATCTCTGGGAGTGCAGCTCAGCTGATTACTGTCACACACAGCCCCCATACGCAGGTTTCAGCCACCAGGGCTACGGTTCACCAAAGCCAGAGGCTGCCCCTGCAGCCCACCTCCACTGACCCCCACTGGAATGACACAAAATCCCCTCTTACAGAGCAGCAAAGCCCCTTTTCCCAGCCACAATTGTGTCTATTGGGGCTGGGTGCTTCTGCAAATACTCAAATACACTCTCAGAACATCACTACAAAGGACACGTCTGTTACTGATGGCAACACAAGCAGAAGGAATTTTAAATGCCAAGTTATCATCAGACCATTCAGGAATCAAAAGATCCCTTAAATCAACACCTAAATCCCAATGCACTCAGTGCTATACTAGCAAAATATATATATATATATATATATATATATGTTAGTGCAGTCTTTGAGACAAGACAATCTAGGAGCTTTTTTTTTTAATGCACTTGTTTTGCTATTCTACTTCCTCCATTACTGCTGTTCCCTGTTTGCCCTTTCTCTACTCAGCCTCACAAATTGGGACAATAAAGACCAAGAAAAATGTCTTTATGCTGCAAGGGTTTAATTTCTTGAAGTGATGATCTTGTATTTAATGCACTTCAGGAAAGGCAGTTTCTCTATCAGGTTTCACCCTTGCTGGTGAAGGAGAAAGACATGTCTGAAGTTATTTACCTCTGGCCAAAACTCCCTTGCTGTGCATGTGGGAACAGAACCCTGCTTTTTCCATCCAGAGGCAGGTAACCCACCTGGCACACATGCTTCTAGATATTATCTATTTACATGAATGTAACAAAGATTTATTCCAAGCCTCTGGGTACAAAGGTAAATAAAGGGAACCACTTTAGAGGGATTTCAGAGAGGACTGAAATCATGGCTTCACAGATACCCTTGCCAGTTATTCCCACTTATGGGAAGAGGCAAAGTTTTAAATCCCAGCAAACAAGCTTCCACCATCAAAACAAGACAACTTTTCATTTCCCACCTCGCACACACAGAAATAATTTGAGGACCGCTTGTGTATGGAAAATGCATTTTTCACACGAGATAGCAAATATGTTCTTCTGAAAACTCAAACCATACTCTGTGGCAATGTTTGCTCCATGTCCATTAGAGGAAGATTAATCATAAGGGAGTAACTCTTGAAGATGAGCTGTGTAGCACTTGGTTTGCACATTATTGTACTGAGCATATGTTTTCTGCTACAGTTGACAGGTGGTACACTTTTTTATTCAAAACAATTAACATCAGGGTTAAAACGGTTGGATATTTTACTTTTCTGTTCCAGGTCTGGAAAAATGTAATTAAAAATAATAGACAGGTGCTTGCTTTTATATTTTAACTGTGTGCATAAATGGCAGTTAAACTGGAAGCAAGTTACAGCATTGATGCCTCGAAAAGTGAATCTGCACATGGGAGCTGGAAAGCACTTTTCCCTCTCAAGTGGCACAAGATAATATATATCATGTCTGGATGTGTTAAAAAACCCCCAACATCCCCCAAGCAGATGCAAGACTTCACAAGAAGGTTTAATTGCCATGGTGGCACTCGGTCAGAAGTTGGGCTTTAAGATCTCGGGGGTCTTTTCCAACCTTAATGATTCTGTGACTCTGTGATATACAGAAATTCCTTAGTATGTTTTAGCAGCTTTGGGGGAGCCAACTTGTCTCCTAGACAGAAGAGGCTCATTTCCCAGGGGTGTCTTAGCAAAAGCTTCCCTCTGGTAACTCCTGCATTTCTGTGACTGGAGTTTACTTGACCACTTACAGAGCAATAAGGGAGATTACAACCCCTATTTAACTTTGTTTCTTTTCTTCTCCAGCCAATACTTAAGAAGTAAGCACAGAATTATATTTTTTTTCCTGTTCTAAACACTCCTCGAGAATTCTGTGGCTTCTAAAATCCCAGGTGACATTCCCTTTGAAAATCTCCCCCGGATTTTGCCAAGTCCTAGTGCCCTTTGCTTATAGAGAACAGAGCACAACCCCTGTCAGCAGGTGCCCCCAGTTTGCCTGTTACTTGTATAAATAAATAAATAAATACATGTGTATAAACACATATCTTTCAAAATTCCAAATCATAGGAAGTTTGAAAAGCTGAAAGTTTGAAAGGTCTGCTCTTTCAAAAAAAGGGGTTTTGCCTGCTTTCTCCTAAAAGACTCTGTATTTTTGTCATTTTTTTATTTTCTGCAGTCAACAAGGATAAAAAGAAGAGATGAAAAGGAAAAAATGCTCAAACAAAGCCATTGTGGAAATGAGCAATAAGGGTAGTTCTAGAAGAATATTTTAAGTGGATTTTTATTTACAAGGATACTTATATTCTTCAGTTTACTAAAATGAAGCCTTTAACAGCTAAGTAGGAAGTTAGTAAATACTCAGTTAATTACAGATTATTCTCCAGTCTAAAGCACTTGTAGACTAAATTGAACCAGTGTTTTAAGTGCACTTCTGTCATCTAGTGCAGACAGAAATGAGATTAAAGTCCCCATCAGACTAAAAACCCACCCAGTTCATTCAAGCTTATTTACTTCATTGGGAAAAATTTTTAGCCACTACAGAGAAAACTATAACATGAAACTAATCCAAGAGAATAAATCTCTAAGCAAAGCTGGTAATTGAACTGCCATATTATGATCATTCCAACCAAAATGAATTTTTAAAGTCGTGCTGATTTTTGCATTGAATTACCTAAAACCAGAAAAAAGGCTACTGCCTTAATGATGCACATTGCTAGAGATGTGAGAAAATAAACATCAGTGTAATATTTAGCATGAAACCTCTATTAATGCAGCTATTAGAACTATTAATTATCTCCACAGCTATGTGATTTCTTAACCAGTTTCAATACAGTTTGGCTATTACCATTGTTCAGATTTATTTCCTGGCTTAATGTCCTATTTTAAATTTTAATTTCAAGCCATTTTGAACTCAGCATATAAACTGTCAGTTAAGAAAGCATGTTCATTACATTATAGAAACGATCAGAAATTTTGTCATTATCTGAGCTATAATCCAGCTTTTCAACCACACACCCTGATTTTCCCATTATTTAAGAAAAGCACATAAATGAAAAAAATAGAAAAAGCCTCTGAAGTTTACTTAAAGGTAATTTTTTTTCACAGGGATTGTTTGCCTTATTTAAGTTGATATTATTAATTTTGGCTATTACAAGCTCCAGGGTATTCTCCATAGATGAATATTAAATATAAGTGTCTGGCATTCTCAGTCACTGATGGCTGAGCATGACTTGGCCGATGACTCAGGGAAAAGAAGACTCAGAATATCCTGAGCTGGAAGGGACCCACTAGGAACTTCCAAGTCCAACTCTTGGCCGTTCTCAGGACACCCCAAGAACCCCACCAGGACTGAGGACACTGCCACAGACCCTCACAGACACCCTCCCCTGCTCATGCTTCACACTAAGCAATGGCACTTGCAGTTGTACCCAGGCTGAAGTTACTCCCAGTGCAGGGCAGGAGTCTTCAGGACCTGTTCCCCCAGTTTCAAATTCACCTCTCAAAGGAATTCCTACTTCTTGCTCTGAGAGGCCAATGTGGCACTGAGAAAACCCACCCCGATGGGCAGTTTTGGAATGACCAACTCCTCCTGCTCACAGCAGCCAATGCCATGCACAGAGCACTTTGTCTCTGCTGGTTTACAGCACCTAAACCACCCTGATTTTTTTCCAAACTCAAATGCATGCGGTGAAAGATAGTTTTTCAGAATCCCCAAAGTAAAGCCAAACATTTTTCTTCAAGTAAGGCATAGGACTTATGGCTGAGATAAAGTCTTTCACTTTTGTGGGAGCTCAGAGCTCACCAGCACACTGCAGTGTGAGGGAACTGTGGGAGCACAAGTCTGGGATAAATCACTGTGATCTGTCTCTCACCAGGCAGCTCTCCCTCACCCAGCACAAAATAACACAGCAGACACTTCTTTTTCATTCCCCAGGACATTCTGAAGCAAATCAACCTGTTACACAGATTAATGAGAGATGAAGGAACATCCTGACAGGTAGAAAACCTGAAATAATGATTTTGCTGTATCTTCGTATTTTAAATGCAAGGAGTGAACATACAGTGTTGAGAAAAATTTTATTGATAAAAGCAAAATTTTAGATGAATAACGACTGAATCCAGAATCCCTGGTGTGATGGCACATTGCACTTGAGCATGCACAGCTAAAATGCACTCCTGCTAGTAAGACTCTCAAAAGCCAAGTTCTTCTCACCCACTCACACTGTGCTGGCAAAAATCTGATTGTGTCATGATACCACCTCTGTTGATGCGACCTCAGCAGCTTGTGGTAGCTCATACATTATGATTTAAGCAGTAACACATCAGATTAGGAATCTGATCAATGATTCTTGCTTTGGAACACCCACCAGCAGGAGGAAGGACATCTCAGACCCATTGGTCTCAATGGACTTGATGCATTTTATCTGTTTGAATAAGTGCTTTTACAGATCATAGGATGGTATCCAAGATATTTTTTGCTGGTGCTCACTGAAATGAAGTGCTCTCTTAGTTTTGCAATTGCCTTGGGGCTCCAGGAAAACAGTTTGGAGTAATTTTCTTTCAAATGGGGGTCTGTGTGTGTGCACGTGTGTGTGTGTGTGTGTGTGTGTAAAAACTTCATTTTCCACCTCTTATATAAAAGAAGGCCACAATCTAGCCCAAAAGAGACAGGAAACTTCAATGTTTCCTGTAAAACTAGGAAAAGTAATTCTTCTACCACTCAGCAGCTCATAGGAGCCTTACATTGCATTTTTGGACCTTTTACATAGTGGGTGAGAGTTTTCTCTGAAGTGGTCAAGCTGGCTGTAGGGACAGCAAACTCCACCTCCAAAGCCTGTCACCCACCAGACTCCTAATTCACAGAAATGAAAGGAACAGCCATGCTAAAAAATACATTGCTTGAATACTTTCACTTGGTGCAGAAGAATCTCCATTATTTTTCCCAAATTTAAATCCTGATTTGTCTCTTGCCAACTATTTCAAAGCAAGCTCCTTATTGCAAAAAATCAGCAACTGTGAAAAAGATTTCATAGTAACTTATCCTGCCTATCCAAAACAGCTCAAGTAATTGAACTATTTTCTCCCTAGAATCTTCCAAGGCAAATAGTCTGTACCATAGGATAATGATTCACATTTCAGACTAGAATGAAACTGAGATGAGAGCAGAAAAGAGAGAAAATGGATACAGTCCTATTATTATAGCTCTTAAGAAGAGGAACAAATAAGCATGATATTATATTTTCATCATTAAATATGCTTTAATGTAGAAAACCATGTTTTAAGAGGATCCTCTGGTCACACCTATGTAACATAAGCCATCAAACTTCCCTTTGAATTCTTGCTTATGATTCTAATGAAGTGCTCTGATTTAAGGGCACAACCTGTGCTAGGATAAAACCTTTTTGGCTCTGTTTTGACTGGAAGCCACAGAATTCTATTGTTTCACTTGAAAGCTCGTTATCAAGGATATTCCAACTCAGATTAAAAGTGTGCTTTCTTCTTAGCATTTGCCTGATCCCGTCTTTCAGCTACTGCCTCCTACAAACCCCACTGCTTAGTTTTGCCACAGAATAAAACAGAGACAGAAAAAAATGGAAAAAGAATTCTGTAATTCATGAATAAAATGCACATCCCCTGACCATGTCAGAAACAGCTTTGCTCAGTAACTCTCTCCCAGCCTGTAAACTCCTTCTGGAGCCTTTGATGCCATCCACAACCAAACCCCAGCCTTTTACTCCCCAGCAGAGCAGGCAGGGCTGTCAGCCCCTGTAAAGCAGCATCATGACAGTGCTTGTTTTATCCACACAGAAGTACACAATGCAGCCTCAGTGAAGTGCAGCATTATGTAAGAAGGAGACTACAAGAGTCTTGAAGAGGGCACGCACCTCTCTGAACAGGGAAAACAGCGAGACCTGAAGGGTAGTCTGGGCTCAAAAACACAGTTTTCCACACAAAATGCAGCTCAAAGACCACAGCTCTACATGGAATAAGGGATTCAAAGCCTTCTGCAATCACTGCACCCCCGGCTAGCAGGGAGCAAGAGCCCAGCTCCCCGAAATGCAGGCTCTGGCAAGGAGGATCCAGACTGGGCTGCTCTGCTGCCCTTCCTCCTGCAAGGGAGACAGCACCAGGGGCTTTCTGCAGGCAGAGAGCAGCTCTCCTGCTCTGTTCCAGCCCTAATTCCGCTGGAACACAGGTGCTATGGGCTTCCCCCTGTGCCCCCCTGCCCTGCCCATCTCCTCTGACAGCCCTGGCCAGGCTCGCAGGCTGCAGCCTCTCTGTGACCATAAAAAAACCCCTCTTCTTCCCTCCCCTCGCCTTTCCACAATAATCTTTCCTCTTCTGCCACACTCTGCAAGTGTTACTGCAAACAAAATTCACACAAAGACACTCCCCAACCCCACTGAGCCCCCTTAAACTCTCGTTCTAATGCTTTACACAAAAAATGCTCTTTGGCCCAAGAATGCCACAAATCAATAAGCACTGCTTGTGCTGGGTATCTGTAGTGTTTCATGTAGGCTGTAGCAACTTGAAACTGTAAAGAATGAGCTGGGGCTCTTTTGTCACCATTTATTATGTTGATTGTGTATTTATTCCTTGAAGCAGGATTCTGCTTAATGTTCTGTGCTTTGAAAAAGCCTGGCAGCTGGCGTAAATGAGTTATAGACCCATTTACCACCAAATCAAAGCCCAGAGCCAGATCAAAGCCAGATAAAAAAAAAAAAAAAAAATCATTTTTCTGTCACAGACTGGATGGCTTCTTCTCTGCCCTGTAAATAAAATTGATATTATTTCATCCAACTTCTATTTTCTCCTGATCAAAATATGATTATGTCTAATGCTATCCTGTCCAGGGCACTGAAGTTATACGAGATGTGAAAGCTTATTGATGTATTCAATTACGGGATGCTGCTCCATTGTCTGCTGAGCAGAGATGCTCAGTTATCGGTTCTTTAGAGCTGTACATTTCTGCCTAACAAAGTCATAACTCCCACAATTACCTGCCTGATGGATGGAAAACAGAAATATCTCATGAGTCCAATGCCGTTATCAGCTCTTCTCCATCTCTAAAATTGCTTTATATTAATGAGATTAGGGCTGTGAAAGAGGTGGCACAGAATTTAATTATTTATATTTTTCCTCCCATGATAGCAACACGCTTATGTTTCTTGATCTGCATAATGATTTTTCTATAGTACAGCATTTCCCCAGTAAGAACTAGATGAAATGTGAAAAGCAATGAAACATAACCTTTCTAAAGGCTTATGTAACTAAAGCTTGCACCTGTGTTTTCCCCACCATCTAGACATCTAACCCTTACACCACAGTACTTGTCACAAGACTCCTTAGCAGGACCCGCACTGAAAATATAAAAAAGACAGCATTGCATTTAATTAGGCTGAAACACACAGAGTAATTCTCAGGAGTTGGGTACATCAACTGCAGGTAGTCACACTGTTTATAAACACCCTGAATATCAGTGATGTTTTGCTCCCTGTAGCTTTCCAACAACAACTGTCCATGCTTTACAACAGTACTGAGTTGGCATGTGCAAAATCCTGCTCTCCAAATGCCAGTGCACTCTCACCTATACTTTTTCCCCAGGAAATCTAGTTAGAGTCTATACAACTGCTGGTAGTGTATTTTTACCTCTTCCTTAGGCTTGCAAGATATTTTTTCATCAAATAGAGACACATTCTCTTACTACAATTTACTGTGATGAGAGACGAGGAGAGGTATTTTCCACAGGGTTGTTCTGGGATGTTATCCCTGCAGTAAGCACTCAGATTTTAATATAAACAATATAGCTGTGATACAGTACAACTGCCCTAAAGGCTGTTGAGGCTGGTTTTGTGTTTATTATTTGTGCTACACAAAAAAGCATTTCAGCTTTATCATTGCTAAACACAGCAAGTTTCAATCCCACAAGGAAGAAGGTACTGTGAGAATCAAGCACGTGAAGATGACTCTGTATGTATAGCAACCAGAAATAATTCTGGTCCAAACTAGGCTGTTTAGAAATGCTGATGCTCCCTGAAGCATGCAGCAAAATATTTGACCGAGTAAGAGATTAAATTTTCCCTCCTACACATTTAGCAAAAGGTTTGTTTGGTGCAGTTTGGTGCTCAGGCTCCCTTGGCACCTTGAGAGTGATTAGCTCATTCAGCAGCTCTTTTTGGCACTCCTGACTGCCTATTCATGCAATTGGTGACATTTCATTCATCATCCTCAGCTCCCAGGAGGTGGAATTATGGAGCTCTTCAGAAGTGACCGCACAGCCCTGCGTCCCTCCCACCCTCTTGTCTCCCTCTCCAGCGGGGCATCTTTCAGACAAAAAGGGTTAAAGTGTCACTGCCACACAGATGATTTCCAGCAGTATCTCTCCCTCCCAGCTCATCATTCTGCAGCAGCCTGGCTGCTGTCACCCTCCTTTATTATATATAGCAGATGACAGGAGTAATCTTTAGTTCAGAGATGACAGTTTGTTTTCTAAAAATCTGAGAATGATGTAAGCAGTATTACTTGACATCACTGGCACACAGCTTGAGGTAACTCATACTACTGCCAGTGAGAAATACACCTTCCCTTCAGACCCTACATTTATTTGGGGTATCATTTATTGTAATACAGCATTTTTGCCAGTGCTCAGTCTGTTGCACGTTTAAAGAGGGAGATCTGTTACGCTTAAAAATCTATACTGCATTTCATCCTGCAAGGCAAATAGACATTTTTCAGATCAGTTTAAGCAGTACAGATAAAACCCTGGGACAACAGCTTTGAACACCAGACATCTGCATTTATTTACTGATTAATCTCTTTACACTTACACTTTTCTCCGTATCTTAAATATTGTTTCCTTCTTTACTCAGGAACCTGTAACTCTGCTGTAAGAAACTGAGAACCAAGATAACTCATTAGTATTTGTTTGGAAAGCATATGTTAGCATGTGAAGTGGAACTACTTATGACATTTTCAAAAAGCTATGAATAATCGCATATCATTAGAAGTGTTGATTGAGATAGTGCTTTGCCATGACATTTTTAATCTGTGGCGTAAGTAAATGCAGAATCTCCCTAGCAAAAGGGAAAAAAATCAGAGTATCAGACCCCAAAGTTTTCTGTCTACTGTGTCCTAGATGTAAAATAAAGAAAAGGAAGGAGTTGCTGGCAAATCCAATAGCAAAACTTCCACTGATTTCAGTGGGATCAGGTTTACTGCAGCTGTGGTAATTTCCTAAAAAAAAAAAAAGGACTAAGTGTTACCCTTGGAAGGGAGATCAAGGCTTCCTTTCCGTTCACACATGGAATCTCGGGGTAGCTCTACACTCTTCACATTAAAAAGCTGCTTTATTAGCTAAATTCAGAACATTGGCCTACTCTTTGTTGAAAAAGCAAAACAGTAGTTTCATGCAATATATATGCTGGGAATAAGTCCACTTGTTTAGAGAAATTGTTAAGACCCAAAGGTATGAGAAATACAAAGAATAAAATTTAGCCAGCACAACGCAGGGGAGAACTGGGGCACCAGAAGATGGAGCAAGCTCCTCGTACCCCATGTGGTGGGAGGTGATGGATTTACCACCTCTGCAGACATCATACACCACGGATGAACTCACTGTTCTGAGCTGCCATTTCAAACAGACCTGATGGACACCAAGATCCTGCCTATTTCCAAATATGTCTGCTTCAAATAGGAAACCACTACCTGGGAGGAGGCAGTGATTTCTGAGCTGTTTCCTTAGGGACCAACAGGAATGAAATAAAATACATTGTACAGAACAGTGTTTCATATCCTGAACACCAGGCAGCAGTACTTCAAGAGAGTTTAATTCCTGTGAAGCTAAACTGACTATTTCAAAATTAATAACTGCTAACAGGGATGCTGCATGTGCTGCTCAAAGTAATAATATGCTAAAGCATATTCCACCAGATTGAAATCGAGTTGGAAGTACTTTAGGCTGGATTTTATTGCTGAAGCTCATGTATTCCACCACCACACTCAAAGAAATGGCCAGAAATCCCTGTCCTATCCTCCTAGGTCTGAAAATATTTATGGTAGAACCATACCCCCTTATTCTCCATGAGACCACAGCATCACTGGAATGAGGACACAATACTGGTCAAACAAAAGGGCTCCAGCAGACCTTCATAGGAGCATTCAGTTTGGACTTTAAGAAAAAACACTGTTTCTCACTGGGATTTCTGGGTAACTTCCACAGGAAACTTTAATCCAGGAAGACAACTTATTACCTTTCTCCAGCTAGAAAAGTCTGCCAAAATCTCAAGCAACTGAAAACAGGGTGCACAGTACTCTTTGTGGCTGACCAACGTTTCCCAGGTCACTCATCCCATCCTGCCTAGGATATTAATTTATGTATTTTAAGAAACGCCCTCTAAATATTTCTCAGTATTATGCATTTACCCATCTGATGATTCAGGCAAAAGTGCCCCAAAACAGGCACTGCTATTAAGAAGCAGCCTTTCCATATTAAATTCTGTACTCTAAATTTTTGAGTCATTTGACTTCTCAGTTATATTTGAAAGCCAGCAGCACAGTTACAGATGTGCCTGGTGCTGAGAAGGTGCAAGATATCACAATAACTTGAGGTGAATAAGAAATGAGAAATGCACACACTGAAATAGATTTTTGCCAGTGCTTTCTATGTGCCATTTATTTCTCCTAATGCAAAACTCACTGAATTCAGAAGAATTGTATTCATTATATTTGAATAAAGCCATTATTCATGAAACATGCTTCTGCATCTGAGCATGCTCTGATTAAACACAAAAATACATCCACATCTCACAAGGAACAAAGAGTCAAAGCAAACAATTTACAAGCTTTATTTACAAGATCTAAGCAGTCAACACCAAAGAATATATAATCCCTGTGCTGCAATCAGGGTCAACTCACACGTCAGAGGGACAGAAAACTAAGACAAAATTGGGAGTGAATAAATTTTCATTGCATGGTCTAGCCAGAAACTGGCTGGACAGAAGTTTGTTTGCTTAGGTTTATTTTATGGCACTGCAGGAAATAAGTAGGTTTTGGACAGGGGAATCTGAGCTTTAAAAAGCTGTTCCATCTCCCTTTCTTCCCTTCTCACAAGGATTCCTTTTTTTTTTTTCCCCCTCCAAGAGCATTGCTAAAAAGCAAACACAGCAGAGCTTCCACTTTGACACCTGGAAGCATAGGAAGAACATAAACCCCAAATAAACAGCAATGTTATATAAAACAGCATCCAGAGGGCTGCCAGCAACCAGTGCCCAGCACCGGCAGCAAAGAATCACACTGCCTTGCCCTGCCATGTCCAAAATGGCTGGTAATTGCCTCCCACAAAAGCATTTTAATTCCATAGAAATGCTCTCCCAAGCCACTGAGGGAATGTGGGAGTGTGGCTGCCTGGAGCTGGAACCCCCCACACAGACCCTCTCCTTTCCTCACAGACTTTATGGGGTCGTTCTCCACGGGCAACTGCTTTTCAGAGCTTCTGGCTTTTCTGAGTTTTGAGCATAGTCATTAAAAACTTGGACTAAAGCTACTGCCCTTCTGCCAAGCAGATCTGTGTGTGAGGGTAGGGTCACTGGTGGAGGTGGTTGTTTTGAAAAACCAACCTTTCAAGCTTTTATTGCACAGCGACTAATTCCAACATCAGATATCAAATAGTTCAACAGAATACAGGTGGAACTTTATTCCTATTTTCACTAGTGCTACTCCTCTTGTAGCTTAAGCCAGAGGTGAAATCTGAGACTTCTGGATTTGTTCACTGGCTGAAATGAACATTTAGATGTTGGTTTTATCACTAGAAAATAGTCAGATAAAATGGTTGAATAAATATCTTTATACCTTCATTCTTACATAACTCCAGAAAGCAGCATGAATACCTGGCTTATTCAGATTAATTTTTTAATTTTTATGTCTGCAATAGCATGCAATGTAATATTGTTTAATGTTGTAAAATAGCATTACCAAGATGGTGAATTATTATCAACTACACCTTTTCCAAATTTAACCTAAATTGCTCCAGAAATTTCACTGAGAGGTAAAACTCATTAGCAATTAAATATTGTCCCAGAAGTAATTATCAATATTAATGATAACAAAAATGAGTGCAGTTATACTTTCTGGAAGTCCAGTCTGCAGCAATAAAAATATGCCATAGAAATGGAATGTAGCAAATTGCTGGTTTGCAGAAATAGCTGAAGAGATTTGTTAACACAAAAATAACGTTTATTTTAATGCCTTTAAAATAAAATAAAAGCTGCAGCATTTTTCAAAAACAGAGTTCAGCAGCAGCACCTGCCAATGCACTTCACTTCTGTATGCCAAATTCTTAGGCAGGAAATCTTTAAACTCATTTAACGTCACAATTTTAACAAAATAAGGGCTGAACTCATGCCAGACCTGAAAAAAAAACCATCTAAATCTGGTTCAAGTTCAGAGAAACAATCACATTTGATTTGTTTGCACTGAAATATTGCCTTTGACTTAACTCTCTCGTGGTGTAGATAGTCATAAATTTTAAGCCTCAGGAGGTTTTTACGGTGTCATCCTTTTTAAACACTGATATTCTGCTTTGCAATACTTTACCCCAAAATCTCACAAGCCATAATATCCCTGACCAGAGTCAGTTCGAGGGGATGCAGTTCTTAAAATGAGCTCCTATTAAAATTCCTTGCAACCGGATCACAGTATTTGGCAGTATCAGCAATAACCATTAAACCCAGCCAAAAACATTCTGACAGAAATCTGGGGTTTTGACCAGAGCAAATATTTATGAGACGTGTGCAGTTTTCTTTTAAAGGAGCTTTCCTTGCAGAGAGAACTTTTCCTGATTGCTTTTCGTTTACAAAAACAAGAAGTTGACATTTTCTGCAGGAAGTACAGCATTTTCTGATTAGCTCTAATAGCCACTTTTGGGAGCTGCTGCAATTTATCCCAGCATTTGAAGTAGCTGAGTGTCATTAATTGCTATTCACCAGGGTATTCAAGGCACTTGGTACCTGGTAAAGATGGGAACTAGAAATCAAACTGCAGGCCAGGGCTGAGCAAAACACTTCAGCACATGAATGAGGGCTGAGGTGAACACAAATTCTGCAAACTGTTGACCTGGAATTGTGTTTTAGAAACTCTGGAAAATGTGTCAGACCAAGTGCTAGTTTAAGCATCTGGTAGCAAAATATGTGCCCATTATTTGATTTTCTAATTTCAAAAGCAAGGAAACTTTTTCATACATAAAGTTTCCTGCTGTAAACTTTTCCATATTTTTTTTGCCTGTATCGCTGTCTTTTCCCTCTTCATGTTTCTCAAAAATTCTCTCTCTGGACTGAATATATCTCAGTCTTATATTAAAAACACATGATCTTGTTATACTGATAAACCAGATCTTGATAATGCCAAAGCTACAGTAATATGTAATTCTTGTCAAAAGAGTCACTTATTTCATTTCCCTTCCTCCGAGGTGTGCTCTCTAAGTCAGTTTCTGATGGAAACAAATGAAGGCAATGATTTGTCTTGAATAATAAAGCACCTGCAGCTGTTTGCAGCATTTAGAATGATGGCTTATCATTAGCAGAAACCCTTAGATATTCTGAGCACCCTACATGCCTTGCAGGTAGGACACCAGGGTCTGTGTCATTTACCTCCCTTTCTCATCATTTTCCAATAACAAGAACATCAAGGATGCAGCACATACATCACCTGCCTAGGAGTCTGGATTTGCTTTAGACACGAACCTCTGAGTAACTCCCCTCTGCCCCCCAAATGTCAATAGGAAAGATTTTCTTAGACTTGAATCATGTAGAATCTATAGAGCAGGTCCTCCTTCTGGGTCTGTGGTGGGAGCTGCTCTGTGGCTGGGCAGAGGTAAATGCTAAACCCAGCGAGGATTTTAAAGGCAATTATACACTCAGGTATTCCCCAAGCTGGCACAGCTTTGAAGACCAACTGTCAGGTTTGTCTTTGTTGTTAACAATCCCAGGGAGGTAAAACCTACACACAAATTCCTGTGCAGCCTGCTCACGAAGCAGCAATAACGCTGTGGAAATGGCTGTGGGGCTGTGCCAGCCAGCTGATATGGGACCTGGAAGCAGCTTTTACAGCATAGTCATACAGCAAGCAACTCAGCTTCATTCAAAATAGATTAACTCATTACAGAGAGCAGCAGAATAAATTGCACAGGAATGAGTGAGGGATTTTCAGGGGAGTTAATGCACTCTAAACCACCACAACACGAAACTCCTGTATAACTAGAAAGGATAAATTTGTAGCAGTATAATTTACAGTTTAGGAAGTTCAAATAATTACACATGAATTGCTAAAATAGTCATTATGGGAAAATCCCTTTGCTTTATAGAGTAGCTTTAGTTTTTCAGCTGTTCCACAAACACAGCCAGGTGAAACAGTTACTTGTCACCACTATTCAAATCACTGGTGATCTCAAGAAATAAAAACCCCATCCAGTTATTAGTGTTTTGCATCGTTGTGATTTTGAGTCAGCATTTTCTCTAGCTGCAAACTCACAAGTTACAGCTCCAATGCAAGGTTAATAGTAGATCAGTTACTGTAATTAACAAGGTCAATAATAGGCTAAGAATAACGCATTTTCCTCCTGGGATAAACTGTGCTGCATTCAGATAGTCCTAAACTCCAAGAGAACCACAGCATCCAGATGACTCGGGGCACCAGGGCAAGCACAGAAGATCTTTTCTGCCAATACTTAGAGGATTCCATTTCCCATCCCAGTCTGACATCCCAGTTTTGCTGAGGATGGACCGATATCAAAGCATGAAAGCTAACAGGGCCCATTTTCCCTGCCTCCCTGTGGTGTCACACAGCCATGCCCTGGTCTCTGAAGTGCCACCAGCCCATCCCAGCACACATCCAGAAGGGGCTGTACCTGCTGCTGGTTTCAGCAGGATGGTAACTGCACTTGGTTCTCGTGTCCCTGGGCATCCTGCACAGCTTTCACTTGCCCTGTCCTCTGTTTATTTTGGCTAAGACACTGCTGCCTTTAATTTCCTCATACCCATGAAAGGATATTCCTAATTCCTCTGCTCCCAATTCATTCACCCTTCCAAGCTTCTGCTCCTTCCTAGCAGCAGGACTCTGGCAGACATCACAGAGGACACCTGACTGCTCCACCAGCCCCACGACCTGTTCCACCTGTCTGGAGGCTCCTCGAGCCAGTTTTACATTTGCTGCAGGCTGTATACTGTGCACCATCATCTGAGTCTGCATCTGAGCTGCTCTCTCCCCAGCAGAAGAGCTGGGGAATGAAGGAGGGCAGCTGCCCAACCTCCTCTTTGGCAGGGAGAGGATCTGCTGAGGAGGAGAGCAGCAGTTCTGGACAAATACAACCAGTTTTGCCAGAGAGATTAGGGTGATTGGGGAAGTGCCAGCAGACACAAAGGAGCAACAATGTGCAGACAGCATGACACTGCTCTCCCTTGGTGAAAGGCTGACTTTGGTAATCAGGAGATTGCTTGGATTTATTTGCACCTTCAGTCAGGGCATGGGAGAAGAGCTGGGAGCTGATGTGCAATAGGAGTAGAGGGAATGGCTTCTCTCCTTTGCACAGTGATTGGAAACAGCCACAGTCATACAAGAAGGTGAGAGAAACCTATTTACACCACCCACACCACTGTCCTTCCTTTGTTCCCCTCTGAAGGAGCAAGAAATCCTGGAACACTAGTGCTTGAGAAGTCACCCAATACATGTCCTCAATGCCCAAATCAAGATCACATCTATTCCTAGCAGATGTTTCTCCAACCCAGCCTTTAAAAGCTCTGAGGATGGAAGCATTTATCATCCTTCTTGGTTAGGCTATACATAAAAGTTTAGAGATTTTAAATAGCAGCATGCAAGCTGCTACAGCAAGTGTTGCAAGCCTGTGCATTCCAGTAATCATATTCCAGTAATATTGGCCTTCACTTTTGCTCTGGGTTGCTGAACTAATACAAAATTCTGATTGAATATGTGCTGCCAGTGGAAAAGCTGGAAATCAGTAAACATACTAAGAGCAGTCTGTCTCTGCAAGAGCACCAGGCAAAGGACTGCCATGGGGAAAGAGAGAAAAGCTTGAGGAAAAGCACCAGGGTGAACAAGCCCTGCTGAGCCCTCTGGAATTGCTGTGGGAAAGTCTGCCCTTCCTCACAGGGATCCCTGCAGCAGTTTGAAGCCAGTGGCTAACGTATCATCTAATGGCTATTGAAATGAGAGCAGAAAGGACAGGAAAGGCAGAGAGGAAGAGATTATTTCAGCAGCTTTGCTCTCAGTAACAAGGGTTTTCTCCTTTATGGAAAGTATAGCATCATCTCGGGTTTCTTACACAACTGGAGCTTTCTACACAACCTTTCAGACTGCAGTTTGGGTTTATTCCCATGCAGTTTCACGTCTTTGACATGACCTCGAGGACTGTCATTCTGCAGCAGCCTAGTTTTGGGAACTGGCTTGGCTGAAGTTCACCATCTGCAAGGCGTTTCTCAATTTCCTTCCACAAGCCTCCCTCAGACTGTGTGCCGAGGTTGGTTACCAAACACACCACGTTTTACAGTCCTCACATAGTTGCCTTGGCCCCCCCAAAGGCCTTTTCTCCTGCATTAGAGCTCTTTCTGAGAATGCTTTCCATGGTCTGAGATGCAAAAGCACCACTTTGAAGAGGGAAAACAAGAGCTCAGGGGTCATGCCCAGAGGCTGTGCTGCCCCATCCCTGGGCAGCCACACAAGCTGTGCCAAGTGCATCAGCACTAATTTATCAGACAACAGCAATGGCTCTGCTCTCACCCAGGGCAGAACACCCCAACCTGTGTTCAGTTTATCCCGACAGAGAGCACCCTGCAAAGCAGTGCTGCAGACACAAATCGTGCATCTCCTTCCAGTCCTTCCCCAGTGCCTCCAAATGGGTGCTTCATCCAAGCACAGCCACATCCCATAGGATTGTCTGCTAAAAACCCCTAACTTTTCTGAACCAATGCAACTACAGTCAGACAGAAGCAGCAGGGTGGAGAGCAGTCCTGTACTTGTCTCACTGCAGCCACGGCACAGCAGGGGAGAATTCCAGCCTTTAAAGACAATACAACCATTATGTGGGCAGGAGTTCAGGATATACTGGAAAATAACCACATGGGGAAAACGCAGTTCAAGGGCTACATTTGTCAACATTTTCTGGCATCTAGAACCCAGTCAAACCTCATCATAATTCATGCAGTCACGCCAGAAGCTAATCATCACCCTCACTATTATTTTTAGTGGATCCCAAGTGATGACTGTGCATGAGCAACATAGAAATAAAGTTCTGAATTATTTATGGTGCTCAAAACACCTCAACAAAAATGCTGGCCCTTCTTGTGTTCATGCAGAGTCCTGGATTAGGGGCAAAGAGTGGAAATTAGGATTAGGAGCAGCAAGTGGAAAAAGTCAGGACAGAGGTTACAATCCAATTTTCTTTTTTAGCAGCCCCCTTGGCTTTGAATTATGTTTTATTTTTCACACATCAAGTTTCACATACCAGGCTTCAGGAGATCTACACTCAATTTCCAGTTCTTCTGCAAATCTGATACAGCTGTGACCAGGACATTTTATTTCTCTATGACTCAGTTTACCACATATGAGAAGGAAGCTAATTCTCAAGATATATAACTAAAAATAAATGAATAACATTTTAATTGCCTGGATATTATTGAGCTGGTCTACATAAGCAGAAAAATAGCTCAAGACAGTGTTCATGTAGAAAAGGGTGTAAAACAAACCAGCTTTCTAGATCAAAACAAGCAAATCTAATTTCAAATCAGAAATGGTTTTTATATTTATTTCATTATCTTGCCATCAATGCTTTAACTATTTTTTTTTTCCCCAGAGGGAGGATGTTCAGTTTCCTGGAGTGATTCTACAGATGCCTCTTTAAGCCTTAATTTCTCTGAATGAAGGAGCCAATTTCAGGACTAATAATATGGTTACAATTGTCATTCATTCAGAAAAGCAATTTAATTTTGATCAGGACCTACCCCTCAGCTTTGAATTCAAATTAAGATAGGCCACAGATTCTGAATATAGTTACTGCTAAAATGGAAGAGATCCTGCTGCCCACAAGAGACATGTGGACTCTCACCATGCCAAAAATTTGTGTCAGATAGATAGTACTCGAAACACAATTCTCATTAAAATGGATTGAAGCATTCATGTTCTGGAAACACAAAGAATAGAGACTAATGGATTAATCCGTGGAGAGTGCCACAATGATCTTTACCTTGTTCTTGGTAGAACAGCCTTCCCACAATCCTCCTTCCTTCATTCAACTTCAAACAAACAAGATGCTCTAGCTGAAAAGAATTCACTGAAATCAAAGCATCCCAAAATCCTAAACATGTTTCCATCCAGCAGCATGGTCTGACATAGGTAATGACGCCTTTGCTCCAGTAAATCCAAAACTGCCTCATCTTTTAATACCTTCCTGTAAGAAAATCTACATCTGAAAAATGCATTTCCAATATCTATATTAGGTATATTTTAATAAAAGTACACCATAAAAATAAAAAGCCTGCACCAATGAAAAGCCTCACTTGCATAATATTAAACATCTGTGATTAGGTGGAATCAAATTTCATTCTTTCCAACTGTAGTGATTTTTAAAAAAATAATTTCAAGTGATAGCATTTATCATCATGCACCTTTCTGAAGGGAGAATACACTGACTGGTTCACTGTATTTTAAAGCTCCTGTGATAAAGCCAGGAATGAGACATTTGCATGTGAAAAGTTCTGCAGAGGAATGCTCTTACTTATGCCAGTAATTCTGTGATTGCCAGCCCAGTGACCTCTGAATAGGCATTATACACATCTCTACTACCTCAACAACCATCTGTCTTAAATATATCCATCACAGACACTAACTATATTTAGAGATCAACTCTATAAAGATCACAAAAGGGATTAAATAACCCAGCTTTTCAACAGCAGGTGACTTGACACATTGATGTAGGGGATCACTTTTGGTCCAGTGCTCCATATTTCATTACCCCTGACCCTGGAGGTAAAAGTCAATATTGGAGCTGCTCTAAAACTGGTATTTCATCCACATTTCTGCTTCACTGCTAGAACACAGAATTATAGGACCATAAGGAATGTGGAGAGGTCACAGGGGTCATACAGATACAGCATCAATCACAGGTGTCATCTGTGATCTAATGTGAACCATTTCCAAGGAGAGAGGCTCCACAACTTCACTCAGGACTTCCCCTGGCAAACCCTCCCTGCAAGGGATGCTTTTCTTCTGCCTAATCTTGCTCTAATCACTTGTAATAGCTCCGTGCTTATTCATTCCTTTCTCCTTAACAACAGCTCTATGCAACCAGAGGTCTACTGGGGCAAAGCAGTACCTTTATTGTAACAAAATTTGCAGTTTTCAAACAAATATTCTGATTTCTTTTGCCCAGAAAAATAGCGAGCTAAAGTAATTAATTTTCAAAATACTAAGGGCAATGAAGAACTGTTCAAAGATTGCAGCACTACAAAGGGAACAGGACCTTCCAGTGCTTTGTCTGGCAGGAGGAATACAGAATTTATCTCAGCAAATGCATCTTCAAAAGAAGAAATAAGCCCATAAAGTCCTGTTGACTTGTCTGTAGAGGTGGAATTAATTAATTGCATCAAAAGGAATTGGAGCTCCTGCCCCTCTTTCCTTGCCAGTCATGGCTTTCAAGAAGAAGCCAGGCAGGAATAGTCAGCTGGGTGTAGCACCACACAAACCCTCCCAACCCTTGCACCATTGCTGCTGCTGCCACCAGTGACCAGTGCTCTGCTGGGTGATAACACAGCACTTGGATTTCAGGGTGTAGTTGTGGGGGAGGAGGGCTCTGCTCCACCATAGCATGAAGTTAAGAGGAATCTCAGTTCCTGAAGATTGAAGGTCCATCCAAAAGACCCAAGATTTTTCCAGGAGGTTTTTTATTATGCTGCTCACACCTTTCCATATAGAGGATAAATAAGATTTTACTGTGTGAGGCACCTAACATTACACCATTGCTCAAAAGCAGACACTGGATTGAAAAGAGATATTCTAGCCCACCCTCTTGTATTTATTTTTGAGAGAGTAAATTTTAGTTGAAGTTACTTCTGTGTGCAGCACAAGACAAGGAATCACAGCCCCAATTAGGGGTTTTATAATTTAGAACTGTTCCACATGGCTGCCCATTCAATCCATATAATTCGTTATCAAATCTCAGGCCCTCTTACTCACTTTTTCTTTGAATGGGTTGGATTTAATTTGAAGTTTTATTTAAATGGTCACGAGCAGCATTTAAATATGAATCTATAGAAGTTTGGTTATGCAAAGTTCAATTAATAGTCCACATGTCTGTGTAATCTGAAGGCCCAATTCCATCCCAACACCTGTTTTGTATTTAACAGCAGGTCACAGCCACAAAGGTTGATGTAATGCCAGCATAACACAAAATACTGTGTGAATATTCTCCCTCCATTGAACTCCTAGCAGATGAACTATTAATCCCATGATGAAATTAATGGGGCACTTCTATAATTTTACCAAAACCCCCTCCAAATGGCCTTTTCTTTATGTCCATAATTTGCTTTCTTTTACATTTCATTAACAGTGCAGAATTATTTTGTGTCTTGACTTGATCTGATACTCCTCAACCCCCAAACAACCTTTGTAATATCTGGACCATTTATTCCCTTAAATAGTGAATTTTCCTGAAAAAACTTTCCACTAGAGTTTTATAGATCTCATGGAAATTGCCACATAAACTTGGAGAGCCAACACCAGAGAACATTAAAGAAGGGGTAAAATTAATTTGCTTTCTGGTTACTTTAGTCACTCATTAACTCAAGGACAGGAGAATGACTTAGTCTTGACTAACCCCCCAGAGTGAGTGTCCTGCTGTGTGAGGGAAGGACACTGTAGAGTTTTTTGTCCTGGCAGGTACTGGAACCCAAAGGATCAACCTAACCTTGAGATCTGACCCATCCTGCAGCCCCTCACTCTTCTGATACTCTGAGAAATGCTGAATCCAAGTGATTGGAAATAATCACCCCCTCAATGAAATGATAAATTCACAGAGAAAACGATGCACTGTATTTAGAAATTGTTATTGTATTTGTCTGTATACATACAAATGAAATTATAATCCACCACGCCAGAGGAAGAACATCTAAAACAAAAACCTGATGACATTTCCCCAACTTCTGTCCCTGTTAGCTTCTGTTACTTACACTGGAGCTGACACATGGAATGTTTGTCCATACTTAGACATATACCAGCACTTATCTTAAAAAATAATGCAAGAAGTGGATAAAACTTAACCTCAGCAAAACACCTCATCAAAACAGTGAATTTCAATTTAAATTGAAATAGCCAATCCAGCTAAAACACACAAGAAGATCAAATTGTCATGCAAACACAATACCTGTAAAGACTGTAGATAGATATATAAATGTGTATATCTATATATGGCAAAGTCAGAAAGAATAAAGCCAAGGTTCTTCTGAAATGAAAATTGAGAGAACTGGTGTAACTCTGAGGCAAGTTTTTGCCAATTTCTGTCCATCTGTGGAATTCATTATGGGCAAAAACCCCTGTGTGATGGGATGAGGAAGGTATTCTGGAGCAGCAGCTCCCTAGCATGTCTGCATCACTGAACAATGAAGTGAAGGCTGTTTAGTTTCAAGGCATCTTACTTATTCTGGGGTACACCTGGAAACACAGGAATCACCTGACAAAAGCGTTGTCTTCAGGGATGTAAAACATCAGAGTAACAGGAGCTCAGGCTGGCAACTAGCTGGATTTGCTCAGTGTTCAGAACAATGTGGTGGAAATAAAAGGAATTAAGAGCTTGGAATTGCCTTGATTGTTATTTTCCAAATAGAGCATGAAAAAATAACACAAAAGAGAAAAATCCACTGGGAAAGATGCAACATTATCAGTTTTGGATCAAAGTCGTAGTATGGCTAAAACTAAATATATTATTTCAAACTCATGGTCAATGAAAAAAGCTCAAACACCCTTTTTGTTGTAGGTTCTCGGCTCAGGTTTTTGTTCAGTAAAATTGTACAGGTTCAGTGAGGATTTTCTAATAGCCTTATTGAGGGGTTTTGCAAAAGTAACATCAAAGGGGTAACCTGACATCTAGATCAAAAAGATTTTGGAATATGGAAAAATAAAGTTTTTTTTGACAGACAAAAAGAAATCAAATACCCCATATCACTCATGCCCTGCAGTCTGAAGTTTAAGGCTTAAGCTTCAGCCTTCACCCTGCCTTGCTCACACAGCCAGGTGTGTCCCAGCAACTCCCTTTGAATTCAGCCAGGCTCAGCCTGGAGGTTTGGGGTTTAGTGCATGCACAGCCCGTTCTGGCTCATCCCAGCACAGCAGATGCCAGTGGATCATGGCAGTCAGAACTGGAGCCTTTACAGCAAGTTTTTAACTGCTCCTTTTAATTCTATTTTTAACTTTTTTTTTTTTTTAATTCTTTCCACTGCAGATGGGAAGCAATTTGCACTTTTCATCAGACATCCTGGATTACCAGCTGCTTTGGTGCTCATCCCATACCCCAATCCCTCCTGTCCAGCCACACATACAATCCCAGTACTCACTGGGGCAGTTGTGTAAAATTCAGGTGTTCAACCTTCCTCTCTCTGCTAGAAACCCTCTTTTCTGCTGTAATGACACCATAATGCATCTAGACTGGGGGAAAACCATTGGGAAAGGAGCTGCAGGGCTGCTCAGACATTGCTCCTGCCTTTTTCACTTTTCAAGTGGAAGCACTTCCTTTGTGGGGATGTGCAGCCCACTGCAAACTTATCCCAGTCCCAAAGTCTCTTTACCAGTTACAGCCAGCTTGCTCAGATGGGAATGCACAATGCTCC
Source organism: Aphelocoma coerulescens (assembly GCF_041296385.1). Taxonomy (NCBI): domain Eukaryota; kingdom Metazoa; phylum Chordata; class Aves; order Passeriformes; family Corvidae; genus Aphelocoma; species Aphelocoma coerulescens. The sequence goes on along the minus strand of NC_091028.1, from coordinate 14,168,343 downwards.
CAGTACTCCTCAAGACCAGGAAAAAAAGCTCTCCTTTCCCCCTCAAAAAATACCAAAACAACAACAAAAACCAACCAAAAAAAAACCCAAAACCAAATAAACAAACAAACAAACACAAACCACCACCAAGAAAAGGCTACAGAATCCCACATAGGAACACAGGAGATAAACTTCGAGTTACAGCCTGAGCTGGCAAAGAGAAATCACAGCTCTAGAGCAGAATGGGAGAGCTGAACATGAGAGTTACTGTCTCAACTACACAAGGTTATAAAAGGCAACTGGCCTTTCCATTCCTTCATAAATAATATCAACAAATATTTAGTCTTTTTAAAAACTTGGTTGGTGCCCAGCAGGAAAGCAAAAGGCAGCAGCACACAGGTTAAGGTGCTTATTTAGAGCTGATACAGCTGCACCACTTCAGTGTCCACTGCTGTCCAGTTCATGCAACCTTCTCAGGCCATACTGGCCATCATCACACACGGATAGGAAGATCAACTCTTTATTCCACAAGATGAGCTCTTTATTCCACTCATTTATTCCGTTTCAGACACCAAAATGCAAGGCAATGAAAGCATTTCCAAAGGAAAGGAAGGCATCAAGTATTTGAACTGCAGTGGTCTTGTATCACTGAGAAAGGGGGTTCTTGTTAAGTGATAGAACAATATGACAACAGCAGAGCCAATCTGAATCTTTGCAGATCTGTAAGTAGGCAGCTATAAATTGCAATATATCCTGACATTCTTTACCAAGTACAACATTAAGGAGACAAATTATACTAATACAGTATGATTTCAAGGTGTACCCACATTTGCAGCATGTGTAAATTTCTCAAATAGAATCCGATGTTTGCTAATACGGGACGATCTAAGTTAATAAGATCAAATTATGTCTGATCATACTACATTAGCAAATGTCACATCAAATTAGTCATTTTCAGAATTATAATGAAGCGCAGAAAGCAACCAAAAATAACTTTTCCAACACAAGTAAGCAGTGCTGAAATTGAGAACTGAGCTAAATACCAAGCCCTCAGAAAATGCTTTTTGAATGCAAGATTTGCCATTTTTTCCTCTCAGTCTTATCCCAGAGAGCTCTCATACAAGATGTGAATCATGGTCACAGTAGAGTCCTGTCCTGAGGTCACAAGTAGGACCTGGAGATAAGGTCATGAACTAGGAAAAGATGGCACCCCCACTGAAGGGCTTTTAGTTCAGGGGTAGTCAACTTTCAGTGGTCCCAAGTAGGAAAATCCATGAAAATCCACTGAACAGAAATTTTGAAAGAGAAACACCTTGAACAAGAAGTTGCTTAAACAGTTATTAAACTTTCCTCTTTTGAAGTGTGTTATCTGAACTACCATAATTAACCAGAGCTTTTATTTTTCTTCCCTGTTACTGAAACCTGTCAGATGCACCTGTGGTATAACCTCATTTACTTGTAAACATACAGGGTTTGGTTTCTCTGAACACAGCCAGAAAAACAAACAACTTCTTGGCTCAGGAATCCCAGAGCCTGCCCTCAGCACGTTCCTCAGCCCAAGGTCCCTGGCCATATGCTGGATTCCAGCACCACAGTCATTTTTTCCCACGTCCTTCCGCCAGCTTGGAAAGCTTCCCACAGATTTCCTCCCCGTCCCTTTGTCTAAAGGTAGAGAATATTTCTTGAAATGCCCACATTAAAGATGACCTGTCTTGTGGCAAAGGCAACCCAAGTAGGATGCCCAAAGTCTCCAAGCCTACCCTAAAAATAGAAGGCTGAAGTCAGTCCTGTTGAGTCTCCAGAACATCTCATACACAGCCTTTCCCAGAATGTTTAACAGGGATAAAAACCTGGCAAGTGGCAGAAGCAGAAACACCAGAAATTTTAAGTAATGTCCAATGTTACCATATTCACTGGGAACACGTGGAACCTCAGTCTCTCCATAGGCCCCCATCATCTATTTAAGTGTGAGAGTACAAGGAAAAGAGGAAAAAAACCAAAAGAACCCACCCCACAGCAAAAATCCCCAAATAACCCCTCCAAAACCAAACAAAAAAACCTGATGGAGAGGAATTTTCTCCCTATGTCAACAGTTAAAGCAGAGTCCAAGATTTCCCCAGGTGATTGTGTCAGCTCCAAGACACAACATTTTTGCCCCTTTTGATGAACTAAAAGACATTGGAAGGGGAAAAAAATACTTGAGAAATTTCATTTCTGTCCTTACTGAGTTAAAATATTACCCATGTAACCACAGCTATCCAAATCTTCTGGGTAATCCACCTTTATTCCCAGCTGAACAAATTAGTGCCAGCTGCAAGCTCCAAGCCAGAACCATTACTCTGTACAGTGCTATGAAAAGTCAAGGCCAAAGTAGTGGTGAACACCTCAGTTATCAGTTCAGGGTTGGGTTTTTTTAAGACTAAAAAGCACACTAAAAAAGATGCCCACTGTTGGAAGAAGGATTTCTAGATACTTTATCAGAAGGTGGAACATATGTTCAATATTGTGACCTGTAGTGTTTAATATTAATTTTCTTGATTTAGTATACACTGGCATATGTTTCAAAGAGCACTTTTTCCCCACAATGACTTTACCAGCCCCTGTTGCTCATGACTTTTGTTTATTTGCTTGATATTTGTTTCTTTTTAATCCGAGCTGTCTGCATGAATTTTAACAGAATTATGGGTGTTTACATAAGGCAGTCTGTTCAGGGACAAAGTTGTTGATCCCTAGAGAAAGCATTGTTCCTATCCTGTCTGCATTTCAGCAGATTAGGTTTAAACCAGACCTATCATCAAAATACAGTCACCAGCACACAAGCTTTACATGTGTTTTAGTTTGAATGGAATAGCCATAATAGAGCAGCCTTTTGTTATTAGTAATTATGAATACTTCTGTTGGATTCTGGTATGTCAGTGGCCTAGGAACCCTTTGTTGTCTTTAAACTAATGTCTACATTATTCTGCATTTTCTTCTTCTAATCCTTCCTCTATCCTAAAGGATTTCAGCAACGTTTTACTGTCATTCTGTTATGAAACTTGTTTTCCCTTGAGCATGTGGCAATTTCATTAGGTACCTGAGGATTGTGTAAAAATCAAATAACAACAGAAGCTAAGCCAAAGTTAAAAAAATAAAGCCAAACCAGCATTTCTACTTAGCTCAAGACAAAAATAAAAGCACATGGGAGGAGGAGGGGAAAGGAGAAAATAAGGGAAGCATTATTTTTTGCATTGTGTTTAACTCCTTGCTGGCTATTTTGCGGTGGATCTCAGAGGGTGACGTGCAGCAGCAGCAGCCAGGCAGCTCAGTCATGTGGTGGTTCCTGAGCCCTTCTCCAGCCCAGGAGCAGCCCCTGGCCACTTACCCTGCTCTAGAACTGGCAACAAGGAGTGTAACTTTCAGGGGAAAACTGGTATTTTTGTATGGAGACCAACTATATCCTACAGTGATATCTTTAACCCAACCTGCTCTACCTTTCTCACCCCCTCCTCTCAAAAATCTTCCTTCAGGCTCAACTCAGCTTTAAAGGAGAATATTGCAGAAAGTGAAGTGAAATTGCACCAGACAGAACCTGATGACCCAGAATACTCTCTAGGATCTTCTTCCAGGGTCATCATCTCAGCTGCTCCCAGGAAAAAACACATCAGAGATGCATGGGACACACTGTCCTACAAACTTCTCTCTCTGACCAAATCAGGCCACCTAGAACAGCAGAGCCACTTTGATGGGACAGGAAGTCTGTTCACCATTTTAGCAGGACAAATAACTCTCCTGCTCATTATAGCACATCAAACAAGGCATTCCTTCTCCTTGGGACCTGTTAGCTACATGCTTGAGCACTTCCTGAAAAAACTATTTGGTGGTTCATGAACATGACTGCTGAGCGTTGTTCTATTGACCACTGAGCCACTCCTGCTACCAACTGGTTCACATTTGAATTAATCACTCAGAAACCCAAGGGCTTGGACATGTGGTGCTTGCACTTCCCAGAGAAGTGATCTGAATCCAGCTAGAAAAGGGTATAAATTCAGCACAGGCTCGAGCCGTTCTGCGGAACGCCACCGTGCAAGCAGAAGTTTGCACGTACGTAGGAGTTCAGCTAATTAAGCACAGCTCAGTGACACCAGCACAGTGAGCAGCACTGCAAAGCTGGCAGCAAGAAGTGGCTTGGCAGAGGAGCCATGTGTGCTAACGCTGCACAAACAGCATTTTAATCAAAGCCACAAGTCACAAGCTTCGGTCTCTTGGCTTTGGCTTAAATCTTGGGTCATTTTCTCATTACACCCAAACCCATCTCGTAGGATATAATACTGCTGTGATTTTACACAGAAACACACACACCCCCTGGAGAAAAGTAACATTAGTAAACAGCAACATCAATAAAACAAGCTTTTCATACAGTAATTTATGCCCACAATGCACAGACAGCACCACAATGGCCTTTGCTGGGCACGGAAAGATGGGACATAAATTGGTCATGGTGTGTGTCAGTACAACAGCTGTGATAGATCAAAAAGGAGACTTTGAAGATGAAAATGGCTTATATAAAATTGGCTGAAAATTTATTAGTGCCAAATTAAACTAAATATTTTCTAATTTTTTTTAAATAGGGTGAAAAGACAGCAGTAACAGTTTTCCTTTGTGTTTAAGGAATCAGATTTTTCAAAGCTAAAGGGATTTAATTGGTCAGTGCCTGTTATCCCTGAGTGCTGGGCAAGTCCTTGAATTGCCTTTGCTAATTGCACTTTAAGACTTAGAAGTAGAAATAAGCTTTCTCCTCTTGTTTATAAAAATGAGTCATGTTTATGAGCAAGAAAATTAAAACAGGTCTTTGTTCATGGCAGGAGAGTTCAGATACACTTGAAAAGGGAAACACGCCAAACCTTTGCTTTTAATTTCTCCAGGGTTATCCACCCTGAGTGCTTGTCCTGCCTAACCTTTCTGAGAAGAAAATCCCATCTAAAGTTATTTACACCCCCTTGGACACGAGAGGTGTCTGCATGCAGACAGACACACCAAGGAACAGAGCAGCACTCAGGGACCAGCTGAACTTACTGAAGCTCCCAGGGAATTACAGAGTTTTCTTGCCTGTGAGCACAGTTAAAGCTCTGCACTGGTCTGTGTCCCCCGACCAGCCTGGGCAGACACAATGAAATCTCAACTTTATTATCTCCAGCACTATTGAACAATCGATTCCAGTCTCATCTACTGCCCTTGAATTAAGGGATGCAACAGCACTTTCATCTTTGCTGCCTAATGAGCAGCCCTCAGCGACCTTCATGAACCGAGGCTGCCTGAGTGTGTAACTCTTTGTCTGAGCACATTACACAACCCACCAGGACAGAGCAGACTGGTTCTACTGCTGCCCTGACAGTTCCAGGGTCCCCAGCAGCACCCCAGTGTTTGCTTGATGATAGGCTGCTGATTTTAAAACTCTGCAGCCACCAAAGTATCTTCCCATTTTATCATTGCATGAAATGCAAGGCAAGGGTGGTGGTCTTGGAAATAAAAGGCCATCCAAAGCCCAATTATCCTTCTATTTCTTTGGCAAGGCTAATCCACATCTGGCCTGTGCCTACAGCACTCCAGACAGAGACAGACACAAGGCTCAGCCCATTCCTTGGGCATCTGCCCCAGAGTGTGATTAAACAGACACATCCAGCATCTGTTTCCTTCTGTAGAGCTGTTCTGCACAGGGTGAGGAGTCTCCCTGTTTCCCTCTTACATGTGTGCATCAATAATTAATGAGCCCTGTACAGTCAACTGCTCCTTCCAAGAGACAGAGAACCCAAGATCACTCACTCTTCATTCACACTGTGCAGTGTTTTCAAGGCAGAGACCATATCTGGCCAGAGGAGTTAAAATAAAGCCCTTCTCCCAGCAATTCAGAGGATTTATCCATACCTTATAAAGCTCTGTGATTCCAGGATACTGCTGAAAATCCTCTCTCTGCTTGCAGAAACAAACAGCCAGGTGACATCAGCCTCATTCCCTGCAGGACAGATAAAACACAGAAGGGTTGCAGTGGATTCCCACTACCAGGACTGAGTCTGCTCTGGGGTAAGTAACTCTGTGCTTAAAGGTTTAGATACCAACAAGGACCACTTGCTCAAATACAGAAATCTGAGGACATTTTTGTAGAAATCTTTGTATTAAGACATCTTAACTTATCTCAGATCTATTGTTTCATCAGTATTTGTTTCTTTCCTTCCTATTCCCTTCTTTGGTTTAATCTCCTGAGGCATCTCCTCCCCATTTGATATTTTTCTTCCATAGAAAAGGCACAGACAGGGTAAGAAAACAGCTTCACAGAATCAGCAACCAAACAGCACCCCCCCCCCCAAAAAAAAAAAAAAATCCTAGGTTTAGAGCACTGCAGAAAAGCCAGCTTCCAAAAACTCTGCTATTCAACCCAACAACAACAACCCTCATAAAAGAAAAATAAACAGGAGAGGAAGAAAGCACAATTTTCACCCTACCCCAAACCTGCACAAACTCCAACCTCCACACAGACTGAATTCAGTCAAGCAAGTTTGCTTGAGCAAATTAATTTCACATGTGAGGGAATCCCTTCACTCAGGACAGCTGTCCCTGCCCTAGCACCCCATGCACTCAGGGCGTGCAGCTGAGGCCTCTCTTCTGCTAAAGAGCAGCACTTAACCCCTTCTCTGCCAACCCAAAATGAAGGCTACAGAGCAGACAGAAGGGGAATGTGACTGATGGCTCTTGATGAAGCCTTGTGCAGGTGATAACTATCAACTTTACAGCTGAAACAAATTAATTTTCCAAACAGAAACAGCTGCCTGACTTTGCTCCTCCCATGCACCTTGACCACACCACATGCCATTCTGGTTTCCCCTTTTGATTTCTAATTTCTTCTTTTCTGGGATTTCAGCACCTGGCAATGAAACAGTCTCCAGAGGTTCCTGAATGACTCTGAGCTCAGAGGAGCTGCACCACACAGAGCAGAGACAGCAGATGGTGATTTTGCATCAGTGTGATAGTTCAAATTACAGACACACTTTAAGGCCAATGTCCCAAAGGGCCCCAGATTTGGTTCACCCCACAGCGAGGAGTAGGGGCTTGTGAGTTGGATTGCTTGGGTAACTTTAGAAGTATTACTCCGTGTGCCAGAGGAAAACTTCACCCTAACAGCAGGAGTATTGCCAGTAATCACAGAAACCAGGTGGCAGAGGAAGAGGGGGTAGGTATGGAGGTGGAATGGACCATGCTCTTTGATCAGATTAACATGCAGGCTGGAAGATGGAAAGGAGATTTGTCCATGAATGCGTATTCCTCATCTTCTGTGAAAGCGTTTTGCTCCCTCAGCCTCAATATTTCCCACACACATGTTTCACTTCTAAGCCTTCTGGCCTGAATCTCCTTCAAGAACCATGTCTCATTCTGCACCACACCCCTGGACATGGGAGGGATTCGCTGGTTTGCAGTGGTTTTACTGAAAGGACAAAGAGGCCCATGTGGAATTACAGAAGAAGGATACTGAAAAAACCCAACATTCTTACAAAAACATGGGGCCCAGCCTGCTGCTCACTGCAGCCTCTGTGAACCAGGGGCAACTTGGTCAACAAGCACAGTTCAATGGACAGTCAGAGCAGAGAAGAAATCAGACATTTTATCCTCAAAAACCAGTATGTGCTTGTGGATTTACCCAAAGGCATTAAGGAGGGGGGTCTAGCACCCCATGAGTGCCCCCAGCTGCCACACACTCACTTCATGTGGCCTCAGGACTCCTTCACTCTCCCACCAAGACAGAGCTGCTCCTGCCATTGGCACATTCCAGACCTGAGCCTGGACTCTGGTTTGCCCTGCAAGCTCCTGCATGCCATTTGACAAGGGTTTATGTCATTATACACAATTAATCCGTGGCCTTCTCCCTTTGGACTGGGAAGAACAAGCTGCAATTCCACTCAGCACACACCCTCCCTGGGCTGCAGCTTTTACCCTACATCTGGATCTGCTCACTAAGGAAGCCAAGAGCTGTAAATATATTTAAAAAAAACACCAAGACTTGTAAACGCTGCAAGAAATGATTACTATCTCTCAATGATCAAGAAGAAATATGTCTTTTCATAAATGTGAACCATCTGACCCCCCAAAAAAAGGAAAAAAAAAGAAGAAACGAAGGCAAGAAACTGCTATTGCTTAGAGTTGGCTTGATCCTGGCTGTGCTACAGAGACCTGGCCCATCAGAGTGGTGTTGAGGGTCATGGCCTGCTGACCCCACTTAGAGATGTAAGGCGTGGATGATCCCTTCAAATTTTCAACACCTGGACTTGCATGGGCTTAAATACTGTAGCCAGGTGGGTGACAGTCCTAGAGACTGCCTGGTACGTGACTGCATGAGAATGGTTACTTTAATTAATTTCTGGGTCATTATAGGGATCAGTTGTGGTGTTGTGGCCCATTAAGCAATTTGGTTTGTCCCAAAGCACTTGGTCATTATTAGCTCAGAGCCAATAAGCCACATCACACACCCATAATCAATAGATGAAAAAGAATTTTGAAGGAAAAGAAAGAAAAAGCATGGATTTTGATCTCACTTAGATCAATAATCTCCCAGAAATTGGTGGAATTCCCTGATATAAAATCAATGTGAGCAAGTTCAAAATTGAGTTGTTTTGCTTTGTCAAGAAGATAAAATGGAGAGCTTGGGCTGTGCCTTTAAGGAGAGACATTTATATATTTGCAATATCTTCCTCTCCAGAGATTTTCTCCCCATTTATAACCTTGAAATATCTGTGTTTGGAGCTGGGGGAGGGGGGCAGAGAATAGAGGGATTTTGCACATCTGCCTGAAAGGAACCTTTGATAGCACTTCAGGCCACTCCTCATTCACAAACATATTTATCCTCTGTCCTCACCTAAGACAGGGAAACTGATGCTCCATTTAAACCCAGCACTTTCATTGGGACACACCACTGAAGGTGTCTGACCTTTATGGCCCTTGGTTTCAGCATTAACCTAAGGTGTAGCCTGGCCCAAATATCACCCACGGGGATGTGAATACCTTCAAGTGAGCAGCCCCGCTGCCCCTTTGCCCCATGCATTTTGTGCAATTACCAGTGCAGGGGCACTTCTGAGTGCCATTAGCATCACCCTATCCCACTCTGGGTTATAATAACCCACAGGGATAAGTCCCAGCATGACAGAGCTGCTGGCAGACTCCAGGGACCCCTTGAGAGAAAAGCTGTTTAAGGATATCTAGATGGATCAAATCCATAAAGGAGACATTTCGAAATCACAGACTAACATATGTACATAGATAAAACAAGCTTTTTTGCTAGTAATCCTTTGAAAGGGTTCCAAGATGGTTTTAGGTTACTCAGTGGCAAATACTGAAGCACATTTCACACAGGACTCCAAATACCTGTAAAAATACATGCAGCAGGTAAATGCATGATCTGCTCAAGCTGTGCACAAGCAGAAAGGGATTCCCTTACACCTGCAAGTTAGTGAGTTATAGAAAGCTCTTCTTTCAAGTCCAAGCACAACAGGGGACTGGAGAAAGCAGGTTTCACCACTAGTTTGAACTTGTGTTTGTGCACTCATCCGAGGAAGGCACGAGTGACTCACTTGGTCTCACACTCATGAAATGCAATAAAACCCCTGAGTGCTACAAAGTGGTGATGTACACGTTGATGCCACCATCTGCCTCTGCTTAAAATTTCACAGGAAGCTTTTGGTGAAAGAATGAGATGTTGTGCTCACTGCAGGCTCTGGGAGCTCTGTGTACTGCTGAGCCCCTGTGCCTGTGCAGCAGTCGGAGCCTGGGATCTTCAAAGGGTGTGGGCAGGGGCTACTGAGGGATTACCCTCAGCATGAACCTCTGGGCCCTCGATTATTTGACAGTAATTGCCTGTTTCTAGCTGCTACAGCATTTCCTGCATACAAGAAACCTCACTTCTTAACTGAGGCTTTGCTCTCTTACTGGGTAGCTGGGAAGGAGCAGCTCTTAGGGGCACTCAAAGAGCTGCAACTTCAGTGCTCCGTTCCCCCTGCAGTGACTTGTTAAACTCCTCCTTGTTCTGTGAGAAAGTTACAGCTCCAACAGAATTTGTCATCACTGATAACTGCTAATGGTGCTCCTCTGAGTCCCTCTGAAAATCCCAGCCAAAAAAAGTCATCTCCTTTGGCTATCAGCTACTCCATGTATATACAATGTAAGCCCAGAAGATGGAAACACTAAAAAAGGGGGTTTTGGTTTCTTTTTTTTTGCTGTAAAATATTACATCTGTGCCTGCAGCAGTTCACTTTAGAAGCCCTCAGAAGCCCCAAGTGTTCACTAGCAGCACAAGCCAAATGCTCAACAAGGGAATTGACAGTGTGACTCTGAACCCACCTCTTCAGCTAAATCTTGGCTTGGAGGGGAAAAATGTGAAATTTTTCTGCTTAGAAAAGATGCAGATAGAAACTTCACACCCATCCTGCCCACCCAGCTGAATACATGCCCCTGTCCCTGTTTCAACTCTTCTGCAGTTAATGGTTGCTTTTTAATGAATGCTGACTGTTAGGATGGGAAGCACTGTCAGCATGGAATAAAGGGCATGATTAAGAGCACAGATTTGTTTCCAAATTATCTGTAAAAAACACTGGAGCATCATTACAAACCCCCAGGGGCTTTGGGCAATTCAATCTCCAACACCATTTACAGGCTGTTGTGCTACAGCTGCCCAGAGGACGACAGTGGCAGCAAGATGTGATGGCAAATTCTGCTCTGTGGACACTCGGGTGGGATTCTTCACCTCCACCTTTCCCCTTCTGAAGAGGGTGAGATTATCACAGTCAAGGCTGCAACAGAAAGGTGAAACGAGTCCTGCTTTGAAGGAGGAGACAAAGTTCAGGCCTGGGCACATTCAGGACTTTCTCTCAGATATTTCAAAGTGCCAAGCAACGCCTGAAACCAAGCTCTGCCATGAAGCAGGGCAGCAGGTCTGTGGTCTTGCAGGTACATCTGTGACCGATGTAACACATACCTGCACTTCCCAATAGTCCTGTGAATTGGTATTGTGTGTGTTTAAATGTTTTGCTTGTTCTCCTTCCCTCCAAGAGAATAATTATGGCCCTACCTTCTCTCATTCATTAAATCAAACCTCGTTCTCCACAGTGAAGAGCATTCCCCACTGGATACACTCACTCTTGTGCTGAGACCTTGTCAGCTCAGTTACAGCCTAAAGCAAAATTTTCTGGCTGGGTTTATAAGCTCTCCTATACAAAGGGATTATAATGGAAACTGCAATTTTTCCACTACTCTGCCAACCTGCCTACCCTGCGACGGGACTCTCAGTACCCACCAGCCTCTCCCACATGCCCTGGGGCAGTGTGAAGTGACCACTTCCCTGTCTGACAGCCAAACCTCATGACTCAGTACAGCTGTGTGCTATGTTGCTCCACTGATTTGTTTTTATAGAAGAATAATTAATTCACAGTGACTGACATTGTTTTATTTCCAGCCCATCACTGACATCTTGTCTGAGTTACATCATATCCCTCAAATTGCCTATCTTTTTTGGCTGCTAGTGCTCTTTATTCCTTCTTCTTTAGTATGATACTCATTATAATCTGCTCTCTTATACTAAGGCCAAGACTCCTGCTGAGTTTCCAGGTAACGTACTCTTTTACTGAGTGATTCATTGGGGAGGAGAGAGGAAAGAGAGAAGGAAAAGCCTTGAGATGAAAAATATCCAAGTTTCATGATTTCTGAGTCTCTGAAACAGTTCCAAAATTCCTTGGTGTTCTGGAGGCCTTTCCCTGCACGATGAAAGCACTGAGCTTTTGTATTGTTTGCTTTATTTTGCAATATTTTATGATTCTCATATATTCTGAATTGCGTTGATTTGTGACTAGTTTTTCATCATTACCCCAGGAGGAAATTTCTCTGGAAACACAAGCAAGAAACAACACCCTGAAGTGAGACAGTGCAAATGAGCAGCTGCCATCAGACGATGGATTCTGTTATTTACCCCGTTCGTGCAGAATGCTGCATCTGATCACCTCCAAAAATGATGATGGGAAAACAAAAACATCCTTCTCCCCTTCCTTCCCCTTTGCCTCCTGCAGGCTATTACACAGTGAGGAAGAGCCACAGTCTTCCTCAGCTGGGGAAGTGGGCTCTGTGATTAAAGAGGTAACCATGAATGCAAAACAGCTCAGCTCAGTTCCATCCTCCAACATGTATTTTCTTGAAAAAAACCTGCCTGCTACAGAGCATCTAAAGTCCCCTGATTTGTCGTGAAACCAATAGAAATTATATATTTAAATCTTGTTAGGGAACTAGGCTCCAGTCTCTCTCTGTCTCAATGCAGTCTGTGCAATGAGGATATCAGCACCTCCCCAGCTCACAGGCAGCAATTGATCCACGTAGATATAGAAACACTCAGATTCTGAGGCCATGGGAGCTGTCGAAATATCTAAGAATGATGACTCCGTCTCCTTCCTCTGCGGTTATTCTTGATTTACAGAAATATAAATGAGACCAATTTCTCACCATTCATATTTAAGAGCACCTCCACAAAAACAGTGATTTCGTTGAGCACTAGAATTCAGGGACCTAATTTCCTGTGGATTTGCATCTGCATGCTGGGAGTCCCTCTGGATCCTCTAATAAGCACTGAATTCATGATACAGCCATTCTCTTAACTGGGCACTAATAGGATTTCTCCTCTTTACCCAGACGCCTGCATTCATGAAATGTGCTGAGCTTATTCTCTCTACCTGTCTGTCTCAGTGGCCACCAAGGCTCATTTCCACTAAGAAACTGCCCTCACTAATTTAAAACATTCATATCCTCAGCTGCTCTAGCAGAAAGGGTATAAAGCCTAATACAATTAGTTTCAAGCCAGCTTTACTTACATTGGAAAAAAAAAAAATTACACTGCTTTCAGTTCTGATCTCCCAAAGGGCTTTCATCATTTCAAATTCTGTTTGTATATCCCTGGAAGTACACTGACATCAAATCAGCATAAGTTAAGTGAGAATCAGTTAATGGAAATTTAATCTATATCATTTAAATTTTGTTTATCAAAATCTTGGCTTCACTCCAGCATAAAGGGTAGTTGCTGAGTGTTCTCCCTACAGCTGGTAGAACTACTCCCCATGTGCTCATGGGACTAAAAGCAAATCTGCAAATGCATCTATATCTAGGGAAAGTGGGCAAAAGCCTGGTGCCAACACCGTGGTTGTATGCACCGGGCAAAAATTCCACCTTGACTTTTCTCTGGAGCAGGAAAGAACGATTCCACCAGCTTAGAGGGGTTTTTTTCATGACCCACATTGTTCCACAAAGGGAAATGAAACCAGCAAAAGCTAATTTGCATGGAACTGGCTTGACTGGGTTTATAAAGGCTCTTAAAAAAGAAGCACCAACTTCCAAACCTATTTACAAGCCCACTCCTGAACAACAAGTTTCTTGGCAATCTGCATTTTTTACCCATTCTTTTGCTTCAAAAGCAAATGGGCCTTTTCTGGAGTATATATGGAATAATGTCTTTTGGCCAGCGTTCACATTAGGTGTCATTTTAGGAAGCTGAGTTTCTTATTCTTGGCTACTCACACTGAAGCTGCCATTCTTATGAGTCCATTTTAATGCAGCAATTAATATTCAGAACAAAGAACCTACGGTTATCCCATCACCAGAAATCCTTATGAGCTTGATTTTTTACTGTTTCCATTGTGTGGGAATATGGCTGCCATGGAAAAATAAAACAAAGTTTTCCTTTCTTTTCTTTTTTTCCCCTTTCTTTCCTCATGCAATTTACTTCTGGAATAGCAAATCTTTGTGTTTTGGGCTGGGGGGTTTATTTTTAAACCAACAAGCATTTGTTGTGTATTATAAATTGGAATGGAACATGCCTTTTCCCACAAATGCGTTAACCTGCTGGCCAGATGTGTACTTTGGCACACGGAGTGCTGGTTCTCTCATGTAAAGACCCACAGTTCAGACACTTTGGGTCTGATCCCTCTTATCAAGTAGGGCAAAAATCTTGCAATATCAACAAGTACCAGATAAGGGTTCCTTTCCTCTATGCTTTTTCTCAAAGCTTTGAGAAAACTCTTTAAATGATTTATGTGCAAGCATTGAGGTGCCTATTAAAGATGCTCTAGTAGGGAAATTTTCTCTAGTGTGAGGTAGCCAAAAAAGAATAATCTGATTCTTCTCACCAATACTCAGAGATCTGCTACTTACTCACAAGGAAACGACACGTCAGTGTTGTTCCATTTGCCAGAATACATTTGTGTTTATCAAGGCAGCATGAGCCTGTAACTCCCAAGGCAAATTTTTTTTTTCCAATTAAAACTGCAAAAAGGCACCATCTCCGCCGCCTTCAGAAACTGTATTTTCTTTAGAAAAAAGGATCTTGATGGAAAATTCCAACTCAGCTCTTCCTAGCTCATAGGAGCAGAAAGAGCAGCGTGAATTCTGTCATGGTGGGTGATAACATCCCTCGAGGGCAGGACCTCTTTCTGCAGCATCTCTTGCACAGAGCTGCACCAACCCCTGGGGACTGCACACCAGCAGACAGCTCCATGTGTGTCATCTCTTTGCAGAATCAAGGCCTCACCTGGTATTTTTGAGTTTTCATTTACATCAGCATCTGTGAAAGAACATGATCTAAGCATTTTGCTCCATTGAGGCCCATAACATCAACAGAGGAGCAGAGAGAATTTATGCCAAGATAGAAAGGAGGTGGTTTTACAAATGCCTCTGCCCATCAACTTAAATTTGTTTGTCTTTATGTTGCCTTCTAAACTATAATTCCTTTGTACAGCAAACTCCTTAGGCAACACCTTCAGATCTTAAGTATTTGGGTGTAGTGAGCACTCTGAATTTTTACAGGGTGTTCCACCTCTTTCCTGGATTCTTCCCATGGCTTTGCAAGTCGAAAGAGATGAGAATGGACCTGGGAGTCAATCCAGATGCATATTTGACATCAGGTAATGCAGGAGAGATTTCACCCTGAGCCTATACCCCTCACTGACTCTGCTCAGGAAAGAGAGAATTTGCTGTACCTATGGGGAGAAAATGCACGATACAGAAAGCTGGAGGGCTGAGAAAGATTCCTGAAACTCACCCATAACCTATTTTAGGAGAAATAGCACTCCAGCTCTTAAAAAAAACCCCAAACTACTCAAAGGTATCAAGGATCCTCAGGTCTATTTTCCAGAGTGTGTTTGCTTTGGCTGCTTTCAAATCCCAGGGCTTGCTTTCCTCGCTGTGTCTCACTGTTAATCCTTTAGTCACTTAAACTGAGACAGAGTTTGCAAGAAGCTTTTTGAATGATGCCACCTAGGAAAAGTCTACATGCTGTCTAGAAGCAGTTCATTGGGAATTTATCCATCACTGATAGCAGAAACAGACACTCACAGCATTCAATCCAAGCATGTGACACTGCAGGAGAAAGCAATGGATGTTGAGTATTTGTATTTATTAGGAAATGAAAATGGAGAAAAGCTGAGCTTTTGGCTTCTGTCCACTACTTTCCTTCACTGTAAATGTCTGCCCAGGCTTTGCTGTACCTCTGCATATTGTATTACCCAGGACTTGCAGAGCTCTGTTTTCAATATTAACCTAGAGAGGAATTATTGGAAGGCTCTGGTGTGCTGTGTATCACATAAACCCTCACAGGGCTGCCATGGCAATAGGCTGGACACCAGCACTCATTTTTAAATGCTCTGGGGAATGGACTGGTACTTTCACAGAGACTAAATAAGTTGTCCCAAACAAAGTTACTTAGAGCTCAATATAATTACATTTTTCCCTGCAGAGGTGGCAGCAAGAGACTAAACTGTGTTCTCAGCTTCACATTCAGTAACATCCACTTTTCTGCAAAAAATAAAATCAGCTTCATTGTTTATCCTCATTTAGGATTATGAAAGATGTTCAGGGTCCTGTGCAAGATGATTAATGTCTTCAGCTGCCCGTGAGGCAAATGGGAGTCGGAGATGCTCAGGTTCTCACTTTAGTTAAATGGATTTCTGCCTGGACACAGCCTCTGGGCTGCAATATCCATTCCTGGGGGACACCAGTGGCTGAGGTTGCTGTGCAATTAAGGAAAAGCTCCTGAAAAGAGCCAGACTGCACTAGAACAGCATAGCAGGAGTACCTGTTCCCAGCAATGCTCATCAAAAGATGCTCAGGAAAAAGCTAAAAATGAGGATCTGTGCAGACCCACCCTTCTCAGATACACATTCACTGCCATCCAGAGCTCTCCTTCTGCTTTGTAAAGGTGATGCTGCTCCCTCAGATTTCCAGCCATGGGACAATGGCATCTCCCCACAGACAAAGGATAACACTGACCTTTGTTAGAGTTGTCCCTCTAACCTGCACTGCCATTTGGACCCAGTCCCACACACTCCAAAATCCGTCCCTAGCACCATCAGCAAAGACAAATAGCATTTCCAGCCTTCCAAGAGAAAGGGAATGAAGGACAAAAATGTCCCTTCATTTTTCTTTTGCATGCTGGGCCTTACTGCAGATTTATTAATGTCTGGGCAAAATCATTAGCATTCTTTAAAAAGTCTAACTCTCCAGCCAAAACTAAAATTAATTTGATAAATTCTCTTTGACTCCCAAGTTATTAGGTGAGCGCAGAAAATGTTCATAAACATGAAGGACCTTGACATTGCATTCTGAAAATTGCCCTCATAATAAATTAAACATTACTAATATAATTTCTCATTGCACATTTTGCCCTGCTCCTTCTACCAAAGAAGGTTTTTGTATATATTTCAAGCTCCCTCACTCCACCACAGTTGCAAGAACTTTTATGTGCATTTTGAAATCAAATCTTTGCCAAATAGTTCTAACAGCAAATGTGAAATAACAACATGAGCAGTACTGCTCAGCATCACTTCAAGACTTCACAGCATGCTGCAGTTTGGTTTGGAGGTTCACAAAGATATTCTAATTAAAAATCCCAGTGGATTTGCTTTCTAAGGAAACTACCATTTACATGATAATGTTTTATGTCTCAGCAAGAAAGTACAAATAGGCACTGAAAAGAGAAAGAAAGAAAAAATGCCAGTGCTGCAAGGACATTAATACATGAAAACTGGGTCAGAAATAATTTACAAAGATTACAACTATTATAAATACTGTGTTTTCAGCTGGAAAATTTGGTTTATCAAACTGCTTTTTAATTTTGATGATCTGATTGGAAATCTGACATTGTGACCTCTGAACAACATCCTTCAGTCCTCCCATTTCCATGCAAATGAGAAGAGAATTTAGCACCAGGAGAATGGTGAGAGTTTGTCTTAACAAGAAATGGAAGTTGTGGCACAACACGAGACTGATCTGAGGGAGGAAAGCAGCATCTTGCTGGGCACAGGTATGAGATGTTGTCACCAATATCATCCTGAGAGGTATTTTCCTGAATTTAAAACTGCAGAACCAAACTCTACTGTGCAGCCACATGCATTTTACTAGATCATGCAAAAATCTCTGTAAGTGGCATTTATTTTTTTGTCTCCCTCTCTTTATGTTATCCTTGGTGACAGCATCTATATGGCTCAATTGTAAGATAATTTTGCATACGTTATTTTGTCTTTTCATAAATATTTACATTCTCTCGTTGAGCTGTTTCTTTTCTGTAAGTCACATGGGCTCTGTCTCACTGTTGATCACACTTCCACTGCTTGTCAAACTGTACAACATTTTCACACACAGGGTGAAAGGGATAAAAATGCCCCTTTTGCTGGTGTGGAGCATATTAATTCAATTTTTTTTTCCCCACAGATTTTAACAGCTAGTACACATCTATTTTTCTTTAAAGGAACTAAACATTTTGCTTTCTCTGACAGAGTGCTGAGGCTCAGTGCCACCCTTAATTACCACAAACCATCTGAGATCTACTGACTTAGGTGGAGCTACACCACTCTAACAGCAGAAGACCTGCTCTCTAATGTGCTGTAAAAATCAAGTTTTCCTGGCAATGCAGTACAAAGAACTTAAAAGCTAAACAGGGAAAATGTGATCTTTCACTGCCTTTTGTATGCACAGGCCATGCACAGGGCTCCCAACATCATGGTGACCCTCACTCTTCATGTGGCTGACTTAGCAGCTGACAAAGACACTCCAGGAAAAAGGCTTAAACTTTCAACTTGGACATCTATCACGTAGCTTCACTATATTTCAATATTTTTTCCACTCTAAAACAAAATTGAAAAACCGATAGAGACAGAAGTTCAGAAGTTCAACATATACATATATTTACATACATATATACATACATATATATATATATGAGAAAATTATTCTTTCTCCAGGCTCTGCAGTCTTCAAAAGGCCTGAATTAGTTTAGTTGAAGTGGCCAGAAATACCTTTCCAGGCACACAGAGAGCCTGTACAGAAGTGGGTGAAGTTTTGAGCGATGGCAGAAGGGGACTGGGACAAAAGTTGTTAAAACCCCTCTGTGCTGGTGCTCCCACTGGGATGAGAGCCCAAACCCCACATCTCCCTTACTCCAGCAGTTCTTTCAAATATGCAAGAGAACTTAGAAACCAAATAGAAAAAATGAGTCTGGTGACCTGAGTAGGATTGATTGTCCCAGGAAGGGAGTCATGATTACAGGGCTTTCATCTCAGGTGACAGCAATCAGGATTTTCATCTTCTGCACGAATTTGTGATCCCAGAGCAAAGTCACTGCAATAGCACTGGAGAGGCCACATGTAAAGCCCCTCTCTATCATCACCAACCAAGCCTTAAAATCTATTAATCAAATATATGGTTTATTGAAATAAGGCACTGCCTCAGTTTATGCACTGTCTAAAGCCCAAGGGGGGTTCAGAGGAACCCTAATGAGACTGGGATGGGTCCACTCTGCCTGCACATCCAGAGGTCTGGAGAGCACAGGGAGTCAAATTGGTTACCCCAGTCATGTGTATCAGGCTACTAATGCAGGAAAACAAGAAGAGAGGAGGGAGAAGTAAAGCATGGGAAGGCACAGGGGAGAAAATAAAAAAATAAACTGGACTATAACTGCTTAGTAAACGTAATTTTTTCTCACCCTGGGAAAAAACTGTTTTTCTGAATGTATTCTACATCATAATGGCACATGGAACAAATTAACTTGCAGCCATGACCTACATTAGGATGAGAAAAAGACTGTTCTGAAACAAAGTTGTGAGTTGATGTTGTCAAAATACTGAACTGTTGTTTTCTTACAGCCTTTAGGATGATCCCCTGCAGCAAAAGGCTTCAGTGTATTCAACAGCAAAGCACGTCTCTTAATAGCTTTCAACCATTTAAGTCCTCAAATCCCTGGGAAGCATGGTTATCCCTCAGTCATTAGCCTCATTTGATCTAAGGACAAGCACAAACAAGAGCAAAAACCAGGAACTGCAGGAGTGGAAACAACATTTCCCAGAAACATTCAGTAGGTGTGAAATATTTGGAGTCCCCAGCACGACCACATGAAGCCAGTGAGATGTATATGTACTTGGCACAGCCGTACTGGCTTTGAAATTGCTTTAGCCCTTTTGGATCACATCCAACGTGGGGGAAAGCCAGCAGAGCCTACTCTTCTGCAGAAGAGGCAAAGCAATGTTTGTTTGTTCAAGCAGCCCGTGCTCATAATGAGCAAAGCACACAGAATTTGCTGGCAGAAGGGCTGGATCCTGGCTTTGGAGCCGTACTTTTTGTGACCTGAAGAAGGCAGAGATGGGTTTCAACCAGGGCACTGAGTTCCAAGCCCACGAGCAAGCACAGAATCATCCCCTTGCCTCTGGCTGGTTTTAGTCTGTTTCCAGCAGTCTGCTTCCTGCCTTCGCTCACATTCCCCGTGTCCCAAATTCAGGCTACACCCTGCATGTGGAAACGAGTCCCTTGTGAAGGGCTCTGCAGAGCTCTCCCCTGACAAAAAGCTCCAGTGTGCTCTCCCTGTCACTCCGCTCTCCGAGGCTTTGGAAGCACAGACTGACCCATAGGCAACCCTTGCCAATGGACTTAAATATCGAGTTGCAATGAGGAGTCTGCAGTTGATGATGCGTGACACAGGGAAGGATGACAAGGCTGAAGGAGAGCCACAAAATGTCACCAGACATTATCAACCACCGTGGGGCCTGGAGCTTTCCTAGGGAAGGCTGCCAAGGAGGCAAGAGAGCACCACGGCTGCAACTCGGTGGCAAGTGGCCTCAGACAGCGTAAGAGACCCAGAGCTGTCGTGTATAAATCTCTGAAGGGTGGTGGAAAACAGCTCATGCAAGCAAGGGAAGCAGCAGGGAGAGAGCTCTGAAGGCAAATGTTGGAGCATCACCGAACCATATGCAACCCTACAAAGATAATGGCCCCAAATTACCCCTCACTAGCCTTAGTCCATTAAGACTTTGATAGAGCTCTACTGGTGGCACTGGAAGCCTGCTCAGGGAGCCAAGTGGACTCTGGATCAGGCCCTAGGACTGGAAAATATATTAGGTCATAAAGTACTGTTACATATTTTATAAGGGAGCAGCTATCAATGTCTGCTCCACCCGGAGAATATACAAAAACCAGCTGGAAGCACAAACAGCTGTGCATATCCCAGCCTCTCTTCAGCTGCAGCTTCTTTCAGATGCTCCTAAACTCATGTTAGGAAGACATTTCCACATCTCCCGATCTCTAAAAGGACTCTTAAACCACTGAGAAAACCATTATGTTTGGTGACATATGTGAGTGAAGATAATTATAGCACAAATAAGATATGCTTGGCATTATTGCCAGTTATTTGAGCTAACCTCTGGGTATGCAAAATGGGGATGATGAGAGATATGTTTGCAGGCAGCTTTAACAAGTGCTTCTTATATCACAACTTTTCAGTCAAGATTTGGGCATTTGTTAGCCAGATTTAAAATGATTCTGTGAATACAGCCCAAATCAGAGCACCCATTGCTTGTGCCTGAGATTCTTCCCAGAACGGGCGGCAGGGATGTGTAGTGGTGGGAGGTACTGCTAATGAGACTGATACTTACTGCTGAGGCAGAGATTTTTAAACCTGTACTAAATTACCAGATTCTTTGGCAGAATTCTTCGCTCTCGCTCACAAATCTGGTTTTGATCACACATTCTGTGCTATAGATCCATCTGCAATTCTACCACAGTGCCACCAGCACTTCCAAGAAGGAAGAAAATCTGTAGATGGGTGGTTCCATGGTGAATCTGGACAATTTTGCATTTAATTTCTTTTCCATCATGTCCAGGGTTTGGACCTAAATGGTTCTTCTGTCATGGTTTTCCTTCTCCCTTAGTCAAAGGAACTAAAATATGTGTTTCATTGATATGTCTTCTTGATCACTGAATCTAAATACCCAACAACTGATGAGAAGATTGGTTTACTTTTCTGGCATTATACCCCTGGCTTCCTGAGAGTAACAGATGGGTATTTAATTGTTATAAGGACTTCTATTTATTTTCCTAGAGATAAATGATAAAAAAAGAACACTGTACTTTCACAGAGTGCCCTTAAAATATAATGTCTCTGAGTGGAAAACTTGCCCAGAGTTTTCCATAACACACCAAATTAAATAGAAGCTCTGTTTGAAAGACTCACAGAGCGCCTGAGGCTGTTTTTAGTGCTGCTCACATGGAAACGTCACAGCACAAGTCTCCACTGCAGCCCACGCAAGGCCAATATTGCTCCCCAGGAACAAAGTCATGGCCTGTGCTGGTGGAGAAATGGATGCAAGCCTGCATGGATCATTGGGAGATTCCTGGTGGCTGAGCTCTCTGGGGTAGTGCTAGCTTCAGTATGGGACAGATTCGAGTGATTCACTGCCTCTGATTATGGCAGAACTACAGAAATCTGTACACAAGAGAAGACTTCTGGAGACTGGTGGTTGCTAAAGCTCATATATCTCACATATCTGTCCTGAAGTTTTAGGTGAAATGCTTCTACCATCTCATTTTATCCACACAATAAGAAGCAGACCTAAAACAATTGCCCAGCAATGACAGAAAAGCCCAGACGTGATAACATCTGCCAATTTAACGTGGAAGTTGCCAAGACATAGAGCAATTCCTGGGTGACAGGAATGTCACCCTGTGTCACCCTGCTGTGATGAGAGCTCCTGCTCCCAACACTTATTAGGAAAGCTATTGCCTCTGGAGAGAGGAAGAGCACAGAGAATACCAGTGACATGAAGTGTCTGAGCCACAAAGACCGAGCCTGCTGAAACTGGTTTTTAATAAATATGCTAACACAGAGGGAATTCCTGAAAAGTGGACAACAGCTCGCGTGGTGCCAAGAGTCAAGTGGAGCTCAAGTTTGAGCCAGCTAGCCGAGGCAAAGCTGATAAAAACACCAATTAATAAAGATAATTAATTAAAATAATCAAGTATAGAAATATAATTAACGCTGGTAATCATGGTTTTATGGTAAGCAGGCCTCATCACACAAATCTGATGTCACTCTCTGATGAGATTACAAATTTGCTTGATAAAGACGACCGCAGAGATGCAACACACGGAGCTTGGTGAGTCACAGGACTCAGCAGAACACAACATGCTGGTAATAAAAACATTATGAAACATCTGTAGAAGAGAGGTTGTTTGTAGCATGATATGGTTGCAAGGCAACCACAGCCAATGGTTGCAAAGCCTCAGTAATCTGACAGGCAGGACCAACTTCAGAAAATAAGGGGTCAATCATGGAGATCAATATGCATGATTTAGCAATTTTGGGCACTGAAAGCAAGGTGTGTTTAATTCAACCAAATCCAAAGTTTCACAGCTATCAGTGAGGAATGTAGGTCATGCAGGCAGCAAGGAGGACTACATGAAGCAGAGGGTTGGGAAAGAGTTAAGCAGCTGAATATGAGCCCTCATTCTAGGAAAGAAAAAAAAAAAGGCAAATAAGCAAATTTGACCTTTGGATATTCTAAAAGAAGAGAATTGGGGGTGGATTCTTACCTCTGCACACAGCACCAGCAAAACTGTCCTGTTTTAGCACTTACATATTTTAAGGCTGCTGAAAACTTGAATAAGGAGCAACTCTAAAATAATTTAGTAAAATGTCTTATATATATTTTTATGGAATTCAATCAACCTGGCCAAGCAGCAAAACAACAGAAAGTAACTACAGTGTGTTTATACACACAAAAGGAGAAAACATTGGAGGACCTTTCATCTAAAGCAGCAAAGCATGACAAGAGGCAAGGTCTGAAATGTGAAGACACAGTTTTAAGGGAGCAATCAAGAACATATTTTAATTGGGAAAGTTATAAACTGCTTGCAGAAAATACAGGAGAAATGGTGGGTTCTGCAGTTCTCAGTATATACAAGTCAAACCTAGATGCTATTTGCATTTCTGGAAAAAAAAAGTTAGCCAAATATAAGTTTTCAGGCTAAATATAGGGGTAACTGGCCTTCATTAAACAAAATGCCAGAATAAATGATCTAAAGGTCCTTTCTGGCCCTAAGCCAAATGAATCTGAAGAAACAGAGGCTGCTTTTTCTTAAAAAAAAATCACATGGTGACTTCTGATTTTCAGCCAGTTGACAACATGCTCTAAATTTTTCAGAGTTTTGACTGTTTTTTCCATTCTGCCTTTAGTATTTCAAGCAGAGCAGCATAAATATTGATAAAACATTTCCCACCAAAAAGGAGATTGTTCAGTCAATAATTTCCATTGGCATTCGTATATTCCTATATGTTTATGGCTGGCTTTACAAAGTGCTGGATTCCTCTCAGCATTTCTTGGTGCAAAACAGAACATTTTGTCATTTAAACACGCACACAGTTTTGGTTTGTACTGTCTTTCTTTCCTCTTAGCCATCATTCTTCCAACTATTCTCTTTATCTTTCCAGCACTACAGTCACAAAGTAAAAAAAAAATTAATATTTTGTGAGCAATCAATGAAGTGAATGAACTTGACATGTGACGTTGTTGTTTATTCCTGTCTTTGCAGCTGAGTTACATCAGTGCCATCTGCTAAAGTTTTTCATTTCTGTAGCACATGATAGGATCATGTTAAAGTGGAGCAGTTTCTCACTGCAGTCCTGTGTGTGGTGGGACGTTTTTTGCACCCCTCCATTGCTGCAGGATGCATTGGATTCGCAGACATTAACAAATCCATTGCCCGTGGATTTGTGCAAACTTTGGATCCAAAAATAACAGAAAATATAGAACTTTAACTGACCTAATGGGATGTGACCTCCAGGCCCAGCTTTTCCTGGCATTTCTCATGGTGTGTCCTATTCTTTCCCACTGTTTTCCCACCATGCTGGGAAGGCCCCCCTGTGCTGCTGACTCACTTGGTCCAAAAGGTTCAGCATAGCTCCCACCCACGCATCAAAAAGCTGAAGAAACAACATCCTTTTGTCTCACCAGCAAGATCGAGGCTGGTTATTTATTTTTTTTTTAAAGTGATACAGCCAAATACGAGTTGGTTTATCTCATTGGGAAATTCCACTTTGGGAAAACAAAGGATGAAGTGGAGAGTCCTAATGAAAAGCATACACTGCTGCAACCTACAGGCCACAGCCAGAATGCATCTGCCAAGAAACACCTCCTTTTGGGTGGGAAGACATTTTTCACTCTGTTTTCCTCTCAGTGTTGGGCTGAGAACTGGAGTTATCCCTAAACTGTACGATATCAGTGAAAGGAGAATTAGAACTCTGTTTCCAAAACTGGTCTCTAACAAGTACCAACATGTCTTCCATCCATCTCCAACCCATGCCAGATGTTTACAGCTATTTCCCTTATCTTTCTAGCACTATAGTCACAAAGCAAAAAAATTAAATCCTGCGCCACACATTTAAGGTATATTTAAAGCAAGCACATGGCAGCCTCAGTCAGAGCTGCACACTGCATACCAACCTTCCTCCAAGTGAAGTGGAGGACTCGGGGGGACTCAGTTTGGAGTAAACTTGGGCACCTTCTCCCACATTTTCCACAACTACCAACTTTGAGACCATAGTTTGTCAAGTAGCTATGTCTAATTCAACCCTTTTGCTACAGACATGTGAACAAGCACTGAAAACACCTGGAAGCATCTCCTCCTCCACCCATGGGGAGCTCAGGGCCCCTTGGTTCTGCTGGTGACAGTCAAAACTCCTTCCACATTCCTGACCAAAGCATCAGTTGTAGTCATAGGGAAAAATCAATCTGGGACCCCAAGGAGCAAGATGCAGGCTTTGCCTGGCTGGTGGTGGTTGGACTCCCCATCTGCTCTTCCCTTCACATCATTTTCCTGCTGTAACCATCAAATCACAAAGTCAAAAGCAAGGTAGCTGATTACACTCCACAAACAGTAAATAATCAAGTCCCCTGAAAGGTTTTACATTTAGGACATGGAAGTTGAGCTTTTCCAGTCTTCCAAGTGTTTGTTTGTCACTCGTGTAGCACCTCTGTGCTTTAGAACATCTCCCTTTGTACGGGAACGCTTCGTGTGCTGTCAATGATTTGCTTGAATTATACACATTTCCAAATAACTACATGGTCCAGAAACTAATGGTAAGCTCAGAAACCAGCAGCAGTTTGTAAATCATTCACAGATCAACCAGGGAACAGAGCCTCGAAAGTACTATTCAAACAGCTATAATGTACTTAATAATATTGCAATAAAATTTTGACACTTGGAAATCAATAGGGTCTGACAGACTAAGTATAACTCTGTGGTCACAAACAGGAGTTTAACTAACTTCAGAAATATGGCTTAGGCTGGATGAAGATGAAAATTGGCCTTTCCCTCTACTGAGGGAAGAAAACAAGGCTTTCCTATGCCGTGATCATGTAGAGATTTCAACTCCCTGCTGCCGTGCTGCTCTCCTGATAAGCAGCTGTTTAATCTCCCTGGCCCAGGAAACACCAATTCTGCTGATTCTCCAAAGGAAGGAGGATGTACAATGTGCCTTCATCTCATCTCAGACGTGTCTGGGGCCCTGAATGAGCAGCATGACAGGACATGCACCAGAGCTGCAGCGAGCCACGAGTCAGCCTCCTCCGGCCACAAACCCGAGTCATTGCAAAACTCCCTGCCATTTATCCCATCTGATCCTCTCCCCCTGATTAATTTGGCAATGCTGCAGCTTTAAAAGCACAGCTATGCTCCCTGAAGAAGGTACAGAGTCTCTGGGGAGTCTTGGAGCAGGGTTGCCAACTCACATGATTTTTATCTTGAATCTTATGATTTCTGAGTGTTCTCCAGCCTTGGCTGCCAGAAGCGTGCAATGACATGAGAAACTCCGCGAGCTCCTCTCTTAATTCTTATTAACAGTAATTTTCTAGACTTTATGGTTATACCCTAAAGACCCAGAAATCAGAGCACAAAATGAAAAAGGGACCAATTTAGTCATTTTAACTGTGATTTTTAAGATTACTGTGTAATTCATGAAAACCTGACTCAATATATTTTTCTATTGAAGTTGGCAGCACTATTTGCTTTTCATCCTTTCTAAACTGCCCTTTAATATTATTCTAATTTAACTGTCTAGATTATTAAAGAAATTGGGAATACAAACTCTCTGTATCTGGAGGCAGAACAGCAACCTGAGTAATTTTTTTCAGGTGGAAAAGACTTGTTGGCACTGAATGAGAAACAGCCATGGGGACAGTAGGGAGAAGAGGGGAAGGAGACAGGTCCTAACTGGAAAGGCAGAGAAGAGAAAGAGGAGTTTTCTTCCCTTAAGGAAATTCCCCTCCATGGAGCCTCCCAGAGGAAGAATAGCATCTTTGGCTGCTCTTCTCAGGATGAGATAGGCTGCAAGAAGCAAGGACATCTTCTGCAAAGCATGTCCCCAAGCACATGGCTCATCTGCTTCTCCTCTGGTTTCCACAGGACTGCAGAGTCAGCTCTGAGCCAAGGAAATGCTGTTTTGGGGCAAAGAGCAGCTTGTATTTAACCAGCTTTGAACCCAGAGGGGCAAATTAAACATACATATGATGCAATTCTTGCAGTTGCCCAGCTCCCAAGCTGGGCTTCTCCTCTGCCTGTCCAGGTGCCAGGGGCCATGCACGCAGTGGGTGCATCCACAGTGTCACTGCTCTTCAAAGCATCCAGGCTTGCCAACGAAGAGAGGGCTCCCATTCCCTCCTCAAGCATTCAGAAAGGGTTTGCTGAA
This sequence comes from Aphelocoma coerulescens, assembly GCF_041296385.1. Lineage (NCBI taxonomy): Eukaryota > Metazoa > Chordata > Aves > Passeriformes > Corvidae > Aphelocoma > Aphelocoma coerulescens. The sequence goes on along the minus strand of NC_091028.1, from coordinate 14,141,312 downwards.
GTCTGCTGTGGCCAAGTGATGCTGCTGACAGTGCCAAGATCTCTCTGTTGCTCATACAGCAGCCAAGCTCCCATAAAGGGGCTCTTTGTTAGGGCCAACTGTTGTGACGCTGAGGAGGCACATGAGCATCAGCGCCGCCGCGTTTCGGGGGCAGGCAGGAGGTTGTGCTCAAGTTGTCTGTGCCTCTCTAAGAAGAGCTGCTTTGACAGCAGTCAGACAATGGCTATCACTGCTCCTGGAGGAAGTGCCTCTGCCCAAAAGCATGGTGGCAGATACGCTGTGGGTGTGTGCTCCCTCGCTGAGCCGTGGCCTGGGCACGCACTGGCGGCCACAACGCGACTCCTGTGATGCTTGGCATCTTTGTAAGTGTTACCTACTGGAAGCATTGAATTAACTGATCATTTTAACCATCAAAACAAACAAAACAGAACACAACTGTTTAGCTCTGATGACTTTGGAGAAAACCTCAAAAACATAACCCGGGCATTCCCTGTAGGCATCAAAGGCAAGTGGAAAGGTTGCCAGACTTTGTATTTTGCTTTCAGATACTGTGGTTGTAAAGTCAACCTCCTACTTTTAGAGAACCTGACATAAGTTTTGCATGGGAGGAGGCATTAATAGCTTCTCTGGGCATTATCTTTGAGAGAAAAATCATTTAGCAGATATTAACTATCTCTGGATAGTAATGGGCCAGTGAAGAAAAATGTGTTTTGCTTAAGTGTTCATTACCACTGCAAGTTTCACTTCCTTTGGAACAACTTGCATATTAAGTAGCAGTAATGTAAGCCTCATTAGGGGCTTCCCATATGTCTGGCAGTGAAAGGATACATAGCCCTGGTACTGTGAAAAAATCAAAGCTATTCCCAGCCTCTGGCAATCCCACCCTGCCACACTCCTGCTCCTGGGCTGACCTGCAGTCATTCCTCCTCCCCTTTATAAATAGCTACTCACACATCTTCCCATCTGTTAAGAACTGCATCACTCTAAGTGCAAAATAGATGACTGGAATGTCCATTACCCAACTGGGCTGCTGGTGAAATAAAGTGATATTCAACAAAGATGAGCAAATGTATCAAAATGCAGCACTAAGGAAGCATTCATCCCACCTCAAATGGAGAATTCTTCTCAGCTGCACTGAGCTTTGCCCCAGAGAGAGAAGGAAAGGGACCCGAAGCACTGAGCCTGATAATATATATGTTAATATAAATGGGAGAAGGGTTCTGACTAATTGAACGTTTAAATATGCAAATATGCATTTGTAAATTTGCAAATGTAAATTTGCACACAAAGATGTAGATTTCCAAGTGTACTGAATATTTTGGAAATGTGGACATTTGACTCTGAGAAAAAAAAAAAAAAATTAAAACATCAAGATTTGGTGTACTAATAGCCAGACTCAAACTAATAATGGAAGAATTTCACCCAAAACTTAGATATCTTGTATTTTCAATCTATAACACAAAATAACTTTGAGTTCTTTGAAGTGTGCTTCTTTATGGAGTTAGAGGAATAAAAATTCTGACCTTGAAATGCAATCATATTTATAGTAACAAACGACAAAATACATACAATCCAGTTTATCACTGAACCTCAGCGAGATGAGATTAGCTAATCAGGCAGTTTATTTTCCAAACACCCATATGCTGCTATTGTTTGTTTGTAGTTCTGGCAGACAGGCTCTACAAGGATGCACAACATGACTAAGGATTTATTTACATTTTCTTTAACTATCAGCAGCATTATATTATAAATGACACTTCTAATCACCCACCCAATTCCTGTGTTGATAATGCCCATGAATTCAGAGCACTGATTTGGTCTTTTTTGACAAAACTTTGCTGCTTTTATGTACAGACCTCTGGAGCCTGATCTAACCCTCATTAAAGAATCAATGGCTCTCACAGACATCTGGGCATTCAACCAGGTCCCATCAGTACTTTTTCAATCACTGGCAAGAACACAAGAGCAACAGAGAACTTACAGCTTCACCTCAAAATATAAAGTCTGTGGTTTTAAAGCCAGTCCTTGGAGAGGCAGAGGTGAATGCACTCGCTTTTACAAAGAGCAGATCTCCTCTTGTGGGTGGCTTTTTAGCAGTAGCTCTGAAATCCATGCACATTTTATCCCTAAATTTCAGACAGGCGAATACAGCGTGCAGTTACATGGTGGATGTCAGCAGATCCACTGGCTGCCATTGGAAAATGGGGGAACTCTGCTCCCTCCTCCCCTCAGCCCCTGCCTGGCCCTTATGGGACATCCCACTGGGCCACTTCAACCCACTAATCCAGCAGAAAACTGTCCACATTTCCCACCCAGTTAGCAAGTTTGCCACAGTTACCTTAAACCCTCACTTCTGCACCCCCAAAGCCAACTTACTGCCAAGGACTGCCACGATATTACCACAACACATAATGTAAAATTATCTGCATCAAATGCCTTGAGCCTGATCTTAACCCAACAGAAATCAAGAGGAACCACGCTGGAGCATGGAAAGAGCCATAAGTGAGGGGAGAGTCAAGGCTTCAGGATCCCTGGGTACCCCAAATTTCTCCTGCCTTTGTGGGCTGCACCCAGGCTGTCCACTCAGCACCTTGGATGCTGCCTCTGAGAGGGGAGGGAAAAGGATCAAAGGCTGAGAACAAAGAAGGTCATTCAGCAGCTGTTTCAATCCTATATTTTAACCACACCCCAGGAACTAAGAGCCAGAAAGACTGAATAGGTCACCCTAGTCAACTCTCCGCAGTGTTTTCTTGAGGGTTTTTATCCAGTTTATATTTAAATGATTCAAGTAATGGGGATTCCACAAGTGACTGGACTTTGCTGTTTGGAAAAACCACACTGACAGCCAGCTTACATTTCCTTCTGCTCATTTTTCCTGCCATTCCTACTCCTTCTACCACCAACACAAATTTTTCCTGTGCTTGCCCTGTCCCTGCCATGCTGCACTCAGGATGGGATGAAGTGAAGGGAAAGGCTGACTCGTGTGAAACACAGCTTTAGGCACAAATTTATCCTCAAGATCTTGGGAATATTTGCTCCTTGGCTGCTGGCATAAAGCACAGCTATCCTGGGAATGTCCTGAGAGACTTAAAGCACAAACTGGTGATCTTAAACTAGATACCCTGCTCTGCTGGGTGTCTCCAGTGTCACTACTGATATCTAAATTACACCCCTCCCCCGAGCTTTTATTTAAGCCATTCAGAGTTCCTTTGAGCATCCCTCCATGGAAAGCCCTCCCACCCCCACTGACATCCTTCCAATCCATCCAAGGGAGCCTTTGTTCTCCCAACCCACTCCAGAGAAACAAGGCCCTTTACAAATTGCAGACCATCCTTTCAATTATATTTCTATAGTAATGCTGGCACATTAGTTCCACTTATCCTTGGTTAATAGTTCAGCTTATATTCAAAAAGCCATTAACATAAAATCAACACAGCAATTTTGTATGAATTCTCATATCATTAATCCATTTAAAGTGGATACACAGTTCACAGTCCAAATTCACTTAATTATTGACTTAATAACATTTAAAGAGACCGTGGTCTTTGGCTCCACTGGAATGCAATATAGTTTTTATTCCTCTCTCCCTATTTTTATAGGTTTCCTGCAGAAGTTAGTTCTGCAAGGTTTGGGTAATGCTTGGAGGTGTGTCACAAAACCTCCCCTCTCTGTGAGAGCTCCCCCTGCAATCACAGATAGTTTCAATCTCATGAGGAAGAGCCTGATGGTTGGTTTGCTGGGGGAAAGAGGGAAAATCTCCATGATGGGCTGCACAAAATGGGCTCTGTTTGCCCAAAGCCCTCTCAGATGGCAGCCCTGGGTGCCCCAGCCTAGAGCATCCTGGGGGAACTCCTGTCAACCTTCTCCATTGGCATGGACTGCAGGGAGCCCTCATGGCTCCCTGCTCCAGTGGCAGCCACGAGCCCTGCTGAGGAAGGGGAGAGAATTCCTCCATCCTCTGTAATTGTTTTAAGGAGCTTTCTAGCTCTGGCATGGGCAGTGGATGTATCATGATAATTTTTAAGCATACACACAAAATTAATAGTTTCATCAAAACTGTCCATGAAGAAGCTGGTTTTCCGCCATAATTTGATTCAATACTACTTTTTTTTTTTCCTCACTTCTTCCCCATTCCTCTCTTTTCTCTCCTTGTCATCATTCATGGCAAATGATGTTGTTTGCGCTTCAGCTGCTGTTACAGGCCAGAAGCAATCAGCGAGCGGCAGGTCCTGCATTTCACTTTGAAAAATGTCAGGTTAGGACTTGTTTGAATCCTCACATAATTTGTGTCACTGTTGGAGGCCTTTCCCTAAGACTTGTTTTCCTCTGGTGGCTCCAGCAGGATTTTGGAGCATGAACAGCGATCTGGGGAGGATCAGAAAAACATCTGAGAGCTGGGGGGAAAACATGTTCATGGCTGACACGGACCATTGACCCTTCCAGCCTATCCATGTGGCACTTCTCTGGGTGCCTCTGGTGCAGAGGAAGGTCCCAGCACCACACAATCCCAGCTGGATTTCACCTTGCTGTCACACACAGCCATAGGTAAAGAAGTCCATATTGGACGTGCTGTTTGACAAAAGTCCTTGAAAACTACTTTGAGCCATCCCTGTGCATACAGCAACTCATTTCATTACCTTAAAGCCACTTCTGTTTGCCCTGGCCATGTGGGAAGCTGCATCCCACAGCACAGACACATCCTGAACACCCTTTGTCCTCTTTCCAAGTCAGCAGGACAAGCCAGGCATTCCCACTGCCCATAGTACATTCCCAGCACAATATTGGCAGGAAAATTCCATTATAACAGACTCAAGTAGAGCCTAAATTGCATCAGGTTTTGTGCTGGAAATGGTCATTGGAGCCTATGAGGCTACTCTGCTTCTCCCTGCCTTTCATAGAGAAGTGAATGCTTGGAAGATCACACCAGTGGCAAGGAGCCAAATTTTACTAATGTACTCTTGCCACAGACATCAGCAAGAGCAGAATCAGATGCACAGTGCTGCAGGTCAGCACAAACATTTTAATCTGGATAGTGTAGTAAAAAAAGAGCAGAACCTCTCAGCACAGACAATAACCATAGCATGTGGTTTCTCCTTCTCAAATGGGCCTCAGGGTGTTTCCCACATCTTCACCATACTTAACTCTGTTTCCTCTTAATTCAGGCACATGGGAATTCCCAGGTAGCAGTTTCTTGGGATTGCCTTTAAAAGGCTGCAGTGGTACTTGGTAAAACTAAGTGCAACTTTGCACTCATAGCACGTGCTTGGTTATAGCTCTAAGAATGAATATTGTTTCCTCTTTGAGATCCAAGACATATCTGCACCAGTAAAATCAGTCTGTACTTTGTTTAATATCTACTGATGCATCTATTTATTTCATAAACTAACACTGTAACCCTGCTTTTACTACAAAATGAAATAAAACCATTGAAAGGAGTCGTAAAACTGCCCCGAAACTGTGACATTTCACAAACCCTGGCAGACATCTCCATGATGCTCTGCCTAATTTTGCCACAGATTTTCTAAGCACTGTGTTCAGCAAACACAGCCCTCCAAAACTTCTCTGAACAAGATCCAGAGCCTGGTTCTGGGCGTTGTGCAGATCAGTGCTCTCACTGCAGGCACCAACGTGTTCCTTGGGATCATGGCTGCCCCTGGGATTGCTGGGGAGATGAAGCAACTCAGCCCTTGCCTGTCCCTACGTGCACTGCCAGCAGCGATCATCACTCCTGGCAGTTTGAAGGCTATGACAGGACAGGAGGAATCTGCTAACACAGCTCCTGAACAGCTGGATTCAGGCTGGGATGTCCCTTACATCAGCCAGGTGGTGCAGAGCAGTGTGTGACCACAGCAGGGGCTGGACCCTGCAGTGGCCTCGCAGCTCAGCTGAGCCGCCTGCCTGGGGCACATGGGAGACCTGGGAGAGCCACGGGCTTTGGAGCCACAACAGCCCTACTGCCACCCAGCATTTCTGAGAGAAAAAGACCCTAACAAACTCACGGTGTTTGGGTACAGCACACAAACAGGTCAGGGTGCAGAGGGCACCCACAACCTGCACCAGGCCAGCCCCTGTGGTAACAGAAGGGTCGGTGCCTCCGCTGCTGGCACAGGCTGCCCTGCCAGCACTGAGGGTCTCCCTGTGCTGCTGCTCACACTCAAACACCCAGTGTGGGACGTGTCTGGACTAACAGGGCTGCTGAGCTCTCACCTTGAGCAGCAGGAGTGGAAAAACACCTCTTGCCCATGTGTACCCATTCAGCCTCCCAGCTGCTGCCCCCCTGTTGCACTGCATGGTGCACACAAGTTAATCTAAACCACCTTGGAGGGCTGCCCTGCTTTGGAGATTCACGTCATTCTTCCTGTTGGGCACCTCGCCACCCTCATAAATATGTACTGAAACGATGGTCCTTGTTCCCAGAATAGATCACATCATAATCAAATCTGGAACAGTGTGGTTAAATATTATCTCTGGCTTACTGGGTCCAGATATTTGCTGTGGAAAATCACCACTGGAAGGAACAACTTAAGGCTAGGTGATCACAAGTTTAACACACACACACACACACCTTTTCATGAAGGAACTTCAGAGAAAGAAAGGAACTGAGTCACTGCTGGGCTCCTCTGGGGCACGTGCCAGCAGTGCTCAGCTGGAGGGATGTACCTGGGGATGTCTCAGCTGGAGCCAACTCCCAGACACAGCTTCCCTCTTCCAAGGAGAGCAGAGATGCTCAAAAACACTGGTCTCAGAAAGAAAGCAAATTTCCAGCTGTCTGCATTCCCACTGACTTGGGGGGTAAAGGATCAGAGCCCAGTCGTGGGCCTGGAGATCATACACAGCTCTAAACCAGGGAATAAACACCAGGAATTGCCTTTACCTGTGGAAGTGATGCAGACACTCCACACACTTGCCAAGAACATTTGAACATGGCAGGTACTGCACAGATGATCTTACAGCAGGATCTGCTTTGTCTTACTTGCAGAAACAGGACAGAGAAGAGCAGTACTTTGTTTAATTTCCACACTTGTATGAAAACAACATAGTCCTGATTGCTGTATATGCTTGTTGAAGGACAGGATGCATCTGCTTACATCTTTTTTTCAATGCAGATGAAAGAAAAATAAGAAAACATGTTCATACCAATGAACAAGGCAGATTAGGATTTTATTCAGCACATGCTTTAGACAGATGGGCTTTTCTTAGTGCCATGCACTTTGCTCCTCTCCACAATTTTGCAGTTAACATAAAGACACCCAGAAAACTATTGAGTATTTTGCTATCTGTGCTGAGCCCTGCCCACTGCACAGAAAAAAAAATCCCACTCCAAATCCCATGTCCAGCCTTGCTTCCCAGAGCAGAGAATTCACCCTACTTCTTGTAGAGTTTTGTTTCGTTGGCAATTCAGCCCTACCTGAAATCTTTAGATTCTCTCATGATTTTCATCTACAGCTCTATGATCTGCAGACTCCTGATAATTTCTACATAGATATGAGGTGCAGAAAGACTGAACTATTTAAATATAACATAAAGCCTATGATAATAAAAGGATTTAAGGCCACATCCACCAAATCCTTGATGGTGCTCAGACCACTGGAATTTTATCAGTAAGAGCATTTATTGCAGCCCTGGGTCACAACTGGACATGCTGTTTCATGGAGGATATGTTCAGATGAATTTCTCTTCCACATTAGGCCAACATTTCAAAATTCCTGGCGAGAGAAATTTTTTGAGGAAATATTTGCTTTGCATGTATCAAAACATTTGGTTTCTGCATGAATTACTTCTTATTTTTGACAGTTTCTATGACAGTAGGAAAAACATAATTTTAAATTCCCCAAAGGGAAATTGGAGTTTCTCATTTTACTAATGCAGGCATGGACCATACCCATGCTGCTGTAATTTCCTTGTCTCCCCCCTCCCCCTTTCTTTTCTTGTTTTCTCTACAGCAGCCAGCAACAACAAAAGCACTAAACAACATGATTTCACAAACAGTTTTGGCTCTGTAAGATTCCATCCCCAACAGAGACTCAATGAACACCCCTATGAACAGTTCATTCGTGTTGTCAGAGGTACCAACCAACACCTGCAGCTGAACAAGCAGGTTTTGCTCTGCCCTTTTTGCTTCCAGATGTGCCTGTACTGCCCCAGCACAGCCTTTTCCCCACTTTTGTTTTCCTCTTTCCTTTGCTCCATCAACACAACCTTTCTGCAGCAGCCTGGGATGCCAAGTTGGAGTTGGCCAAGCTGCAGCTCACCACAGAACTCCAGAAGTGCTGGGGCTCCTCTCATCCTGAACAAGGATTTCAAATGAGAGATATTTGCTGTCACATGAGGCAGACATAGTTTAAATCGACTTTTTAGAGATGAGCAGGAACTTCATCTCTTCAGGAATAAAGGCCCTTCTAAATTGTACCATCAGTTGTGCAAGGGGGTTTCACAGAACTCATGAACCACCTTGGGGAGGGTGGGGTGATTTTTTTTTGCTCTGCATCAAGTACAAATTGCTGTCCATGTGGGGTTTTGCTTTAGGCTGCTACATATTTTGCTATTGTCTCTTCCTTCCCCCAAAGACACTGAGAATTCCTCTGCCTCATGTTTTATTTACAAGTTTTTGTGGTTTTGTGCTTTATCATCTTGAGTGGGTGGGAGAAGCTCAGTTTTATGGATTTTTAATAGAAAAGTAGAGAATAGCTCACCTCAAAATCTTACACTAATGGTTTGTAATATGTCAGGAACTATCCTACTTTCTGGAAGAGAGAATATGTATTTCTCTGGTTTGGGTCCTGAACTGAAACAAACTTTCCTCTGAGGAGGCTCAAGTCTGAACACCACACAAAACAAAAGAGCAGTGCAGTTCTGGGCCCACAGTAATTTGAGGCTGACAGCTTGTTTTCCACTGCTGGTTTTGCTGTATTTACTGGATCAGGTGTAAAGCTCCTCCTGTCTTACTCAGGCATCAAAGATGGGAGGGAGATTTCTACCCTCAGAGGATCAGAACCCAAGGAAACAACAACTACATAAAAAAATAATTGCACGTGAAGGGCTTAGAAAACACGGGAGTGTGAAGAACTCTTCCCTTTCTCTGGAGTAAAGATCATATATATGATGATTATTTCCTTTCTTGGTCCAATCCTTTTTATCAGAGGCCATGGCTCCACCTCAGCCCATGGCACACCAGGATTTCTGAGTGATTCTTCCAAGATCCTGGCATGGAACAGCCCTCCCTCTTCAACTCATGGAACAAAGCAGCTGTTTGACCCCTCAGGGGCTGGGAACAAGCAACACTCAGGAGAGAAGCATTCACCTCTTGGAGCTAACAAGGGGAAGGGGTCTGCATGAAATATTCTGTTTGTGCAGGTGGAAAAAAAAAAAAAAAAAGCCTTGCCCTAGCTGAGAAGCCACCCATATTTTTTCAGCTGCATTCAATACAATTTTATAATCGCACTTAAATCAGCACCCTTGGAGCAGGGTGGAGCCCAGGTTTGAAAGCCAAGAGTCATTTGAAAACATCTTTCTCTGTCAGCCAAAAGCTCTTCTTATTTGATACGGCCAGAAGGATGGGAAAAGCTTTAAAGGGGCCTCGAGAGGTGCTCGTTGTGGAGTTTCCCCAGAGCCAGAGCTCACACACAGCTACCCCAGCTCAACACCCTCTGCCTCGCTGTGTGTCCTCCCCAGCAGAAGGGTCCCTGTCCCCGTGCAGCTTCTTCCCCCAAGCTTGGGACTGGCTTGCATTAGCAAGGATGTGCTGGTACTGCTTGACTACACACACCCCTAAGGGGAAAGCAGCTCACACCCATATAAAAGAATTCATTTGTCAGGATTGCTCGGGCTGGCTCTCTGAGCAAACCAGCTCTTACAGCAAAAGGATGTTGTTGCTGTGTAAGCATGTCTCCATTAAGGCTTTTCTCCAAAAGTAAAACAAAAGCGTAGAAAAATCATACTTCTGTGAAGTGCTAAAGTGAGGGGCAGCATTTGGAAAAAAAACCCAAAACACTGGTTTTGCAAAAGCAAAGGTCTATAATCCTGATAATTTTTCAATTCATTGAAAGAAATCATGGGTGGATACTGTGTTATGAAACAGGTTTAAAGACAGGTCACAAAAAGGTGATGGAAATTGGCTATTTAGAATTAGGGAGAAAAACCTCATGGTTTTAAGCACAGTGCAATTTTACTCAAGCAACTAAGATGGGTGATAAATATTAAATAAATCATAATATCATTTTATTATTTATAATGCTTACTGCAAATATGAGTATTTGAAATAGAAAATTGAGCCAATTTCATAATTACTAGTGATAAAATGCTTTAACCTCTGCATTAGCTGCTACCCATATTGTACCTTTGATTCCACTAATCGATCTTAATTGATTAAATGAAAGCACTTCATCTTTGGATCTTATTGCCAGCATATTCTGCCACTTTCTATTACAATCCATTTTGGAAGATACCTGATGATCATACCCGAATACCCTTCTCTTTTCTTCTCACTTTCATCCTCATTAATTATCTGCTGCCAGCCCAGCTTTCTTGCAGCAAGGGACTCCAGCACACAGACACACCTAAAACACAGCACATCCCACACCACCAAGAGCAAATAATCCTTTCTACTCAAGTCTCTGCCTCAGCCAAGCAGAAGCCCAGCACAGAAGACCCCTTTGGTTCACGTGCTCTTTTCCCTTAAAAGTTCTTTGGGCATTTTTTAACAAGGACTCAATAAAGAGCTGCTTAATAGAGAGTTTTGTATGTGCTCCAACAGTCTGTTTAAATCTAGGTAATATGAAGATGTTTTTCCTCTGAAGTTTGCCCCAGGTTTCAGGGTACAATTCCCCTGCAGAGAACCTGCAGTGCACCTAAATGAAGGTGAGGGAGGTAGAGAAAACCTCACAAACTTGAATAGCATGAAAATTGTGGCTGCATTTTTCAAGCTAAGGAATTTATTCACCTAGAAGGGAAATATTCCCTGAGAAAGCAGACAGTGGACCACCTAAATTATATTTTGCATATTTTTAATCATGAAGGGATAGGTACTCAAGCACTCAGATATTGAGCAGTGCCCTACAACCAAGATACTAGAGGAATACAGGCCTGTATTTGGGTAATTTGTCCCTAGGTGCTTCAGTCAGAGCTCATCATGCAGACTCAGAATGCAATACATAATCTGACCCATATATGTTATTAGAGCACTGCACAGAGCACTGGGAAAGCGCAGAGCAAGGGGAAATGTGTTAGCACAATCCCTGGAATCTTTATTCATGAGAGCCAGTGAGGTAGATAATGTGCTGCTGTGGTTTAACCCCAGACAGAAACTCATCCCCAAGCAGCTGCTCGCTCACTCTCCCCCCTTGTGGGATGGAGAGAGAAGCAGAAGGGTAAAATTGAACAAAACCAACCTCAGACACTTATTAGGTAAAGCAAAGTTCACACCCACAAGAAAAGCAAAACAAGGAATCCATTCACCCCTTCCCATGGGCAGGCAGGTGTTCAGCCACCCCAGGGAAGCAGAGCTGCATCACCTGTAACAGTGACCTGGGAAGGCAAACACCATTCTGAGGGTGTCTCCCCTTTCTTTATTTCTTCTGCCAGCTTTAAACACGGAGCATGAAGCTCTGTGGTCTGGGAGATCCTTTGGTCAGTTGGGGTCACCTGTCCTGACTGTGTCCCTTCCCAACTCCTTGTACACCCCCATCCTCCTGTTTGGTGTGTGGGGTGAGGAGCAGGAAAGGCCTTGACTCTGTGTGAGCTCTGCTCAGCAATAACTGAAACACCCCTGACTTACCAACACTGATTCCAGCACAAATCCAAAACACAGCCTCAGACCAGCCACTGTGATGAAAATTAACTCTACCCCAGCCAAACCAGCACATAGGCAGAAACCAGTGGTGCAGATAATTAAGAGAAAATGGAAATAAGTTTTTCAAGGGAAAGAAAAATGGACAATTCCTCTTTCTCTGTCACAGCTTTGAAAAGGCAGTGTTCCCAGGAAAGAATAACCCCTGCTTGGTTTTGAGTTCTCCTAATGGCTGGGAATGCTGCCACCACAGTGACTGGGAAAGGCTCAGGAATGATAGTCCTGTAAAAGTCTTTTTGACCTCACTGTAAGAAAGAAACTCAAGAAATACCCACATAAGACACAAGCCTTGCAGCCTGCTAAGGTCAGCAGTTTTTGGAAATGATTGCCACACATGTTAACATGGCATGAAGGCTGTCTCAGAGCAAACAACTGAACTTGCCCAGCTCCAAAAGCTCCAGAGGGGAGAACTGCAACCTGCAGATGATGCCTTGGTTACCATCCAGTCTCCAACAGGAAATACACTGAGCCAACAACTGGCCTTTGCTTTTGCTAGAACACAGTACAAATCCATACCTATTTTATTTTTTATAAACTGATGCCTGCTAAGCTTTTTTCTCCTAGAAAATGGCTCTTCCAAGTTCCTGCTGCACTTAAGTTTTATCTCATATATAGATCTTTATCTTATCTACTGTGTGAGTCAAGTAGGGAAGGAGGCTTTCTAATCTATCTTAGCCAACAGGGAAGAGCTTAATGAAAAAACCCTATTGTTCTCCAGTAACAATCTGCTCCCAGCTGCCAGCCAGGCACTGATACCCGATGGAGATACTCTGATACCCATCACACTGCTACAAACATCCCTTTAGATCCAAATAACGCATCTGAGTTACTCTACAAGAGCCCAGACAGCATTTCACCACACTTCCCCCCCTCCTTCTTCTGGACTTCTGAGCATGCAGGTGTTATTGGATTCTTTAGCTGGAAACTTGTTTCATAAACGTTTCAGATTGTTGTGTGTGATAAAGTTCACCACGTTTACACTTGGAAGGTGATTCAGACTAAAACAAGAGTCTGTAATGGTTGTTTCTCACTAACTCCTTGTGCAGACAGCTGTCATTCCAAAACATCATCTCCAGGGCAGATCTTTATTTGGGGAATGCATTAATTCAGAAGTATCTCTGCTGTTTCAGGAGAACTTGGAGACCACTTAATCTTTCTAAAGAGATGCATTAATGAGTGCAACACCTAAAGGAAAACCCACAGAGGTCTCTCCTGCTGAAGCATCAGGAAGTATTCTGACTTTGCTAATTTATTCCTGCAAGGGAAGGCAAATAAACTCACCCAGCATATGTTAGTTTCTATGTTTTTAGAAGTTTCATGCAGGGATTAACGCAGATATAAGTTTCTCTTACACTGAGTTGGGAACACCAGAGACTCAATTCATCAGGTGTACAAAGGGCCAAAGCCCTGACTGGTTTTGTTTTTCCTTACCAAAACACAATTAAAATACAAATTCCATCTTCTCCTTGCATCAAATTTGTGAAAAGGAGCCATTTTCTTGTAATAAATGCCTAAAGATTTTACTCCATGAGTAGCAGAGCATAGTAGAAGTACATAATAAATCAGTCCAAATTCTAGCTGTGTCTAAAAGGTTTATAGAAAGCTCTCTATCCGTTTTTCACACTCCAAAATCTGAATTATAATTAATTTCAAGAATCAACCAACCTACCCCTTACTTTAAAAATGTCAAGCTGAGGAGTGCATTATGTGAGATTACAATTAATCAGAAGTGGAGGCACACACACACACACACATCTTCCCACTTAAATTCTTTGGCCAAAAAAATATTACAGCAGCCTTGACAGATACTAAATGATCTTTTCAAATAATACTCCCTGGTGATGAATGTTGCAGTTCCACAGCCTTGTGCTAATACAGAGCTTTTCGGCAGCAAACAGGCATCATTTGACAACTCCTGCAGTAACTCTAATGACATGCTGATGGCCCTGACACTCCTCGCTCTCTTGGATGCACTACCCCATCTGGAAAGAACTCCGGGGATAGAAGAGCCCAGCATGCTAAATTATATAAAAAGAATTATCAACATTCGCAAAACATTAATGAAACATTAAGCATAAGTGTTTCGTAGGACAATGCTGTTATTTACTCATTTTCTTGCACAGATTAAAGGAGTTATTTACAGCTGCTGTCTTCGGCCCTAATGGTGCCTTCTAGTCTAATGTTGTCCCTCTGAAAGGCATCTCTGCCTAATACACTTTAAACATTGGGTAACCTGGGCTGCAGTCAGAGCATCCTCAGAAAACCCCACTGCACCTTTAGAGCAGAGCACCGGTGCCTTTTTACATCCACAGCACAAGGGAGGGGCTGGGTGGGCACCCCCCTCTCTGGGCAGGGTCCTCCCCATGCCCTCTCTGTGCCCTGCAGTGGCTGACCAGCGCTGGGAGAGAGGACATGCAGGTCATGAACACCACCCAGAGCCAAAGCAAACCAAAACATGAGCTTTCCTCCCCTCCTCTGCAGCAGGACCTGACCTTCCCTCCTCTCCTGCCCGACAGCCCCACCAAGGGAAGGCATCTCCTTTCCCTGCCTCAGCTCCTGAGGTGCTAATGAAAAGGCTGGCCAGAGCCTGTGCAAAGCAATAGCCCAAAAATATCATTTTGCTTCACTGTCAGCTGCAAGCGGTGAGGAACAGAAATAACAGCTCCCTAATTTAATGTGGGCTTCAAATAAAAGCACTTCCCTTTCCACTTATCTACCTGTGGAGCTATTTTTGTCCAGTTCACTGGGAGAATTGCTCCATTCTGTTATGCCTAAAATATTTTGCTTCTTTAATCACTGCACAGGGTTCCTACCTGCAGTAAGTGGATTGAGCAGACAAGAGAAATTTACTACAGCCACCAGCCAGAGATCAAATTCACCTCTCATCAATTATTTGGGACACTATTGTTTCCAGCAGTTTCTCCTCTTAATAAAACTGATCACAGCTGAATGTTTGGCTGCTTCTGTAGAAAATGCCAAGACTTGTTATTTCATTATACATGTATTCTTCCTACCTGTATATTCTCTGGAAGGATTTTATATATAAGTGATGAGCATTGTCTGGTTGACAAAGTGTGACTAAAGTACAAGCCAAAGAGCTGGAAGATAAATCCATCCTTGCAGTGCTGCAGCTGATTTTCTATGCAACAATTAATAAAAAGCGCTTTTCCTTTGCCCCTCTATCAGAGGCAGAGCTGGCAGTTTGGTGTTTTGGGGAGAGGAAAAATAATCACACCAAAAAATCTAGGCAGAGCAATCCCCTAATCCAGCACTGAAAGGATGACACAACTTTTGTACAACCCTCCAGGGCTGGGCTGACAGAGCACAGGATGGCCTTGTCCCTAAGAAAGCCCTTCCATACACTGGGAACCAAATGCAAGTGATACAGACTTAGAGTCTACATTGCTTTTCCCCCTCTTGTAGGGCACAGGATAAGGCCTCTTCCAAAAAAAAAAAAAAAAAAAAAAAAAAAAAAAAAAAAATCCCTTTGCAAATCCCAGCCCACCTCTACAACAGCTCCAGGGGATGGGAAAGCAGAGTCAAAGAGCAAAGAGGAGAGACCAAGAGTGGTACAAGACGAACCTGGGAAGGACTGGAAACATGGCAAGGTCTCAGCTCAGGAGGGGCAGCAAACCCCATCAGGAGCCACAGCTCTGCAGTGACGTGACCCACACGGGCTGGGGAGGACCAAAGTGCAGGCAACCCTCCCCAGCCCCTGGAGGGGCTCTGGCACAGGGCACCGTGTGGAGAGGGACTGTGCCACCCCAAGGAGCAGCCAGCCTGTTCCCAGCACCCGCCAGCCGCTGGAAGGCGAGGATGGATCCCAGGATTTATCACTGGACACACAGATGATTCTCTTGGAGGAGCCATCCTGACAGCCTCCCAGAAACAGGAGATCACAGAGGCACACGGGGGCATAAGCAAGGCCTCCCTGCTTGGCACTGGTGGAAAGGCAGCAGCGAGGGAGCTGCTGGGAACAGGCCTATTTCCATCTGTCTCTGTTGGAGCGTGGCACTGCCTCAGGAGGGATTAGAGTGAGGAGTCAGGGCTCCTCCCCAGACTCACAGGAGCTCAGCATTTCATAAAAGAGACACTGGCAGCTTTGGGCACCCTTGGCACACAGGTCCAAAGCAAAAACGCTTCTTGTCCTTGGATAAAGGGCTTTTGGCCGCTGCTGTGCACACAGGCAGGATGCTCCTGCTGGAGGACTGAAACCATGCTCTCATTCCCCAGCATGAGAAAACAATGAGAAGGAACTGAGAGCCCACAGAAGCACTGCAGTACAGAGCATGTATCCTGAGGATTTTAAGCCTTCATGTTAGTGAAAGTACCATGAGCAATCCCTGTGAGGGATGGGCAGAGTGGAAGTGAAATGGAGAAAGAGGGGCCTGGTTGCACCTCAAGGACTTTCCTCATTCAGCCTTTGAGGACGTATCCACTGAGTCTCGTTTGCTCTGATGCAGACCAGCTCCAAAACCACTGAAGTGAGTGGAGTCCTGCCACTCACCATGAGTGATGCCATGAAGATTTTTTGCCTTTTCTTTTATACCCCTGTTACACCTTTTTTTACAACTTCTGTATTCTCAGTGCTTTTTGCCTACATTCTTGGCCTTGTTTGTCAAGCTAAGAGACTCAACATTTTAGAAGCTTCATAGCCAGGGATCAGTGTGCCCCAGAGCCCAAGGTCCTCTCCAGAACACATTCTGTAAACCAAGATAGAACCATCCAGGGGAAGGGTCCTTGGGGAGGGGGGCTCACTTGAGCCTCTCACTGGGGAATCTTTGATAGATCTGCTAATTAGTAAAACCTATAATGTTATACCTGATCTTTGGACTCTCAGCAGAGTGCATCTCGATGCATATGACCTGGATGTGTGCACCTAAGGATCCTTAAAATAAATACCAAGGTAAAATCCCTTTTCCCCTTCTAACCCTGTATGACTCTTGATTTTAAGACCAGGAAAATGCATCATGAGGATTTTTGGATTGCCTCTTTTACCTTGCACAAGTCATTTCACCTTCCTTTTCACTCACCTCATCACTTGGGAAAGCAAGAATAAATAAATTCCTCTACTTCACTGAGTTACCTTAGAGATCTCCCAGTGGGGATTGCCAGGCTGTGTTATTACAGCCAGAGGAGTCTATGACCAGCACTGGCAAGGCACATGAGAAGAGCTCAGCCTTGGAGGTCTAATTAGAGCTCCATGTTCTAGTGGGAACATGGTACTTACTCTAGAATAAGAAGAAATTGTCTTGATTCTACTAAAAAAATTGATTAAAGAGATAGATGAAAAATTAAATGGTATAATTACAAAGGTTAGCAAACTCGAGGGAGTCATTAGACAAACTGTGAGAAGATCATCAGTTTTTAAAAAGAGCAGAATCAAAGATAACGGAATTCAACTGTTTCAACTCAGTTTTTCTCATTTTCCTCAGCTGAGAAAACATCATAAACCCATGTCAAACACAAGTGTTAAATGGTAATTTCTACAGCATTTCTCTTTGAGCATTAGGTTTAGATGAGGCTTTATAAGGTAAAGGCTGGTGACTATTTAACCTGCTGTAGTGGAAAAGTATTTAAGTATTAAACATGATTTAAAGTTGTTATAACCCATCATTTTCTAATCCCTTATTTCTTTGGGAAAATTTAAAATAAATTATATAAGCTTTAGTAAACAAATAAGTATACCATATAGGAAACTAAAGCTGAAGAAGATTACCTGGGAAGGAGACAGACACACTGCACATGTGGTTCAAAGGAGAGATTGCCAAAGTATCTCGATGAATTAAGAGCCTAATTTGTATTTATGGAAAAACTTAGGGCTGTGATAAAGGACAGATTTTCTCCAGCAAAATTTTAAACTAAAAAATACGTGACAGAAGTACTTACTTTATGATTTTTATGACAACAAAAATACACAGTGCCAAAAGGCTCCTGGAGCTCCTGATTGCTTTCATTTCATTTCTCACCACAAAAGTGAAACAAGAGAACGAAGGGGAGATTATATTGCCAGCTTTCTCATTATTAATGGCAAAGGAAATAGCTGCCTTAATGCAGTTGATTACATCTTAATAATCACAGTCACCCAGTTCCTTTTTAAACACGCCAGATTCTGTAACAGAAAAAATATCTTTACACCAACCACAAACCGTTCAGCCCCGACCACTGACAGGTTGTGACAACTGCACTGAGCCTGCTGGGAGAGTGTAAATATAACTGGCTTTGCATCCACGTGAGTATCATCTGTCACCACGGGAGCATTATCAGAGCTCAGGGAAGGCAGGGCTGGGTGCTGCACAAGTTTCCTGAGGTTCTTTGGGAATCCTAAAAAAGAGCAGCACACCAGCACAGGGAAGGAAGGGCTGCTCAGTAGGCACGTGCAATGCAAGAGCTACCCTCCAAATTCCTGATGTTTACAGGCTGTCCTCAGGGATATTCCTGGGGAAAAAGCCCCCAAAAAGCTGTTTAATACTGGTAGAGCTGTCTGAGGAAAAGTTCTGCACCTAAAGTGTGCCCAAATGCTGAGATAGGGTTATCAAGTGTGCCAAGCTGTTAAGAAAACCCGATCTTTAGCAGAGAATAAAAGTCAATCACTGGAATGTCACAAACTTCCCAAGCCTGAAATGGTCTTTCTTGGATTTGAGCTAAAGAAGTGCAGAAAGCTTTCAGGAGTCGCTTGACTTCTTTTTCCCTGTTTCACACCTCCCCTCAAGGTCTTGGTCTAAGAGCTGACCAGCCAAAGCTTGCAAAAATTGCAGCATGGCTCATGAACTGCACCAGCCTTGGCTTTTTTCTGGTGCCCAACAGAACCAAAAGTCAGAACTGAGCCTCCTTTGGGAGGAGGGAGCCAGCAGTCACCCTGAAAGAGCAGGAATGCAACTCTACTACCCAGCTTCCCAGGGAAAACAGACCTGGCAGTGACAGCTCTGGCCTCTGCCCACAGCTTTGTGTTGTCCTTCACTTACTATGACATGAAAGAAATTACAAGTTTGATAATCAGCTGTTTCTCTAATAAAAAAAAGCCAGCTAAATAAAGTCACATGCAGCAGCTCATATAGTGGGACTCTGCACTCAGATATGCTGAGATCCAACAAAAGGCAGAGATGCACAATTTTTTCTAGCCACCAGACTTTCCTGTTGCCTAAAACCCCAGGAGCAAAGTCTCAGCTCCTTTCTTAGTCCCTCACAGGTGGTTGTCCAGAGCGAGATCCTAGAGGGATGGAAATGAGAGAAGTGTGAAAATGGAAAAAAAGAAGCAATCAGGAAGAATCACAGGAGGAGCAGTAGTTCAGCACTGCCCTGAGACTGCTGTAAAAGGATGCTGCATATGGGAAGGGAATAATCTATTCTTCATGTGCGTGGTAGGTTAGACAAGGAATAATGAGATAAAATTACAGCTAGGGAAATTCAATTCAGACATCAGGAAATACTTTCTAATGGTAAAGACTGTTATGTCCTGAAACAGATAGCTTAGGGACACTGGGGAATAGGTGGTGGTGGTGGTTTAAAGAGGCAGATGAACTAAGTGAACTCCTCGGGTCTCTTCCAAGTTCATTTTCTTTACGTTAGGGTAAATCAGCTCAAATTTCTCCATACAGTCTTGCACCTGTATGACCTCGAAGCCTCCAGACTTCATGGATGTGCTTAATTCTGAATTAACAGTGCCTTGGGATTTATTTTTAAGAACAGCATATAAACCCTGTGATTATAATTGCAGTATTTTATGAAATACTTTTATCACAATTATACATGGACTACAGCTCCATTTAATCCAAGAATGTCATTAGACATCTGGCTACGTGGCCGTCACTCTGTCAAGAACATCAGACATTTCAAATAATGGCCTTCAACTGCTCCCAAAAAAACATTCACTGGTTACAAGGCATCAGGTTTCTGGACTTAACTACCTCAAGCACTTCAGTGTTGTTCACTGGAATGGCTCAGTTTAGCAGTACTCTGGCTGGAGAGCTTCTGATAGAGTGCATTGTAAAAATTCTGTGAGAGAAGCACTTTTTGGGGGTGATTTATTTAGTGTTGCCACTTATTTTTATCAAAATCACAACCTAGAGAGCTGACCTAAAGAGGCAATAAAGGAAACCTTACAGTTCCCCTGCATGCAAAAACCAAAGCAGGGCTGTGGTGGTGGTCACTAAAAATCTGATCTTGCCACCCATTGCACACACTGGCATCAACCCAGCAAAGCACTTAAGTGCATGCTTAATTTTAAGCATACAGGTAGAGCCATTTAAACTAATGGAATCATTTAAGTGCTTTGCTGGATCAGGGCCAGCCTCCTCAGCATCTTGCAGTGTCAAGTACGCAGAGCAAGGGCTTCATCTAATTGCATCAGGCTTTAATTGACAAAAATCAAAGTAATGCAGCATTCAGACTGAGCCCATCTCTCTCAGGCTGCTGTTCTAATCACAGTGAGTAGCACAGTTTGTTCATGCTCTCCCAGTGCCTCAAGTGTCCTGCTGGATTTGATCCACCATTGCCTTGTCTCTGGCATAAGCTCCTTCCCAGCAACTCTTGTCTAAGTTTTCCATCCAGCACACTCTCATGGAGACACCCCACTCGTTCACCTGCCCCAGTGATCACACCACATAATTATGTGGTCTTTCATACCAACTGTGTTCTATCACTTGCTCTTTTCTCCTCCTGAGATGCATTCAAGCTTAGGCTGTGCACTCTTTTAGAAAGGGATTTTACTTACTTTTTCGCAATTTTTCATGCATCTGTGGAAGTACAAAAAAAAAATTAATTGGGAGAATTGCTTTGACGCTGCAAGCAACCAGACCTCACACTGAACAAGTCTAAAATCTCCATACCCTGAACCATCCCCCTCCTTAGACAGATAACTTATTATTCAACTGCCAAGCAAAGGAATGCTGCACCCACAGTGACACAGGAGTCTCACCTCTAGATAAGCTCTTCCTTTGCAGTTCTGAAACAGAACATGGGAGGGGGGAGGAAAAAAAGCAAACCAACACAACTAATTTAGCATGGATGTAGAATTAACTTCTCACCACAGTGTGTTCCTATAAAAACAGTTATGAAAGGGGGAAAATAATGACACGTCTGGGAATTTGTCAGACTACTGCATTGAGTTAATGCAATTACTGAAGAAGGGTGATTGAGAGCTGTGAGAGGAGTGTGGGCAGAGTAGAGCAACAGTGAACTGAGAGTGCTCTGCATCTGCACAGCCCATCTCACATGAGCAAGGCCTTTGCCTTAGCTGCTTTTATCCAAGCATGAAACAGAACACACAGCAAACAAAACAGCAACTAGAAAGGAGGGGAAGAAGTTTCCAGAATTGTAAGGGGAGTTTGTAACATCTTTTGTTGTTCTATTTTTCCATGCTCACTGTTGGAAAATAGTCATTTTTAATCTACAATTTATGAGCAGGCCTAGGTCTAAAAGGTAAAATTCCCTGGCAAACATGGAAATAGGAAGAAATACTAAAGAAATATTAAGAGGGAGGTGGGAAGGGTCATGTAGCTGAACCTTGCCATGGCAGAATTTCTGCAGTAGCTCTCTGAAATGTAACTGTGCCTTCAGAAATGCAACCACATTTTCCTGTGCCTTCTGCAGGAAGCAAAATTCTGCAGTTAATTGCTCAGGAAACAGCTTTTTGCAACACTTAAAAATGAAGTGCCACTGAACAGTGACCATCCTCCCAGCAGCTGACGGAGGGAAAATCCCCCAGATCTGTTTCTCTCATCTCTCTGTGCTCTGGTAAAACCTGTGCTGCAACCCTCCCATGACAGACAGCAGGAATAATTCAAACACAGATAATATTTAATGTATCAACACATTTTAGCTTGCAAACAGGATTCATCATCTTGCAGTCTGAAGAAACATAAATATTGGGGAAGTTGTGTTGAGTTTCTAAGCCCTTACTTTCAAAGGGAGTCTGGAGTGTGTAAATCACATGCAGCAACTTGAATGATGCAAAATTTCAAAACCAACCTGAAATGGGTCTTTCTGAAGAAAGACTTCATCTGTCAGCAACTCTGTAAATCTTTGTCTTCTGTGATGCCCTTTTAGAATCTGAGCCTTTGTTCACACTTATAAAACAGGTAAAAACTAATGAGCCTCAATGCAGACACTGAACTGCACGTGAATTTGGATACAGCAGCAATTTTGCAACTCTAGATTGCAGGGTACACCTTCATATCTCACTGATAACACAAAGTCATCAGCACACTTCTGGATTGAGTTATTCATGGGGGAGAGCCCTGAATGAACACACGAGGTTTCCAGTTGCCCTTTGCAGCTACCTCACATGTAAGGCTCACTTTCTAAAATGACAAACACGAAGACATAAAAGTCAAATAAAGGAAAAACTAATTTTAAATGTCAACAAGACCATCTCTTAGCATTTACCCAGCTCTCATACCAAGCCCTACAACTCCATAGTGGCTGTCTCTACCAGGGTGTTTTCCCTAAAAAAACCCCACACTTTAGCTGCAAAAGAAATAAAACACCTTTTCCTTTTTTTTTTTTTGTTTTGTTAGGCTGTCCCACAGAAAAGGACTTTTAGTCATTAACTGGAAATTTAGCCTTTAATCATATCTGCTCAGGAGAGGGCTGAAGCTGTGATGCAATGCACAGCTTTCCTGCACAGCATATGGTCTTCAAAAAGCGAGTAGAGGGGGAAAACGACAGACAGGAAAAGGTTCAGACTTCTGTAGCCTTGGTTTTGCACTGCGTGGTAATTATGCTGAAGAATTCATGACTCACTTTGGTGCACTACTGTGCGCTGCTAAATTAGAAGTTTGGCAAGGACAGCAGACAAATGATGAAATATATAATATTGGTTTCTCTAGCATAGCTCATCACTATAGTCTCATGGTGTTTCAAAGGGCTTTTTTTAGCACTCTGGGAAAACAAGGTCTTTTTTAAACAAGAAAAACATATTTAATCAAAAATGTGCTGTACATAAGTCAGCAGAAATAGGTAAAATTCCTCTTTTAAAAAAAAAAAATCAGCCTTTCAGGTAGCTTGGGTAATTGCTCTTTAAAACTTATTTCTGAGTCTACACAGAGCATCTGACACAGACTACTAAAAGCTGCTGTGCATTAAAGCATCGGTGTGATGTGGAGATGAAGCTCTTCCACTATATAACGTTCATAGGAAAACGTTTTCTTTACACCAGCTTACAAATGTGTATTATCAAAATGATTTACATAAAGGCTCCCCAGTCATTTGACAACTGCAATGAGGCCAAGCACACTGGAAGATGCACACATTGGGATAACACTTTAGTTAACTCTTAAAGACAAATCCTTTTCTCCCAAGGACTGCAGTCAGTCTGGAGTTAAGCAGCATGTTGGAATTAATCCAGTTTTGTCAGATGAACCCCCCATATAATGCTGCACTAGTTATTCTGATTTGTAATGAGAAAGAAGTGACACCAGTCATGAGAAAGAGGCACCAGCATTAAAAATATTTTGCTGTGTGACCCAGAATTAACATCTCAATTTATCCAGATACAAGCCAAATAAAAATACCCAGCTCCCCAGTAGGGCAGGGATGGGAACCAACTTCTATTGGGCTTTCCATATCTTTTCACAAATTTACTGCAACATGCATAAAGAGTTTCACAGCAGTCAGAGGGTTTGACCATGGAGAGAGTTAAGATGTTAGCAGAAATCCTGGCTATGAAACTTGCCATTAACTTCAAGATCTCCCTGCATAAACCTGGCACAGTCTCAGAAATATCGGATGTTAAAGCCTCCATATGCTAAACCACCACTGCTCTGTATCATGTATTTTGTTTAAAGGCAAGCACAGAGATAGCAAACAGCTATTTTTAACTCTTTTCAGCGTACAGTACATCTGTTGTGTTTCTGATTTCCATTAGAAATGAGAGTCATTTACTGATCTGGCCGTCATCCAGATTTCTACATGAAACACATGGGCTAAGCACAAAATAACACTGTTTTATGTGCATGGGTGCATGTATTGTATTTATTATCTACTACAAGGATCAGAAACACAGTTAAAAATTCTGTGGGGACTTTGAAGGAACAGACTATCACACTTATTGCCTCAAAGCCCCTGGACTCAAAAACATCAAGAACAAGGCCGTGAAACCTTCCTTTATGTTTACATGCTGCTTCTGGGACATAAAATCCCATTGACTTTGCTCACTGGAGAAGAGGATCCTGAGGCTGGGGACACAGCTTGGGGTGTACCAGACACCCTCAGCACAGCTGCAGAGAACGCCCATTGAGAAAAGCCTCCAACAATAACGAGCTACTGAAGGATCTGCCAACATGGACCTCAGCCAGTAAAGTCAAGCAAATGAAAAGCTGCAATCACTTCTCTGACAATTCTCCAGCAAAACTTGTCCCAAGCTTTGCTTCCCTAGTAAAAAACAGGAGATGATCAGCATGCACCAGAGGTCAGGAGGTTCACACTGACACCAGCAAAGGGAGGAAATTAAGACACAGAGGGCACCACAGAGTGCCCTGCCAGCAGCCTTCTACAAGCACACTCCAAAGCCTGCTGAAGTCAACTGGACTCTTTGTAGACGCCACCAGCTTTAGGTCACATCTTGTTGCAGGGCTCCACTGCCCTTCTCTCTGCTGATTTCAAAGGCAGTGATGCAGCATTAGAGAAAAGAGGGACTCTTTCAAATGAGCACCGAGTTAGGGCTAGAGAGGTCACACACCTCAGCACTGTTCTTATGGAAACTTTAAGTGGAGAAAATATAAAAATATTCACTCAAATTTGAAAATTATTTCCAAGGTCACTGTCTGGGCAACCTTTCAGCATTTGTTTTCCATGCTTGCATGCACAGAAAACCTATTTCTAACCAGGACACCTATGAAATCAGCAGGCCTAAAATGTGAGCAGCCAGATGTTCAAAAAAAGGTGAAATCCAAACTGTATCTTTGATTTCTGATGTGATTACATAACCTGTCCTGGAGGAGAGGAGCCAATACCCCGAGCTTACACGAGTGACCCAGATGGAGCTTTGCTCATAGGGCAGTTCCTGTTATTATTAGCAGAGGCACATCTGGCTGGCCCAGGCACAGCCAGCCCCCAGCACTCACAGGTCCCAGACCATCACCATTACAGAACTGGCAGCACTGGAGGAGCTACAGGGCTCATCTACCTTCTGTGGCAGATCACAGCAGAGATGCCACTGGGCAGGGCAAGCACTCACCACGTGCCCACTCGCCCATCAGGCAAATGACACAGTGCAGTTGCTTCAGATGCACACGTTCCCAAAGTTCTCCTCTTTAAGGACAATGTGGTCCCCTCTCACTGTGATTTATTCCCCTGGCCTTTATGTGCTGGCTACATATGGTACTAATTTCACAGCCATTTTCAGATGATGCAATGAGATTAAATGACATGGCCATAGTCACAAAGGGATGGCAACATTAATGCAGACTCTGGGAAAAGCTCCTTGTTTTCAGCTCTAAATACGGGTGTACCATTTCTTTCATATTGTGTTACTCCTCCATGGCTGCCAGACTTGCCAGACTGACAATAGCATCTTGTGTTACAAAACCTACAGTTTAATTTAACTTCAGTGTCCTTCAGAGGTTAAATTTCCATGGGAAATTACTTCTAGAGAAATATGGCTTGCATATGTTTGTGCCAAAAAGCCACTTCTGCTGCTTTTCTTCACAACTGTGATCCGTGCATATTTTATTTTTTGAATCATGACTCAGACTAAATAAAAGTTCAGCTTGGGTTTCAAGAATGCAAATGTGAATATTCAGCATCCAGGGTAAGTTTTCCCAGTATTGGCATTAGCCAATATTGGCACTTCTGCAGGATCCAGCTGGCAGCAGTTGGAGTTGCCCCTGCCCTTTGAACGCTGGGGCCTGGAGAGCAAAGAAAAGGGGAAAATGATTTTCCACAGACCTTTCTATTAAAAGACTTCAGAAGCGACTGCCACTGCTGTGTCTCTCACCTCTTGAGGCTCAGTCCTTTTTTTCTCTCCTCACTCTCCTTTACTGCAGGTTGTTCCTCAGCCCTTCTTGGCTGTCAGGTGCCAGCAAGCAAAGAACAAAATTACTTCAGATGGCACTTCCCGTGGGGTACAGCCAGGAGCACATTTGCAGTCCTCACCCATTTCCTGCTGCCACGGCAGGAGCAGATGAGCTGCTGCACCAGAGCACAGCCTCGATAAATTTAATGGTGGAAAAGAGGCTCCAGGGCACACGAACTGCCAACATTTCCCTCAGCAGTAGGGTTATATATTCAGCTTGCATGGCAAAGTTTGGCTAGTGGGGGGCATCTCTGGGATAAACATGTTTAAGAAGGGAAATAACCCCATAAAACTTCACAACTGCAGCCAGGAGAGAAGAGGCTGTGCTAGAGCAACAGCCCTGCAGACACCCAGATCAGGGAGGGAGGGGGTAAGGGGTGCTCCAAATGTCAGAGCAGGCACTTCCCTGCAGTCCATGGTGAAGGACCCACACCCTGTCCCCCTGTGCCACTTTGGGGGCAGCAGGGAGAGAAAACACAAGTGAAGTTGAGCCTGGGAAGAAAGGAAGCAAAAGAAGGCATTTTTAAGTTTTGACTTTATTTCTCGCTATCCTCCTCTGATTTGATTGGCAAAAAATTAAACTTGTTTACCCAAGCTGAGACTACTTTGCCTGTAACAGTAATTGTTGAGTGATCTCTCCCTGCCCTTACCTCAACCCTCAAGACTTTTGTTCTATTTTGCCTCCTCCATCCAGCTGAGGAGGGGAGTGATAGAGCAGTTTTGGTGGGCACCTGGTATGCACCCAGGGTCAATTCACCACAGACTATTTGTATTTTAGTGCCTTCCAACATCCTTACACCTCCTGAACTGTTTTGCAGCAATGCCAATGTCTCCCTTCTGAGAATAAACCAAAATGCCAGACCAGGTGTGGAGGGGAAGGTTCCCTTACCAGGAAAATGGTTTGGGTCTGGCTGAACCCATGAGATACATTGGCCACTTCACTCCCATTTTGCCAAAGGTTTGAAATACCAAACAGGTGGAAAATAGAGTGATTAAGCTCTGTGACTTTTGTGTTGCCTCTATAATGGGATCACCCTGGAGTGTGCTTGGGCATCTGCTACACCCCCAGCCCTCACCCAGTGCTGCTGTGCCCTGAGCACCAGTGCAGGGGGGCACGTGAGGACCTTCTGACCCTAATTTCTATGCCAATCTCCACATGGAGTTTTCAACTAACAGCTACAAGACAAGACTCTGGAAAATGGCATCTTCCTTAGTGCATCAAGTACCCTGTGGACTGCAGAGGTACTTCATGTTTCTGTGCATCGCTCCATAGGCAGCAGATGGGACCAGTCACACATTGTCAGACCTCCATCCAAGACTCCTCCCCATCCTCCATAAGCCTTCACCCGACTGTCAGGAACACCCCCAAGTCCCACCCAAACTCCAGCACTTTCCATGCTCTGCCCTTTGCCATCTGCAGCCCCCACCCAACTTCTGCCAGGGGCACACAGCAAAGCATCCAAGCAGGGCTTGATCACCCACAGCACTATTTCTGCGAGATCCTCAAGGGAGGAGGCACAGCCTACCTGCAAATCATCATTAGAAGGAACTTCTCTTTTCTGGGTTGAGAAACAATAAAAGAAAAGAAAAATCAGAATTATAAAGGAAGTGTTCATACTGCACTACGAACACCTACACAAGTGATACTCAAAGCTGCATCTCACTATTTGTTATTCCCTTGTTTCATTATTTTTCTGAGTCCTTCATTTTCAGCCCTTCTGTATAAGACATTTTGCTCTTTTGCTTCATAATTTTGTTCTTTAATTTATTTGTCCCTATTTCCTTTTGTTCTTCCTTTGATCTTTATCCTTTTAACTTTGGATTTTTTTCAAAAGCTTTTTTTGTAAACTCTGCCAGTTTCAATGTGCTGTCTTTGATGCAATTTTGAATTTGCTGCTACTTTGCTCTTTATGCAACTTTTATTTTTCTTACTGGCTTATTTGTTATCTGTGGGGCAGAAGCAATCAGATGCCAGGAGCCTTACTGCATCACTGCACACTAACTACTAAATTTAATTTTCACTTGATTACCTCTGGAACTTGACTTGCCCACCTCAACTCCATTTGTAGGCTGGAATTCTAAAGTGGGCCCTATGGATAACAAGCAAAACATCTGTGGCCTTACATGAAGCTCTCCAATATCATTAATTTGAGTCTTGCAGAACTTAGTCCAGAAAAGTAGTGCTCACCAGTGAGTTGGGCAGGAACTCTGCCCGCATTTATGGTGTTACTCACTAGGAGCTGAGCAGGACCTCTGCTCCTGGTGATGGAATTATGTGCAAGGGCTTCACCAGCCTCTCCCTTCAATCTGTTCAGTCCATGAATATCAAACTTCTGTTGATTTCAGTGAGCAAACAAGGAGGCCAGGCAGTTTTTGCTGGCTCACTTCAAGCTGAGGGAATCAGATTCAACTGAAAAAGCCTCTTCCCATCACATCAAGGCAAAAAAGCTTTGAGCCATGGCACTACCCTTTCAGGGATCTCAAGCATTAACCCTTTCTCAGAGTTACACCAGTGCTGAAGGAGTAACACCTACACAAAAAGCACAGGAAAGTCCCATCCCTGTGCCCTGGCTAACCTGCCAGAAGGGTACAATCTATATTTGAAGAGAGCTGGAAAGAAAGGGAGCTGCATGCCTTTGCACCACAAAATATGAGCACAGCAGAGCTTTGCAGCCACTGTCACTACAAAGCCCACGTGCTCTTGAAATTATTAGCTCCAGTACCAATAGCAGATATGCCTCCTGAAGGAGGATTCATAAATATGAGTCAACACATTAGCATTTGTATCCACGGCAGTCCTGTCTAAAGGGTTCCAGATGAGATCTGGGCCATCCTAGCCCTGCTCTGCCTGGCTGTGCTAGGGCACCCTGTAAAATATTCCATAAAACAACCATTGCATTGGCTTTTACCTCTTCTGCATGCTTTCCTATGAGAAAGGACAGAAATCAGAGCAGACAGCCACGTACAGAGCGCTAATCCAAAAGATAATGGGAAGAAACTTTGCAAGGAGAGAATTCAATTCACTTTATAACAAGAAGATATTCATTTCTCACAGTGACATCCAGAATGAGCAATGCTGGGTTCCTGCCGGCTCAGCTCTTTGTATAAAGGTTGTGATATTTTGTCAGCAAGGAAAACAAAGGTGCTGAGATTGGCTGGTCAATAATTGACTGAGCCTTGTTACTCACTGCAATCACTATCTTGTCACCATGTCTCTGTCTCAAAGTTTCGGTTAAAACTACTGAATCACCACAGTAAAAAGGACTTCTTACCTTGAAAAAAAAAAAAAGGGGGAAATTACCATCACTGACAACAACAACAAAAGACTTCCTATCTGGCTTTGTCAAAGGTCACTCAGCAGTTAAGTCCATTTACAGTGACTTCTACCAGCTGTGAAGAACACAGAACAAAGCGAACACCAATATTCACTCCACTTTTCCACGGAAACCTTCTCCCCCCCTTCTTTTTAAGTTATCTCAATCTTCAAAAAATCCAACACGGACAAAGCCTGCACTTGAAACCACTTTCACTTTGCACATCTGACATTCGTGTTTCCAGCCCACCTGAGAGTCACAACCTTGGCACATTTCTTGGCAACTGCCTGGAGTTTTATCTTCCAGCAGTGAAGGTAAGTGAGCAACTCCTTTCACCACTGGGTTACAGGTGCTGTGTGTGGATATTTTCCCCACCCTCCTTCTAACCTGTACTTCACCTGAGGACACAGCTCGCTTGTTGTAGGCTCTGTACAAACTCAGAGCACAGGGGACATCCTGCCTCAAAGCACCCCTCTCTGAAGAGAGAGAGCAGATAAATCAAATCTTACTACTCCAACCTATATGTGTAAAACCATCTTGGTCTCTCACCTAAATGACAAACCCAAAGGCAATTAGGTCTGATTTACAAGGGAGCCTGTGGCAATTATGCCTCCAGCTCAGGCACCTAAATTGTCTCAAGTGTTTTTGAACCCATGCCTTGGAGAAGCCCACGGCCTGACAAGAAAAATGGGATACAGAAAACAAACTTGCCCCCAGCACCGACACATTCCCAACCTCATAGATCATCCCTCCCCTGTAACAGCACAGCTGCTTCACCACGAGGACTGCACACCTCCAACCTTCAACTGCAAACACAAAATAGCCACACTGACCACTCAAATTTACTATTGCAACCTACCAAAAAGAACAATCCAGAAAGCGAGACAGTATTAAAAAAAAGCCCTTAGGGAAACCAAAACAAATGTAGGACTAGAAGAGCAGAAATCACTGGCAACAAAAGAGTGCCAGGAAAGCCCATCCCGCTGATGGGCAGGGAGGGAGAGACCCCAGGACCTCACCACCTCCCTTGGCAAAAAACCAGCCAACTCCCCCCATTTTCATAGAGGCAAGCCAGCCCTGGGCCTGCCTTAATTCAGGCTAGAATTGGTTAATTCTGATCTCAGGGCTGCATAGCAGGAACTGCAAAGGCTGGGACTGGAGCAGCTGCCTCAGCAGGGTTACAGCAGCACTGGAGTGCCCCATTAAGGGGGACAGAGAGGCCCAAACCACAGGGCAAGTGGCAATTCATCAGAAAGGAAGCTCCCATCAAGCCAAGAAATAAGGACACTGCTAAGTTTAAGAGGTTTCATGACTCAAGGACTAAGTCCCACTGTTTCAGACCTCCCTATAAAAAAATATCTTTAGGATTCTGAATTTCTCGTGGGGTTGAAGTCAGGAGTATGACTTATTCTCCAAAGAAGAAAGACCTAAAATACCACCATTTCCCTCCTGTAGTGGCTTTTATTAATAGATCTCAAAATGCTCCCAGGGAATCCTTCCCATCAGACAAGGAGACAGAACTGAAGCAACTCTTCAGAATCACACTGGTAAGGAGCATCCAAGCTGGGGAGAATCCTGGTGTCTCCCAGGGGCAGGGTAATTCACAGCCTGTTAGGATACACTGCTTAGTTGTAAGACTCTCCCATGAGGGTTTCTATTAGTATTTTAATTTCTATTTCAGGCTGTCACATGCTTAAAATGTCTTGTGGTTTGCTCTCTTAGTTTCTCAGGTGGTTTTTTTTTTAATTATCTGATTGAAAAATTATCCAACCAAGAGGAAAAAAGCTCAAGTTGAGATGTCAAAACATCCATAGAAATCAAAATTAGACTAAAAAAATAAAAGAATCCCTAGAAGAGATTCTTCAATATACAACTGAGCTGTTCATAGCTCTGTATGCACTCAAATGGGTCTGTGTGTGACTGCACACTGCAATAGGCAGAAGCTTCCTGTGTGCACATGTGGCTACATCTCATTTTCGCATCAGGATGCATTTTTTCCTGGCATAAATCAGGTAGCTTCCTCAATTTCACTGAAACTGGAAAATTATTTTATATGTAATTTACCAAGCCATTTTTTCTACACTTTACAAAGATTCATGCACTAACCCAGAAAGTCCACAAGGAACACAGGCTATTTGATCACAATTAGTTTTTGAGGAATCAGTTGCTATAGGAAGATGAAATTATGATAACTCAAGCAGTGCATGCTCTTATGTCATGCACATCAAGATAATTAGTTTTGACTTGGTTTCAGTGATAATTTTTAGATAAGAACACAACCTCGTAACAACTCATTTTCTTTGTGACATCCTACCATTTAGGAAGGCAATTTCTCAGCCCCTCTGTAATGCAGCTATGTGCAAGATCACTACCCCACTTCAATGCCTCCAGTAAATGTGATCCCTCCACAGGCCCAACCCCACCGCTCCAGCAACAAGAAGAATTTTGTTCTTGCATGGCCAGGCAGCTCTTTGCTCCAAAGAGTGGAAGAATTAAGCATTGTGGACTGGATCCTCAGCTGATCTAATGAGATGGCATTTCATTGAAACCAGGGC
Organism: Aphelocoma coerulescens; assembly: GCF_041296385.1. Taxonomy (NCBI): domain Eukaryota; kingdom Metazoa; phylum Chordata; class Aves; order Passeriformes; family Corvidae; genus Aphelocoma; species Aphelocoma coerulescens. The sequence goes on along the minus strand of NC_091028.1, from coordinate 14,109,584 downwards.
CAGCTGAGGAGCCAACCCTTGATCTGCAGCAGCTGAGGAGTAACAAACAGGGAAAAACCACCTCCTACCCCATAAGGACAACGAGCTCAGTGCTTTCAACAGGCTGATCAAGAAACCCCTGGGGGTTTGGATCATCCAGAATATTGTATCCCAAATTAAAGAACGGGAACACTCGAAGCAAAAGGCTGGAGCTGGCAGCTTTGGATTTCTGAAATCAGTTGAGGCTGGTGATGCATTTCCAGAGAGAGCCCCCCTTTGCCCAGCCCTGATGATCTGACAGGACCAGCCCATCAGTCCCTCCTTCCAGCACTATTTAGCTCCAGCTCGCAGCTCAGTGCCCCTTCAGGCAACCTTAGCAAAGCCACCATGGGGAGGAGCAGGTGACCACACCGCCTCTGTGATTTGTGGGTGGAGACTTGGGTCAAGATTCATTCAAAAAAAACCAAATATCTAACAAACCCCTGGGCTGGCAAGCAGCCAAAACATTAGTATGCATTATTAAAAAATATCAGCACACCACTTAAAACGTGTGCTGCTGATGCTTCATACACAGAAGTTGACAGTGAAATCAAGCTCATGGAATCGCCTCCTGTTCAGTACCAAGTGTATTCCACAGCAATGAAAGTGATTTTGGCAGTGTGGGAGGTTAATATGCAGTACCCATTAGATTGCCAGTGTGATCTGTGTTTATAAGGCAAAGCACCAATAAATTAGGTCAGCACATCAATCTTCAGAGGGAGGAAGGAGAGGGAGAGCAGGAAGGGCACCCTGGGCAGCATGGCCACAGGGGCCAGGCAAGGCATGTGATGCCCTCAGGACTTCCAGCATCATAGATGGAGGCTCTCAGAAAGGAAAATCCATTTTTCCATTAGAAGTAACAATAAAAATATTACACTGATTCAAAATGTGCAATCAGGCCTGACTTACAGCTTGCCCTGCTGCATTCAGGCTTTACATCAGAAGGCTGTAAACTGTTATAACAGAAAATAATAGCTGGGTATGTTTACTCGCCCAAAACCATGCTTCATTTATTTACCTGAATACACTATCACGTACACTGACCATTGTCCCTGCTCAGTGAGGCAGGCAGACAAAAACGGGGAGAATAAACATCTACAGAGATTTCAGCAGCAGATAAGCTATTAATTCATGCACAAAACAATGAAGAAATGCCAGGATATACAACAGTAACCCCTCCCAAATTCTTGATTGTGTTAGTAAATAAAAGCAAAGGTAGAACATGCAAAGAAGTGCTGAGTGCCAATCTGTAATACCAAATTAAAAAGCTTGTTAGATCCAAAGCAATCCTGGCTCATGACTGTAGCAATTCAATGTGAAACTCCCAATAACTTTCAAGTACTTCAATAAAAGAGAGGAAAGATTTTAATTCAGTGACCAAAAATAAAATAAAGAGTTGATGTAAGGGACTTGATTTCATTTACGTTATTGAAATGAGCTGTATGCAATGACTTATTGATGGCATAATATTCCATTAAGAACTTATTATTTTCTTGTTTACATAATGCCAGCAATTACAGGGGTAATGCTGGTCCAACACACAGCACAGCAGAAATGAAAAGCTCTTTGCCACATACTGGAATTCCATATGAAGGCACAGAATTTAGTTAAGGAGAAATATTTACATATTCCTTACTGAGACCAAGTTAACTCGGAAAGTTAAATAATAAACAACTACCTTCTGCATCTAACTAACAACTGCCCAAACCAGGCATGATTACAAAGACCCCGTGGCTCTATGCACACAAGTTTGGTACTTAAAAGCCTGCTTGAACAATAATCAGCAGCTACCAAAAGTTTTGGGGTTTTTATCAAGCCTTGCACGCAAACATTTGAAGCCAGAGGAGGCAAGTTGCACGCAAACATTGCACTTGCACTGAAAGTGAAGGGGCCAGGGCCTCACAGTACATGCACAGGGATGTAGGGCTGAAATCCAGCTGCCTAGACACAAATCCCCATTTCTTCCCTTGCAGCAGAAAAAGGGAACTCTTCCCGAGCACAGGGGATCACACACACCCCAGATACCAGCACAAGCACAAAAGCCCTCTTGCACCAAGCTCACACTTGCCCAGGGCCAGCAATGCGTTTGTCCTGGCAAGCTGCACTAGCCTTGGAATACCTCAGACCCAGTCCCTGGGTCTGCCTGCCCCCTGCCACCCCACTTCCCGGCTATCCTGACCTGCAGCCCAGCTCCTGACTTATCCCAGGGGTTTCATGCATCAACCATCTGTGGCTTCCTGACCACAAGCCATCTCAGCCCTCCCAACCCAGCAGATACTTCAGTTCCCATCTCCCTGGCCAGAACACCAGGCTCCTGCCAGCCCCGTGGGGTCACCAGCAGGAATGCAAATGTGAGATTGGCACTTGTTTTGTGTTCCCAAACAGATGATTAGAGAGGTGAGAGCAGCCCCTTCACTCACACCCAAGGCACAGTGACTCCAGGACAAGAGCAGGGCTGTACTTTTGCACCTGCTCATGGGAAAGATCCAGAAGAAAACAGGTGGGCTGGTATCCTCCTTGTGTAATGGGCTACAGGTGGAGCCCTCAGGGGTTTGGGAAGAGCCAGATGAGCCCTGGCTCCATTCCCTTGGCTTCACCAATCAGCACAGCTTAGAGGCACAGAGGGGCTGTAACATACTGCTGGTGCTGATCAGCAGCAGCCTTCAGGACAGAGGAAGAAAGGCTCAGGAAACAATGAATTATGCTTTTCCCTTAGTCCAAAGCAAAGCCACAAGCTCTTTCTCTGCCAGATTTTGCCACCTGGCAAGTGTATCTTAGGTCACAGATGACCCATCAGTGGCTAAAGGCATTTGTAGATACTGAAGCTGAGAAACAAATGCAGTGACGTAAGACAGCTCTCCTTTATTCACATCTCTGGGGCACTTGGGTCCAAGCAAAATTTGTCCCCAAAGGTCAGTTGCAGAAGAGAACACGGTACATCTACCAGTCTCACATCTTTAGATAAAACACAAATGTTTAAAAGGCTTGAGGAACAAGCAGCTTGTGGAAGACAGGGTGGTTCAGACACAATTTAGATGAAATCATACTTAACTAAATAGACAACGTGCACTAAAGATCACATTGATGAAAACAAAAACATGTAGTTTCAAGGAATTAGTTACTCGTTCACAGTATCATCATTTTCAGCTCTTGAAAGTCATGTAATTAACTACCTCTAGTTGCCTGCATTATATTTCAAAGCCAGACTCCTTTTCATTATATAACTCTTACACACGGAGTTACAACATGTTTGACACAATGTTCTTTTACTGCAAAGTAAATTCAAGCAACCTTAACCTCAAGAACTCATTTAAGTAATTTTCAACCTTCTCCTCAGACCTGTTCAGTTTCACCCCCATCTAACACCATAGACCTCAGTTTTAGCAGAGCAAACACCAAAAAAACTCCCACACCTCCACGTAGATAAAATTTGCAACCTACAAGCTCTACTTGCCACTCTAAAGGAGATAATGCACCACGTTATCTATCCTCACTTGAAGTGCTACAAACAGCTCCTCCAGAACTCCTTAAAAAGCCACAGCAGAGTACAACACAAATGATACACAAAGAACCTTGTACCCTGCACTCACCCCTCGCTGGCTTCGGCTGCCTTCCTCCATCAGCCACTCCCCAAGCCACAGGCTCCAGCTTCCACCTGCCCCCTTTTGTCTCCCTGGGCTTGATTAGCAATCCAGCTCAGCTGATTTCCCTAGGAGACAGCAGCAGGCAAAGCCACAGGCAGGCAAAAAAAAGAACCTCAAAACCATGGAGATAATTTTCCACATGCCATTCATACTGCACCCCCACCACGTATCGTAGCCCTTTCCAGCAACTGAGGGTTCCCCAGCTGGACCAAAACTGCAAGGTTCTTCCTGATGGGCCTAAAATGCCAGCTTCCTAAACTAGGTTAAAATAAACTGAATGTTATCTCACTGCATAGAGAGGTAGCTAAATTATGAACCAAACTTGATTTCCCAAGCAGGACTGTACAGACTTGATACTGAACAGTAGCAGGAGGCAACAACACACAAGGAACCACTGTCACTGTCCACACAGTCCAGACACCTTTGTCCAAGCTGTTTTTGGTGAAAAAAAGTGGGAAAAGACAGAAAACCTTGCTTCTGGCTCTGTAGCAAAACGTTTTGCTGTGACTAAGTACACCTGTACTTAAAGGATCCAGGTGCACCTCTGAACCCTGGGACTACAAATTCTTACTAGGACAGCGAGTTTTGTCCTTCCACAAAGCTACAGAGCAGTCCATAGGATCATGGTCCTGTTAGGTCTTTTTTATTTGTTTTTTTTTGTTTGTTTGTTTTTTGGTTTTTTTTTGGTTTTTTTTTTTTTTGTTTGTTTGTTTGTTTGTTTGTTTGTTTTTATTTTTCTTTTGGTTCATCAACCTTTATTCCTGCTGGAAAAGGAGTGATTTCCCTTGTGCAAAACATGGTGACTCTGTAACACTGCACGGATGTGCTTCAGAGGAGTGCAGAGTGCTGGACTCTGCAGAAGCACCAGGAAGGGAACAGTGCTGGATGGGAGAACACTTTTTGAGGAAAAGCAACACTTTAATGTGGCTTAATTCAGGGAAACGTGGACCACTGCATTCAGCACTGAGATAATTCTGTGGAAAGTTGGTGGTGGGTCGGAGTAAGCACTTCACCTTTCTCACTCCTCCTACAGCCCAACTCAACCACCGCTGGAGCCTGGCTATGGTCCAGAGAATCCAGGGAAACTCTGCCCAAAGACAGAAACCAGCAGCTCTGAGCATCCCCGCCTGATCACCTGAAGAACCAGGAACAGCTCGTTCCTCCCTCCAGAGTGCCCTCACTCTTCCACAACTGCCAACAGCACTCTCCGGGCTGTGCTGGCCCCGAGGCCACCACTTCCATTAGCCCACTGGGCCAGCCGGACACGGAGGCAGCTGCGCGGGGAAGGCAGCAGGAGGGCGGGCAGCACGCTCCCGGATTATCACAGCCCGCAGGATCTCGGATTAGACAGCAAGGCTGTGTCCCGGGGGGAGCGGAGCCCGCGGCTCCCCGGGCTGACCTTGCCGGGCCGGGGGCGAGGGCAGCGGGCAATGCGCCACTTGCCAGCCCGGGCAGTGACGGAGCACAATCGCCGATCCCAGCCCGGCACACACCGCGCTCCTGCTTCGCAATGCTGGGAGTGCAGATTCCTCCCTCTTCTACCGCTTTTTTTTTTTTTTTTTCCTTTATTTTTTTTTTCCCCAAACCTTTGTGGAACAGACGCCCTCTCCTTGCCCCAGTTGGAGCTGCAGTAGAATGAAAAGGGGGGGTGGGAAGGAGGGAGGAGAGGAGGGAAAAAAACCCCCGCTTTTGGTTGAGGTTTTCCTGTTACTATCACTGTAGCGTTTATTTAGCCAATCTCCTAACTATGACGTGAGGAAGGCAGGAATCATGGCTCGCTCATAATATTTAACACACCCACTGAAAGCTCGAGCTGCAGAGCTACTAGTCCAACCAGTCTCCAGAATTCAGTGTAGCTGAAAGAGGTTTTCACTCTGCACCTGCCAAAGATCTCTCCCCCCTTTTCCCTTCTCTCCCCCTTCTCTCTTCCTTTCTCTCTCTCTGCTAAAGAAAGATCTGTAAGACCCAGCAGAGATCAAAGACCTCTTCGCTAAAGAGAACCTCTGATTTATATTAGTTTCTTTCCTCTAATCCTTCCTTCTCCCCCCTCTTTTTTATTTTTTCCTGTGCCATATTTAACCTTTATGTTGCAGTTGTGCCATCAGACAGTTTTGCAGCCAAAAAAAACCAGCCCAAGCCAAAGCACAAGCCCAGCTCGGATACAGCAGCCACCTAGACTCGATCTCAGTTGAACATACTAAGCTCTCCCAAGCACTGGACGCGATGGATGAAGAAACTGGAACCGCTCTAAGAAAATGATTTTCCAGCCAAGGTTCTTAAAGAGTCTGAGAGAAGAGAGGGAGCGAGAGCGAGCGGAGAGCGCTTCTGCTGCATCACTGCTCAAATCCAAGGGAAAGGAGTCAGCGTTTCCAGCACAGCCAAATATTATGGATGATTTTTTTTCTTCTGTCGCCTTTCCGCACAGGTTTTCTTAATATTTTTCTTTCCCTCCTCCTCGTCTCCGTATTCTTTTTTTAAATTTTATATTTTATTCAATCAGCGGCTGTGCCTGATGCCGGTTTCTCTCCAAGAGCCAGTTTTCCCTGTTTGTTGTGATCCCTGTAATAAAAAGAGGGAGAAATCGTGAACAGATGGCTTTCTATATTGCCATGCCGCTGGCACTGTTTTCCTGTTGATTTTAAAGGCTCGGTCCGGAGCTTTTTTCTTTCTTTTTTTTTTTTTTTTTTTTTTTTTTAATTTTTTCCCCTTTTATTTTTTTTTTCCTCCCCCTCCCAAGTTCTTGATGATACTGAGACATGAGGACCTATCGGGTTTAGCCTGTTTATTTCTCGGCGCCTATGGAGGTAACTTTATTGACTTGATCGCTCGCTTCCCGACCCGAGAGGAGCACCCCGGAGCCCCGGGGGGGGCCCGGCAGCCCCGCGCCCGTCCGGGCTCTGTCCGCCGCCTCCCCTCCCTCCCCCTCCCCCGGTAATTCATCAGCCGCCCCGGCCATGAAAATGCTCCTGGTCCGCAAGTTCCGGGTGCTGATCCTGATGGTGTTCCTCGTCGCCTGCACCATGCACATCATGATCGACCTGCTGCCGCGCCTGGAGCGCCGGGGCCCCGAGGGCCGCCCGGGCTGCTCCTGCCCTCCGCCCGCCGCCGCGCCGCCCCGCGCCGCCGCGCCGCGCTGGCCCAGCAAGCACACGCTGCGGATCCTGCAGGACTTCAGCGCCGAGCCGGCCTCCAACCTCTCGTCGCAGTCGCGGGAGGCGGCGGAGCGGGCGGCGGGCGGCGCGGGCGCGGCGGCGGCGGCGGCGGGGAGGGCGCGGCGCTTGATCGGCCCCGGGGCGCCGCGCCCGCCGCCCCCCGCCAGCAACGCCGCCCCGCTGGCCGCGCTCTTCGAGCACCCGCTGTACCGCGCCGCCCTGCCCCCGCTGGCCGACGGCGACCTCCTCTTCAATGTCAACAGCGACATCAGGTTCAACCCGCGGGCGGCCGAGCAGCCCGAGTGGTGAGTGGCCGCGGCGGGGTGGGGACGTGGCGTGTCCCCCCCAGGGTCGCCGCGCTCCGGTGGGGAGCGCGGGCTTTAGGGTGTCGTGGCTGGGTGGAAGTGGGCAGAGGGTTGGACGGAGCGGCTCGGGGCCACTGGGAAAAAGAGAAACCGTTCGCAGGCTCGGCCCGGTCGTGTTCGTCCGGAAAATAAATGCCGTGAAATACAGAATAAACACAGGAGCACGGGAAGGCTGGAGCGCTGGGCCCAGGGGGTCGGTCTCCCCCATCTCCAGCTGCAGGCGAGGAAGATGCTGCCAGAAGAGCGGTGTGAGCAGGAGGGTGAGCTCACAGCGAGCCTTCCCTGTCTCCCACTCAGAGGTGAAGGGGCTGAGCGGTGAGGCCAGGCAGTAACACATTAACTTTCCTCAAAAGCAAGGTCTAGTACCACTAAGGCATTCATCCTGGCAGGTATTTCCGCTCTCAGGATCTGATCTGTGCTACATTTTTCATCCTCAATTAATTCCCAGTGCCCTGCACCTCCACTGCTCTCCAGCCTTCAAAGCAGTCAGTTGCCTCTGCGAATCGTATGCCCTGTTGGCTCCTTAGAAATGCTGAGAAATTCAATGACTGAAAAATCAAAAGGGTTGTCTAATACAACAGCACCCTCTTCCAAACACACTGACATTGTAATGTTTAAACAGCTGCATTGTACCGTGCAAAAGCTCTGTCAAGCTGCAGAGCAGCCAGCATGATCTAAACCTTTAGAAAGAGAGGATAAATAATTCTGATTTCCGCCCCATGAGCATGTGAATTGTCCAGGCCCCTTCCATCTAATAATCCTAATTGACTGTGAAGGGAAATAACCTGGAAAAGTTTTGGTTTCTCCGAGAGAAAAAAAAAAAAAGTCACAAATGCCTGAACATCTGGAGATGACTGTAAACACAGAGAACTCTGAATCAAAAATATGGGTTAGTCTGTTCTGTAGGTGAAGAGTGAAATCAGCACTGATATCCACAATGCAGCTGCCTGTTGTACATATTTTCCTTAGTGGCTGCAGCCAAAGTTCACAGAACTAAAGGGAAATTTGGAAGGTAACAATCATTTTAACAGTTCTTTGCTGAAGTAGTATCCTGCTGCTCAGGAAGGGGCAAAGCCAGCCAGTTCTCTTGCAACCAGTTCAGAGTGATGCAGTTTCTCTCATTCTCTCCCTTTAAGAAGGAGGAGGGAGTGGGAGCGTTGGGCACCACAGGTCAGGTTCTGCTGCACTCTTGGTTTCCTGCCCCACATCCCTGTTAAACAAAGGTTCAGGGTGATGCTGTTGTTCGAGTCAGACCTGTCAAAGCTGTGTGTAACGTAATGCAGCCTAAGCACGAGGTAAAACTGAGCTCTGTGTTTCTGCTGTAGAAGGGCCTCTGCCAACGCTCGGTGATGCCACTCTGAGTGTTGCTGCTGACTTCCATGGGTGTTAAATCAGGCAGGGTGAGGGAAAGTGAGAATCCATCTCCTCATTAGCCCTAGGTGGGAGAAGGCTCCTGGTGCAGGGAGGAACCTGGGACTTCTCCTCCTCCTGTAGTGCTTTGCCTGTCCAAGTTGTCACATTTTGAAGCCCTGTTTCTTGACACGTGTTACAAACTGTAGCATTATTTCTTTCTGTTCAACTTTGGGTTGTTGTTGTATTGTTCTTTTCTTTTTTTTTTTTTTTTTTTTTTGCTGGTAGGCAAAATGAAGATCATCATGAAGAATTTTTGCCAACTGGAGAAACCTCCATAGACTCCTACCCAAACTGGTTAAAATTCCACATTGGCATTAATCGGTACGAGTTGTATTCCAGACATAATCCTGCAATTGAGGCTTTACTACAAGACCTTGTCTCCCAAAAGATAACCAGTGTTGGTATGTTTGGATATATGTTGTTTTTTTATCATTCTTTGCTCTTTATTCGGGATCTCACTGCTGTTTGAGTGTTCATATTTTGCATGGCTTCTCTCCAGCGTCCCTGCAACATCGCTTTCCGACTTCCCTGCTCATTTTCCCTGCTAAACATAAAGAGATATTGCCAGCTCTGTATTACCTGAATAATTGCCAAGTCTGCCAGCAAGGCAAACCCCATTCATGTCAGAGATCTTTTAGTCACAATCAGGCTGAAAGTGCCCTATTCGGTTATTTGAAATAAATACGCTGACCAAAAAAAGGGATGGCAGAAAGCAGACAGCATCCTGCACGAGCTAGATTTGTATTGCTGGCTGATTATTATTTAAAAGGCTGTGCCTGGCAGCGCTGGCCGTGCCAAGGAAGGAGAGGCAGCCCTGCAGCGGTGGCTGCGGGAGCACCGCGGGCTCTGCGGCTGCAGGAGCTGCAGCTTCCCCAGCCATGGCAGGGAGCTCCAGGCAAGGCAGCCTCCTGCTAAGCACAGCTCAGCTCTGTTTACTCTGCTTGTAAATCCACAACAGGGATGTGCCCACGTCAACCTTTGGCTCTGGTTAAGCAAGGTGACACCGTTCAGGGCTTTTCTCCAGGGTTGTTTAATGGCAATGTGTGTCTTCTTGAATTTAGCTGCGTGGCTGCACGGGGAAAAAAATGACAGAGCCTTAGATGAAAGCCCTGGGATACTAAACAAGTGCTCACCCCGTGGTTTCCAGAGGTAGGGAATTGCAGCACAGGCAGTGGTTTCCATCCACCAGGCAGAAAATGGAGTTACTTGTGCTGACCACAAAGTTGCAAAGTCCCTTTCAGAGGGATGAAACAGCTGGAGCTCTGTGAAAGTGCTGATGGTGTGTTGGCACTGCGGGATGAGGTCAGCAGGTCTTTAACCCTGCAAGGCAAAAATTCCCCTGGCTTCAGCAGGAAACGGCCTGGGCAAGAATAGCTCAAGCAGCCCTAAGGTTTACATTTTCCATTGTGTGAATCACGGCCACTGCTGAGCAGGAATAAAGGAGATCCTTGGTCATCAGGAGTGGGCTGATTTAGCTGGTTGGGATGGAGTAGGTGTAAAATGCAGGATGCCACAGGAGACCTTCAGCTCAGTGCATCTTGCTGCATGTTGGCTGTGCTCAGCACACTGCTCTACTGAGGCAGCACTCTGAGTAAAGCAGTTTGTGGTACCCAGGTGCTGTCCCACATGTTAGATTCAGCAGTCCAGTGGACATGTAGCTTGGGAAAGATGACAAACATGGGCTTGTTTATTAACCTGTGATGGGTTTTCTGTCCCCAAAAGTCTGGATTGGAGTGATTCATTGAGGGGGTCATGTTTGACCATTAAGCCATGTGTTTTCCCTTCCCCAGCTCAGAGGTGACACTGCAGGTAGCAGCAGACTCTGCCCATGCTCCTCTGGTCTGCACTGGAGGGTGACGAGGGCACTGAATGGACACAGCCTGGGTGGTTCTCTCCCTGACACAGCCCTCACCTTTCCTGAGCTCGCCCCTCAATACCCACCAGTTTTTGGAATATTAGTGGCATGTGCCAATGGGGATTGAGCCAGCACTTTGTAACACGTGTGTGAACGTTGCTCCTTGGGCACATCCACTGAGGAGGGAGAGATGCAGTCTGTGCCCATCCCTGTCCCTGCAGAGAGCAGCAGTGCCCAGGCAGTGGCCAGGCTGTCCCCAGAGGGGCAGAGGTGATGTCCAACCGAGCCATCTCCTGGCCCATCTCTTGAGCTTTGCACAAAGCGCAGTGGCTGTAGCAGTTTGTACCATGTGGCTGCTGAGTTCTGATCTCCACTCGCCTCCCCAGCCCTCCAGAGCTCAGCCATGTGGTCTGTGCAGGAGGAGGAGAGCAGTGTCTGCAGCAAACTCAGCCCTGCTCGAGCCTGAGGTCTGTCCCTTTCTGCAGAGCAGGGGCATGGCTGGGGTGGAGTAGGGACACACAGGCTGCGCTGGGGAGAGAGGGAGGTAGGAGCAGGAAATAGTAGGTGAGAGCTCACTCTTGATCTTCTGGGCTTGGTGTTCACTTGTGCTTCTGGGCATGTGGCTTCACCTCTCTCTGCTTCAGTTGAGAGCAGCAAAAAATTATTACCCTAGAAAATGGGAGTGAAATCCTGACCCTGGTGACGTAAGTGGAAGTTTTTGCCACTTACTTCCCTGGGGCCATGATTTCACCTGATGTGTCATACAGATGTATCCTGGGGTTTCCATTAATTCTGATTTTGATAGAGCTTTCAGATCAACGGGGGGGAAAGGGCAGTGGGACCTCAGAGGAAGATTTATGGTTGCTATTAGCAATTCCCTTTGGGATTGTCTCTGTTAATGTTTGAACAAGGCTCTTAAGAGCATGGTAGGGCCTCTTATGCCTCTAACAAAAACACAGAGCCATGGTTTCTAGCAATGAATCAGGATAATTTCCATAAATTAAATTATGAGGTGTATTTGGTATTGTTGTTGGCCGCTATGGGAACTGACAGGGAACGATTCCTACACATAAATCCCAGTCTAAAATCAAGTATATGGAAATGGAAGGGGACTTTTTGCCAATGCAGAGATGCCAGGATCTGAATTTTGGTAGTAGCATTCACTGCCTGGCCCTGTGGGGATTCAGGAGCTTTGTCAGCCTGCAAAGAAAAAAAGAGCATATTGCTAATATACTTTTTAAAATTATTTTTTGCACAATGCAGCATCTCTTACTTTATGTTGCAAATTCTTTGGATGTTTAAAAATACATGCTTTAAAGTAATTCCTGCCAGTTTTCAGCTTTACTGCAGAGCAGCAGAGGGATTCAAAAGCATGTAAGCTGATTAATAAAGAGTAATATATTTGACCAAAGGACATTTATAGGGCTGTTACATTCTTTGCATATTCCTGCTTATCTTCTAATTAGCCTTGGAGTTTTACCTTATGGTAAATTTTTGCTGGGTTGTGTTGGTTTTTTTTTCTTCCTTTTAAGCCAGCTGGCAAGATGTCAGGTTAGGAGTATAAAATAAATTGAAACCTTGATAATGCCTGGTCTTCAGGCTTCTTTTGGCAGGCAGGACAATTAAATGTTCAGGGTTACATGCATTAGGTGAAATGGGATATGGCTTTATCCAGTTTCTTCCCGGTGTTCAGATTTACTTTGGCTCTAATAGAATTAGATGATTTGCCTGATACCTACAGCAATTAGATCCAAACTGCAGCAAAACAGCATTCTTGGCCTCACTGTGATTTCTCTGCTCACCCTGCATTATTTATGGGGGAGAGTGGGGACCAGACTGGCCCCCCACATCTGCTAGAGCCACTCACGCGACTCTGTAACGTGCGGGGGTGTTCTCAAATGAAAACGGTGACAGAAGCAATTCCCAAGAGCAGGGAGCACCAAGGTGACATTTTCTTGATGTTAAAGTTTAAATGGAACAAATCCACGGATGGGAAGGAGCATCCCATCCAGCTCCCACAGTGACACCTAGAGCTGGCCTGGAAAAGGACAGGGTTACCCCGGCTCGGGCTGAGGATGTTTCTGTGCCCTGCATCTATATGTGTATTTATATATTTCCTATTCATTTTGTTCAGCATAAAGGGATAGCTCTTAATTTGATTTAATTCACTGAAAATTTCCTCTTGCCATAAATAGGAGCCTAGAGAGAATTGTTTTTCCACTGAGCACTGAAGCCTGGTTTTCAGAAGCACATGCACAGGCAATTGCACATTTCCTTTGCCTTTCATAGCTGTTTATTGCATGCATAAATAACCATAGTTAGCTGTTTTCTTGCATATTTACAAGATGTCTGTGCATAATTGTGGCAGCAGTATCAGCAGTTCAACACCAGCTCTGGCATGGTGCATTGGAAGGACAGTGTGGGCTTGGTCTTGCTGTCCAGAGGAGGTTCCCTGTAAGCAGAATAGGCCTTTGTAATTCCTCTGAGCAGCTGGGATTTAGTTTTTGATTCTTTAAGTTCTCTGGTTGTAAAGGCTTGGAAACATTACCTGACTGAGGTGATTTGTGAATCTGTGATGCCTTCAGTTTGTTCAGGGAGTAATTAGAAAGCAAGTGTGTGAGATTACTCACGCTGGGAATAAAAGCTGCAGTTACCTGAGGTGGGCTCTGCTTCAAGGCAGGGGAAGAAAAGAGAAAAGGAAAAGACAAGGCTCTAAATACTGAACATAAATTCTGGTTCTAAGGAAAGTTGTGAAAATTTCATCCGAAGGAAAGGAAGAAGTGCTTCTGAGAACTTGTGAAAACAATGAAATGTAGCACCTTTGATTTACTGTGTAAGAAAACAATGAGTCTGCCAAGAGTCAACAGATTGATTTAATGTACAATTCCAGATGAAAGGAGGGGACTTAAAATGTACAGCAAAGCCTAAGAATAATTTCACAGATCTCTTCCCCTACAGTCTTTACTTCCTTGACTAAATCAAGAAAGTCCTTTAAGAACAAGTTACCAGAATTGGCTGAACAAGGACAAACTAAGAGATGATGAGGGCTTGAATTTATTTTGAAATTTATTCTTTACAGCTTGTACAGGGCCATGTCTCTAGCCCGGGGCAGAGCATTACTTGTTAAAGGCAATCAACATGTTTATGTTAGATTTAAGCTTGATCTATAAATAGGAATCCAAACTGGATCTGAGCATCCTCTGTTTCAGATGTTAACTGCATCCCAGGCTGTGACTGTATGTCACTTCTCAGGCATTAGCACTGCATAATTAAATACATTTTTAAATGTTTGTTGGATTCTGACCAAAAGAATCAGAAAAAGTTCAGGGGTCCTGTTGGGACTCTCTCTCCCCATCAGAAAACAATATGGTTTAGACAGTCTGGTAGGATCAGGGCTATCATGGGGCAAAACAGAGGAGCTGGAAAGCCAGACTGGTTGGAATTCCAAATCCCTTTGGGTCAAAACCCTCTGGGCAGCGTTGTCAGTACCAGACAGCAGCCAGGAACTCTGTAGCATTCAGCTTGAAAAGATGACTGAGAGATGATAGCTAGGTTATCTTTTGTACTGGATGGGCTCTGTGGCTCAGGGAGGGAATTCAGGCCTTGTGTTGCTGAGGGGACAGGGTGGGGAAGTAGCAGACGTGGCATGTGGCCATGACAGCAGGCTCAGAGATGTAAATGGGGTGGGGATTTTTGCAGGCTTGATCCAAAGTCTGTCAGAGAAAACAGAAGGAGTCCCACCAATTTCACTAATCTTTGGACAAGACTGTAATCCCAAACATTCATGCAAAAAGATTTCTCAGGGAATTTTTTGCAAAGCCTCCTGAAGTTAGGAAGATTTCTGATCACACCCTAGAGCCCTTACACTGGGTTAACAGGAAAGGTTAATGCTGCTTTCCATTTGCTTCTGCTTTGGAGGGAAAAGAGAAGCTTTGAGTTGCCTGAAGATGAAAAGTAATGATGGCATTGGGATTTGTTTTTAGCAGTGTGCCAGTACATCCAGGAGCTGTGTGAGACTTGATTTGAAGAACCTGCTGTGAGCTAGCAGGTTTATAAAGCCTTTACAGAGCTGTTTGTGACCTGTGGTGTTACAGTATATTAAAATACTCAAAAAAAAAAAAAAAAGGTGAATTCAGAGTGTGACTGGTGGTTCCTCTGGAGTCAGCACAGCCTTGTGTTGCAAGGCTTTTGTAAAAATCCCTGAACCTGCTGATCACAGATGTGACAGAGCGCGATGGTGCAGCACCCTCCACTCCTTGGAAAATTGGATGTGCTGCTTCTGGGTGTTCCACATTCTTCAGGAATGGGCCTGTGGGCCGTAGATGAAGGCACAAGGATGTCTCCAGATGAGCAAACAATGTTTGGGACAAACCCCTGGAAGATGACAGGCCATAATGGCCAGAGGGACATGTTTAACTGAGGCTGAGCAGGAAACAGAGTTCCTGGAGGAATACAGCTCAGAAAACGAGAGGGAAGCCAGTGTGCAGATGTGATGCTAAGTTAGGACAGGGGAAGTGATCTGACTTAGAGTGAATCATCTCCAGGGAGATCTGCTCTTCTCTGGCACTGCAGCCCCAAAATGTGGGCACCCCGGACTGCTCCAAGGCTGCTTAGTTTGCAGGTACAGCAAGGGTCTTGTTGAGCTCAGAAGAACAGTCCAAGCACAGGTGTTTCCATCTCTGCAGGGATTACAGTGCTGGGCTCTAACCAGCTGGGATCTGGAGGGTGGCCTTGTATCACCCCCAGCCTGGCCAGCACGTCAGTGGCACTGGAAGAGCCAAGTGGGAATAGCTGCACGTGAGTCTGGACGATGGGGGGAAGCCAAGGTGGAGCTCTGGCATGGGTTGTTTTCCATGATCCATGTGGGTTCCAGCATGCCCTGCCACAAAGCACAGTGGGAACACAATTCCCACCAATGTCCCCCTCTGGTTTTCAGAGTTCCAAAGTTTGCTCCCAGCAGCAGTGGAGGAACAACTTGTGCCAGCAAAACTTGTGTTGGGGGGAGGCTACTGGTGCAAGCACTTAAGGCAGTACAATAAGATGGATCTAAAAAGACGAGGGGAATGCTTTTGTCTTACTTCAGCTCAGTTCCTTCTGACAGGAAAGCAGGCTTTTGTGTCTCATGGAAGAATTATTCTGAATTGTTAATCTTCTTCATACATTTCCCTGCTTGGTGGTGACATCCTCGCTGTTGAGTTTGGCTGCTAACAAAATGATTATCTGTTGAGTGGCTTCAATTTGCTGAGAAACCAGCCCTTTTAGTATCTGAAACTCTGTGCTTAGAGAAGGCCATGCTGGAACACTGTTTTTTGCTTCTTCTTTGTACTGCTGGGATGGCAGGGGTGTAGATTAGTGGATCTTTAAGGTCCCTTCCAACCCAGACCATTCTGTGATCCCATGTTGCTTTGAAATGCCACGCCTGTGGCAGTGGCTGGGCAGGGAAGGTGGTCAGGACTGCCCTGTGCCCTGTGGGCATGGGGAAAGGGCAGCTCCAGCTGCCCAGCCTAACCAGGGCTGTTTCCAGAGTGCACAGACGGTCCCAGGGCACCACATGCAGGGTTTGGACTGGAAGGTTTCTGCTTTTTATAGTCCTCAGGATGGGAGCTGGGCATGAAAAAGCCTTGTGCTCCTCCTGCCCTCAGGTGCACATCAACTGACCTGTCCTGCACAGGAGAGGGAGTTTAATCCTGGAAAGCCCTGTGCTTCTGCTTTACCTGGTCAGTGCAAATTGCTTAATGCCCTTTAATTTCTTATTATTTATTTGGTCCTTTGGGATGAAGTGGAAAGGCAAGAGAAGGCTGGGATCAGCAAAACAGAAGGGCAGGAGGGATTTTATTCTAGGAGAAGTATAATTACACTGACCAGATTTGCATAGCATTTTGTTGCAAAAATATAGGCTACAAGTGCTGAAAGAGAGCTGATGACCTATCAGTGATAAGGCACAGAGATGAGTAATTAAAAAGGTGTGCAGCTAATAGCATTGGTTAGAGAAAAAACATGTACAAGCTCTATAGGTGGAACAAGGGCAGCTCTCAGCCAGAATTTACAGAGCAAGATAACCTGACATTTATGTAGTTCTCCAGTTGACACGGGTTTTGTCAGAACTGCAGAGAAAGGGATTGATTATCTGATGATTTGTAGAAAGCATCTTTAAGAGTCTGACTCATCCACACAGCCCTGCTGGCCATTCCCAACACAGAGGTGCATTTAGGAGTCACACTACAGGTAATTTCATTTATTAGGACACTTTTGTTTGAGGCAGTAGAAAAGCAGCTGTTATTTGAAGTATAGGTTTATCTTTTTTAAGTAGCCTTATCATCAAGTAAAATGCATTTTTATGAATTCTTATATATAATTTAATTCTTATATATATAAAAATCATCCAAATTTTAGAAACACTGTAATCTGGCTGTTAGTGTGACATTGTCCAAGTTTTTCAGAATGGTATGAATGAGTGTCAGTCTTAGATTCCCATTAGCTCCCAGTTGGGAGATGAGCAAAGCCACTGTCCTTGCCACCTCCACTGTCCTCTCCTGCCTCCACGTGTCCTCTCCTGCCCTCCCAGCCAGGCCAGGCAGCTCTGCACAGCTCTGCTCTCATGTATGAACCACCTTGGGATGCCTTGGAGTTAATGACTGGGCTTGGATACATATCCACTGTGCATGGAGGAGCTGAATTTACATATCTCTGCTGCTCAGAAACAGTTATTAAAATCGCAGCAGAGATCAGAGATTGCTGCAGTATCTGCTCATACTTTTAATTAAGGAGCTGTCTGCTCTGCACTGGGCTGTACATCCCAGCTGCAGTTGTCTCTGAAAGCACCCCCATCTCCTTTCCCAGTGGGAGTACCTTGTCAGAAGGGACTCCAAAAGCAACAGGAGATGGAGAAAACAAGACTCCAATGGTCTGCTCCTATAGGTGCTGTTCATCTGGGGTGCTTATGGAGCCCATGGTGGCCATGGTAGCCAGAAGAAGGCAAAAAAGTGTCAGGAGATGCAATCCATGTGTAGTCCTGGTCAGCAGCTCAAAGCCTTCCCCTGTAGTCTGCTGAATAATCTGTTGTTCAGTTGGGATCACCCTGCTTGATGCTCTGGTACCACGGTGCTGAACTGATCCAGAGGAAAACAGATATGATTTGGTTTCAAGGAAACTGAGTGTAAGTAGATCCACGTGTCTCATTTTAAAGCTGTTTTCTGTTTTTCCCCTGCAGCAATGAAATCAGGAGGCACCCAGCTGAAGCTGATCATGACATTCCAGAACTATGGACAAGCATTGTTTAAACCAATGAAGTAAGTCCAAAAAGTCTGTGATTTAAAGTGAAATTGTGGTGGAGCAGCCATCTTCTAAGCTGTTAAAAGTTTGCTGTAGGATCTCCCAAGGTTAATGTGTCTGGCTCCCGAGCCTTGCTGCTGGGCCTGGAGCTGCAGGGTCTGTTGATACCTTGTCCTGCCAGACTGGTCCTTGGAAGAGATGCTGAGAAGGCTTCAGAGACATTACAGTTTTCTCAGGAATGCTGTTCACTCTGATCTCTGTGAAATCTCCCGTCATAAATACAGGATGTTTTCAGCATTTCCATCTCATGTAAACTCATTCCTCAGGTCTGAGCTTTATCTAGTGTCAGTGCTCCTCTGGAACATGGCCAGACAAGAGAGATGATTCAGAACAGCTTTGAGAAGAGCTAAACAGTATTTGTCTGATAAATCAGAATTTAATCAGTTAATTTATTGTTGTTTGTATTAAAGAGTTGTATTAGTCATTTGGCTGGGGCTATGCTGAGTCTGTGAAAATGAGTTTATCCAAGAGTGGTACTGCAAGGTAATGCCTCTGGAGAGAAAGGGAAAGGACTAGGATTATGCAGCCTTAATTTGTGCCTGCCTGGATCCCATTGAGATGAGAGAAGTTATTCAGATACAAAACAGACTCCCAAATCCTGACCTGTATGTTTGTGCTGTAAGAAGGAAAATGACTCTGTGCTCATTGTAGGGGGTTTAGCAAAGACACTCAGGGCTGCAAAATGTTTAATGGAGCTACTCAGTATCTGTGTCAGGGGTACCACTGGAGTAACAAATTCATTTCCTTCTTTTGTTCCCACTGTAGGGAAGTTCAGGTAATTTCCTCTAAGATGGTCCATGGAAGACTAAAGTAGCTGAGATTGAGTGGTTTGGAATATGTGTTGGCATTGTGTTAGAGCTGCAGTGGGGAGCACAGCTCAGGGGGGAAGCTGCTGGCTGGAGTCTGAGAGATTCCCTGTTTCACTACACATTTTGCTATAGATTGACTTCAGACAAGTACAGATTTGACTTGATTTTATTTGACTGCAGAAGGGTCAAAAAATTGATCTGACCTTCCTTCAACCTTCAAGGTTTGAGCAAGAACCCTCTCTATGTGCCTCTACCCTGGGAATCACAAGAAAATCCTGTGAACTTCAAGAGAACACAAGGCATTTGTGCAAAGGCCAGATGCCTCTGTGTCATTTCCCAAATTGCACACAAATTCTCCACGTTTCTAGTGGATCACTGGGTGCCTGAGAGAGGCTGGAGGCAGCAGAGACAATACTGGCAACTCAAGAGGGAAGGTGGTACCAGAGAGCATCTACTCCAGCACCTGCCCTGCCTCTCCCTGAGTGTTTAGATCACCAGTGCACGAGCCCATCCCCTTTACCTGCAGGTTTGATGCATATAGGCACAATTCCTGGTCACATCTTGTATCACATGCAAAATCAAGAGCCAGGGGGATTCAGGCAGCCTTTGAGTATTTGGCAGAGTCGTGGTTGTGCTGTTGTCTGTTCACATAGTGTGTGATTTGCTCCTTCTCCCTTTCCTCAGATGCAGATAATCTCAGTCTTTATCATTGGTATGACATTGTAATTCTGGGAGTGCTAATGAGGTCAAATCAAAGTACTGCACAGTGCACAGCCTCAGCAAGATGATGGATGACAGCAGAGGTGTAGCCACGTTCCTGTGTAGAAGCAATTACTACAACCCGCTAGAACAATAACAGAGAATGATGATGTCTTAATCATTCCCTTGGGCTGATTTGAGGGGCAGCAACACCCTGTTTGCTCACTGCTCTTTGCACTGCACAAACCCCTGGAAGAAGCACTCAGCAGCTGCTTTTCCAGGCAGCACACCTTCCAGGAGCAGCACTGCTGCAGCTGTGCTGAGCGTGGCTGAACACGTCAGTGATTTGGAGTAAGGGTGTTGGTGAGCATTTGTCTTCACTCTGATAACAGGGAGCAGGGAGCCAGATGCTCAGCCAGCATAAATCTTCCTAGCTCCTTTGGCATCTGGTCCCACTGGTCTCTTTCTCCACCTTACAGATTGTGGTTGATGAAGTTCTTGGAGAGGTTTGCAGCATCAATTCTTTATGCAGAAATAAGCAGCTTAAAATGAAATTAAAAAGAATAAAAATAAAAAACAGGCTTTAAATCTATGAGACTTCTGCTTGTAGGATCTTCTTCAGGTCCTAGACTGTTTCTGGTGCTCCCTCTTTTTACATGGTACCCTTTTCACCCAGACTTCACAAAGCTGGCTGTTCCTTCCCAGGACAGGAGGCTGTAGGTAGCTCAGAGACATTACTGCTCATCAGGACTGGCAGACAATATTTTTCTAAGTAGTTTAATTTGAGAGCCATAAAATGTCATCCTGGTGGCTACTTCTGAGATGAGGTCATAGGAGGAAGCCCTTGGTGGGCAGTCAGGTTGTCTCCACCTGGTGCATCCTCCGTGTTTCCCTTGTTTCTGTGTTACCAGCTCTGTGGCTTTTCAAAGCAGCAGAAATTGCACTTTTTTTTCCTCATGAGCTGATAAGCCTCTTCAGACAAGCAACCTCCTTCCTGAACCCCAGGTAACATGGCTATTAGAGGAGGCTGAGTGTAGGATTTCAGGCCTGATCCCAAGGAATATGGATAATCCAGAGCTTCCCATCCTGTCTGAGATCTTGAGTACCCAAAGCTGCACAGTGTGAGGTACAGAGGGTATTATGTAGACATGAGGCCAGTCCCAGCCTCTGCTTGGATTTGATTCACTGGACTTGTCTGGAAAGCTGTTTTTTGCTACACACAGTTCTACTCAGTGTCTTCCAAAGTGAATTAATACCTGTTGGAGTGGGGTTGCAGCAGACAGGGGAGACCATGCCAGCCCCTCCCTGACACAGCTGGGCATCTGCTCACGGGAGGGGAGCTCTCCAGACCTTTGGCAGTGACTTCTGCAGGGCAGCCACAGCAAAATGTGCTCCCTGGAAAATGTGCTCGCTGCACAGCTCATCTGACTGGCTCTGCCCTTTCCCAGCCTCTCAGTTCCATGCTGAATCTATCCAGGGAGCAAGCCAGCTCCAGAAAGGCCCAGGCAGAATTTGGAAATGGGGAAACGAGAATCAGCCTTTGGCATCTTTTGTGCTCTGTGTTTGACATTAACTGACAGCTCTTCATCTGGTCATTGATTCAGTCTAGTGGAGCAAATGAGAGGAGGGAAGTGTAGCAGTCAGGGAAATGTGATAGCAGTAAATAAAGCCTGATCAGCTGCAATTATTTTATTTATTTGTGGCTCTGCATCTTCATTTCTGAAATAATTGCCCATAAAGTATTGCAGAGGAAGCCAAATCTATTTATAAATCCTATGGCCCAGTGTAGATTCCTTTGCTAATTCCAAATGCATGATAGAAAAAGCACGTATTTGCTAAAACTCCAGGGAAGATTTAATGTATTTGCAATGTATCTTACAGTTAATGTGTACTTTTATTTAGCTCATAACAGTTCAATCATACAAAATTATTACCATATGGGACAGGAGAAAAATAGCAACCTCCCCTCCTCCCATGATTAGTGTATCTAACTGTACTAGTATTGTACATACAGCATAATAAAATTTATTTACATGATTGCTGGTATCTGCAGTTGCAGATTTCTGTGTGACTTATCAGGTAGGGATGGGTAGAGCCATAAATGTCAAAAGAGTTTTGGCTCATTTGTCCAAAAGGAATATTTGTAGCTTTGTAGTTTTATTTGGTTTCCCTTTGTTTCTGCTGGCTCGTGGAGTTAAATAGCTGGCTCAGCCACAAAACCAACACGCTATTTTTTTCCTCCCAAGGCTTTATTCTTGAAGAGGGAAATTCTGCTCCAGCAGAGCCAGTGTTAGGATTCCTATTGCACACACTGGTGCCAGGATTTTGAGAGAGGTTTACACAGTTCCTTATGGAAAAGCCAAAGAGGATCAGATAGAAAATTATACCTTGTTATTGGAGTTGTGAGAATAGAGTCCTGTGGTCTGTGTTTAGGAACGACATCTCTCATTCCCATTTTTATAGACTGCATTGTACAAACGTGTGCAAGGGGTTTTATTCATGATAAAATCTCTGAGGCTTACTTGTTCCATTCAAAGAAATACTACTGTATCTAGTGAACTCACTTTTGACTGAACAGATAAAAGCCAGTTCTGTTCCAACTTTAGATTTTACTTGATATTTTTAACATCTTCTTTTCTTCTGATTTTACAAGTCACAGTGCAGGATTAGGCAGAGCCACATGACTGTTTCTTCCAGTACATGAAGTTTGCAGTAAAAGTCTTTATTAATGTAGAGCCAATTAGTATCAGGGTGATACCAGGCCAGAAGAGGCTTTTGGGGTGGCGAAATCCAGTCTCCTTGGATCATGGGCATTCCTTACCTGATCAAACACTGCTGACCATGTTGTTTGTAACTTTGTCCCTCACTATCCCTCCTAAATCTTGCTGCTGGAAGCATCTCCACGTTCCTGCCTTCCTATCACAGTGCCAGCCACAAAACCAGCTGGTAGTCACAGGCAAACTGCTTCTCTACAGGAATGGAACAAGCACACCCATCTTTTGGTTCCTGTAATGTTCCTGTAGCTGTCTCGTGGCTCAAAGACACTGGTGCTGTTAGCTGGGCTGAAGTCAAGCAGCCAAGGTCACAGGAAAGCTAATACTGGCCCTCAGGGATGTGGATGTGACACCTGGGGATGTGGTTTAGTGGTGAGCACCGTGTGCTGGGTGTTGAGCTGGGAGTTGGGCTTGGCAGTGCTGTGCTAGTGGATGGACTCAGTGATCTCAGGGGTCTTTCCCAACTTAATCAAGTATATGATTCTGTGATTTTTGTTTCAATTGGCAAAGCACAGCTTTACACTGGCTTTTAGATGTGATATTATTGTGACAAAGGATTAGCAATGTTCTTCAAGTTTCTCTTTGATTTGCTTTTAGGACTGCTCAACAAATAATGCATCTTTTAATAGGGATATTAAACAGTCCAAACAATCCCCGTAATGCAAACAACTGTTAATCACTTTCATTTCCTACAGTTATACTCCCTTTCTGAAGTTGTGGCTGTTGTACCTGGGAACTGCAGCCTCCAGGCTTGATTATCATATCAATTAGGGTGGTGTAATCCTTCTGCACTGGTAGCACTGCTTCCAAGTCAGAGGAGTTGAAATGAACTCCAGAATGGAGGCTGCTGAAAGATTGCTTTGCTTATTACATTGCATCTCATGCTGTTTTGAGGAAATACGTTTTGCCAACCTGTTGCATGTGAGCTGGCAGGCATCCAGTATAAACACACTGTTATAAGTCAACATAGCAATTAAATCAAATTGCAGTGTTTTCTCTGAGCAGCTAGAGAAGTGAGATGTGCATCCAGTAGCTGCTCTGCTAGGAGCCTTCCAGGATTAGCACTTTGGCAGTCTGGAATGTGCTGTGTGAAACCCAGCTGAGCAGTCGCTGGTCAAAGTACAGCCCAGCCACTAAGGTTTGTCCCTCAGCTGAAGCAGTGTTACTGTGCCAGTCCCTGGTTCTGTGCAAGGTGGGTTACTGGAGACCTAAGGTTGAATAAACTGGTTGGAAAGGTCGAAATTGGTGATCCCAGCATTTGGTTTACGTAGGAGTCTTTTAAAATTGCAAGGAATGCTCTCGTTTTATCATGAAGAAGGGCTTTCTTTGCTGCTGGAAGGAATAATCAGTAATCAGATATTCTATGGACCTCATCTATGAGATTTGGGGCTTTTTAAGGGCATTCAAATCCTTGCCAACCAAATCTCTGCTGAAATGTTTACCTGAATGAGACTGATAGGCACATTTGATTGTACTTATATCAGGAATAAATCTGGAGTTAACTGGATGAATTATATCCTTTGATATTTAAAGTGCATGAGATCTGAATGGGGTCCTAAATAAGGACAGTGGAGGATGCTGTGTAGTACTTTAGCTCTTTAACTTTTGGTATATTATGCATGAACATTTTTCTCTTTTATAACTAATCCTGTTCATCAGATCAGACTTCTTCAGTATTTCAGTGCAAATTGTGTTTCAGGACTCAGCAGGGCCTCTGGTCCAAATCTCATTTATGCAGATTGGAAAATTTGTGGTGACTTCAAGGGGAGCTGGATCAGGATTGAGGCTGGCTGATGGCCCTGGACAGCAGTGAAATCCAGTCTCTGTCTGCCACTGTGCTCTGCATTTCCCCTTGCCACAGCTCAGCAGCTGCTGGTTGGAATATTGATCAATCCCATCCAGCTCAGGAGCAATGTGTTCTCGAATTCTGCAAACATGTTTATGGAATGACCCCAGAGTCAAAGTCTGCACGTCCAGGTAGCTCAGAGGTTGTCCATTCGGATTAGGATCTGCAGGGATCTGGCCAGCAGCCAGGAAGGGGAAAATAAACCTCCTTCCTTCTCTGGGCAGCAGCTCTGTTGTGCTGTCCCAAGCCGAGCTGCCCCGGATTATCCCCTCCTGGAGCCAGGCAGGATCTGCTCTTAGCCAGGACTGAACAATGGGAGTCCCAGTGGTGGGAGGGACCAGACCTTCCTCCAGCAAACCAGGGCTGTTTTGCTGGATATCACCATGTCCATGGGGTTCAGCTCCATCCCACTTCCCACCACTGGGAAGCTGCCATCCACCACTGCTGGTGAATTATCCCCAAAATCCCTCTCTCCTGACTTCCCCATGGCATCTTCAGCTCCTGACAGAGAAAACTTTGCTCTGCAGCTCACAGAAATGCCAACCCCATGATCTCTGTCACTGGGGTTTTTTGCACAGCCTTCCAGCCATGCATTTTTCCTCAGCTCATTTGTTGGTTTGTTTTTGGCAGATGATAACAGGATGCTCAATATCTATTTCTGTTCTTGTCTTGCACTGACACAAATGGCCACAGGTGCTGCCTGTACCTGCCCCTTATCACTGTTTGGAGGGAGACCTGGGTTTGCAGTCACACTTTACAGTACAGAATTGTCTCTGCTCGATTAGCTGCCTTCTAGGTGCTTATAGAATCTTGCTAATTAGTCTTAGGGAACAAAGACATGCCTGTGTTTATTTTTTTCTTTAAAAGCTGGTTATTGCAGCAGCTAGCTTTTTTTTTTTTATTTATTTTACATTACCACAGTATATTAGGAAAGAACCATCTTCAGTGTCTGATTTTAATCAAGCCACTTCTTCACTCTAATTTTCTGCATACCAAGAAGCGCAGTCCTGTGGCTTTGTCTTTTAATCAGAGAGGCACTTTAGCTCTTCAGTTCCTTATTTCACACAGTTTACCATGTATCAAGGGTGCAGAAAAGCAGCAAACATTGCTGAGGGAAGAGCTGGCATGAAATGCACAGTCTGTAATTTACTGCTGAGCAACAGGGCTTGGCACACGGGGACTGGTGGAGCACTGAGGTAAGATGTCCCAGTAAATCTAAGCAAAAAAAATGTGTCCACAATGTTTTCAGTGGGATATGCAGATACTGCTACCCTGAAACATTCCATGGGAATTTGTCTCCGTTTCTCTACAATTTATAATCCTTAAACTGGGCTCCAGAGACTGAAATTCAGGGAGGGAAAGATGATTTGTGCAAGACTTGTGGCGTAAACCACAGGCTGAGGCTGTTTTCCCTCTGGAGCAGCACACGTGGCTTTGTCCTGAAGATGAGTTGCCCGTACTCATCTCGCCCCTTGGGAGGAGTTATTTTTGGATATTTTATGGAGCTCAGTTGCTCTTTCTCTGCCCCTGGTCTTTATCTCACACAGAGATAGCTCTGGGGATCGCCACCGCTTTGGAGGAGGCGGATGGGGATTTGGCCACTTGCACCAAGATTTGTTTGAAGTTTGTCAGCTCATTTAAGCCCTCAGCATCTCTACAGGTTTTTGAGTCAGGGCTGCTGGCCATCCAAAGGGGCAGGGGATAATCAGCAGTGAACTGGATCTGATGAAACAGCAAGTGTAGGACTGAGGACCCGTGTCCAGCTTCTCCAGAGGTCACCGGTTCAGGCAGCACAGTCCTGTGGTCAGTGACAATGCAAAAATGGTGTGGTCTTTAGGACAGACCCATAGCCAAAGTAACAGTGTCTTGCAGGTTGAGACAGGAAGGTTTTGGCGAAGCTTAGGAGAGAGGGCACAGCACAAATCCAAATTACGCCCTTGGCATGGTGCTGTGGGTGACTCACTGCTGTAAACCAACAATAAAAGTGTTTCAAAGAGCCATAATAGCTGTTAATAACAGAGATTTAGGGCACGCTGAAAATTTCTGAGGTTTTTTTTTTTTTCTTTTCTGTGTCTGGTTCAATAGTCTTAGTACTTTTCTTCTTAATTTATAATTTTCCACCCTGCTGTAGTGTTGTGCATATGGGTAAATAAAAGTGAGAAAGCCTGAAAGACTCATTTGCATGTGAAGAAGTAGCAGAAACAGAGTAAGTAGCATCTGCAAATGTGTGGGAGCTGGAGAGTAGCAGGGGGACAGCAAAACTGTTGTAAATAGAAGCAGCTTAAAGTGCAGGATTATGTGCTATGGATAATAAAACACCCCAAGCCAGCACATAAGCCAGATACTGTTCTCAGCAGCAGCATCCAGCTGATCCTGTTAGCACTTCAAGGCCCTTTTGTAAACCTTGCTAATTGGTAGTCCAAATTCTTTGTGCCAGGGTGTTCACCTGGCCAGAGGACACATAAAGCCATGGCTGGCCATGGAGACCTGTAAGAGCAGAAATACTGCACACAGACCTCAGCTACACACAGGCTGTACATGGATTTTTAACTGCTTTGATTAGCTAGCAGCCAGCAGCAAAAGAAATGGAGATGTTATATAAATCTCTAGGTTTAATGGGAAATCTGGCAATAATTGGTGTAATTTTCTTTGGTTTCCAGTATGAATGACCTGTATTTAGTTTGAGTCTATCTCATGATACACAGAAGAGAATTTTGACCCAGCATATTTGTGTTTCCCTGTATTCTGGGCCTGTTTGAATCACCACGCTTGGATAACCCAGCCAAAATTTTCAAACCAACCTCTTTTGCATCTGATTCTTTAGGGGGTTTATTAACCAGAAAATCTGATTCCCAGGGCATAAAACCCAGAGATTTTTCAGCCTTTCATGTTGCAAGCCCAAGTTTTGTGTCAGGGCCCTGAGTGAGCCCCAGCCAGGAGGAGGGAGAGCAGTGCTGTAGTTCCAGCGCCAGCTCTGCCTTCTGGGCTGATGATGGCAGACAACTGACAGCAAAATCATGATTTTCTCCATAGGATTGAAATGTGGGGCTGGGGGTGGTTGGCAGCAGAAAGATGGGATGCTGCAAGAAGGGCTTCTGCCAGCCCTGGAAAAGCTGGGGACAGCAGCTGTGCCTTCAGCTTGACCCAGGGCCACCAGGAGGGCAGAGTCTGCTTTTCCCATTGCCTGCCTAATTTTCCTATTCCCAGAGCCAGCTCAAATTGTTTTGCATTCTCTCAGGTACAGGAGTTGGGTAACTGGGATTTTAGCCCAAAACATGCCCTTTTATGCTCTGCCTGACCTACTTGTCACTGCCCGTGGGGAGCCGCAGGGGTTTCTTCTCCGCTTGTGCTTCGCTTCCAAGAGTCAGGTTTTGTGCCCGATGGTATCACGGAGCCTTGAAGTTATCTTGGCGTACCCTGGGTATTTTGGTACAGAAGCTGTGCCTGCTGTGCTTCAGCAGCACTCAGGGCCCTGCTGCTTTGCCTGAAGCGTGGCAAGGCTTTCATGCTGCAGCGTGGAGGGGCCGTGGCAGTCCGGAGCGAGCTGCGGCTGCGGGCGCTGTGAGCACAGACAGGCCCTGCTCTGTCAGCAGTCAGCGAGAGGAGATGGATTTTGCAGCATATCCAGGCCACCTATTCAAGTCCAGGCTCTTTTGGCACCCGTGAAATTGTCTGACAACTTGTGAGCGGGCAGCGTGCCATGTGAGCAGATGGGCTGACTGTCCTGGCAGCCAAGAGCCTGGGATGCTCAGCTGGCAGAGGGGAACGGGAGCAGAGCTCCTCGGTGCTGCTGCCCAAATGCCTGTCCCTCCTGATGTTACCCTGGGAAGAGCAGGCACATGGGGTGTCTGGCATGGGCACGGGGTGTTTCACAGCAGAGATGATACCCCCACATTCTGCCCCAGGCTCCTGCTACTCCATCACCGAGGATAAGGGAGTTTCTGAGGTGCTTTCAGCCCAAGCTCCCCACTGGGGAAGCTGGCACCTGCCACTGTCCTGTGTCCTCCAGAGACTCACCTTGAAGGCAACAGCACAGCAATTATTTTTTAACTACCTCTGCTAGGTAGTTTCCTGTGAGAGGCTGGCTCTCGCCAGAAGTGAATCCTGAGATAAAGGGATTAAAACATCCTCTTCGAGGCTTCAGAAATTGTCACAAGGACTTTCTCCAGGGAAGGCCTTAATGCTTACTACCCTGAGGGGCAGCTTTCCTCACACAGGCATGCACTGCATGATGATTGACACATCATTAATTAACTCTTATTAATTAACCCCATAATCTGAAGGGATGGGGAAGGAATTGCTCGCAGAGCTGGATCCTGTCATTTCTTTGAACACACAAGTCCCCTGTTCTGCTGCATTCCCACACCCATCTGGCTTTGGGACTGAAGAAGCTCATAAAGAAGGCAGGACTAATGAACAGCCTTTTACAGGCCCCCCTCAACTGCCTTCATTTCCTGGCAGCCACAGTTCAAACATGGTTTGCAGGAGAGCAACTATTTGTATCTATTACTCAGAGTTTAGGAAGAGGAAAATGAAAAAAAAAAGGTAAAGAATTGATTCCCCTTGTTCCCTGCTGTGTAGGGGGTGATGCTGTGAAGGATAAAGGATCTATCCCTGATGTAACATGGGTTCCACACATCCTGTCCCTCCCATTAGGCTGGGTGTGCTACATGAGCCCAAAATTAGGACAGGAAACCAGTCCTGCCTCTCCTTCTTTACTCCATCCGGGTTTCCTCCCTCCCCACAGCTCTCCAAGCCCAGACTATGCTGAAGGGCCGAGCTGCACCCACAACAGCAGCACAAGGGACAGTTCTTCTCCTGCTGACTTCAGCTGGGCTCTGCTGGTGTCCTTGAAGACTTTATTTTGCTCCCATCCTCTGAGCCAGCCCGTATCTTGTGCCAGTTCTGCCTAGCGACTGCTAACAATCTCCTGTGTCAGGCAGCAGCATGATTATAGCTTTATTTTGCTCATTTTGTCTGCATTTGTCTTTCAAGGAGCAAAAAGGCAGCGATTCTGTCGTCTAAATGAGGCCTAAGGACAGAAATTGCCCTGTTTGCCCACAAACACCAGATTCTTGGGGTGATGCCAGTCTCAGTAAGACATCAGTGGTGCTGATAAGCCAACAGTCATAATCACTGATAAGTGCTTTGCTGATGTTTTGGCAAGGTTCTGCGTCCAATATTGTTGACCCTACACTTTTCCTATTATGTGCTGCATCCTTTGGCAGGAGAAAGGATTTCTCAGTGATCAGAATGGTACCTGTACTGCAGGAGGTGCCCAGACCCCCCCTGTGCCTGGCGGGGCTGGCTCCTTTTCTTCGGGGTTGTAACTCAGTGCTCCTCCCTCCGATGCAATCCCAGGCCCAGCAGCATTAATCCTGCCATTTTGTGTCTCTGCATTTGGGAACAGCCTCCTGTTGCTGACATCTGAATTACATTTTTAACAACAATTTCCTTTGTTATACAGAACGATGCCAAAGCAGACACTGGTGTTGGAGGCTCACTATCTGGTTTAAATAACACAGACCTTTAAGTGGATGAAGACAACAAAAAGTTTTTATGTAGATTCTGGGTTTGTGTTGTTTACTTGCTTGTTTGTGAAGGATTTTGTTCTTTTTTTATTTTATTTTTTTATTTTTTTGTAATTTTCCCTGGCAATGTGAGCCTGTCACTCTTGCAGTAGGACAGTTTGGAAAAGCTCCCTGATCCCTCTCAGCTAATTGTATTCTTATTATATTATTATATTATCTCTCATCTTTCCCTTCCCCTAAAAAGTGTATTGAATTGCCTGATATTGCACCAATTCTTTATTGCAATATCTTCTAGATTTAAAAGCTACATGTACTGAAACTATTCTGGTGTTACCAAAGCCATTTAATACCTGTGAACTTAAGGAATGTATTTTCTGGCACTCAGCAGTGACTCCAAAGCCCCAAAGAATTACACTCAACAGCCCTGAATTTCAAAGCCTGACATCACTGCAAGCAAGGAATACAAATCCATCAACAGAAGCAGGATTTTAATTGCTTTTGAATGATTCTATAGAAATCTAAAATTGCTTTGTGGGATGAAAAAAAAACCAACCCACTTTTGTCTGTGAAGAGGTTTTAATTCTGGCGAATAAAATAAGTGGTTGCTGGAATAATACAAGATTTTTTCCCCTCTGACTGTGGAGCTGTTCCTACAACCCTTGCCTGCTGGGATTTTATCCTTGAGCAGTGAGACATGAGAGTTCATCAGATATTGTATGTGGCAATTGCCAGGCCAGAAGAGGCTCTTTGGTGGCTGGAAGATTTCTGCTTCTATTGCATTCACTGTTAAAAAAGAGACCACCTGCATTCTTTTGCAATGTGACCTTCTCTAGCTGGTCATATGCTGTATTTTCTTTGTGATCTGATCTGATTTTAAGGGTAATCAAAAGGCCAGCAGTGCTTGAAAACCCAGTAATACCTTGACTCTTCTATGGTTTTCCTTTCTTTTTTTTTTCCCTCTTTTTTATGAAAGGAATGAAAACCTTTGCAGACGTTTCTACATCTGGCTTAGCTTCTAGTTAAATGCATCCTCAGGGAGTGCTGGAAAATATTACTTCTGTTTAGAAAAGAAGTAAATGAGTCATATTTTACAAAATAGTTTACAAGGAAAGGGATATCAGAAGTTGTTTGTATTTTCCTGTTTAATAAACTTAGCGAATACATAAAATCTGGTCTGCATCACGAGAGGAGCAGCACCGGGGTGTGAGTGGTTCCATTGCCTTGGCAAATGGCAAAAGCCTGCCCAGCTGGCAGGTGCCAGGGCAGAATCCACGGCTGAGCCCCCCAGGGATGGGGCAGCCTGAGGGTCCCTTCCCTGTCCCACCCCTTTGCTGTGTGTGGGGTCAAATGCTGTGGCCCTCCTGGCCTGCAGAGGAAATAAAATCTGGTTTCTCATCTTACCTCAGCATTTCCATGTGTGAATCAGCTGGAGGAATCCCCTTCCCCTACCTAAATTATTTAGGATTTCCAAAGGTATCCAGGGTGCCCGAACTGGAGGCAACAGTGGAGGCTGGGAGCCTGTCCCAGCTTCTGCCTCTCCGTGTGGCTCCTTGGCAGAGAAGCCTTTGCTGAGACCCTGAACAAGCTTCAGCCTAGGCCAGGGCACAAAATCGTTGTCATATCCCCCATGTCCCCCCAAGCCAGCATCACTGATGAGCGAAACCTTCTCAAAGGCACTCAAGGACATCCACAGACATGGCTCAAGTGGGGCCATAATAACATCTAATACAGCAATGACATTTCCTTAACCAGGTATGGAAAGGATTGCTGAGCTCATTTCAGGGAAAACAAAACAATCCAGTATTCTGTATTTTACTTAACGTTACACTTGCAAAAAGGTGTTTGTTGTTTGCAGCATCTGATGTTCCACACTGATGTTTTCCTGGCATTTGAAGCATGTTGATGCTGAGATGTATTAAAGTACAGAAAACCTTCCTACCAAGGGCTTTTAAATATTTCTAATTATTTTCAGAAACAAAACGAGCCATTATTGTATTTTTGAAAGACAGTCATTTTGTCCTTTCTTGCATAACCACATCTCTTAAAAATACTTTTTAAACAATTATTTTTAAGTCACTTTTCCTTTAAATTGACCATAACAAACCAGACAGGTCTCTTCAGGATTAATTTTCCACCTAGCTGAAGAAATTAGCTCTTGCTTTCTCCCTCCCACCTTGGAGCCGTGCTAGGATGGTTACCTGGATACCCTGCCTGTAAAGGATGTATGTGCCGAGGCAATTTAAGTAGCCTAATTTGTCATCTAACTGCAGACATCATTAGCAAAGCATTATTTGGCTGGAACACTGTAGGCTGAACGTGGATAACTCCTCTGTGTTGAGGAAAGATTTAATTTAACCACCTTGTGACCAAACACTGTCTGTCTTTAATGCAGCAAGGCTGGTGTGAGGAGTACAAGTGGTATCTGGGTGGGAAGTTATTTTCCTGTGGTGTGTAACTATTGGGAATTTATTCTGCACCAGGAGGAGGACAGCTGCTTTTAAATGTGTTGGTTCCGAATCTACTGGTTGGTTTATTTTGGGGCAAATAATTTTTGTGTCAAGGAGAAGAAGGGAAGAAGATATGAGCCTGGCTTTTCCTTTTTTGCTATGTAACTTCTCCTTGTCACAGTCCCCATTTCAATTTATTTTTCTGGTTATCATCTCTGCTTTTAAAATGGCAATTCCATCAGGATGGAAGGATCCTTATAAGCAGGTTTTTAAAAACAAGCTGGTGGAGTTACAACGATGGTTTGAAATATGTGACAGAGTGTAAAGCAGAAAATAGTGGCCTCTGATAGGACCTGTGTGTCAAAAGGCAGAAATTGGCATTTCCTTGGAATCTGACTGTGGAGCGTGGTCAGGGGCGTAGTCTGGGCATAACAATAAGGAACATGTGAAAACAATTCTGAGTTTTAGGAAGAGGGCTTTTTTAGTTCTCAGACCACTTTTTAGTTTAAGATTGAACATAACATAAACATTTTAAGGCTCTAACCAAAATCGGGTCATTTATTATTGATCCAGTATGATTTGGACAAGTCAGCTGGAGTCTGGTGATCTGTCAGGTTCCACAGACCTGCAGCCTCCCTTCGAAGGTAATTCTGCAGCTACAGCTGAATTGCAGAAGCACCACAGTTGCAGAGCTGCCAATTATATATTCCTGAACATTCTTCTTGGCAAATCAACTCCCAAATCATGTTCAGAAATCATAGTCTTAAATGAAGCACGGCTGCAAAATATTCTGCTGATCTATGGTGCAAGTCCTTTTCCTTTAGTCATAATTGATGTTACAAAATATTTTATGGCTTCTGTCATCAGTATTCCCCAATTGGCTCAAACTACAATTTATCTCATGCTGTAAAAATGCAAAGAATTTTCTACTGATTAGCAGCAACAGTAGGGCATGTTTCGACATTTATCAACATGGGGTATTTTTGGGTGGGTAAGGAGTCCTTTGTCTTTGACTGTCTAGACATTCTGTTTTTGTTACAAATCTAGCAAAATGAAGATGCTTTTGAGGTAGTAATTAAATTCTTTCAGTGACATATAGTCTACTGTGCACAAGGCTTCAGGATAATGAATATATTTATTTCCAGGAAATCTACAGTATTTTCCTTGCCATTTGTAGGACTCAGCATATAAATAATGCAGGCCATGCTGTGCTGATTTTCAGTTCATCCCAGGAAATTATGCCATTAAAAATGCCACAATTCTTTCAGGCACACACAGACACAGCAGGTAAAGAGAATATTCATGTGATGAACAGCGACAGAAGCAGCATTAGCTAATGCATAACCTTGCAAAGCACCCCTTAGACAATGAAACTGTTTGCAGTAATTACAGTGTGGAATGAGACTGTTGTTTAACTTAACATCATGGCAGCTAAACTGTGATCCATCAAAGTGGCTCTGAATTTGTAACCCAGGGTTAGGACTTGGAAGTGCAAACGAAGGTGAAGGGAAATGAAGAGCTCTGGAGCCTCCCCTGCCACCCCAAACACACACGGTTGATGAGCGCGGTGAAAATGGAACTTCTTTTAAGCAGTTCTGGAAATGTAAGGACCCCATAAATTCCTCACAGCCTTGCTTTTGTCTGTGAGCATATGTTGCTTTTTGAAATCTGCAATTCCGGTGTTAAAATCTCCCCTCTACAAAGCCAGCCGTGGCTCTTGCAGTGCTCAGGCAGCAAAGATCACACGGTGTGTAAGGTGTGTAGAAGCAGCATGGTGTGTCTTTGCTCTGTAAGGTGAGAGTGGTTTGTGTGCTTAAGAAGGAAAATTTACTGTCTCCCCTTCGTAGGCATTACTTATGCATAAGCAGAGCTTTAGTACGTGTTGCAAATGGAAATCAAGTACATGATGTGCCTGGAAGGAGTTTATCCGACTATTTATGGGCTGATCACATTTGGAGCTAGAACTGGCTTGGTTATTTTTAGTTGAATAACGTTACAGTAGTAGTTGCATTTACAAAGAAGTGAGAAAATTCTCCTGCACTTCACAGCCGTTTCTCGCTGGATCTCAAACCTCAGTGTCCCCATACTCCGTGTCCCAGAGGAGAAGCTGAATGCCACATGCCAGGGGCTGCCTGTCTGACTGCAGGTTAAGGAGTTGCAGCTCAGACACAGATTTAAACTCCACAAAGCAGCTTTGTGGGTCTTTGTGCCTGTCCTCCTTCCCTCCCAGCTCTGTGCAGCGCACTCAGACGGGCTTTGCCTGCTTGAAGCCACACGCTCTGCTCTGGAAGCAGACCATGACTGTGTTTTGGCAATGCAGGACAGGTTTTCCCATCCCTCAGAGGTGGTACCTGCATGGAGTGCATGTGTGTGCCCAGTGGTGTTGGAGGAGATCAGTTTTCAGAGCTGGAGCTGGGTGGAACTTGCACAAAGGGGCTTTGTGCAGGAGGGAATTCAGCTGGGCACGAGACTTGTGTGTGGAAAGTTTTGGCTGGATCTCTCAGGATAGTTCAGAAAGAAGAAAAATCTCGCTGTTTTTGGAAAAAAAAAAGGCATCCATCTTCTTTCTCGTCTTTATTTCATGATAAAAATGAACAATTTTAAGCTATTGGTCTTTGATACGCCTCTGGAAAGAAGTCCCAATATTTTTAAAGATGCAGAGGTAATACATAAGTACATCATTGCATGAGTCATTGTTCCTTCTTTCTTACAAAGAAAAGGAATTGAAAACCATTAAAAATCATGAAATAATAAGGCAGAAGCATATAATTTAATATGGTCATCTATTAAAAATGCACACTGTGCATAAATAGTCAGACATATCAGCAGGGAATCCACAGCCATCTAACAACTAAGTTGCTTTGCATTTGCCATCTGACCTGTAGATAAGTGGAAACGATGTCTTTATTAAACTTACAGAACTGAATATTAATCATTAGCAAAACCAGCACTGCAAGATGAAGGGGAAGTCTTGCTATGTCCCTGGGAGCTGTGTGCATGTACCTAATGGCAGGGTTTAACTATTAAGGTCATATCAAAAATAGATCTGCTGTTTGTCCACGGGGCTTACTGGTCTGCTACAAAGGTAATCAGATTTAGGATGTCGTTCAAAGACTTACTTCATGGTGTGGGAAGAAAAGGTGTATCTGGAAATGTGCCCTAAAATCTTGACTTCACTTGACTTGCCCTCTTATTTTCTCCTCTGGGTGAAAAAGATTAAGAAGAAATGAATGTTTAATTTTTATTCGATTTTATGGAAGAGTGGGAGATTTTTTGTTGTTTTCAGTGTCCCCACTGCTCTGGCCTCTGCTCCCTGTCAGAGCCAGGTGGTGGGAGCAGGAGGTGGTGATTCCCTGACATTCCTGGAGCACCCCATCTCAGGCTGCACTGTAGGTACGTAGGTGAAATCCCAAATTTGGAGAATGTGACAGTGGGACATCGTGGCACCAGCGTGTGCAATGCTGGAAATCAAAGGGTAGAGCTAATATTTTTAAAGAGGTGACTAAAAAGATCTGTACATATATGTATAAAAAATGTCAAATTTAATCTTCTTTGCACCTTTGGGTCATTTTCCTCATTCTCCTGGAGGCGAGCAAGGAACACACTTTATTTTGTTTCCTTTGGTTTCCTGTTCCACCTGTTTGAACCAGTAAGCTGATTCAGTCAGAAGGTGCTCTGGGCTGTCTGTAACTAATCCTGAAATACTTTCCTGACATTCATATTGCTGGTGAGCAGTTCTGTCAATACAATCACTACCTGTGAGCTCCATGGAGAACAGCACCCAGGAATAAAAAAAATTTAAAAATAGGTTTAATTCTTGCCAATATTTGTTATAAAATGGAGATCTTCACTCAACTTTATTGGAATTTACTCAGGCATTTGGTAATAGCAGCCTACAGGAGATTGCTTAAGGAGAGAACTCGAGGGACCTGTAATAAAACACAAGAAGATGACTTGTGTATTCTTTGCTGTCTGGTATCTCGGGTCCTGAAAGTGTCAGACACACAATGTGCTTTAGACAGAGTTGAAATTCCAATATTAATTTAAGATTCTTCAACTCCTGCTCTTGCCTAATCCTGCATTATCTGCCTTGATACTAGCAAGAGCTGTGGAGGATATCATGGACGTATTTAAACTAAATGCTAAAACCAGAGGTTATGTGTTCTGTCCCCCTCATCCAGGCATGGACAAGAAAGGGGTGTTTGCTGTCATAGGTGGCTCATTTAGTTATTTGGTTGAGTCTGCATGTGTGCCACAATCCTCTGGAGTCAACAGGGAGCTTTTCCCATGAATTCACTGCCCTTTAAATTTGAGTACAAGCAGGTCAGGTCCCAGTTTATGAACTGGCTCTGTCTTTCCTGATCCAGTTCACCTTGACCTCATGAGAAACCTTCACTGAAAGAAGAAGAGTTGGATCAGACCCAGAGGAAAAACAGTAAGTGCTGCAAGAATGGGACAATGAAGTCCAATGGTTAAATCACACAATTGCTTTGCTCTGCCATATACTTATCCTCACAGTAGGAAAACTGAAATACAAGTGTCCTTGGCTTTGGGAAAAACATCATTCTGTCTCTGAAACCAAACTCCTGTGGGCTGTGCACACACACAGCTATCGCACTGTACATACAGTAGATAAGCTTCACATTTTGTAGACATTTAAACACAGTTAAAAATTCAAGGAGAGGTAACCAGACATTCACTGTTACAGAAAAGCAGCTGCATGTCATAAATCAGCTCCACATAAAAAAACCCCCAAAAAACTGGCAACAATATCATTTCACTAAAGCTTTTACTGCACATCTTTTGCAGAATTTTCCTGCCTTCTCTTGTCCTCTACTCTTGCATCTTTTTTCATATGTTGTTTTTTCTAAGCTCTGCTTTTATTTTCAACCCTCGCACACTTTACTGAAATCTCCCCTTATCTCCCCAAACATCCTCAACGTAGATAGACTTTAAATTAGCTGAGACTAATGTCTAAGAGTGGGGCAGGGGAACACACCTGTGTCACATTGAGCACTGGCTCAGCACAGCCTCGCCAGGGGGAAGTGTTCCCTGTGTCTGCCTGTACACACACACACAGATCCCTTTCTTTATCTCCACTCCAGCTCTGAGTGGGTGCATTTTTGCAACCCACCAAGCGTGAATATTCCTCTGCACCTCGAGCGTGGGAGGTCACCGAGCGATGGCACTTGATGGGAGATGTTTCTATAAAACAGTGATTGCCCTGAGCAGCCAGGCCAGCCACAGCCTTCCTTCCCTTGCAGTGCCACGGAGCACTTCCCCTAACATCCTTCTGCTCTTTCTCTTTTCATGTGGAATATTTTTCAGAGATTTCAGTAGGTTTTTTTCTTTTTTTAATTTATTTAAGAGGAGCAGTTTAGGCCAATACTGAGCCCTTTTGAAATCCTGCATCCACTGTCATTTTAAGTGATTCTCCTCAAAACCTGCACCTCCATTTCCTTCCCTAAAATGCTGTGTCTGTAACTGGGATTAAAGGAGGAGAGGGATGATGCTCTGTGGCAAGCAGGGACTGTATTTGCTGCTCCCCAGCAGCAGGGCCCACATGGAGGCTGGCAGGTTAAAATCCTCCTTCTCAGTGGAGGTGGAGGAGAGGGAAGAGATGCTAATATGGTTTGATTTTCCCCTGGGAATAACCCAGTGACTCCCTGTGGGCTGCAGAGCGTTAACCCACCCTTCATGCAGACGGCTGCAAGCTTAAAGGACCCTGATGTGTCATTTCCAGTGTAATTTGTGGCTCATGTGGTGCCCTTAATATAAAGTGTGGATTAGCAGGGAAGGCTTCCAGCCTGGAAGAGGAGAAGTTTAGAGGGAAAGTAAAGGGGATTTTTTATAGTTTTGTAAAACAGCATGGTTATTCTGTGAAATGGCCACTAAAAAAAGCTTCCAACCCAGTATGCTCTTCCTCATGCAATAAGTGAACAACCAAGGCTGAGGGAAATACAGTAAAATAACTCAAATTTAGCCAGGGAGTGAAACTTGTGGGTTAATACTAAGATGATCCAGGCCTGTGTTCTACCTGAGAAGTTAAGGCATCCTCTGACTGAGGCTGAGGAACGCTGTTCCCAAGTTCTTGAGAGCTTTAGGAGCACCCAGGAGTGCTCATGGGTGCATGTGTAAGTCACCTTGGCAGCCTCCAGGCAGTAAGTAACTCCCTGAGAAATGCTCAGTGCACATTCCCAGACATGTAACCCTCTGCAGATGGAAATAATCCAGGTGAGAGATGTGTCAGTGGGGGGAATCAGCCTCAGAGGTGTACTGATCCCACAGCAGTGGGATGGGACCAGTGCCAGAGCTCAGCTGGGGAATGGCGAGCAACGAAGTGCTGCTCCATATTCCTTGTTCAGGAAAAATTCTGGCTGGGAAGAAAACACATGAGAAAATGAGGGGTTACCACGAACTGCAGAACCATCTTAGGGCAAAGAATAAGTTGGGCACTCTTCACAGAGATTGTGTTTGCTGACAGGAGTTAAAATAAACGAGGAAACAGAGAGGTTGCATAGTTTGCTTTATTAGAGCAATGAAATAACCACGAAGCAGTCTGAGGTAATTACACCTCCCTTCCAGCTCAGAGAGGCACATCACCCTTAGCCACAAGTTAAAGAATGTTAACAGCAGCAGGGAGGCGAGTTCAGGGGTGCCTGTGCTTTGTTGGGAATCCCACCTCTGAGGAATTACAAACACTTAGTCGTGGAGAGCAATTATCTCGCAGCAGCCACGTTCCTGCTGTCCTTGGTGGCAAAATTACAGAAGATTCTCAGGATTTGAGATTGAAGAAAGCTTGAAAAGCACAACTTGTGGTTCTATGGGTGAAAGTCCCCTCTGACAGGCAGAATGACTGGGCACCAGTGCATCCTCTGGCCCCTCTGTGGGACATTTCTGGGGGAAATGATGTGTGGGGGCTGGAGCTGAGCTGTCTGCTGGCACTCAGAAGGTCTGGGGTTTGCAGGAAGAGGTTGCACAAGATGCTCTGACCCCGTTTCTCATTTTGTACTGAAACTTTGACATGCATAGCTGGTGTAGCAGCTCTACAAATAAGAATTTCATGCTCTTTTTTTTAATGTATTGGTCCACACACAATGTAGGCTCTGTCCTGTTTTGATGGTAGTTTATCTGCAAAGTCTTGGACACTTAACTCAGTGCAGTTCAGTATCCAGTAGCTCCTGTATGGTAAACTGGAAATACAAAGCCAAAAGTGTTTGAACTCCTGCGTGGGCAGGTGGGAAGGGAGCAAGGAGCATGCCCTAAATTAGCATGGTGACTGCTTTGGGCTCCTTGGGGGAGCACAGCTCCCCTGTACAAATGCAGATGTATAGGTCAGCCAAGACACAAAACAGTGAAATCTCAAAGGATTTTTCACTTTTATAGCCAGAGCCTTTTATTTATTCCCCCAAGCCATAGGTTTTATACCTGTTATACGAGCTTAATGTTATAAACGACCCAGATCCGATATGGAAATGAGTTATTAAAATTTATTGAGGACTCAGTAAAAACAGCAAAGCAAAAGGGGACAGCGCTGGGACTGCGGCTGGGTGCCAGAGGCTCGCCCACAAAATTTATACCCTTGTGGTTGCCTCAGCTGGATGCATATTTATTTCCTGTTTTGCATAGTCCCTCCCGCTTGTCAATCTTTTGGGAACCCTGCTATCCTGGTGCTGTGGCCCTCAGGGTCCTCACTGGTTGGAATGGGACTGGAATGGGACATCCCACTGGAATGGGACTCCCATTCCTTTTGTGAGAAACAAGGTTCACTCTCCTGTGAATTTAAAGGGTTTAATATAAAGACAAGAAGAAACCCATAAAATAAAGCAAAGAGGTAGCGGCCGGGTGCCTTGGTGCTCTGCCAGGAGCACACCCGATGCTCGAGGTTGGGCCTTTTTAGACCATTTTTGCTGTCTGTTCTTTGTGCATATTCCAACTTTTCCCGGAGCTGTTCTGCGTGGCCGCTCCTTGGTGCCGCCTTTTCAGCGCAGGCGTATTCTTCTGCCTTGGCTTTTATTTCTCTTGATTCGTGGGCTCGGGCTCGCCAGGAGCGAGTTGAGGGCTGGGTCGGGCTCTCAGCTCCCCAGACAGCCGGGGCTGAGGGCAGCTTTGGCCTCTTTGCCCCGGGCAGAGCGCTGAGAGCGGCTCTGGGCCCCTTTGTTCTGCGGGCAGCGCTGATCAGCCGCTGTGGGCTCATCCTCTGCTCGCTTGGAGCTTCTCTTACTCGCTCACACTTGCTAAATTCTTGCTAAAAAGAGAGCAAACTGCATCCACACAGCGAAAAGCGTTTCTAACATTATATAATATCTACCTTAATACTCGCGAGAAGCCAATATTACAATATATGTTTATAGCGCTTTTGTGGTGGTGCCTTCCAAGTCTGGCCGGCAACAGCCGGGCCCTTTGCACACCCCACAGCACTGATGTTCCAGCACACAGATCATCCAGCCCCTGTAAAAACCAACCCACAGCCAGAGTACCCCAGCAACCATTGAACAGCTCTGACCATGCAATGTTAGAACTCATGATGGAATTCATAGCTCATATAACATACAGCGAAAGCCAACTCTCAATAATTCATCTAGAACATTAAGAACTGTAAGAATTGCAACGCTTCATGAGAGAGAGAGGGCAGGGGATGCAGGAATTGAAACTCTAAACTGCAAATTGGAAGAGGGAGCCTGGGCCAAATGTGCTGAGTACAGAGTGCAAACACTGTGGTGCTTCTGGTGGTGTCCATACAAAGTTCAGGCGACTTTTGGCCTGGAGAGGAGAACATTGGGCTTGTACATTGTGCTCATACAAGTTGTCTGCCCTGTGGCCCCTCAGCACATTCCTCTACCTGGCACAGCTCAAAAGGCATTTCAGGAACACAAGAGCTCACAGAAGTTGTTTGAGCCTTTCTAGATCTCTTTGTGTTTGCCTGTGTGGGGCAGGAGACGCACTGAAAGCCAGGATTTGAGCCTTAATTCACTTACAAGGAGTCTGGATCACACCAAGGAAGTGCAGGCCTCAGTCAACCACAAAGGTGACATCTGGGATCTACCAAAGCCCGTGGCCAAACTGACTTGTGCTTTTGGCAGAATGACAAAACGCTTTTTGGGAAATGGTCTTTTCCCAAAGAAGTTGTTGTCATGGGTGGAAAGAAGAAGAAGGAGGAAAACCAGCTCTGAGTCTGGCAGTGGCCAGGGTGCGTGGCCAGAGCTGCTGCGGGGATCTGGTGCCGATCACAGGCTCGTTCTTGCCAAGTGCTGAGCACAAAACAGCTCCGAGGAAGGATTAAGTCTGTGCTTGACTGTCAAGGACACACATAGTTCACTGGCTATATGTGTGCCCAAAGTTAAGCATGTGCTTAATGAGGCTCGAGTGCTTCGCTTAGGGCAGAGCTGAATCCGTAATAGCTCCATGTTTTTGCAGCTTTTGCTGAAAAACGGGGCTAATATTTTCCTGCTCCCTGGGAGATTCTGAGGACAAGCTTGCTAGTGTTCATGGTTCTCGTAATGATAGCGAGGAAACTCGTGAATAAAAAGGAAGAAATTATGTATCAATACATCAGACTCACAGTAATTACTTTTTCCTACAAACCTATTGTGAACCCAGGAATTTCAATGGACACGTACATCACGTACAGTGAGAAGAAAAAATGCAAAAAGCTGAAAGAAATTTGAGCTCTGCTATGCTTCTAATATGTTTAATGTTATTGTTCCATTAAATCCCTACCCTTAATGACCCCAGACATATTAAATAACATTCTCAGGGCTGAAGAAATGCTTCAGACTTCTAATTTTACACATATTTTTTCCTCTTGTGCTCTCAGACCTCTAGAAGTGTTATATATTGAAAAGCCTCTGTAGAAAATACTCTGCAGTCTTTTTCCTGAAGGGAGGCTGCAGGTGACTGGGCTCACATGGAGCTCGGTTTGCTCTTGATGGTTTTTCAAAAATAGTTTTTGCAGCTGTATCATTTTTCATGTTTGCAATTTGTGGCGAGTAGACAATGTACAGTGGAGCCTCAAAGGGATAAATCAGGGGGAAAGATGACAGATATCATGGGCTTGGCATGGCAAAAATGCTCACACTGCTTGCTTAAGAGCACAAAAGAACCTAGGCCATGCAGGGACAGAAAGTATTCATGGTGATATAATTTCTTAATGAAGATGCCTTAAAAAAGGCACAAAATATCACTGCAACACCTCATTAATGACATCTCCTGCTTTTTTAATTGCTGTGAGGCTTTTTTCTCCCTACTGTGACAACAGCATTTGACCATATTAACATTGGCACCGGGAACTCTTTTGTTGGGCTGTCAAGTACCTTTTAATCTTTCAATTCCTGTATGTCAACTCAGGTTTCTATCTCAAGGATGAACCAAACCTTATTTCTAGGTCAAGAATTTTTTTTTTTTTTATCTGCAAAGTAAATTAGTGACAGGAGCTTCCCAGAGCTTGCCTTTCCTTTCACACCGTGACTCATTTGTTTTTCTGTACAAGCCCTGCTTGTTCTGGATGATGGAAAAACATTTCTACTCAACAAGCACTGCCACTTAGCCACTGTGGCATCAGTGTTCATCTGTTCTCTACATTCCCTCTTCCCACCAGCATCTCAAGAGGGGAGACAAAGATGAGTTTGCAGCCAGAGTCCCACCTTTGCACCCCTGTAATTTATGGGTGCTGCCTCCTGTGCAGTCAGCACTCCAGTATGGATTGTAACCCTCCTGGGCAGGGGGAGGCTTCTCTGAATCAGGGTGTGAAGACCTGAGATTCTGATTTTTGAAATACACACTTCAGTCCCCACTGCTGGCCAAAAAGCAGCCGTGCCTGTTGCTGCTTACAGCAGAAGCAGCCCTGGACAGAGCTCA
Organism: Aphelocoma coerulescens; assembly: GCF_041296385.1. Lineage (NCBI taxonomy): Eukaryota > Metazoa > Chordata > Aves > Passeriformes > Corvidae > Aphelocoma > Aphelocoma coerulescens. The sequence goes on along the minus strand of NC_091028.1, from coordinate 14,066,842 downwards.
CTACAGCAATTGTGAAAAGCATCTTTGTTTCCTTTACCCCAGCATGGGGTAAAGGTATGGGGCTGCTTTTGCATAACTGAGATCTGCTCCATAACACTGAAAAAACTCATCTTACCTCAAGTGTTTTTTAAACTTTTGTGCTTTCTAACACTGCCTGCCTCTAAAATTTCAAGATTCCTTAAAGAAAGGCATAAAACACCCTTGTAGCACCTCACTGATGTGTGCAGGGGAAATACAGGCAAATGTTACTGAGAATGATCCTATGTGTCGGGTCACATCATGTCCAAACCACAGCAGGCAGTGTTAGCTGTTGCTGTATGTGCTGGGTTATACATTAAATGCCTCTCTCTGCATCCACCTGGAGCTGGGTAGCACTGGAGCTCATCTCTCTGGTTTTGTAGGGCTTACCTGCTCTGTAACAGCATTTCATTTGGCTTTCTTTACAGCCACCTCCTAAATAATAATATAAAACAATTACAAGAATAAGAATAAGAATAAGAATCACAACTAGCCTGTGAATCTCAGCTCTGACCAGGCTGAGAGCTCAGCACCCAGCACATCCCATCTCCTCAGCCACGTTCCCAGGGGACACGGAAGGGACCAGCAGCTGTCACACCAAAAAGTGCGGGTGGGGAACACATCCTGACAAATGTGCTTACAGTAAGAGATTTCTTTTCCCATTTTCTTTTCCCATGGTGACAGTCAGCTACTTACTGGGCAGAGCTGGAAGTAATATTCTGAATTGCTGGAGGAAATTTTCCCAGTTGATCAAACTCTTATGTGCTTTGTGCTGATCAAAGATTCTCTTCATGTCTTATGCATTTGAAAGCACAAAAGAATGAATGAAAAAAGAGCTATTCTTCTGAGCTGGTAGACAATGAAATGATGATTGGTGAGATTATGCCTTGACTTTACTGTCAGCACAATGTCAGTAAAGGCAACAGTATAGAGAAAGTGCGTTTTGAGATATTAATACCACTAAAAGAAACAGAAAATCCCCCGAAAAGAGGAAAATGTCTGGGTGTATTATTATTTTTATAGTTTAGTGAAGAATAAAATGAATTTTTCATATTCTTGAATCATATATTTGCCCTGATTATTCATCCCTTCATATCATATCTGCTTGTGTAGGCAGGAGTGGTAACTTAATGTTTTGCTCAGGTGAAAATCTGCTTTTATAGATATATATATATTTTTATATATATGCATCTAGAGCATGGCATGGCAGGAACCTTCCACTGGTGCTGCTCCCAGCAAGGGACTGACTTTGCACAACCTTCTCACAAATGCCCTGACCTGTGTAGAGGAATTAGAGGTTGCTTCTTTGACTTCTAGCAACAGTGTTGGTTTTAATGGCAAAGTCTAAAATAGGCTTTTTTTTAATGAATTAAAAATAAATTAATTGTGCTGAGTAAAGAAGGCACTTCTGAGCTGAGGAATCTGCAGTCTCAAGGCGTTAAGGCTTCGTTCCCAGGTTTTGCTCTTTTCAGGAATAGGAGCCAGTTTGTCTGGTGTGTTTGTCACATGTATCACCCCTCAAAAAGGCACACACATCAACTGCAGCAGGTGTCTCTGGGATGGTTTTGTCCTGCTCATGGAGCAAGGAGAAAGAGCAAGACTGGAAATAAGCAGGGGAGGAAGGCAGCACATGTGGACTAGGATGAGAGCCTGTAGCCGTGGGATCACAAAAGGACATTTTGAAGATCACATTAGAGCAATGTCTGTCAGGAATGGTTTAGTTCTAGCTGATCTTGCCCTGGGGCCTGGGAATGGGCTAGGTGACCTCCTGAGCCTCCTTTTGCTTTTACAAAAGAAAACTCACCTTAATAACGCTGCTTCCTTGTGGATTTTCTCTCCCTCTTCCCCCCACTGTCCTTCTGTGCCAGGTAACAAGACATTTATATACACAAATGTGCTTTCCAAAGCTTATTGTCATTCTCTGCTTAAGAAGTTTGTGATTTATATTAAGCTGACTGGTCCTTGAGCATGTGCTGTTGTCAAGCTCTCTCCGTCTGCTCAGGAGAAAAGCACTCCAGGGCTGGCACGCAAGAGCATGATCTGGGTATTTATCCTTTTGGCAGTTTGCTAATTATTCCTGTTGCTATCACATCCCCGTGTGGATTTCTGTCTCTCTGCCACAGTAAATATTCTCTCGTTTTTTCGAGCTGCGGAGCTGGTACTTATACTGGAGAAGCCTGAATATCCTGCAGGGGCCCATATTGTCATTTGGTTGATAGCAGTGGAATGGGCCAAACATCCTTTCTGTACCACTCAAATTGCATGTCTTTGCATTCCTGCGTTGGCCACTCATTTTCTGGCCCATATTCTGCTCTTGTAAACAGCTCCTATCGTCCCTGGGAGTGCTCTTTGTAGCAAATGCTTTGATAAAGCCGGAGCCATCAGCTGCCAAGACTCCATAAGGAGTCAGAAATAGGCACCAGATATCTCTGCTACTGTAGATGGAGCTGCATTAGCAGCATCATTTCTCTTCCTGAGGACTTACTAAGCCATTAAAATGTATTATAAAATTAAATGGCATTTTTTCCACCTGTTCTAACTGGTGCCAAGTGCATTGAAAACCCTCCCAGATGACACAACTCTGTATGCAAAATCTCAGAGTTTGCCCTCCTAAAGACTGCAGCTGCCTCAGAGACATCTTTTTTTTCCATGGGCTGCCTCCTTCCCTTAGAATAATAAGCTTTAGATGATCTTGGGGCACTCTAGATCCCCCTGCTGTACAATCCAATTTGACCTAGGTGTTGCATGGAGGGGAGGGAGGGAGAAAATCTTGCAAGCAGACACCGGACTTTTAGTCTGAGATTTCCATTAGTACAAAGAAGACGTTCATCAGTGAGGGCTTGGGAGATTTCATGCCTGTCTGTGTTGGAAGAAGGGCTCTCTGGAATTGATGGAGCATCATCTGTGCTTCAGTGGTGTGCTGGATCAAGGGGCTGCCTGTGGAGCTTCCAGTCCCTGAGTCCTTTCCAGGCCATAAAATCATTGAAACAGCAGCAATCTGCTGAGTGGACACCTTTTAGTCTTGCATTAACTATCCTTTTAGTCTTGTATTAGCTGTATTTTATCATTTAGGTAATGCTGTATATGAACTGTTGAGCCTGCAGCTCAGCTTCAGGACAGGTATTTAAACACCTTAAGTGCTCCACAGGAAGAGAGGAAAGCTGCTTTCCAAAGGAGAAGAATAGCAACCTATGGCTGTGGGTAGACCCAGTTAATCTTCTGTTATCTGTTCTGATAGCCAAATTATGCTCTTATCAGTGTTAGTCCTGTCCCTGCCAATGCAATTACGAAGCCTCACTGGTTTATATCTCTTAGTGAGTTTGCTGCTGCCCAATTCCCCTGGCTGGGTCAGGCAGGGGCTCTGTCTGCAGAATGGCCTGACCCAAGCAAACCTGCTCCCTGCTGCAGCAAAGCTCATTGTTGTGCTCCCTAATCATCCCTAATCCTAGCGGCTGATTCCCCTGATTATGTGTCAGAACACGAGGGTAACCTGTTTAAAAGGAGCTGTTTTCCAACCAGCAGCACTTCCTGTCGTTAGTTCAGGGATGTGGGTCTGACACAAGAGGTGTCTCGGAGAGGTCTCTGGATGGCAGCATGGGAAGACAGCATGTGTCTGTCAGGATAACACTTAGCTCACATTGGGCTCTTTGCCCTATTTTCTAGCTTTTTGGCTGCTCTACAGATAATAGAACCCCTCCAGAGCAGAGGAAGTCTGGCACTGAGCAGGATTCTTTCGAGTAATGCATGGCCCTGGTGGGTATTAATCCTGGTAGTTTAGGCAGGTGTATGCTAGTGATCCTGGAAACTAAATACAGATTTCAATGGTAAAGGTTTTATTTTTTAGAACATAATGTTTTCTGAAATAGCAGAGAGTCTGCAGAGCCTGCAGTCACCCTGTGGTGATTTGGTTCATGAACAGCAAAAAGAAAAGTCCTGAGAAGTTACTAATGTTGAGGCTGGGGGATCAAGTGATTGGCAAAAAAAATGTTTCCAGAAATATTTAAGAGAAGCTTGAGACTTTGCAATTATTTCTGAACCCAAATTACTATGTTGATTTATCCAAATACTACTGAACACCAAACCAGGTCCCAACCATAGCTAGAATGGAGCTGATTTATTCATGACTGTTCATTTATCAGAGCAGCTTTCTCTCTTCTGTTTGTAAGCATGACTCACTTTTATAGCCACCAGATCAGATCACAGTTGCATCTTGTCTTGTGTCAACACAAACGTGTCCCTGTCCTGTTTAAAATCATTCTTTGCTTCCTATGTTTTTTCTGAGTTGTGCCATGGTGGGAAAGTCTTCATGGGCTTTGATTTCCCCTTAGTTCTTATTTCTTCCCTACACGTGTTACCGTGCTGATTTGTCTTTTCCTCATGCTGTAATTGGGCTGGTGCCACTGTGTAATTTTTAACTGTGTGCAGTATCAACAGACCTCCATCTGTCTCTCCTCCAGAGCTTCCCAGCCTGCCACTATAAATATCTGCCAAATCCTTCTCCAAAGAGAGGATCACCAGATTCCAACTGTTTGCAAAATAAGAGCCGCTGCCAGAAATCCTCTCCCACCGTCTGCAACCTGTGCAGAACCTGTCCCTGCTCGGTGTGGGATGGCACTGCTGGCACTGAGGAGCTCAGACTGGAATTCATTGTCCCTCACAAGTGTGTGCTGCTGCAGAGGGCTCAGCATGTCGGTCTCTTTGCTCAAATATCTCATTATAGGTGTCATTTTATTAGACAATAACCTTCAATAACCACCGAGTGATAAAACCAAACTAACTTGTAGGTAGGGGGTTTTTTTTCCCTTTTAAAATGAAATTCTAATTTAAAACATGCTGTGGGGTGGATAAGTTCCAGTGTTGTTTTATAAGAGTTCATCCCCCTGTCCCAGCCTGTCACTTAGGGACTGAGGACCACTTACCATGATATAAAGCTGGAGTAACTGGTTGGACTTGCTCAGAGCAGTTTGATCTCCACCTCTCTATACTTATACATCAGAATAGATCATTAGAAGAATTAAGAATTAGCACCAAACAGGCTTGGTTGGATTGTGCACAGTTAAAAAAAAAAAGAGGAAAAATAAAATAAAATAAAATATATTATACCTTTTTTAAAAACTATACCATTAAAATAAAACTTGGATAAAATATTTTTACGTATCAATGCAGTTGGATAAATAAAAATTCTAGATTATGAGGTGGGTGCCCTTTAACAGAGTTAAAGCCCTTCTCATATCAGTCTGTTAATGGCATTGATTCAGAGCTCTGTGAGGCTCATGTGGCTTTGTAAGTTCAGTTGTGTACCTTGGGCTGTGACCCACACGTGTTAGTGTTTGCTGGTGGTACGGCAGCTTGCTCCAGCTGGGGAATTCCCAAGGAACCTCTTTAGGTACTGCTGCAGACATCATATTAAAAATAAATGTCTGCTTGAATAAAAATCTGTCTGTTTAATGTCAGATCCAAGGAACCAGGTTTCTGTTGTATCCGTGGAAGATTGGAGTAAGTCAGCAGAAAGGATTTTTCGAGGTTATTTCAGGAGAGGGTTTCATGTCTGGACCTGCTACGTCTCAGTTGTGTAGAGCTCTGCAGAGGAGCATAAGGAATGTAAAGCATCTTGGGGGGGTGGTAAATCCTCCTTCCAGAATACATTCTGAGTAACAGGGCATTTTCAAGAGGCAGAGAAGTGGGTGCCATGGGTTTGGCATGAGCATGGACCATGTGAAAAGTGGCTGGGGAGCACCTGAAGCACCAAAGAAACTTGGGAGTTTGTGTCATGATGTGTCATCAGGTTCAAAAAGAACGGGGGTTTCCATTGTCTAGATTGCACTGTGGATTTGGTGTCTGTTTTTGAAGGTTTTAGGGCAATCAATTTCATGATTTTCGTAGGAGGGTGTGCTGCCACTTAATAATACATTATGACAGCAGAAAAATATGTACAAACAAGTCTGAGCCTGCAGGGCACCTGAACTTACTCCCAGTCAAAAAATATCCACAGCCATTCCTGGGGTGGCAGGGAGCACAGGGAAGAGGGAAAGGGAGCACAGGCTGGGCTGGGGCAGGGCTGTGCTTGCAAGGCTGAGATCCAGCCCTCAGTTAAGTCTGATTTTCTGGAGCAAGGTTTTCTTGTAAAGGAACAGCCGTGGTTTCTTTCACAGTCTTTGGGAGATAAAAAGCAGATGGCATTGATTAGCTAATTAGTAATATTTTCTGCAACTTATCAGCTTGATGTGCATAAAGTTTGCAAAATCTTGGGGTGAGGATTTATTGAAGAAATCAACTCTTTTAAAATCTGGGGAGGAGGGAAGGTTTCATGCAAATGTGTAATTTTATGTCCAGCAGAAATAGGTTAATCTTTTTTTTCTTTGAATTCATATTCAGAGCTCATTCCTTCATTTTTTAGGGGAATATGCACAGTGAGGTTGCAGCTCTCCTAACTCTTGTCTTGACTGTGTAGTGCATTGTGTGATGTGCCAGAGGTTCTGCTCTCCCCCATTCCTCTTTCTGGGTGTGCTCCTTGCCCTTTTGCATTTCTTATGGAGACAAAGCAAATACTGTTTTTTATTTCATGCCAGGCTTGCTTTTAGCTTGTGTCCTTGTGAATCCTTTGTGGCTACAGCAGCTCCCTAGCAGGACTTCTGCCAAGTGTTGGCCACCTCCATGACCACTGCTGTGACAGTGGTCAGTGCTGTTGCGGCCAGAGCATCACTGGGGTGTTTAAGGCTGCTCTGACCTTGAGTTCTATTGGACATGAGTCAAATACCTTGATGTTTTTCATCATTTAGGGCAAGATAGAGTACCTTGCCAAGAGTTAATATAAAAAGGAATGTCTGAGAAAGGATATCAGGCTTTCAAACCCTGCTGGGTGCACAGCAAACTCTTCATACAGCAGAAAACCACAAGATTTTTCTCTTTTCTCCAGCAGCCTGGAGAGCCCTGCCAGGGCTTGTGGGCAGACACCAGCCCTGGTAGTCACAGTGGTGGGTGGACACAGCTTCAGGTCCTCAGCAAACCCAAAATTAGGACTTCTGCGGAGGTTTGAGCTGTGCACCAGCACCACCCCAAAGCCTCTCATGCACCAAGGTCCCTGTGCAGAAGCTGTATTTTAATTGCCAGCGTGCAGCACGAGTGACGCACGAGCTGTCAGCTGGGCCACCTGTGACAGCGGGCAAGGAGAAGGAACTTTGTTTTCCTCTTCTGGAGAGCTGTCCTCCCTTGCAGATGCTCTGCAGGCAGCTTTGCTGTGCTGATCTCCTGCTGAAGACTTCAAAACAGGGCGTTATGCAGGTTGAGGTGCAACCCAGGCATGGCACTGGTCAGCTGCTTGAGTTGTGCTCCATCCAGAAGGACTGGAAGTTGCCTGAAGTGAGACAAAGATTTGCTCCTGTCTTTGTATTTTCTATGTAGTGTGCTATGGAATCTTTAGCCTTCCTATTTCCAGCCTTCCTATCAGAATGACATTTTTTATTGGTTCTTAAACTTAAGAAACAGCAAATTCTGCATCCTCTCTCAAGCACAGTCTTGTTAATGTTCTTTGAAACATGACAAGTGTTGTGGCCATCAAACTGCAATGATCCCGTTCCTTCTGAAATGAGAAAAACATGTCACTTTTGGCTCTAAGTAATACAAAGGGAGAGGCATATTCTAAGAGCTGCATGGCTGCCAAAGATGAAAGAAAAATGTTATTACTTTTGGAAATTTCATAATTACAGTTAATGATAATTTAATGAAATGACATTGTCTTCACCGCTATTGCTAATGAAATGTTTGAGAGTGATAAAACAGGTCTTGTTAAGTAGAGGAGACTTTTGAGTGGAACAGCTTTGTGACAGCAGACTGCCTGCACAAGTCTTGAATTCCTATTTTTTGTTAGAGTAGTTTAAAAAAGAAGATAAAATGAAGGCTGTGTGAGAAATAATGCACAAATGAGGTATTTAAAGGTCTTCCATTAAGCAAACAATACTGAACTACTGAACAGCATGCTGATGACTGAGCACTGCTCCTTAGAAATGCTAGCCCTTCATTAAAACTCTTCCCTTGTTTTCCTTTGCAGGCAAACCAGAGAACAAGAAACCCCGCCTGACTTTTTTTACTTCTCAGACTATGAGAGACATAATGCAGAAATAGCAGCATTTCATCTGGACAGGCAAGTAGAGCGGATTTGCATTAAAAGAAAAGGGGAAATATTGTGATAAGTTGCTGCACTTGGCCATTCCTGAATTACTTTTTAAAAGGGGAAAGTGGAACAAAGTGGGCAAACATCATAAATAAATGAAATGGCAGATGATGAAAGAATAGGTTAATAATTAGGAAATGCGACTTGCTCTGGGAATGAGAAACCTGGCAAAAAGTAATTCTCAAAAAGAAAGAGAAGTTATATTGAAGAGAAACTGAGAAATTAATTTCCCTTGTGATCTTGAAGTACATACGGAGAGGACCCATCTCCCAGGGAAAGTGTCACGTAAGTGTGACGGGAGTCTGGCTCACCCCAATTAGCTCCAGAGCACAGAGATCCAAGCGACACGTGGGGAATGGTGTGAGTTTTGAGAGGAGTAATTGAGATGGGAAGGGAGTTCTGGTTCCACAGCAAAAAGCTGGGACTGTCCCACATCAGGAGCATATTTAGGCCCCAAGTTAGTGGGAAGGAGAGGGCAGTGGTGGTCATCTCATGCTCCTGTTGCTGAAAATGCCCCCCCTCCAGAGTTAGTGCAGGGGATGGTGGATGCCCCAGGACTGCAGCCCTCCCTGCCTGCCCAGGTTAGGAGTGGGAATTACTAATTAGTGATTAACAGTATGTCTGGAAACAATGGCATTTCACTGAAGCATCTTTCGCACTGTGAAGGGCCAAGAAACATCCTTTCAAAAGCTCAAAGCTTTGGGGCCACAAGTTATTTGGGGGTTTATGTAGTGTTGCTGCCTTCTAGGATGATGGCTGGGATATGGGAACATATCAGCGGGTGGCATAGGGTAGGTTTGCCAGTAAGAGCCAGTCCTGATCAGATCCTTCAAGGATCTTCTCTATTTTATTGTTGTTGACCTTGGTGTTGATCCCTTCTGCTTTATATTTTATAGCGCTGTTTTAAGCAGATGGTGCTGTAGAAAAAAACATTAGTGGAGTTCCTACGAGGGGTGTGTTAAATATCCACACACAAAGCAGGAAAAGCAGTTGCTATGCTGTGTAGAAAATGTGAACAGCAGACAGTGGGTATAAAAATCCTGCCTATGGGGACACTTTGTATGGGGTCTTTGCTCTTTTACTGTATCTAATAGCAATGCTTTGTAGGGAGGTTTTTATGATCTACAAGGGCGGGGGAGTTTGGAGTGGAGAGAGGCTCTTCTCCCAGCCTTTGCCTGTGGGAAAATTTTTGGTCTCAGGGAGATTGTTTAGGTTGGTATAAGGGTATTAAAACAGAGAGGAGCAGAAGGAAATAAACACATACTAAGACTGTCAGCAAAAGAATTACATGGCGTTTGTGGGAGAAAGAGGCTGAAATCCCATTCGCCAGATCACTTAAAAGGCTGGTGAGCAAAATGCGTGTCACAACAATCATACAGTAGCATGAAGTAAAAAAAAATAAATTCTTGCTGTTTCTGGTTTTTGGAATCATATGTATCTTCATTTTTATCATGGAACAACGCCCTCCATACTTTTCTCGTATTTTACTGCACACTATGTGGGCAACTCAGAGCTCATCATATTCAGGACATATTTTGTAATATATTGTGTGAGGGATTAGCCAGTTTAAAGTTGATGGGCTTTATACTCCTTAAAGAGCACGGATAAATGTGCCTTCAGAGTGTAATGAAGCTTCCTAAAACCTCTAACTATCATTACATCTTAATCCTTTACATAAACGATGTCTTTTCTCCCTCTTCCAGGATCCTGGATTTCCGGCGCGTGCCCCCGGTTGCAGGTAGACTGGTTAACATGACGAGGGAAATACGAGATGTTACTCGTGACAAGAAGCTCTGGAGAACATTTTTCATCTCACCAGGTAGTCCTGGAAATAACACTCTATTCTTTCTATCCTGCTGAACACATACTTAAGGAAACGATGTGTAGATTGCTTAATTGCTCAGATATTTCTAATAAAACTGTCTTCTAGACCTTTGAATAAAAATAGATGTGGAGACATAGCTTACAAAGAAGACTTTATTGTTTTGAGTTGAGTGCCTTTTCCCCTTGACAAATTATCCGCAGAGAGAGGCTTTTATGTTCACCAAAGCAATGTATTCAACAAATGTTTTATGTAGAACAATTTCTAAGACAATTTTTTCTGGTGCTCTCCATTTACCCAAAACCTTATTACCCAGCCCATTAGTTATTTAGGGCTTTTTTTTCCTACTGCAGTGTGATCTGTCACTTCTGTTGGTCAGATGCCTTTATTTCTGGGTTTGACCGGAGGACCAAACCTAATTTCTCGAAGTCATTCAGGTTTTATTACAACAGGAGCTTGGACAAAAAAATCAGGAAATGGATATGTAATATATCCTGCTTCCAGCTCAAATTCTCTGTTGGGCTAGAAGTGACCTGAATTGTTCCCAGTCCTCACTCTTGCTTTGAGGGCTGACCCAGGAGCTGATACCACTCTCTCTTACTCTTCACTCTTTCACAACATTTTATGAACCCAGTCAAGGATGGAGCTCCACAAGGTGGGAATTTTACAGACACAGGATAAAACCTTATCCTGCTCACCAAAGTATACAACTGGAATAGGGAAAAATGGGCAAAGGGTGGGAAGAAGTGACAGCAGCTTCTGGAATGCCCAGATGGAGAAATTAAGGCTCTGAGTTAAGGCACAGAAATAATGGTTAAGTTTGTTCTTACATATAGAATTTATAGGTTATAGGTTCAATTTAAAGCACAGTGCCACGTTCCAGTAGCTTAACTCATATTGTTTCAGCTGTGTGCAAATGTGCTTTGCTGAACTGAGGCTGTGACTTGTGTAAGAGGCAATCTGGAGCAGAAACCTCTGGAGATCTCTCCCTTGCTCTGTGTGTGATTGGCCAGAAGCTGTTTATCCCAGATCCCTAAAGTCGAGATCCAAAGACTTAATTACAGTTTCTCCCAATGTAACTGTAATTTATTGCTGTTAGCTCAAAACCAGAGCCCTGTCGTTGCAGAGCTTTTGCTCTTAAAATGTTTATCACACTTTTCTGATCCCCAGTAAAGTCATTATTACAGCTGTTATTTTTAGCTTCATATTTATGTTCAGCTCTGCAGGACACAGTTGAGCAGACAGTTATTTATTCCAGGAACTTCAGTTGTAAAATACATAATTGCAGAAGGTTTCCTTTTACCCCGTGTTGTGAGCACTCCAATTTTACATGCATGGTTATGGTGACAGTATGTGTTCCCCAAACCTGGTGGGCAGACATTCTGTATTTGCCTCAACTGCTTTCCCTCCCTCTTTGTCTCTCTATACTTTTTTTGCCTTGATTTTTGTAGGCAAATACGTGCAAAAAAAATGGCAAAAAAATCTTTTGATGCACAAAGTGCTTTGGCTCACGTCAAATATAAGCCATTTTATTCCTATTTTGGTAGGTAAGATGTGGATTCGTAGGTTTGCTTGATTTTTAGTCTTCTCAGGTTATATTTCAAGGCTTAGGGGTGAACTTGAATGATTTCTGAGAGTTACAAAACTGTTCTCAAGTACTGAGCAGCTTACAGCAGCCAGAGCAGGGCAACACAGAGTTAAGGCTGCCAGTTCGGATGAAGATCTTTATCTTGTCATTATGAAATTCTGGACATCCAAGGGATGATCCAAGCATAATCCTTTATTCAAATTTATTTAGAGGTCTCAGATAAATTCAATTAAAATATTTGATTAACTATGAATCAGGCTTTTCTGGAGAACAAAATGCTTAAGCAATTAATTTTTCTTTCCATTTTACATTTCCTGAATCAATACACTTTGGTTAAATCACATTGGTTACTTGTCAGAGTTCTTCCCTACAAGTCCCCAGATTAATTAGTCAGGTTCTCATTAACATGTGCCCAACCTCTGTCTTGTATTTCATACTGACCTTAAAAGGCAGACATTAATTAATGCTTAATGAAAAAATAATAAAGATCCTAAATTAAGCTTTTAGAAGCAACTTTCACAAGCCCAGCAGGCAGCTCAGGCAGCAGATTGAGGGCAGGGAAGGAAGAGGGAGGTACTGGGGTGAGATTCGTGGTCTGGGGACTGAGGATGAAGAAGGACCAGGGAGCCTGGGGAAGGCTGAGGGGCTGACCTGGCCCTCTGGCAGATGGAGGGCAGCTGGGTCAGTTGGTTTTGAGGGAGAGTTGCCTCCAAAGGTGAGAAATTGAGGTGTGTGACCTCTTGGTACATGCACAAACCAGGCTGTGCACCAACATAAAGCTGCCAAGGACCCTCTGGAACTCCCTTTCAGGTCGCTCTGTCACTGCATCTCCATCCCCAGCAGTGCTCAGTGACAATTAGTAGTCATGGGGACACGTGGTGCCTGCTGGCAAAATATCCCTCTCCATACACGTGTACCCAGCTCTTAAAATTAAACGAGCACTAAATGAAATGGATTTTATAGGAAGATGTTCCCCTCGGGCTGGGAGGGGGACCTTTGAGGGTGGTTATTGATGATGCTCATCAATCACAGGATCATGGAATCAGCTGAGTTGGAAGGGGCCCCTCAGGCTCATCCAGTCCTGTTCCTGGCCCTGCATAGGACACCCCAAGGATCCCACCAAGAGCATTGTCCAAGCATGTGTTATCTCCCAAACTGGTGTTGGAAGAAACCTCACTGCATTTCCGCTCCTGGGCCACCTCCCCTGTCCCATCAGGCACGGAAATCAGGGCCAGGGAGCCACAGGCAGCCGTGGCTTCAGAGCACGGTGCTGAGCAGCATCCCTGCTTCCATGGAAAAGTGACAATGGCTGCGAGCAGGCAGATCAGGGGATGCATTAGGCTGCAGTCAGAGAGAAAGCAGATTGCAGAAAAGTGCACTTCCAGGCAGTTTGGACTTAAACATGAGAAATGGAATTAGGTCAGTAATTATTTAAATTAATTTTATGTCCTTTGCAGCAGGGCAGACTGCAGTAGTCCTGCTACTCTTACAAATGAATGGTAATTTGCTAGGAAAAAAGAGACATATTAATGATGTCAGCCTTCATTTTGGAAGTAATTGAGGCAGCAGCTTAAAGAAATCAATGTTACACAGCGAGTAAGCACTATGTTTTTGTTCATATTAACCAATTCCAAGGGATTATGGATTTTTTTCTCTTTCAGCATACAATAGTGGTTCTTGAATTACCTATTATTTTGAGCAGGTAAATGAAAGATCTTTTGATGCATTGCTGTAGTAAATATTCAGGATTCTTTCCAGTACTCCAATTGCACAGGCTTGCTAAATGTCCTCTATTAACAGTCATGCAAAGCTGAATAAAAGAATTGCTCTGCCAAGCAATTTGCTTTAAGGTATCCCACCTTGTTCCTGTTCTTCCTGAGAAGAATTACTGTTCAGCTATCAGGAGGATGCACAGAGAATGTGCAGATGAGTACACAGACACTCTGGTTCTTAATTGTTGTAATTAGTTAGAGTTTCAATCACCAGACCATGATTTTTGCCTGCATTTCATTAGGAATTGCATCCGTTCCTCCTCGGATAATGAAAATCAGACACTGCAACACGGGGTTCTCTTCCCTTTCTGGTGCTTTGGGGAAACAATTTTCATTTATAGTGAAGAAGGATTTTGCATGTTGCAAATGCACAGCATTTGAACATTCCAGCAGGTATAAACATCCCTCCCTGCCTGGTTTGCCAGCACTGCTGCTGTTGCCATTCCTGCCCACTCTGCAGGAGCACAAATTCCTGGCTGTTGCTCCCTTTGCAGGTGTACTTATGCAGAAACACCTTCATCTGGTGAGAGGAACACATGGTTTGGGCAATTTTAATGAGAGGAGAAGGACTGTGCTCCAGTAGGGAGCTCATCTTCCCTTTCCCTCTTATTTTTGCTTCGGAAAGCCAAACCCTGCTCTCAGCGTGGGATTGCCATGAAGCGCTGGGCTTGTGTCTCTAGCTGGAATTTCACCCTCAGCCTGCTGTGCAGAATGTGGGTCACCTACTTAGGTTTCAAAGAGCCTTGCTACAGCACCTTGAAGTCTTAAACGAGAACTGTGGTTTTCTATATTTGGTGCCTCTTTTTTTTTCCTACATTTTTAAGAAGCCTTAAAAATGAATGTTTCCCCAGATAATTCAGGCTGCTGCATCTTACTGCTGGTATGTAAGGACTAGGGTAGACATAATAAGACATCTATTCTGTGTCAATCAAAGCAGCTAATTTCTTTAGCAGTAGCTTGAGATAAAGCATCCTTTCACCTCCACTATCCCCAGAAATTGGACAGGAGCTGTGGGGAGTAGGTACCACAGGTCTGAGCCCACGGGGGGAATAACTGCTGGCAGAAAAGGGTTTGCCATTGAAAGTAACTTCTCACTGAGAAACATACTCATGGTTTTACTGCAAGTTCTCTGTCTTAATGCCAGTAAACACCTTGCTGTTGCTCAGGGGATTGGATGCCTGGAGCTGGCGATGGGGCTCCGTGGAGGATTGATAGCTGGAAGATCGTGGCAGGGATGAGTGGGATGAGTGGCTGGCATGGTGCAGGCAGCACACCTGCTCCCTGCACAGCTCTGCAGCAGCAAACACCAGCACTGCCACAGCCCTCAGCTCTCCTCAAGATTTACCTGGATACCAGTGTGTGATTACTGTCAAGTGATTAGCCCCAGTTACTTTTGTTGACAATACAGAGCAGGGTTTCATTGTTCCCAAAGTTAAATTCAGAAGCAAACTATTAAACAGAGTATTTATCTTCCCACTGAGCAAAATGCTGTGTTTAATACAACTTCTTTTTTCTTGAAAGGTCAGATTTACATAGCGAGCAGCAGAGGCTGTAATGGCGTGGGGGGCATTTGCTGGGCCTTTTGCTCTTTACAAAACTGTTTGGCAGGAGATAAACGAGCACTGGCTTCCTGCTGCCCAGTGCAAGTCAGGTCACAGAAACCTTGGAAGATAAGTTATCTCAGGCAGTCAAGATAAATCCGAATGGTTTCCTCCCTCCACCGATGAGGGGGTGATGCTGAGACAGCTGAATTGAAGCCCAAGCCCCACTGCAGCTTCAAATCAGTGGAAACACAGTTTTTAAGAGAGGATATTCTGCTTGGTAAAACACCTGAATTGCAAACTTAGAAGTACAGATATGTCGAGTGATCCCTTCCTTCCTTTTGTAATTTCTGTTCTTTGTTTTCTCTTCCCTCAAGTGCTTTTCTTTTCCTTGAGTAATTGTCAACAAGCTTTTTGGCCACAGAGTAAATATTTCTGGCCTTGGCTGGGATATATTTAACTGCTATGATCCAACCTTGTGAATATAAATACACAGTTTGGTTCAGTTGGTCCCGAGCACGGATGGATGAGTGGCCCTTGTGAGTCAGGCACAGCAGAGCGATGCAAAAAGGCTGTCTTAGAGTTAAGTAATCACAACTTCATGGACAGATCAGGTGGCCATCAACAGGGAAAGCTGGGACATCAGTGGGAAGCTGGCACAGATTGTCAAGGAGCAACACATCAGCCTTATAGTGTGGTTATTTGGTGTAATTCCATGGTTAACAGCCAGTCCCAGATAATGCAGCTAATTACTCAAAAGCATCACAAGACCTTATTGCTACTCCATGTTCCCCTACTTCTCCTTTCTCAAACACAGCTGCTTGCTCTGTTCCTCCCTCTCTGCTGTCATCCCCAGAGTTGTCCCCTGTCCTCCTGACTCACCATCTCCTGCTGGCAGTGCCCCATCTCCACTGGGCTGCCGCTTTGGACTGGGGGATGTCACAGTGACGTGCAGGGCCGTGTGCTGCAGGGCATCACTGCCATGCAAACCCACCCCTTACCTTCCTGTGGCAGGCAGAAAATCACCTCCTGCTACTCCCAGCCCTTCCTGCCCCATTTACACTGAGCCTGCCCAGAGGGAGAGGAGCTCAGAAACAATATTTGAATTTAGAGGCCTTGTGGGGAATTAGGAAGCAATGTGACTTCTCAGCTTCATGCCTTACCATGAGGAAAGGGCACAGTCTTCCTCTAATGACATTTTATGTGCATAAAGCAGTGTCAAAAAGAGCTGTAGCACACTGACAGGAGCAGCAGTGTGCTCCTATTCCTGTTCACAGTGCGGCGTTGGTGGGCTTTGGGATGAGCTGCTCTCTCTCACCCTCAGTGAATTCCCGTGGGCAGGGTGTTCCTGTAAAGAGGTGGGTGTTCCTGCTGGTACAGAAGTATGTGGTGGCAGTTTTGGGGAGGTTTTAAGGTAACACACGGTCCAAAACCTGCTGCAGATTCTTTTTCTGTGGTTGTTGGAGTAACGTGAGGTGTGGAGGAAGGAATTTGTGTTTGGGATGTGTGCTGACAGCGTTACGACCGTGCTATTTCCACCTTCCACGCACACCCCCACGGGACTCTTGATGGTAAATAATTCTCCTTGCAAAAACTGCCAGTTCTTCTCATACCAGCAAGGAAATGAATGAAATGTTCTCTGTTCTTAAAGAAACGAGCCAAGATTTTGAGAAGTGACTTAATTTTGGGCACATGCCACTTGTTCAGCTGTGGGATTTGGGGTTCCAGCCTGGGGTAACAAATAGCTCCCAAGGAATGTATCAGTCTGGGAAAACGAAAGGAGAAGGACAGGATTTAAAAAAAATGGGCTTGGGGAATATAAATAGAGTGCAAATAGTCACAAAGAGCTTAGCACAGGGCGTGATCCCAGCCACTGAAATGAATGTCTTTCTAGTGGTTTCAGCAGAGGAAAACTGTGTGTGGTAACAGGGGTTTGGATTTATTTCTGCTCCTACATACACCAGTGCTTTTATGAATTCTCAATACTGATTTAAGAATAGGCTTTAAAGCTCTTTTCCTTTCTTTGCCAGCCAACAACATCTGCTTCTATGGGGAATGCTCCTACTACTGCTCAACAGAGCATGCCCTGTGTGGAAAACCAGACCAGATTGAAGGGTCTCTGGCTGCTTTCCTGCCCGATTTGTCGTTAGCAAAAAGGAAAACCTGGAGAAACCCTTGGAGACGCTCCTACCACAAGCGCAAGAAAGCAGAGTGAGTAGTGGTGAGCAAAGCTGCACAGGGTGACAGGGAAATAACCCAGCTCCTGGCCTCAGGAGAGCAGCTGGGTTTCCCCAGCCCTGGGAAGGGACAGGGCACTTCACGTGCCAGGAGCTCCAACTTATGGTCCTGAACCCAAAAGGACCTTCAGTGGCATAATTCCCTCATGGGACAGACACCTCCAGTGGCATTGACAGGATGCAATGGGACCTGTCTAAGTCCTGTCAGAGGGAGGAAGATTCACTGCTCTCAGCAGCCCTAAACAAGTCTCAGATGTTGCCACCATATGACTGATGGTGCAGCTCATCTCCTAAATCCTGAAGCTACTGGCCAGATAGTTTTCAGTCTTGTGATTTTCTTCCTTTTCCATCAGTCACAGTCTTCCTTGCTTGCCTGCATTGCTGGAAGCAGCCTGAGGAATGTGCTGCCTCTACCTGACCCTGCCCTCAATTGAACATGATACAAGTAGATCTTTGCAAAATAACATCGTTTTTTTGTAGTTTTCAGTAAGCTTTGTATGTCACATAAAATATCAAAATATTGCCTTTTCCAGATGGGAAGTTGATCCAGATTACTGTGAAGAGGTTAAACAAACACCCCCATATGACAGTGGGACCAGAATTCTGGATATAATGGATATGACAGTTTTTGATTTCCTAATGGGTATGTTTCATCTCTTTCAAAAATTAAATGCAACATTTAATTAGAATGAGAACCATTTCTTTCTGCACTGCTCTGCAGAGCTCAGCAGTTTGCTAAAGCATGGCTGAAGCTGCATTTACTGTATGTGCTGTTCTAGATGATTATGAGAAAATGCAGATTTACGTGGTTATGTATTCCCATCAGTGCAGATTAAAGGAACAAAGATGTTCAGAAATGTAGAGTGATGATGAATGCAGGTCAGGCCAGTCTCCTTCACAACAGTGAAGGGCTTCACACTTTGCTTTAGTGAGTGCTTTACCCCTGTAATACATGGCTCCTGGATGCACATGCAAGGACTGCTCATTACTGGTGCTTTGTTTTCATCCTGCAGGAGTGTTCCCTGCTGCTTCTCTATGAAATGTCAGGGTGGGGGGGGGAAGAGGCATTGCTCTGTCACCAAGGCAGCTGTGGATTCTATCAGGATTTTTTCTCTTTACGTAACCTGATCTCAATAAAATAATTATTTACAACCAGGTAATATTGACCCATTCCAAGCCTAATTCTCCTTCTCCTATGAAACCTTTTGTGCTGCAGCGAATACACCTCTAAGGTGCCAACCTACATCCTTGATCTTTGGGCACATGCCAGCACGGACACATCCTGTGCCATTGCCCCCACTGAGATTTCTGCAATAGGCTGCAGCAGGGGAGGCCAAGTGACAGCTCAGGAGCCATATGTGGCATCTATAAGTAGCTCAAGACCCCTGCCATGGAGACAAAATTCGTAGCTTGGCAGCAGTCCTTTGCACATTGACCTTAAAAAACAGATCACTCAGGGAGGGCTGTGCAGCTGTGCAGATCAGCACCATCCTCATCCACACCTACTGTTCTGGCTTCCCAGGCAGTCAGCAATTGGTGCAAAGTTCTTGTTAGAGGAAAACCAGGGTGTGTGTGGTTCAGAAAGTTGAATGCAGTATTAACAAAGTGATCAGGATTAACACCCCTGCTCGAAGCAGGCATTATCTCCTCCCTGAGCTAAGCCTTGCACATGCTGTGTGCACCATGTCTGCTTCAGACACCCTGCTGACCCCAGGCTGCAGCAGCAGGGCTTACTGTCACCAGGGCAGGAAGCTCTGGTGGCTCAGGACACAGCTACCCTACAGGTGACCAGGCTCCCCACACAGCTGATGCCCTTGTGCTGGAGAGGGATTTCCCTGGTGTACCCCAGGAGGGGTTGCTGGAGGCTGGGAAGGTTGGCTTTGTCTTCTGATGGGCCCGTTAGAGCTTAAGTATAAAAGCCACAGAGAGCTTGAAAAGCTGCAAGAGGCTTAACAACCCTTCCAGCATCACACACTTTGGGGTATCCATGGTAGGAGCAAATGAGCTCAGCAGATCTGTTGTTTGCTCTGCTCTACCCAGCCATGGTTTCTGGGCAGCACTAGGCTTTTACACTGCCCTGACCTGCAGGCTCAGGGCAGAGTGAGAATGGCCTTTTTTTTCCTTTGTTCCATAGGTAACATGGATCGCCATCACTACGAAACCTTTGAGAAGTTTGGAAACGAAACTTTTATTATCCACTTAGATAATGGAAGAGGGTAAATACCTTTAATAATCTTTCTGGGGCTAAAGGAAAATGAAAAAAGTTGCTCTTTAAAACAGCCTTTGTTACATTCTTGTCCTTATCTTTAAATAGGTTTGGAAAATATTCCCACGATGAACTTTCCATATTGGTGCCTTTAAACCAGTGCTGCAGGTACGTTTTCCCTCTGGAGGTGTTTCTTGGTTTACAGTTGTTTCCACTAACAGGACTGAAAATGTTCAAGTGAATCTTGCATTGCACACCATGGAGAGGAGGAGATGGTGTGATCCTGCCCAGCTAGCCCTGAGCATTGGCACTGCCATATTAAATGCCCTGTTGGGTCCAGGACCTTGCAGGAACACAGCCATGAGCTGTTGGGGGAGAGGCTTTAAGACAAAATACACATCCCATGGAAGTCAAGTGACAAAATCCCAGCTTAAGTGCTTCTCAACAGCTTTCCTTGGTGCCCCTGGCCAGGGTTTTCAGAGGGGTCAGGTGACATTTGGAGTTTCAGCTCTGCAGGGTGAGCTCTGTGTCTGTGGGGGCTCTGGGCAGCCCTGCAGGGTGAGCCTGAGGAGCCTCTGCTGCTGTCCCACATGTCCCTGCTCACGTGTGTCACACGTGTCATTGCCAAGATGGGCATGGCCCTGTGAATGCTGCAGCAGCTCCAGCTGGTGCCTTTCCCAGAGAGGGGCACGAGGGCTGCCTGCACTGCCCCATGGATCTGTGCTCCAGAACCTCTGCCCCTCTAAGGGCCCCCAGAGATCAGTGGCCAGGTAACAATGCCAGCTGCTCATTAGGACTGGCAGTGCCTGAGTCTCATCATTTCAGATCACAGAATAAGGCTCTTAGACTATTATTGTAATGCTGGCTATATAAGCCTTTTAGCTCTGTCAAAATCAACAGTGATGGAAATACCAAATTGCTTTTTTTTCTCCTTTTTTCTCTTAGAATCAGGAAGTCTACCTATCTGCGATTACAGTTGCTAGCCAAGGAGGAATACAAACTCAGTCTCCTGATGAAAGAATCTTTGCTAAAAGATAAAATAGCTCCAATCCTCTACCAGCCTCACTTGGAGGCGATGGACAGGCGGCTGCGGATTGTCCTCAAGGCTGTCAGTGACTGCATAGAGAAGGATGGTTATGACAACGTGGTTGAAAATGACTTTAACACGGATGTTAACACTGTCACGACCGAGAGGTAGTGAAATGGCAAGGCTACGTTTTTACCAGCTGAGTCAAGAAGATTCAAAGAGGAAAAAGAAAAAAACGAAAAAATAAAAATAAGTCTTGCAAAAGACTGTGTATGCCACTTTGTGAATTCAGTGAATTCAGAAATGAGATATAATTGTTCCCAAAGTAGGTAAAGTGTAGACTCTGCAAAGGATTAGTTCATTAAGAAAAATAAGTCTAATGTGATGCTTTTCATTAGTTCCTGAAGAGAGATTATGAAAAGATTCAGAAAATACTCAATCATTGACAGACAACAGTCTGATAGCAAAACACCTCCTGTCCTTTTTGTATAGAAAGGAGGCCTTTACTTAATATTTTGTATTTATATATAGTATATCTATGAAACCCCAGACCTACCTTCCAAATTTAACTGAGAGGGACAGCATAGTTTTGTGACTCACACTTTATTTGTGGTGACAGTCCACTTGGTATTTTGTGTTAACCCTTTAAGTGCTCTAATCCACTATATCTTATTTAAATTGAATGCTTATTTTCCCCCCGGCTACTCAGCATTTAAAGGGTTAAGGCAGTATGAACTTTTAAAGGCAAAAAATAATAATAATAATTATAATAATAATGATAATAAATACAGGGGTTACCAGAAGGGAATTTCACTAATTGTGCTTTGACAGGAATACTTGAATGTTGGTTTTACAAAGTGATGTAAAATGACAAGTTGTACTATTTGTCCATAAGGAGGTGGCAGCTCTTATCTTTCTAGACTGTCATAGCTGAGCTGCTACTTTTCAATTTTGCTTTTGATAGTTTTGTGTAAATATATACATATATGGGTAAAAAGCTGCTTTCAGCAGCTCTAGGCTTACTTTTGCAGCATTTTTGTGGAATTGTTTGCAACGTGGTAAAAGTGCAATAAAGATATGCAAAATGTGTAGCCATCTTGTCTAAATGGATTCATTCATCTTGTTCAGAGCAAAGCTCTGTGCACCAGCCAAGTGTCCCAGAAGTGGTTGTTTAAATTGCCATCCCCTTTTGTAGCAGCAGCAAGTGGAGCTGGAGTAGGGAGTTGGTGATTAATACTCAGTGCAACACTGATAAGGGCCGGGGTGGTGGAGAAGGCTCATCTTTCCTATGAAAGCATTGTTTTGACTGTCATTTCAGCATCCCTTCCTCTTGCCCTGAGAGCTGTAGAAACAAGCTGTAGAGCAACACCTCTCAAAGATTATGCCTTGACACGCTGCCCAGAGGGTTTAGAAACACCAGTGCCTCTCACTTGGGCTGCAGAAGCCCTTGCACAACCTAGGAAATCTCAGCCTAAATTAGCTGGAAACATGGTATTCTTACCCAAATTGTTTTGAATCATGCTCAGCTGCATTCATTTAAGATGTGTGGAGACTTTCAGCCCAAAAGCAAACTATTTGAACACGTGGCTGCATTTGACTTGTGGAAACATGGTGTGGTACAGCAGGAATTCCTCATCGCTCCTCTGGGTGAGAGAAGAATTTATTATGACAATGTTCATCACAACTATAATTCAGAGCTGCCATTTGTTTCATTTGATGTCTTTTTTCACAGGGATTCATAACCATATACTTTAAAAGCCAGGTAGACTAAAATGTAGGCATTTCAGCATATTAAAATTATGAATGAGAGAAAAAGCTGCTATATGGGCTCATTCACTTCTTAGGTTGATATATTATCACTAAAAACCACGTCTTTTATATTTTATGGCCCATTTTGAATTCCCATGGCGCTCACAGACATGGCATATAAAGACAACAGAATATCTCAAATTGTTCAACTGTGCGTGAACTCGGAAAATTTCTGTTTTATCCCATGGCTTTTTTTCACTTTTGAAGACCCACCTATCATAACAAGGATTCCTCTGCAACACAGCACTGGAACTGCAATGCTCTCTCCCCATTAGCCAAAAAAAACCCCAAAACACGACATTATAAACAGGTGAAATGGGTGCTATTATCCTTGGTCTGTCTTCAGTGCCTGGCTGTGGTTTTCCTGCAGGTGCAGGTTTTTCTCACTTTGAAATTGTGCCAGGACAGCAGAGGAGCTCTAAAATCACCTTCCCAGGGCAGCTCAGCTTTCTGCTTCCAGAGCCAGCTCAGCAAACCTGGTTTGCTTCTGGAAAGTAGCACTTGGCAGCCTCTTAGCTCAGAGGGGATCAGATCAGTGAAGGTCTTGGCTCTTAAGAGGCTGGGTGTAGGTCAGGAGCTCCTGGCAGGGTGGTTCAAGCTGAAGGTGTCTGCAGAAGGCTGCCTGGTGCTGTCAGGGATATGAACTTACTGTTATGGATCTGATTCTGAATTCC
This sequence comes from Aphelocoma coerulescens, assembly GCF_041296385.1. Lineage (NCBI taxonomy): Eukaryota > Metazoa > Chordata > Aves > Passeriformes > Corvidae > Aphelocoma > Aphelocoma coerulescens. The sequence goes on along the minus strand of NC_091028.1, from coordinate 14,043,978 downwards.
TATAAGCAAAATTAGTAGTGTTTCTATCGAAGAAGTGTTGTTTAGGATGGAATAAGTAGTGTTTGTATAGAGTATAAAGAGCTAAAGGTTGTTAATCCTTGCCACACTGTAAAGTGTTCTGAGGGTCTCCAGTTTCCTTCTCCTGGACTTTGATTCTTCCCCTCATAAACTCTGTGCTACAGCTTTCTAGACTTGTAAAAATTCTTCCCATTTCCAGTCTTAAATTAAGCATACAGAAAAGCTGAAGGGGAGGCTTTTCTTTGGCATGAGACCTGCACGTACCTTGGAAGAAGGGAAACACTGGCTCACACGCTGGAGAAGTTTCCCCTCCTCGGTACCTCTGATGAGAAACTGGGGTGGATTAGCCCCACATGGGCAGTGCAAGTCTAAACCCACTGCGGGGTGCTCAGGAGATGGATGGCAAGAGCTGAGTCTAGACCCCACCTGTGGTCAAGGGTAGCTGAGGACACAGCTGATCTGGAGGGTATTGCAGGGGTGGAAGGGATGATTAATTAAACAGGCTGTGGAGTTCTTCTCCGTATCTACCAGGAAGCTCTGGCGTGTTTGCATTCCCGCTGCCAGGCAGCTGGAGCTTTGACTCATGTTCATTTTCTAGGTTTTCGGGAAGGGAAAAGAATTACTGCCTTGTTCCACTATTTCTTTTTTATGTGGGTGGGGGTGAGTGGGCACGAGAGACGAGAAATTGGAGCCAGGGAGTGAACTTGTGGCTCTGCCTCTCAGTTCTTGGGGTAACACAGCCCTGAGGATGGCTCTGTACAGCCCAGGCAGGGGCAAACCCCCACTTTTGGGGTGCATCTGCATTGCCCCAAGACATAGCTGGTCTGAATTCCTTTTGAAAACCTCGTGGGTTTGCCTTTAGGCAGAGGGTGTTGCCATGTGAGCCCGTGGCTCTGAAAAGGCTGTCACTGTGTGTTCGGTCAGCAATCCAGGAACTGATGGGGATGGTGTAACATCTCTTTAGGAGTCCCACATATTTACCAGACAAAAAGATTTGCTCTAGGAAGACAAATAAATGTTAGAATTCAATTGGTTTGTGTCTGAATCTCAAAAGTGGGTGTAGCAGCAGGGCCCAGACAATTAACACACCTAGAAATCTGCGGCAGCCTGTCAGGGGCATAATGTGTTCAGCACGATGAATACAGTGTGCACAATAAATAACAGATAAAAATGGATAATATATTTCTAAAAGCACCTAATTACAACAGTATCTGACAGTGTAGAATAGTTTACCGTATTCTCCTGAGTAATTCAGAGGAGAGCCTCATTTGTTTTTGTGGTTTTCCTGTTATTTAGGCATCAAAGGGAAATTGAAGGCAAAAAGCTCTCATTGTTTGAAGTAGGTATCACTGTTGTGATCAGCAGAGCCCGTGATGTATATACAAGCTGGAAGCCTGAAGCAGATTGCAGTGTAAGCAGCAGCAAGATGTGTTGTGTAGGAGGAGGGAAACTGGGATTTCAGCCTGACTGTTGCCCTTGGGCACTGAACTGAAAATGAACTTGTCTTATGTTGGCGTTACAGGGAGGAGCATCCAAAGGGTGTTCTGGTTCCATCTATGGACCTGTACGTGCTGATGATAAGGGGGATGTCCTGCTGTCTTCCACTGCAGCAATGGCATTGTACCCTCTGTCCCCTTGGCACAGCCAGGCTCCACCTAATGACAGTCAGCAAGGCTCTTGTGACCCCTGCCTGAAAGTGCTGATTTCCAGCTTGGAGCTGGACACACACTAGAGCGTTGATAATTTGCATCCTGAGGGAGCAAACTTTTCTTCTAGTACTGAATGTAAAGGTTCATTTTCCAGAAATTATTCCAGCTATCAGTTGTTTCTGTGGAGTCTCTTGCCAATGGTTGTTTACGGAAGTATTCGGGGCTCAATACACAGAAATAAGCACGCACAAGGACAATTCTTTTGAAACTAAATTGAGCGTTTGGAGGAAATTTTGAGTGTTGGGGGACGAGTTTTCACATGGAATTTCAAGTTATTACCAGTTGGAAGCTGCTGGATTTCTTGAGAATAATACTTTTATGCTCAAAGTCATTCATAGGTAGCCTCCAGCCATAACTCTGTCTGACCAGATCAAACTCAATTATCTGCTCCCTTCTACATTTGCATCAGTAAAGTACCCCTTCAGTGCTTTTGGGGGCTGGCTAGAAAAAAAAATGAAAAGCAATTCAATTTGGTGGGTCAAAAGACTTGAGAATTGAGGTCAGACCAGTTCTGGCCATGGTTAGAAATGAAGCATCAGCAAAAAGGAGGCTGTTGATTTGGCAGTACCTATTCCTCTTCCTCCAATGCAAGGGCAGAGCAAATATTTGTGGCTAGGAAAGGGCTGCTGGAATACCTGCTGCTCCACCTTTTTAAACACTTTCCAAGGTTTTCCATTTATGCAACTCTGATGTAATTATGATGACCAGCTGAGGGGATTTTGAGCAGGATGGGGGGAATGCTCACATTTGTATCCAATCTCCTCTAGGAGGATTTAGGTGCTGGGAGATCAGCTCCTCTCTTTCAAATGACCTTACTGCATAATCAGCCCTGTCCCCTGTCACAAGTAACTCGTGTTATGCCTTGAGCCTTGCTCAGGTATGGGCCCAAACCCAGGAGCTTGCAGATGGAATTGGCAGCTGGAACCAAAGCAGAACATCTCAAAATTGGAGATGTCAGATCAGAGCACTCTCCACTCCTATGAATGTGGGAATCTGGGTCACATTGTGCCTTGGCCACAGTAATGAATAGCATTAGGGTCTCATCATAAATTCTTCTGATGCCTATTCTGGAAAGGTGCTGGCTGACAGACACATGCACAAAACCACCTGTGACGTGTGCTAGTTGACATAACTTAAAAATACATCCCAGGGTGACTTATGACAGACAAAATCTCAGCCCCCCAGCTGCTGGGGCTGTACTAACACCAGCCATGTGTCACTGCAGAGGTGGTGCTGGATTCTGCTGGAACGCGATGATCCCGTACACCCGCCGTGCTCGCTGGAGCGCCTGGGTGCCTGCAGAACGATCTGCCTGCATCTCCTGAATCCCCCTGCACACAGAAATGAGAAAGGAGAGCTAAAGCTGTCTGCAAAATGCAAGCAATGCAGCTGAGGAAGACCAAGTTGGGGGAAAGGAACAACCCAAAATGATGGAGGCACGTTGATGGTCAAATCCATTCTTGTGAACACCAATACCTAAGCCAGGAGCAGCACGTATTGCTCTGATCACAGGCTGAGCTTTGGAGGTGGAGGACAAATCTGATTTGTAAACTAAGCAAATCAGGCTATCCAAAATTGCAAACAGCTTTCCTCATAGCTTTTCCTGATAGTCCTCCACCATGACAATTTATGCACCAGGAATCTCTGCCACAGGCAGCATTTATAAATAGCAGTGATAAAAGGCATTTCTTGTTTGTCCATCGAATGAAGTATGCATTGTTTTCTAGACCAAATCAGAACCCTTTCTGCTGATTTTTGAGCACCTCCTTCCTAATCAGTGAAGTCAGTGAGAGTTTTACAGATGCAGAATTTAGGTGCATTATCTTCTTTCACTGCCCCGTTCACAGATGAATGGTCTCTCTGATGTTCCCATGGCTTTCTTAATTATAAGCTTTAATAATTTATTATTACTGTTTATCTTTTCTCTCTATTTCTATTCTAGATGTTTGCTTCACTGATTTGTAGTGGATTTCCATTTTTAATGGTTGTGGGTTTTGCCTGAATAAACACCAACATTCATTATTTATAACCTGAGGCATCTATAGCCAACTCTTTGCACAGTAATTAGAGATTTTTTGAAACACTGGCAGTGAACTTTAGTCTCTGCTGTTTGCAGCAAGTTTCCTTGCATTGGTTGTGCCTTCAGAGCCCTCACTTTGTGACATGCCTGATAGACTGAAATAAGAGCTTGTGTGATAATCCCTGGCAGTGTTCTAGGCCAGGCTGGATGGGACTTTAGGAACCTGGTCTAGGGGAAGGTGGTCTAGGGATGTTGGAATGAGATTATCTTGGACATCCTTTCCAACCCAAACGATTCTAGGATTCTGTACTTCCTGTGAAATCACTTATTCCATCTTAAATTTATCAGGAGGGACTGTAAATGTTGCTGGCACAAGCGACCCCCTTGTCTGGTGTAAGAAAAAACCCAGTCTCATTGATTCACTACCTACAGATCCTCCTGACTCCAGCTGTTTTCTTGGCACTTGCACTGAACCTGGTGTTTTGAACTTCCAGCACTGCTCAAACACCAGAGTGTCCGTGTGGGGTGCTCCCCCTGATTCCCTGCTGTCCTGAAGGCTCTAACAGCTGTTCAGAGCAGGGTGAGCAAGAGGAGCCTGCTGGCAGTCTTCAGGTTGGATGCAGGAAGTGGAAGGAAGCTCTTCTTTCTGGAGAAGCTCAGATGAGGTTAGAAAATGTGTCATGACTCATGTTTCAGTGATAGCCAAGCACTGGAACAGCCTGTCCAGGCCAGTGGCTGAGTCACCATCCCTGGAGGGATTTATGATGTGGCTCTGAGGGACATGATTTAGTGGTGGAGTGGAGTTGGCAGTGCTGGATTGATGGTTGGGCTCGATGATCTGAGAGGTCTTTTCTAACCTAAACATTCCTGTGATTCTATGGCTCCAGTGGAAAAATTGGTTTTGTAGTGTTCAGGATGTGTGGTGCCCACAGTGCATTTTTTCACCTCTTAAAGAGGCAGTGGCAGAGCCATCCCATGAAGTCTGAAACTAGGAATATTTTCCTGTTACAGGACCCAGTCTAGTGAAGTTTATGGAAACCTTCCCAGCTGTTTCAACTTTCTTTGGATCCAGCCTAGAGCAGCTGCAGAGATACAGCGCTGCTCACATGAACTTCTGAGAAACACCCTGGAAATAGGGATGTTAAAAATTAAGTGTTCTACAAGTGTTTTATTTTACCTGGTGGTGGTATAGCTGATTAAAGAGTAATGCCTTTGCTGTTTACCTGGGGTTCAGTTTTGCAACAGGAGAAAATGGATGAGAGGGAAGGGTAAGAAGTCAGAACTATAATGTATGGACTACACCATCCTGTGCAGCCTGTAAACCAGCTGGCAAGGCTCCTGCATATTTATGAGAGCATCTCACACATCCTTACCCTTATTAGAGCATCCTACCTCAAGCCTGTGATGGCTGATTGGCATTTTGAGAGGTTCAGACACTTTTTTACCAGGTCTCCACAGTTTGCACCCCAGACTGAATGATTCCAACGTGGAGTGCTGGCAATTTGCAGGGATGTTGCCTCTCTAACAGCAACCCACAGCAGCCTGAGAGTGCTTTACAGTCCCCTCTGTTGCTAGAAATGATGGTGAACTGACTGGTTAGACACTGCTTCAGCCAGACAATAAGCTTCTTATTTGTTCATCAGCCTTCAAGCCCCTTTGCAGCCATTCAACAAAACCAGCACACGGTTTAGGTTGTCTGTGCTACTTGGCCATCTGAGGCACCTTCAGTGCAAAGCTGTAGGGACACCAGGAACTGGTGCCACAAAGGCTATGGCAGCTTCCCAGGATAATTCAGAAGCCAAATAAGTTTCAAAAGTTATGTAAAACAAGGAAACATGCTTAAATAAAACCACTATTTAAATAAAGTCAGCAATGCACCAATATTGGTGATTTTTAAAGAGCAGCTCCTACTTCCACAGCTTCTGTGCTGCATCAGCATGCCTGGCACACCCTGCTCCCCTATTCCCAGGCACACGTGGGTGTCCAGCTTTGGCTGGAAGTGAAGTCAGTAGAAGGACTACAGCAATTATTCTGGTTATGAATCACACCTTCTTACGAACGTCACTTGGAGGAAAATATCGTCTCTGTCAACCTGTTAGCAAGACTGGTGGTGCAAGCACGTCAAAACCCAAGAGCTGGTGATATTTTTTCTGGAAACCTCTTAATGACAGCGTTTGGAGGTGTTGGTGCACACCCTGCAGCTGTGGAGCAGGTCTGTGGGAGTTACACGGGTCACTTCCCATGGACCTAAGCCCTGCTGCAGGAATACCCTGTAGGTGCTCTCCTGTTGGGTTTCTAGCATCTGAATTACCCTGGGAAATAATATACTTTTAGATCTATCCTCTGAGTCATTTAAGGGAGAAATAAAAGCTCATTATTTGGTTCACTTGAGCAATAAAAGTTGCTTTCCTTTGAGGGAAGGGTCATGCCTGAGCTCCGGATACATCCTGGAGTGGAGGCTGGTGTAGGTTGTCCATGTCTTCCACTGTGCTTTGGACTTTGCCCTGTCTATGAAACCATGACATGGCAAAACATATTTGGAAGAACAGCTAATGGCCCCTTCCCTTGCTGCAGCATGGATCTGGGGGTGACTGGATGAGCTCCCTCCTCTGCATTTCTCAAGGCATCTGTCCAAAAGCATTTTTCTCTCGCTCTTTCTTTCAGGGAATGTACTGTGGGGAGCTGCATTTCCTTCTTTCCCTGCAACATGTTCTAATTTACAGGATGAGATTTGTGATAATTGAGTTCGGAGCTGAATGCTGAGCCTTCTCCATATCCCCTGGGGTTTTCCTGGGAACAAGATGGATTGCCCAGTACGCTTCACACAAAAAAAAAAATGAATGAATAAATAAATACATGAATAACAGCATGCCTCGTTTTGCCTATATCTTAGCGAGAGGGAAAGCTAATTCTTTAAGTATTAGGAATGTGCTCATTACGCAAAAATGATAGAGCAGATGCATATATTCAAAATAAATATATTAAAAATCCCATTTTAGCTCCTGGAGGACAAGTGCAAGTGCAAAATTGGGTGCAATTATATTTCTCTTCCCACCTATGGTGTGTTCTCATTTGAATATGTATTTGAGCTGGTTGCATCTAGAAGCGTGGAGTTTCCTGTGATTGAAAAGCAAATTATTATCACTACCAGCTTGTGATACTTTACATCAGAGGCTGGCTCCAAGGTTGTCTGAAGTCACTACAAAGGCTCTTTTTGAGTCCAGCTGGCTTTGCATGCAGGCAAGGGCTGGTCTCTTGAGCAGCCAGTGCTAGGTATGTGTTAACAGCCACACAAAAGAGCAGAGGACACAATCCAAGTGGGGCTGTTCATCATAACTATCATTTAATCAAAATAAAATGATGAACTGATAATTGGATGTCCTTGCAATGACCGCCCACAGCCAGAGCCCGGGGTAGGGTCCCTTTCATACACACAAATAAATCAGACAAAGAGTCTGCTGTGGGCAAAGAGATTAATCTTTGGCATGAGCAGGAACAATAGTGGAAATAAGTGTTGCTCATGAGACCATCGTTCTGTGTCTGACTGCAGAAATATGCTTGGTGCTTGCCAATGACAGGAGCTGCTCTTTCCTACCCCTACAGTAGCATTAAAGATTGTTGAAGTTGTGCAACGCCCAGATTTATGTAAAGGCTCTGATGGGGAAGACCTGAGTGGGTCTAAGGCAGCTGTTTTAATGATGTACACCTTCCACTTCAGCAGCATAAAACAGAGGTGGAGATATAAGACCAAACCCAGAAGAGGACAGGGACATTGGGAAGAGCCCTGGAGAATGGACCCCCCCAGGCAAGGAAGATGGACAAAGTTTTCCATGGAAATGTAGCCTCAGGAGTTATCCTATAGTTTGATTTTTTCCAATTAACAGTAACAGTAGGACTTTTCTCCCTAAATCCCAATCTCCACACTATCTGGAAAAGCCCAACCCTTTTTTTTAGACTTAACATAGTTACAAAAAACAGGGTTCCAAAGACCAAAACTCAAATGAACAGTAAGGAAAAGAACTTTCCTTTCACAGGAGAAAAATTATTAAGAACAAGAAGATGGTGCTGAAAATGCTCATTAACAGAACCGTTTCCTAACACGTGGCCTTACAATATTTTAACTGAAAATTCTCTTCATTGCTGCCCCACCTGCTCAGCTGTGGTGCCCTGGTGGCGATGCTGCTGCCACTGCTGTGGTTTTTGGGCTCCCTCTGGTACCACCCTGTGTGACTGACATCTGATCTGGTACCCAGCCCTGCACTCTGCACTGTGGATTTTGTCTGTGGGTTATCTTTCCTCCCCTTTTAACTGATCCCATTACCCCGACCCCCCTGGAGCAGGCAGAGCCTCAGAAGCTGCCCTGCCCTGTCAGGATCAAAGCCACCAACAGCCTGGCTTTCCACAGCCCCTTCCTTCCACGGGAGCCCGCCGTGACCCCGCAGAGCCCTGTCTCCTGCACAGATCAATTCTGCTCTCGCAGACAACTGTTTTGCCAGAGGAATGGAGCTGCTGCCTGCCTAGTCAAGGTGCTGTGTAATACATATCAGCTGAAAATCTGCTTTTCAAGCTTTGGTGAGCCAGGATTAATTGCAGTTTGGCGTTGCAGGCTCCCGCTTGGCTCCATTTTTTCAGTCACATATTATGTGTAATCTGAAGCCAGCGATTTTTTCTCCAATTTCTTTTGCTGTACCAACAAGAATTCTCTTACCTTTTCTCTCTCTCCCTCAAGCAAACAAGTTAATAACTACAACGTTTGCTGTTAATTATCCCTAAAATAAGTGCAGCTCCATAATTTGAGAGTCGGGATGCCTTTAATTTAATAAGAAGTGCAAAGTGAAACGATAAAAGCAGACACAAAAAATGTAACATTTTGAATAGTACAACATCCATCATCTGTGTCTCTAATTTTATATCTGAAATGAGTGTTGAAACCAGGGTGGTGGGTACCAGTGAGACACTACAGCAAGAATGCTGATTAGTTATATGAAGAGAAGAATCTCTGTTAGATTATTCTGGGGTTATTGTAAACATATCCAGAAATAACAGAAGACAAAATTAGCTGCAATTGTTAACTGAGAAACCTGTGTGGAATAGGAAGAAGAAAAAAAAAAAAAAAGCTGTGCTTCTGGGACTATTTTTATTTCTATAAAGAAGTCTTTTACAAGATCTTTCATCCTCACCATCATACAAGAGGAAGGTTGTCTGCTTTCCAAGGTTTAACGAGCAACACTTCTGAATACTGCTGCGGACTTAGAGACCTTTTAATGAATATGGTGCCAGTGGAAAGCTGCTGTCGTCCAAATGAAAGAAAATATGGCTTAAATAACAGAACATCTAATGTTCAGGACTGTGCCCGGGAAATACAAAAGCCAAGCCCTGTCACAGGACCATGAGGCTGACACAGACTGCAGCTCCAAGGTGTTTAACTGGGGCTAGTTCTACTCCATAAGGTGCTTGATGATTTGGGCCAGATCCTGTATTTAGTTCCTGCTGGGGCTGCTGGGCCAAATCCTGCTCTGTCTTGATTTGCATCTGGGCATAAATCCAGAGGGGATTTGTCACAGGAGAGAGGATCAGGGTGACAGAAATCTGAAACAGTCTGCTCTCCTTATGAAAAGGTGAAAGGAGGAGACAAAAGTGCAGCTGAAATCAGTTTTCTAAAAGAAACTGAAAAAAATTTGTTTCTTTGCAATCTATTCTTGATTTCCTTAATTAGCCGGGACCAACGGCAGCAACACAAATAGAGAGTGTGGCATTTATCTGGACAAAAAGCAAGATGGACTAAACTTCTAATTAGACCTCCTGTATGACAACAAAAGACATTTTCCAAAATAGCTAAATATTGTACTTTTATCCATAATTAGGGCATGATATTGCCCCAGAGGATCATGAAGGTAAGAAGACACAGACAGGGAGAGAGGTTTTTTATAGATAGGTTTTTTTAAGAGATCGTTAAAATTGTCACTAGAAATTTACTGAAAAAGACAAGTTTGTGGGCAGAAGAACCACAGAATGAGGAAAAAATGCCACAGGAAGGAAGAAGAGTAATTCTAGGAGTAAACAGCTACTTTTAGAAAATACCATCTGTCCTGAATATGAATTTGCCATATATTATGACTCAAAAGATTTTTCCATTGAATTCCCAGCTTGGCCTTTGTTCCACGTCAGAACCCCTCAACCCAGCTTAGATAAGGTCACATCCCATCATTAATGCATCCCTTCATCTGGAGCCAAGGGTTACTGGGGAGGGAAGTCTCCATTTCCAGAATTCACCTCAATTGTTCCTGTGATCTCATGATGCCACTGGGTTTTTTCACCTCCATTTGTCCACCTGCATCCCCTGGCAGGACCTGTATCCCTTGGGAAGAGCGTGGGTTAGCCTGGTCCCCCTTGCTAATGCACACAGAAGATACAGCAGCACGTAAACAGCAGCAGTCATCTCACAGCAGATGCTGAAAATATGATATTGCTAAAAGTCACAGCTGGCAGAACATGGACAACAGGCAGAGAGGGAGTGACCTTTGCCTTTTGCATGGAAAAGATCCTGGGATGTCCAAAATGCACAGGGAAATGGACTATTTTAGGTGATGGTAAGCAAAATACGTTAATAAGCAGCTTCGCAAGCCATTTATATTCAATCTTCTAATTATCCACAAACACTGGAGGTGGGAAGTTGTCTTCTGAAATATGTTATTCTCCATCAAAGATTGTTTTCTTCGGGGTTTTCTGTGATATCAGTAGGAAATCAGAAAATGAGAGGGAAAACAATTAATAGATATAAACATCAATCAAGTTGGAAAACGGGCCTAATGGATTTGATCCTTTGAGGGAACGAGGCAGGCTTTCATCCCTAAGTCCTAGGCAACTCTTAAAGGATGAAGAGCAGAGCAGTGAAGAAAAAAAAGCCAGAGCCAGTTGAGGGTTACAAGGGAAGAAGCTTAGATAGAGGCTGTCCCCAAATGGCCTTGTTAGGGACACAGGCTTTTCCCTGGAAAGACTTCCCTTCAAATAATAAGGTTGAGTTAGAGACAAAACCAGGCAGGAACAAAGAATAGTCTTGGGTCCAGCCAGTGATAGTTCCCCACACCCTTCCAGAGGCAACCAGGAGACTGCCACTGTCCCACCCACCACGCATGGAGGGGCCCAAACCACTGATGCCTCTCGTCACCCACCCGAGCCAGCACCAAGGAGAAGGGCAAGAGTGCCTGAGAGGGGTGTGTCCCACCCAAAGTCCCTTGTAGTTAATCCTGACTTAATGTGGTTTTCAAGAGCACCCTTTGCATATGATCGTGGTGGGGGACAGGATGAACATCATGGAATGGATCCATCGGCAGAAAATGAGGATGAGGGTGAAAATGCTGATTTGGGGCAGAAAATAAAGCAGCAGGTGCTGTTCCACAGTGTTTGAGGTAGAAGTGACCTTGTCTGGAGATTGCTGAGTGTGGTGTAGCACATCTGGGACATGGAGTCTGGCTGATTCCTTTTACTCTGGTTTCACTGTGCTGGAACTTCAGTGTTTTCCATGAATTTACCATCTAATTTACCCAGACAGACTTGTGATTACAGATTTTTCTTCATTTCTTTGTGTTGGCTCAGCAAGTCCTGCTCTGGTGCTCTGCTGCTGGGCAGCACTTTCCCCCACCAGTGGCTCTCTGGCTTTAAGAGGATTATTAGTGCAAAAAAATATCTTCCTTACATTGATGTAATGGGCATTCCAACACAGCCTTGCTGAGTTTTCCGACACCAGCTGCAAACACTTTTTATGCTGGTGGCCACCCATTTGGACATTCAAAGTCAGATGTCCATGGAAATTCTCCAGTTGCTTCCTATCAGCCACCCAGTGTTCCCTCTTCCTGCAGAACTGGAATAGAAAGGCCCAGGACTCACTCTGTGGTGTGGCTGTGGACAGGGGCACTCAGCACACACACACACACGGGCTGTATTTTGTATAAACACTGTCCCTCCTCCAAACCCCTGCTCAGCAGAAGAATCCAACCATAAGCTGCTCCTGAACACCAGCACAGAGAGCAAACGGTGTCTTCCAGTATGGATAGAAAGAGGGAGGGAACTTCATGGAACCACGCTGCTCTCAATTAGCAGTTATCTCCAGCAGCTTGTCTGATTAATGGCTGCACCTCACACTGTGCCTGTATAAAAGGTGCAGAGAAGGTGCTTGAAAAGTGCTTTGCCCCCCATAATTACTGTGGAGACTGGAACAGTGGGGATCTCTTGTCAGAGTAAACACCTCAGTCCTTCCCCCAGCTCAGCTCTGTGCAAGCACCACGTATATCAACAGGTCTTGGGAGCTGGTTTGGGTATCAGGACATGCTGGTGCAACTTCCAGGCCAGACCAGTCTGCTGAACTGGTCTCAGCAATGTGGGGCTCTGGCACGTCAGGGAGACGGGAGTTGAAAATTGTGTCCTCTCCGCCACGGATCTTCAGGCATAAAGGTGAAGGTGGTAATAGTCACCAGCCACAAATTTGGAGATCTTGTCAGAAAAGGTGCTCCACCAGCCCCAAACATGGCATTACTATGAACAGGAATGCAGCAACATTTCCCAATCAAAGCTGAATTACAGGAAAATTACAATCATTTCATGGCTATCAGGGCAGCTCTATTCTAAACCTTGCTTCCCTCTCCTTTTCAGTAAGTTCACTTAATCACACATTCACTGCAAAGTAAAGAAAGGTTTTAAAGTACATTTACCTTGTAAAAATATCAAATCTTCTTTAGAAACGAGCACTGGTGAATTATGAATGAAGGCATGCAGTGCTGAAAGTCCCTGCTTATACATTTTTAAATGTAGCCTTTCACTGCTGATAATACGTTTAAAAACGCACTGGACCGGAGCTTACATTCTATTGCCAAAAAGCAGCCACGTTCTTTGCCACCACATTCCCTGATCTGAAGGAGTCACAGCTGCTCCAGTCCTGCTGTCCCCCTCACAACCTGGAGGAGAGGCCAGCATGTCTGAGCCAAGGTCACTTCAAAGGGCAGGAGAGGGAGAACTCATTGGAAATAGCAATTGCACACTGAGAAGAAAATGTAAAGATTTCAAAAAAAAAAAAAAAATTGAAAACCCACAAAAATTAATTCAGACAAATTTTCAGCTTTCCATTTTGTTTCGTTGCTGGGCAGGATAGTTGCTGGTGAGGACATGCACAAACCCTACCGAGCTCAAGATAAGAAGCAAGTAAATTCAAGTAACATGAACAAGGGAAAGAAGAAAACTTCCAGCTTTTCCTTTCCTCTCATGCACTGTCACTATCAATCTTCCTTCAGAGACTATTTTCATCACTCCAGAGTGAAAGGCCAGGAGGAGGCCCTAGACCAGATCTAAACCTGATCTTCCTTCTGTCAACATCTCCCCCAGTATCCCCAGACTGGCCCAGTAATTATATGACCAAAGCAGTTACCTGGAAGACAACTACACTTGGTTTGAAGCCACAAGGAAATGACTGGGATTTGCTCCCCTTGGCAGTTCTCCTAATGCTCTCCATTCAACATCAGTGCCTCCTTTCCAGCCTGAGTGGGTCACTCTTTTGCTGTGCCCCTTTTCCCCACGTTATATGTATATCCTGCAGTCACATCCCCTTGCAACTTTGCATCCAGCTCAGCCTTTTCGATTTGGCAGTGCCAGTCTCTCCTGAGCTCCTGCCAGCCCTCCCAAACTGAACAGTCCCATCACAGGTCCTTATCAAAAGCAAACCTTCTTCCTGTCTACCTCCTCTCCAGTCAGATCCCACCATGGAAATTACCAACTTCATAAATTTAGACCTTATCTAGAAAATTAGTTTTCTAATTGACTGCCATTAATTATCATCCTGTCCATGCATTTTATCTTCACCTCTTGGATGACAGAAAGTCCCACAAGCAGGAATGGCTGGCCCCATTCCAATACTGATGTAGCAGCAGCATCCTTGTAGTGCTGTGTTCAAGCTACCCAAAAATTATTCCTCATGGGCCAGAGACTTCCTTGGCCACTTCCTCTGAGATGCTTAGTGGTCAGAATAATTAAATCTGATTTTTCCTCTAGCAGACGCTGCCTAATGTTTTCCTAGCTGGACAGACCAGGAGGTAGCAGCCAAGCTCGTGTGAGAAGCGAGTGGCTTTCCAAATACAGAAAGTATCTTTTGGATACCTCTCCCTTTCTCATGGCTGCCTCAGCTTCATTATCTCCACCTAATATTAGGCTAGTGATGTTGCTAGGATATGTTTTTGCTTGAAAACAAGTATCTTTCTTGTTTGCCTTAACCCTGCCTGCCCTGGGTTTTTGGAGATACATCTCCACCTCACATTCATTTTCTGTACCAAATGGCACCCAATTTGAGCTGGCTGCTGCCCATCCCTACACACACACTTTCCCATGTGGTGTATGCTGCTTTTTTCACTCCAGCTGGTGAATGTATTTCATCAGTGAATCGAAAACAGGCTTTCACCTCAAATTGCTGTCTTCTCTCTTAGGTACAGTTTTTGCATTTTAAGAATTGTCATATTCCTATTCCCATTTTCTTTCCTTTTTTTTTTTTTTTTGGTTTTCCAATCAGTTCCACTTGATAGTGATCAGCTTAGTGAAATATCTCCTTTGCAGCACAACATATACACTACTGGGTTTGTTCACTAAAAATCTGCAGCCAGCAGCCTGTGCTTCTGAGCTACAAATACCCAAAAACAATTGCACCCGGTTTTGTACTCGGGTCTGTGATTATTTCCCAGCCTGACCTCCAAAGCATGGTGCATTTCCTGACACAGACTCCTGGTTTAAAGGAAAAAAATATAATTACAAAAAAAAAAAAAAAAAATCATAAAGAACGATAAAGGTAGAAACTTAACGTGCAAAATATCTCAGGGTACAATACAGTACAGTGCACCAGGTTTCACAAAATATGCATAAACCAGGTGGATCAGGCTCCCATCCTTGCACTTAAGGGAATTACCAGCAGTGCGGTGTTCCAGTTCCCAGCCATCGGCAAAATGCCCTCCTGTAAATGCAATTAAAAAATCTCTGCCCAGCAAAAAAAAAAAAAAAAAAAAAAAAAAAAAAAAAAAAAAAAAAGAAGAAGAAGAAAAAAGAAGAAAAAGTCAAAGCAAATTACCGTCTTTTCTCAAATTTTTTATCAGACTGCACCATCTAGAGGGCGGCGGCAGCAGCATCACCCGGCTCAGGAGGGTACCAGTGATGGAGGCACTGCTCTGTCCCACTGCACAGAAAATACTCCCATACCCCGGCTGTAATCAGGGCGGCTCTGCAGAAACACGTGCTGCTGAAAAGATTTCCCTGTCTTTGTGTGAATTGCTGTCAAGGTGAGCAAAGGACATGACCCTGACCTGCTGCCCACCACCTGGAGCCAGCAGCTGTGTGTGTGCTCTTACTAAAGTCACATTAAGCTTGGTAGTGACCTCTTACTTGCCGAGGGAAGTATTTCCTGGTTTGCAGTGTGACAACTGATGTATCAAACCATTAATCAGGTGATTATTAGGTGATTAGCACATACCAGCATGGCTCAGTACCAGGTCCTGCATTTGGGTCACAACCACCTCCTGCAGTGCTACAGGACTGGAGCAGAGGGGTTGGGAAGCTGCCCCGTGGGGAAGGACCTGGGGGTGCTGGTCCACAGTGAACAAACATGAGCCAGGTGTGCTCAGGTGGCCAAGAAGGCCCATGGCACCTGGCCTGGACCAACAGTGTGGCCAGTAGGACCAGGGCAGTGACTGTGCCTCTGTGCTGGGCACTGGTGAGGCCACACCTCAAATCCTGGATTCAGTTTGGGGCCCCTCATGACAAGAAGGAGGCTGAAGTGCTGGAGTGTGTCCAGGGAGCAGCGAAGCTTGGCAAATCCACCAATCTCTGCCTCCAAAATGCAGTTCCACGTGATGTCTCAGACAGCCAGGAAGTCATGTGTCCAAATTCAGCCTTCCCATCAGCTAATAAAGAAATCATTAATAATATTAATTCAATAACAGTCTCAACTACTACAAGAACTGTTTGAAATAAGCCTAGAGACTGAGGCAAGAAGCTGCCTGATGCACAGATAGACCATGTCTTCATTTAACTCTCGTTTCTAATGCAACCAGGCCAACAGTGAAGGGTTGGGAGAGTAAAAACAAAATGCAAAAATAAATGGCTAGAACAGTGCTGGTTACCTTCATTTTGCAGTTCAATAATTTTTAGCATCATTCCCATCCTTGCAAGACCTTGATCCTTCTCAGGGAGTACAGCAGGGACTGAGTTAAATCTTTCAATGGGTTTTACACAAAAAGTTGTTGCTCCTTGGCTGTCCAAGGAGAGAAAAGTTGTGAATAAGCACTGTGAGGTTTTTTAGGCAGCTGTGCTTGGAAAAGGGCTCTCTAATGGTTTCAGATCTGCTCCTGTGTAATGAAACCGAGCAAGCAACATCTGGGGTCTTTCCCTCCAAGGGATTAAGAGGGATTTGATCCTGAGCAGCGAACAGCAGCTGACCTGAAGGAATATACACTGCAGGACCCTCTGCTCTTGCTCAGCATTGTAAGCACAGACAAAGCTGGAAGGGAGCCCTGCCTGCACAGGGCAGAGAGGGGCAGTGGGCTCTGCCCTCCCTCACCAGCCCCCCACACCCTGCCAGATCCCAGTGCTCCACTGGCAGCATCCTGATACCACGGCCTGGGACACAGCTGAACCCTTTCTGGGGATATTTTTGTGGGGACAACCTGTTCCAGTGTCACAGTGCTGCCAGTTCCTGAATGCTGTCTGATGTTACAATTTGAAAACAAATTGCTTCTGATGACCTCACGCAAAGCAGGTTTTTAGGATGATTTCATTAGCTCTACTGGATTAGCTTCCTCAGAATGGACAAGCTAGTTATTTCTTCTGAACAGTGAGCATTTACAACCATTCAACCCCTTTGAATCATATTAAATAACCCCCAAATGGATAATAAGGAGTTATTAATTGGAGTTATTAATTGGAGCACCGTTCCCTTTCCACCATGTCCCCATTTCCCGTTCCATCACTTCTCCCACCATAGCACAGCTTGTGCCATGTGAGCACCATGGCATGGGGGAGCTGATGCCAGAGTAGGGGAACAGGATGAGAAAAGGAGTACTCTTCCACAGCAGTGTTGACTTTTCCTTAGACAACTTCAGCAAATTCAGAGGTTTCCCAATCTACCTCTCATCTGGAAGCAAAATACCCTGACAAGCTGCAGGATAGATGTTTGTGAGCCTCACATTGCTGTGGGATGGAGATGTTTGTAAGATTCAGGTGGCTCAAACAGCTTTACACTCTCCTGAGGAAAACTGGGGGCATCCCTTCAAACTGGGGAATGACTGCCTTTCTTTGCTTCCAAATAAAGATTAAGTTCTAAACTGCCCAAATCAGATATGAATGCAGTGGGGTTGGAGCCAGGCAACGAGCTTGAGATCCAGACTTCAGCAACCAAAAATAACCTTGGGAAATAATCTTCTAAACTCCAACATTTAATTAAGAACATGTCCATCCCCACCCGTGTTCCAGGGGAATGAATCTAAATACATCTCTGGCTCTGTGCTCAATGCTCTCCAGCCCTGTACCAAACAAACATAAAGAGCTGCAATGCCCTTTTTTTTAGAAGAAGCTTTACCCACAAAAGATAGAGATATATAGGCCATTAACCACAAAAAATGAGATGAATTCTGCAGGCTCCCAGCTTAGAGGTTTTTGGGATCCAAGATTTCTGCTGAGTTCTATTTCAAAATGCAAATAAGAGTTCATGATTCAGATAGCCCTTCTACAATCTTCTCACCCTGGTGCCTGATTTTTACTTCTTGGATAAAATGAACAAAAAAGATGTGTTCCCTCCCCAGCTCAGTTAGTGCAGAATAGTTGAATGTACATTGTCTGACCCCTAAACCTCCCCTGCTCCAGTTTTCCCAGCTACCAGGGCACAGTGAGGCACCAGCAGATCTCTCTGCAGCACGTGCCAGAATAGGATTGTCTGCTTATTTTAAGTGAAAATTTGGCTTCTTTGCATCCTGCTTCCTAGAAACCCTTTTCCCACCCCAGTGTCCTTTGTCAGCACTAATGGATCTGAGCAATTTTCAATATAGTTTCTGTTTGTCAGCTGCTGCCACAGGATAAATGTCCTTCAGCAGCCCCGAGTCCCATCTCAGGTAGCAAAGAGGCTGCTTCAAGTCTTTCCCAAACTTGCTGAGTAATTCACCCGGGAGCCACCAAGCCCAGGTAAGTCAGCCAAGGGCTCTGCTGTTGGATACTGTTGGAAAAGGCAGCTTGCAGAGTGGGGTCACTTGTCCTGCAGATCACTGCTTATCATTTTAGCATGGGCAGTGCTGTTTGGGTGGGATAAAACCAGAGACATGAAGCAAAATAACCAGGTCTGTCTTGTACCATTGCTTCCTCTCCTGGGTGTTGGGCAGTGGCAATGATTTGGAGGGTCATGACATTCCTCATTAGTGTCTGAGCATTTAAAATCCCTTTTTGTGATTTTGACTATCTTTTTTCTTTCCAAATTTACTGGCACTGAAGAACAAACAAACAAACAAACCAAAAAAAGGTCAATCTGTCAAGACTCCCAAGCAGCTTTAAAGAAACAATGTTTGAAATAGTCCCTGTGTCTCACCTCCACCCACTGATCACCCTGCTAAGGACCAACCTACAAAGGGTAACCCTGATGTTCCTCCTTCAGGCCATCGTTAACAACAGGATCTGCAATTAAATATAGATACATTCCTTGCTGTTTCCTGGGTCCTGTCACTACCTTTGTCACCACCCACACAACTCCTCCTGCTCCCAGCAGCTGCCATGGTGCCAATTCATCCAAGGCCTTTGTGGCTCTATTTTCCAAGTGCAGCTTTGGGCTATTTGGGTGCCCTTGGAGTGATGGCTGCAGACTGTGCTGTGGGCAGCAGAAGGGGCACAAAATAGCTCTGTGGCTGGTGGAGCTTCTTCATGCTGCAAAATACCTCCTCAAATACCAATGTCACCACGCAGCTGGGTTGCAGCTGTAAGAAGGGATGTTGGGCTTTCTTCACTTGGAGGGCTACTCACCCCTGTTGGGGCAGGTGAGCACAGAAGCTGTTGGATTTAGGAATATCTTTCCCATGGTAAAAGTGCTGACCTGGATACCCTGTGATTCCCCAGATCCTATTTTTTAACTTTTAATTGTACCCAGAGTCCCTGAATCCTTGAAGTTTCATAAATTGCTGTTTGCTGGAAATTCACGCCAGCAGTAAAATACTTTTAAATCATCTTCTATTATTTCCCTAAAAGTCTTCTATCCAGAGCTCAAGAATTAGGACCATAATTTCTAAATTCGGAAGTCCTAAGAATTATTCACAGGAATCGAGGAACAACTTAGGAAATAAGGAAGATACTAAAGAAAAATAAACTACTCTCACAAATACTCATTAACAGGGAGATGTGCTTGTGAATAACCACTCCTTTGCTTGCACACAGCCAAAGGAGCTGCCGAAGAAACAGCTTAGTCAGAAAATACACAGGATTTGACTCTCAAATAAGGAAATCTACTCTTAATCAAGACATGTGGTTTACTGAGAACTTCCCTGTATATTCCTAAAAGCGCCGTACACCAGATTAATGGGAAGGAGCTGAGCTTCCATTAAAACACTCAGCTTATTGAAGGTCCCATTTTGTTATTCAGCTGCCTAAAAGACACTGAAAATAAGAAACTTTTATTGCCACAAGTTGGTTTCAGCCACTTTTAAATCCCAAAGACATTTAAAACTGAAAAGGTGATGAAGAAAAATAATCTAAAGTCAAAACTTAATGGGAAGAAGCAGAAACAAAGCTGGTTTATATTTACATGGAAAGTCTTTTTATTACACTTACCCAGCTCAAACACAAACCATGACTTCACAAATAGACACACAGCAAAGCTCCCAACCTTGCCAGAGACAGCAGCACTGAGGACCAGCATTACCCTACAAACATTTTCACCTGAAACTACCAATGGTGAGGATGCACTTGAGGTGGCAGAGATCAAAGCTTATTTCTCTTTAGACTCTGCTGTGTGCATCAGAAAGCCTCTCACAAGATGAAAAGGATGGGAAAAGCAAGAAGGGAGCTTACACCTCTTTAAGGAGCTATCAGCAGTAACCTCAGAATACAATGTTAGCTCTGGCTCTCTGCTGCAAGTGCCTTTCATGTGATGGAAAGCCAAATACTTGAAGGATGACAAATGATGAACTGTGAATGATTATTCTAATTCAGAGGAAGAGAAGGCAGCTTATGTCTGGCATTGAGGAAAATGTAATCACATGTCCCTGACACATTAACCACCAAGTGTTTATCCTGAAAGGAAGTCAAGTAGTTTAACTGGTATTATCAAAACAAACTATTTTTTTTTTTCAGCGTGAAGAAAACCTTTGATAATTGAATTTACTTCCAGGGAGAAATACATCAAATCAGAATTATGAGTGAGGAGGGGTGAGTTATGCAAGAAAAGAAATCATATTGGTAATGGTGAAATATTATCATCACTTTGTAATTAAGACTTGGGAGAGAGATTACAAAGTGTGATCCTGTTATAAAGATGGATATTGTGAAAAACTGGACTATCCTAGGAGGTTTGTGCAGCCACAGGTTGCAATTTATTGAGAAATTTGAAGGGATTATGCATGAAGAGAAACCAGTAGATTGAGAACCTGGGGAGATGTAATCCTGCAGCTCAGTTCTGAAGGAAGGTGGTGTTCCTGCCTGCCATCCCCTTCCTCTAAACAAATAATAGCACTTGCTTAGGGGCCAATTTCCAGTTGCTTTTACCCTGCCAGTTTGATGTGCATTGTTTTGGGATTGTTCATGCAGCTCCCAGAAAACTTCTGCGTGGGAGAGCGCTGTGAGTAAGTGAACTGGAATGAATTACTACTTTCAAACGAAAATGAAATCAGCAAAACATAAGAATGCTGCCTCTCCCTATCCCTCCTGTTCCCTGAGGTGCAGGGTTTGTGAACAGTGAAGGTGGCAGCAGGGCACAGGAAGAGGCAGTGAGTTACCACCCCCTGCCCAGGCTGCCCTGCTGCCGACACACACCACTGAACGTCCCAGGCTTGGCCAAGGGCATCCTTGATCCAAACAGTCCCTGCAGGGTCACAGCTGTTCCCAGGGACCATCTCTGGTGGCTGGAGACACAGACAAGCTGTGATGTGCTCCAGCTGCTCAGAGCCCCCTCCCCATCCATCCAGAAGCTGTTGAACTGTGTCACCGTGGGGCAGTCACCTTTGTGCTTGCAGGACCACGTGTCAGCTCAGGCAAAGCTTGTGCTCCTTGCATTTGTTTGCCTTGTATTTGTCCATTTTTTCCATCTCAGATAATAAAAACTCCCAGATTCTCTGAAATGTGTGCAAGGCAGATGCGAGGGACAGTTTTGACTTAGTTCAAATTTGCTGTTTTGTGGATCTGTCAAGTGCTTGTGTGAGCCCCAGAAAAATCCCTAAAACCAACGAACGTGTGGTAGAGAGCTGACAAAGCACCACAGACCCTGGTCTGGCCCTCCAGCCCCCAAGTAGCGACCTAAATATTGCAATTTGTGTCTGGGCAGCACAAGGCTGCTCATCACTGGGTTTAATGGCCCTAGGAGAGACACACTGCCTGTGGGATGGCTGACAGGCATCTCTAAGGGATGGTGCTACCAAAACAGTTGACCTTTGCTCAGCTGGGAATCCGTTCCTTTGCTCCAGTGTTGCTCCTCCACGCCTGGCTGACTCTTGCCCTTTCTCCTCTGGAATAATTATGACGGCTGAAAAGAAATGCGTGGGACAACTCGTGCCAGTTTCCACAATTTAACAGCACATGGACTTTTGTGTAAAAGTGTGAGCCAGGATGTTTCTAATTCTCCTAATTCTCTTGACAAAATGGTTTTACAAATAATCAGGCCTTAATTGTGTGATTCCAGTTAATGCAGAGGGAGTTAATTAACATCTGGAACAAGTTTCCTGGCCCGAGTTATTAGCAGTGTCTGGTGCAGAATTCAAACAATGTATGAAGGGAGGCCTATTGCCAAATGATTCTGGACAGCTGGAATGAGAAATGACCAAAGAAGGACGAGGTGAGGCAGCTGTGCCAGGGTCGTGCCCATTTCTGGCAAACAAGTGTGCACTGGGTCGGGGCGTGGTGTTGTGCCAGCCCAAGAGGTGCTCTATGTGGCAAAGAATGGGCATCATCTCTCAACTTACCCTCATTTCAAACCCTCCAGCTCTTCCTTCTTAACTCCAAAAAGCCTCATGGATCAGGATTTTGGAGGCTTTCACAGCTGAGGCGGGAAAAATCCCTCTAACATGAAGGATAGACTACATATTAAGAAGGAATTGTTCCCTGTGAGGGTGGGAAGGCCCTGGCACAGGGTGCCCAGAGAAGCTGTGGCTGCCCCTGGATCCCTGGAAGTGTCCAAGGCCAGGTTGGACAGGGCTTGGAGCAGCCTGGGATAGTGGGAGGTGTCCCTGCCCAGGGTAGGAGGGTGGAACTGGATGAGCTTTAAGGTCCTTTTCAACCCGAACCGTTCTGTGGTTCCATGGCAGGTCTCTGGTGCAAGCTTGCACATCCCTCCTGTGTCTCTGCCTGCAAACTCAGAGAGAGGGATTTAATTTTGTGCTGAAGGAGAAGAATGCCAAATCACAATGACACAAACTCTGAACCTCTGCCTCATGTACCCATGTCAAAGAGAGAAATGAGGATGTGTCCTTTTAACCACCAACATCCCTCCAGCAGAAAGGTGCTGGGCAAACCAAGGACAGGATATAAAATTTTAGTTGTCCTTTTGGGCCAACCCAAACAATTTTGTCCAACCAAAAATGATTATTTATTTATTTTCCAATTGTTTATAAAGCTTTTAAAATATCTTTCCATTACATTTGGGTTTAAGTAGAAAATGTGCTAAAAAAATTTCAGAATTTCAGTTAATAAGTATCTAAAAGCTAGAGACTTGTCCACATTCTCCCTCCACTGTCTTTGGAGCCATGAATTCATGAGAGCAAATGAGTCACAACACAAGAGTAGGTAGGAGAACTGACTTTTCACCCTGGAAATCCTCCTTTTTCCTATTTTTCACTGCCAGAACACAACTGAGAATCTCCAGAAATGGATTTTCACATATGCCTTGTGAATCTCCTTATCCAGCTAGGGCAGGGATGATAGGTCTGAGCTACTTTCTATAGTTGCTTGCTTATTTACCACCTCTGATGTGATGAATTGTCATTGAAGGTTTCTTGTCCACATTCCTGTTTTGGTAGAAACCCGTGCTGTGCTTTATGCATGAGTTTTACACTGCTGCAGCTAGAAGGCATGCAGATGAGGAATGCTTCTCCAAATAACCCCCTAGCTAGGAAATATAAACAATTCTCACTGAACTCCAGCAGAAAACCACAAATTGTGGTGCAAATTTTATTTCCATGAAGTTCTACATGTGAACACAAAAGAGATGCAGAAGGGAAAGCAATTCAGCTGATGGATGTGGGTGAAGCAGAGAGAAATTTAGGGTGAAATTCAGGTGGACAGTGTGGCAAGCCTCATCCCTTTCCTAGGAATAAGGGTCACTGAGTTGAACGCCATGAGATGTCTCATAGGGAGAGCCAAATACCCATCCAAGTTTGGGGAAGTCTCCTTCTCTTCATCCCATATCAAAATAACTAAGAGTGCATAAGAACCTGCATTTCCCCGTTCTCTTCTTTGTCAGTGACAGATCTTGTACTAAAAAGTGCTAAAAAGAAAGCAGTTTACTGGTGGTGTTGGTTGTTGTTGAGGGATTCAAAGCCTGCTGAAGGACGCCACTGGTTTCCACTGATTTAAACTGAATGAGAGTAGATTTAGGTTGAATGTAAGAAAGAAATTCTTCCCTGAGAGGGTGGTGAGGCCCTGGCACAGGGTGCCCAGAGAAGCTGTGGCTGCCCCATCCCTGGAAGTGTCCATGGGCAGGTTGGATGGGGCTTGGAGCAGCCTGGGATTGGGGAAGGTGTCCCTGCCCACGTTAAAGGGGTTGGAACACGATGATCTTAAAAAGTCTCCTCCATTCCAAATAATTCTATGATTACATGATAAACTTAAAAGGTTTGGAATAAAGTCCTAAAATGCAACCAAGTCTGAGAGGCAGCAGGAGGAGTTGTGCTGCTGGGAGACTCCAATCTACACCAGTAGAAGACTGGAATGCCAGCATTCAGTCCTAAACACTGAGGCGCTCACTGCTATTCTGTTATCCCATAATGAGCAGTATTTCAGCCCAGTTTGGATTTATGGCTTGTCTGGATTTCATGCACAACTTTCATAATCTCTGTCATAATTACAAAAATTGCAAATAACTTTTTAATATCAGTGTTTAAAAAATTAGTCAAATCTTTCACAGCGTTTTTATTGCCTATTTACAATCTCAAATCAAATGGTTTACAACTTCGTGTTCTGAAAATATACAACGTAAGAAAACACTAGCCTGGCAAAATTATGCTTTTATGATAATGACAGGGGTGAGTTACAGTTGCTCTAGTTAAACTGTAATGGCTGCACAGATGCTGGGAAAAAACTATTGTACAACATGTTCTGCCACCATAAGCATGGCACCTGCTCGCTCCACCATGGCACATACAAGAGCATGTTAACAGTTCTTCATGAATATTATTTTCAGGGATTATAATTGGACCATAAATGTTCACTTGGGGATAAAATATCAGCATGCAGGCTTTAAAAATTACCTTGAGAAATATTCTGCCAGTTTTACGTATATGGATTTCAGAAGCAAGTTTATGAGAGACTGTATATAACTTGTTTCTGATCTTGTAGCACTCAGAAATGGTTTGTGTTCTTCTTAGGGTCTGGATGAATTTGCAGCAGGTGAGTGCAGTGGTATTTACAGAGCCAGAAACCAAATCCTCCAGCTCTCAGAAGAGACTGTGTCTATCCACACACAGATGATGTGTGACACAAATGGCAATGGCAGGAGTTTCCTGTCTCCTGCCAAGCTGCCCCTGCACCACTCACCATGGTCCCACTCACTCCTGAGGTGCTGCCCAAGGACACCAACACAAGTTGTTATGATCTGACTCCTTTTGCTCAATTTAGCCTCACAAACCAACTGCTGAGATGGAAATTTAATCCAAGTGTCTTTCCCTCTGGAATGGGTGAGGAGTACGGTGGCCATGAGCTGCAATGCACATTGCAGAAGTGCTTGACCTGGACAAGTGGGTTACACTCACCCCTGCCAAAAAATATAGGAATAGAGATAATTAACATTACTACACACATGACACTACAGTCATTTGCTCTAATTCCCACTACAGAAAGCTTCACCAATTGAATCCTGTCAGTAAATACGTGAGGATTTTGGTCAAAGTGTGTTTGTCTGACTTTCTTAGCAAGCCAATTTTCATAAATGGAATACGATGAACTGAAAAAAGGGTGCTTACAGATTGGGTAAAATCAGTCAACCAATCCAGTTGGTTGCTTTTTGAAATTGTTATAAATCAGAAGCAAGACCTTTTTTAGCCTTTAGTTTGAGTTACTGGAATTTCAGTGAGGTAAAACACCTCCAAAGAAATGAACCACTGCTAAAAATCAATGTGGGCATCTACTTGTGTCTCAAGTATCATGGGTTTTAGTGGGGGAGAATCTTCCCTAATATTTGACACATCTTCTTTACTTTAAACCTTCTAGACCAGCTGGACAGAGTATGAGTGGAGATCAGACATTATATATTTAATTTTCCTCCACTGAATCTGCTCTATCTTACTCAATATTAAAGCTCTGCTAATGCCTTAGGCAGCAGTAGCTGACCCTTTGAATTAACACCTCCTCTGCAGTGGATGCCTCATGCATATGCCTATTGATGTATTTTAGAGTGGAAATAATTTTTATTTTGGCTATCTGCTCTGGCTTCATATTCCCAAGAAAACAGCTCATGTATATGGTTTTTCTCATGCCATGTATTTCCCCCTGTGCCCTGCTATCGTGTCGTGTTATAGTCCACAGCAAAAGCCTTCTCATGTCCATCTTTGTCAGAACTCTAGGAGCCACTAAAGCATCATTTTAAAGGGCTCTTTATCACTCAGATGGATTTTCCCCTAATTGTATCCTTTAACTCCAAAAGGGGTTTGGGGACATACTTTGCATGAAAGATGCTACAGAAAACAAAAGTTGCATTGCTAGTGGTTCTGCTTTTGTATTTCCATCCAGGGAAACTCTCAGCACAACAATTTGCTTTCTCTTCTCCAAAACCCATTTCCTCCTGGGGCTATTTCCTGGGACAGAGCTGTCTTCAAATAATTTAATTATCATGTGGCACACACCTTTTAAGTCCCCCCTGAAATGGTGCGTGATGCCTTTGGTTTACATCACTTGTTGGAAAACACTCCAAAGCATTGAAAAACTATTAAATTGTTACAGTATTGGATGCCAACACACAGGGCTATTAGTCTAATTCATCCTCCAGATCAAAGCCCACACAGGCAGCTCTCCTGCCTACAGCTATTTTCCTTTTACTTTCCTGCTTGACAGTAGTCCCTCATATCCCTCTGTTCCACTTTCTTTGAACATACAGATTTTCCTTTAGTCATGGAAATATAATTTATGTCTATTATACTGTATTATAGATTGCAGATCAGGACGAGCGTGCATTACTGCCCGGGACGTCTGTTTATTGTACGTCGGTTTTCTAAAAATAAATAAATAAGAAAGCCACCCTGCTCCGCTGGGGAGAGAAAAATACAGAGGGGGAGCACTCGGGGGCTGTGGGGAGCTGCACTCCGTTCCCAAAGTTTTAATTTCCAAGTGGAGACCTTGAAGCATGATTTATTAACATCATGCTGTTTGCTTTTGTCACGTTGTGGATGCGGCGGGGGGAGCGCTGGCCCCTCTCCAGCCTGGACCACCCAGCGAGCCAAGCGCAGCTACCGGCACCGCGCACCCCGGTTCAAAGGTTCACCCCCAATTCACCGGCTCCACCAGCCCCCAGCAGCCTGCCTGTGCCACCCCACTGGGGGCAACAGCAAGAACAGCAAGAACAGCACCCCACCCCCCCCAAAAAAAAAAAATATCCGAACAGACGGGCTGTCTGGGACGCGAGAATTGCAAAAACAATCCCCACCCCATCACGGAGAGTGTGTGTGCACGGAGGAGAGGGAGTGTGAGGAGGGGGGAGAGAGGGAATGAGACAGACAGAGGGGAGGGAAGAAGGGAGGAGGGAGTCCAAGCTCTGAGAAACATCACTCCATCTCTCTCACTCCACAGGAGCTGAGCAAGGAGCAGGACGATGTTTGACAACACGCAGTACCCCTATAACTGCTTCAATTATGATGGGGATGATTATCCTACCTGTAGTTCTGACGAAGAGAAAAAATTCACCAGACCGGCGTACAGGTAAGATGAAGTTTTTCCAAGTCCCCCTATCTCTGGTGAGGTTTCTGAGCTCTGGGCTGGTGGGATCACAGCTCTCAGGGGAGCGTGGGGCCAGCTGTGTGCAATGGGTACAGGCACTGCAGTGGGCACATTTCCCCCCTTTCTGTGAGTGAAGCGTTCATGATTTGTTTCCTCCCATGACGGGTCACAGCAACTCTGGCATGCCCTTAAGCCTCCAGATCTCAGTCAGTCTTCAACCTCCAGGACCCCTGGGAGAAGGGAATTAAATGTTCAATGTGCCAACGGGTGAATGGGATGCAGAAAATCCCGGTGTGGTGGGAAGAGGCACGGTGTAGATGTTCACAGGGACATCCAAGGTCCTTTCCACGAGCAGGGTTGGTCCCCAGTGACAGTGACTCTGAGCCTGGTCTGTCTCACTGCAGCCGTCCTGCTCAGGGAAACTTTTCAGACGGAGTTGGAGAGGTGTGTGATCTTTCTGCAACCCTCCTGTGCCCTGCCCTGAGTGCCAGGGCAGGCAGCCCTGGGGACTCAATGCCTGGCAGTCCCCCCTCCGTGTCACCTGGGGCTCGTGGAGGACAGGCAGCGACCACACTCAGGACTTCTCCCCGGGACACCTCGGATCAGGGAGCAGATCCACTGGGGGAGTTTTGGAAGCAGGATATAGGAACACATGTACCCATGTGGTCCTGAAAACTGAGTCTGTGAGTAGGGCGATGGTGTAACAGCAAGTTTTCCTTTTTCCAGCTACATTGCCTTAATTGCAATGGCCATCCAGCAAAGCCCTTCAAATAAAGTCACCCTCTCTGGCATTTATGACTTTATAATGAAGAAATTTCCTTACTACAGATCAAATCAAAGGGCCTGGCAGAACTCCATCCGACATAACTTATCGCTTAACAATTGTTTTGTGAAGGTAAGATCAGTTACTGTGTATTTACATACACACTGTGCATGGCTAAAAAAATATATGCAGCAATAATCTCATCACTGGGAAAGAAGGGAAACAAACAGCTGAGCTGAAAATCACTTAAAATCTCTCTGAGTTGTCAATTCCAGAGATAAGGAGTATATCCTTGTCTGATGTGTGCTAATAGATAACAAATTGAAGAGGATGGGGCTTACATCTTACTCATATAATGACAGAGAATAGGCTTAAACGTCTTGTCATATGTGTTTACACCATTCTTGAATGTAAATGAATGCAGATGCTGAACAGCAGCATCTGTAACACATACAAATACTGAACTGCCTTTAAATAAATACAGGTTCCCAGAACAGAAGGGAATGAGAAGGGGAAAGGAAACTATTGGAGCTTTGCAACAGGATGTGAATCCATGCTGGATCTCTTTGAAAATGGGAATTACAGGAGAAGACGGAGGAGGAGGAATGTGAAAAGGGAACACAAGGAGCAGAGACCAAGCAGAGCGAAAAGTCCTTCATCCCCCAGTATCTCTTCTGTGGACTCTGCTTTGAACAACATTTCCTCTTCTGAAAGTAAACATGAAAGAATTGAACCGGGCCCAAAACTTCTGGAGCCTTGTGGGTTTGCTCCAAACAGCGTGACCAACAGGCAGAGCCTAAGCAATTCCTCCTTAGCAAAATCGGATTCTGAAATCAAATTTAGCATCGACTACATCCTTTCAGCCCCTGACCCTTTGCCTGTCCTGAGATCTCAGTATAACATGCAAGAAAATAAATATCACCTACTGGAGGCCCCGCATATTAATCTCCAGTTCTGGACAATGTGATGTTATTTATTCGTGGTAACAAAGTCTGAGTCACAGTGTGTTCAGCAGCCTCGTGTCACTGAAAATCAGCTCCTGCCTCCTTGTTTTCCTCCCAAGCAGTGCTCAGAAAGGGTTACGGACTCACCAGCTGATGCTCTGTCTGTGCCCAAAGTACTTTGCTAAGATTAAAGCATAAATAACAGTTACCAATATCGGTTTTCACCACGCTGAAATTTATGAAATTCTAGCTTTATTTTCTAAACTGCCTTGGACGTCATTTAGCACCACAAAGAATTTCCTTTCTCAAGCAGAATCCGACAGAGAAGAGACTTGCTTATCATCCACTGCTTTATTAAAGACAAAGTGAATTTGATCCCACTTTCAGTGGTGGAAATTAGGATTAACTCCACTGGAGTATATAGGTCAGAACTTAAGCTGATCTAAAACGGTGTAATTCTGTCGACTTACACTGGCTGGGAATGTGGGGGGGTGGAGGGTGGAAATTTGTTTCTTAAAAGGAATTACAGAAAATCACCCTGTCTTCCTTATTTTTCCTTTTAACCTCATGTTTCAAACTATTTTGCAGCTTTAATTAATTGTTCATTAGAAAGCGTAGCTATTGATAAGTATTTCAAGTATATTTGTGTTTATATTCGGGGCAGAATTGTTTAAATTGTTGAAGTGAAGTTGTGTTCAAAATAATTCCAAGAGACCTAATTGCAAGGATGCTGAACTCTGGTAGACTTTGATAGGTAATGTGACAGTCAAAGAGTCTCTTAATGCCTTGTATAAAAAAACCCCCAACACTTCTTCCCTTGTACTACCAGAAATCTTCCTGAGATGCTGCAGGAAAGTCCTTGGCCATATTTCATTTAGCAAGTGTGAAAGGAAACCTGGCACTGCAAAAAGCCCTGTTTAGTGTTGAGCAAAGCTAAAATTCCACCTACCTGCTCTGAGACAAGTTGTATATTCCCATTAAATAGATTTTTATTGATCCTTCTTGCAAGCAATTACCAAAGTGGTGCTTGATATGATTTCAGCTAAACTGGTGAGATTTATAATTTTCAGATATCAATGTTAGCTCATGAGCTCCATTTCTGAGAAAGCCACTCCATTACCATTTACATGCAGTGGGACATTTGGAACAGAACCTGATGGACAGTGATGAACTCTAATGAGCTTTTAAGAAGTTGCTTTTATACAACTTGCTCACAATGAATTGCTTCCCAGAAGATAAACAACATTAGTAAAGGCTCCACAAAATCCTGGCTTTGACTTGGCTACTACAGTCTTCACCTACTGCAGATAAAAGGAAAAAAGACAAGAATTCTGATGGTTTTAAGCAATTAAATACAGAGATAAAATTACCTTTGCAACAGGAACTAAAGGTAAATGAAGGTGTATGAGATAAGATTCAGCATAGAGGTATGCTGAGGCATGACTTGAATTTTTATGCAGAAGCTTTGACATTTCACTAAGTTATTTTACATTGTGTCTAATATATACTGTACATTTATACTATATATTCTTATATATTGTTATTGAGAAAGGGAGCAATATCACTGCACTTATATGTTGTAAAAATGCATGATGTATGTTGTCATGATGCTGAAACTCCTGGCATATACTTAAAATTTACCATCAGTGGTATTTCACACTGATTGGTAATAAATGCTCATTTTTTGGAAAACTATAAAACTTGTTATCTTCAGGCATTTCTACAGCATGCAAAAGTCTTTGCTTCTTCTTCAGAAAAGCAAAAATGGAAAATCATGTCAATTACATCACTGCATGTCTTCCAAACTTTGAAAGGATGATTTCTTGAGACCAAATTCTGCCTTCAGATGGGAGCTTTCAATTCTCGGAGAATCAACAATTATTCTGGGCGATGATTAGACCTGACTGATCTGCTGTTATCAGACCTGATCGATCTGCTGCTTACACTGATAGTAGAGAAAGAAGAAAACCTCGCGGGGGGGGGGGACTGGACAGATGGATTCTCATTTGAAGAGGGACGAGAATTTGCTCCTTTAGTGTTCATGCTCAGTAGTGAATAGGTGTGGGAAGAGCATGTCCTCATTTAGTGCTTCAGTGTTTGCATGCACTCGCTGTGGGTCGGTACTTGTGCACCTCTGGGATCCTGCCTACAGATAAATAGTCGTGTTTTATACACAGATCTTCTTCCTGATTGTTTTAAACATGGCACTGCTGCTGTTGGGCTGAGAGTTATAGTACACACCTGCAGTATATTTGAAATACATATTTTCTGCTGTGAAGCATGCAAATACGATTGTTGAGATGTGTTCTTGGTTGCTGCTGTTAGCAAAAGACAACTCGGTGACAGCAAAAGTTCCTCCTGGGTAAGGTGAACACTGTGGGCTGCTGAGACCAGTGGAAATACAGTTTATGGCTACTAATCAATGTAGAATTAATGCATTAGGAAAGGCAGAAATACACCCCAGTGGATTTACAGCAGAGATCCAAAGCCATTTTCTGTAAGATGAATTAATATTCACAAATAGCCGTGTCCTTTGCTCACACTAAAGTGCCTGCTAGGAGAGACTGTCATACTTTAGTTTCCCTAACATATAATCAAAGAAATTTGTGTACAAATAGGTGTTAACATTTGTTTTGCAAAGGGTATCAATCATATTTTGAAAAATGAAGGGACATATTTCAATTTACCCAGTATATTATATTCTGACGACTCCAGAAAGGTTTCCAGCAGTTAAAGTGAATGGCATTTAATATAGAACAACATAACAGGGGTGAGGGCTAGACGTGACCTTATTCAAATGTCGTAGCCATTACAAAGCCATTCCCAATGTAATTATAATTAAATACTTTATGCCTTTCTTGCAAATCCTCTGATCGATCATTGATATTAACATTAATATTGTATTACCCCTGAGCAAATGTCTCCCACACAAGTGTTATGGATCACCAGGTTTCCATTAACAAAGTTGTGAGCTATTGCCGTGTGCTGGTCGTGGATAAATTTACGTAAATTACTTTTTCTCAGGCAAGGGGGGAAAAAGTCTGGGTTTCTTTCTTCTCTGAATCCAGAGCTATTTCTTCATCTCCATCACAGCCTGCCAGCCACTTGCATAAAGCTGTAATGAAAGGAAAAAAGAAAATCTCACAGGAACGTCCCTCCTTGCCCTGTGTTGAAGCAGGTGAATATTCTCCTGTTTGGCTCAAAGCTGAGCTGAAGCCAGGGCTGAGCAGTGCAGGGCAAGGCTCTGCACCCTCCAAGACAATCAGTGGGCTGGCCAGGCTGGGAAAAGGTGTTTGGCTCAGTTCCTCATCTCGTGGCACCTTCCTGACTGCAGAGAGAGACCCAGAATGAGCCATGGATTTCCTTAGCCCAGCAGAGGTGCCTCCCTTGGAGGCTGACACTGTCCCAAGGCTGGGGTGGGGCAGAAGGAGGGTGTGGGACAGCAGCTCCTGCCTGCTGGGCTGGGGGCACAGAGAGGAGGAACAGGCCTTTAGACCTCTCCCTTTAGGGTCATAAATACCTTTGCAAAGCAAAGATGAAAGGTTTCTTTCTGGGGAGAGGCAAGGCTTGGCCTCAGTGAGGGACCCTGGAGGGGGGTTGTTTATTTATCCTTCTAAAGGAAGGCTTCCCATGATGAAACAGAGATTTCGATGGAGCCACTCCAGGTTATTATGCAGCGATTTCACTTCTACTGATTTAATTTCTTAGGCTTTTGCCACTGGTGTCACAGAAGTGGTTTTTGAACAGCAAAATGATGATCAGCTTCAGAATGAAGTTCAAAGTACTTGGGCAAGGATGCAGCACTCTCTTCTCCCCCAGTGAAGAGAGGCCAGATAACACCCAAGGCAGGCCAGTAGCTGACCTCACTTACAGGGACCTCTCCCTCAGCAGAACCTCCTGCACATTATGGGAGCATTAATGCAGACTAGGACAGCTGAAAACAAACCTTTTCTTTGTCAGTAAAGCCAAGTTCCCCTATTTTTCTGCCAGTCAGAAAGATCTTACTAGCTGAGACCCATTAACTGCTCGTATAAAGAGAAGCTGTGCTCAAGGAGCATTTGAAGGTTGACCCACACTGGAGAGCTGCTTCTCCCCATGCCTTTGCTTTGCTGTGCTCCATCCTATGGCCTGAGCTGCCACAACGTTCCTCAGCCACTCAGCAGGTTGGTTTCTCCCTCAAAACCAAATCAAGATTTCTGCACTGTTTTCTGGTCACAGAGGGTTTCTCTTTTGGCTACCACTTGCCTGTTCAGGTCCAAATCTTGTGAGTCCTTCCTACTCTCTACCAACAGAGAGGACACACTGAGAGGGGAAGGGGTTTGGAGGGATGAGCCTTGGGGAAAAAAGGCTCTCCTACAGATCTTCCAGTAGTACAGAGCTGATGGTGCATCTCAAGGGCTCTTGGGGTTGTGTGTCAAGTCTCTGCTGTAAACTGAGGGCAGCAATACCCCAAGTCCAACTGCACTCAAGCTCAGGGAAAAGAGGGAACCTCCACCACGTGTCCCTGAGCACATGGGGACCTGAACCTTTAGCTCTGGCAGCGTAACACAAATCCCTGTCTGTGATCTGCACTTCAGATTCCAGAGTCAAGACATGGAAATCCTGTGCTGCTCATTCCAGCCCCTCTCTGCCTCTTCTGAGCCCTGTTCTCCTCCCTGCTGTGAGGGTGTAAATCCTCGCAAGTCCATTAACTTTGGTATAATTACCTTTGGAATTGAAATAGCACGTGTGAAACCGACCTTTGCACATTATACCCCACACCTCTCCTCACACAGTCTGCAAAACTGTGCCAGCAGCTCCTCTCCTAGATAGAATTCTCAGGGCAACAAATGGTCCTACCTCTTTATTTTGCCTCAGCCTCAGCTTCTAATTGCTTTGTCCAGAACATGGGTACCATCTGCACTGCTCTGCACAAAGAACCTAGTCTCTGTCTCTGTTTTACTGGGAATGTCTTTCTTCTTGCACTTGGGGTCATTAAATTAAAGAGCAGGGTAGGTCCAAGTCCTATGGAACTTGCACTGGAATCTTTTTTACCCGGAGAGCTAACAGAAAATAACAAAGTAAGTTGTGCTCCCTCCCACCCTTGCTACAGTGGTTGGAGGCAAATCCAACTGTGAGAATTTTGCCTGAGAAAGAACTGCCGGATTTCTCCCACTGTGAAATCCAGCTGTTAATTCAAACAGAAGGTGTTGGGGTCCCTCACCCTGCCATGGGGCCCTGGGGGAGGGGCCCTGGGGGGGAGAGACACGGGGTTTCCCTGCCCCTGTCAGCCTCGTTCCCCATTGGTTGGTTTGTGTTCCCCGGGATGAGCAAAAGGTCCCGGGGTCCCGTGATCACCGAGTTCCTGAGCTGAGCCCCGGCCATGCGGCTGGAGAAATAAACATCTCTGAAACATCTATCAAGAATCTGTATATATATATTTCTTTTCCACGGGACTCCTGGTTTGATATATGCGTGTTACAGTAATCCCCGCTGTAACAACTGGTGGAAGAATGCGGGCAAGACACCGATCCCTGAGGAAATTCGTGAGTAAAAAACAACTCTAGGCCTCTCTCTTCTCATCTTGGTTTGGATATTCTCTCTGGACTATGGAAGAATCGTGGGAAATGGGGCTCTCTGAGCCACAAAAAAAAATGTATCTAGAAGTAAAAGAAATCCTTGAACAACAAAACAAAAAAGTAATGCAACCGGGAGATGTAGAACACTTCTTTATGTGGCTTTTCAAAAGGTTCCCCTATATTTCCCGAGACTTACTTTTTGATATCGAACCTCCTGAATCTTGTGAGGGGTGTTTCTGGGACGAGATCTGGGATAAGGTATGGGATCAAAGCGAAGCTTTCCGTGCATATCTTGTAATCAGGGACGCTCTTGAAGAGCATTTGTATGGTCCCATTACCCCTAAAGCAGAAGATCATACTTCTCCCGTGGCCGAGACCGCGCAGCAGCCATCCCGGGAGCACATGACTGCAGCCGTGCCAGCGGAAGTGCCTGCGCTGGATGTGCCCGGCCCCCTCAGGAGCGCGCGCCTTATCGCGGACCCCATCCCTGTCTCAGGGTCCCCGGCCACCCGGCCGCGAGTGAGGGAGCGACACCGCAGGCGCCGCGGGTGTCGTGGGCCACGAGCAGCCAGGAACCGGGCATCGGCGTGGCAGGCCGCTCTGAGCGACTGGCTCGGAGAGCCCTGTGGAGGGAGAAGCGGCGGTTTCCACAGCGACACGAGAAGCCGCGCCGTGCAGCGCCGAGCCGAAACGGGGCCACTCTCAAAGCGGCGTGGAGTCTGCGGAGCGGAACCACTCACAGGCCACGGAGCCAGCGGCGATGGCAGCGCGGGGCCGCGCAGAGCCCAGACACGCGCCGGAGCGGGGCCGTGCAGAGAGCGCAGAGCGGCCGCAACGCGGGGGCCCGGCCGAGACGTCAGAGTCAGCGAGGCAGCAGCCACGCGAGACCGGCACCCACGACGAACACGCAAGCAAGTGATAGGAGACGTTGTAGCCACGAAAATCACAGGAACTGTGAAATGGTACAATGTCAAAAACAACTATGGATTTATAACACGAGATGATACAGGAGAAGACTTATTCATCCATAGAACTGCCATTAAAAGGAATAACCCTAAAAATTACCTGCAAAGTGTAGGAGATGGAGAAGCTGTACAATTTGATATAGTGCAAGGAAAGAAGGGTTTACAAGCAGCGAATGTTACTGGGCCTGGGGGTATTCCTGTCAAAGGCAGCCGTTATGCACAAAATTATAAACAATATCCATCCCAGCAATTTCCCTACCCGCAGCCTAATTTCCCCTTTTACCCTATACCCAATATGAACCCTTTCCTAAGTTTACCCTATCCCCAGTTTATTCCTAATCCGTTTTTCACCCCATGGCTTCCTTATACAGTTCCATTTCCTTACAATTCCTCTTCAATGCCAATGGGGGGATAAAAAGGGGGAGGGAAGAAATCAAGCCCTCTCCTGCCTCAGTTTCCCCACAAAGCATGCTCAGAAAGTTCTGTCTCCCTTCTGTCAGCCGTAAAATGTTCCAGAGAATCTGTTTGGACATTTAAAGACTCAGGAGAGTGGCTTGTTTTGTTTTGAAACTGTTCTTGTTATGTTTATCCAGTTGTTTTCATTCTCATTTTATTAAAATAAAACGGGGGAGATGTTGGGGTCCCTCACCCTGCCATGGGGCCCTGGGGGAGGGGCCCTGGGGGGGAGAGACACGGGGTTTCCCTGCCCCTGTCAGCCTCGTTCCCCATTGGTTGGTTTGTGTTCCCCGGGATGAGCAAAAGGTCCCGGGGTCCCGTGATCACCGAGTTCCTGAGCAGAGCCCCGGCCATGCGGCTGGAGAAATAAACATCTCTGAAACATCTATCAAGAATCTGTATATATATATTTCTTTTCCACGGGACTCCTGGTTTGATATATGCGTGTTACAGTAATCCCCGCTGTAACAAGAAGGGATGGACCTGACCAGATAGGCCAGCTGGCTTGCTTCCATCCTAAAGTCCATTGTGTTCCACAAGTTCCCAAATTTATGGTCATGAAGGTCTTCCAAGCCCTGTAATGAAGTATGGCATGCAATGTTTTTGTTACGGAATGTGGGCTGCAAAGGAAAAAAGAAGGTTTGAATTTATCTTTCAAATGAAGATCCTGGAATCTCTCAGGATAAACAAGCTAAATTAGGAATCAAAATACACCATGTTTCTCACCATAACTATGGAACTGAAAATAGCCCTTGCAGGGCACTGACAGAAGAAGAAAACTAGAAGTTGCAGTAAGCCCAAACCAAACTTCTTTTTGTCGTGTTTCTCTGTGTGTTCTTTGCCCTTTGTAGCAGGGAATGAACCCTGCTATGCCAGCAACAGGAGCCCACTTTCATCTTTTGGGAGTGGTTCTTCTGACAGAATTTTTCAGGAAATAATTTTGCACTGCAAAATTGAGCTGCTGGTCCTCATCATCAGCATTTACACTGGGCACACACCACCTTGTCTTGCTCTGAGCAGGCTGAAGATAAGGTTCAGAAATGCTCTTTGGCTTGTCAGCCTGCGTGGTGCAGCTCGGTGCAGCTCTCTCAGTGCTGCAGCTCCACAGACTAAATGTTCTGCACAAAAGCTGCTCCCTCTTAGGTCTCTATTGGAGACATGATAAAGCATTAATGGGCTTGGAAGTTTGTTCAGTTTCCATGCTGATACCAGTGGTTCTAATTAAAACAACAACCGAAACCAAACTGGGCTTCCTGAAATTTGCCCAGTGAAGAACACTGCTCTGTCCTGCAGTCATTAAACCCTTTTGTCAGCCCTAGCACTGGCCCCAGCAGCCCCATCTCTGGATCCAACTGCCCCCCAAAGCTGTGCTTTCCACAGCTGCTGGTGGGGAAACGCTGTCATGTTCTCCTTGTGCGGGGAAACAAGCTAGGATAGAACCAGCTTCCCTCTTGGGCCCAAAGGCTCTGCTGACCATTAGCCATCTGTCTCAAGCAACATCTGCTCTAGCTGAAAATGCTTTTGGAGGATTCATGCCACAGATATTTAACCCCACGACAAAACTGCTCCCCATCTTCCCCTCTTTGCTTGAGGCATTACACTGTGCTGGTATTGACTGCATCCAAAATCCTCTGCTGCCATCCCCTCCTTCCAGCATGGCCTCTCTGAGGCCGGGGAAAAGAAGCAGCACTTCCCATAAAAGTGAATGTGGAAAATAACAGGTGCAATGAGCTGTGTTTCATGATTAATCTGTCTCAGGCTTTTCCGAGGCTGAGAGCTATATGAGCAATTATCAAACCCTGGGAGGCACTTCAGCACTAATCAGCCCATAACATTTTTCTGCATTGGAGCATCTGGGACTGGCTACATGGCTTGAATCCTGACTCTCATGAAATGAATGAGAGTTTTGCCATTGGGTTCAAGGGATCAAAACTTCATCTTCTATTGCCAGGGCCAGAGATTAATCAGATTAAAGGCCATGTGGACTGCAGAGAAAATTAAATACCTTCTAGCAGTTACTTAGTGTCTTCTCAAGACAAAATAGCAGCTTGCTTCCACAGGTTCCTTTGGCTCTGTGTTTCAGCCAGACAAAATACTTCCTGAATTCAATGGGAAATGTGTCCAAATCAGGAATAAGTTCCCCAAAGCCCAAGGGCTGAACACAGCAGAACCAGATGCTGGCATCTGGGGTGAGATTCCTGGTGCAAAGATGTTTGTATGTTCTTTGAGAGCACCTCTGTTCTGGGGCTGGTGTACACACTCAAATAAACAAGTCACTCCAAGCCAATATCCAGACTTGGGATCTCAAATTTTCTTTCAACAGGAAACTGTCCCAAAATCTGCTGCAGTTTGGCAAAGGCATGACATTGTATTACTTTCCATTTTGTTTTGCTGCTGTTGAAATTACAGGAAAATAAATATTTTCAAGATGATACATTGTGTATC
This sequence comes from Aphelocoma coerulescens, assembly GCF_041296385.1. Classification (NCBI taxonomy): domain Eukaryota; kingdom Metazoa; phylum Chordata; class Aves; order Passeriformes; family Corvidae; genus Aphelocoma; species Aphelocoma coerulescens. The sequence continues at coordinate 14,005,754 of NC_091028.1, read as the reverse complement.
CCTAATAAATACCAAGGGCATTTAATATAAACTATGGACACATGGTTTGCTTTGTTGTTCTAAGTAACCATTTCCTTTTAGCCAAATGAAAAGCCAGTTGTGCTGTGATGCTGCAGATTATAAATTAGCAGCTCTCATATGGTTTTGTGCAATTGTTTCTTGAAGAGCTTTAGGCTACTTCAGACAAAAATTTCAAATAAAATGTGAATTCATTGAACTGTAACTTGTGGTATTAGTTTTGTAATAAACAAAGGTAGGTCACATAATCATGTCATGAAAAACAACGTTTTAAAATTCAAGCAGCAACATTTTAATCTGTTTTAGGTTCTGATCCTGAAATCAAGAGGAAGCTTGGCTCTTTCTGCTTCCCAGTGCATGAAACCAAGTCAAGCCTGTCCTGGGAGGAAAGCACACAGCCAGGCGTGCACTGCCAGACAGGTTAGCTGGGGGTGGGAGAAGAGGGGGCAGATTTCTTGTCGGCAGGAGAAGAAACGGCCCAAAGGCAGCAGCAGCAGCCTGTTCCCACGCCAGAGCAGGATGGTGGGTCAGGCTGAGAGAGGAGGGGGGCCCTGATTAGGTCCTGCTCCCACTGCTTCCCACCCCTGCTGGGGGCAGCAGCTGGGGAACAGCTGGAATCCAGGCTGGCTGCAGCGGGAAGGCAAGGAGACCTCAGGGGCAGCATGGGGGGGACCTGCCTGACTTCCAGCCTCAGCCACACCAAGGGCTGGTGTCAGAGAGTCTGTCCTCTGCCAATGCACACTTACCTTGGCATGGCAGAGGTGAAGCTGTTCTCTAGAAAAGCTCCCACTTGCCTTTAAGGGAACCTCACTTTGGGGTGGGAAACACATATTTTCCACAGGCATGGTCTCCTGTGTTGTTTTACAAAGACCCTTGGGACAACCTCTGCCACGTGGGACGTGCACCTCAAGGACCATCCCTGGTCTCACCTGAATTATCTCCCAGTGGTGGACAAGCCACATCAATTGCTCCTCTGAAACCTCAGCTCTCAGCACCTTGTTCTCTCCCCTGTCCCTTCCCATCAGGTGACAGCAAAAGGAGCACAGGGCTGCTGGGGGTGATGTGAAGGAGCAGACCACCCCGAGAGCTGGGGACAGACACCAGGGTGCCACCAGCAGGTCCACCAGCACTCACTGGCTGAGGAGGCTCTGTAACAAAGCACTCTCACCTGAAACACTCCTTGTTTGACAGATGTTTATTTGAGAGGAGGCTCAGTTTTTAGTAGGTGTTTTCCAAAATAAAAATGAATAATCATGTCAAGTCTGTGCTACAGCATCATAAAGCTGTAGCCTGTTGCTTAACAACAGACAGGGAGAAAAAATAATATACCTGAATGTATATGAATTTTTTCTTTGTTTCCAAGCCTGCCTGAATTTGAACCATTTATACCATGACAACAGCATAAGCTGAACTTGGAGAGGGAAGACAATACTTGAGCTTAAAATACACTGAATTCTTTTCCCTGTAAGGAATATTCCTACCAGCAGAAGTGAGTTTTCTGTGTCCTGGCTCTCTGGCCACACAGCACATATGAAATTGATATCTCTGTCTTAATTCAGGGTTGCAATTACTGGAGCTGAGGTCTAAATTTTTCCAACCACCAAACTCCCGAGCTAAATGACTGTACAGCTACTGAAATTGATTATCAGGCTTCCTGTTTCCTCGCTTGTGACCCAGTAATATTGACATACGGTACAAGGAAATTGCAATCAGAACTACTAGTAGCAATAGCTGGAGGCAATTGCAAAAGAAGTATTGCTGGTGGTGGCACGCTGACTCCTGTATTAGATTTAGCCATACTCTGATTATAATGGACTTACTCAACACTGCAGGAAATTCTACTTTTCTTTTTTTAAATTACAGCCAAGAAAACATTTCTGTTTGCTTCTGTATTTCATCCTTTTCTCTGGAATAGCCTGAAACCTTCTGGCCTCAGAGATCCAGTCTGTTTTGCCTCCAGCGTGGGCAATGCCTTGGGGCAAGTCATTCTATGCCTCTGTGTCTCCTCCAGGCAGCAGAGAGAGTTAACCTTTGCAAAGAATTGTGTTAGAAACCTGCTGTATCAGCAAGCTGATGTTATGGACCTTCCACATTCTCTCCACTTGCTGTCACCTTTCCTGTCTCTGCTTTAATCTTCCCTAATGCTTGAACATCCTGTCTGCCCTGCCACTGGCCAGTTGGCCCAGATCAGTTTGGTAAAGGGCTGAGTGGTGCCTAAATATGTAAGAGCAGTGCTCTGATTCCATGTGACTCAGGGAGAAGGACATTTAAGAAATACACAAAAGTATAAAGAGAGCTGGGATTGAATTGCAAGGCTTGGAAATGTTTTTACTTCTAGAAAATAATCTTCTTTTTCTTGGTTTTTAAGCTGAGGTAAAGCAAACCCATGTCCCCAGCTAAATGCAAGAGACTTTCTATCACATATTAACTCACACTGCCACCTGCTCCAGCAAACATTGTGTTGTTGCAGCAAGTGGAAGCATTTTACAGCTGTTTCTTTCAAGAAAATGCCCACAAAAACCCCTTCTACTGGCAGTAAAAATGAGCAGACAGCACCTGTAATTTCAAGAGGAGTCCCTGGCACTGGCAATAATGGTATTGCAGAGTTATTGAACCACTCTCTTCACAGGATCTCTGTAATGGCAGGATTTTTGTTCAAATCCAAGGAATCCATGCAGAAACTTAGAATAATTTTGCCATAGTGAATGCTTCCCGGATGCAAAATCTCCTGGAGAATCCAGCTTGGCTCTTGTGATATTCCCCACCCTGTTCCAAACAGGAGTAGGATACAATATCACAAATACACAGACTCTACAAGCAGACAGCTCTGGCTTTGCCTTCAGAGGAGTTTCCCAGGCCAAAAGGAGCTCATTCCATTTGCTGCAGACGTGGCCTTGGTGCCATCCTGGAGCAATGATCCGTGGCCATCCGCTGTGCAGAGCCTGAGGAGAAGTGGATTGTCATGGATCGTGGCTCCCCAACAGGCCAACCTTTCCAGAGGAAAAGTTCACCAGAAGTGGGAAAGTTGTTTGGGTTGCTGGGGTTTTAGTTTTCCTACCTTCATGTGTGACCTGTGAGAAAAAAACCTTTTATTCCTGAGCTCTGCCCTCCTCTGTCCTTCAGAAGTCGCTGGGGCTTTGCGTGTAGGACTAAGCCACAGCAGAATTTAGCTGCGAGTGTGGATAAAACAGATGAATCCACCCTGTAATTACAGAGATTTTCCACCTGCAGCCACTGCTGAAGGTGCAAGGCAGCATCTGCTGGGGCCACTGTGAGCTGTAACAAGGATGCAGCGTAGCATTTTCTATCTCTTTGCACTGCCAGATGTTTGCAATTCAAACAAAAGCTTAGCTCTAATGAACCCTGACTTTTAAGGCTTGGAAACCTTCTGTGAACCTTAAGGAAAAGGAATATTTAAGAGCATGAGGAAGCAGATGTGCCAAAATGCTGTGAAAGTGACTTTTATTACTGAACTTTTTCTTCCTCCAAGTGGGACAGAGTGGAAATTTCACTGCTACTCTGAGGTATCCAGGAAAAATAAGTTCAGAAGAGTTGTACAGATGTAACCAAACCTGTCAATTTTCTCCAAGCTCTTAGTCTTGGTCTATCTTTGATTACAATAGAGTGGAGGATGAGCATATCTGGAGATTGGACAAGCCTGTTCTGTCTTCTCCATGGTTGTGTGAAGCCAGGCTGGGTTACCCTTAACCAGGTGCTAATCTCCTTTTGCTTGCAATGCAAAAGTTGGTGGCAATTTCATGTTGATTAAAAGTGTGCAAAATGATGCTTGAAATGAAAAGTCCCCAGGTAACTGACTTGTCATCACTAAAATCAGTTCAAGTTGCAGAATGCTTTTCTTGCTAGGATAATTAGTCCTCAATCAGAGTAATTTGGAGGGATATCTGGGTTCTTTTAAGGCAGTGGTATTCTTTATTCAAGAAAACTCTTTTGTATGTGAATTATTTCCACAAAATGATGCAGATAATTGCTTAATGCTTTGTCATTCTAGTACATAATCCCTCAGCATCTGAACAGCATTAATGGGAGCAGAACTTGGCAAAGCTACCTGTACATTTTTTCCCCCCAATATTTTCCATGCCAAAGAGAGAATATCTCAGACAATGAGGAATGCAAACTTTCTGGTTTTTGCCTGCAAATTGATCCTGAAATAAAATGTATTCCCCTGGCTGCGACATTGGGACTGCTTTCATGTCACTTTGGGTTTAATATATTACATTTTAGCCAGGCTCAACCCCAGTCAGTAGGTGCACCTTGGTTTCCTGAGATAAATAACTTGACTGGCAGAATCACGACCCAAGACTCATTTGTCCTTCATAAAGGTTTGTTTTGTTTGTTTAAATATTAGCATCCACCAGCTGTGCAAAATAGACCTTTTTCATTAGCTGGTTGATCATGGTGGGAAAAGCTATTAATTTAGTCAATTCCCAGCAATGAACTGTGGGGTTGCTACCAAACCACAAACTGATGAAAACAATAAATGCTAGACTGTATTAACTGTAAAGGTTAATCCATAAATCAAAGGGAAATGTCAGATGCCTTTTAACATTGATTGAGATGTAATTTGGTGTTGGTAGTGATATGTTTGTTACATAAATTCACAAATGCACTCAATTCCTGTTAGGAGTCCAGGTCTTTGTAACTTATAACAAGTTAAGTAGTTTGCTTTATTTATGTAACCATGTAAAGATTGATTACCTCTTCAAGTTACAATATAGCACCAATTTTAAAATAAGTGATCATCAACACCCAGATCTTCTTCCAGGGTACATTTAACTTGGTATAAAAATCAATACATTCTTGTTTTTCCTGAAAGTATGCCATTACATTAAGTATGTTTATGGCAGTTTTTCCTTTTAATTTTTGGGTTCGATTCATGTTTTTCAAATTACAGCGTAAGAATTAGCCTTTGTGTAAATGTGCTCAGAAATATAGAACATATTTTCTATATTATGGATACATCATATTTCAATATATAGTATAAAACAACAAATATGAGGAGGAAATGCCACAAATTAGATCAGAATGGAATACAGTTACTGATGCCAAAACAACAAGAAAAGGATCATTCCAGTCACTCATGGAAACGTTTCTTTCCACTTCTCTTCAAATGTGAGGCCAGAGAATTCTTCACTTGGTGAAACTGAGAATCAGGTCACCAGACCTCAGAGTATAAAAAAATAAAACCAACCTTTTGAGCTTTATCTATACAAGGAAATCGCCAAAGAAGGTCCTGAAGAACAGGAGCATCACTCCCAGGTCACTATTAGCCAAAAAAAATGGGAGCTCCTGAGCTTTATTTCCAGCTGCCACTTGGGTGGGCAGGGTGCTGAGCCTGCCAAAGCTGGGAGCACTCTGCTCTTCCAAATGCTGAAAACTCCTTGGCTCAATCTTCCTGTCCTATTTCTTTCTTGGAGAGAACCACAAACAATACAGTGTGGCAGGTAATCACTGCAAGAAGTCCATGGGAATTTTATTTGAAAGGCAGTCAGGTAGATCACTGCTTAATTTAGCAGAGCCAACAGTGGGAAAGTTTTCCCTCAAATTCCTCAAGGGCATTGATCCCAGCAGGTATCCAGAATGCTTCTAGCGAGATTAAGATGTGTAAGGACACAAGACCCAGCCCTTTTAAAAGTGTCCCAAAGGTTTTTCATTCTGCAGTAAGGGGACTTTTTGAAGCTCAGCAGTGGCAGAGTGTGTCAGCAATGGAGATGGGCCAGGCAGCACCTTGGCATGTGGATAAACCAGTTAAATCTTTATGGCTTTAACCTCTGAGCCACTGCCTGGTCAACTTTAAAAAGGATCTTTTATCATCTGTCTGTCTCTGCACATATATTGTGGTGAGAGAAAATGCAGTCCCTACCTGCCCAGTTTTAATATTTGATTGCAAACACCTCATGACTGTGATGGGGCATTTCAAAAATGTTTCAGGTACCTCTGACAGATCTTGACCTATATATGAAATTTTAGGAGGGACCTTCCAGGACACATGTGAATCACAAAATCACGGACTCGTTGAATTACTTGGACTGGATGGGACCTTAAAGATCACCTTGTTCCCACCCCCCTGCCACAGGCAGGGAACATTCCACTAGGCAAGGCTGCCCAATGCCCCATCCAGGCTGGCCTTGAACACTTCCAGGGATGGGCCATCCACAACTTCTCAGGGCCACCCATGCCAGGGCCTCAGCACCCTCACAGTTAGGCATTTCTTCCTGGTATCCAGTCTGAATCTACCATCTTTCATTCGAAAGTCATTCTCTCTTGCACTCTCACTCTGTGCCCTTGTCGAATGTCCCTCTCCAGCTCTCCTGTGCCCCTTTAGGCCCTGGAAGGCTGAATCCCCCTCCGCAGCCCCTGCTGTCCTTTGCAGCCTGCTGCACAGTTCAGACACCCACATCAGGGGGCAGCAAGGAAAGGCAGCATCCTCAGGCTCAGCTGGCTGCATCTTCTGCTCCTGCCCTCCCATTCCAGCTGCTTCCATGGAGCTCGTGGAGGCTGGCAGGGCAGGGAGCAGGGCACAGAGAGTGCTGTGCTCTGGCGTGGTGCTGGGGCTCTGTGAGCAGGGTGTGAGCCCTGGGGACAGGCTGCTGTGCCTGCCTAAATTAGGTCTCCAGAGCAAGGCAGGGAAGGAAAGATGCAGAAGGAGATTAAGACCACCCTGACCTCCAGCCAAGTCCCACAGCCCTGCATTTTGTCCTTGGAAGGAAGCAGAAAAATGTCTTTGTAATCCAAAGCAATGCAGTCAAACATGAGGCCCAGGTCCACTGCAGGAGGGCATCTGATACACAGTGCAATGTGTTTGGCTGAGAAGAGCCATCCTCTGGGCTAATATCAGTCTGTCTCTCTGTCCGTGCACTCTCTGGGGCTTTTTGCATTATTGGCTTTTTCCCTTAATGTGATTTACTGATTCACAGATTTTTCAGATACGTTTGCTTTTATTTATAACAGCACTCCAATCAAATGTTCAGTGCTCCTCACCTTCAAGGGTGGAATCATAATGAGTGTATAATGACCTGCTCCACAGCCACGAGTTCCCATGCCTTTTAAACCAGCTTCAACCACTCTGAAATCTTCAGCGTAGATTAGTGGAGCCCTGCTGATTCACATGGATATTGTCTCTGGAAATAAATGAAACTCATATTAATATTCACAATGTCATTCACTTGTGTGCTAATTGGAAGGATTGCAAAATGAACTACAAAGACAAGCACAAAAAGATGTGTGGCTAGAGTAAATCTCAAGGACACGAATAATAATAAAGTGTGGGATGGAGGGGGACCTCTGAAAGCACCAGCTTTTGGGAATTCTTCCTACAGTCCTACAGTTCAAACAGAGAGGGCAGCTATCTTACCAGTGATCAAGGCCATGCACTTGTCCCATGGGCCAGAACAAATGACAAGGATGACACAAACAGAGCTAGAAAATCTGCAGAGGTCGAGGTCCCCTTGTAAGTGGGGAGAGGAGTGCCCTGCTGGGCATCTACCCCATGGTGATGGGTTTGACTGGCCACAGGCAGGTGTTATCAGACTTCCATAGCAGTCAGCTCAAGGTGAGAATTCCTCCCTGCTCCACCTTCACCCCTGGACCACCTCAGATAAAACATTCTGATCACTGCAGTGATATTTTTCAAGTTAAATGTCACTGGATTTTCTATTTTCTTTATTTAATTTGTTTGTTTTTGTTTAATTTTTGGAGAATTGTTTCCTTGATTTTCCTGGCACGGATTCAAACCCTGGGCTTTGCAGCTCAGGACTAGGAAGCAAAGATTCCTTCTGTGAGGCTCCTGTTCAGTGCTTACATCTGTCCTCTTGTAGAGAAAAAGGGACAATACAATAAACTGTACAAGCAGATACAGTCATCCATGAGCTAGTCCTCCTCTCAGTCTCACACTAGACACCAGGAGTGACATCTCCTGCTTCACTGGGCCTGCTCTGGTGTGACCCCATTTAATTATGTGCAGACCTCCCCATCTGAAGTTGTCTATGGTTTGGCAATACCAGCATCAGCAATGTGGGAAGGTAAGAGTAACACTGGGCTTTGCCCTGCTGCTGACATCCTAGGGTGCTTGAACACAAATATCCAGAATATTTTCCCTTTAGAATAAACCATGAATTCCTCTGTCCAGCTAAATTAATTTCATGTATTAAATAAATCAATTAGCAACGAAATGGAAACCACCAAAAAAAATGAAAGAAAGAGAACAGAGCACACAGAGAAGCTGTAGTGGGAGGACCACTAATTCCCAGTTTCTCTCTTATACCCTGATCACAGAAGAGTGCAACTGGATCTAAATTATTAATTAGCAATTAAAAGTTACTTGGAGTTTTTTCTTTCTGTTTTCTAATTTTTCTCTGAGCTGGTGTTTCCCTTCCATTGCTGATGGCATCTACAGCACCAAAACCAGACTGACACTGGGGTCCAGTCCCTTTCTCCATGGCTGGATTTAGTGTAGGGAGCAAGGTCCATAACCAGTTTTAAATGCCAGAGCTACCACATGAAAACCAAGGAATACACAATAAATAAAAGCAGGGGGCAGGGTGGGTATGTGTTTATTTATTTATTTATTTATTTATTTAGCGCTATAAATTCCTTAGTTTCCATTTTAATCTAATTCCCACATACTGGTAGGGTCACACCCTGGCAGAGGAGATTGTTCTTGCTGTGAGCAGAGTTTGCTGGAGCCTTCCAGTTCCTGAGGCTCTTTCTATCCCCACATGCAAGCCTGAAGTGCTGGAGACCTTCCTTTCCCTGGCAGCCGAGAAGCCTCCCAGCAGCTCCTTGGGTGAAATGCAGTTTCCCAGCTAAGGGAAGCTTATATGAATTGAGATAATTAAGATACAATTCAGTCAGATGGGTTCTAAAAGCTCTTGAGTTCATCTGTATCCTAACCAGTCCAGGGTCAATATCCCTTAAACCCTTTCTAACCTCACAGAGGATTTCCAAAATCTGCTAGGCTGTGGGGAAAGAATTTCGACTCAGTCTGGTTTTGGCCCTCTCCTTGTCGGTACACACATCCAGTCTTACCTGCTGTGATGTGCTCAGCACTTGCCAGGTGCTGCAACCTGGCCAAGGCAGCAGACCTGAAGTCCCCGAGCTGTGCTGAGGGGTGTAAATAAAAGACAATGTCACATTTGGTTACAGGAGGGCAGTCTGGAGGAAGGCTGCCTGCAGGAAGAGCAGCCAGGCTCAGACAAACTCTCCCGTTGTTTGGGGTCATCTGGTCTACAAACTGTTTCACATGAGAGAATTAGATTATGCCAAACCAACTTCTTTGGAGGGTTGTTTTTTGTTTTTTTTTTTAATTCAGCATTAAAAGGATGGAAATAATCGTAAATCTGGAAGCAATCACCCACACATCACTTAGAAATGCTCTGCCTCAGTGCAAGGGAAACAGAATACATCAGTGCTGATTGGCCTGGGGTATCTCCCCCCCACCAAGCCCATGTCCCAGACAAGTTAAATGTCTCATTAATTAGGCACTAACTATGGTTAAAATTAGGAGAGCTGCAAGGATGTCTCCTCCTCCTTCAGACTAACCCTCTAATTAAAAGCAGGGCCCCCAGTTTGGGCTCTGCTTGTTGGCTTGCAGTTGCTGAGTTTGGGGGCTGAGCCAGCCTGGCGGGGTCTGAGGGGCAGGAAGGGATTTGGGGATTTGGGTGTGGTGCCAGAGCAGGGGACACACGGTGGGAGCAGGCTGGGGACACCTCTCATCACCCTGTGTGTGATGGATGTGCACACTCCCAGCTGCTCTCACGAGCCTGCGGGAAATCCCAGCTGAGGGTGAACAGAAATGGGGCAAACCATGGTCCTCGAAGGAAAGTGTCTGCAGAGAGGGACACTTAGGAAATCCACGTCCTTTACTCACACACAGGAGTGGCAGAAGCCACAGCCCCCACCTCAAGTCCCCACAGAGTGAGGGACACCTCACAGGCACTCATCTGGGACATCTCCAGCTCCTCCACAGCTCTGCATGCAAAATGCAAAGAAAGACAGCGCTCCAGCTGCGAAAATCTTAGATTTGAGGATACATCTTTTTTCTCTTGGAGAGTCTGAACGCTCCTTATTCCTCCCAGGCTCTCTGTTTTAAATTTGTCTCTGTGCAAAGGTGGCTGTTTTGCAGCACCATTCTCGTAAAAGACATCAGCATGAGGAGAAATCCCATTTTCTTTTCAAGAAGCAGGAGAAGATCTCCTCCATCTATGCATCCCAAGTGCTGTCAGACTGTGATTTGAATCAGAAAACAGTGGTTTTGGCGAGGCATTCTGACAAGAAACGAAAGCAAACCTGGCCATTGAAGGCAAGCAGCGAGGGAAGAGCACCAGAAAAGAAAACAATGGGGACATTCTGTAGTAACCACAAAACCCTAAGTTTTCTGCCATATTCTGTTTTCCATAAATATTGGCCTTGCTTTATTATAGAGCAGCCAAGAGCTGCTTGTATGAATGCAGCCTCCCCAACCAAGAGCTTTAATCAACTATAAATAAAGTTGCCATGACAGACAATAACAAATATAAATTAGCAGTGCTAAGGTACATCCTAGCACCTTCCAGCCAACTGGAAAACCAGGAAAGGCTGCTAAAAGGCAGATGCTTCCAGATAAGAAACCAGCACCTCTTTAGGGGTAGTCTGCAACATTTGGGGCACAGCCAGGGGAAGGATGGGGAGCTGCTTGCCTTAGTGCACCAACGCTTCAAGAAAAAAACACCTAAACTGGTTAAAATACCTGCAGTTTTGCTCAAACCCTTCCTCCCAGGTCAACACCTTCTCTGAATTTTGGGTTTTCTCCATTTGCAGTTTATCTTTGAGAATGAGGAGTGACTTGGGACACATTAAGCAAGTTTCATTTCCCATAAATCCGGAGTGTTGAAGTTCTCCTCATGAAAAGCTGAAATTGTCACATGAGGAATCAGCTCCAGGAGATGAGGCATTTTATACATCAAGTACGGTGAGATTTGCATTGAAACCCAAAGATCTGGAAGGTCTGAGGATGTCACAGGCAACACTGGTCCTTGGTTAGCAAATGTGCTCCCTCAAGAAGGACCAGGGGGTGAAGATCTCCAAGCAAAGAGCACCTCATTGTTAGCTTTGAGCAGCAGTTATCAGGGAGTTCCACCTGATTTTTTTTAAACATACACAATCTGAGACTGGAAAAAACCACCTTAAATTTCACTCAAACAAAACATCCAAGCAAAAAAATCAACCATTAAATATTTAATTTCTGTTAGTCCTCTCTCCTTGAAGCGCAAAAGCGTTTAGTTCCATCTCTAAACAAAAGTTCCAACAAAAATGTTGGAATCAAAGGAAAGCAAAGCAAAGCTTCATCTTGAGAACATTGCAAGATTAGAGCATTATGAATTATTATTCTGAATTACTCTTAGTTATCATCTTCTCTTGGCTCAAGCACCTGAGAAACATGATTTAATTTGCAAGCCTGTCAGGAGGACTCGCCTCCACATTTTTTCCTTTTCTTCTAATGAAATATTTGGCCACAAACATTCACCCAGTTCCCATCCCAACACCCCACCAGCTCTGACCCTGTTTACTTCGTGAGAGCTGATTCCTTCCTAGTCTGAAGTGGGGAATGACTGGAGGCAGGAAAGATACCAAATAAACAATGTTTGTAAGATTTCCCCACAGCAAAAGGAACTACAATACAGTATTTTAACTCTCCCACTGTGCCAGGGAATTTCATCAAAGTGTGTGACCTTGGCGATCATGTGCCTTGGAACCCTGCCAGAGCCAAACATGGAATTTTAAGTCAAGTAATCATTTCAATGCTTTTTTTCTTTCATTTGCTGGCATTGAACTCTTAATGGGAGTTTATCATACCTTCTGTCTCTAAGGTTAACGTGTGCAGATATTTACAGAAAAAACAGGCTGAATTACACTGGGAGAGAAAGATGCTGGAGTCACACTGCAGAAGTTCAGCTCCTAAAGAGGAAGAAAGAGAGCCCTGATGTTATTTCAGCTGGAATAGCTGCTAAATTCACTACTAGCAGCTTTCCTTGCTGAGAACAGTATCTTTAGCCTGGTCAATGCTTCTGGGATTTTGGGATAAATTTGACATTAATTGCAATGAACTTTTTTCTAGCTGAGAACCTGGACCTGAGTTTCCATCACAAACCTCAATGACTGTCATTACAACCTACCTAAAATCCAGCCTAAAGAAGACTAAACCCTGGAGAAAGCCACAGTTCTTTCACAGCCATTTATAGAAAGGGAAATAAATATGTTTTTTCACTGTCTGTTAAAGGAGATCATACACAGTTTGGTATCTGGCAACTAGAGATCCTCTCTCTCCCAACAACAGAGCAACCAAAAAAAAAGTAGTAAAAATCCCATCTGAGTGACAGAGCAAGAGCTCAGACTCCCTCTCAGGAGGCCAAGCCGAGGAGCACTGTGAAGTTTTTCCATGTTGATGTGCCAAAGGCTGTGTTTGCCTCATGTACTTTTTTGCTCAAGAGCACAGTTCAAAAGGGTGAGTCTTGCTGTGATTAAAGCCCCATTATCTTCTGACGAGGCTCAGGGCAGGCTCTCACAGAAAGTGGATGGGGCTGTGTGGTTGTTATAAGCACTCAGAGGGTTCCATGGATACATTTGATAATATAAAAGGAAAAACACTCAACCCCCAGCCCAGGCTTTGGGCTTGAGGGTCAGGTTTGGGCAGAAGCACAACTGCAGAAGCAGCAGCGTAAGACGAGCCATGGAAAGAGGCACTGCTGGTGCCACAGGACACGGGGAAGGTGAGGGCAACAAAGCAACTTTTTGGCCAAATGGCTGCTTGTTAGAATGTGGGTTTATCATACCCACATTCAGCCATCTGCTGTGGCTGAGAAATGAGCAGCAGCTCCAGAATATGAGTCAGCCAGAATCACAGAAAAAGGGTGTTCTGTAGCAACGCTGCAGAGATGATGGCACACGTCAACAGACAGGTAAATACAGGATAGAGGGAGGCTTTATTTCCCCTGAGCCCATCCTTCTGCTCCATTTACACGTATAACCAGCTATAACACAGATGTATGCCTTTTAAATGGGATGGGAGTGTTTAGACAAACCCAATCTGGGCACTTTTCAAACACTATTTTTTGAATGAGCAAAAAACAAAATACAGCAGAAAACTTGTTCTGAAATCTTTCCAGTCATAAAAAACCCCCCAAAAACTAAGAATAAAGGCAAAGGAATAATTTTCATGAATTTCAAAATAGATTGTTTCAGTGATCCTTATAGGAAATATCTTAGTCTGAAAAAACTTCACAGTTCATATTCTGATGCTTCTCAAAGTTCAACTCTTTGAATTGTTATGAAAACGCTGGTTTTCTTTTCATAAAAATCACTTCACAAGCTTCAAGAAGGATAATTAGCCTGAAAATTAAAGACAACACTGAGTTTTCAGTCAAACAAAACCATGCCTGGAACCACAATGAAAAACTGGGGGGCAAGAGGGTGTGTATCTTACTTTACTTCATTCAAGAACTTCCACAAGCCTCTTTCACTTCAACCAACTTTTCTCCCAGATTGGCATGGTTTTTTTTCCAGTCTGGCTTTAGAACCACCTCAAGTCTTCCATGCCCACGTCAATCAATCAGGGGGTCCTCTCCCACACTCTTGATGAGCATGTAGGGCAGCCAGAGGAGCTGTGAGGGGACAGACTGTCCCCATGGTGGGCAGGAACGGGGCAGCCCGGGAGCCACCCCTGGCTGATGCCCGGAGGAGCTCTCTGTTCAGGAGGGGCAGAGGCAGCTTCAGCCTGGTTTGGTCTGGTCTGAGTTAAGCCAAAGTTGAAGCAGCCAAGACTTCCAGTGGCATCCCTCGCCAAGGAGGGGAGGAGAAGGCTGCCTGGAGATTCATTGCAGTGAATTTCATGTAAATGTATAGATGCATATGGTGATCTAGGTGATACATGCACCTCTGTGGTGTCTGCATAGGGATTACCCATTGTGTCCTTCATTGCCACGCCAGACCCTGTCAAGACACTCCTAGGCATGACTTGTGTCTGTTGCTGCAGCTTTCTCAGTCAGGCCAGCTGAGTTCAGTGCCAGAAGTACTCATTTCTGTAAGTGCACTGGGACAGGGGATTTAGGGTGGCTGCTGCAGTCACTAAACTGGGTGAACTCGGCTCACACACACAAAAAAAAGGAACCATTAAACAGCCTGAATTGGAAACAGGCTTCAATAAATCTGCCTTGTGAATGAGGCAAGCAGTAGAGGCCTTAGACCACCTGTTGGGATGGGGCGTTGGACGTGTTGGATGATTGTTGTGTTCTCAGACCTAACCCATAGCACAGAAAATTCCTGGCACGGCCACAGTCCCTGCTCTTATCCTTGCCATCAGCACAGACCCTCAGCCACACAAAGGGACAAAGGCAAAACTGGTACTATGGTTTAAATGTTTGAAACCAGGCTGGCTCCAATGACTAAGAAAAAAAAAAAGGGCAGGGCAGAGGACAGGATTAAATGGAAAGAAAAATGGCATTGGGATAGGTATGGATCAAATGCTTGGTAAATGTTTTATCTGCTAAAATGTGATTATTAGCAGTGGAGGAATCAGACCTGAGGGTTGACAGACATGATAGTCCAACTGAAACATACATTGTAGGAGGATTCCTTAATTCACTGGTTAAAATACTGGGTGAACTGCTGAAACTACCAAAATACAGGCTTTGTGACCTTAAAAAAAAAAAAAAATAGCTTGCATCAGTAAAAAGGCATCTTGCCAGTCTTCTTTCTAAAAAATCTCTATTAGACATTTCAGGGGAAACAAACTAGAGCTGCAAAGGCAGCTGCCAGAACTGCCCCACATTTTGGTCCTGTCGGGTCACCTCTCATCCAACCACTTTTCATCCAAGAAGCACCAAAGGTGTTGCTCATGAGGAGGGGTCTCCCAGCAGCTGAAAATCTCCAGCCTGGTTACAAGTCCCGGTGCCAGGTGCCAGGGGTGGGCAGAGGAAGGGCTGCTGGCTGTGTCCATCTGCATCTGCACGGAAAGTGGGTTAGGGGAGTTCTCCTGTGTGGAAATGCATTTTATTGTAGCAGTGCCCATGCCATGGGTGGTTAGAGGGGGATTATCGACAGCCTGAGACAACTGGGAGGAGTCTGTGAAAGCTGCAGGAGAGCTGGAGGGTCCCTCGTGCCCTGAGCTTGAGTCCAGCTGAAAATGCCAGCTCATTTTGGGAACTCCACTACAGAAGCTGTGACTTGAAACATGGCAGAACTTTCAGCATCATTTTTCTGAGAAGGCAGGGTAAAGACTTTAACTCCTGTCATTATTAAAAATATAGTGGCCTCTAAATCTCTCCAAATACATTGATATGAAATAAATCATAATGACCAAATAAATTTTGTGGCAGCTAATGGTGCCGTTTGTCGAATTTCACCACATGGTGGCAATAGTAGTAAAGGTTTGATGCAAAAGATTTTTCTGGAAGCTCCCAAGCCATTTAAACTATAAACTGGGCTGCTGTTCAGTCTACCTTGTGGCATAATGTAGCTCTATTTTTTTGTGTGTGGAGAAATCAACTGTCACAGCTCCCTTATTCAAAACTATGTGCACCTCTCACTCACACGTCTGGTGAGGACTACAGACAATTTATGGGATTTTTTTTTGAATGTCTTCTTCCCTTCTTTTTTTCCCTCCTATCTTTTCCTCCTCCAAAACACATAAGTGCAGCTTCTGTGAAATTCACAGAAGGATGTATTCTCAGAATCAGGAAAATTGCGACATTCATTTCTTTAGCAAGTGAAGGAGACTTCATAACACATAAGTTGCCCAAATGTTCCAGTAAGGTCAGATATTTGTATACCAGATTAGTTGCCAGCAGAAGAAAAAAAAAAAAATAGAAAAAAACCCTCACAAACCAAAACAAATAATAATAAAAAACCCCAAGCACCAAACAGAATTAAAAAGCAGTACTTTGGGGCTGAAGTATGACTTCATTACAACTTCAGTTGCTAGTGGTGACTGACCAATATTGCAACATCATTTCTAGAGGTAATAATAAACCCCTACCATCTCTCATTCTGCAGAAATGCAAATTCAGGGCTGATGTTCACTCGCCTCCAGGGTGGAGCAGGGTTGTCTGGTTTGTACCAGGCACAGTGTGCACCTTTTAGTAGGAGAGGAGACAAGCCACAAGCAACAACAGGATGCAGGTGGTATTTTAGGTAGCCAAATAAATATGCATATTGTGGTATGTCTGATAGACCTGTGCCCCTTAAAAGCACCCTACAGTGATGGTGAAGGCCTTTAGGGTGTTCATCACAGTCACAGTGCTGTGTTGCTTGGTGCATGAGAAGAAGCACAGAGCAGGAGCTCTCTCCTGTGCAGAATTTCAACACGACAGCACACACTCAAGAGTTAACACCCCATTCCCCTGAGAAGTCCCAGGGATTTATGGCTCTCCCAGGGGGCTGCTGCTGTTTCAGCCATGCTCCAGAAGCCCCATGCAGCATTGTCTGCAGTGCTGGATCAACAGAGGCATTTCCTGGAGCACCTGTGTTTTTCTTGGAGGTCTCTCATCTCCATGCTGACCAGACCTGAAGTTGCTTATCATCAGTGATTAGGTCAGCTCATATCTCCAGGACTGGAAGGAATGATATAAAAACATACCATCCTACACCATCTCGGGTGACCTGCCAGGAAGCAGTTTATTTCTATGTCCCAGGCACTTGGGTAGATTTGTGCAGGCAGACAGGTGCAGAGTGAGCAGGAGAGCTGCCACAAAAGTGCTTTAACCCTGTTGTCACCCATTCACATTGCCAGGGAGGGTCCAGTGCACACACTCCACTGCATCACTTGGGACAACCAGGCAGTTTTGGCACTGCTTCAGTGGTGACCACATCCACCCTGGCATACAGAATATGGTTTTCACACCTTCGGGAGGTGACCAAGCTGCTTGGGTGAAATCAGATGTCACCTGAGCCAGGCTTTTAAAAATGACCCTCAAATAAAACCCAGGACCACTTACCAGATGGTGCAGGATGATTCATCAGTGCTAACACCAAATCCTACCTTTGCTTGGAACCACCAGCCCAAACTGCATCATCTGGGACAGCCCCCCCCACACCACTCCCCTGTGACCATCCACCACTTCTCTCCCACATCTCATGCTCTGCCCTTTCTCCCCCTGGCAGTGCTGAAGAAGTCAAACAGCCACTGGAAATTGCAACAGCATCACTGGAACAAGTGGGTTCTTTGCCAGTTTACCTCAGCAGAGCACTTATTCCAAGCATCCAGGGCTGACAGGAAGCTCTCCCTGTGGTAGCTGTGCCACTGGTGTAAGGCCATCCCATGGTTCTGCTTCAGGAACAAAGCTGTTTGCAGTTCAGATGTTCGATGGAACAGGATTCCAAGAAGGGATCCATCAGTAAAATTGATCTCTATGTCTGAGGAGAAATCTTGGACGAAATCTCTCCCTGCGAGTCCAACAAAAACAGCACATCAGTTACTCCAGTGGATTTAATTTCACATGTAATTCCTGGACAGATGCCCTAAACTGAAAGAGTAAAATACTCTGCTCCTGGACACTTGGATTGCATAAGAGTGCATGCCCAGTGCTAAACCGTACACAACTTGCTATTTGTACTCTGCCTCAGACTGCCACAAAGCCCAAGCTCTCAAGGGACCGGTATTTTTATGCTGGTTTTCCGAAACAATTAACATAAACCACTCAGAAAGGACCAGAAAGAAACAGTGCTGGGATCTTGTACTGAAACTGCCTCATGTAACCAGGTTAACAATTATCATACATGAAAATAATATGTAGTAGCTGAAAGTCTGGGGTATGCCCCCAGGATTTCAGGGTTGTTTTTTGGATTAGGAGAGGCAAGGTACTAGTGGACTTGGACATCCCTGGAGACATCCTTTGCTTTGCAGGCTTTTGTCCTTGCTCAGGACAGAACACATCCCTCAGACACATTTTTTTCTTGGTCTAGTTTTGGTGCTTTTAAATGAATTCTTTATTTCTCAAGGGCTGTGAATATCCTGGAGAGCCTAAATGGGAGGTGTTCAAACAGCAGTAGAAATCAGTAAGGCAGTTTAGTGGGCTATTGACTTATATCACAATTTAACAGGTGTCTGAAGGTCTGTTTGTCATTTCGCTAACTGAACAACACATTCAAGGAAGATACAGACCTTATCCTAATTTTCTCCTTAGGCACACTAATCATTACTGTAGGAGCCCATATAAATCAATCAGAGAGAGAACCAGTCAGCAGCTGCAATCCTGTTCACAGACAGAGTGGCTCAGCAGGCACACACAGCAGGACCTGCATCACCCTTTCTCAGGGAGGGCTGGGTAAAATTCAAACCCCAAAATTTGATAGCAAGAAGGAAATTACAGTTAAGTTTCTGTACCAATTTTTTTTTTTTTTTTTTTGGTGCATTGAGTTGCACTATGCCTTGAACTGATGCTTGTAGGAACAGCCTGGAATATTTGCTGTACAGTCCATCCAGCACCCACCAGGGCACCAACTTTCTGCATCCTGAGGGAAGGATGATGAGGATCACACAGTCTCACACTACCCACATCTGGGCTGTCCTCAGCAGCACCATTTAATCGAGTGCCATTTAAAATCAGGCCCATGTTATGATTTACTGGTGAATATACATCATTAGCTGTGCTGTCAGTTCACTTTACAAATGTAATTGCTGTTCTTTCAGTAGCCAGAAGTGACCCTTTGCAAAAGATTTCCCTTTTCACACATCAAACAGCGTTAAGCAATATCCAGTAGTCAGTGTTACATCCCTTCCCAGTATGCAAGACCCTACTGAACACCTTATCTGACTGGCCATCACTCAGGCCATTAGGAATTACTGATTTCCTCGGGCATTTCATTTTAGTTTTACACTTGTCCCAGCTGTATTTGACAGAAAGTATTTCAGGCAGCAGGAAGTGTTTAGATGTATTAGAACTTCCTTACAGTAAATATGTTTAGTTAACACAGTGATAAAGAGCAAAGGAGGGTCAGGCTGACACCTGGAGCACACGGTGCCCCGTTATTCCCTTTGTTAGCAGGTGGTGCCTCAGCCAGTTCCTGCAGGGACAAGGGACACGGCTGTGAAACCCAGCCAGGGACAGTGTGCAGATAAACCTGAGTCCCATGTTTGCCCTGAACAACATCCCCTTGCTAACACAGTTGTAGCTGAGTGCACGCCAGCACACGCTAACCTCTGCCGTGCTGTGATTTCTTCTACCCCTTGCCCTGCTCAGCTGCAGAACCCAGATTCTCCAGCCATTCCTCCTTCCTTCAGAAAAGGGAGGTGGAAGCTGCTGAACAAAGCCAAGCACAGCCTATAGTTCTGGTTTTTATCTTGCTTTTGAAGATGCTGCTTAATCTCTCTCTGAACAAGAGCCAGTTCCAAGAGAGCAAGAGAGAGCAAGGTGCTTAGGACGAGATGATGGATGGAGCCATGGAGTTCAGAGCACTTTGTTCAGCCACTCAAGTTCTTTCCTTAGATAATGATAAAGTTAACTGGATCAGTTTTAGAGGTTTATAACAGCAGAATGACTATGGATTGATGAGTCACGAAATGCATAACCCACTTAAAAGTCATCAGGCTGACACAGCACAGACTGTACCTGGAATATCCAGTCCTCTTATATTTTTAATAGACTAATTGTCTTATAGATGGCATGTCTTAAATAACACTAAAATCATGGGTTCCCTGTTCAATGTTACCCTGGTTTTATTTTTAATATCACCACCTACTAACCTGGACAATACCCAGGCTTTCCTAAATCCATGCCAAAGCACCCATTAACTACAGTGAGCTGATACTTCTGAGAACAGGAGCAAATCCCCATGGATGTAAATTAGGGTAACTCCATTAACTTAAATGGAGCTTTATTTTCTCACAGCAAACAAGGAGCTCCCTGCCTTGGATTCTGAACTGTCCCACACTTCAAGCAGCACCTCTTCAATGAGTTAAATCAACTCATTTCCTTCTGATGCAAAATTGACCATAGAGAAATGGTAGAGTTAAGTCAGCTTACGTTGGACCATGGACTCCAGAGACATTTTCTCTTTGCCATGCTTGTCTCTTGCTCTTCCAGTGAATGCGAAATTAGGAAATAATGAAGGAAGCTGCCATGGGAGTGTATTGTCCTTGCAACTTGACCAACATTTTACCTGCCCAACTGGAAACGCAGGTGGTCTTCTAAAAGCAGACAGTAGCCCAACATTTTACAGACTAATGGTATTTTCAGCCCTGACCAAAACAGACAGGCTTAGATTGCCCTTTCCCTTGCACTATTTTTTGTAATGGTTTGATTTCAATGAATAGAGGGTCATGCTCTCAGCAATGTAAACCAGACCAGATTTGTGTCCACATCACTTGTGCAGCTCAAGGTACCCTTGTTAATTTAAGCTGCAAAGGGGCTGTGGTATTCTTTGAAGAGGGCAGTGCTGTATGAAGGGCAGGGAGTGAGCCAAAGTTCTTCAGATGTGCACTGTGGTTCTATCCAGACTCATCCACTTTTACCCTTTTCCTTGGGTTTGAAATCTCTTGAAAGCATCCACCAAAGGTGACCGTGAAACACAAATGCACATTTCAACAGAGCAGTTAGGGAATGTGAGATGTCAAGAAATATGCAGAAATAATTTAAAAAACCCCAATCTTGTGAGCCACCAATTGAACCTGTTGAAAATTCTTCACCATCGTTGTGAGGAATTCCTTGGAATTGCCAAGGATATGGGGCAGGGGAGGGATACAGAAGAAGCCCTGGTGGAAGTCAGAGGGGAAATCCATTGTTTGAACAAAAGCTTTGCAAATTGTGCTGCAAATTGTGTATAGGTACAAGTTTGTACAACTTCTCCTCTTTGAGTAGTCGGTTCATTGCTTCCGGAAGGAGAAGCAATGGAGTGAAACTTTGATATTGTTTAACAAAGCAACCTGTGGGGAGAGTCAGGGTGGGGTCTTGGCTTTCACCTTGGCTCCTGGCACACATGGAAACCAAGAAAAAGCCACCTTTCCCAAACCAAGAGACTGCTGCTGAATTTCCAGCCCAGATTTCAGAAGAGACATGACTGCCCCAAGGTTATTTTAGGTAGCTACCCTGATTACAGCAGTTGTGCTGCAGTACTGACCCAGTCCTGCTTGCTGCTGAAATGAAGCGACACAGCAGATTCGGAGCAACTTCCACAAGCTGAAAATCAATACATTGAAAGAACACGGACGAGTTCTGATCCCAGTCACATCTGGGGCATTCTGGAAGCTGCAGCAGCGTTGTTAAGCCAGCCTGTTGCTGAAGCTCTTCTTCAGACCAGCTGCTCCCATGTTCCCACCATCCCACTTGCACACAGGGTTTGGAGTGGTGTAAGTCAACACCTCCACTCAGTTCACTCATTCGTGCTCTTTCCAGCTTTCCATGCAGGGCCAGATGAGATCACTGTTTGTTTGTTTGTTTGTTATTTCTTGGTCAGTGCCTCTGACAAGTTCATAAAACAATATTAATGGATCAACGCAGAAAACAAAAGATTTACATATTTTAGCAAGCTGAAAAGCAAATAGATTTACAGTTAGCACCGAGAACAACAGAATAGCTTGTTTGGGACAAAATGTTATGTTTGCATTAAAATTTGAGAAATTTCATTAAATTTCATTTTTTTTTAACTGGCATTAAGGATGGTGGCAAGTGTTAAGATATTTGTTCTCATTGGAAAATCAAAACATTCTGTTTTGAAGGGTGCTTTTTCTGAATGTTTGTTTGTTTGCCTCAGCGGGAACAATTCTGCAGAAATGAGGCAAATTCTCAAAGAGCTTTCATGTTGCTGAATCCCTGTTTAAAAAAAAAAAGGAAAAAAAAAAAAAGGCAGCTAGAGTTGTTCCCAGCATTTCTTCCAAACTTTTACAGAAATTAGAGGGAAATGGTACTGATTAAGATGGGGTGGGGGGGCATCACCCTTGCAGTAACTCTATCCAAGGCAATGGATTTACTCAAGATGACTTTTGGGTCATGGTATTTCTAAAGTCTATAGTCTTCAGCAGTTCATTTACAGAACATTCTTCTTCAATGACATGAGGGCAAAATATTGCAGATAATGGCCCCAATGTTTATACAAGACAAAAGAAGCAGGATTTACTCAGACAGCAACAGGCAGGTGCTGAGGTGTGGATGCAGATGGGCAGTAGGTTCACTGCATGGTGCAGCCAACTCAGCAGGACAGCAATGGCAGCACATCTGAAAGGGACCTGCCTTTGACCTCCTCTCCCTCCTCACTTCTTGGTTTTATTTGGTTTTTTTCATTTGCTATGTCAGGTCCTTCAACCATTAACCTTCAATGTGTCATTAACCCACATTTTAGAGGCTCCACCCTCCCATTTTGCCAGCCTGTGGCAGCTCCACTCGTGCAGTCCATTTAGGTCACCCAGGAGCCAGACTTCATCCATGGGAGTGAGAGAGAGGACACCCACATGAAAAGCCCATGAGTCTTTCAGACAGGGACAAGTGTCCTTCCAAAGAGTGCACATGGTTCCAAAGGGAAGGCAGAGGAATTTGCATTAAAATAAAGTGTTGGTTATGGGAGTTAAAAAAATACACATAACTGGGAAACACTCTTCCCCATAAACTGGAAAAATACCAGCTATTGTGGGCTATTTGCCAAGGATTCAAATTCTCATGAGCTAGCTTCTCTGAGCTCATTTGAAAATCCTCATGAACTCTGTTGCCATTCACTCATTAGGTTCAGGATGAAGACAAACCCTGGAAGCTGCTGGGAATCCAGAGGGCTGCCAGTCCTCCCAAATCCGAGCGTGGGACTCAGCTGAGCTTTCCCCACCCCACAGAAAGCAGATGAAATAATGTTTGGGCTCGTTCTGTCCATCCCCCATGTGGTGGAAGCAGAGGCAGGGATCAGCTCACTTTTGTTTGCAAGCTTTCACAATAGCAAAGGGGTTGGCAGAAAATCAGGTATCTGCGTCTGTATTTGCAAGGAAGCCCAAGGCTGCTGTCCAGCTCCAACTTGACAACTGCCCACGCTGTGGCACACAACCACAGAGCCCCTCTGGATGGCCTGGTCATATGATGGGCTCAGTCCACCTTCAGGTCACTGGGCCCTGGTGCCCGGCCGTGGGCATCCCTAGGGACATTAAGAACATGCCTTGGGGTTTATCTGTTTTACACTTTGCCTGGCTATTTGTCCACGGGTCTGACAGCAGCCACATCTGTCCTTGTCCATACCCAGGGGCTGGGGAGCCTGCTCAGGGGTAAAGCTTTAAGCATGAATAATGCATGCTACCAGCCATATGGGCACGTGGCATTACCTGTAGGTAGATGTGTGCGTGTGTGTCAGCTCTGGGGAGCTGATCCAAGCATGCAGCAGGGAGGCAAATGCTGCACATTGCACAAGCTCCCTGAAGTGAGGAGGGAGTGTAGGACCCCCTGCCACAAAGTGCTTATTTGATTTCATTTTAGATAAGGACATTCCAAAGTTAAAATCCAAGCCTTGATAATGGTGATGAAAAATGAAACTAGTGTTGAATGCTCACTGCCATTCCCTATTTTTTTTCTTTTCACAAAGACATGAGCAAGTTCTTTCTAAATTATAAATAAAATATGATACCTGGAAAAGAAGGAAAATTCAGGGGTAAGGCTCAGCTCAGTCTCTTGACCTCTTTGCTGTGCAGCTGAGCAGCCAACACTGGGACACGATTCCAAGACAGACTGTGGGCATGTCCATAGCTGTGCACAGCTGAGAAAATAAAAGACCCTCAGCTAGGGCAATAGCCCAGATAAAGCATCACCTTTCCCCGCCACCCCAGCAGCTGGGGGTGTCACTGATTTCCCCAAAGCCACAGACTAGAGTCCAGTGTCACCCCCCCAGCCATGGCTGTGGGACACGTGGGTGGCAGTAGCATGTGCCTCTGAGATGAGCTCATCAAGTCAGTCACCTCCTGATTTTCTTCTTGGGTAGATTTTCACAACTCCAGCTGCACAAGTTGAATGTACTGTGTGTTTTCCCCTGGTGCAGGGGAAAACACCCTCTCCCCTGGAGACCTGGAGGCACAGCTGAGGATGTGTGGGCAACCTGGGCTGGGCTGTTGCTGTTTCCAGGGGAAAGCTGCTGAGGGAGGATTTGGAACATCCAGCATTGATTTTTGGATGCCAGTGTCCAGGAAGATAGAGACCGTTTGGGGGATTTGGGGTGCTCTTTTTTTGTTTAACAGAAACATTCTTCTAAGAGATTTTTGGAAGCGCTGCTGATAAACCTCAACACTGAAATCCAGGTTAATGGAGCAGGGGAGGTTTGCATGGCACAGCGTCAGATTTGGAAGAAAACCAACAAAGATCAACCTGGCTTAGCCCCAAATCTCACAGGGGCTCACAGAGAGCCATTTCAGGCTGCTGTCTGCACAGAGGAGGTTTGGTCTTTCAAAACTTTTTGTATCGAAATCTCTTTTGCAGTTTGCAAGGGACGAGCAGTGATTAGCTTTGATGCAGATTGCTGGGGAGGCCACAAACATCTGCCACTGCTTTCCTCCCACCATCCCAATGCACAGGGGGAGGTAACTCAGGGAGAAGGTTATGCATGTTTTCTTTGCTGCTATTTCAGAATATGGTTTGTAAATTTTAATTCTAGTGATGGCCTGATGATGTTACCTGATGAAATGCAACCAGAATTGTGACCTGCAGCAGGCAGAGAAGAGCCACTTGTGGGGTAGCTCTCGAGATGT
Source organism: Aphelocoma coerulescens (assembly GCF_041296385.1). Taxonomy (NCBI): domain Eukaryota; kingdom Metazoa; phylum Chordata; class Aves; order Passeriformes; family Corvidae; genus Aphelocoma; species Aphelocoma coerulescens. The sequence goes on along the minus strand of NC_091028.1, from coordinate 13,981,045 downwards.
CCCACATTAGGTCCACAAAGTCATGGTGCCTTTCTGAAGATGAAAAACTTTAAAAGAGTGATTTAAAGGTAAGAGCACACACTGGCTCGTTCAGGCAGAACCACTCTGCCCCCTCCCTGAGCCTACCTTTAATATCTAATTATCAGGACTAATGACTGATTATGTGTCTCCAGTGTTCTCGACTTTTAATAATTCCTGTCCCAATATGCTTTACCGCTTTCCGGGGGAAATGTTATCTGAAGTGTGAAATTAACCATTCTTTTGTTATGAACTCACCACTTGGCCATAGCTGCTACATAGTTTCAAACCTGAAACATATTTGAACTGTTTCCAAGTTCATCTAGAGCGTGACCTTGTGTGTTTTAATAATTATAATTTCCTCAGTAAAGTACAGCTCTAGAACCAGAGAAAAAAATGTACAGACAGCTGCAGGGGTGGGGATGGCTGACCTTAACGATGAGCTTTACAAATATAGCAGGAGGAAAGCGATAAATCTCTGAAACCAAAGTGCTTTCTCATTTTAACCCCTAGTATGCAGCAACACTCTGATGGTAGAGGGGAGCAGACCTTCCTGCAGGCTGCCCCAGTGGCAGTGGAGATGGGAATGTGGAAGGACAATACAGAGGACGTATCAGGTTGATCTTTCTTTTCCCATTGAGCTGCTCACGTGTCAGATTTTCATCTCCAGAGTGGTGGTGTAAATCAGCTGAATGCAGCAGGATTTGCCCCTGCTCTGCAGAGCCCTGGGTATGCGTGCACATGTGAGTAATCCCGTTGGAATCAAGGACTTGAAAGGGGAGCGTGCATGAGAGTAGTGTTTTGTAGATATAAGGGCTGGAATCTGGGCCACATGGCTCAGGACAAAGAGACATGTCAGTTCTGCACAAATAACACAGGCATTCGCCTTCCAAACTCCAACCTACTTAGCAAGTGCCAGAGTCACTCTTTCCATCCCACGTCTTGGGGAGCGGGGACCAGGACAGGGGGGTGACCTTCGCAGGAGCTCGGATGAGCCCAGGGACTGGGTGCTCCTGGCAGCCAGGGAGAGGTGGGTGCACTGCAGCCTGCATGCTCTGATGGGGCAGTGCATGGGAGCTCGCTGTGCAAGCAGGGAAGAGCTGTGCTTTGAGCCGTGATCTTGCTGGGAACAAAAGTCTGCTGCAGCCTGCTGTAGGTACCATCTCTGCTGCAGGGCAGTTCTGACCATAGCAGGAGGAAATAGCCTCTGTTTCTCCTCCAAACACTTTCCCTCTGTACAGCAATCAACTCCTAAAGCCTCAATGAAAGAGGGTTACAAAACAATCAAAGGAGAGAGGCAGTGTGAGAGACCACCCAGGTCAGGGTGCGTCTGCAGGCATGCATCACTCCATGCAGTGTAAGACTTCTCTGAGCCACTTCTGGGAGATTTTACCGTAGGAATATGACTAACACAACACTTGGCAAAGCAAAGACTAATAGTGTGATTGTTCTGTCGGCTTCTTCCCTTCTTGAGTAATATCGTGCTGAGCAGTGTTCGAGTGAGCGATCTGAAAGGCCTTTTCATTATTGTATCGAAAACTCCTCTGACTGCAGATCTCTTAATCAAAGGACTTTTATGTAAAGTCACATTTTTTCCAAAACCAGAAAAGTTCAGGCTCAGAGCATAAACATTAGACTCATTATTTAGAAATAGCAAGTAAGTCCTTTGGGTTCTGGTATCAGATCAAAGCTAAAAAATTAAATTGCTTCAGAAAAAAAAAATTAGTTCATTTTGGGAATCAGCATATTTCTTGTTTGCTTTTTCATTATGGAGCTAAAAAAAGGAATAGTGAGATTCTGCCGGTGGTTTTCAAGTGTTTTCCAAAGCTGGATGGATGCTGCATGCTAAGAGCTTCCATAGTCTGCAGAGGCAGAAAATATTTTGTTGACATGACAATAAAAACATTCTGCAGATTTATCGAATTATTTTCTCCATCACCATCCACAGCCACAAGAAAGCAGCATGATCCCCACACTGCCACGGAACAGAAACCTGCTCTCAGCTGGCACTGCCTTTGAACTGAAGTGCTGGAATCTGCCCCAACACGTGGAGGAAGAGATTTCCCTCCCTTCTCTTGTGGGTGAGACTTGGGAAGAGGCCGCAGGTCAGCAGTGTCCCCCACAAACATATGGCCTGACCACGTTGTCCCAAAGAAATCACTCCTTTTGGGGCTGCCCAGTGGTAGCCACTTTAGTAATGGTGGTTTGGGCAGAGATAATTAGTTTATTATTGCTAATGGGTGTAGCACCACTATTCTGGTCATCAGTGCTGTCCATCTTCCTCCAGCCCTACCTGCCACACTTCTGTCTCCTCCTTGCTTGTGGCCTTTGCCTGATTTTTAGGTTGTGGATCCACAGGTGATGGAATTGGCTCTTGGCACAGGTGGATGATGGAGATGTGGGGGTGGTGGAGAGCCATGTCCCACAGATCAGACACTGCCAAGACAGACACTTTCTCCATCCAAGACAAATCCCACCCTGGAAACAGCTGCTGCTGACAGCAGCTCCCACCCCTCTGGTGGTGCTGGATGCTGAGTCCAAGGCGTTGACTGCCATGTTGGGGTATCTCAGGAGAGAGGGAGCAAGGGGAGAGGCCAGACTAATATTTGGGATTGCTTTTTTTTTACCATTGCCTTCCTGATATTTTTCCCCAGCATCCATTATCTGTTGTGCTCACAAGGCAAACATGACCAACCTTAATTCCTGCTGATTTTTGTGAACTCTGCAAGTGCCTCAGAGAGAGGTGGGACTCTCGAGAAGTACCAGGGAGAGCAGGCTGCTGAGGGTTGAGGAATGGCAGAAATGCCAGCATGTTTTCTGTTTGTGACACCGTGGCTGATGGGCATCATTTAATCACACAGCAAGACTGGTTCACTCTACCTTTACACCAGTCCTTAAGATGTTTCCCTTATCTCTGACTTTCTGTGGAGGGCTGGGGTTTTCCCTGCCTGGTTCCTCTCTCACCTACAGACGGCTTTCAGTGCTTAATCCCTGGGAAATGTGAGTTGTCCCCATGACTCAGCCGCTGTTTCCCTGCTCGGCTGTCACACGGTGTTTCATCTTTTCACTTCTCAGTCCCCATCTGTACAAAGAGGTCAGTAATGAGAGGAAAACAAGCATAGCAGGGCCAGCTACACACAGATCCCCAAGTGTTGAGGGGCCATACAATTTCTTAAATGAATTGGTCACATGATACTCATGATACTCTTTTTTTTTTCTTTTTCCTCCTTTGCTGGGTAATTGGAACTTCATAGACATTAAGAATCTGAAACATGCGTAACAGTTCTTTATGTACAAACAGCTTTTTCTCTGCAAACTGAGGGGTTTGTGGGGAAGAGAGTCTTTCTGTGAACACTGGAGAGAGCAAGCACCTGTTTCCCACAAGTGTTACAATTCCCACAACTGGCACGAACAGTTGATATTCAGGGTATAAATGCAAATTTTCCATCTCTGCATCTCAGGATTAGCTGTGTTGTCCCCAGTTAAACCTCCTCATCGAATATATATAACTAAATCTTTCCAAATGACCATGCCCTGCTCCCTCTCATAAGTTCTGCCTTCATCTGGCCTAACTTCTGCCCGAGTCTTTGCATTTGCCATAGGCTCAGCACTTGAAGACCTCAATTAATCTCCTAGATTTGGAGGCCTCCAGCTAGAAGAGACAGGAGGCCCAAGAACGTGGGTGGATGAGTTGCTGCTCTGGGTCTCATAGAATGGGAGACACGTAGCCATCAGTTTGGCACCGTGCCAATGGAAAGGCCCCTGCTGAAGCCAGAGTGTGTAATCTGAACTTGTAAATTCAGTAACATGGGAACCAATTTCACAGAAACCCAAGCTTCAGCAGGCAAGGCTGCACTCTGCTGCTGCTCCTCGGTGAACGACACACAGTGAAGGTTGGGATTGAGCTGATGCTGAGCTGGCAGCAATGCTGAATCCTCTGGAATTTGTGTGCTGTCTTCAGAAAGGGGGAATAATATAGAAAACCCTCTTCTGGCCACCCACTTCTGTGCTGCCACTCAGCCCTGACCCATTATTTGGGAAATTTCTACTTGAGGAAGGAAAGGATAAATCAGAGTACATTAAAAAAATAGCTTGAAATTCTGGCTCAAGGCAGGGAATCAGAGGAGAGCAGAGTCCAAACTTTTCTGCTAGTTTGGTAAAATGGTGTGATATGATCTATTAAGCAGGGGAAAGGAAAAAAGACAAGCTCTTCTGCAGGCATTGCTGGGCAATGTGAAGAGACACCTGGGAAGAGACTTTCTAGCAGAAAGAAGTGGGCTCAAGGAGGTAGAAGTGCCTCTTTCTTAGATGTTATTTTGCTTAACTACCTTCAGCACCATCTGATGGAGCTCACTGATCACACCATCACGCTTCCCAGTGTGGGGAGATCGTGTGTTACACACGCTTGAACACGGAGAGCTGGGGCTGGACGCCAAGAAAGCAGCTGGGAAAACACACCACAGCCAAGGGACCTCTGCACAGGCACCACCAGACGGGCTCTGGACATGGAGGCCCAGCTGCAACAACCCTGCACCCCACTCCAGTGACAGCACAGCATCACACCATGGCAGGAAAGCTGCTTTTTTGGGAAATGGGAATAACACCAGCACAAATCGCTCCCAACTGAATTGTTCATGGACCTTCAGACACCATCAAAGTCAGGAGCACAGCATGTTCATGGCCAAAATCAATCACTCCATTCTCACACTGGGAGGGGGAAGGGGCAGCACTAAAGAGATGCTATTCTGTGTTTGAAGGAAACACTCCACCAGAGACCTATTTTTCTTTCTATAAGAGAGTAAATTGGCCATAACTGCAAATGAACTGCAGGGATCCACTACAGAGCAGGATAAAAAATTCATTTTATTGCATTGCAATTTCAGAATTTAAAGAGTAGAAAGTATTGATTTAAATAATTAAACCATTTTGTAATCTTATACTTAAAAGTGTCTGCCTGTAAACATGGACAAAAAGGACATTATAAGCTTTTGAGGAGAACATAAGAGTCCAAGACTCAGGGAGACTTCTGGTTCTCTGAAACTCTTAAGTGGTCATCCAAACATGTTTTAAACTCTGGCCTGCCTGCATTTTTGCAAGTGGCAGAGATGCTCCACTTGTTTCTCATGCCCAGACTTCACCCTTCAGTGCTCCACTTGTTCTCTGCACACCTTGAGTCCTGGCTGTCAGTCTTTGCCTCTGTGTCCTGAGCCCCTCTGAGCAGTTTTCATGTCTCTGGGCTGCAGTCTCTCTCTTTGTTTCATATCTGAACCTATCCCTACACTTCCATATCTGCACTTATAAAGTATCTCTTTTCTGGTATTACTTACTTGTAATCACTCTATAATTACATTGTGGAGCCCTGTCAGGCTCCCAGGAACAAAGCTCGTATGAAGGATGCAAAAATGGACCTCTATCTCAGGGAAAATTGTGCCATGGCAGAGATGAGGAAGTTGTTTGATCATTAGTCTTATCTAGAACAAATTACACATAATAACCTTTAATATTTTCTATCAGATTTGGTTCTTCAGAGAGACACAATTTTTTTTAAAATTAATCTGTATTTAACGGAATCATTTAAGTATATCTGAGCCCCCAAAATAAAATACTTAAATGTGCATTAAAAAATAAACAAATCACTAGTTCACTGAATGTGGCCCTTGTCTCACTGCCCTTGACATAGGCTTTAGAACTCAAAACTTTTGTATTGACTTAAGATAAATGCTGCAAGACCATAAGCAATCCATTGTTCTTAAGGTACCCAATAATCTAGTCCTTTTATTTAAATATGATATAAGTAATCCCAGAGCCAATGAAAGCACGGAGTGACTAGGTGCTACGTTCCACAAATACTGTATTGCATAGAAGAGTTTAACTCCTTATCAGAAGAACAGTTGGCTGTGACCGTATTAACAATTATATTATCAGTTTTCCTTGGCAACATTTATGTGTCAAAATGTATCATGGGTTTCACAGCTTAGCTCCAGAAATAGGCTGTGATCCGGGTGACATCATACTTCTCTCCATAAACCCCTTCTTTTTTTGCTTTTCATCCTTCCATAAACACTCGTACTCCCAGCCCTACGCTGGACCCACTCAGGCCACTGAGGCATAACGAGCTCTTCCCACCTTTCAGCATCACAGCCTGGCAGGAGGGTTGAAAATTTTACCAAAACAGCGTTTTTTGTGCTGGAGAACCGGAGACTTTGTGGCTCTGCTGTGGCAGCGTGGGAGAAGTGCAGAGGCCGCGTTAAAACCGTGACCACTGTGGGGTGGACAGGCACCAGAGGCTGTGGGTGACTGAACAGGGCTGTGGGCTCGCTGTGGGATGTCAAAGGATAAGAACGTGCCAGGGCTGGGAGGTGCAACTCCCTCTCTCCATCCGCGTCCCGGGATGAGCCGCGCCATCGTTCCGCCCGCGGCACGGAGCAGGGGAAGGCTGGGAAAAGCCAGGCAGAGCCGAAAGCCTCCTCTCCAAAGCCTAACTGGGGTTTTTAAACACTAAGGAACACGATTCTTACAAAGGAAGCCTTAGAAAGTGGCATTGTGAAACTGCATTGCAAAACTCAGTAAAGTGAAGCTGCAAACAGCTACGCAACAGTGCCGTGTTGGAGGCTGGGTGCCGCTGGGGTGATTCACGAGCAAACGTTGCACTGTCTTTTCAATTTTGTTATTTTGTTGGTGTCTTTTCAATTTTTTCACAGGTGTATATTAAGGAAAAATTCTAGAATATGTTTATGGCATTCAAAGGCATTCTGTCAAGCCTTTCCTTTTGAAAGTCATGAAGGGTGAGGTAATAACTAAAAACGTGTAATACGTCGTCACAATCAGTTCCATGTCTTCATGAATGAAGCCACAGTCCAAAACATTTTCCTTTATTTTGGAGGACCAGTTTCCCAGATCTCCACATAATTGGCTTTTACCTTCAAAATCTAGGAAGTTGTAAGATGGGGTAAAAAAAGAAACCAACCAACCAAAAAAAAATCCACCACTGAATTGAAAAGTTGTCTTAGGAATCACTCAGGAAAACTAAAACAACGAAGCTAAACTTTGAAATCGAGTGTTTGGATCACATTAAACTCTGGGACAGGGTTACTCAAGTTTTAGCCATTCCAGTTTTGATTTCATTTACTTTGGAAAAGAGTTCAGCAGCAGTGAACTTAAGGCACTACTGTCAGTAGCTGAAGAGAAGCTTTATAATGCACTTTAAGATCTTTTGGGTTTTTTTGGAAGCTTCTGTGTACTTCTTCATGCAAAGAGCTCTTCACTGGACAGATAGCATCTGAATATTGGGATGTTCCTATCAATCCCTGCAGAAGATTGGAAGTGACACACAGCCCAAAATAAAGATATACTTAAAAATTTCTTGGTTTTTTTTTTTTTCCATTTCCTTTTATTTTTCCCTCCAAAACCCAGAGGCATAATTAAAAAAAAAAAAAAAAAGAGAGAGAGAGAGAAGAGAGAGAGAGGGGAAAAATACAGTGGAATTGCAGAACAAACAAGATGGCAAAATAACAGAACTATTTTTTAATAAGCTGGGAATTTGCCTCAGTATGCAGTTCTTGGAGGAGAGGAAGTTTCTGTGAGCTGGCCAGATTGCCTGTTGCAGACATATGGACACCTGGAAGAAAAGACAAAAGAAAGTTTTATTCTTGTATAATCCTAAGGTTTTGTGACAAGGATAAGTACTCCTTGTTAAGGAAATCTTGAAAGATTGCAGAACCTGTAAATTGCAGCTTTCACTGGTTAGATGATAAAGAAGCATAAACCTGGGATCTTTACTCTTCCTGTGAATGCAGGATAACTCCTTTAACATTGATGGAGGAAAGTTGTTTTTGAGAGGATAGTCCAGCTGGTGAAAATAAAATACACTGAGAAAAGTGGAGATGGGGAGGGAGAGGAAGGGGAAATTCTATAAATAAAACCTATATTTGAGTTAAGCCCTTCTTGAGCTTTAATGACTTATGTTTCCTAAGGGAAGAGAGGAATAAGAGCTGTGATGAGGGAGACAAATACTTGTTGAAAATTCAGGAGATATTTTCCAGGGTCCCAGCCTTGAGGCTGAATGGGAGCAGAGCTTGACTCACACGAGGAAAAATACAAGATTAATGAGGAGAGCTGTAAAATCCAGAAGAGAAGAGAGATGCAGAGATGTGTTCCTCTCACTGAGACTGAGCATGGGATAGAGGAGGATTAGAACCTAAACATTGCTCATGTGTCAACTTTTCTTCAAACCTAAGCTATGGAAAGCTTCTTACCTCTGGGATGATTTTGCTGGTCTTTCTAAACCTTAATTAGCTAGCTATTAATTCCCTATCATCATTATTTATTCTAATCTATTACATGGAGGCTGGGACCAGCTGTGAAGCTGAAGGGAGGGATCTCTGGAGCACCACAGTCTCTGTTCCAGTGACACTTTGCTGTGGGTGTCCAGGACAGGAAAAGGGTTGCAGTTTATGCGGTTTATTCTGAGCTCTTTTGTAGTATGAGATGACCTGAATTATGCCTAAATATTGGCATTGACCTCAGCAGTTTTACAGGGTTCTCTGGTAGCTCTGGGCACTCTTGCTGGGGACATCTTTGGTGAAAAAGCAACAGCAAAAGAGCCGTCCTGCTTCAGCAAATGTTCCCTGAGCTGTGTGTGTTATTAAACACACTTAATGTGTCGGTCATCTTTTGTTCTTGGGATGCAATGGGGCGTGATACAGAACCTTCCCTTGACACAGGAGTGCTGGAAAGGGGCATTCAATGCTACCTCTGACCTTAAAGGGAGATGAATTTCAAGAAACAATTAGGAGTGGAGAAACCAAACCTTCTTAATGCACCAAAAAGGAAGGAGGGTATCCCCTTCCCTTCCCTTGCAGAGATCTTCCTTAAAATGAAGTCCTTCTATTCTATTTGCAGCAAAGCAAATGTGTGTGGAAGTGTGTCACTCAGTTAGATGTCATCCAACAGTTGTGACACTCCATTTTTAAAGGAAATGTGTTTTGCCATCAGGACTTACAGCACTAATATTACCAGTATCATTTTCGTACTCCATGATCTGCAAGTACATCAACCCAAACACCAAGGTTGCTGTTACAAGGGAGCATGTGGTTATCTAAAGGCAATACAGAAGTCACACAGGCTGCAGGTGTTTTACTGGAGTGCTTCAGAGGCACTTTCTCCTTAGGGGTTGACACAGACGTGTCTCTATAATTCAGAATTCATATTGGGTTACCAGAGCTCTTAACATGTGCTTACTGGAGGTGTTAAAAATATTCCCATCCCCCTCGTGAAGTGCTTGGATAGGCTGTGTGTATGTCTCAGTGCAAGCACAGTTCCTCAGGTGCTGTTTGTGTGTCCTTGTGACCAGACTTAGACTGTTTGTGGATAGCCCAGCCTCTGGCACGGGTAAGGATGAGGAATGCAACCACCTAAATGACATCTTTTAGCATTGGAATTTGTTTCTCTCACAGGGCCTGAGAAACAGAGAATCTACCAGTAAAAGGCATCTCCCTTTGCAGTTAGAAATAAATATTTTCATGATATCTCCCAAATATTTGATGAAGGCAGAAACACTGAAAAATCTACAACACTGAAGGCACTTTTTTCCCACTGGCACACTGGAAACAGATGTTGTGGGAACCAGTGGGACTTTAGGTCCACAGCGCTTGTATTCACTTGGCCACAAGATAAGGTGGAGGTGAATCTCTTCATGTTCTGAGTATTGAGAAAAAGGAGGAGGTGGAGCAAAGTGTTACCTCTCAGCTGAACTTGAGAAAAGACACAGCCTTACTAAATCATTCGTTTGAACAGAAACATCAGACGTCCACCACCCTGGAATGGTGAACGTTGGTGCAGAGGAGCAGAAATTGAGGTTTCTCCTCATTTAGCCCCCAAGGTTTTCTCCTCTCTGTGCCAGTAGTGTTCTAGGGCACTTCTGCCCACAGATCATTCCCATGCTTGATGGCTTTTTTCACACCAGAAGTGGGGCTGTTGGGAACAGGTAACAGCACTCCTGCTCTGTCTGGAACGTGGGATTTCTGCGGTCACACACATCCTGTCCTTGGGTGTCTCAAGTCAACTTGTGTCAAGAAAATGCATTTGTCAAACACATGTGTTGACTTTTCTGAGCAAGTTGCACAAGATGCTCACCTCTCCTTTCTAAAAAACGGGTTGTGTTGCAGCCAACATTGCTATCAGAGCTCAGGAACAAATAAACGTGTGGCTCATCTCCAAGGGGCTTTCCCCCTGTTTCCTCACAACTGACAAAGAAGCCAATGTTGTTTAAGAGTAAGACAGGATGACAAATCCATGCATGTGCTCTACTTTGTAGCTGTCTGAGCCTGCTGCAGAGTTGTCTTAAGAATGACGGCATTATTATATATTTCCTGGCACAGACGACCTAAACTGATGCCCATTTTCTTCCATCTGCCCTGGGAACTGCAAGGAAAAGAACACACAATTGTACCCCGGATGGATTAAAGCAGGAAATATCATCTAAAATGATGGAAAAGCTTGTTGTCAAGCAAAAAAAAAAAAAAAAAAAAGGTCAAAATAATAATTGAAAATATTAACAGTGGACAGATTTCTGTTGCGGTTCATGAGTGGATGTAAAAGTGGAACAATCTCAGTAGAGCAATTGTGTTGTGTTATGTCACATTGTGGCCCCAATTACTGCAGAAACCTTCTTCAGGATGCCTACAAGCATGAAATACTTGGGTAGGGGATTGATTTATTTTAGCTGTTTGAAACACATATCCAGCAGAGGAAATTTGGCCAATTAAAAAACAAACGCGCCCATCAAAGAACCACAGCACAGTCTTAATTTTTGTCAGGATTCACCCAATAAGAAATAACAAATTAACCTAATCCATCTCGGGGAGCCTGTCAGGCTTGTAGGCAAAGGAAACCAAGCTGTGCCATGGAAGGATCCCACGCAGTTTGCTGCAGCCAGAAAGATCTGCTCCTCTTCCTCATTAGCTGCTCTCCCGTGTCTGAAATTTCCCGTCTCTAGGGAGTCAGGCTGGAAAGGAGTCTGCTGTGGAAGCTGCTACTGCAAAGTTAAGATCTGATAAGAGGGGGAGACAAACCAGAGCCAGCTAACAGCTCTCTTCCTCCTCCTGATTCTGCCATTTGCCTCTGGCTGCTCTTCTCCCACGTTGTGCGTGAGGACGGAGAAATATGGATTTGCAATTGTTTGGAAACTCCTTGTAACCTCTGACTTTACTGCCAGCTCCTCATCTCTTAGAAGCCTACTTAAATTACAATAAAACAGCCCAAAAAGTCCTCCCCTCTTCCTCCTGTTTCCTGTAACTAGAATTAAGCTCTACCCTGACTCTCATAACAACTGTGGGTTTATGAGCTACCTACACGTCCAGAAATTCCTCCTGGGAGATCCATTAATGAATGAGAAACAGCAGTACTGAGCGAGCTGGGGAAGAGTTTGCACCTGGCAGAAAGGTCTGATGGAATCATCACCAAATTGTGATGGTGAAGACTGGAGAGTGTCCTTGGATGTCCCTGTGAAGTGGAACCATCTGGACACAGCCCTGGGCAGCCTACTTTAGCTGACCCTGCTTGAGATTGGGTTGGACATGGTGACCTTTAGAGCTCCCTTCCAACCTCAGCCTTTCTGTGATTTTGTGAGCCCACTGATTAACTTCGTTTTGCCCAATCTGTGCAATTTCTCACTGCCTTTGTAGCTCATGGATGTAGCACCCATTTCCTACACTTAGTTATCCATTTTTTTTGTATTAGAAAAAAAAAGACCTCCCTGTCTCACGCATGTCTTCTGCTGAGACTTGCCCTGAACACCTCTTACCTTGACAGACCTGTAAATCTGATGACACTCTCCCTTTGGCTCATAGCTTTGGCTTGGGGGGGAGGGTTTGTGGGGAGATGAGGGACTGGGGACTGGAATATCTTTTCTATTTTGCTTTCTGGGGTTAAATATATTGCTTTCTCTTGGTTTAGACTGGCAATTTTCCCACTGACACCCTGGGTGGTAACATGGCCATGCTAAATTCAAACTCCCTCTCAGGCTCACTGGAGACAGAATTTCAGCCAGTGTCTTCTGTCACATTGCCCTAGGTCAGCTCTAACATTTAGGACTTTTGAAAATGACATGTAGGTCCCCTGAAGCTCCCTCTTCCCACTGAGAGAGGGACATGAAGGTCCCTCTTCCCACTGAAATAACTGATTTAGAAAGATCTGGTCTTTGACTCCTGGAAAATTATAATCTGTATTCAGAGAGATGCATATTCTAACAACTGAAATTTCGTTAGATGATCTGATCTCCTCTATGACTCACTCAATGTCATTTAACTGCAGAGTTCTCTAACTCCTTGATTAAGAAATGTCTTATCTGTAGGCATCTAGTCACCATCTGAAGACTTCAGGAGACAGGCAGATAAAAAGCACTCCTTCATCTCTTTGCTGTATTTCCTTCTTAGACTTCAGTCTGTTACATCCTCTTTACATCCTGTCAATGAATACAGTAATGGGAGAATATGAAAAACAGGGAGGGCTTAGTGATTTACAATCAGAATGAATGGTATCCCTCAAAGTTAGGGGCATGTGAAACTTGTCAATATGTATTGGAGTGTTTTTAATTTGGGGAGAGAGTTTCCATGGGGTCAGTTGGGAATATAAACAAACTTGCTTTCACATTGCTGAGATTTTGACTTTGTTTTTCAGTTATCAAAACACTCCAGCCAGCTCAGAGACTAATGAGAATTCCACCCACCAAAACCAAATTATGTTTATGATGAGTAGAAATGGTTAAAAATTCTGACTTTTGAGTGCTTGATGAAAGTGTGTCGATCATTTTTCAAACAGGAAAGAATACATTCTGATGTAAATATGGTCAAAGACTCTTTTCCATACCAATTTTCTGTGTAATTAATAACATGTTGGGTTGGGTTTGTTTATTTTTTAAGTACAGAGATCTTCACAAAAGCTGTGGTTGATTCTGAATTAGGATATGGTTCGTATAAAAGTAACCCAGAGAAAGAAAGCCATAAATCAGACAGTCGAGTTTATGATCATAAAAAAGTTATTACCTTTGCAATAATGCTTTTTCTTCACTAGAAGGGGGGAAAAAAGGAGATAATTTATAAAATACAACCAAAAAATTAATTTCAAAATAAGTTGATTGCAACCCATGCCCCTATCCAAACTCCACTAGCAGCTGGCTATTTTGGTGTAAAAATACATAATTTTTTTTCCTCCTGTCAAGTCATATGCTAAGATCAGAAGGAAGATATGGAAAAGGTCAATAAGGATCAGCCTTTGAGAGGGACAGATTGCTCATTAATGAGTGCAATAGACTGATCACCACAGAAAGAATAAAATTTAGTGATTGTATCTAAGAAGTATGAATGTTTTTCTTGTCAAATGTCATTCTCTTTAGAACTTGGCAATAGTAACTTACTGCAATTTTCTTTCAAGTGAATTTCAGCTGGGCTGTGACTCTGTGTGTAATCTTTTTCTCATGATGGTAGTAAAATTTGACATATCAACTGTATATTTACAATGGAAATAAACTTCATTATGAGTCCCCAAAGGGATCTGATCTAAATCTCACTGAATGAAAAATGGAAACACTCCCATTGACTTCTCTGATCTTTGGTCAAACTATTGTAGCTGTAGAATTCTCTCACTTTCCCCCTTTATGCTTTGCTTTTGGAAACCACACATATTTTAAATCTCTGTATCCGAGTCATCTCTTCTTTTGTTCCCATTGTCTCACAGAGCATTGGAGGCACACTTGCAATGTAAAACTGAAGAATTATCATCTTGTTTCAGTGCTGTTTTCTTGGCAGCAGAGTGTACGAGTACGACAGGGCTAAAATCCCAAGTTTACATTGGGCTGCACGGAGCAGATTTCACAGGAAGGTAACTGCTGACTTCTGTAGCATCCTGACCGGTTTCAGGGGAGTAGAATTTGGCCCCATTTCTGCAAAATAACTGTGGCTTTCCTTAGCAGTCTGATCACGTCATAATTCACTTTAATACTCATGTATACTGGCCCAAGGGCTTATATAATTATTGTGCCTGTCTCATCATGAAAGATGTATAACTCACACCTGAATACAAGAGTAGGAACTTGTTGTTTTGTTTAGATTTTAAACATTTTAAAATCATTATTAAATGAGCAAATTACATATGCCCTGCAGAAGAGGGTACAAGTCAAAGCTCTCTGGGTACTTCTTACAACTCCTGCCACAGATTTTGAAGAGTAATATTTCATTAGAAGGAAACATTGATTAATAGGACTGTGATGAATTTATCTGAACATAATGCAGGGAGTAAAAAACAAAGAGAAACTCATTGAACATAAACTGCATTCCAGTGGGATTTCAGAATATTTCATAGATCAGTTAATACTTTACCCTAAGCCACAGGATGTCATATTCACGAGGGACTCTAATTACGCAGTTATGTGTCAGGAGTGTTATTTACAGAAAGGTTTCTGAACAACCCAGATGATCTTTTCTAGTTAGGATAAAGTCCCAGAAGATGGGACTGGGGAAGCAGAGATTCCCACATTAGCCACACATGCAAGCAACACACATGAAAGCAACAAAAAATCAAATACTCTATGAAAACAAGTGTCAGGGAGAAGATGATCTATAAACCCTAGGGAAGTGGGTAAAAAGGATCTCTTTCACTTCCACTGCCTTATACCAAGGTCTTTGGAGGTTTGCAAGTGGAAGTATTAAAACCCTGGACTGTGGTAAAGTGAAGAAGATGATGCAGACATGGGATAATCAAAGATTCTTCACGAAGGAAATGTGCCATGCTGATGGAAAAGCACTCAAGGGCACTGAGAAAGCTGTTTGCAGTCACTCCACATAAACAGCACTTCCCTTCCTACCTCACAGGGTACATTCAGACCTCCACTGTTAACAGGTATGTATTTAACTTTGTGGGGGTTTTTTCTGATTAATTTAATACTTGAGCAGATAACTATTATAAACACCATGAGTATTGGTTGTTGTAGGAACTGAAAGGAGTGCGAGTATGGGGCTGGAAAAGGCAGTTTCTTCCTTTTATTTTCCCTATAATTTATGTTAATGCTCTTAATTTTCTTTCTTCTCCAGCCAAATCAGCAGAATTTGTGTTAAGATATGTACTAAATGACTGCATTATTCAAGGCCAGCTCCACTCCTGGGGTCACTGTTACAGCTGACTGTCTGTAGAGTTATAACATCCTCCCTCCTCACAATGAGCAGGTGACAATTAGACCAGCTGTACCTCCTGTGAGGAAGAGGATGGGACAAGGGCTGAGCATTCACATCCTGCCTTCTCTGACTCAGGAAAAACCAAGTTTTGAGCTCCCTCTCAGGCAGCTTCTGCTCCTCTGCTGCTGTGACACGGTCAGTTAACACTGAAGTCTACAGCTTTTCTTTCTCTGTCACCCTGATGGGAGATGTCATGTCCAAAAGACTTTGGGGGAATTACAGATATTATAAAATCCAAAATCCTCCTTTGTGGCAAAGAAAAACAGATAAAAGCTAAGGAGGCCAGAAGGGCTCCACTACTGACTGTGCTGGTTCAGTTATTCCTGTCAGCCACAGCCTTGTACTTGTCTTTTCCCATGCAAAGGAAGGTTTTAGCTGGAGGATACTTGGGTTGGTGCTAATTTACCCATCCTGGCTGAAAGAGCTTTTATCTTTGTGGCAAAGCTAATCCTAAATCAGTATCATCCGTTTGACATTTACTTTCAACCCAGCCCAAAGTGAAACCTCAGATTTAGGTGAAGTTGTGCTCTGCTTTACACTAATGGTGCTCAGAGAGGCTACAGAGAGGCTACAGTCCTGACACCAGCCCTCCACAAACCCTTGTGACCTGCTGAAATCCAAGTCAAAGTGGCACCTCTAGCATCTTCTACAGTGTTTGATAAGTAAAACTCAATAAACTGAGTTTATATCTGTTATTCCCTACAACTTTCCTCATAACAGTGATCTTGCATTTTGTCCGAATGCTACCCCAACCTCCATCATACTCCAAAGGGAACAAAACCCAGCTCAGTCCTGTCATCTGCTTAATCTTTTTCTACTGTTACAGTCACCTGCCATGGCTGGCCAACCTTAATCCTTACCTTTTGTCAGATGTTTGTTCTCTTGGTAAAATATCTTGGTGCATCTTATGAAACAAGTCCAAGGATTTGCAGGAAAGCAAAGGGAAATTTCAGACTGAAAGCAGTGGAGGCTCTGGCTGTAAACTCATGAGGATGGCAGGGAGCAAACAGGGTGATTTGTCCCACTGAAATGCTTCAACCCAGTCTGCAAAATCATGGTTGGCAACTGTGGAGCACACAGGTATCAAAGGGAAGCGCTGGTTAAAGGCAGAAACGCAGTAAAAGAATGTATCCTTTGTGCAGGGAGGTTGTGCATCTAACAGATCTCTGCTGAGTTACTTCATAACACACCAGATGCCAGCGACCTTATGGAAAAATGGAATTACTTAGGACTGCCATGTCAGAATGCTAGCAGCCATTCCTCCTGGCTGACCATGCTTCTGCCGCAGCAGCTCCAGTGTTGTGTTCTCTCAGCGTTCTTGTTGTGGATGTGTGGGACTGTAGTGGCTCTGCTTGCCCTGGAGCAAAGGGACATCCACATGCCATGAGATCTGGAGCTGGGAACAGAGCCCTGCCAGTTCATCACTGCTGTAAAAGGGGGAGCTTTTAGTGAACCCTCTCCTCTCGACCGTCAGGTCTTGCACTTTACCAGGCGCTGTGAGTAAAGCTGAGCAGGATGAAAATCACTTCCCCGGCACTAATCACATTAAGAATTTCAAGCCTGGCTGCCAGGAGGGTGATGAATAAGAGCTAAACCACCTTGATGGATCTTGAAGTTTCACCGGAATTTCCCTTGCCTTGAAAATGGAGTCCAGCCATGATAAGAATGGCCACAGCTTTCTTCACTGATGGACCTTCAAAGAGATTCCTCCTTCAAGGTGTATTGGACAGGAGATTCCGAGGAGAAGGGGAGTATTGGGGCTTTATTGAGGTAGAAGTTAAAATTGTTATTTTATGTCCCATCATGAAGACAGCAGAGCTGCCCCTCTGGTACAGCTCTGTCAGACCATTCCAGAGACTGACTGGCTGAAGCCACCCACTCCATCTCCTGCAATCTTCCCTCTAAAACACTCTGTATCAAAGAGGTTTGTGAAGCAGCTGCCCCAAATTCTCCATCAGCACCTGGCAATTTTTTTTTTCCCTTAGCCCAGCACTTTTAGGAGTCTTTACAAATATTAATGCAGGACTAAATATCTGCTGTGACCTTACTGGGAAACTGAAATTCTGGGAAAGATGGAATGTGTTTGCAATTTTTAAATCTTCTTTTGTAATTTTTTTTATTATTTCTTTATAAGCAACAGGGCATTAAACTTTAACAGATTAGGTGTTTTCTTTATTAACTTCATTGACTCACAATTGGGATTTATGCACAGGAACCAACCTCTGTTCCTCCATCAAGTCCAGCAACATTAGCTCTGTCCCTGCTCTCAGCTAGAAAGAGTTTTTACCTTCACTCAGGTCCTTTCTCAGGACTTTGCTGAAATAAATTCCCCTCCAGTTATTGTTTGACCTGCACAGGATTTGATATGTATCAATTTTTTATTTTACAACCTGCAGACCACTTTGGCTTTCTGGTTTAAATATGATCTAGATGTAGGGCCAGTCTTATTCCTGCATGGTTTTGCCAGCAGATTATGAAAGCTACCAATGGAATGCAAAAGGTGTTAAATGAAAATTGAAGACTCATCTAATCCCAAGGCAGCACAACACTTTAAAGAGGGCCTAAGAAAACACAGTTGGGTTTTATATGGCATAGGTAGGTGCATTTGCTAACAAATGAGCTACACAAAATATGTGTGCACTTCAAAACAACTGACCCTTGGGCACATCAGCCTGTGGTCACACATGAAAGCAGGGAAAGCTGTGCTATTTCTCTGAACTGGCAGACGTGTTAGGAGGCACCTGGGTAACGAGCCAGCACTTTCACTGCTGCTCCAAGCTCATCTTGGCTGCATCTGCTCAGTAAACAGAGGTCTGTGGGAACAGAAATATTCCCAAACTTGTCTAGCTTTTTCCAAGTGCATTCATTTTTCTCTCTAAATCCGAGTCCTCTTCTGAGAGGTTGTCAGAAAGAACAAATGGAAACAATATTTTTTCACAGACGGGAGGAAATCTGAACTAGACAGATCCCACCCACTCTACATGCTTTACCTTTTTCCTACCAGTCAAGTCTCAACTCTGTTTTAAGCTTTGCTGGTACTGCATTTGTGTTGTAGGTGAAGCCTCGTTGCTAAGGAAGCGAAAGACTCCCCTGAGTCATCAGATTAAGTACCTTGGTAGTTTAACACTTCCAGGATGCTTTGGAGCAAAGGTGTGAGGATCTAAATAGGTCTTAAATTTCAGCATCTGATTCTATGGGCTCTTGTCTCCTGAGCAGTCAACAGGAGAGGAACAATAGGAGTGGTGATAAGCTTTCCTCAGGAACTCTGGCAGGGATATTATCTACCTGATGGGATTAGTATGGTGAATACCTTTATAGTGCAAAGCTAAATAGGAAGATGTTATTTTTTTAAAGAGTCAGTGTGGTTGAAATCTGAAT
This sequence comes from Aphelocoma coerulescens, assembly GCF_041296385.1. Taxonomy (NCBI): domain Eukaryota; kingdom Metazoa; phylum Chordata; class Aves; order Passeriformes; family Corvidae; genus Aphelocoma; species Aphelocoma coerulescens. The sequence continues at coordinate 13,962,422 of NC_091028.1, read as the reverse complement.
TTCCCTGTCTGCCTGCACTTGTGATCTTACTGCCAAGTGGTCCATGGTCCTGTGTAAAAGAAGGGGTTTTATTAGCTTCCCCATCCTGTACATTCATTTTACCTCCTCCCCAGCTCCTCACCTCAGCTGACTTATGACAGGCACCATCTACCCTATCTGGAAGAAAAACAAACAGTCCTTGTGCCCTCATTGTATAAAAGCAAGTTTAGCTGGTGCTCCAAAGCCCTGAACGGGGAGAATTTGATTGATTTACAGTACGAGCAATCTCATGAGAAGTCCCTTACATCATCAGGTTGTAGATTTAATTCTATTGAAAATAACTTTTTCATCCCCCAAGCATAAATTAATGGCTCAGTAATTTACTGAGTCAGTAAATGCTAAATTTTTCAATAGAAGAGAAGAGGTGAAAAACTATTCTTCAGAGGAGCATTAATGTGTTGTCCTCTTTATTTGGTTCAATAATCACATTAATTAAGGCAATTTTAATTAAATTATTTTCACCTAGACTGACTCTCAAAATTGAAGTTATTAACAATTAGAACATTAATGGCTCATCTATGCCACAGTGGGTTTTAATAACAGCTGTGTTAACTACGAGATCTTGCACCCCACAAGACTTTCAGATTAAGCAAGTGGGTGTGTTGCACCCACTGCACTGACAGAAATGTCACTATTGTCCACATTGTTTTTATTCCTGCTCTTTCTCCACAATAGCCCAACTCACTGTATACTTGCCTTCTTTGTCCAGCTTGACATTTGGTCCCACACGACCAAATAGTGTCTGGTTTGAGGTAACCAAGTAGGAGTTGGTTGCACTTCAGGTTCTTTTTTTCTTTCTTTTCTAAACAGGTCTGCTTGATAACAGAGCAGTGAGGCATTTCTGAATGCCACAGGGGCACCCACTGTGGAAAAGAAGCCCCTACCTACATTTTTATGGTCTGTCCACACATGAAAAGGTGCCTTTACAAGATGTCCTTCTTCATACTCTAAACATGAAACCTGTAATTAAACAGGAAAAGCGAAGTTACCAAGCAGTAAGCACTAAAAAAGCTCGTGCTTCAATAGTGTTCTGTTTCTGGGAGCTCAGGTTTAGCCTGAAAGGATGGAAATGGTGCAAAAAAGCAGGTCACAGCTATTTCTAGAAATTGTGGAAGTGATTGGAGCCCCTTGACGCCAGGAACTGGAATTTCCAGACAGTAAAGTAGCACTAAGGTAGACTGTATCCAATGCCAAGGAGCTCACAATTATTATGAATTCAACCACAAATAAGTGCATTTCAGGTAGGATTAAAAGGCTGAATTAAGACTACAATAGTGTGGACAGTCAGCTAAGGAAGGAAGTCCAGGCTGGCAAACCAAGCTCTGCCCATAGGAACGTCTCATGGAAAACAGGCAAATTGGCATAATCAGAGACCAAAATGCTTTAGCTCTTGAAAGTCTTATTCTCCCTCTTTTTTGCAAATGAAGGCACTGCATAATACAGAAATTCTTGTGATTAGACTAGATTAAATTTTTAATTACTTGTAGGATCTTTCTTAAAAGGAGCCCTGAAACAGAACAGTGACTATTACTTACATATAATACACACTTTACAGTCTTCCTAATTACATACATTTCACCAATAGCTATTAAGACCAATTAAACGTGCAGTTAGAACACCTTAAATTGCATACCATGGACAATACCGAGTAAATAAATAATTAGGGACTTATTAAAATGCAAATTCATAACATAAAGGAGCAACTGTGGAAGAAGAAAGTATTTCAGCTCATGACTTATTGACTGTATCAGCTCTTCTGGTGGGTCCTTCTGCATTAATGTGAATGCTGCTGACACAAAAGACACAGCAGGGAATGGTTTGTTTTGGTCAATGCCTAATTATGTACAGCTTTTAGATCCTGAGGTCTTGACTTAATGGATTTTAATGGCTCTAATTTTAAATGGATTTTAATGGCTTTAATTTTAAAGGAAAAAGGAAGATTTCTGCATACCCAAAGTCTTCATAACATTCTGAAAAACAAACTTTTATTTTCTATATACTATACTACTGTATTACTATATATTTTCTCTGTATCTGTCTTTGCCTATCATTCAAAATTAGTACATTTTTCCCTTTTTTTCGAGTTTAGCTCACAGAAAAGGAGCCATCCTGCTTGCCAGACTTGTGACAGTGAAGTCTGAGATCAAATGGAGCTTGGAGAGCAGAAACTGGCGTAGATCCCATCAGGACTGTGATTTCTCAAGCTTCAGCTGGGTCCTACCTGAGGCGTGGACTCCTGCTTTGGACTCATGGAGCTGCATTTCACCTCCAGCTTCTGCTGTGCCTCATGGTTTTTGAACACAAAGCTCAACAATGTGACCAGCCTGCCCAAGAGCTCATCCAAAGCAACATCAGAGATCATCTTTTATGGTTAACACATTTAAATCTCTTCAAACATAAGTCATTGGATGTTCACAGATGAAGATGCCTTGGAAATGCTGTCCAGGGAAGTCTTTGCAGTGCTTTGGGTTGTTTCAGGGCCTCTTTTGTCCTGTTTAAATCATGAAGAGACAATTTACAGCTCATGCAGTAAGGCATGCTGTGTGTGCTGAATGAATTTTATTCATATAAGGAATTGACTCAGATTTCTGAAGCTGAGAGTGTTTTCAGTATTACCTTAAAAGTCCTCTATAAAATGTTTAAAAAAAAGTTGAAACCTAAATTTCTTATATTTTTCAAGATGGAGGAGGGAATTTCTATGTGATTCTCTCCTACAAACGATATTGGCATTATTTTATTGACATTGATTCCAGCTTTGCTGCAATAGCTTTCTTCTGATGCTGTGTTCTTTGCTATGACTTGGCTAGACTTGCCTAGAAAACCAAAATTAGAAGAGTTGCAGTTCAGAAAATATTTACTGCTATACTAATTACATATAAAAGTAACTTTTACAAATCATATATTGCAAAATTCCTCCAGGAAAAATAAAAAACCCCCACACAGTAGTTGGAATAAAACAGCTGGTTACCTTTCAGTTTTATTGGCATGTACAATGTGATTGCATCAAGCCAACTCCTCAGCTAATGAAAACTAGCAAAGCTCTATTGCCTCCAGTACCCACTGCTTCAAGCAGAAATAAATCTTTGGCTCTTTCATTGTATGTGCAAGGCAAATAAATTTAGGGATTTTTTTAAGATCATTGCTTAATGAGAGGAGAAAAAGACAAAAACTACTGCCTGAAAGTTTTCCCATGCAGGGAAGTAACACACTCCAGGGCAGGCAGCTCCTCGAGGTGTGGTGTGGAGGTTGAACTAAAGATGGGGGGTCTGGGATGTAGGCAATGAGCAGGAGATGATCCCACACCTTGTCCAAAGTGTCCTGCCTGTTATTTATTCAGTGTACTGATTGCTAATATAAAGCTTTTATTTTCTAATTGCTCATGGCTATACCAGAATGCAAATATCTCTATATATCTATATATCTATATATCTATATCTCTATATATCTATATATCTATCTACATATCTACATATATATCTATATATATATCTATATCTTTAGTCAGCAGAGCTTCCCCTAAATAAAACTAAAGTTGCTTCTTAAAGCCCCTGGAAATTTGGAGGTTCAGACTTAAACAAGGCAAGGCAAGAGGAAAATTAATGAAAAAGGGAAAAACAGGACAGTGTACATGTACTGCTATCTCTCCAATAACTTCAGCCTAACAAGGTTAGAGAGGAAACTCAGCTAATCATTGTACATTTTTCTTATTTAAAAAAAAGTTCCTCACAAAACCATGGGAATTAATGTGACTGGTTGCAGTAAATTAAGGAAATCATGTGTGGCATTCTTTTGTGGAAAAAAAAAAAAATCCCTTTTCTTTTCCTTAGCTCTCCATTTTCAGCTCTATACTCTGAAAAACCATGTGGGTCATATCTAATTAAATGTGGACTTCTCTGATCAAGCATTTTTGTGTGGTTTTCGATAGCAGCAATCTGTAACTGGTGTGATCAATTCTTCCAGATCTACAACAGGCATAATGTGTTCTGCAAGGCACGAAGGGCTGGGGCTGTGACAACTGCATTTCAGCTCCCAGCTGGGCAGCATTCACCCACAATGGTTCTTGTCTGCCCAGTTTGGGTTTTCCCCAACTATGGAACAACATCTCCAGCTCCAGCTACTACTGGCTGGCTGAAATATGTTAATGAAGGTAAGGTGCTTAGATGAGTCTGAGGACAGATAAGTGAAAAGAGAATTAAAAGTCTTCATTTCATTGGTGTCTCAGTCTTTAACTGCCTCTCCACACTAATAAAATGTTGGAAACATATCATGTACTCACATCATGTTATCTTCCAAGCAAATGTTAAAAGAACCACAGTAACCAATTTAAAATATGCATGAATACATATAGTATGTTTACATTGGTAAACCCAGTCTGTTTGTACTAGGAAACATTTTTAGCAAATAATTTTATTTATAACTCCTGTGCAAGCATTCCAGACAGAGGTGGTCTGTAAATTGCAGGAGACTCTATTTAAAAGAGAATTCTTTAAGTAAAAAACGAAACTAATAATAACTCCTTGAGGTGCTAGATACTGCTGCAGCTGATACCAAGTGTTAATCTTTGGAGAAATGAACTCAATTTTGTTTTGACACTAAGATAACGCTCTATGATTTCACTGTGAAAGCATTATCTATCCTCGCTCTCTCTACCTCCAATAAAGTTTTACAAGCAATAAAAAGGCCTCGAGATCAGCTGTTTTCCTATTGGTGCTGTTGGAGGTTTCCTTTTGATGCCTACCGACAGAAACCTCCCTGGTGAGTTATTGCAAGGAGCACTTTAGTGCCCCTACTCAATTGAGGTATTTGGTCTGAGCTGCAGGGTCTGGGGATGGACAGGCACTGGCAATGGCACACTCCTCAAAGGGAAGAATGTTCCCAGATAGAAGGAAATCCAGGTTAAATCTACATTAAAAACAGCTCTTGTTTTCTGAGTGTTGTTGTCTCCTTGGCTTCTCCTGACTTGTTACCTTCAGAGGGTGGCAACGTGCCCTGTCCCCATGGCCAAGTGCTGGTGTCTTCCCCAGGTGGCAAAGCAAGAGCTTGTAACAGGCTTCTCTACGTTTATAATGACACTGGAGGCAGGGGAACTCCCACTTCCTGCCCTAAACAACTCCCTTGGGGATGACCCAGTTTGTTCCGAGCCAAGCACCGAGTCTTTTCTAACTGGTGTAGCTCTCCTGCTAAAGTAGCAATTAGGAGAAACACTGCCAATTAGCTAATTGCGTTTCTCACAGCTGCCTCAGTACAGATTGCCTTATATGTCATAAACTTCTCTACAGTTTATAAATGACTTATCTCGGAAGTACTTTTTATAAGCAATGTGTTCATTTATATTTTAATTCCAGGAAAGTTGTTGGCTTTCCTGTTCCAGCCCGTGTAGAACAATGCACCCATCCAGATTTCCTCAAGGGGGTTGTTAGCCTTGTGATCACAGAGACCTGAGTAAGACCCACAGCACCTTCCAGCTCAGGAAATAAATCCCAGTTCCTGCTGCACACCAGGAAATGCCCACAGGGACACGTCCACAAAGCCATGTTGCCTCTACTCTCCTTGAGTATCCACCTCTGCCCACTGCCAGGAACAGGATATGCCTCCATATGGCCCGTGAGAGCTGGAACTACCCAAAATGGCAATTTTTTGCTCGTTATGGTTTAAGATTTTAGCTGGAGCACACCAGCCATGTTACTCACTTCCTGCCCTTCCTCCTGGAGCCAGTCACAGGAAAAGAGGAACAATGCACCCTTGGGCACTCCAGTCCTCACCTGGCAGGCAACGCAGGGCAGTGGTGGCACATGGCACGGGGACACTCTCCCGAGCCCAGGACGGAGCAGGAGCAGTGGTGGGAGAGCCTGGTCTGAGGGGATGTTCAAAATGATGCTCTTCAGACTCCCTAAGATCGACTCAAATTCCCAGGCATCCTCATACCTGCTTGATCCAGTGCAACAAGAGCTGTGGTTGAACTGTGGCAATGTTCACAGCCTGGAGCTGCAAGAATCTGGCATATTTTAAGCTGTTATCTGTCCTCCTTCTGCCCGTGTTTGTTTACACCATTGCACAGAAAGGCTCTTCCTCAGAGACATCTCCCATCCCATGACTCCCCATGGGCACGAGGCAGACCTCTGCCATTCCCATTGGCTTGAGCCAGGGAGAAAAGCAGAGGGATTGAATTCAATTGCAAAAAAAAAAAAATATATATATATATATAAAAATGCTTCCACTAGAATAGTACAGCCTAAACTTTGTGCACAGTAAGGTCCAGTCTGTGCTGCAGTCTTATTCCATCCAAAGCAGAGCATAAATGGTCTTCCTTTGCTAAATCATCCACAGATATACTCTTTAATTCCAGGAAGAATTCTCATGTTTTCCAGAATTGTACTGCCTAACCTTTTTTACCTCCTTGCACTGTATCTTTTAAAATTGCTTTTTATTGGCAAAGACCTTTGTGTTATTTTGTGTGAGCTCAGGTCTTGCCAATGTTTCAGTGCAACTGCTACGTCCTGCACGTATTTAAAATGATAGGCTTGAGCTATCTTTGCTCTGAAGCCAAATGGGTTTTAATACAGTTATCTCTTTAAAAGCAGTGCTCCCCCTCCTTCTTTGCTGCTTTGCCAAAACAGAGCAGGAAGGAAATTCTTCATCCAGGTTTCATTTATGGTTCGTAGTAGCTGTTGCAGACAACCAGATCCAAATCCTGCTGAAAGCAATATGAAAAGTTCCCATTGGCTTAAACGGGCTTGTATCAGGCCCAAATTGCTTTCTGGACCTTTATCTAAGTTTTGGGAATTTCCAAAATATTTGTGAGGTAACACCACTCCTTGGCTGGCTGAAATTTAACGTTTCACATTTGAGGAGATGGTTCTTTAAGCAGCTGGATAAAAAGTACTGGAGACCATACTGAGGTTCCTAAAAGCTGAATGGAAGGCGTTAATTTTAAACCTGCTCATTACCAGGCAGGGTTTGGCATGTTCCTATTCCCCTTGGAGGAGGATCTGGGGCTTGGCACAGGAGAACCAGGGCTGGGCACTGTGTGTTCCCACCCATTGTCCTCCTCCATCTGAACTGGAGGGAAGGAAGAGAAGGCACAGGTGGTGATGGGGTTGAGAAACTCTCCTGTTTACTGAAGAAAAACTACTCACTGAGAGAAGAACTACTCACTTCTCACATAAGCCAGGTCATAAAGGGACCCTGTGTTAGTGCAGAGCCTCAGCAGCACAGGGTGACCACTCCCCCAGAGGAGAGGGCCAAAGCAGTGAAAAACAAGAAGACTCTCCTGAATTTGGGTTTTTCACTGTCATTTCCAGGAATGCGGGGACACCAATGATCTGCTCATAGGATGAAAAGGATGCCAAAGAAATGGTTTGCAGAATGGGAAGGAAGAGAAATGTCCTTAACACCACGGTGTGAGCCCGTGGTGCTGTTTGCACTCCCTCACCCCTTCAGAGCCCAGACCCTTCTCCTTGCTCAAGCATGTCCAGCTTTCCAGGCTTGCAAAGGCTGGAGTTACTCACATTTTGATCTTGGGTTCAGATGACAAATTCCCCTTTATTCCCAGGGTATGTTACTAAATCACTTTGTGCCACATTCAGAGTGAGTTGGCCTTTTCAGACACCCTGCGCTCCAAGGAGAGACATTTGTATGGGAGTCTGTGCAGTGCATGCAGGCATTTAGTGGGAGATTAATATTAAAATACTCTGCTATCCAATCAACTTATGAGGTTTTAATGCAATGACTTGAGTCTAGATGTTAGAGTTCACTTAAAGTTCACTGACTATTATGGGACTGATGGTATATAGAATAGCTTAATCTTACCGTGGGAAAACTAAAATCATGTAGGGGAAAATTAGGCAAGACATGGAGGATAAAGTCCCATTCCTATGAGAGATACCACGGGACATGCCAAAAAAGGCACGAAAGGAACCATTTACTTCCAGTGCAGTGGGAAGGATGAGCAGTCACCAACACTTACAGTAGCTGTTTGCCATCCTGATCGGTTTTGTCGAGATTTTGCAAAAGCAGGGAGGGGGGAAAGAGCTGCTTTATGTGTCTTTTAGACACACACAATGCAGAGGGGGAAACCAGAGAGTCAAAAGACAGCTCTGTTTTGCAGGGTAAAGATTCTTGCTTCATTTACTGACAGGACCTTTCTATGCATAAGAGGAGACCTCCCACACCTTAAATTACTGCACTGAATGGATTTACATTCTGCTTTATCCACTGCATTCCAGCTCCTGCCCTTAGCCTTGTGACTGTGTGCATGAAACTCTGCTGGCTGCACATCCCAGAGAGCTCAGGTCACCCCCCAGCAATAAAAAAAAAAACCCAGACCCAAGTCCACAGGAAAAAAAGGATCCTCCTTTAGATGTATCCTTCCCAAGGGCCACGGTTTCCCTAAGTAAATTAAACATGCAGAAGAAAATATTTGAGAGAAAGTTGGAGCTAATGAAAACTGCACAATGTTCTTTGGCTTCACTCATCTGGGTAAGAAAAGTATAGCTCTAGGCAAGCAGGAGCTTGTTGAGCTTGAAGAAATATTACCTGCTTAAAGGCAGGTAAAATCTGGCATAAGCTGTTAATCCATCATTCAGGTTTTTACATGCCAAACTCCTGTAAATGTTTTTCTACCACATCCTGTCTCCTCCTTCCCTAGCTGAAAAATAATAATAATTTTGGAAGAGCATGAATTAGGCCTGTCATTCTTTTGGGTTTTTTCCCTTATCCTTGAACTGCATCATACAAACTCCCTGTGTCTCTGAGGACTTGATCCTGCACTCCTAATCAGGGGGCAAAATTCACCATGACTTCAAATTTGAGACTCTGCATTTTCATTTAGAGAAAACTAAGCCTTCCTCCCTCCCATCACATATTCCTGGCCATCATTAGGATGTGCTTTGGCCAGCTACCAGTGACCCAGACCAGGATTTCCAGCAAGAGATCCTGAACATGTTCACCCAGGCAGAGGCAGGTGGGAAGGGCAAGGGAGAGCGAGGTTGATGTTGGTATGAAAAATGGGGCAAGGCCAGATTTGAGTAACCTCAGCCTCTGCACAGCCAAGTGTTGACGAGGCAGGGAGCCCATGCCAAGGCATTATTCTGGATGAACAGCCCTTGACAGCAGGTTTCAGCACGGCCCACAGCACCACGGATCCCTTGCTGTGCCCATGCTCACTTGGGCAGCACTGATGTTGCATCCCCTGGACCTTCACATCTCCTGCATGTGTGCATACAAATGCACTCAGTCTCCTCTGAGCAAGAGGGAAAACTACTTTTTATTTTTACTATGAATAATAGAGATTCTGTGAAGGATTTAGCACCCTGTGCTTGCATAGAGATGAGTGGGGATGGGCTCCACTGCTCATTGCTCTAAACCTGCACAATATTTCAGGGCCAGTCTCACCTTCTAATGACAGTTTCCACGTTGAGACCAGCAGCACAGTGACTCTGCAGACATGCCCATCCGATCTCTCTGGCACTACAGGCTCTGTTCCCCTTTGCAGAAGCTGAATCTTACAGCAGAGGTACACCAAGCCCAGTGGCAGCCCCCTCCCTGCCAAGCTCCCCTCCCTGTGGTTATCATCCCTCCACAGGTCCTGCAGACGCCCTGGTTCCCAACCCACCTCTCCAGATGCAGGCAACAGCTGAAGCACGTAACACCTGGACTTTGCAACACAATTCTGCTGCAAGCCAGACACTAAAAGAAATATGCAGATCTAACAAAACATCCAAACTCTTCAGAGCACCTGCAGGTTTCTTGATTGTGCCTTATCATTCCTGGGTCAGAGTCCTCAAGGGGGCTTGCAGCGTCTCCAGCTGCACAGGGCTTTCCCAACAACGCACCCCTCCCTCAGCCTCATTTCTCTTTGCTTAAGGACTTCTCTCCTCTGTAAGACAACTCCGAAGATAATGTTCATTTCTGCTCTCATCCTAAGGAGCGCCACTAATTTTTCCCAGTTTCCAAGGGTGTGACCAGATATTTAGTGGCACACTTGCCAGGCAGGCTGGTTTCGCTGGGGAGCTCCCCAGGAAATAGCACTTCCAAGTGCTCACATCATCACCCATGTGAGGACCTTCTGCCACTACGAGGAGGAAAAGACCGCAGGGAAAGTCGAAGATTCCCTCATGGAAAGCACAGTTGGCAGTATACTGAATATATACTGCAATATACTGAACCTCTGTGTCGATTCTTTGGCTTGTCAAGCTGTGCTTCTTTTCCGTGAATTTCATTTTCCCCAGAAGTAACAAAGTTATGTATAGCACCTTTTAAGTGGCATTTGACATTTGCCATATCTATGGAAACACGAGCTGCCTCCCTGATTTCCTGTTTACTGTGCCACATCTCTGTGGGACACATAATCTCACAGAGGCACTGGTCAGTTGCAGAATATTTTCCTTTTAAGATTTGCATGCACAGAAGAGATCATTGACATATTCTAACTTTAGGTCTAACTCAGGACCAAGCTCCCTGTAGTGTCAGTGCAGCCTCCAGAGAGCAATTCAGGATACCTAAGCCAGAAGTCCTAAATTAAACCATGTGAATGCTTCCCAAAGTGCCAAGAACTCCACACTCAGCGTAAGGAGAGATCCCAGTATGAATGAACCAAGAGGAACCATTGACCTTAAGACCAGGATTTTCATTCACAAATTTAATGATATTTTGTTAAAGTCAGTTCTGGGGTTTTTTTAAGCCACTTATGAACTTGCTTCAGAGCTTTATGAAGCTGCATGGAATAATTAAGCAAACAAATCTAGTCCCATGCTAAGTTAATTACATGCCTTGTGGTTTCATATTTTTCTCCCTTTCATAGTTACTTTTTAATATGTCCCCATATTTCTTTCTGACTTTTCTGTGTTACTCTCTTTAGTCTTCAGGAAACCCATTATTACTCAGAGGACCAAGTAATCAAATAAGTCTCACTGAGTGCAATTAATCTCTCCAGCTTGGAGGCTGCCTGTGAGACGAGGTTCACCTTTATATTTTCCAGTTGCTATGGATCAGCACAGCTTCCCCTAAATTCACTTGCCTGTGGCACTCTGGTCCCTGTGACATGTAGGACCTCCAGCCAGGAAGAGTTTCCAGTGCTCCTGGGCAACCATGAACTGACCCCTCACATTTGACTGTGCTGAGGAAGGAGGGAAGAGAGGGTTTATTTCAGTATTTCAGTGACACCCTTAATGAGGCAAAAGATTTATTTCAGGATGGGTGGATTAATGACAGCTCTATTAAATGTGTGGATTTAAAATGTTAATATTGCAGCAGAGTAACAGCTAAGTGCACTTTGATGCGTCTTGGCAGAGCCATGATTTTGGGGACAGGGCTTTAGGTCTGAGCTCAGAAGACCAGTTCTGGGACCAAAAATGATCATGTGTCCTACAGAAACATGAGAAATACGAGATTTAAATCTTCCAGACTATATACCTTGACTTCAGTGAAATTCTGACAGTGCCTTGTGGTATTCTTATCAGCAAATCTGAGAAACAGATTGAAATAAACTTATGCAAGATGGGAACACAAAGTGTGAAAAACTGTTCTCAGGAAGACCTATCTACAGCTTACTCTTAGAAGAGAAGTGTAAGGGTTAGGAAATTCTAAAAGCCTGTTACTGATCCTTAAATACATTGCATAATAACTGGTACAATTGACTAGATAATATGCTTATTAGATTTGGAGATGGCATCAAGCTAGAAAGTCTGCAGTGTGCTGGAAGTTCGTAAAGATCATATAGATTGGGGAAATGGGCAAGAAAGGATGAAAGTCAGTAAGAACAAATAGAATTTTCTGCAATTAATACAAATAATTGATTGCACTAATGCAGGACGTGCCTGACCATCAACACACCAGTCCTGACTACAAGAGCCTGAGGTTTACAGGGCATCACAAGCCAAGTGTCAGGAATGCCCATATTTTACAACAATTCACAAATGCACTGGAGATGCAATACCCAGGAGTCCTGTCTCTAACACGTACAACCACACAAAATCACTTCCATCCACATCATGCTGGGAAAGCCTCAGCTGGGAGACTTTATTCTATTTTAGTACTACAGTTTAAGAAAGATGTGGGCCATTGGCCAGAGTCCAGAGGACAGCAGGGATGACCAAAGGTCTTGAAAACAAGGACCTCTGGAGTCTGAGGCCTGTTTAGTCTGGAGGAGACAAAGGGTCTTCAAGTATGTAAGAGCTAGAGGGGTGGAAGTCACAAATTATTGCTCTTTTCCATCACAGATGGGACCAGAAGAAATGTTCACGAGGAGCAGCAAGGGACTGCTCAGGCATTGGAAAACCTTCCAGTGGCAAGGGTAACTGGCACTGGAAATGATTGTCTAGGGAAGCTGTGAAGTTCCATTTATTAGAGGTTTTTAAACTGCTAGCAGAGCACAGAGGGCGAGTGATCCTTCCCTGGGGCAGAGGGATGAAGTAGATGCCCCCCTGAGGTCCCTTCCAGCCTGTTTTCTGTGCCTCTATGTAAGTAAGACAAGAACCAAATGAGCATGGGAACATATCCTGTGGCAAAACACTATTGATCCAGTTCACCCAGCTTTAAAGGACGAGTCAGAAGTTAATTGATCTTTGGGGAATTTCAAGCAAACATTGTGCTCTTGCTCTCCTAAAGGTGTTACATAGCTTTTCCATAGCCGTGTAGTACTTCTAAATTATTCCACTATGCTGTTGAAGCGCGTGGGAGGACAGTGGGACTATGGAGCTACTCTGTGGTGTGGCTACAGCCTGGGGATTTTAGCATAAAGAGAAGAATCAAATCCTTCCCTGCTTAATTTCCCAGAGCAAAACTGGCCCTGGCATTTACAGAGGGGACACCGGGTACGAGGCACTTCCAGATGGCCCTGCCTGAGCCCCGAGCACAGCAGATGTTGGCAGAGGGTACAATCATCTCCAGGGTAGCTTGTTTCCCTTTCTTGAGGGATGTTGAGCCCTGCTCAGCAGGCAGGGCTCAGCTGAGGCTGCAGGACAGGAAAACCACTGCCCTGTGCTGGCTTTAACCCTGTGGAAGAAGCTGCAGAAAGTCTGGTCTGCTGCTGGAGCAGAGAATAAATTGCAATCTTTACTTGGGGTAGTACCTCTTCGCGCTTGTTGGTGTATGGACTACCAGTATTTGAGCCAGTATTGAACATCTGACAATTATTAGACAATTCTTCAAAAGTACTTAACCTGGCAGACATTTATGAGCAGAACCAGCAGTAAAACTGGTCAGGCAAACAGCAAACTGAGAGGTTTACAAGCTGCTATGTCTGACCAAAAGTAGGTTAGTACCAAGGACGCAACCTTTTTCTACATTTCCCTTTAGTCACACAAAAATGGAATAAAACATGAGTATTTCTGATGGCACCTTACCCATTGGGAAGGTTGGGCTTGGAACCCACTCTGAGTGGAGCTCCTGCTGCCCAGCTTGCCATGAAGATAAATATTAAAGTACCAATTGAAAGAAAAATATCATCTAGGCTGTTTAGAGATGGCAGCACAGTGACTGCTCAATATTTGTAATGTTCTCACCCCTCCAGTGGGGCTCTGGACAGCTCTTGTTCATGCAAACCCGTGCAGTTTACAGAACTTTCTTGATTTAAAGACATGTGCTTTCTGATAGCCATACAGGAAAGTGTAGCACAAGACAGGAGGAAAGAGAATGTTATACAAATACAGGGACATTCTGAAACAAAAAAAAATAAAGTGGAATAGGAGAGGGGGAAAAAAAATCACCCTTCAGAATTACCCACTGCAGAAATGGTGCTCCTTATGTAAGTGAAGAACTTGCTGCTTTTCAGGCATCTAATTTTTATTTTGGTTTCTTTCTGCAGCGAATATTTATAGCACTCTCTTTCACTTGCAAGAACATCCAGTGGTATTTTAAAAGAATTTCAGTAAGCAGTGTGTCCCTGTTAATATCCACTTTGCAATCGGTTTTGCCTCATTTTTCTGGGAGTTATTTTTTCTCAGAGATGGCAAATGAAAACTTCTGCCAGACTGAGATGGATCTGTCAGATGGGGGCAAACAGAGAGTTGTGTTGACAAGCTAAATGCATTTATCTGTATTTTAATAAATTTTTATTTCAGGTCAAATGAATACACAAGGAGGGGAGGAGGAATTGTTTTAGGTGCATTTTGCATTTCTTAACCATGGACCTACAGTCATGTTTTGATGCTGTTCCTCCTTATCCTGCAGCTGAGGGTACATGGAGACAATAGCATGCCAGTTTCCCACTCAGGGTGTTCCCTGAACGTGCACCAGGCATCACCCAAAAATCAGAGAAGTGCAGCCTGGGCTGCAGGAGAGCAGCTCTCAAATCTGAAGCTGATGTATTTTTGTGCACCTGATGAGTCCCTGCCAGCCCACAGTGGGGTTTTTTACATCTTCTGGAGCTCAGGGCTCTGGGAAGCACTCGGGGGCTCCAGGTTACCAGGTGATTTTGAGCACAGATGTCTGTGTGAGTGGCCACGGTGATGGGCAAAGCTGGAGGTAAAAACCAGAGCTCTGTGCCACTGCCCCCATCAATCAGTGCCCATGGAAAGCACTGCTGGGATAATGCAGCCCCTGTCTGAAGCTCATTCACTCACTCAAAACCCGAGAGGGCTGGATGGGCTAACCCAGACCTTTCCACAACCATTTACATCCCTGTGCTGGGCCAAGTGTCCGTTCCAGACCTGATAAATGGTGCTGGTAGGTCAGGTTTCCTTTCAGAACGAGGCAAGTTAAGTAGCATCAAGCTATTATAATTGTTATAGGAAGGTTGTTCTGTTTTGGAAATACAGTAAAACATTTGCAGTGTTTTAGGCAGGGCTCAGTTCCTCTGAGTTTTACCACATTGAACGGGATAAATAATTTAAACAAACATTTTGAACAGTTTTGCAAAATGCATTTAATGAATTATTCAATGTGCTCTATTTGATCCTCTTCAGACACAATAGTGCTGTCAACAGCAATGCAGAACTTTCTAAGTAGGTCTTAAATATTCATTTTTCCCCATTTGAGAAATAATGTGTACTCTGTCCTATCACCCGTGTTAGCATGTCTTAGAGAGAAATAGTTTCACAAGTTGTCATCTCTCCCTGTATTTGTGTTAAACTTTAAATTTAAGATTAGATTATCTTTTACATATATTTTTTTTTTAAAGATAAGTGTAGGGAAATGTTTGCTGTGCCAGTTAAAACCATGTCTACAATGTAAAAGTGAGTGCATCTCTGGATTCGAATAGTTACATAAAAACACAAGAGAAACAATGGAGAAGGAATGGCATTCCTGGAATGCAGTCCAGATGTATATGGGCTGGGTAAGGCCAGATAAAGTTTTAGAATAAACTCTGCAGTAATAATCACTTAAGACAAAAGGTCTCTAAAGCTCTAATTGCTGATGAAATCCTAGGGTCTTAAGGGGAGATGTCTGAAATTTAGATCAAGAATGAGTGCTGTGTGATTTTGCTGACAGATAGTGAAAAGAATTGTGGCTATTGAAAGGGAAAGCATGAAAATGAATATTCCCCAAATTTCACATAAGGGGTGAGAAGCTGCTGGAAAGGAGGCAAAATTCCCACTGGGTTCCCTGGGGATCAGGATTGCTCCAGATTTACATTTAATATCAGTCTGATGGGCAGAGTTGGATGCAGAATCCTGGAGAAAGAAGAGAGAAAGGCACAGAGTGGAACGAAATTGTAGCACTGGATTTTACCATTCTTTTTTTTCTTTCACCATCCTTTTACCAATCCCTTTTTCTTTACCTATACAATAAAGCTCAAGCCAAGGTAGTTTCCCCTCACAATCCATTGCTGGCAGGGGGAAGGCAGAAAAAGAGGGATCACACCCCACGTGCCAGCTCTGATCCTGTGGTTCCTGGGCTGGTTTTATGCTGGATCCATCTTTTTCTGGCTCTGCAGCAGCACAACAGCTCCTCTGGGGTGGAACAACTTGGAAGCCAACACAGCACCACTGACTGAGGCTGTGGCTTGTAGGAATGAGGGGCTTGTCCCTTGAAAGCCAGAATGTGCCCCTGGCCAGCCAACAGCCCCAGACCATTGGTGTTTGGGAGCCTGAAAGGCCTCCAGGTCTGTTGCAATAAAATAATGCTGCTCTACAACACGGTGAATTCAGGTAAAATGAGCCCTGACACCTCTGCACGCCTCCGGAAACAACTGACATTCCTTTAACACGGTCCTGTTGGCCCTGACTGCACCATATCCCATTTTCAATATTTCCTTCCCCTGTAACATCCTATGAATATCAGATGGACAGGTCTGCTGGATATTTGGCTCCTACCTGCTGCTTGAAAGCCAGAAAGGAACTGGAGCAGGCAAGAGAAATCTGACTCAGAGTCTTGTAAGGAGAACGCTTCCTTACAGGAACAGTAACACTCTCTATACCCTTAAAGAGATATTACAGTAACTGGAGATCTTTGGAGAAAAAAAGGTGTATTGTATAAATTCATATAGAAAAATGAATTTTTACATCAAGCAACAGGCACGTTGGATTTTATAGGAAAAACAAACTTTCTCATGGCAGGGCCCATAGGCACTTTTTCAACTCTTATTTTTCTAACTCACACCCTGACACCTGTTAGCCTTTCTTTCTTTACAAGTATCCCTTCTTCCAAATACAACTGAGTTAAAAAAAAAAAAAAAAAAAAAAAAAAAAAGAAGAAGAAGGAAAACATTTCAGCTTTTACCAAAAACTCTCAAGTCTGTATGTGATGTGTTTTTCTTTTAAGAGAAGGTGAAACTTTAAAGCTTCTGAAAGGAAGTTAGTTTAACCTCAGCATCAAAAAGCTTTGTTTGCACGTTAATGTACTGGTGTTATTTGAATTGCAAGAGCACTACAGCTCCTGCAGTCTAATGGCTCAAAAGAGCCTGAGGATGCCAGACTCCTGAGGGCCTCTGCTCTCCATCTCAGCTGTTTTGTTTTGAAGTCACCCAAGACTGCTATAGAGCCACAAAGGACCCCAAATCTCCCACACCACCTTTGTCTTGCTACCAGATGAAATATTATGCCTGGTGGTGTAACACTTGCTGGATTTAACTAATGCATGACCCTGCAGCAGCCAGAGAAACTGAAGATATCCCCCTTCCCATGCAGCAATTTTCCTGATTAGGTAAACAGCTGCTCATTTTTTATTCTTGCATTTTACTAGAACTTGGATTAATAGCATCCAGGCCACGTAAAGACCATCATCTGCACAATTTTTTTGTGGTTTGTTTGTTTTTTAATTGGTATTTTCAGGCAGCAAGTGGACAAAGCAACAGTGTTTGTTTGCAATGCATGTTAACTCTGAATTTAAATTCATGTGTCTATAAGGTAAAGGCTGGAATGCTTTTCCAGAGTTTCCACATTAACAATCTCATTATAAGACTCATAGGGGTGATTATATATTAATTTTCAACCCAGCCCCTTAGCAATGAATACAAAGTAGACTGGTGCAGATGTAGCAGTGATTTCTTCGTGCTTCAGCAGTTTGCTAGTTAATCCAGAGAGGTTTATTTGCCCCCAGAAGTAATGATGTTTCTTGCTACTTTTGCACGTTTCTCTTTACTGTACGTGATTCTCAATTCTTCATCCTTACAGAAATGTGTCAGACAAGCCCTTGCTGATGGGAGACACTGGCTGCATTGTAGATGCGATGTCCTAATCAAGTTTTTGTGCATGAATGAACACCTGTAGGAGCTACACGTTACATTAAGTGTCCTCTTAATATTTTCACTGGAATGCTCTGCAGCAGCTCCTTTACCCTGCTCGAAGACAAAATGTCTGGCTCAACAATTTACTCCTAATGGGCATGCTTGACATCCCCCTGCACTTAACCCCGAATCACAGGAACCACAGTCTAAGGTAAGAGGGCAATTCAGTCCTGGACCTCAACAAGTTCCTTTTTGCAGCAGCGCTGCCAAATGTGGTCAGATATATTGCTGGGCGGCGGCTTAGAAGTGCAGTTGGCTGCCTGCAAAGCACTACACTGGCATCACTGAACCTTTGGAATGTTTCAAATGCTGCAAGAAGAGCTCAGGGGACAAGTAAATTTAAAAAAAAAAAAAAAAAGGAAGAAGGAAGAAGGAGGAAGGAGGAAGGAGGAAGGAGGAAGGAAGAAGGAAGAAGGAAGAAGGAGGAAGGAAGAAGGAAGAAGGAAGAAGGAAGAAGGAAGAAGGAAGAAGGAAGGAGGAAGGAAGGAGGAAGGAAGAAGGAAGAAGGAGGAAGGAAGAAGGAAGAAGGAAGAAGGAAGAAGGAAGAGGAAGAAGGAAGAAGGAAGAAGGAAGAAGGAAGAGGAAGAAGGAAGAAGGAAGAGGAAGAAGGAGGAAGGAGGAAGAAGGAAGAAGGAGGAAGAAGGAAGAAGGAGATGGAGAGAGAGGAAGAAAGCCAAAAGAGAAAGCTAAAATATGCCTGTGGTACAAACTTTGGCACCATCTGGGCGAATCCTGGTGAATAGGGTTGGTAGTGAGATGTTGGCGAGCTCTCACCCATGTACCTTGCCTGAGGAAGAAGCCAGGGCTTTGGCCCTGTTAGATTAGATTTTCAAGAAATATTTATAGCAAGCATGAAACCAGAAATTTAACATCTGGTGCAGGACTAGGGAGTATTTTAAAGAAATGTAATGTCAAAATAAATGGCTTTGTATCTCTATCTTCCTTAAGCATAAACTACTGAAAAGCTCTGTCTTATTAGCTCACACAGCACAAGTTACAGCTCAGTAAATTTATAGCTCTGCTGCCTTTTCTGTCTTTAGACACTATCAGTCCAACTCCAGCTGATTCTGGACTGAGATTAGATACAGCCCTGCTTTCCATCTGTGCTGATAAAACGAGAGAAAATGCAATGATTTCTACAATCCTGTAAATCCCTTTCACTTGCTGTTTGTCGAGAGGTCAATGCCCTCTGAGGGCAATGACAGAGGCAAAATCCCCAAGGTCACTCCATCACACACTGTGCCTCCTTCTTTTGAAGGGCTTCTCTTGCTCTCTCCTGAATGAGTTTTCACGTGGAAAAAGCACGACAGTGAAAGCAAAATGAAAAAGGGAGCACAGCCATACCCAGTGTTGCAGAAGAAAATAACAAACCACGCCGGACTGCTTTGTGCTCCCTTCTGTAGGAACATGCATGTTCAAACAGGCTCTGCAGAGGTATTTGCCTTGCTCGCTCTGAACAATGGGGAAGGAGCTCCCGTGTGCAAGGGGAAGCTTCACTTGGATTGGGATCACAGACTTTTCTTTTAAACCAGGAGGAATTCTGAGGGGGTTAAGGCCTACAGGATTTGTAAGAGGTCATACCTAATGCTTACAACAAACTCTATCTCCTAAGGAGAACTACTGTGTAAGACCTGGATCCACTAGAGCATATGCCCTGTTATACTTCTATATGGAAGTTATTATAACCTTCCTGCAAGACTGATTGCTTTCCAGGTATCTCAACCTCCATGGAAATTGGATAATCCAGGATACTGAAATGCAATTATCCAAACCTCTACTGATACAGACTGCCGTCTATTTAAAAGTCTGCTTCATATTCCATGAGATTTGTTTTCAGTTCCCGGTGACAACAAACTTTCTTGTGAAGTCTATCTGGGTCAAGCTTTCAATCTGTTTTTATGAAAAAAATTTACTTGGGAACGCTGAGATGTGATGAATGTGAGCTTAAGTATCTGTCAGTAAAAGCCAATTCATCCTTCAGTATCAATATGGATTCAGTTTTGCTTGCAAGTTGTACTAAAAGCTGAAACATACTGATTCTCCAAGTTGTACACTCAGGGGGAAAAAAAGCAAGTTTGCAGAAACCTGGCACTAAAGCACTTAAATCTTCAGAGTTTGTGGAGTCGGAGAGGCAAAGCCAGAGCTGGAGTTCTATAATCTCTGAAGCAAATCAATACAAAAGATAAGCACATGAGACGTGCACAGATAAATGAGAAAGTGAAATGGAGGTGCCCAGGTCTTCCTCCTTGAAAACCAGCATGAATAATACAATGGATTTCGATCGCTTCCTTGGTCACATGGTCTGCTAAAGCAGATGCCTGCAGGGCCAGGAATGCAGTCAATAAATAGGTTGGAAAGTGTGAACTTCTACTGTAACAGCCTGCAGGGCTTGCTGGCCCATGCTGAGTAAGCAAAATGCTGCAGACAACATGTTTTGCTGTCTTGCTCCCCAGAAGGGAGGGCTGAGGCAGCAGCACCTCTCCTGCCTGCCGGGGCTCCGCGGTGTTTGCTCGCTCCGAGCCCAGGAGGAGGCACATGCACCTCCTAACCCGGCCCCACAGAACAGGGAGATCAGCAGTGTCTGGAGAAATCATCTCTGCTTGGTGTTCTGTGCATGTAGACACTAAAGGTTTTACCGGGATAAGGACAATAACGAGGATACGAGGACAGCTCGCTCCGTGTGTGGCTGAAGAGCATCCCAGAGAAACGCGAGGTGTTCCATGGGCAGGCAGGGAAATTGCAGCTGCAAACCCTGCAGATGGAGGTTAGCAACAACCTACGGGTGTCTCTTTCAGTTCTGCAAGAGAAGAAGAAGAAAAAGACCTGTAAACTGGAGGGATCACAGTGAAAAAGGAGAAAATAAACACCGAGGATGGAGAATTACAGAAGTATGTTGCACGCATTCACAGCAGTGAAGCTTTCTCATCTGTTAAAGAGCACAAAGTAAATGTTCACTTCAGAAAACCACCTGGGAAAAGCCAACAAAGGCTGGTATAACACCATGTCCTTCCTTCACTTGCAGGAGCATAAAGATCTTTTTATCAGGCATTCTAATCTTGCTTAGCATTTAATAGGACAGTGTGCTGGGATATCCACTCTGCTATTTACTATTTAATTAATTTGACAGAAGTCCAAAAATACTGAAGGCAAAACAGTGTATCAATATTTACTGTACTGATTCACTGGAATTAAAATACTGTAAAAACAGAACTGTGCACAGACACCGTTTGTCTTGGCCAATAAAATATTTTGAAGGTTCATGTTCAAAACACAGGTTTGGAGTAAAGTTATCACTGAAAGGTATTGATCAGGCTGTTATGTTCCTAGCTTTGTCTGATACCACAAAATATTTTGAACTTCATTAGCTATGGGACCTTAATGATCAAGCCCAGGTTACAAAAACAAAGGGTTACATTGATGGCTAAATAAATATTGCCATTAACACACTTGAATCTGAAGTCTCTGTTGACCAAAGCTGGACATAGAAATATGAAGTGAAAGGTGGAAATGCAACACTGGTTTTTAATATTGCAGAATCTTACCAAATTACTTCTGTGCCATCCCTTCTTTCCTCTAAACATGTGGAAAATCCAAGACCTGGGCAGTGAAAAACCACATTGGGGTCCTGCAAAAGCCAAGTGGTGCATCCAAATGATAGGGGATTTGGTCTGGACGATGCAGAGAATGTGAACAAAGTGTGTTGAGAATCTCCATACTAAAGACTTTTGCTTAAAAGCCACTGAAAAACTCGTCCTCTAATTCAGGTTTTCATCAAGAGTACTGCAGTCTGGGTTTCATTCTCAAGCAAGTATTACTCATTAACTGCATAACAGGAGTTCTTAGTGGACAACCTATCCCCAAAATGAAATGCCAGAGTCTCAAAAAACCTGAAATTGAATGCTGTGTAATAATACAAGAGAGCATAGCTCCATTAACAGCTTGGGGGTGGATGATGGGCTTTAAGGAAACAGTGAAATCCAACAGAAAGAGGTTGGGTTATGGGTGACCCTTACATAAAAGATTCCTGGAAGAATCCATCCAGCACAAGAAGTCCTCAGCTAAAGTTCCAGGAACAAAAATGGCCACGACCCTTCTCTAGCTTGGTGTAAGTCCATCCAGTCACCACTTTATCACTGAAGGCGTGGTAACTCCATCTGCACAACACACCATTGCTGTCTCTCCTTGCCTTGTGTAAAGGGACATGAGCAGCCCCAATGCCTGAGCAGAGGAGCCTCCAGCACAGTGGGAACGGGTCCTTAGCCAGGATGGCCAAAGCTCAGGAGGGCTTGGGAGAAACACCAACAACTCAAGCTGGTGAGTGCTAGAAGACAATTCCATGAGCTTGAGAAGTAAATGTGTGAAAAAGGAGTTGACCAGCACAGTGTATAATTGCTAGTCCACCTTTCTCAGGAAGCCAGGTATCAGGAGTGTATCTCAGACGCGTGGGTTTTGTTTGTTTTTTTTTTTTTTTTTTAAAAAAGGAAAAAATATAAGGAAGAGATACGGTATTTTTTAAAAAAGAGATCCCAAGGTTTTTGATTGCCCACAGCAGGGGTGAGCCATTAGACATCAGTCCACACCTCAGTGATGGCCTGATTTTGCCTGTCAGTCCCTGCCTTTGTGGCGAGTGCACGTCAGTGTTTTTCTTGGTTCATGTCTGTAAGTTTGGGCAGTTAAGTAGAATCTAAATCAGGTCAAGGGAACTACAGTTCCCCACTGCCCTGGCTGGAAACCAGGATCTGCAGACAGGCAGCTGCAGAGCGCAGGGGAGTGCGCTTGTTTAGCACATTCCTGAAGGGCACTGACTATCTACAGCCATTTTCAAGTGGTTCTCCTCAAGTCCAGCCAGGAATGTGCTGATGGGCTGTACAGGTAGGGCCAACCTGGCTGAGAGGATGCAGGAGCTTCAGGGAATGGAACGTGACCCTCCAGCCCCTTGGAGAGCTGAAGGGAGGAACGTCTGCAATGGGAAGCATTGCAGAGCAGTGCTTCCCCTGAAAAGAATTAGCTATTAGCTCCTAAATGAATCACTTGATTTCTCAGCCTCCTTGTACTTCATGTCAGGAACAAACCTTGTGCGTTCACATGAAATAAAAGGAGGTGACAGAGGAAGAGAGGGCTGCAGGAGTGCCATGGAGAAGCCAGCATTGACACCAGGTGGGGAGGTTGTGCTTTTATTCCTCCAGAGCCTCTGGCCTGAGCTTCAGCAAACAGAGTTTCTCTCTCGTGCCAGATCACTGCGTCTGAAGGAGGAAATAGGTTGGTTGAGAAATTGCTTTTCAGAGAAGAGCCAACATCCTCCAGTACGAAGCACTTGGAAAAACTTTGCATGAATTAGCAAGTAAATGTGAGGCTGGAACAAGTAAAGAGGGACAAAACTTGTCAGTTTGTCATTTATGTAATAATCCTGTCAAACATGAAATTTCCTGAATAGGTGAATTTTGGCTTTGTTTTTAGAAGGGAGAAAGGAAGAGGCATATTTTACCCATTTTTTGTGTTGCATTTGTATTTTTTTTCAAACTGGAGAACCAACCCTATTGTTTCTGATCATTTTTCACGTTTAGAATGTCACATGGCCATTTTAGATCCTCTGTGTCGCTCTGATGTGCAGCATGTGAACATCCCCATTTGTTTCACTAAAGGGGACAACAGATAAATTCAATATTTGTTGCACATTCAGAACAGCTTCCAATGCCCATTTCAAGTCTTCATGAATTTAAAATCTGGCTGGAATATAAATCAAATAATAATCCTATATTTTATGAAACAGTTCATATTTTTTGCCATCAATCTCCAACCTGTTCTAGTCCCGGGTCTTGTACAAGAAACTTCATTCCAAAAAGTCCATTAGAGTCTCGAGACCTAATGTTATGAAAAGATAAAAAACTGCTCAAATTACCAATATGCCCTAAAAAGGCTTGTCCATTTTCTGATTCAGGGAAAAGTAAATTCACCTCAGTTTCATATGTTACTACAAGAAACACTAAAAAACATGCACCAGATTGGTCTAGGTGCCAGTCATCTAATAGCCCTACTAGCAAAATGCAAGCAGTTAAAAGCATAAGTTATTGCAATTATGGTGATGGAATGGGGACCCAAACCAAGAACTAGACCTCTACAGAGCATAAGAAATGTCACCTTGACTGTCACCCAAAAAAACCATCTTTGTCTGAGGGTTAGTGATGTCACTGGCAGGGCTCAGAAATGTGTCCAAGTTTTCAGGTTTAAAACTGGCACAGGAAAGCACATATTTTCTGATCTGTGAAGTCAGATGGAGGAGCTGTTATCTGAAATACTGCACAGCATCTGAATGATCTGCCAGACTTAACACATCCTGCCTCAGGAATCCAGGTGGGAAACTTTACTATAAGAATCAAAACAAAATGCAAAAATACCTGCTGATAGCTCACCTCGTGCGTCATCAACACCCCCCAAATAAAGCTGTGTAACTACACCAACCTCCACCAGTGTAACTGCTATGCCAACTGGGAAAGTCTGTAAGGACAGGTTAAGGGACACAGGTCGTCCATCACCTGCCCTAATTAGGGCTAGATCAAAAAGTGGAATGAGTTTTCTTCATTAAATAAAGCAAGGAGGTAGAGTGGGTCGTTGGATGCAGTTATGGAAGAAATCCTGGGTGCAATGCACCAAGACCATCCTGTGCAGGAGGAGTAACCAGCCTCCAGGCACTGATCAGGATAGATAAGCAAGCAATTTGTGGAGAAAAACACATCCCATCTCCCCAGGAGGACTGGGTTCCAAGATCAGAAGGATCCAAGTTCTCTCTTCTTTAGACACTCTAAAGCTTTTCTGGCAGATTCTCCCTCCCATCAGCTGTGCCAGGTTCAACCACTTATCACAAGCTGCAGGGGAAAGTTTCCCCACATTTATATCTGGCTCGGGATTTTTCAGCTCAAAATGATGGAGCTGTTACAGGGGTAGTGCTTATGAGAGCAACATCCTCCCAGATGGCCTCATAAAACAGGGAGAGAATGAACTTGTCTCACTGGCTTGGACTTGCCAAGTCGGCAGAGCTAAAGATCAAGTTCTAAAAAGGAAAGGTCACGTTGCATCGCAGAAGTGCCACCCTCCCCAGCACAATAGGCAGCCTTAATCCTGCCTCCCTCAAACCAACAAGGGTTTTTCCAATGACCTGAACAGCAGCAAGATCAAAATTTGATGACATCATCTAAAGGCAGGCGAGATAATAGGAAACTTTCTAATTACTGGGAGGGGCTTTACATCAGTCCCTAAATGACTAAGACATGGATCTGTGACTGGAGAGAATAAATCATAAAGGGGATAGGAGCACAGAGTTGCTGGTAGATGATTTGACATTAGTTTAATATTCCAGTTTCTGAGGTGTGCAAGCAGTGATGTCTTCTGCAAAAATTTTGAAAGCAACCAGCACTGGGTTGAAGTTTTGTGTTGCACAGATGCCTCTTTTCAAAGGTTTATGGATGACAAAGGCAGCTCAAAACTGCCAGCAACAGAACCTGATAGTGAACCACACAAGTTTCCCAGCAGGATGAGTGTTAATGGCCTGTCTTGCAGCAGAGAGACAGAGCTGAGCTCCTGTCAGAGTGCTGACCATGGGAACTGGCCCATGTCCTCTTTGGGGCAGGTGGAAAGGATGGGCAATGCACAAAATGGGCACTGCTCTCCCACCAGATGCCATTCAGTCAAATCAGGTACCTCTTGTGAACAGCTCTTTGTGCTATGCAGTTGTACAAATCTTTGCTGTTTAGAGACAAAGCTGGGGGAGGTTTTAGCTAAATAAAATAAAAGAAAAAACAAACATCCAGACAGAACCCACTTCCTCTCTCCTTGCTTCCCTTCCCTACTGAAAAGTGTGATTCACTGGTATGTGATGAGGGTTCAGCTCCCACACAGTCAAAAATTGTCAGTTGGATATCAAATCCAGATAAATCCAATGGAAAAATAAGAATCTTCTTTTAACCAGTGCTGGTTAACGATTGGAGCATCTTAGTTTGGGCTCAGTATATATCCATAAATTGTAATACATATTCCTCTGACAACCTGCTAATATCCACGATGGGAAGGGTCTAGGATAAAGTTAAAAAAAAATAAAAGAATCATTGATGGTAGTCCCAGATTCAGAGAAATGTGTTTTCAGTAATGAATCTGGTCCTCCAGACAGGGCTGGATTTTTCCTTCAGCTGTTTCCTGTGGTCCTTGTGGCAAAATGCTTAATCCACTAAATCCAGCCTAATTTTATTTTGGGAAAAGACACCCTGAAATCACAAGCCATACCCTTGTGGCTGACATTTCATATTGTAGTGGGGTGTTTTAAACCACAAGGATGACAAGGCCAGTGTCACTCGATTCATACATGTGTCCTACTAACAGCCTCTGAGGAAAGATTTGTGGCTTGACTTAGTGCTTTCTGTTCTAGTGAGTTTATTTGGAACACTTTAACAAATAGGGCATTCATTGGAGCATTCTATATCAGCCACCAGCTACTTCAAAACTGAAATGCCTGTTGCGAAGGCAGGGTTATCTCAGCTGCACTTTATACACAGGAGTTACAGCTTGCACTGACACGGGAACCTCCCTACACTGAGGCAGATGCAACATGACTAATAGGCTCATCATGAGTAATAAGTTCACCCCAGTTGCAGCACATCAGTCAAATCAAGTATTGCTTTTCACCAGACATGACACACCATGATGTGTAAGGCTGGGAATTTTGAAAGATAATGTTAGTGATAGGCGACACCCTGATGCTCAAAATGCAATTTTGACTATCTCCGGGGGTAACCACGTGGAATTTCTGCTGGGAAGCCGTGGGCCAGGATCTCTGCTGAGCCCCCTGTGTAAGCATCAGGTGTTCATAAGGATGTTGATCTGCAGTGTCCGTGTCATCTTGTTACACGGGGGATGTTTTCAGAAGGTCAGTCAGACAGGTTGGTTTCCAAGATTATTGGGATTAAGGTTTAAGATGGAATCGTGCCTTAGGCAAAATGCTTGCAAAGATCAAACCTTTGAATAGCTTTTAACTAGGATTAAGAGGTGAATAAAACAGGAAAGAGCAAAAGTAAGCAGTGAGTAAGAGGGTCGGCCAACGTGGCTCTGGAGCAGGAAGTTCCTTGGTGGCTGTCCCAGCAAGGTGGGCCAGTGAGCACTGGGAACGGAGGGTCCACCTCCCATGTCATGGGAAATGAGTGCACCTGACTGAACTTTACAGCAATAGCTCAATTACTGCCTTAAAAAGGGGTGTCAGAAGAAACAGGGGGGATTAAAAACTAGAATCAGATGTCTGGTAATTTTCTGCCATCACCATGATCCCATTCTACCACTTGTTTCACCTTCCACCCCAAAATATGTCATTCCAGGTGGAGAAATACTACCTTTCCTTTCATCTTCATAGCCCAAGCAGTGGGAATTATGGTCTCACCCTTGAGTTCTAATACACAGAGCCCTGCAAATGAGCTGTAGAGTGAGGAGCTGAAGCTTTATCACAAGAGCGATGTCTCTTAGACCGCTTCAGAACTCCTGAGTTTTATGTGGAAACCTCAACTCTTTGGCATTTGCAGACACGAAGCCCCAGAGAGGAGCATTTGGACTGGCACTGGTAGGCAGTCACTGGTTTGCTGCTAATTACAACCTTGAGGTGTCTGTGAAGATCACTCTAGCTTGTGGTATTCATGAAATGAGCAGAGTGAGAAATATGCAGGCTGAAGGGAACATTTTCTTCTGACCTTTACAAATTGAAATGGTGATGTGGTGGTCACAGAGATGGTCAATTTGTTTTGGGGATCCTTTCTTCATTTTTACTGCTTCTTGATGCTGTAAGGCTAACTGGTGTAGAAGTTAATGGCAAAAAACTCTCCTAAGCTGCAGTTAAGTATGACATAATGAGGACATCAATTAACTTAGGGCAAGCGTTTATGATTAACTATGAAAATCAGTAGCATTCAGTGGTGCATAAAAGCAGAGGGAAGACAGTCTTCCAGACCATTATTCCACTACAAGGTCATAATGTCACAGCAATTTCTTAAGTGTTCTGACTGAGAAAATATAAATTTTCAGTACAGCTTTTATTTTGGGTGTTACTGCACTCATAATGTCGGAAAAGGCAATTAACTTCTCATATAACTCTATAGATGTGGCTCTGCCTTCTCAGCCTTTACTGAAGCAGCAGATATAGACCACAACTGCCAGCTGACATTATTGCCTAGTCTGGGGGTAAATATGCACTCTATTCTGATATTTACCAAGAGGAGTGGAAAAATTATCTACGGATTCATGTATTTATAAACCATCTCACAATCTTAGAAAGGGAGTCAGCGAGAAATCTTGATAGGAAGAAGAGATTTATGGATGTTTCACCCTGGCTAAGAATGTGCAAGATGATGAGGGAGCAGAAAAGGTGATTGTGTTGAGAGAGATTTTCCTTCAGAGAGACCTTGCAGGCACAAAGCAGAGAAAATCCAAGCTGGTTGTGTGATCTGGCCTCACCTGGCCAAGAGGCCAAGCCACAAATGGGAGAGGCTGGCAGACCTTCAGTATCCAGCCCACTCTGTGCTCTGGGTAACTAATGGTGAGAAAGACAGTGACAAGCTGGAGGGGGTTCAGCAGAGAGCAGCAAAAGTGTTGCAAGGTGAGAGGAATTGAATCATAGGCAAAGATTATAACACAAATGAAATATTGCTCTGGACCAGGTCTGTGCCTAGAGCAAAGCTTTATACATACAGAGCTGAATTGATTTATATTAGCAAATGTTTAACTTCTAATGTCCTCGTTCACTTTGCACGGAACATTTTGGTCCTGGGATGATTATAAGGAAATCAAAAGGAAGGTTCTGCCTCTTATCAGAACAGGTTCTTCACGGATTATCAGCAGGAGGAAGTCAGTTTCTCATAGTACAAAAAGCTGTTTTCAGTAGCAGAGATTTCAGAGAAATTAAGAGGGGAAAAAAATCATGCAAAAGGTCAGTTAAGGTCTCAAACACTGGGATTTAATTAAACCTAAAACCAAGGAATGTTGTTTGTCTACCAAAAGGTTCACTGACCTGCAGGAGACCTGGTCATGCCAAAGGCTGAGCAATGTATCCCAGTTATACCTAATTTGTGTAATATAATGTGAACCCAGCAGCAGAAAAACAGCTAAACACCTTGATAATGATAAAAGCAAGAGAAACCACAACAGAATAGAAAATAACATCAAAGAGAGAGGGGAAATGAGGTCTGCAGCACTCACAGGTACAGATATTCGTAGTTCTCCTCTCCAACCCTGAGCAGACAAGGTGTTGTGGGGCTAACAGGTCACTGGACTGAGTATAACAACAGGTTATCTCTGTAACCCACTGCTGAGCTTCTGCTCAAGCACTGCTCACACAGTTCTTAATAGCCATCTCAGAGCTCATTTCTAAACCAGATCATTTTGTAAATGGAAGTGTACCACAACATGCAATTGCAGGTGTCTCAGTTGCTCTGAAAAAACGTCCCCCGTGAAGGAGACAAGTGTAGCTCGCTGTCTAAATAGCCTAGACAAGAAGTAACAGCCAGAAAAATGCATAAAATTCCACTTGCAGCAGCTGCCAAAAAAATAAAATAAATAAAAGCAGGCTCACTTCACCCATTAAATCCATCAACCCCTAGGAGACCCATTAAAAAACCTGCTCTCAACACCCCAAGGGTCCCACTCCCCAGGATGCTATGCACTGTGGCCAGAACTGCCCTACCCAGAGAATATGCAGAGGTGTCTCCTCTTCCTCCTTCTGTGGGAACTGAGCCTCTTCACCATGAATTTTTCTCTTTTCCTCCCCTGTACTCTGGCCAAACGTCCTGCAGGCTGCATCTTCTCCACACACCTCATCAGAGGGGGAGGTGGCCATGGCTGTGCCACCCCTCCCTGTGCGCTCACATCCAGACCCCGTGAGCTGGGAGCTGGAGCTGGAGGTGTCAGACCTGGCGGGGAGCAGGGCTGGCAGCCTGCTCTGCTCCTCTTGGCTCACAGGAGAGAAAAGCTCCGTGGGTTTGGAGCCCTTTTACAGGAATCCTACGGGCTGCAGCCCCCCAGGAGACAGGAGCGTTAGAAGTACCTGGGAAATGAGACCCATGAGTGGGACGGGTGTAGGACTTGCTGTGAGCATAATTTTCCACAGTTCTGGAACGTTTTGGGGTGGGATAATCTTTAATGAGCTGATGCTGACACACAAGGTGCCAGACACCCTTGCACCCAGGCAAAGTCACAATCGGTCACTATGCAAGGACAGTGTTGTGTGTGACAGCTCCAGTCTGAGGTAGCACCACTGCCAACTGAACTTCCTCAAGCCTGTGCCATGTAGAGGTCTCCAGTTCCTAGAGAATACCTTCTCTTTGTGCACACAAACTCCTGTGCTCATCCAAATAGGCACTGCAGGACATGGGGAAATGGTTATGAGGCTGACTCTTGATGTTTTCATTATGTTCTGTATAAGTGGTGGATTCCTGGTTGCTGTCGTATTTTCATTAGGTACCTAGAGATACACACATAAATCAAAGCAATGTTTCCCGTGGTACAGGCAAATCAAACCAGCAATTATTTTCCCATTTCATTTTAAACCACTGAACTCCTGTTTTATCTCCAGATAATGATGAATGTGGTTCTGACACCAGAGGTCCACACGCTCCTGCTCTATTTCTTCACCACGGAGCACAAATACGTTACTTGTTAATATATGAACTGTCATGTAAGAAGCCACAATTATGCATGATTCACCCCTACAAGCTATGTAAATCTGTGGTGTGTATATATGATAACAAATGAGTGTTACTTGATGGGAAAACACAGGTGCCAAGAACTAGGACTCTCTGTACTGCAGATGTCAGATATGGCATCGGTGTTAACACCTCCACTAACCCTCACCTTCAGGTAGACTCATTCCCAAAGGCTTATCAAGCATCCTCTATCACTCCAGTCTGTCAAAGCCCTGGCAGCGAGCCAGACCAGATCCCAACCACGCAGCATTGTTTAGTGGGGAGTTAGGAGAGCAGAGACAGCACGTGCCTCATTCCAGAGACCAAAAACTACCCCACATGCAGCCTCACTGCTCTCAGGGTTATATGGTCAAAATTTGGCCCCACGCCTGTTCTTGCCATAGCATTCAGTGACGGTGACAAGCCACAAGGGACTTGCACCACGTACCTATGGAGCAGCAGGTCTGTGAGGATGTCAGATGAAGGCACATGTGGGGAATGATTATTTTTCCTTAACAGTTCTTCCAGCATACAAATAGATCATTATATCTTTTAGTGTTTACTCTTGTTCATTTTCAGCAGAAATTATCCTTCTGTCTTTGGCTAAGGAAACTGAGGGGTGGAAGTCTCCTCTATGCCCTTCCACTTCAACCAGTCCTCAAGTTCCATACCAGCCAAGTCCTCAAGCACATTTTCAGCATCACCCTGCAGCCCTGGGAGAAGTTAACTGGGAGAAGTCAGTGCCTTGAGCAGCTCCATTCCCACACGTGCCCAGCCTGCTTTTGGTCTCACGATGCCACTCAAAGGCCACATAGGTGAGTCTGAGTTATGGACAGAGCAGGAATAAGAAATTATATGTTTAGTTCCAAAGGATAAATATACAAACCCACCAGTTTCAGGACACATCCTGACCATTTCATAGTAAAATTAAAGGTTGCAGTGGTGGAAAGCTTCATATCAGCACAATTTTTCACATTTCAGATCCTTGATGAAGCAACCATTAAAAGGAGTGTTTTGTACTATTTGATTTATTAAAGTTATAAATTACAGTGTAGACTACCCTGTAATCAAGTGCTTGTGAACCCTGTGTGTAACACCTTGAAAATTAGCAAGCTGGTGGTCAACAGACACAGTTTCCTTCTTTAGATAAAAAAAATAGATATTTGAAATACCAACCTGAGCAGTCCAAGGGTCAGAGAGGAAAAAAGCCACTTGTGCTCACAGGTTTTGCATTCTTCTTCATTCTGTTGGTTATGGTATTGGATAACACCTTTGGTGTTTTCTTAGCCCCCAGTGGACAGCAACACACAAATCCAAGCCCCACACACAACTGGAATAATCAGTGTGTTTGGGAACAAAGGAACATCGAGTCACCATCCACAACGCGTCGGCAGGAACGGGCAGAGCGCCACTCCAACAGGGGAGATGTTCTGATGCATGCCCTTGATTCTCACCCACACAAAATGAAAAAGAACATTTTCCCTGCTCCTTGCTACAATGCTTCATGCTGTGAAGGCTTAAAAAAAAAAAAAAAAAAAAAAAAAAAAAAAATCACTGATTTCTTTCCTTTGAAAAAGGAATCAAATGATTCTAATTGGTGCTCCCTGTAGGGGATGAAACCGGTGGGCAGCAGGAGCGAGGCACTGATTAGGATGACAGTGCAAAGGTAGAGTGAGGAACTGGGTATAATTATGCCAGACACATCGTGTTTGTTGTAAGGTGCTACTCACAGGAGTTCTCATCTTCTGAAAACTTTGTCTGAAAGTTTTTGCTCTGACTTGAGCTAGAGTGTACCCAGGTGATACCCTGGCAGGCCTGGCATCTCTCAGGTATTTCTGTATTGTCAATCACTGTGGCGTGCAGACACCATAACTTGCCTTAACTCAGCTGGATCTTCTTTTTCTCCCTCCCTCTCACCCTACATGACCAGGTGTGCAGGGTTGCTAAAGCAGCTCTCCCTCTGACAGTTCCTGCTGCACTTCCTTGGCACTCGATTTACAGCTGAAAGATGAATATATATGGCCACGTTCACCAGAAGGAAGAGCAGATCTTTTGCTTTTTTTTTGCTGGGAATCTCTTGTCAATCACACTCCATTCCTGTTCATGTCCCTGAGGTGCAGTTTTGATACAGGGAAACACAATGTACTTTGCTCCACACCCCAGGGAACAGCATGTGCATCAACTATCTCTCCATCTCTGTACTCAGAGTGCCTCCACTTACAGTTTCAGAGTTGCTCACAAATTCTTTAAGCTGCTTCTCCCAGCAGTACGTGCTTAGTTATTAACAGCATCTTAGATTTACAGATTTGCAACTATGGCTCAAAACATGAATGGAGTTTCAAGGGTTTCCAGCTTTCTACACTGCATTATCCAGTTTACTTTTGGAAACACTGCAGAGCCAGGTCTCAGTGACCGGCTCTAGGTCACACTAGGAGTCAGAGGTAGATCTGAGACCTGAATTGCAACTTCTGAAAAATTTGGAGGAGAGGACAGCCAATCCTTCCATAATATGTGCATGAGATGTCCAACCAAATGGGCTGAGGAACGCCCAGCTCTCCAGACTGCAGAAAACAGAGCACCAAGGACCAGGTAAACCCTTCCCAAGGTGGCTTTGGAGAGTCCCTCCCGTGGTTAGCATGTGTGCTGTATGTTTGCTCTTACACAGAATGTTCCCTAAATTATGTCTGGTTTTTCCAACAGTTTTGGATGATTTTAGAGGACTTTTCCAACCTTCTCCAGAAGAGAAGCACAGAGAGCAATCAAACCAAGTGGACCAGACAAAAAGAGCTGAAAGAGTTCCAAAGTCCTGATCTCCTTTCTGAGTTGATGAAGATGTTTTTTGATATATTTGTCATGGCAAGGGTGGGAGCATGGTAGAAAACGTCCTGGGGTTAATGCTTCTTCCTAGCCTGTTTTTCCTCTCAAGCCAGGGTTAATGTTTTTGTTTGGGGGCCTTGCTAAGAAACTCAGGTTTTCATCTTCATAGGTTTGCTAATAGTACAGGACGTTCTCCTGGATTTGTGATTTCAATGCAGGGTTTTCTTTAGAGAGTGAGGAATTTTTCTTATTAGAACCAGCCAGTCTAGAGAACTGAACTATATCTAAAAATAGAAGGGATTGCTTTTTTTAACATGTTAAAAATAGAAATGTGTGGAAAGGGTCATGTATAGCCTGATTTTTACAAGAAGACAGAGGTGCTCTGAATGGAAATATTAGATATCAGCCATCCAGTCGAGAAATGTCACATTTATAGTTCCATGAGTTGCTGCTTGTGAAGCATAAAGAATTACAGAGTAAGCCTGGATGGTCTGAAAATGGAATGATACCATGCTGGAATACACACACTTTTCCAGGGAAAATGTGAGACTTTTGGTCTTGTGAAGCATAAACACATACAGCACTTCAAAGCTGGGGAGGTGCAGTGGGATGGACGAAGCAGAATCCTCCCATGTTGCCACTGAGCTTGTCTAATTCTCCTGTTGGTGGAACTTACCTTGGCCCTTGCTCCAAGCACTGTGGAAAGGTGGATTCCTTCCACCTCTGCTGAAAAAGAATGCCAAAATCCCTTTTTTATCCCTGCAGAGTCCCTCAGTGTCCACCCACAAGACACAGGCCAAGCACTGAGCAGAAAGCACAGGTCATAGTGGGGAGAAGGGCACCCAGAGAGGCTTTCAGAGGCAATTAAATCTCACACTGGTTTACAAAGCAACATCCTCAGCTAAGCCCTGTCTTTTGGGGTGATCTATTGGGGTAAGAGTCATATAAAGACAGGTGAATTTTGCTTGCTGTGCTCTTCTCATTCCATGTTTCTCCCAGTTAAATCATGGTCATATTAATCTGCCTTATTATAGCCGAGATAATCAAAGCTGTTAAAACCATTTGGATAAAAAGTTACCAATAACTGGAATTGGAATTTGGCATCCAGATCTCGGGAAAAAATCCCAGCCCTGAGGACTATATGCCATTTGAAATCTGCCACATTACTAGTCCTGTTAAAGAGTAATGGATTCAATTTAAATTTTTAAGTTTTAAATTTAAATTTAAATTTAATTTAATTTAAAACCCCACCTTTGTTTTAAATGGGTATTTGCACCAACTGACTGCCCCATGAAGACTTAAGGTAGATTTCACTTGACATGGCTCAGACAGCACAAGACACTGTAATGTGCCACTCCAGCTCATCTAAATGAGTAACTGCTTATTTTATTTTTTTCCCCCTGAACCTTCCAGATGGTTCACCAAGTTCTTAGGATATATTAACCATCACCTCCCCACCTCCCACCAGCACATAAATCCCACCCTGGAGGGCCAGCTCTGTCCCCACAGTCTCAGGTCAAGCATTCATGACATTTTACAAGTCGTCAGCACCATGTGTGTCAAATCCAGTCCGCGATTACCTCCAGTTTACTCATATTTCCATCAAAGGATCTGATACTCCTTCATTTAATGGCTGGGGCTGTTAAGTTTTTATTGCTGTGTAGAAGTCCTTTCAGCTACAGCCACAGCCCGGTTCAGTCCTTTCTGAGACCAGGAAAAGAAAGTGGCCAACATCAGCTTGGTGTCAGTGGTCTTGTGGAGCTCAGCGTGCTGCTTGACCTCCTGATCCATGAGGACTGAGAGGTAGAATAAGAGCTCCCTTCCAAGAGACAGCAGGAAAGGAGTTTACAAAAGCACTGTGGGATTAAGGAAACAAGGAGTGCCTTATGTCTGGTTGGGGTATTTTTCCCTTGCAAGACTATTCCCCGTAGAGATAAAAGGAGGGATGGATGTACAAAGTAAATAGACTCGGATTGACAATATAGCCAAATGTAGCAGTTTTTTCATATGTTCATCAATTATTCAGAGGAAAGATTTTGACTAGGACCTCTGAGGTGTAAGTCAGCACAGGTGCCAGGAGCTGGGCAGAACAGCTGGGGATGGATTTGCTGAAGCTGGAGGTCCCATCACTTGGGTTACTACTCTCATATCTAAACGTGAGTTATTTTAGCAGTCGTGCCAAAATGCACATCTGAACAAGTGCTTGTTGTGTCCATGCTATGTGGAGCTAAATCCTCTTGCTATTTTGAAGATAAAGGTAAAACTCATGTTGACTTCCAGGTTAAAAAAAAAAATAGTTCATTACGCCATTTATGTGTAGATGTACCATATTTTTATAGACTTATATGTGTTCCAAAAGAAAAGCCGAGGTTTTAAATAACTTTAGGTAGGTTTGGGAGTGGATTTGGTTGATGATGTTCCTTTTGAAATGGCAGTGGTGCACTGAACAGAGAAAGCAATGAATACTGAACAGCACTTTCATGAAGGAAAGTGGCCACTGAATGAGCAGCAGGTCGTGAGTAGCAGAGGATGAAGCACTGTTAGAGGGGAGATGGGAACTCTGAGACTGAGTTCTCTGATACAACGTTTTCCTCTGAAAACTTAGAAGTGGAAGGAGAAGCTTCCCCTGTCCCCTAAACAATCCCTTTGTGCCTACCACATGCATAATTGATTGCAAGCAAACCATCCCTGCCCAACTCAAAGCTGCTTCGCACACACGACCACATCAGAGGAGCTGCAGACCATGGGAAGACCAGAGCTGATTTAGTCATCAATTATGGATGAGAAGCTTCTTCAGTATAAATAAACTTGCTGGTTCACCACTGTACACAGAAACCTCTGAATAAAATAATTGATTATTCAGAGGCAGAATTCTTGCTGTTTGTGCCAAGGACATATTTTCTGCTTGAGCACATGAGGGCACATGTGTGACCATGAACACACTTGGTGAAACTCCCAAACCTCAACCAAACAGAAACCAGACCTTAATCTACTGACAGACTCCTCTTTCTTGAGCATCTCTAGTCCAGGAAAGCACTTCCTCTGGGGTCTCTCCCATCCCTGGCTTCACCCTCCTGCCACATTTACAACCCTGGGTGCCCCACTAAATCCCTGCAGAGATTTTCATGAAGGGCAAAACTGGAGTTCTCCCTTGAATGTAACTATGCCACTCATTTGTTCAGCTTCAGGGCATATCCACACACATATGTGTGCATAAATACATAGCTTTCAAGGTGACCTGTTTTCCAGCTGCAAAACACTGTTGCTGTCAGAGGGCTTTTCCAGCTAGGAAAGGATATGAACCAGGAGGTGCGGAGGTAACTGCTGTGTCTGCATTATTCAGAGGCTCAGCATGCCAGGTTCACAGGTGTTCAAACTACCCAGGAACCATTTGGCCCACTGTTATGGAAAACATGGTTTTGGAGATTGAAATCAGCCAGCAAGAAAAGGTGTTTAACCAACTAGCTACTGCAGGACAAAGCAAAACCTCAAGGTTTTCTTTACGTTTCTTTTCATTATTTTTGTTGTTTTTCTCCCCAGCACCTGCAATACTGCTTGCCTGACACCCTTGGGAACTGCTAGCAGTGGAGGAAATTATTAGCTAGAAAATTCCCAAAGTACCTCTAGGAATTATTCAGAGTTGCAACATTTTGGGCAGAAAAGAACTTGCAGGAGAGAAAGGGACTAAAAACCAAGTTCTGAGTCTCCATTCTGTATGGAGACACCATGTATGTAACACAACACAGAGCATTTTATCTGTGCAGCTGTGCCAAGGCAGCCCCAGTCCAGTATTGCTGGGGAAGCCAGGCAGGAGAAAACAAGCAGAAGGTCTTGTTCCTCTCCAATCTCCTGCCTGAAAACTGTGGATCAGATTGCTGGAGTAGCAGCACCTGCTCAAAGCAGTTTTCCACCATTTTTCCATGCTGGACTGGGCGTAGGGGGAGAGCAGAATTATTCTTCAGCAGAGACTGAAGCCCACAGAGCATCAGTGCACAAGATTACCCCTGCAGTTGGGTGGCCAGAGAACCTGCAAGTACAGAGCAGAATTTCTTGCCTAAATGGATGGGACCTGTCTGACCTGCCTGGGAAGCACCAGGAGTGTTTAAACCCAACACACTCTCTGCCTTCATCACTGCTTCCAAGCAGCCAAAAGTAAAGAAGTAGCTCTCCTGAGTTAGATGTCAGAGGCACCATGCAAAACTGCACCCAGCTACCTCCTTCTGCCCTTACAAGTCTGTTATTATCAAGCAGAAAGAGAAATATTATTGTAAATATCTTTCTGATTATGCAGAGGCATCTAAAAAAATCTCTTCTCGCTCTCTGTTCCTTCAGTTCCAACTCGCTGCTAAATATACACCAGAAGTATAGGACAAAAGTGCATAAAATTGCCTCGCTGATTGAATTCTAAATCCAATTTCTAAAGGATTTTGGGACCTGGCTGACAATAAAATTTAAATACCTGAAGTTGCAGATAAGAAAACTCACAAATATTCAGACATTTTCAAGTCTTATAATCCACTGATTTAAAAAAACCTTTGGGCTCCCCAACCACCTTTGAGAATTGCAAGTCTGTTTCTGCATTACTTAGACACTGGAAAATACAACCATATATTTTTGCCCACAGACCCCACTTTGCAAAAACCAAGTTATTTTCTTTCCTCTAAATATATATTTATAAATACATATGCACGCACTGTAGTTCTGCACTAATTGGTATTTGCAGTGTAAGCATTGGCCTTTCCTTCCTTTTCCTCGATGAAGGTAAACATGATCAAAGTCTGCCAGTATTTAATGATGAAAATGTACCATGTCTCTACAGTCTTAATGTCATTGAAATGAACTTGAAGATAGGTTTACAACAAAAATAATTTTAAAAGGTTCTCATAACAAATTCAGAGGTTAAAAAAAAAGCACTGTATTTAGCTTCTCTTTCCTTAGCATTTTTATTTTGTCTGAGGGAAAAAAGGAATAAACAAAGATGTTTTAAAATGACCTGTGAGGGGCAAAATAAATGCATGGAGATTTTATCCAGCACTTCTAAGGATCTTGGAAGTGCTACAACTACACTGTAGTTTCTTTGTTACAGCTCTGTATACATTTATACAAAAGAAAGATGAAAGCGGGGAGAGAGTGGTTGATATGGGTTGTGAGAAGTTGGTGGAATTAGATGGCAAGGGGTCAGGTTACAGACAATGTAAGCTAAAATGCATCAAAGGATATGAAGCAAAGGACTAGATCAAAGTCTAAGAAGCCAAGTACAAGAATAAAGGAGTGATAATTGTAGGCAGCGAGAGAAAGCACTGGAATAGAAATGTGATAATGGTATGACCTCATGACTCAGTCTCCTTTTTTTTTTCCCCCCAAGTCACCAGTTTCCCTGCACAAGGCACATGGGCAGGAGTGTGTGCAGCAGGAGGGAGCAGCAAGGGGCAGAAGGGAGAGGAGTTCTGGGGTTGATAACCTTCCCGGGCTTAAAGGAAAAATTCACTTTGTTTTTCACAATGTGCTTCATTTTCAGGTTTTCCACAGGACCACAGGGCTGTCCTCACAGGCACTGGTGTGAAACAGGGAGCCTGGGAGGCTGAAAAGCTGCAGCCAAACAGAACATAGCAGACACCAGCGGGAGCGGGTCTATTTTAAAATGGCAATTGGGCCCTATTTTAGAGAAATTATTGGGTACTGATTCCACTCTGCTCTGTGGCTGAGACATCATGGCTGGGACAGCTGCCATCATCCAGAGAGCTCCTGTATTATACTCGTCTTCAGCTGTAGGTTTGTTCTCAGGATGATTTTGCACTAGATATCCACCTTTTCAGGAACCAAATGCATTTTCTTGCCAAGGAGAAGCTTCCTTTTCATATCTAATGAGGTCACTCAGTCCTCACTCTTGTACAAGTCCCTGTACATCCAAAGGAGTCTGGCAGATCAGGGGATTTCTCACCCTGGCTTCCTGGACTGATGATGCAGAATGTCCTCTGGTCATGCCCCAGTAAGAACCAGTGACATCACTTCAGGTGACTGCATCAGTCAAGGCTGGGCTTTGTTCCATGATGCCTGACATAGGTGTTAATTTGGGACAGGGCAATGGCCCTCATCATCCCTCATGACCAGCCCATACTGGTGTTTCCTGGTGTCTTTGAAGGTTGGGGCCAAGGCTGCACAGGGTAAAAGCTCTTCCTGTGAACTTTGCTGCACTTTGCTCCGTGGTTTTTGGGAGTGGATGACAAATGAGGACAGTCATCACATGCAAGTCTCCTTCCACTGTCCACAGGGCTGAACTGGTGCCAAGATCCTCCCCTGCTCCAGCAGCTTTGAAAAGTCAAACTGTTGATGCCAGAGAATAGCAGCTTCTCTGCTGCCTCCTCAGCAATGCAGACACCTATTTCTGTTTTATCTGGAATGCTAAGGAGGCACCACTGTCTTGCCTTCCTCCAGCCTTTTTTCCTTGCAGGCTGCCATCCCTTCTCCAGTGAAACCTCAAGACATGCATTCTCTCTGAAGTGGGTGAACAAATCAAAGTAAACCACTTACTGGTCTCTCAGACATCCATTTGTTGCCTGAGATATGTGCACCATTTATCTCTTCACCTCCTTCCCCACTCAGAGTCATTTGGTGATGTGTTTATTTATTTTTCAGATTTAGTGGTTGAGCTCCATCTCTGGACATTGTTATAGGCTGGAGAAACCTATCAGAGAGTCCTGAAATAGATTTTGAAGGAGCAGAAAATCTTCAGGAAATTCAGTGTATGTAAAAGTCTCTCCTTGCTGGGCCACAGGTTCATGTTCAAGTCTTTCTTCCTCAAAAAATAAGCTATTGAGACAGAAAAGTGGCAAAAAGGCACTTTCTCTGCCTCCCTGCCCTGTCTCTGTGCCAGTGCAGACTCTTTATCCCACCTTCATGTACCATTGCTTTGCTGATGAGTGCTCAGGTAACTACCAGCTCTTCGTTGAAATCTCTACATCAGCCATAGGGACATGCTTAACCAGAATCACTCTGGAATCTGTTGAACTGTGCTTTAGTTTATACCTGAGGGAAAGAGCCTGCCAGACCTTCCAGACAAACATCTATACACAAAAATCTTTGGCTGCACTCTTGGGACGCTGAAGGCCATTAGTGCATTGACTGACCCGACTCAGAAATGCCCTTTCTTTCCAAAGTCATTTTTCTTCTCTGTGTGTTTCATTTCTCACATTTTCAGCTTCCATGGAATACAAACACTGAGACACATCTGTTAAGTGTTGCTTTTGAGCTCAGATGCCCACCAATATTTCCAATGTTTATAGGCCCTGGCACATTATCCCCAGGAGCTGAATTACTGGAGGGAAAACTCAGGAATTCTGAGGACAAGGGAGGGGGTGGGAGAAGAAATAGGAGTGTGACAGTTTCAGAAGTGACATGTTTGTCACAAAGCATATGAGAAATTTACAGGAGAGTGGGAATTCTCAGAGTTGCATCTTCTCTGGCTCCCTACAGGCTTTGTTGTTCAGGTGGGCAGCTGATGCTCCTGGACAGCAGGTCATATTTGGAGCCTGGTTGTGCCATTGCTTGAGCCCAGCACACCTGTGGGGTGGCAGCAGCAGGTTTTTAGCCAGAACTGCAGTGACTGGAGCTGCTGAGTAGTGCTGTGGCTGAATGCCAAGCTCCCTTGCAGATATGCTGATGCTGACAAGGACCAGAGGGATCTGTGAAGTGTGGCTATGCACTGCTCTCTGCCCTCACTAAACCCTCCTGCCCTGCACTGATAAAACAGCTCAGAAAACACTGCCAGGCCTGATCATGGTTCAGCTGTGCCAGGCCTGGTACAACTGATGTGAGTCATGGAAGATAAAGAGAGTAAACATGTAGGAACTTTTGCCTTGAAACTTGCTTAATGCCATCAACTGCTCAAAATGACTATGGAGAAGCTGTAACCACAAGGTC
The DNA here is from genome assembly GCF_041296385.1 of Aphelocoma coerulescens. Taxonomy (NCBI): domain Eukaryota; kingdom Metazoa; phylum Chordata; class Aves; order Passeriformes; family Corvidae; genus Aphelocoma; species Aphelocoma coerulescens. The sequence goes on along the minus strand of NC_091028.1, from coordinate 13,921,277 downwards.
TAAAATGTCTTTTAAAGCTTGAAAGGGACACTGGCCGCTGCTCTACCCACTCTTGGGTACTCACATTGGCATCATTAACACCCAGATCTGTCAAAAAATCATCCCATTGTGACTGAACCACTGATGGTCCCACTCTGAAGCCTTGGGGCCATGCAAGAGTCTGGAGGAAGCCACACAGAGATTAGAAGGAAGTGTGGCCTGGACAATGATCTGGAAATTGTCTTGCACATCAAGGAAGAACCAGCCAGCAGGAAGAATAAAACCCATTTACATTATTTTTGACTTGGGTCGATTGATGACTTGTGAATTCTGACCCTTACAGATGTATTACAAGCACAAAACTTTGCTCTCAATGATCATCATAAACCATTATTTTGGTGCTGTGTATGTGACCCAAAGGGTGTAGAGGGATTAAGGAATAGTGGTTCAAAGATATTTAAAGAACTCTGAAGGTATGCACGAGAAGCTTGTCTGAATGGTTCCATTTTATTGGGCAACAATTTGTTTTTAGACACCTGTAGAGGTTCTGAACCCAAAATTGATGTCATACAGCGTCTTGTGGTTGTCTGCTCCGGAAATGTGGGTAAAAGAAACTTCCCTAAAGCCAGTTCCTGTTTTTCTTCTCCATTTCCATTCTTCTTAGAGTTCTGCAAAACATGTGACTTTCATTGACTCACATCATGATGAAACAGCAAGTTCAGACACACATTTCCCAGAGCACTGTTAACGTCACTCACTTGGCTTGGATTTGACCCCAACAATTACACTATAAAATATCAATAGTTATCAGTCCCTGAGCTTAGAGGACAACAGGAGGCACAGGATGACCCAGCAGCCACTGTGCCACCACCACCCTACACATGGCCAAGGAACATGACACACACACTCCTCGTTACTCAGAAAGAGAAGGCAACAAAGCTCACAGCTCTGACAGTGGGGTCAAGAGGACAAGGAAGCCTTATGGTTTTGACACAAAAGCTGTGGGCTTTCCAACGAAGCAGAAAGGGAAGGCTCTTCTGATCCAAACCAGCCTGGCCAGTGTCCTCAGCCAGGAAGTCCCCGTATGTTGTTGCATCCCATGGCTTTGACATAAATCTGGAAATTTTGTACTCCTTTTTGCCCAGTTGTTTCCCATGGACCCATTTGGGCATGTATAAGAAACCTCTAAGGGAGGAGAGCAGGCAGTAATGGGTGTTGGGTAGGCACAGGAGTCTGAAGCATTTGTAAGGTCTTCCAAGGACGCTGAAAAGTATCTTATATATAAATCACATCACATGTTGTCTCTTTAAATGGTGATCACAAGGAGTTCTGGTTTGGTCACCATTGGCTCTCTAAGCAAGAGTGTCTAAACTCCTGAGACACTACAGCCAAAGTCTCCAAGAAAATCTCTGCTGTGAGAAAATTGCCGGGGAGTTACGATCGATCCAGAAAGACAAATCAAACTGTGATGGGGAAAGTTTCCTCAACTGAATAGAGCTGGAAGGTCAAACAGCTCCTTAAATTCCTGCTTGTCCCAGTTGATTTCTCTTTTTCACGTTTTCAGTTATTTAAGTAATCTTATGGTTTGATTTTGCTTCAGTGTCTTTGTTAATTTGAAATTTTTTACCCTAGTTAGAAAGCAGAACCATGTTTACCTGGCTTTGACATTAGTGTAGCCCTCTCAGCACCAAGACTCTTAAGGTCAGACCTGCATACAGTTTCCTCCCAGGCATCTCGTCAGTCCCACACAGCTTTTGGGCAGCCCAGCAATAAATAATTTATCTAGCAAGATATCCTCAAAATACTCTAAGCTCTCTTAAAAAAGGCATTTTCTTCAGTTGACAAAAATCAACAAAAATGGTCATCTCTACTGTAATTCCACTGAGTTAGAGATAATTCAGAGTCATGGGGAAAATTAATAAAATCAGGAAAGACTCAGATGTTTTAACCTCATTGACCTCTGTTAAGTGACATTACTGTTTGGGGATTTTTTTACTTTTGAGCCTTATACAACAGTTTTAGTCCAGAAAAAAAATCTGCAGCCCACAGCTAGTTCAGGTTTTCCACTGCAAGAGGAAAGGCAAGCCAGGGAGGGCACCTGCTGTGGGGACAGTCCTCCTGCAAAGGAGCTGGCAGGTGGTGAGAGATGAGGCAAAAACACTTCTCAGGCAGTCTTTGGAGGAGGGATGTGAGCAAACTCCTGACAGCCCCAGACATCCACCAGCAACGCCTTGGGGTCTGTGACCCAGAGTTTTATATCCTTCCCTTTTACACATTCCTCCTTTCTGTTGCAACCCCCTGGTGACACATCCCCTGTGCTTGGAGACACCCTCTCCTCCCCACCAGCAGCTGTGCTTTCATCACACACCCTGTACAGCTTTCCAGTTGTCACTCTCGTTTTAGGGTCTCCTCCCTCCCCACTCCCTCCCCTTTGCACCTGAGCATCCCCTTCAGCTCAGAATCCCCTCACAGCACAGAGACCCCGCTGGGAATCAGTAATCACAAACTTTGCTGATTGATTCAAGGTGTTCTTCACCTCCTCCTCGTTTCTCCCGCTATCTTTCAGTCCTGGGGAGATTCATTCCCTTGAAGGCTGGTTTGCTGTCACACCCTACTCTCCCACTCCAGCTGCGATAGTGGCTCACCCTGGTGATGCTGAATTTCAGACCTGAGCTTAGTCCAAGGTCACAGTTTCTACCATTTTGCAAAATGGTAGAAAACACAAATTCCATAATGGCTTGTGACTGTGAGTTAAGTTCAATAGAGCTGGCAGCTTCGCTTAGGCAGATCTGCAGCAGGACTGACCTCACTGACTGAATGAATCACTTGTCCCCCACGGGCAGGAATGTTTCTTCCAGGACAGGATTGAAGCTGCTTTCTTACAAAGGCACTATCAGTCCCAAGCAGGGAGTTGGAAGCTGCCTGAGCCACACACCTGTCTTGTAGATAGTTCCTAGGCCTGCCAGGCATTTACCATTCAAAAAATACACATTCTTCATCAACTTGAGCTGAACTTTGGTGAAGGGTGTAGGGGGGAGAAAGGAGAGGAGAGGAAAGGAGGAGGGGAGAGACTCAAAGGGTTCAAGTGGAAGTTTTTGTTCAATCCTTGACAGAAATAAATAACCAAATCTACCTGGTTTGGCTCTAGTGCATTTGTTAAATATGCCAAGGCTAGAACTGTTATCCCATACCAGTTTTCCAATGATTGGATTAAAAAAATAATAATTGGTTTCTTGTTAAATGAGAGTATCACAGCAGCTTCAAGTGGAAGAAATACCCTGAAGGGAGAAAAAAGTGACATGAACCCAGTGTGGTCCCAAAAGCAGGTAGTCACCATCCTGTCCCAACTTGTGTTTGCAGTGGGGCACGGGCCACCATTGTCCCAGAAGGATTTGCCCACTGCACCAGGTCAGGAGTACTCAGGGAATGAGTTGGACATTTAGAACAAACAGCAAAACAAACGTGCATGAGACACAGCATATTCAATATATTGTCCTGTTAATGGCCAAGGCTACACTCCAAAGTGAGGCTGTGACACACTCCCCAGACTGGCACTGGACACATCAGAGCAGACACATGGTGGGGCCCTTGGTCTGTGCTGATCACCACAACATCACTGGGGTTAGGGGTGGGGGAGAAGCACGGAGAGCTGAGAGCTCAGGAGAGCTCAGTGCATCCCAGCACTGCAGCATGCTTTTAGCTGCAGACATATAAAGGATCTCTTCAAGTATTTCTAGCTAGAAATGGGCTTCATTTAGATATTTATGCCTTCATTATGGTGAATAAAGACATAAAGAAGAGTCACCTATCTCTGTGGCTATGGCTAAGAGACGCTGCATCCAAGACTAAAATATTTTTGCATGCCTGATCCATACCTCCCGTGTGCTAAGAAGCCTTTAAGCTCTTTTTAGCTGATGAGACATGAGCAGGTGGTCCAATTGTGAACAAAATGTCAGAATCCCTTCCCAGGTACAAAACCCCACTTAGAGAGACAGTCAAGCTATGCTGATAAACGCCAACTAGCCCCAGGCACCACCAACCCCCAAATCTCTGCTTTCAGTGCTAACATTAACTCTAATTATGTTCATCCTAAATCTGCTTCCAGTCTGTTTTCATTACCTTCATTCACGTTACTTTGCTATCACTTGTCCCTGCTTGCTGGCCTGATCTGTGATCAGATCTATTAGCAGACCTGGTGCAGTGTGTTTGTGCTCCTCGTCAGCCTGCATGTGCCACTTCTTGCTTTCCTTGGCCTTGCAGTGGGTGCAAATTTCTGAGACTGGACAGCAGCTTCATGACAGCTTTCCAGGGTATCACCAAGGGCCTCTCCCTCTTTCACCCAGGTCAGCAATGAGAATCAGCATAAACCCTGATGTGTCACAGTGGGAAGCTGCTCTTCACACCCCACAAACACGTGGCAGGTGTGTTAGACAAGGCATGGAATAAGGTATTGTGTTGGACTTCCAGCAGCACTGATGGCTTGGCTGCATGAAAACTGTTTGTTTTTCCCAAGGTGCTCCCTCTCCAGCTAACTGAGCTGAGACCTAGAGAAAGCACTGATGTGAACGTGCTGTGGAGGGCAGCTTTCTGTACCACACAAAGCAGTGGGATAGCCTGGAGAAGAGAGGGCTCCAGGAATACTTCTAGCACCTTCCAGTGCCTGAAGGGGCTACAGGAGAGCTACACAGGGACTTCAGACAAGGGTCTGGAGTGACAGGACAAGGGGGAATGGCTTAAAACTGACAGAGAGCAGAGTTAGATTGGATATTAGGAAGAAATTCTCCCCTGTGAGGATGGTGAGGCCCTGGCACAGGGTGCCCAGAGCAGCTGGGGCTGCCCCATCCCTGGAAGTGTCCAAGGCCAGGTTGGATGGAACTCTGAGCAGCCTGGCATAGTGAAAGGTGCCCCTTTCCCTGCTTCAGTTGTTGTATTCTGGAAGGTAGTGCAGCCTGCAGGTTGCATCAGGGAATGCTGCGTGCCAAGGGCCTGGGTTCTCAGATGTACTGAGCACCCAAGGCTCCAGCTGTTCACAGTGGGATGTGTAGGTGCTCTGTGTTTCTGAAAACAGCATTTACAATTTATATCAACATTTTATATCTGCATGAATAAAATCCCTGAAGATTATCTCAGTGCTTCTGGAAGGGGTCCAGGCACTTACAGCTTCCCTTGTGCCCACTGAGTGTGGCAGGCTCAGCTCTGAAAGCAGACAAAAGTCCAATGACATCCTTAGGGTAAGTGCACTGTTCCCATTGTAGCTGCCAAAAGGACATATCTAGATCAGAAAAATGTTCTCTCTTCTTCAGGGAGTTGTTAAGATTCTGCAAATTATTGTAATGAATTGTGAGACCTTGAATGAAGGGTGCTACTGAACAGTAGATCATTGTGTCTGGGTGAATTTCATAGGCATTTCTATAGTGCTCATGAAAAAGATAAGGAAAATTGTATTTTGAACACATTCTCAAATGTATGTGTCATTTCTGTGTGCTTTCACCCAGCTGGCAAAAGAGACAGAATTTTACAGGTACTCAGTGAGGTGTTACTCTCCCAACATAGCATACATGTTCGTTCATGGAATTTTTAAGTAGAATATTTACTGATTCACAATAATTCCCAAGCATTTTTATATTCAAGAAATTATTTTCTAGTATTTGCCATTCATTCTCATCCTTTTAATGCTTTTAGTCAATAAAACCAAGCATTAACCACCCTTCACAAGGGTTCCTTTTCTTCCATTATCAACTTTGATACTGTCATTTAAGTATGATATTACTATACCCACTCAGGAAAAAGGCTGCTACCCACAGTGATGGGTAATGAGACAGGCTTTCAGCACATTCTTTGCTGTGTAACATCAGTAGGATTACCAGCATCACTGGAAAAAGAATATTTCAACTGACAAAGCAGAAAAGTGGAAAGTCCCTGAAAAGGAAGACTCAGTAAGTCCTTTCCTCTGCATGAGAACAGGCATTCATTCAATCAAGGGCCTCCTCGATCTGTGCAGCAGAAAGAAAAGGGAAAAGCATTGCACTTTGGGTTCCTTCAGACCAGAGAGGAAGTGGAATAATTGCAAAACACCCTTTAAACATGACGTAGTAGGATGTTCCTCATGGAAGCGTTTCCTGCCTCCTTTCCAGCCAAGGACACGAGACATGTGAGGAGCAGTAATTTGGGGAGGTGCATAATATGTTTTAATGACCTGCTGGCATGCCAGGGTTTCTCCTTCCGTGTCTGAACCCTCTACAGAGATTAATAACCTTTGGATGTTTGAGCAGAAGGTCAAATAACTGCTGTATTTTAACTCTTGTTCTGCGTGGGTTTTTTGTGGTGTGTATTGCCTATCCATCTAAATTATGGAGTTTGGGGTTTGGGGTATTTTTAAAGCTTTTCTATAGGAATAGGAACATGTCCTTCACTAACGCAAAGTCAAGTCAATGCTTGTTGGGATAAGGGAGGCAGCCTTTTAGGAGAAAGAATTATTTTAAATTCCTGCCTTCCTCAGTCACTTTCTGAGCTTCACACAAGCATTCTGCTCCTGCTGGTTTACTGTTTCACTCTTGGGCAAGAAGTGAATGAAGGAGTGAGTCTCAGGCCCAACCGTGAATGGCCGCACGTTGCCACTGATGTGTGGATTCCCCCATTCTACAAAACTCATCATTTCCCTGGGCTGGACCCTTGGAAAGGCAGTAGAGAGGAGAGTCATTCGGGCTTACTTTTGTGAGAGGATTAATGCCTTAATCAAATGACTTGCTTGGAAGAAAAATGAGCAGATGCTGCAGCGTTTCAAGTGTCCTTCGAAACACCGGTAAAAAATTCCTTGTGTTCCCTGAGATCAGATACGTGTGTGACGGTCCCTATTCAGCCCGTGTTTGCAGTTTGCATATTTCTGTGTAAATGTGTGTCTCACAATTAGCTTGAGGATGTGCTTACAGTTGCTTTTACAAGTCCTCATTCTTGACAGTTTTACGGATGTTTGCACTAAGTAGCTTTTAGTGGCATACTGGTGAAACTAGGCACCTTGTTTTCCTTTCTTAAAGGCCCTTGGTTCTAATACCTACAAAGACTAATCCATTTGCCTCAGCTAATCCAGTCTAAAAGTACTCCAGTGCACTTGAAAGGATGTCCTGTGAGCAAAACATCTCACCTTGAGAATGGGGAAAAACTTGTTTTGGAGGTTGCTTCCCTCTGAAGGAGCAACTCCAATTGGCTAATCTATTTAGCAAAATTAATGAGAGGGCCATGGATTGAGTTTCATGGCAGACTAAAGCCCAGCTTTCTCAAAGAAAGGAATTCATTGTTGAACCTTTGATGGTTTAAAGGAGGAGAGATGCATTCATATGTTTTGGGTAACTCCCTCATCATTACTAAGATAAAATAAAAAGGCTTTAAGGTTTCTTTCACCAATCACCCCACAAGTTGGCAATTATATAGGATTACTAGTATCCCATAGACCTGAGCTACCAACAGCTATTTTATTCCCTTGTGTAATGCATTTTATGGTAATAACAAAAGAGCCCTTCAGGCTATTTTGTGGTCCATACAGATTTTGAAGGAGGGGGAACTCTTATTTTTGTTTTTGTTTTGAGTGGGGGCGATGGGCAAAAAGGGGTTTTTTTCTGCCAAGAGATTAGTGTGAAAGAATGAAATGAAATGTTTCGGTCTTGTTCAGTTCTAGTCTAATCAAGCCTACTCTCAAATTAATGAGCTCTTACCGGGGGGAACATCCCTCGATGCTGGAAGGCAGCAGTAAAGCTATGCACTTCTATTTCAAAAAAATGTAAAGCAATATCCTTTTTGGCTTCAGATAAAACAGTGAAAGAAGCATTTTTCATCTTTTAAGGTTTGATTTAATGCTACACTGACTTGCAGGGTTTGTGTTTATTGGAGGCATTTTTCTAGAGAGCTGAACAAATTGCCAATAATTTGAGGGTTAGTATTCTGGTCTCTTTTGGCTCATGGTGAATGAAAAGTCTGGGACAAGGAAGTCTAGCATGAGAAAATAAATTGCATTTATTTTGTGAAAAGGTCTTCCTAAACCCTCTTCAGGCCATACCAACCCATCTTTAGTCCCATCTTCTAAAAGCCCTTCCTTCTCCTTGCCTGAATTTGTTCTGCACTGCCCTGGGTAGCTACGGAGGAGTCCCTCAGCTTTGCAGGGATGTTTCTTGCACAAAGGGAGGAAACTTTCTTTAAAATGTATCATGCCTCAATGGCTCACAAGACCACAGCTGATGGGCTCCTCTGGGGCTGGAATAAAGCACAGGCACAGGCTTGTAGTGCCTGAGGGCTGTAGATCCTGGGTTGTGGAACAGCATCACATGGGAGTCCTCTGTGTGCCAACAGATTCAGGTCACCTTGAGGTACTCCACGGTGCTTGCAGCAAAATCCCTACATTTCCTGCAATAACCACCCCCCACAGTTTACACCACCAAAATCCAAGGCTGGCACAGTAGCAAATGCCCACTGGAGCCTCATGTGCAATTCTTATTTGCCCTTCTGTGTGCCCATTATAGAACTTTTATGAATTATCTCAACACGTGCTATTTTTCTCACTCTATTTATCACAGAGTGGCTGGGTCTCACTGAATCCATGTGTGGTTTGTATTCTCTTGTAATCTTGTGATTTCAACTGTGTTTTCAGGTCTTATCTACTGTTCCCTATATCCAAGCATTGTGCTGAACCAAGGTGTGTTCTCATATTCTTTGAGTTTCCTATTATATTGCTACTGTAGTTTGACAATATTCCACAACCATCAGTTAATTTTTACAACAGCTCTGGGAGATAAGGCCTAGAAGGATTAAGCCCAAACTTGTCATATTTCCTAATGTGAATCACGTAGGGGCTGATTAAATATCCTGTACTTTGATAGGACTAAAGTAGAAAAGTACGAATACAAACCTTTGTAGTTCCAGGTCTAAGTGAGATCTTAGCATGGTTTTTCTGGTTGGTTTTGTTGTGTTTTGTGGGGGTTTTTTTTGACAGGATGGATCCTTCTGTGTGTCAGGGTTTTTTAGTAAAGGAGGGATTTACCACAAGTGAAGTAATATGGAAAGGTTCCTCTAAATCATTTTTCTAGCATCACATTAGAGGTCCCTGCTACACTCCAGGACAAAGTCAATGATTCTCGTCAGTCAGGGATTAAGGTCCCTCAACCTCTGTGTTCTTCACCAAGGTCCCTGCCTCATTCACTGTCTGTTTTCCATCTCCCAGGACGTGTGAGGCAATGGTCTGGCTAACAGCAGCCTCCTTCAGCACAAACCATGATTCATTTCCTCAATATCATTCTCAAATAGTGCTAGAGGCCAAAATGCCAGACACTACAATTCAGTTCTTCTAACGTCTGCTAACAAAATACCATTGGTTTTGTTTTGTTATTTTGTTTTTAAGAGGAAAAATTTTAAAAACAGGGGTTCCCACTGGTGGAAACCTACTGAGTTCCACCTACCCAACCAGTAAGACTGGACTTTGAGAGAAACAGGGTATACTTCTACCTTTTGAGCTAAGAGAGCAGCTGATATCAGAATATAGGCAGCATTTTCCTCTCTGGGCAGGTACCGATGGGGGATGAGGAAAATGAGCTGTTGGCAGCCTGCAAGGTGGCAGACACCAGTGGAGAAAATTCAGAAAGGGATATAGTGGCATCTCAAGAGCCTATTAACCCATCCAACCTTTATCCTTTGCTGCTGCTGCTGCTGCTGTACCCCAGCCTGCCTTTTTCTTCTCCTGGTTTCACCTTCATTTTGCCTCCAGTAGGGTCTGTTGAGTAGTGAAAGACTCCTTGTTCCTTACCCAGTATTGAATGGTCTTGGTCAGCCTCGAAGAGCACTTCCAAATGCAGGGTCTGATTGCTGAAGCCACTGTCTTCAAAAGAGTTTAACAGCTTGAGAATGTGCAGGCAGCAATGCTCAGGGATTTCAAAAGGTCTCCTTTGGAAAGCCATAACCTGGTCCCCAGGTGACATACCCAGCTCATTTGCAAGCTCCTGCTCCAAAGGAAAACAGCACTGCAAGCTTATGGATGAAATAACTGCAAGAACTGTTTTAAAGTTGTTCACATTATTTTTTCATCATGTTTTAGGCCTTCAAAATAAAGGAGCTATTTTTGCTAGAACATTCCTCAAAATATTCAGGCAAAGGAATACGCCCAGCATGGAAAATTCCAGAAGAGACCATTACAATGGCTGGTTACCAATTCCTTATAATTTTGCCAAATGCAAAGAGGAAGACACAGGCTGCTGCAGTGATCGCTGCTGGTGTCAGCTCCACATGGAATGACACTGGGAGCTGATACTGTGGAGAGGTGCCACACTCCATGTAACTTCTGCTAGTGCTCAGAAAACAGAATTTTTCTCAATAAATGGCAATGCAACAGGCCACAGTTGTATTTTAAATAAGTGGTTTTGCACTTGTAATGAGCTGTGAAGATGGGGCTAAACAAGGAAATCTGTGTGACACCGTCACAGACAGTTATTTCCCAGAAAGGATTGCTATGCTCCAGCAATCCTTGCCTCCTGCAGACCAAGGTCAACAAACAGAGCCTGAAAGCTCAAGGTGAGCTCTCTTCATCGTGGGCTATAAGCAGGGACTGATCACAGGCAAGGCATGTTGGTGAGAAGCAGAATTTAAGCTTATAAAACGTAAACAGGAGTGCAGCAAGACAGATCCTGTGTCAGAAATGACTGGGAACAGGAAGTAGCACAGCCTGTATGCAGGCCAGCACGGAGGTGCAAACATTTGTGGGATGTGGGAAATCAAAATGTCTTTCAGGTAAAAGCCTTGCCAAAATGCAGCAAGTGTTCTTTTCAAATAAAACCTCCCCTTATTTATCTACCTCAGCCACATAAGCTTTTAATTAGACCATATGCATGGCTTCATAGGAAGCTCCTTGAAAGTGGAAAGCTCCAAGAAAGCACTTCCAAAGTGAAAGCCATATCAAGTTGCCCTTGTTCACAGCATGCCCTTCTCTAGAGAAAGAAGCAAAACTAAGAGTTCAAAGCAGATAACAAATACCAACACACCTGAAATGGCTTAAGGGACTATTATTATTATTATTATTATTATTATTATTATTATTATTATTATTATTATTACTATGTCACACAGAAGTCAAATGGATTTCAGCTTAGAGACTCCAAAGTCCAAGAAAGAAAATCCAGCTGGTAGTACTGTCACATCTCTCTCCTTATCTACCTTCTCTTCACGTTTAGTGCTTGCTTTCACGACAGATGTGAATCATTCATACGTAACAGTGCCACTCAGACTAGCAAATATCTCTGGCTCAGCTCACCCTGTGGCCTTTTTATGAGGCTATCACTCCACAGAGTTGGCAGTGACATGTGGACTGCCACCACAGATCTGGTTCTGATCATATCTTCCAGTGATTCTGCAAATGAGAACTCCTAATATGGGGCTATCAGCAGACAAATTGCTTAAGCCTAACAATGCCACAAGAAGAAGTGTAAACAATGGGAATCTGCTCCATTTAAGCAATGCACAATGCTTGCATTGTCTGCCCAAAAACAACAACTGGAAGGATCAGTTCTCGGTTTTTAAGCCGGTCTGCTGCCAAAGCAGAATGGGAAAGCACACAAAAAAGGGAATGTTTTAATGCATCCACTGACACCACTTCAAACTGGAGCAGGATCACAGAAAACTCCAGTACTTGGAAAAATCAAATGCTTTGCCCTTGAAATTCTGCCTGTGAAGTAGTTTGGGGAAGACTGAGAGGACTGAGAACAAACAGTAAACAGAAAAACAAGTCACCCTTCAGAGCCTGGGTTTATTGGCACAACCTGAAGAAGGTGCAGTGGCCTCCTGTGAGGATTGCCTTTCCCCCAGCTGCCACAGCGAAGAGGAGCAGAGAGGGCAGCAGTGCAGACTGGCAGTCCCAGCCTCAGCATCTTTGCTCTTGGCTCTCTCTCCCACAGCACTGACTCTTCCCTGGCTGTAGTATTTTTCCTAGATTAGGTGTGTAGCCTTCTCCACTTTTTTTCTTCTGTCTCTGTTCATCTCAAAACATGGGCAGAGAAAATTGGCTGACTCTCAGGTGACAAGCTGTGAAGTTCCATCCTCTCTCAATTTATTTAGGTGAGTACTGGGGGCAGAAGAAGGGGACATGCATGGAAGGAATCTGTTGGAAGCTGCTGATACCCAGCTCCAAGGACTGAGAAAGGCATACTAACATTAAGTCACTTAGATGGCACTAGCAGAAGCTTCATTTGATGCAAGCTGGCCATGATACCTGGACTTGTCTTTCACCACAGATCTCTCATTTGTGTGCTGTCTTTCCCTGTAGTGTTGGTCTCTACTAGAAACGAGGGGGAAAGCGGGGGTCTGGAGAGAACTATTCCACACCTACCCACAGCTGAGATACTTTCAAACAAGCTCCTTTTTTGGCTCCAGAAAGAGGCTGCCTATTTCTTTACATTTGAGGAAGACTGATATTTTTCAGTAAGTACAGCACTCTAAAACAGGGAGAGACATCCACAGTCACAGGATGTGGAGCTTGAAGGACCTGTCAAGAGACAGAAGAAAAGCACCTCAAGGCTTTTTGTGCCTTTCTTATTTTGGTTTGGTTCTTCATTCATTTTGGTTTTTTTCTTTCTGACAGGGTGAAAGTCTTGTCACATCAATTAGACACTGACCTTTATCTCCTGTTTATAAACCCTTCCTGTTGCTGTGTAGTTGGAGCAATCTCAGCTTTGAAACAAAGTACTGCAGCTTTCTCCTGAAAGTCATTTGCCATTCTTGGATGAACATGTCCCACATTTTTTCCCCTCCAAGAGATCACTCCCCCAGAAAGGACAAAAAGCTGTTACCCTATGCCTTGGCAAATTCTTCTTGCTAGTGGAGGAACTGTAGGGGATCCACACTTGTGTGATCACACCCGTCTTCTGTAGATGGAAGAAAGCTACTGGCTCAGAACCATCAGTTATTTATTCCCCATATCCACCCAAAACTAGCATAAGGGTCTCCTCAGGAAATGAACTGGTAGTTTAATGAGAATGGTGATCAACCAGGTGACACTGGTCTGCTGTCCTCCACATTTTCTCCTGCAGTGGCTCTCCACAAGTACATTGTTTTTGACAGGATTTACTTGGGGATATTTTGCTTATGACCCACCATTCCTTACTTGTTACACAGCACAGAGCAAATTCCTGCGAAGTAACGTGAACAAAAACATTCTTAATTGTGGTTGAGAACCACAGGTTGTGACCACGGGAGGAAATGTCACACGTCCAATGAGCATTTTTACTTTTCTAAAATTTAGAAAGTCTTGTGGATTTATCTATCACCGGGGCAATTTCTTGCTGATTAACTGCACACACAACTTTCATAAGCAAACCTCAAGAGAAAACATGTTGAGGTCAAGAGAAGGAAATGGACTGGTGCATTCTCTGAAATTTCAGCCACCAGACCTTGAATCTGGAAGAGGAAAGCGTTCCATAAAATACTAACTGAGGTATTTAAATTAAAACAAAACAAGTGAAGTCAGAACCCAAAAGACAGCAGGACTCCAGGGGAAGAAAATTGGTTGCTTGATGAATCAATACATTGTTTTCTTTTTGGGAGTCTTTTTCGCACCAATAATTTTGCTCAAGAACAAAATGAAACAGTGAATTTCATTGCACAGAGATTGAGGGATTCCAGAAATTATAACATTCCCATTCAGAGCAAAATTTGTTTTCCTTCACATGGAAAATTTTTGATTTGGTAGAAATTAAAAGTTGTGTTTCCCTCATGGATGTGTTATACTTTAATATATAATATAGTGTTAATTTTTAAGAACAAATGACAGAAGTTCAAAAGAAAATAATATATCTGACTTTTTTTCAGGTATGGAGCTAATTTAGGATGTTTCAACATTATTGGAACTTTTTCATTACTTTTTTTGAAATGAAATTCCCCCAAAAGCAACATGAGCTCACAAACTTCACTTTTTATTATTATTTTAGCGCTACCACATTTTACTGATGGGGGAAAAAAACCCTTTCCATCAAAGTTTTTTTCCAATAAACACTACTCCTGAGTCAAGTAGGAGCGTGTCTGAAAATCCCTCAGATGGAAGATTTATTATGTATCATTGGGGGAAAAAAAAGCTTTTCAGGGCCAAATTCTGATACAAGCTGGTTTGTGCAAATATACACTGAGCTTCAGCCAGTGAAAATGAGGCCCTTTCGATGTACTTTGTGCTCCTAAAAGAGAAGGGTACCCAGTAAAAAGGGTCAGAAACATTAGTGGGTACATATGTGTACGAACAGACATTCTGCTGCTGCTCTTGGCACTCAAGAACAGCTTTCTAGATCATTTAAATGATATATATCTTCAATATAAAGGCCCATAGCCATATGATTTTCAGGTATTTTTATTGTCTTCCACTTCTTTAATTTTTTTTTAAACAACTGCTTTTTTTTTAGCTTATGAGAAATAACTTCATAATCTATGACCAGACAGATCAACTAAATTTTGATACTAATTAGCAAGGCCCCATTTGTCAAAAAAATCAACATACACAGCTTGCCTGTCACTCGGAGCTTCCCCACAGATCTGTTTTTAAAAAATACTCATTTTATAGAAACACAAGAATTTGTGGGTTGCAGAAGTGCCCAAACCAGCAAAAGGGTTAAGGAAGTTGTAGTAAAACCAGTGTGTTTCTTGAGTACAATCAATTATCCTCGCTACAACAACCCGTATTTTTGGGAAGGTGGTAAACAGAAAGATGCCTGAGCTGCCAAGCTCCAGAAACCCACTCAGCCCAGAGGTTTTCTGAGAATGTCAGTCTGATAACATGGCTTTGCAGACAAAAACATTGTGATGTGTATCAAAATATTGCAAAGGGCTGACTGCTCTGCCAAAATGAAATCCAGCCCTGAGAGATGTGAAGCACAACAAGCAGGGGTGATTCAGTCCAGTCCTATAAACAAGATGCAATGGAAAGAGGTTGCATAATTAACCCACTGCCCTAAGAAACGGTATTTAATACGCCATCTATTTAAAATTAAGCTGCTGTCAAAAGCAGCGTTTTTATTTCTCATTTTAATTCTGTTCAAAGCAAATAAAGCCGTGTCTGCGGTGTTGCCCCAGGCAATGACATGAGCTGTTCCAAACGCGGGGGGTTGCAGCCTGATTTACAACGTTGTGGAATGGCCAACGTTCTATTGCTGCTTGAGTGACCTGGCGAGAAACACCCGGCGCTCATCTGGAGCGGGGAGCGACGACGACTCAGCGCTCTCCTTGGGCCACCTGGATCCTGTTAAGTGCAGGCATAAATCAAAGCAACCTTCACATGACAGAGGCTTGTCCAGGCTGGGACTGGGTCAGACCCACTCCTTCCAGCAAAGTAAAACTGAGCTGCAAAAAGTTGTGCTGTTATTGTTCGCTTCGTAGTAGCACGCGGAGTCATTTCACCGCAAAAGTGGAGGAAGTCACAGTCCACAAGAGTCAAACTTGTCTTCTTTCCTGTGCTTTGGACTCATCTGCACCTGCACCCAAATCTCATGGCCTTGTTTGGCCTTGAGCAAAGGCTTGGCTGGCACTTCACAGGTAATGTTGGCACTAGCACAGAGGACAAACTGTTCCCCTGTTTTCATCCCACAAACTGGTGGCAAAGGCAAGGACAGGACTTAGGGTTCATCAGTTATTAGGGCATGCCCTGGAGCCCAGTGCCTGCAGGGAGAACAATGTCACCAGTTAGACAATCTTGAGCTTTTCTGATGAGACTGAGATGAGGACTTCTGCAGGCAGTAGAATTTTAAAATAGCACCTGTCTGCACAGAGGAAATTTTCTAGTTCAAGGATCACTTGATAATTACACAATTTTTACTCTTCTTTTACTCTAGGCAGACTGCAGCAAACACTTAAATGACATATAGATTTCATTTAGAGTGGTAAATATTTATCCTTCTAGAGATCCAGAGTCAACAGCACTGGATAATTGAAGTTATTCCTGTATATACTGGTGGTCTTCACCTACCCCAATGCTACCACATGTTTACTTCAGCTCTGACATGCAAGACCACCCTTCCGTATTTACCTTCCATTGTGGCCAGCATGTGAGTGCAGAATGCCAACCACTATGATCCACGTGGAGCTTCTGGCAGGGCTTGTGTTGTGCTGTCCTAAAAGGTAGATTTTTTGTGGTAGGTGGAAGCATGCTTGGCATTTTTTGTATTCAAATGGACAGAATTTGTGTCTAAAAATGGCAAAGTGAAAGGTAGGAGCACCAGGTAAAACTACTGAAAATAAAGAACTGTAAGTGCCCATTAACACATTATGTATCTTCAGTGTTGGTGGAAAAGGCTAAGAATTATCTGTAGAAATCCATTAAAAAATCCATCTCCTGCTGTGGAATTCTGCTTTGTGTTTTACTGGCTCCTATGAAGTCCTTATCACCAGAGTATAAACCATTTCACTTCTGAGACATCATAAAATTGCTGCCATTGAAGCCCTGGTAATTAAAGCCTGTTTGAGACCACAGAGCTTGTAAGCTGCATGAGAAAATTCCTAAAGCCAGTTTTTTACAGAGTTCTGATTAGAAACTCTTTCCAGATATGGGCAGATGAAATGCTCTAGAGACAATCTCAAGGCAATCTTAATTCATGTTACATTGATTTACTGGGGAGCTCGCAGCTCAGAATAGGCTTTGATGGCAATATCTTATCTCCTTGAATCTGATAAACTCTGAGGACAGATGTATTGCTCCAATTAACATAAATATATGCTGCAGATAGAAAGGAGGAAAATAACAAGTCTAAGAAAACAGGCCCTCCTTAATGCCACCTCCTGTACACTGAGCACTGCAGGGCCAGGCTCCATGCTAATTGTAGGACCAACAAGCAAGTTCCAAGGGAATAAATGTATACTGGGAGGCTCCACGACATGTCTGAGCTCTTTCCAGAGGTGATTTTTACACTTCAATTAACATCTGTCACCAGTCTCTTCGCTCATCTCTTCTTGGGGAAGAAAGCTTCGCTGTGGCCTCGCGTTTGGTGAGGCCTGTGGCAAACTGGAATCATTAGATTGGATTTCTGAATTGCTGGGTTGGAGTGGTTTGGCTGTGTATTTATGTTAAAGGTCTAGGCATTTGGAGAAGAAACTGAAGACATCTGTGAACTTCTTTACTGTGCAGGTGACTGAGCACAGGAACAGTGCTCAGAGAGGTTGTGGGGTCTCTTTCCCTGAGATATCCAAAAGGTGTCCAGACACAGTCCTGAGCAGTGTGTTCTGGGGACTCTTGTTTGAGCAGGGAGGCTGGACTAGATGACCCCCAGTGGTCCTTCCACCCTGACCCACTCTGTGGTGAGACTGCATTCCTGCAGAGGTCCGTGCTATCCTCTCAGACCATCCTGAAGAAAACTGTTACCCTGCAGAGGCCGCTCTGGCAGAGCAGGTGTCCCATGGCGTGGGAGCTGTCACTCTTGATTTTCATATCTTGAGTATCCCAAGCACAGGTTATTGGTCTAGGGCCTGTTTTCTTAGACTTGGGGGGAAGGTGAGAGAAAAGGGAGGGTGGGAACTTCACTGAGAGCACAACAACAATCTGACCAAGGCAAATTAACATAAGCAAGGCTGTCCAGTCTCTGCAAGCATCTAGTAAAATAGCTGAAACACTACCTGAAAAATGATTGCTAATGTCTCCTCCAATACCAAAACCCTTTAAAAAGTCTTTTTAGGGCAGTCAGCAATAGTCAGAAGTTGCTTCTTGGAGCTATCACTCAGAACCACGCAAACACAATCAAGCCAGGAGTTGCTCTGTCCAACTCGCTTGACAACAATAACATGAGGGTGAAAAGCAGAGCATGTCCAGGTGACTGGTCAAAGGTTGCTTCTGCCATGCTGTGTCATGGGGCAGGACACAGAGAAGAGGTGCTGCTTCTCACGTGTCTTTCTATCACCTGACAAAATGGGTGTTCTTTGTGAGGAAGTGTCTGCTCAAAGTAAGAAGGTGGGAGAAGAGATCATGAAATAATGTGGTAATTCCATAAAATTTTTCAGGCACCTAGCTTGGCACAGGCCCAGTGCCAGTCAAGAGTAGAGGGAGGTTTAGCAAAGCTGGTTGAAACCTGGGATTTCCCTTTGAAGACAGGGATATTGCAATCTTCTGACTATTCCTTTTTTTGTACCTTACCTGAAAAAGAAGACGAAAGATTGAAATTTCCTATGAAACTGAAATCCTGAGTGATTTTGCCCTGATATCATCAGAACATCCTATTTGCAAAGATTTGTTTCAAGGTGCCTGCAGTCCTCACGAGGTGACAATGCTTCATGTCTGTGGAATTGTTTAGAGTTTTATAAAAACACAAATTCAACGGGAATCTTTTGTTTCCATCAAAATGGTGGTTCTCAGTAACTTCACCCTGAAAAAACCAGTCTGTTTCCTTTCCAAACCTAGCTTTCCTTCATTGAGGGAGTACACTCTGCTGGAAAATCCCAAGTCCATTTCCAGTTAAGCCTGTGCAGAGAAGCCTTGCAAGCACTCACATGTTTGCAGGAGCCTCGCCATGGACATGGCATGGCAGTTCCAAGTTGTTTTATCTTTTGTCTAAATATAAATAGATGAGTGAATATCAGTAATTTCCTCTGTCCCTCTCACTGTAGGGGGTTTTATCTGTGCGAGGGAAGGCTTTAGGATTAGGGCCAGTCATCAGGGCTGTTTCCAGGCTCTCTGCTCAGGAAGGCTCATGAGCTGTTCAGAGATAACACCGTGTTCATACGTGGCCTGATCAGCCGTGCTCCAAAGGGCATCCCACACCAAACCAAACTGCTTTAAAGAAACAACAGCTCAGCTGTTCCCTGCCTGCTGCTTCTGGGGCAAAATGTGAGTTTTCCCACGAGGCTGAAATGACTGCAAGGGCCTTTTCCTTCCATTTGGCTGTTTGGGCCAACTTTCCATGTCTTTCATTCCCTGCTGATTTGGGACCTGCAGGTGAGCAGAAAGCTCCTTTTCCCCAGAGACCTGACTAGCCCAGTAAAACTGGAAGATGTGGGTGGTTTCTTCAAGAGAGATCTCCTGGATTTTCATGCTGGTTTACAGGAGTTATCGCTCTTGTTGGCCATGGTCACTGCCATTATCTTTTCCCATAAGTTTTATCAGTGTTTTCCTTTTCATCAGAAATGTCTTCTTTTTCTCCCTCTTGATCTATGGTGGGTCACTCGCCTACCAAATATTCAGCAAAAAGGGGTGGGCATTTACCCTGATGAACTTGGATCCACATTTCTTCCCAGTTCCTCTCCTCATATGACCCCAGTTTCTTCTTTCCCTGTCCAAGTCCTATAGCTAAAAAAAAACAACTCCATCAGAGGGGCTGGCTGACACAACCAGATAAAGACGACACAGCTCATAAGGGAAACTTGGAAGGGAAGCCCTAAAGTTTGATTGCATTACACAGGGAACTAAACTTTATCAAAATAAAATGCACCCCTCCAAAAAAAAGGGATCCCATAACCCCACAAGGATTAAAACCTGCACTTAAGCTGGGCAGTTCTCTGGCTTGGTAATGTCATGATTTAGAAGTTTGCTGAGCTGCAGCTATTTGCAGTTGTTAGACTGAACCATCCTTTCACCTCTGCAATCTCATGCAGTCCCTCAGCATTGTGGGGATGCAGGCCAACCATGATAAATAACTGAGCCTATATTTACAAATACCAGCCACTTTGAACAATCTGACCTTTCTTGGGGATTCTGACCAATCTGCAGTGGAAGACAGCTGATACCTTCCAGGATTTTCCATGGTTAAGGTATATATATAAAAATTTCTGGCTGTTTGTACGCACTCCAAATGCTTTCTGGCTTGTTTTATCTGGCTGTGACACTTTGTTCTGTGGTTAAAAAATGAAAGTAATGTCCCAGTTAATGATTTTAGATGAAGCCCATTATTCTCACAGCTATTTTTAAACACCATGGAAGGTAAATCAATCTAACACACCTACAAGACTAATATTTTAATAAACTAATAGAGACAGTGGGCCAAAGCCATGGTATTTTTCCTCTGAACTCTTGTTTTTAAATGAAACCCTGTGAGGTTACCTTGGCATTCCTTTGCATGAAGAAAGCAAAACCTAAAAATAAATTGCTGTGGCTGTCTCCTGAATTTTGTCTTTGACTTTAAATAGGAAACAAAATAGAAAATGGCTTCATCTTCCTAATTAGCAAAAGCTGAGGAAGGATGTTCCTGCAGAAGGTATTAAATGATTATGAGGTTTCCCCTTCTTCCACACACCTGTTAAATGGAATCTGATAATGCCTCTCTCTTATTAATATCTTGTGAGAAAAGTCAGAGGGGATGCCTCCTTGATCAAGAGATATGCTTACTGCTATAGTTCATTCTGGAACACAGAGTGAACCCTGCCTCCGTGAGAACCTGAAGACATTGACCCCAGGTTCAGCCACTGTAACCAGAAAAATAATGAGAAAAGGTAATAAAATGGGGGAAATGATCTAGACTGTGGCTTGGTTCTTAGCTTTGCTGGAAGTTGCACTGAAATTTCAAGAGGATTTTCAAGACAAAAAAATTCCAAAATATACTCAGAGAGCAGAAACATATCTTGGTCTAAAATACATTTTAGACTTTCACCTGACTAAAATGCCCTGTCTTGGGGTTTGCTCTCCTCTTTATTTTCCCCTTTTGCAGCTATAGACAAGTTTCCTGCTGCTTTAGTTAGTGGAGAGATGCTCAAGAACACTAATCCTCATTCTGTAGGATCAATATGTCCGGTCTGAGCCTGCAAGATGGATTTCCTGTCATGTCCTTATATCAACTCTTAAGTTGCCCAGAAGTAAGCAAAGCAGTCTGATGGTGAAAGAGTATTTGGTGATTTGCTGTTTTAGAGTAAAGCTGGAGTACATGAAATTATTGCCACATTAGCAAGTGTCTCCAAAAGTGCGTTGTCTTCAAACAAGGAGATGCTGATGTGAAATTTAAAAAGCCTTTCACAAGTTAAAAATGCAATAGGTTTGAAGGACATCAGTGAGGAAAGGTGAGGAAGCACTCAAGGGAAAGGGGATCAGCTGGAATACCTCCCCACCTCCCTGCATGGCTTTCCCTTCTCCCCAGTACAAGCAGGCAAACTCTTCCACATCTTCCAGGGAAAACTCACAGAGAGCCTCAAGTCACCCCAGAGCTGAGCAGTCCACAGCCAACATGGACACTTATTTCTTATTTCTTAACCTGGTTCTTCCCATCCGAGTTGCACTTGCTCACAGCACGTGTTGTGTTGAGCACATGAGTGGCTGTGTTCTTCCATTTGCCCTTTGCAGTGAATAAATGATATTTTCAGGTGCGTTTCTCAGGCACAGAGCTGTCCCTGCAGCTCAAGCAGGAGCTGTGGCAGGGAGCACAGAGCAGACCCATGACTGGCATTAGTGGTGCTCACTCTATTAAAGGCAGCTGTTAGAAAAGGAGAGTTACTGAATGTCAATTAAAATGCTTCCGTGATTTAAGTGGGCGACTTCCATGCACAGCTCTGTAACACTACACCCCTCCGTGTCCAGTTAACAGCACTGCTCTCACAGAAGCCCCTAGTAGGTCAATTTATGCAACAGCATTGACAGTGACCTTAAGGAGGGATCATTAAACTATTCTCCTCTCCTGGGATCCGTAACTCTATCTGCTCTCTCTGCAGGAGAGGATGGGACAAGGTGGGGAGGGAAGGAGCAGCTCATTGACCACCCAGAAATTACTTTGTAAGCCCTGATTCTTCTTGGAGCACGTCCTAAGAAGAAAAGTGAGAAGAAGTTAAAAAAAGCAGGCGCTGTGGTACCTGCAGGGGGTAAGAGTTTCCCAGTCTCTAACAGCAGAGCCAGAGGGATCTCATTCCTGGTGGAGCAGGCAGCGCTCTGCACACTGGACTGGGGCTGGGTGCAAGGGATGCTCCTCCACCTCCACTGCCACTGCCAGGGGGACAGCAGGGCCCTTGCTCTCACAGAGCCACTGTTGCCACAGGGCTGAGGCTCTCCTGGCCCCAGCAGCCAAGGCCAGCACCAGCACCCGGCAGGGAAACTCGGCAAAGGGCTGGGAGGGGACGAGCCCGGAGCCAGCCCTGCGCCAGCTGCGCCTGTTAATTTACGGGAAAGGATGACTTTTGTCACTTGTCTCATCTCAGGCACACTGCAAGGCTGAGCTGAAAGCTTTTAATGGTCCCTTGACTCCGAGCCTGCAGATACAGAGAGATAGAGAGCATAATAAACTTTCAAAATATGATCTAACTGCATAACACATCAAATGTGTATCTTAACTGTATCCAGTGGAGCTGAATGGAAACAAACACACCATTTCAAACCAGACCACACACAGCAAGATAGTGCACATGACTAATTTTGATGACTGATTTCATATAAATAATGTACCAAGATCAGTAGATGCACTATAATATCTCTTCATTCCACTCCTTTAATTAACTTTTCATTGAGAATCCAATTGAGAGCGGCTAATAAAACATTTGCTTTTTGCTCCTTAGATTAAAAATACATCCTGTCCTTACCAAAAACACGGAGAGATTGCAGGAAACTTGGGAAAGTGGCCTGCTTGATGCCATTCAAAATAGTGCCAGTGTTACAGCTCTTAGCTGTGTGGCAAAAGAAGACATAACAGGTGTAGATAAGGAGTGGAAAGAGTACAGTATTATGGTCGCTGCACGTTGTAAATTGCTATGGGAACCAAACAGTTTTGTTCTAGATCAGTTTTGCCACCTACACAAAAGGGGAATAAGACACAGATAACCCTACAGCTGAGTTCTGCTCTTCTGATGCCTAGCAATGTTTAAATGAACTCATGAAGGAAGTGTTGAGTAGTGAAAGACAAATGACCTTTTCCGTCTGGGAAAGGTCTTAAAATCTTAAAGCTGCAATGCCTGTGTTTGTCAAAAGAGAAAGAAGGGAAAATGCAGGTGAGGGAGAGAGAAGCCAAATCCCCACTGTCTGAATTCAAAGAGGATGGCAGGATTTAAAAGAGCTAGTGACCTTCAGGAAATTGATCCTGGTGTTGATGGATCACTATATGTAGGATGCAAACTAATAGGTCAGCTGCTGCCTCTTCACTGTATAAAAGGTGAGATTTCCTATGCCTCCAAAGACAGAAACTTTAAATGCCTTTAAGTGAAGTAATTTTAACACTTATTACACCCTCTCTGGGGATTTTCAAACTATTTTGCAAATAAGGCAGGCAGGTAGGGCAGAGAAATCCTCCCATCCTGTCATTACTGATGATAAACCCGATACAGAAGGATGTGACATGACTTGTCCCAAAAAACCTCTCTAAGAGGGACCCTCATTGCTTGCACCTCAGGTATGTGATTAACCACCAACCACCTTTCCCTTTTAACAAGTTTCGTCAGCTTTCACATTGGAACTCCACAGAACCACAGATTTCACATATTTTTTTAATACTAAGCCACCAGTAAGTCCAGGTTTACTTAAAACAGTGCCCAGGATCTCTTTATAGGTCTATAAACCTGTGAGGAACCTATTTGTGACCTTGGGCTGAGATTCAAGTTTTAAAGGAACAGTGAAACTGAGGCAATTTTTTTCATTACTTTGGTTTTTGCACTTAGTCCTCATATTCTGCATTTGAATGTGCCTGAAGGGCTTGCATGGAAAGCAACTTGCAGATTTCCAAAGCCTTTTTCTGTTTCAGCCTTGGTCCCAAATTTTGACTCTTCTAAGTCTGGCAGCCTTTCCATGCAGAATTTGCAGTATTCACATCTTGGATATTGTTTGGATTGGACCTTCCAAGATACATTAGCACCCAAAGTCAGGTTTACAGGCTCCATCTCACACAGGTACAGCCCCTCTGTCACACCATGGTGTGGGACAGCAAAATCCTACAACAAAGCTGGGTAGAGAAAGTTAATAACAGCAAACAGGAAAAGAAAAAATAAATAATAAAAGGATTACCTGCTGCATGGAAAGCTTCCCAAGGTTCAGTACGACGTGGGAAAGAATTCATAATGCCGGGTTTCATTCAGACCATTTCTGGGAACAAAGGCACCTGTATTAAAATCAGTGGTGTTGATTTTGGCAAACCATGATCAAATAGAATAGAAAAGAATAGAAAAAAGATGGTACAAATCTGATTGTCCCTGGGCATATAATTCTTGGTGCTTCTCTCTACCCTTCCCACATACATCTTGGCACAACCTGGTACCTTTTGTTTTGCACCACATCTTTTTCGATTGAGTGAAACATCTTTAAGGTGGCAACAGGGTGAGTGTTAAAGTGAGAGAGAGCACTCTAGCTGGAGCAAGCAGGCTTCACAGGGGCAGCCCTTCTACCTGCCAAGTCTCACCACAGCCTCCTGCCCCTTGGATCCTTTTGGAACCCACTCTGAGAAAAATTCAGTCATATGCTTAGTTAATTTTAAACTAAGAACCAACCAGAAGACAACCAGAGTTAATGGTACTCATTTAAATTAGAAGCTCTCCTGCATATGGGAAAAGCCCTTGGCTGGGTTTCTCTCAGCTGGAAGTGCACAGAACTCTGAGCTCTCTGTCCATGGGCTGTTTCACAGCAGCTGAGCACCTTCCCCAGCACCTCTTTCAAAAGGCCACCAGAAAAGAAAGATGGGAAACAGAATAAATACTGGAATCATTCCATAAAATGTTATTAAGATAAGAATAGCTAGAGATAATAATAGCTAGTAAGGAGAAATGGGGAATTGGCACAGGATCCTTCCACAGCAAGGCATGGAACAACTGGGGACCATTCCTGGAAATCAAACTGTAGCACCTCCACATGCCTCCAGGACCCAGCACATTTTACCAGCAGAAGAAAGTGCTACCAGCCTAAAGTGCCATTTACTGCTGAACTGTAGCAGGGAGTGAAAAACAGCATCTATTCAGTGGCTTCTTGGGACAGAAAGTGAAAAACAACATGACCATTGAAAGGGCAGGAGGAATTTCTGGTAGGCAGAGTGCAAATAGCCAGGTTGGCCCGTGGCCAGGCCATGGAGGTTAGTCATCTCCTTTTGTCAAAAGTGCCATCAGATCTTCAGTGACTAGGAGCATTCAGGGTCTTGAGTTTATGTCTAAGCCAGAAGATGGATAACAATGCTAAAAAGGAAACATCAGAGGCGGGTATGATCATAAACAGGGAGGATGTGCAAGATATCTTCCAGACAGAAGGGGGAAAATGGAGCTCTAGGCACTGTCCAAAACAAACAGGAGTCACCATGAGTGGATGGGGGTCATTCCAGGCTATTATGTGAATTACATCACAGCCAGCATCGCCCTCCACATGGCTTCACAAAGTTTGGCTTTAACCCTTGAATGTCACTGCCAGAAGAACACAAAAATGCTGCACCCACAAAGAAAACCGAGAAGGAAACTCAAGGAGATAGAAGTTAGGAGCCCAATTTCACCTGAGGGAACAATTAAGAATTATTTATCAAGGATGAACTAATGGATCTTTATTTTTAGAGGAGAGCGTTGGGGAATTTTAAGAGTTTCCCGCTCTTAGCTTGTATTTAAATATTAAATAACTTTGTGAGTTCTGGGGAATGTTCAAGACAGAAGTTCAGGCAGTTGCAGGCAGGCCACAAGAAATAGTTCTCAAAATCAAAATAATAAGCAGCATTCCTGGATCCAATTTAGATTTTCTGACATCTCTTTAGAAAACACCCAAGTGAATAATTTCACCTCTTGTTGCTAATGGAGTCTGTCCAGTTAAGTTAGGGGACTTTTCTGACACTACAGGATTGATCTGTAATGCATCATTCAGCAAGAAAGTCTGCAACTGTGAAAAATAAATCCTTCAAAAATAATCCTGATGGATTTTCAGCCATTGACAGACTGAAGAAGCCTGGATATAAATGCACCTGTATTTAAGTTTCTCTATGGCTGAAAGAAGGGTTGAAAATCAAATCCCATGCCTTTCATCTGCTTGAAACTCTAAGTAAAATGCAGATCCACCAAGTCAGCCCTAATTATTTACTTTAAAAACAACATGCACTTTGTATTGAGCACAGCCTTTAACTCTGTGAGCTATTTCTGGGGACTGTGTCTTTGGCCCTGCACTCCACACACAAACAGCAGCAAAAGGTCAGTCATGAGTTAACATCAGAGCTGGAAGACAGCAAAGAGCCCTGCTAATCAGACTTGCTCCTGACCACTGGCTGTTCAAAGAGCAGAGTGGGGCTAGATGTTAATGCATTTGACCCTTCAAAAGCTTAGTAGCCAATTAGCTTCCTAAAGGCTGTGGTGAGCTGGACTCATTTACTCTGCATCCCCACACTCCTCTGTGGTGTTTAAAAGGCAGCAGGATCACCGACAGTTGCCCAACAGGGCCCTCTGCACACTCTGCACTGAGGCCACATATGTGGTCACTGGAGGGGAAAAGAGATGTAAAAGGCACAGCTTGGGGTGACTTCCACAAGCAAAGCAATGTCATCTGCAACACTGTACGATCCCAGGGGGTTCCATAATTCTCCAAAGTCATCCTCGAGTTCTCAGGAACAGCTCCAGAGCATCCCTTTGCTTTGCAGCATGAAAGGCAGGCCTTATGTTCTCTTCCAGAGCATCAAAGTCATAAACACCTGGAAAACTCACAGAGATCCTTGTTATCTTCATTGGACAGGTGCTTACTGAAATGCCAGACCTCGTCTGAAGATGTTCACACCTTTGTTTGACACGTCCAGCTCATGTTTCTCTCTGCCTCACCACAGCATTCGTGACATCGTGGCAGAACACTCCATTCCCATCCATAACTCACAAATTGGCAGGGCTGCTGATTTTCTTTTCAGATATCAAAGCAAGTTTGCCAGGGCTCACAAAAAGAAATCTAGGCAGATAAATGCAGAGACACACTATCAGAGACTCCTTCTATCCCTCAGCATCCTTCAATCAATGCCACCCTTGAAGATCAGCAGGGCTGATAGCACAGCAACCAAACCATGCAGTTGTGAACACCCTTTATCTGAGAAATAACTGCACACACTTAGTCAGCTACTTGGGAAGGGCATTTATTGGTCTGGTACCAAATCACTGAAACACTTAGCATATTCTTAAGTCACATATGTCCAGCAAGTGAAGTGTGTCCTTGGCAGGAAGCTGAATCTGAACAGACTTAAACACTTGTTTAAGTATAAGCACATACGTAAGTGTCTCACTGAATTGTGGCTGTGTTGACATTTGTATTACTAGCCCAGGTGTCAAGCAGAATCATTTATTAGTTCCTTCTCTCTCCCCATTTACCTTCTCTTTTGCACTGGTGCCTTCATAAAGAGAAGTTGTGCTTCATACCAAGTAGGCACAACTAATAACTGTATTTTAATAAAGAGAGAGATCAGGTGATGAGGACAATGGTGAGTGTAAAATTGGAGAGAGATGTCAGTGTACTATTTTCAAAGCCCCTAATTTTTTTCGAAGTGCTGTATTTTAGCACTTGGCACCAATGATTATGCAAAAATAAGGCACTGAGCTCAGCAGCTTTGAGTTAGAATTGTGTTTTAAAATTTCCAGTAAGTTAAACTTAACGGAAAGTCAGGGATATTTATTCCATGAATTAAAAGGAAAGTTTCCCCTTTTCGGTAACAAAGCCAGAGATGAGGAATGTTTCTTTTTTATCCTCAATATACACCAGTGATGCTGTTGTACTCTCAAAACTCCATAGGCTTTTTCCTCTTGGTTGAGCTGCCACAATCCACCAAATGACACTTCAGCCCTGTGTCAGTTTGAGGGCTTCAGCTACAGCTAAGGCTCAGCCACAATTCATCAGGATCAGATGGCAGCCTGTCCCTGTGAATGCACCTCCTGAGACTGGACACTGCTCACCCATCATGGAGCAAAAACAATCATCTGAAGCTCCCCACCTGCTCCAGGGCCGCTCTGTCAAATATGATACTTCAGGGGGTGACACCTCCCTGTCATACTGATTTTTTGGATGTTGACATAGTGGTTTGAGTGAACATCTGTTGCTGCTACTCCACTGTGGTCCCATTCAGACTCTCCAGAAGCAAAGATGAAAACATGTTTTGGTGCCTCCCTCCTGCCTGCTCCACCTGAGCTTCCTCTGGGCTCCTGAACAGCTGTGACCAAATGACACCTCATCCCCTTCCCTCTTTGAAACACCAGTTTAATTCCCAGCTCCTCTCTCTCTGAATCCCTACCACTAGTGGCATTCCTCTGGGTACCTAGCTGTGCATATGGCATTTCCCCATCCTTTCATATAAATATCCCAGAACCCAAACTAAGGGGAAATTACACTATTTGCTTTGCAGCTGATGGAAATGGTGAAGAAACAATCAAACCAAAAAATTAATCTGGCTGTAGATCACAGAGAGAAGCTCCAAGGTTGGGTGCTGGCACTGGACAGGAGTGTTCTGAGATAGACAGGGCAAGGGTCCTGGTCAGTTAGAGCAAAATATTGGAAGCAGTGGCTTGCAGCCTCCTGTCCTCCCTGTTATGGCTCTGTGCCTCCTGCAAACCCTTTAGAGCCATGAACAGTGTTTCACATCTCCAGCATTTTCTCATTCTGGTTTTGGGGCTTTTGGGTGGGTTTTGTACTTTTTCTATCTTGCTCCAGTTCTGCAAGCAAAAAATAGTTCCCTTTCTAAACAGCTTCAGTGTACCTGGGTGAGCTGAAAAATGACACAGAAGGCTCCACCACCATGTGAGGCTACTGTAGAAGAGAAATGGGCAGGGTCAGGAAGGAGAGTTAGGCTGGGTAATATAGAAAGGACAGTCTGTTTGTGCTCCTGCTCACAGCTCACCTGTGGGAAGTTGCCAGGGTCAGTTCTCACTCTGGATCTCAGCCTTTTTGGGCTGCAGAAGTGAAAACTCAAAACAAAACTGCAGTCCTCTTGGGTTTCAGGCTTAGATATGATATCAGCCCCACCTTTCCAAAGATGACAGCAATTAGAGGACGATGGCTGATGCTTTCTCCCAACAGCCTCTTGCTTTAATGAGCACCTTCTCTGCATCTGAGATGCAGCTGCCCCTCCAGACTGGCGACACTCAGGCTCCTGCACAAAGCTTACACACAGTGTCACTCTAAGTAGTGACAGCAATGCAATCACAGCTACCTGCAGGATAGATATTTCCTCAGTAGGACAGCTTCCAGAAGTTCAAAGCTTTGCATGAGCAGAGTACATGAAAGCTTTGTGTGTTAACTAATCAGCGTTTCCATCTCTATGGGATCGTTTGCTAAATTGCCATAAAAGTGGCACCACCAGCCCTGAAGATGACACTCGTCTGTCTGGGTGCTGTAATCACGCTGGATGCCTCTGAGCAGACTGCATACATAGCACATGGGCACTGGAGATTTTAAATATCTCCGTTTTCATCATCAAACATCAAGAGCCAGTTCCTGTTTCCTTCTCAGTCACCTCTCCTGACTCCATCAGGCTATTGATGCAATGCTGAGTGATATGTGGCAGCATGTTACTCTCAGTGGAGATTAATTATTTCTTTTTTAAGACTCCTACATCCCCCATCCCCTCTGGGTCTCTCTCTTGGTAAAGCAGCATGTCAAAAACTAATGGGAAGGTGTGAGATGTGACATGACTTTATGAGAAAATAAAATTTGGGACAAGGGAGAGGAAATTTGGATTTTGACAACGGACTTTGTTTTTCTGTTTGTTTCTTCCCTGTGAAGAATATGTTTCTATTTTTATAACTGAATTCATTGCTGTGATTCATTCTGTAATTACTACAGGAAATCGGGAGGGACTGCACCTGTGTTGGACCACGAGGGAGCCCAAAGTGTCACTGGTTCCTCCCAACACTGAGTAATCCCGTTTGTCTGCTGTGCACAAACACCAGTACCTGCCTGAAACCCCTTCAGCCCTCAGACTTCCACTCACAGCTGTCTCCAGAGTGTCGCAAGGAAAGATGATGGATGGGCAGAGTTTTATTTCCATTAGAATGGAGCCAACTGAATATTTCCAACAGCTTTATTAAAAATACTAGTTCTTGCTTTACTTAATCTTGAAAAATGTGACATGTTCCTGCAGCTGAGTTTGCATTTTGTCTGGGAAATGAATGCCTCAGGTGGAATGATTTTCTGGAGGAGCAGAGCATGGCGCGATTTTGTGTCTTCCCTTCCACAGGCAGAGAGGGTCCAGCTTGGGAGAGAGAAACGGATAGCCCACAACTGCCATCTCCCCAAGGGGCTGTACTTCAGGTTTTTGGGAACGTGACCCCTGAAATTCAACAACAAAGGCAGTCAGGCTGATCAAACTGGAGACCTCCCTGTCATCTCAGCCTCACTGCTCCACTCCCTGACTACCCCCGAGCCCTGAAGAGCATTGCCCTCCCTCCTCAGTGGGTTTCTGCCATCTCTGCTGTTGACATGCTGCTCATGACCCATAGCTGGCATCACTTACAGAAGATTTTGGGAACAGAGCACTGAAGTGTTTGGGTTCAGTGGGATGGGGTGGCAAGGAGAAAAAAACAGAAGCACAGGAGGGTGTCAGGCTTGGGTGAACAACTGCTGCATCATCACAGTGTCTGCGTAACTAAAACTCTGTCCAAAGAATAGAGTTTGTCCAAGGTTTTTCTTTTCTTGCATAGCTTTTCCTATTTCCCTCTGGTTTTCCCAGAAATAGAACATGACATTTATTTTTATGGACAGCAGGATCTTATGGCTATTCCCCTGCGACAGAGTAATCTGAACACAATTATGTTCTGTTGACAAAAAGTGATAAAAGTGTATTGTGTCAACACTCTGAACAAACAGATTTGTCATCTGCTTTACTCCCAAATAATAGAAACAGAATCAGAAAATTCTCTGACAGACTCTACCTTTTTCTATGGTTAAAGAAGTGCCAGCTCTGTGCTTGGTTACTGTACTCACAGTTCTTCCTCTTGCAGAAAAATCTGCCTGGCTGTGTTTTAAATTCAAGTGTAAATTTTGCTTTGATGGACTTCTTTTGGCAGCTTATAGCTTATATGCTCTGAAGTAATTTGACCCAAGTTCTCTATTTCATTTCAATCCTACTACTCCTGTTTCTTTCCATGACTTTGAAAAAGCCAAGCTTTTTTTGAGTGGTTTTTTTTCCCCATGCAAATTTCCTTCTAGAAAATGTACTTGACAATAGTACCTGCACTGTATCCTCCTTCCAGCTGACTTTTTCTTGAGCTCATGGACAGAAATCTACCTGGACTGTTGTTTTCCTGAGACAGAGACCCACATCTTGCCCAACATGTAGGGCCAGCCCTAAACACATGCAAATTTTGAGTGGAAAGATGTGCCCATCTCATAACATAAAATAGCATCCCCTGCTAGGTTTGAAGACAAGTCTGCACTCCCAGCTCTTGGTTAATTGCATGACAATTACTCCTTAAGAGCTAAAAGAGTGATATCATTTTAGATAGATAGAAAAACTTTTTCATGGCTAAACAAAAACCAATTTCCAAAATTTCTGTAAAACATTTTCTTTTCCAGCTGTGACTCTTTCACTGTTAAACACCATTAAACAGCATTTCCATTCAAAAGGGACATGTGCAGTATATATTAAGGCTTTCCAAAATTAGGAACCAGTAGCCACCAGGTGCAAGTGTGGAATGAGTCAAGCATGAGAGAATTTGGGTGCCTGAATAATGCCTGTCTAACAAGACCACGAGCATTTACCTCCTCATCAGAACAGGAGAGCTGATAGTGCCCTGAAGGTGCTTTGAGCTCACACAACTGATCCCTCCACAGCTCATTCCGCCAGCTTCCAGGTTAAGCACGCTGTCAGGCTGCAACTCCCAAAAATCAGCCCTTTTAAGAACCACAAACCCCAGAGCAATTGAAACTCTCCTCTAATCCGAGGCACATTCTGGACTCTCCCTTCCTCCAGCCTGCCCACTGCAGCCCACTTTGCTCCCCAGCTCCTGCAGTGCCCCAGCACAGCCAGCCACAAGGAGCTTGTCCCCATGCAAGCAGCATTTTTCACAGGCTCTTCCTCTGGTTTGATACATTTGTTGTTTGAACAGGAGAATGCAATCGGTTTTGACAGCAGAGTGAGATGAACTGAGTGTGTGCACATGGAGAGCGATTGTTTATCCCCCTGATCCAGCTCCTGCCAGTGGGATTTCTAGTGTGGGGGTGGAATCAAGGCATTTACATCCTGAAATGATAATAATTGTCTGGAATAGTGTTTTAGGGTATTTTGGCACCATATTCTGATACCCATAGCAACCTTTACAGAAAATTGAGCTGGACATTGCAATGGAAACATAACACCATCTACAACTCAATTCACAGCCCAAATTTCCCAGAAGAAGCCACAGCTCATTACCACACCTACAGAACCACTCTTGAAAGGGAGCACAGATCTGACTCTTGTTCTTCCTCCTCCTCTCTCACTGACAGCCAGACTTGCTGCTCAACAAAAGGATGCTGCTGTGAGAAAACAGCTAAGGGGAAAAAAAGGTGCTAAAGTTCTTTTCAGAATTGACTTAAAGCTGTAAATACATTATGTAACAAACAAGTTTGGATAACATGAAGCAATATCACTGCAGACAAGATTTTTCCTTACCCACCAGGTTAATGCTCTCTATGTCACTCAAGGCTTATCAAATCAATCTCATTTAATAAATGAATATTCACCTTGTTTTATCAGCAACTGTCTTTTTATCCTAATGTTGTCTCCTAGTATAAAAACAAGATGCGGATACTTAATGTGATTTATTCTACCAAAAACACTTGGTCCTAACTATAATAATTTTGTGAGGTTACGTTCAAGATTAATTTTTGGTACAATTTGGTCAAGATTTTAACACTAATCCAAAGTATTTTAGAATCCAGCACACTGGCTTGTATCAATTGAGTTTACCACTGGAGTCAACGAGGCCATTATTCACATGCTTAAAATTAGGCATATGCTCAAGTGCTTCGCCTTTGGGATAAAGAGCCCATTTGGGACTCTTCAGTACTTAGCTCTGATAAAATCCATCAGTCTTGCTTAAATGATTAAAACAAAAGCATCTTTCTCAGAACTTCCAACAGATGTTTTCATAAATTTTAACATACTTCTTTTCCCTGTCTCATTTATTTCCAGTACAAGTATTCCCTTAAAAGCTGCATGAGGAAATCTGTAAACTTAATGGAGGAAATTTATTTGGATAGAAAGACATCTAAAGAAGCAGAACAGCACTTGCAATGATCTCTGGCCAAACTCTGCACCCGTTAACTTTCATTATGCCTTTCCCCACCGCCAGATGTATCTGTGCAAATGAAATTTTCCAAAGTAACTATTGTCTTGTCTGAATCACACACAATTCTTTCTGATAGACTCTGAGCAGGGTTTTTAACAAACCCAGTGAGTGTGTAACTGCTCGCTCCATATGTCTGAAGTATATTCTTTCTTCCTCCTGCCCCATTTCATTCTGTCGACAACATGCATTTTGTCAAACCTCTTACTGCAAATCATTCAGTCAATGAAACCGAAAGACATTTCAGCACATTTTTATCAACAGAATGTAATTTTGTGCAAATCATGCTGTCAACAGGAAGGAATGCCAAAAGAAAAGCGAAAGAACCCAAACTCATTTTGTCCACAAAAAATAAATTACAGTTTGCTTTTATTTTGTAGACAAAATGGAAACAGCAAAATTTCCCCATCTGGGGACAAAATTGAGATTGATCTCTTAATTTAGGAGACCAAATGGTAATTGATAGAAAAATACCAACACTATGGAGGACAGCTGAGATGCTGAGTCAGAAGAATTTTTCCAGCACTGGGTACCTCTCACTGTTTTTGTCGCATCAGTGAAATGCCACCTGAGATATTTAATCCATTGCAGCCAAATACTCAGTGATGGGCTCGAATACAAGAAGGCAGTCTGAGCTGAAGAAAAGCACAGATGCTGTTCCATTTTGCAGCTGATGAGTGGCTCGGGTTGCTCTGCAGGTGCGTGTCCAACGCTGTGTGGTCACTGAGGCTCCTCACGGCTTTGTGCCATAGCTGTGGCCACCTTCTATTTTTCACCGTTGTGATGCTTTCCTCCCTTCTGTTGCTTCGAGTTTTGCTGTTGCTATTACAAATCTTGCTCTTTCAGCAATTGTTGCTGCCCCTGAGGTCCTAGACTGCCTGGCAGGCTGAGGGCTGGCACCCTGTGGCACAGCCTGGTGGGCACTAAAGCTCTGCAGGACAAAGCAAAGTCTGGTTCACTGCCTTGCAATCGCTCTCCATCACAGCACTGGAACCATTTTCTACCTCCCAACTACTAAAGGGCCTTTTTTGCTGGTCCACACTGGATTCCTGCCTGGACCTCTGTCAATGCCCAGCAAAGCCCAACTAGGCAAAACGCCTGGCTTCTCTAAAGATGGAGTGAAAATCGGCGCCTGGAAGAAGGAGGTTACAGAAGGACATTTAAACATTTGTTTTCCTACACCTACTCAGGTTTTAATTCAAGGTGTGCTCAGCTGATTATGATTATAAGGTTATTTTTTATAAGGATGGCTGTTCAATTCTCTTTAATGCTTTGCTACTGTTTTTCTATGGACTGGAGCTTTTGCTTAATGTGGTAAAAAAATCCAATAACCTTCCTGGGGTTTTCAGAGAATTTCACTGTGGTTTTAGATCACCTTATCCCTTCCAGTTCTTCAGTGAATTGTTCAAATAAGGGCTTGGAGTGCTGACAGTCCCGAAGAGTTTGTATGGGGCTGGAGGAGCAGAGACGCTGGCTGTTATCCAGCATTTTGGAAATCAGAATGAGACTTACCACATGCCATTTTGGTACACACTGTGGGGGACCACAGATCATTTTCTCCATCAGTCCCCAGTCTTTACTGGGGAAAACGATGCTCCAGCCAAATTCCCCGAGTCCTGCTCATCCACTAGAGAGGGATGCACAGGGAGAAGGTAACGCATTGTGCAGCATTAAAAATGTAACTGCTTTGAGCCACGGGCCAACACACTGGCACCAAAAGCTGGCAGCAAATATGTCAGAGGGATCACGAAGTTGGCATGAGAGGGTTTCAGCTAATACAAGAGATTATTTTCAGGGCCTCATTGCGTGCCAAGCACAACACAAAGCTGGCCTCAGAGAGAGCACTTCTGCTGGAGCCGTGGGGGGTGGCAGAGG
Source organism: Aphelocoma coerulescens (assembly GCF_041296385.1). Classification (NCBI taxonomy): domain Eukaryota; kingdom Metazoa; phylum Chordata; class Aves; order Passeriformes; family Corvidae; genus Aphelocoma; species Aphelocoma coerulescens. Next base: position 13,886,297 of record NC_091028.1, on the reverse strand, counting down.
AGCAGAGCGGGCGCGCGGGGAGAAACCTGGCCCAGGTTTCTATCTGGGACAGCACTGGGGCTCAGCAGGGAACAGCTACTTTTTGGCTGTGTGTCCCTGCTGTGTGTCCAAGCCAATGTCTATTTGCAGTGGTCTGCCTAAAGTGCCTCTGGGATGGGTCAGCTTTCTGAGCCCTCTGCTTGCCCTCACACAGCATTAGGAGTGGGACCTGGTGCAGCCCCTCTGGCTGTGCCAGGCTGCTCAAGTGGATTTCAGGTTTGGAAGCCATCATTTCTATCAACATCAAGGACCTTCTCCTGTTTAATCCTGTACCTGCCTTTCTACCCAAAGAAGCCCCAAAGGCAAGAAAGCATTCATTAAAATCATAGTGTCACTTTAAAGGTGATAGATAGCTCCAGTGGGAAGAAGTATCCTGAGGAACGAAAAAATAATTTTATGCCATTTTGCTGTGCACTTCTCACGATATCTTCTTGACATTGTGGTTGTACTGACAGTGCTGTACACTGAAGGAAGGGTTCTTATCTGTGAGGAAGAGACAGCAAGCACTGCAAAATATTTACGTGGTCTGGGTGGACAGAAATTTTCCTTCTTTTAAAAACTGTTATGTCGAACATTTCTGGCATGAAATGGCCTCACCCTGATCAGTTCTGCTGGTGTGTGGCACAGGGTTTTTGCATAAGCATGAAGAACAGAAAGAGACTGAAAATTGTGCATCTTCCTTCCCCCAGGACCTTGTACTGTGGCACTCAGAATCAAAGTCTTGCCAATTAACCTGTTTTTTCTTTGCACATTGGCTTCAGCTTGCACAAATCCACATTGGACATATTGTCCCAGCTGTACTTAACCAACCCCACCTTTCCAATAGAACTTTGAACAAAAGAGAGGAAATGAAGACCTGGGAATTTCCATGTTTTCATGGCTGATTTCTTGTTTGCATGTTACACAATTAACTTCCAAGGAAAGATGGAAATCTTACATCAATGTGAAGTGAGAGTACTCAGCTGCAGGACACCTGGAAATCAAATCAGCAATTACTAACACAGAGGTAGACTGTAAACTCCCTGCTGGAATTCACCCACATCTTCATTCCACAGCAACAATAAGGTGATGGCAGTGGTGACCAGAATCAAATATTTAGATCGCAACCGGTTGCTTGCCTGTTATTCTGCCAAATGCAGCATGTTTAATTCAGAGTGAAAAACTGAGCAGAGACCAGCACAGAAAATAGGGAGAGGACTTGAGTGGTTACTCCATGGCTCAGCAGCAGCTGCTGCAAGAGCCTTGTGCCTGTTGAAGGGAGTCAGAGCAGCACCTGCACTGGTTCCCCCTCCATTTCAGGGGAGTGGAGGCTGCAGATGGGTGGTGGAGAACAAGCTGCCTGCTCAGTCTCCTGACCTCTCCACCCAAGCAGCTTGCTGAGGTTCACCCTGGTCCACCTACTGTCCATCGAGTCAAGGAGGTGGTTGCAAGGCCTCACAGGCTCCTGGGATAAACCTGGGCATGGGATAGATACACACAGCTGACCTGCTCCGGGTTAACCTACTACATGCACCAAAAATTTTGAGCTCAAAAGGAGTGGCAGAGCAGTGGAGAGGTGTGTAGGAGTACAGTGAGGGTCACCTGGTGAAGATTGGCTCTCACCCCTTCTGCCAAAAATGGTGATTTGTTTGGAAAAGCTGAGCTCCTGGTAATAGAAATCTGGGAACCAGGCCATTTGTTTTAAAATGGCAAAAGCCAGCTGATGGCAAATTCTCACAGAAGGACAGAGCAGTTCAGACTGAAGGGACATCAGGAGATTTCTGTTCCAGCCTCCTGCTCAGAGCAGGAAAAACAGTGAATTCAGCCCAGGTTGCCCAAGGCTTTGTCCAGGCCAACACTCCAAATGCAGCCTCTCTGTGAAACTTCTGATATGGACAGATCTTATGGTGAATCACTACCTTTTTTTTTAATCTCTTTTGTCAGTTAGAACCTTCCCTCTTTCAATTTATCACTGTTATCTCTCATGCTCCCCCCTTAACCTCTCTCTCACTTAGGGCTGATTTTCTGGCATATATGTTGTGTGATAGAAGCTTTCAGTAAAGGGAGTCACTCAATATGCCTCAGTAATTCCAAGTGCATTTCAGGGAAGCAAAAACACAACTTTCAGACAGAGGTATTGCTTATGCATCCAATTAATTTATGGTGGCATTATGGGGGAGTGCTGTCCTATGAATCCAAAGCAATTCACTGTGTTCTGCTCTATATCAAGAATCTGCAAACCCTTTAAATGTCTAACATTTAAAAATATATATAACTTCCAACATGCAAAAGTAGAAAATGTTCACAGGCTTTGATGTTGGCACTTCGCATTGCTGTGTTTTGGGGGGTTTTTGCCATAACAAAATCAGTTCTGCTAATCACCATTCTTGATACAGAACTTTGTCCATTTGAACTGCAGTTCAGAGGAAAACAGTCCTTGGGTTAATTCCCGTCCCAAAATACCTTCCACTGAATTCAGAGGTGAACTTCATACCTTTTTGCTAGAAGAGGAGTTCAGCTCCCTCATGCTCACCGGATCCGGACCTGAAGTTGCATCCGTCTTGGCAATCTACAAAAAAAAACCAGTGACTTTCAACCCAAAAACCACCTGTATGTTAAATTATTTCTTCAAAAAACAAATCTGGAGCAGGTATCTGCAAGGCCAGGGAAATCGGCGGAGCCTGGCCTCTCTGCTTCGCTGGAACAGCTGGCATTCCAGGAAAGATGCCAACAAAGGACTCTGGGGTGATTTCTGCCAAGCTGAGTTTTTAATTTGTGTAGCTACATGACTGAATGCAATGTAAATCTTTACGGTTCAAAAAACGAGTAAAGAAAACTAAATTTTACCAAAATCCCACGAGATTTAGATTGGGTGCTTCGGCTCCTATCTCCCCTTGCTCAAACACCCTCAAGCCAAGCTGGAGGGCAGTGGAAGTGAATTGGAAACCGAGGTGTTTTACCCTAAAGAGTATCAACAGGGACTGATCATGTTCCCACATCATTTGTAGCCAGGATAAAACCCTGGGACTCTGCTCTCCCAGGTGAGGAGTCCTGAGAAACTGGAGTGAGGGCTGTGGAAAAGGAGGGGGCCTTCCAGCTCAGCAGCCACAATGGGATATTCCTTAGAACAGAGCCTGTGAAAGACATTTTGACAACAAAGAGCTGCCTAATTTTCTCATCACCTCCATTTCATGTTTTCCTCATAGTCCTTTTACTCCATGATGCTGATCAGTGCCAGTGCCCAGGATGCCTTGTGCATATTTGGGGAGTGTGTCTGAGCTTTATACCTGCTTTCAGAAGATGGTGCCCACCTTTCCCTGCAGAAAGCACTGCCAGTTCTCCTACAGAGCCAAGCATCTTCCAGGCACAGCTCTTTTAATGAGCAGGAGTCAGGCTCTCCTCCAGCCCAGGCTGTCTCCTCCAGGACTCCTCAAAGGCTCTCACTCTGCATCTGAACTGCACTGGCTTTTAATGCATCCAGCAGATTTACACCTGCTTGTGGAGCCAGCCAAGAACATTTTGGAAGTACCTGGCCTATGATTTTGGCCACTCTTTGCCCGCTGTGCATTTCCCTGGTACATAGAATGAACTCATTCACTTCAGCTATTTGGGTACACCCCTCTCTTTTCCAAAGCTGCTTGCTCTATTTTAGCATAACTTTCAAGAACATCCCCTAGCACAGAGAGTCATTGAGAGCACAGCACCAGCAAAGCACCTGACAACCAGCTGCACTGCTCCAAAACTGATTGACTGCAAGGGCATTTGTGGAAAAAGGGATTTAACATGCCCACCCTTCCAGTATAAATGGCAGTGCTGCTTTCCAGTTTGTTTGACTTACATGTTCTATATGGCATGTGTCCCTGCAGGAATTTATTAAAACACACCAACAATTACAGTATGGAAAGAGATATTGTGGCCTGCTGCCTTCAGCCAGGCTTTGGTTGAACTCCAGTGCCACACACTTGGTGTGTGGCCTCTGGAAGTCATTTGGCTTCCAGGAATGGAGTTGCCCAGGTGAAAGGTGGCCTCAGCCCCCTCTCCTGTCCCCAGCAGCCCAGGACTGCCAGCACACTCAGCTAGATTGGGAACAACCCTTGTCCCAGGGGCACAGGATTAATTAATTTGCACGGACAATGGCATTTTGGAGATGCTGCACTCAGTCTAATTGCCAGGGACTGTAATAGGTCCCAAGTGCGTCTTATTCTCGACAAGAGCGATGCTGCACAGACAAAACCATCTCTGAGCTGCTGCATTATTACTGTGGCAGAAGCTTGTGTGATGGCAAGAGCCTTTTGAAGGCAGCAGTTGGATCAGTCCTCAGGTATCAAAGGTTTGTCCTGGTTGCTGCAACGTGCAAAGCTTTCTGCTGCAGCACCTCTGGGTTAACCTCTGCCTTACAGTAAAGGTGGCAGCAGAAAAGTCAAGGCCCTAATGGTGAAAGGGAATTTTTGAGAATCCATCACCCTGTGTCCAGAAATACTCCAGGCAGGATCCTGATCCTCAGGAAAATCTGAGGATGGAGATGTGAGACTGATTCTTTCTGGGGCTGTTCCTCCAGCTCAGCCTGTATTATCATTTTAGAAACCATATGAAAGAGACTGGAGAGCAGACATCTCAGAGCAAAACTGAAATTCAAAAGTGAGGCAAGAAAGAGGGGGGATGGAGGTCAGTGTTTCTCTGAGGAGCAGGCAGAAAGCAGCAGGCACTACCTGCTGCAGCTGATTTGAGACACAAGCTTGTCTCCCCCACACTGTGTGCCTCAAATGTGAGTCTCAAATGGAGGCCGAAAAAATCCCCTTGTCAGATCTCTGGGAGCACCACTGTCACCTTTTCAGTGCTCCAGCCATCCAGTTCACATCCTCTGCTTGTCTCTGGACAGAAGTCCAGGGGTGCAAAACACAATAACCCCCCAGAGCAGCAGCAGCACAGCAGAAACGGCAAGGGGCTTGCTGAAACTAGCAGGGAATGTCTGCTGTAGGAGGGGAAGGATGAAAATATGGGGAAAAGGGAATTGCAACAGCATATGGAGAGCTGTGACAGTGTGGGAAATGGGGCTTAGGAAAGGCTGCTGAAGTAGTAGGGTGGCGGAAGGGTGTGCAGGGGGAAGTGTTTCAGGACAGGCTGTGGAGAAGCAGAGCTGTGGGGGTCTGTAAGAGAAGGGCCATTGCTGGAGCCACAGCAATGAAAAGTGTCACCTGAGTCCTGCAGGACCCAAGGACCAGAGCAAAGCCCAGAGCAGCACCTGAGCTTGCCTGGAGGTAGTGAGTGACATCCCCTCCCTCCGTCAGGCTGATTTGTCACGTACAGGCAAGTTTCCTGTGCGCTCTGAAGGGCTTTGGTGACACAGGTGACATGTGCAGCCTGAGAGAGCTGTGCAGGTGGCCATCCAGTCCTTACCCAAACGTGCCCCACCTCTCTGGCAAGCACCCACAGGTGCCTTAGCTGGGGACTTGTGCTAAGCTCTCCTTGGATGTCTGACATCCCTGGTCCCCACCCCACTGTCCCCATCCACCCAACTCATCCCACTGCTCCTGTGGTGAACAAGCCACGGGGTTTTGCACAAAGGAAGTCCCTGGAGAAACACAGGTGCAGGACTGGAGTCTTAGATGCAATGTAGAGATACGAAATAAAAAAATAAAGAGAAGTCTGCAGTGCTTTCTCCATTCTTTCTGTCGTTCTCATTTCCTGTTGCTATGCCATTCCCCAGGCAAGTACAAAAGGAACAGCTTCCTCAGCCACAAAAATGAGATTATTCAAAGAGCCCCTCTGTCTTCTCATATTTATTGTGATAGGCAGTGTTAGAAGTGTTTGACAACAACTCAATTATTCGCAATGAATAGAGGCAGGATAGGCAGGCAATTATCCACTTTACCCGTGTGAGAGACACCCATATTCAAAATCCACATTCAGAGGGATTCACATGATTTCCAAACCCTTTTGCATATTTTTAATTACCAGCTTCCATTTAGCCGGATGGTTATGACTCCAATCAGTGAGCTTTGGAAAGGCTGAGCACTTGGGATGGAGCCAGGCTTGCTTTGTCTCATTCACATCAGCACTCTAATGTGAGCATTTTGGGTTAGATTTTAAGAAGCAGCCTCCAGAATGGTGCACATCAGTAGAAAAACAGGATTAAAAATTTTAATCAAAAATGCAAGAAATGAGAAGCATTTCCTTAAATACAGATTTCAACAAGGTGAAAAGATGATATCAAAAAAGTTAAATTACATGGAAAATTTCTATTATATGAGATTTTCTTGAATATTTAGGTTTTTTCAGAGCTTGCTTTCTAAGCAAATGTTTTTATGTAAACTTTTTTACTTAATAGTTGAACTATTTCTCATTTTGAGAAAACTGAACTGTTCCTTCTGAAGGAAATATTTCTATGGGTTTGATTTTATTTACAGCGTGGGAGCATTTCACAACTGCTGCAAATCCAGTTTCTACCCCTTTGGAGTACATACATGTCCTTCTGTATTATTTGCTCCCAAACATGATGGCAGCAAAAAAAATTGTGAAATGCATCTTAGGTCATGGGACTGTTCGTTTTTGAAATTTGAAATTGGACTTTTACATCCACTGTTTTGTGTGTTACCAGAGTGTTCTGGCCATAGGAATCCATATTTCTCTGTGTGAAGGTTTCCAAGCTTCACAGTATCAGGATTATTCTTAACTCTTCAGCTGCTGGAAGCATGGGATCAGATAGGATTCACACTTCTTTTAAGGAAAACCTTAAATCATTGAATTAAGCATAATTTAGACTATTCTTTAAGTGCTCTTGTACCTTCGCTCATCATTTTTAATGTACAGCTTTTCAATGCCAGTGCCATCACTTTATTCCTGAGGAATACCAAGAACCTGTGGTATTTTTTACAGCTTCTTTCAGTTTTTACTGTATCCAATCCAAACTCAAAGCACTTCCAAGTGCTGACACATCCCAGAGCAGCCAGGCCTCCAGCACACAGGTTGATCCTGAATGCATCAACCCAACTGCAGCTTCTGCCAGCTGAGAAGATTGGGACAAGGGAGAAAAAGGATCAAGAGCAAAGGCTTCCCATGGCTACCTCTCCAGAGTGTTGTTTGAGGCTCTCCACAAACTGATCAATTCAATGAATTCTCAGTTTCCATCCTTCTCCTCCTTCTCAATTTTCATTGCACTCTTCTCATCAATATTCCTCATAATGCTGGCTATGAGCTGGACAAAGAGTTCATCACACCTGGACCTCACCAAGGCCCCAGAACAAGGGCATTTCCCACATCCTTGTAGGATCCCCCATATTTCTCATCACCACCAGCTGTCCAAGGTGCAAACCCCCCACCCAATTCCTGGCTCCAGAGCCTGCCTGGCTGAGCCGAGCTGCAGCCAGGATTGCTGCAGAAATCGGAGCCTGCAGTAAAACCATGGAGGAGAATTTCAGTAAAAAAATGAGCAGAACTGCTCCAAACTTTTCATTCCCATTCCTACAGCAATATGTCCTCAAGGACATATCCACTGTCAATGTGATGTTGCCTTGTCTGTGTGGCACCACGTTGTGATTGCCCTGGGTGTGCTTCAGGTTCTGCAGCACTGCAGCTCTTTCAGGTAGTAGAGGCAAAGCTCCCTTGAGCCAAGGAACCTTGGATCAGCTCTTAAAAGTTTCAGGGCTGTGACTATTATTTAATTTTTATATTTTCCTTCTCATTCTCCCAGGACGTCAATAAGAAAACTTGTTCAGGGAAATCGGGGTCTGTATTTGCATATTTGTGCAGAAACATTGAGGGTAACGTTGGCTCATGTTTTACAGTGTGTTTGTTTTCATTGTGCAGATTTCATCTGCTCAGGGGGATCAGTTATTTGACCTATATTAATATTTAATGGTACAAATACTTAAAATAAAAGTCCAGGCACAGCCAAGGCTTTTGGCAACTCTGCTTTAAACAGCCACCCTTCGTTAAAATCTGGCTCTGCTTGAAAGGTTTTGATTTCTTGCAGGGATTGAAACAAGGAGCAGTACTTTTGATGACTGTTTCATGACTGTTGGAATATTTTCTTGCTTAATATTGTTGTACATCAAGTCTGCATTGTAAGGGACTTTTGTACAGTTCCTTATTTACTGAGCAGAGGAGATCTGCAGAAAAATGAAAGAGAAAAATCTCAGCTGGAATAATAAAATCGATCATTGTATCAAAGGAATGTCTGTTTTTGCTTTGCACTCAGGCTAGACCAGTTTTCAGCATGGGCAGTTACTGACAATATAATCAAATGTTGTTTCCCTCTTCCTTGTTTCCCCAAACTAGTATCTTCTTAAGGTTTTCAGGAAAGACTGTAAAAAAATATTATTCCACTAAATCTATCCTCTTCCAAAACAAAGTTCTCCTGGGTTACCATAATCTCCTCAATTTCAACCAAAAAGCAATCTTCCCTGGCATGCCTGTTAAAAGAAAATTTAGCCTATGGAAAGGATAGGAGGCTCTTGGTATTAGGATAAATTATCTGTCTAGTACAGTCCAGTCTATAGGTTTTATTTTTGTTGCTATAAAGCAGCATGAAAGCAAGTGAATGGCTCACTATGGATCAACCAGCTGCTTTTCAGTACCTCTTTCAGTAATCCAGCATATCTCAGCTTGCCTTTCACTCCATGCACAGGGAAGAATATCCCTGTGTCTACCTTTCATGAACAAAATGCACACTTTTGCCTCAGGCTAGGGATGTGTCAAGAAGTGGAGGAAAAAAAACATAAACCAAGCCTCTCAAGAAAGAAAAACAATCTTTAGAAACACACTCAGCACAACTATATAA